>NC_081327.1:46386250-47814375 GCF_026419965.1 Kogia breviceps
TCGTGGCCGGGGAGTCTGACCAGAGCTCAGACGCCGAGGACATCCAGGTGTTGAGGATTGCCAAGGTATGGCGGCCCCCGGGGTCCAGGTGTGACCCCAGGCAGGGTGGACCCTCGGGAGTTTGCAGCCCGGGTTAAGCTCCAGGGCCCCAGCTCCTCCCGGTCACCCCAATTACTCCAAAGCAGGGCGTGCAAGACTCCATGAGGGGAAGGTCTGCACCCTGGGCCTGGGCATCAGGCTCCTGGGGCCGTGGAAGGAGCTGCCGAGTTGAACAGGCCATTGTCCACGGACGAGCACTGAGGCCGTGAGGGGTAGCCTGGCGCCAGGTTCTGCCCCGGTCGGCTTCCTCCCAGACCCCAAAGGCAGCTGTCTGGCCCTGCCCCACAGGTTTTCAAGAACCCCAGGTACAACCTGTTCACCACCAACAACGACATCGCCCTGCTGAAGCTGGCCACGCCCGCGCGCTTCTCCAAGACCGTGTCCGCCGTGTGCCTGCCCAGCGCCAACGACGACTTCCCCGCCGGGATGCTGTGCGCCACGACTGGCTGGGGCCTGACCAAACACACCAGTGAGTGACGAGAGACCACTGACTGGCCAGGTGGGAGGTGGGGGCAGCAGTCACTAACCACCCACCCTGCCCTTCCAGATGCCAACATCCCCGACAGGCTGCAGCAGGCGACTCTGCCCCTCCTGTCCAACACCAGCTGCAAGAAATACTGGGGCAGCAAGATCACCAACAACATGGTTTGCGCCGGCGCCAGCGGCGTGTCCTCCTGCATGGTACGGCCTCCCAGGCTCCCTTCCCTCCCAGACTGCGGTGGGTTCAGGCCAAAGCCCAGGCCAAGGGCTTGGGCAAAGAGAGAGGAAATGGAAGTAGCAGGCAGACCTCTTTCTAGGGCCTGCCACTCTCTCCCTGGGCATTCCTGTCTGAGTAGTTGGGAAGATAGGGCTCCTGGAGGGTCATCAGTGACCTCAGCAGAGAGGTAGGTGCCAGAGCAAAGGGCTCTGGTCTCAGAGCCGCCATATTGCAAGATGCCACTAATATCAAAGTCTGAGTAATGGTACCTCCTGGAATTGTGCAGTGCACAGCCTGGGCAACAGAGCATGGTGGCCCAGGAGGGCTCCAGAAGGGGTCTGGCAGCCCTTCCTCCCTCACGGTAGCCCCACGGCCAGCACCACCCATGCTTCCCTCCTATCAGTCAAACCTGCTCTACTGAGCCTCTGTTATAGGACCCCACCCCAGTGGGTGGCCCAGACTTCCAGGGGCACAGACCACAGGAGCTGCTGAGGTTTCTTTCATAATCCATCTCATATGCATGTTCTGAGCTTCTACTGGCTATCAGGCCTGGGACTGGGCTCTGGGAACAACGTTCAGGGGCCTCGGGGCCAGGCCACCTGGGCTGCCAGATGCAAGCCCCCTCCTCCCCGTCCTGCAGGGCGACTCTGGTGGCCCCCTGGTCTGCCAGAAGGACGGAGCCTGGAACCTGGTCGGCATCGTGTCCTGGGGCAGCGGCACCTGCTCCACCTCCAGCCCCGGCGTGTACGCACGCGTCACCGCACTCATCCCCTGGGTGAAGGAGATCCTGGCCGCCAACTGACGACCAGGCTTCACCCTGGCCTCCCTGCTGACCTTGCTTCCACAAAGCCTCAATAAACCAGTGGAAGACATGCTGATGGTGTCCGTGACCTGTTTGGGGGCTTCTGAGAGTTTACTCTGCTCCTGAATTTGGACCTTCGCCGAACCAGGTGTCCGGGAGGGCCCCTCCCTAGTCCCCCTCCCGAGTGGCCAGGAAGGGCACGGGCAGATAAAGAGGCACCGTGGCCCCCACCTCTCACCTCACGCTCCCACCTGCAACTTCGAGCTCCTCACCATCCACCCCCGGCTCAGTGTGCGCGGGGCCTGCCCACACACCTGTGATTCCAGGACACCTTCCCAGGAGTGGCCCCCAGGGGCTCAGGCCCACGCTGGAGCCAGGTGCTTCTCAGCCCAAGGTCTCACGATAAGGAGGGGATGGCGAGGCAGGCTGAGATTGGTGGGTTGAGGGAATATATTGGGGGGGGTCCCTCGGGCCGAGCCCATCTCACCTGCCGAGTCACACACCATGGCCCTTCTCCGGGTCGTCCTTGGCTTCTTCCTCTTTGGCAGCAGCTTCGGTAAGTGCGGCAAGGCTCAGGCAGGCCCGGCAGCCCCAGGCCGAGCCTCGCCCGCCCCCTGACCCCCCACCCAGGGGCGGGGAACAGGAGGGCCCTAGTCCCCGTGTCTCTAACACCCCTGCCGCCTGCCCGTCCAGCTGCCCCCTGAGCCTCCTTGGGCTGCTCTGCCCAGCTCCCCACTCCTCCACCGGGCGCTCCCGGCGGCCCCTCCACTGCCTGGAGGTCCCTTGGGCCCAACCTGATTTGGTGTCCTCCATTCACTCAGAAGCTGGGGTGGTCTGGGCTCCTCCACCCTCCAAATGTGCCACCAAGCTGTGTGAATGCTGCCTCGAGAATATCCCCCCGGTCCCTCCATCTTGCCCTGCACCTCCACCCTCTGGATCTGGACGGCCTCCTGCGTGTGTGCCACCCCAACTGGGGTAACGACCTCACCCAAAGCCGCTCCCCCTGCAGACTCAGAGGCCACGAGAGCCCCCAGGACTCAAGCAGGACATCCCAGCCCCCAGGACAGAATCCTGGGCTCAGAGTGGGATGGACACTCCCCTCAGGGCACAGAGCAGGCCAACTTCAGATACCCTCAGCCTTGGGGACCGTCCACAAGGGCACCTTCTAAGGGCAGCGGGCAGTTGGACCGGTGGGGGGCTGAATTCCTTGCAGCAGACACAACTCTGGGTGCCAGGGTGCCACAGGGGCCCGGAAGCGCTGCGTCTTCCCCTGACCCCCTCGGAGCACCACCCACTGACCAGCCACACTGCCCTTGCCCCTCAGGCTGCGGGGTCCCCGCCATCGACCCTGTGCTGAGCGGCCTGTCCAGGATCGTCAACGGGGAGGACGCTGTCCCCGGCTCCTGGCCCTGGCAGGTGTCCCTGCAGGTGAGGGGGTGGCTGAGGAGGGCCGGGTTAGGCAGGGAGGGGTCAGGCAGGAGAGGCAAGGCTTACTCTTCCTCCCCCCCCCCGTCTCCGCAGACCAGCTCCGGCTTCCACTTCTGCGGGGGCTCCCTCATCAGTGAGGACTGGGTGGTCACCGCCGCCCACTGCGGGGTCAGGTGAGGCCTGGGCTGGAGCAGGAGGGGCCCCCACTTCCCCGGCCTGAAGAGACCACCTTCACTCGCTCCTAACCCCAACCGGGCGCTGCCAGCGAGTGGGAAAGAGTCTGGCAGAAGCTGCTCTGTCCCCAGGCTGCAGGCAGAGCCGCAGTCAGCAGAAAACCCCAGCCCTAGCGCCCCACCTCCCCAGACCCCAGCTTGGTCCAGGACAGCTGGTCTGGGCCTCTGCCTCCGCTGTACAGATGGGGAAACTGAGGCCCCAAGGTCACCATGCGATTCAGTGGCCCAGCCGGGGCTCACCCTGCCCGACATGCTCTCCGGGCACTCCTGTGAGGAGGTGGCCGTGAGCCTGAGCTCCGTCTCCTTTCTCTCCAGGAAGAGTCACCTCGTGGTGGCCGGGGTATTTGATCACGGCTCCGAGGAGGAGGCTGTCCAGGTGCTGAGGATCGCTGAGGTACAGACGGCGGGGCGGGCAGCCAGGAGGGTGGCCCCCCCGGGGCACAGAGGAGCAGGAGGGCAGGGGGAGAGCGGGCAGACGACCCCGGCCGGCGGCTCGGGCCTCACCCCACCGGCCCCTCTCCAGTCTGAGCTTTCTTCTCTTTCCCAAATAAGAAAGCTCCTTGACAAACACCGAAGGTCGTTTCTGATGATAAGTTTTGCTCATGGTAGGAAAACACAAAATATGTCACAGGCCCTCTCCCCAGCACCCCAGAGATCTGGTCTGTTCAGCCTCACCTGGGTTCCCTTCTCAACACTCTGCCCCTTTGGCACCGCCGGCCCCTCCCAGTCCTCAGGTCTGTGTGCCCCTAAAATCTCCCAAGCCCTTCCTCTGCGGCCCACCCAGCCCCCACCCCTTCCACACAGGTCTTTGAACACCCCCTGTGGGACCAGCGCACGGTCCGTAACGACATCGCCCTGCTGAAGCTGGCCACGCCCGCGAGCCTCTCCGGGACCGTGTCCGCCGTGTGCCTGCCCAGCGCCAACGCCAGCTTCCCTGCGGGCTCCCTGTGCGCCACCACGGGCTGGGGCAAGACCCGGTACAACGGTGAGCGCCCTGAGGACTTCTCAGGACTGAGATTCATTCCGTTTTCCGGTCTAAATTCCAAACACAATCAAATCGCAACAGTCAATGAATCTTCCATTTCTTTACTTAAAACCCTCTTAATGAAAACCCTACCAAACGTGAGTAAAAACGAGGGTTAATAATATATACGTAAACAGTTTCTGAAGAAACACCTAAGTACCAGCAAGTCTCGCCCCCTCTCACCTGCAAGGAGAGGGACAGCCCGGATTTCCCCCCAGACTGAGGAGGGCGGTGCGTCCAGCGCCCCTGAAGTCTGGGCCCGGAGTCCAATGTCCTGGTCGGGTTCGGGCTGGAGCGCCCAGGTGCCCCCCCACCCCCACCCCCGCCCAGCGCTGCTCCCTCCGCAGGTGCTTCCTCGGTGTCCTGAGTTCTTCCGCCCCGGCCACGGCCCACAGGCTGGTCCCGTAGCAGGACAGAAGCAGCCGGGAAAGGGCAGCAGGAGGGAGGTGCTCCCTCGGGGGTCGCCTCCAATGTCCCCGGTCAGAAGGACGTGTCCATCCCCTTCCTGGGGAGGAAGGACGGCCCCTCTGCCCACACACAGTGGCCGGCAGGGCCCAGAGCGCGCAGGGCTCCGAGGCAGCGCTTGTTGCAACGACTGCTGGAAGCACAGTCCCCGCTGCCTGGTGTGGAATCGCAGAGGAGCCGCGTCCCAGACTCTCCGGAGGTGTCAGGGAAGGGTCGAAGCTCGGTGTCCACGATCGTCGTGACGGAGGAAGACGAGCGCCGTGCAGGGGGAGGGCGGGGCTCAGGCGGCCCCTGGTCTCTTCTCCCCAGGGGGGGGCTGCTGGGATGAGGGGCCCTGACCCCATGCCCTCTGTCCTTCCAGCTCTCAAGACCCCCGACAAGCTGCAGCAGGCGACCCTGCCCGTCTTGTCCAACGCCGACTGCAAAGAGTACTGGGGCAGCAAGATCACCGACGTGATGATCTGTGCGGGCGCCAGCGGCATCTCCTCCTGCATGGTACGGCCTGGCTCCGCCACCCTGCCCGCCCTCACTGACCGTGCCTCCCCTGGCCAGGCCAGGAGGCCCACTCCTCTCTGCCGTGACCTATCGAACCTCATGCCCTGCCCAGTGCCCCAGTGAAGGGCTGCACCAGCACTCTCTGATGCCCCTGGTGAGGGCCGCCTCTGGCCAGGTGTGGCGTGGGGCTTCCCAGGGGTATTGGATCTCACACCAGCCCCACGAGCTGGACGCTTCAGCCTGTTTTACAGATGATGGGGAGGCTGAGAGGACAGGCCACCTGCGCCAGGCCCCCCAGGAGTAGGTGGCAGAGCTGGGGCTGCCATTTGAGCAGATCTGAGTCTCTCGTGCACAACCACTGGGGCCCCGCTTGTGCTCTGTCTGCACCCCCTGGACTTGCCAGGTCGGGGCACACCAGGGCCCTGGTACTCCCTTTCAGGCTTGAATACAAGTCCTATCTCCTCCTGCAGGGCGACTCTGGTGGCCCCCTGGTCTGCCAGAAGGATGGGGCCTGGACCCTGGTGGGCATCGTGTCCTGGGGCAGCGGCCGGTGTGGCCCGTTCTCACCAGGCGTGTACACCCGGGTCACCAAGTTTATTCCCTGGGTTCTCGAAGTTCTGGAGGCCAACTGAGCCTCTGCCCTGCCCCAGCCCCCAAGTGTGGAAAACCCAAATAAAACTGCTTGCATCTTCACTTCTGTGCCTTTGCCGGGGCGGGAGGATGGCTGCCTTCACTGAGGTCCCCTCTGGAGCTCAGAGCTGAGAGAGCTGGCAGACACCCAGCCCTATTCCCTTCTTCACAGAGACGGGGGAAATGAGCCTCAAGTTCACACGCAGAATGGTTGAGAGCCAGGAGCAGGGCCGCTGGTCCCCAGAGCTCTCGCCTTCCTTGGGCTGCCAGACATACCCCCGGACTTCCGGGAAGGGGACCACTGACCCAGGGTGAGGGCCCCTCTTGTCCCCTACCTCCCAACTGGGAGTCCAAGTCCATGTGTAATTCAAATGGGACACTTGTGCAGAAGTTCCACAAGCTGAAATTAAGAGCTTCTTTCTAAGAGCCAAGTTTTGGATAAGGCCTGTGAAAGCAAGTTTCTCTGCGTGGAACAGCGCATCTCCCAGCGGTGCCCCCAGCAGGGCGCTCTCTGCCTCGGGATCCAGGGGCCCCAGCAGGGCTCACTGGCTCCTGGAGCCGCTCCCACCCGCACATCACCCTGCGTCTGCCTTCGCCTCGGCCGCCTGCCCAGGGGCCATGTTGGATTTTCATCGAACCTCGGCAGCGGCTGCGCCTCGGCCACCGTGCTCTCGCTGAGCCTTTCTGGCCTCAAGCCCTGGATTCTGACGGCTACTCTTCAGCCTCCCTCCAGCCGCCCAGGCTCCCCCCACCTCAGCTCCCGGCCCAGCCCCGCTTCCCCAAGGCTTCGTTTTCTTCTGAAGGGACCCACCTTCCCCCGACCCTCCCGAGGCGCGGCCCACAGCCTCACCACAGATCTCAACCCGTGACTCCACCTGTAGCATCCAGAGTGGCAAACACCTGCCCTCCCACTCACAGCTCCTCTTGCCTCTCGCACCTCAGGAGAATGCTTTGCATTTTTTAAATTTTATTTAAATGTAGACTATTAGTCAAATGATTGGAAAATCAGTAATGAAAAATAGTTTTTGAGGGTTTTCTCCTGGTGCAGAGAGAATACAGCACAGCCACGCTTGCCCTGCCAGGGGGACGGCACCCTCATGGGGCTGGTCAGCCCGAGGGATCACCTGAGGCCGTGTGGGTCAAGCGGTCTGCGAGCCCCCAGCCCGGCCCCGAACGTTGGGCCCCCCGGGCCACCAGCACGCTGAGGAACGACGGCCAGCCCCTCCCGGCCTGGGTTCCGGGGCCCAGCTCTGCTCGGGCTCCTTGGAGGAGGCACCGTCCCACATCCGGCCCCGCCATAAATATACACAGACCCCCGTACAGTCTGGGGCACCAGGCCCGGGTGGAGCTGGGGTCGCCTGTCCCCACGCCCGCGGCGCGGCGGCTCTCTGGGGCCCATCGCCACCCTCCTCCCCTTGCCCTCTGGCCGACGGCTCTCAGGCAGCTGCCAGCTGGCCCAGGACCCGGCGGAACTGCTGGGTGCTGTGGCCCAGCTCCTTGACCCTGTCCACCATGTCCTGGGCGGCGGCAGGCGACGGGTACTGGAGGGCGGCGGCCTTGGTGGTGGCCACGATGCCGCGCAGGAGGTCACACAGCAGGTTGCTGTAGTGGGTCACCTGGCTGCGGACGTCGGCCGCCTTAGCCTGCCGTGACAGTGTGTCCCCGATGAATACTAGCTTGTGGGCGCTGAGGATGACAAATTTGCTGTGGGCCACGAAGATCTTGGGGGGCTGGTTGGTGGCCACGGCGGTGAAGAAGGCGTCCACCGCGTTGGTGAGCGTGGTCAGGTTCGCCTCGCACTGCTCCAGGTAGAAGAGCAGCAGCTGCCGGTCCGAGGGCCCCAGGCCGCCCGTCCGGCCCGGGGCCAGGGGCTGGGCCGGCATCCAGGTGGCCAGGTCGTGGTCTATGGGCCGTGACACCTCCTGCTCCAGCCGTTCAAACTGCTTCAGCTGGGGAAGAGGGAGAACAGAGTGAAAACCATAGCCTCAGAGCAAAAGGGACAGAGAGGGGGCCCTTCTGGAAAGTGACAAAGCTCAGGCAGTGGGCAGGGGAGCAGGCCACCTCTGTCCTACTGGCCGAGCACAGATCCCGGGCCTGCCTTCTGGACAGTCTCCAAATAACTTTCCCACCAATCTCAAATAATTCCGTTTATAGAACGTTTTTGAAATGACAAAATGCTAGAAATGGGAACAGCTGAGCAGCGGCGGGGGGAGGGAAGGCAGTCTCTTGGTTTGGGTGCTGCTATCTAGCGACTTCAGATGCGATCACTGGGGGAAACTGGGAGGAGGGGACACAGCACTGCTTTGTACTTTCCTTCAAACTTTCTATGAATCCACAAATATTTCAAAATGAAAACTTAAAAATTTTTTTTTTCTCCTTAACATATGCAGTGTAAAAAGATTCAAAGACACCACGCAGAAAGAAAGATAGTTATCAACTGGAATCCCAGGGACCCAGAAATCTGTTAATCTCTGGTAAATCGTCTTTTAGAAATATACACTGAGGTACTTGCAGATGAAACGATGTAACATCTTCAAAATGATCGGGAGAGGGGGCTACATACACTGGATTAGTTGTGCTGAGAACGGCTGGGGCTGGGTGGTGAATGGTACCCGGGGTTCCTTTTCTCCAGTGGGTACCTGGGGGACTATTTTCTTCAATTTTATACATGTATTAAATTTCCCATAGTAAGAATTTTAAACAAAAGCAAAAAGGTCATGGTATTTGCAAATTTCAGAAAACAAATATTCACAGCCCAAACCGGTGAATATTCCTCAAAGATGTCTTCCTTTAAACAGGAATATTCCCACTTCCTTCATAATTAGAAAACCGGAAACACACAATATATAATATTTTATAGCCTACCTGTATCACCCAACAACGGGTCATTCATTTCCTATCAGTAAGAATGTATAAAGCATGTGGTAAAAGTTTCCACCAGCAGCAGCCCTGCCTAGCGGTGTGGACTGACACGTCCTCACCACAAGCTGGTTCTGACTGGGTCGCTGGGACCAGCCGTGCACACAGACTCAGGGACTCAGGAACTTGTCTAACCAAGGATTCAGGCTTTACTTTAATTAGCAAACCAGCCTGAAACTGTCCCTTCCTAGCACGTGAAACCCTCTTTCTTTCCCTCGTAGGCTACCTGGTGAAACTTGCTTGGCTCTCCTGTCCAGCGGGAGAATACACTCATTTTTGTTCTGTTTTACCTTCAGTGGGTCTTTTTCATTCTTTGACAAATTCTTGGTAGCTACACGATATTCTACTGTACAAATGCTCACACTGTATTCAACCAGTACTCTACTGTGAGGTATTTGGTGGTGGCTGCCAGGGGCTGTTTCCAGATTTTTCACTGATGCAGAAATGGAGTGACAAACGTCCCTGTCAGTGTATTTTATGTTCCTGTATTTTATTTGTACTTGATGTCCCTCGCTTAGGAACTCTAGATCTTTAGTTTCTCACTCACATTCCTTTTATTCCAGCTTCTAGTAATTTATCTAAGTGACTGACCAGATATGTGAAGAGATTTAGTCAGCAGAGCTTTGTTTACAAAAGTAGCTCTGGGAACAAACTAAATGTCCACCAACACGGGACTGGTTAAATAAATGCTGCAACAGTCCAGAGGAAGACAAAGAAGATAGAGCACATGCCCATTTCCTAAGTCAGTGGGGATTCCATACATATGTAACTATTAACATCTGTACCTTTATGGAACATGTGCTATGCGCCCAGCACCTCCTAAGCATTACATACTGTTTACTCATTTAATTTTCACATCAACCCCAAGACAGATGAAACTACGCTTCCCGCTTGACAGCTGGGGAAACGTGGCTTTGAAAAACGCACACCATGGTCCGGGTCTCAGAGTGAACCTGGTGGGCTCTCTACTACACCATCCTTCCCCATGCCCAGGGAAGGTGGGGTGAGGAAAACTTTCCGGGTGATATTTCTGTGTTTATTTTGTACTAGACTATATTTTAATTTTTTTAAATCTTCATGATCAAAATAAAACTCCCTTAAAAAAAGAAAATCCCGGACTCCCCTGATGGCGCAGTGGTTAAGAATCCGCCTGCCAATGCAGGGGACACGGGTTCGAGCCCTGGTCCAGGAAGATCCCACATGCCGCGGGGCAACTAAGCCCGTGCGCCACAACTACTGAGCCCACGTGCCACAACTACTAAAGCCTGTGAGCCACAACTACTGAGCCCATGTGCCACAGCTACTAAAGCCCACACGCCTAGAGCCCGTGTTCCGCAACAAGAGAGGCCACTGCAATAAGCCCGCACACCGCAACAAAGAGTAGCTCCCGTTCACTGCAACTAGAGAAAGCACGTGCACAGCAACGAAGACCCAACGCAGCCAAAAATAAGTAAGTAAATAAATAAATTTATTTTTTAAAAAAATCCCTCTCCTACTCTATGGAAACAAGCCAAAATATGAAGAAAATCCCATGTCCTTAGATAAACACAGTAGTATTATTTACAATAAGAAAAACTGGGTACAATGTAAACATTCAACCATAATAGATGTAGACTAACTTTAAAAACTACTCATGGGCTTCCCTGGTGGCGCAGTGGTTGAGAGTCCGCCTGCCGATGCAGGGGACACGGGTTCGTGCCCCGGTCCGGGAGAATCCCACATGCCGCGGAGCGGCTGGGCCCGTGAGCCATGGCCGCTGAGCCTGCGCGTCCGGAGCCTGCGCTCCACAACGGGAGAGGCCACAACAGTGAGAGGCCCGCGTACCGCAAAACAACAACAACAAAAACAACTTATGACGAATATTTAATGCCATGGAAACATCTTGAGATAAAAGCAGATGTAACTATTCACAAAGTATCATCTCAAACACGGACAGAGGCCCCTTCCAAGGCAGGAGCAAGACCGGAAACCAGCCCCAGAGCACGGTGACCACCCCTGAGAGTGAGTGGCTTCTTTTCCATCTTCACACTTTTTTGTGTGCGCTGAGATACCTAACCGTGATTACTCTGATAATAACCTAAACATAAATCCAACGAACACACGGAGACCGTCATGCAGCCGAGTAGGGACGGGCTGAGCAGGGAGGGTCCTGGGAGGCTCGGCTTAGGAGACAGATTCTTAGGGACGCCTGTGCTGGGAGAGTCTGGGGAACCTGAGTGTCCTCACCTGCTGCAGCTCCAGCTGGCCCTTCCCCTGCCGCATTATGTTGCCCTTTTCCAGCAACTCCTTCTGGGTCTTCTCAAACTCTTCCTTCCCCTGGAGGGTAGACACAAGGATGCAGCTGAGCCAGAAGCCCCCAGAGGCCCAGCGGGGTGCAGTGAGACCAGTGGCCACCAGGTGGCGCTGCAGCTGCACCCAGGCTCCCACTGTGGCCTCAGGCCCAGGGTGGGGGCAGCTTCCGGAGGAAGCGGCTCTCCCAGGCCTCCTTCATCTCCTGCTCCCGGGAAGAGGCTAGGCGGCACACTCCACACGGCCACGTCTATCTTCCCTGCCCCAGCTCCCATGGCAGGAATCACATCCAGGCCCCTCCCCTCAGCATACAGGGTCTGCCCACCCATCCCTGACCACTGGGCCTTGGCACCTGCTGGCTCTCAGCCCGGAGTGCCACTCACCGGGATGCCCAGTCAGCTGGCACCCTGGCCTCTGCTCAGAGGCCCACCCCACCCCACCTACCGACCACCTTGCCTGTTTCCCCCACACCTGCTACTATCTCTGTCTTTGCCTGTACTTCAGAATCCACCTCTCCAAATGCCTAACCTTGCAGGTGTTCAGGGCCCCTCCCTGGCTGGCACCGCAGGATCCCTGATGTCGGGGCCACATGGGTCCAAAGGCCTGAGACAGGCTGAGGATGGGCTTCCGGGGACCCCTGTGGCCTGGAAGGGCCAAGTGAGGAGCGCACAGGGCCTCACCAAGGCCTTGCTGGGGCCCACATCTTCCTTTGGCCACAAGAGCCCTCTGTGGGGGGGGAATCAGGGTGCCCACGACACGGCGGCAAAGGCAGAGCCCCGAGAGGACCCGGGGCACCTGGGTGGAGCGGGACCCACCTGCAGGTGGACGTAGTCGTAGTCCTCCATCCAGCCCCCCTCACCGTTCTCATACTGCCCGTCAGGCGAGTCCTGCGACGTGAACTTGGGGGGTGAGGGCAGGGGCCGGGACTGGATGCTGCTGGCCTTGTCGGTGGGGTTGGGGTGCAGGGGGCCACCCCCCTCAGGCCCTGGGACAGAGGCCTTGGTCCGTCTGAAGAGCAGCGAGGCGTTGCCATGCAAGAAGGAGGCCAGCTGCTTGACATCCTCGGGCACAGCCCGCGAGCAGGCCACCAGGCGGTCCAGGTCTTCGGGAGTGGCCCCCAGGACTCCCCGGCTACCGTCAAGGGCCTGACCGTGGGCCACCAGTGTCTGGTACACGTCCTCCATCTTCTGCAGTTGCCGGCTAAGCTTGGCATGCAGCGTGCGGTCCGAAGTGTGGGCGGCGTTGCCCACGGCGCTGCGGGCAAACTCCAGCAGCTCGTGGACGGCCCCGTGGACAGCGGCCACAGCAGCCCGCAGGTCCTGTGCCGGAGGCTCCTGATGCTCAGAGGTGCTGCGCCAGCCCCCACACCCGCCCGCACTGCCTGCCAGGTCCAAGAGGTGGGCCACAGTGGCGCTCACGCCCTGCTGCAGACGTGCCAGGGCCTCCACGGCCACCTCCAGCTCCAGGGGCTCACGGCCTGGCACCGCCGCCTCCAGGGAGGAGGCCGACTGGCTGCTGCGTGTGCTGCCCGTGCTGGAGGCCGACAGGCGCTTGGCGTCGGCTGGGGCCTCCCGCTCGGCGGCGGGGGGCACCGCGTACACACCGTCGTCGGCCACGCTGCCGTTGGCTGCCTCGGGAGGAAGAACCCGCTCGCGGGGCACGTCGTAGAGGGTGCCCGGGCCAGGCCGCCGCAAACCAGGGGGCACGTCGTAGAGGTCAGGAGCCGGGGGCGGCACGTCGTACACGTCCTCAGCTGGTGGCGAGTCCGGAGGGGGTGCGGCGAGCACCAGCGGGTGGCGGGTCGGGTCAAAGGGCTTGGCCTTGGCGAAGGCGGGGGGCACGTCATAGGTCTCCTCGCGCAGCAGTGTGCCGTCGGGCACGTCTTTGCTCACCGATGGGGGAACATCGTACACCTGGGGACCAAGAAGAGGTCAAGGCTGCCGGCCCATCTGCCCACCCGGGAGCCTACGGGCAGGACCCCGTCACACACACAGACACCGCCCAGCGTGCACATTTGTCATGGCTCTTATCCACGCAGGTTACGGTTGAGAGCCCGACTCTGGGGCCAGACCAGAGTTCGAAATCCTGGCCCCACTGCTTACTACCTGTGTGATCTAAGGCAAGTGACTCCACCTCTCTGTGCCTGTTTGCTCACCTATAAGATGGGAAAACTCCCTCACCGCTTTGTTGTGAGGATTACGGGAGCTAATTCACTGCGTGCCTGCAAACGCTCAGCGAGCGGTCAGCTATCACACCACTACCGCCGCTGCCATCAGCACCACCGTCACCTCCGTCACCCCCATCCCCACCCACGTGACCACCAGCATCACCATCACCACCACGTGCGTATTCTCTACTCTGTGGCAGGTACCTACCTGGCTGGGCTACGTGCAGGCTGTATTCAGGGTGACGACACCCTGGTTTGCCCAGGACGGTCCTGGTTTGCGCCTGATGCCCCCTCATAACTATCTCGTCATTCTCCTTTCACTCTCAGAAGTATCCTGGTTTGGATAACTCCTGTGGTCACCTTGCTGATATCCTGTGTGATCCTCTAAAAAACCTCCTGAAGAAGGCCTTCCAAGGGACCCTCTTACCGACAAGGAAGCTGAGTCTCAGAGGGGCTCAGTTTCCACCTCTGTCACAGAGCAAGTGAGGGGCAGAGCCAGGGTTTGGAGGCAGGTCTCTCGATGCCCCTGGCTCTGCTGACCCGAGTCCCCAGACCAGGGCACACACACACACTCACACCCAGAACCCCATGCACAGATCGGGCCTCAGCCTGTGAGGGCCCAGCATCCGCTAAATGCTTACCGCATGATGGTTGGACGGCGGCAGGCCCTTCTCCACACTGGGGGGCACGTCATACACGTCCAGCGATGGGTCCCGGCCATTGGGACCCTTGACAGCCATGGGGGGTGTGTCATATACCTGAGGGCAGAAAAGGTGCAGTAATACAAGTGCCAGGGCCACCTGAGGGGACAGAAAGAGCAGAAACCTACGGCTCTACCCCAGGACCACCCAGGCTGGGGCGAAGAAAGCCCAGCTCTCCATGCACCCCCCACCATGCCCACCGGCCCCAACACCTACCTCCTGGCCGTACTGGCTGGGAAGCAGCCCCCGAACAGGGGGCACGTCGTAGATGTCCTGGGGCCCCGGGGCCAGCAGGTGGCGTGGGATGTCGTACTCGTCCTGCTCGGGCTGGGGGCCCTCGAACACATAGCCTTGCCCCACGCGGGTGGACACCGCCACCTGGGGGCAGACAGCCAACCGTCACCACCGGCCCTGGAGAGATTCCACCGCCCCGTGAGGTGAGCAGGACATACGTAAGGGAGCTCCCCAAGGGGGGGCTCAGAAGCAAGGGTGTCGGCATCCCTTCGTATTCCCTGCCCTCTCTCTCTTCGGTGAAATACAGCACGTGGGGAATACAAGGACCCCCACTATTTGTTTGGAGCCGTCTGGTTCTGGCAGGAAACAGAAGTGGTCTCTACAGCTGAAAGACCCAGAAGGTTCCAGAGGAGAGAACATGTGGTCTGATGGAGGAGGGGCCACCCTTGACTGAGGTGCCCCTGCTAGATGGCACCTCCAGCTGCATCCTCCTCCGAGAGGCCTGCCCAGCAAGGGGTTGTCCCTACCACAGGACCCAGCAGCCGCCTTCAGGCTCCAGGACAGATGGAGGTGGCAGTGATGGGCTGTGCCCTCCTGGGCTGGACCCAGAGGAGGTGGCCTACAGGAGATCCTGACAGGGCTTGGGGGCTCCAAGCCCTGCCCTCCTCGTCCCCCCAGCGCTCTTGGGGAGATTCCTGAGAACGGGGCCATCCCTCGGGGCCGGCTCTCCCGCAAACGGAAGGATGGAGGCTGTTTTGGCAAGTTGTATGTGGGTGTGAGGGACTGACCAAGACCAGAACCGAGACTTGTATTCCCCACCGCAGCACACCCTCGGGGCCACGGGGACCACCCCTCACCTAACAGGATAAGGCCTTCGTGGGGGGATGTTGGCTCAGAGAGGAGGCCAGGCCCTCTCCTCCCTGGTGCCCCTCCCCTGTCCCGAGGTGCAGGGTGAGAGCCCGCACCGCTGGAAGGCAGTGTTGGGTGGGCAGCCTCCTTCCCTGTGGGCACCCGGCCCTGTGGGAGGGGTCAGCCCTGTAGGAGGGGCTGGCAGGATCTTCTAACCCGGCTCGGCGCACACCTCCTCCACAAGGCTCCTGGCTCAGCTCTTCTCTGACAAAAAGGCCTTTTGTTCCCTAATCAAACGGGAGGTCGGGGGCAGCGGTGACTCAGGCGCTCCCCACACACATCCCTGGGGACAGCAAAGGCGGAGGCGGGGCCGGCCCTGGGCTCACATCCCCAGAGCCCTGTGTCCCGGGCCTGGCGCAGCCCCCAGGACACCAACAGCCGGCTCTGCAGGCCCGTGGGCCCCGGAGGGCACGGGCTGTGTGCACGCACAGGGCACCCCAGGAGCAGCAACGACCCCGCTGAAGTGCAGGCACCATCACTTTCTGATCAGCCCAGGGCGCGGCGGAGCCTCCTGCTGACGCAGCCCCTGGTCGCCTCCCGGGCAGGCGGGCAGAGCGGGCTCCCTGTCAGCTGCTGGCGTGAGCGCCACCAGGGGGTGTTCCAGGCCCGCTGCACCCCACCCACGGCGTGTCTGGGAGTGGTGTTGGCGGCCCTTCCCAGACTCATTTCTCTCCTCAAGCCCCAGACTTGAGTCTCCTCCAGAGCTATTTTTAGACCCTGGAACCTGCCAACAGCAGGGGCGGGGGGGGGCGGTGGCTGGCGGGACGTGGCAGGTTGGCGGGGCCTTGAGGCAAGGCCTGAGGTGTCTCCAGGCCCCGCCGGCCCCAGAAGGCAGGTGGGGACCCAGCCCAGGACGAGGGGTATGTGACGAGGGGTGTGTGCCGCCCTCTCCACGCCCCGACGCTGGTGAGAGAGGGCGGGGCGCAGGCGGAAGGGTGCTGGGGCCGGACCCCAGGCCTGGGCCGCGGGCAGCTGGCCACTCACGCGGCTGAGTCAGTGACAGTAAGCAGCCATACCGGCCAACAGATGCTTTCTGTTAGAGAAAAAGGCAGGCAGCCACCAGCGGGGGAAAGCTCGTTAGGGAAACCAACTCCCCAGAGAGCCGCTGAGCCCGCTAATCACAGGCCACCCTACGCCACACCTGGGGCCCCATTAGCAGAACCTGGAGGCCCTGGGGCTGGGGGACAAAGCCAGAGTCTGGGAGGAGACACAGAGCCCAGCCCGAGACCCACAAGCTCTCCCCCACACACATCTCAAGGGTGCAGAAGACAGACGCGCAGAGGCAGGGAAAACGCGCACCATGCCCACTGCCAGACGCACGCGCGGACACACAGACCCAGGCAGGGCGGGCTCAGCGGGGCGCCTGTAGGAGTGAGAAGGAAGGCTGAAGGCTCCCAAGACCCCAGGGACGGGGCAGGCCGCCCGCTGCCTTCTGCCTCGGCCCCTGGCCACCTCCGGGCCGCCTGTCCGCCTGTCCCCCTTCTGCGTAATGGGCATCTCCCCTCGTGACCCGGGCCGGCTCTCTCTGTCACCGCCCCCCCCCCCCAGAGCCTCGGGTTCCTCCTCTAGAAAACGGAGCACCGCTGGGGATCCCGGGGGACGGAGGCACACGCCTGATGTGGGTCCCCTCCCTCCCAAGCTCCTGTCCTCCCAGAAGGAACAAGGCTGAGCTAAGCTGTGTCTCCCCCAGCCTGACCCAGTGCCACAGCTGTTCCTTCAGGCACAGCTGCAGCCCTGACCCAGAGCTCCCCCAAGAGTGACCTCACAAAACACCTCCTCCTCCGGGGGCCCCACGTGCTTCTGCCCCCAGCTCCCTAAAAGCATGACCCAGCCCCAAAGGGTGCTGACACCCGATGTGGCCCTGACCTCCCCCCGGCAGCCACACGGGCCCCCCTGCCCCAGGCTCCAGGAGGCTGACCCCTCCTGGCCACCAACCTTGTCACTCGCCCTCTGCTTTCCTGGACCCAAGGCCACACCCACCCACCCCACAGTCTTGGCAGGGTTTCTCCTCAGCAGAGCCAACCTCCAGCCCTGGAACCAGTGGCCTCAGTTGCCCAGGCTTCTGAAAGCACAGCCTGAAATGTGGGCACACATGCACGCTCCAAGACGTTTACGGCCTTACTGCCGTTAGAAATCGCCTGGAGCCTGCCCCCAGTAGAAGGGGCGACCCAGCAAAACCGGGGGTGGTCGTCACGATCACGCTCAGGGACCCAAAATGCTTCTGATATCTGATGTTGGATTTACAACCTCAAAATGCAAAAGTATGTGTACAAATCTGTGAAAAATGAATACGGAACCCGCTAGACAAAACATGCTGAAATCCCCCAGCCATCCCCTCTTGACTGGGGAAGCTCATCTCCAGGCCTTCTCATACATTACACATTCCTGTGACAAGCAAGCACACTTTCACGGACGATAAAATAAAAGCAGCCGCAATCGAGACTGTCCAGGCCAGGAGCCATGAGGCTTCTCAGGGGAGGGCAACCAGGTCCCAGCACACAGAGCTTTCCTCCTGGGGCCATCAGCCCGGTCTGGGTCCTCAGGGACACAGGGCCTAGGCAATCCCACCAGTGGGCATGTGCAGAGCACTCACCAGCCAGGTGAGCCCAGAAGCAGCCTGAGAGCAAGCCCCTCGTATGGGAGGGAAACAGTACCAATGGCCAAAACGTGGGCTCAAATCCACAGCCCGGAGTAAAGGCCTCACTGCTGCTTCCTGGGCCACGGGGCTTCCACTGCCTGTCCTGGCCTTGGAGCTGCACACAAACAAGCTTGCCTGGACTCGGGAAAGGAGAGGATGGAGAGGGGAAGGGCACGCCTCCCTGGGGAGTGTGCAGAATGCGAGCTGCGTGTGGGCACGGGTGCCGAGGGATGGCCTATGGCCTGGCCCGAGGCTTACCACCGGTCACTCCTCCCCCCCAAAAGCCATCTTGGGAGCAGCCCAGTCTGGGCTATGCCAGTCCAGCATGGCTCACTTCTGCCACTGGCCTGTCTCTGGCCAGGCGGTTGAAGGAGCAGGTAGGGAAGTGGAGCCAGTGAGCCAGAGTCCCCTGGTGGCCAGTGTCCACGGAGTCCCACCCTGAGCCAGCCAATGGCCTGTACCCAGGTCTCCTGCTCCAAGCTCTGCCTGTGGCGGGGCAGGGCAACACTGCATGCTGAACCGCTGCCCAGCTGGCACGTGAGCCCTGGGCCGGCTCTGAGGAGAGGCTCAGCGCCGCGCGGTGAGTGTCCTCGGACACCGGCTGCTCTACACTAGACATGGCACACTCCGGTCCTGCCTCCTTCCTAGGCAGACAGCCCTGGGTGTGACGGCACATACGCAGGTCTGCGTGGAGCTGAGGTGCTGGGCTCAGAGCCTCGCCCCCGGCCCAGCCTCCCACTGGCAACAGCCCACAAGGGACTTGAACGAGAGCCCCTTTCACAGCGACCCTACAATCCCGCAGGCAGTGTCCTCCCCGTGGTCTAGGAGTCACGAGCAGGTCACCCTGCAGGTGCCCACAACCCACCGACATAGCCCAGGAGAGGAGAGCGTTGGGTGCGTCTGGATCTAGATGTGCTGCACCCACAGGGGGACCGTGGGAACCCCTGGGCACGCGTTGGCTGGCCTCTCCCCCTTCGTCCCCTCCTCCCTTCTCTGCCGGCTGGAACTCACGCGGCCACTGTCCTGGCCCGCGAGCCCCGGGACGAGGTGGCAGAGCAACAGACGGCGGGCCTGCCCTCCGCCACCGATGCTCCAGGAGGAGCCACAGGCTCGGACAGTCTCGGAGGTGCCCACCAGCGCCACGCCACTCCCCCCCAGCCGCGCTCTGTGAGACAGAAACGACACTGTCATCCAGCCCGTTCTTCTGGGTTTCCAGCCGCTCTGGCCCAGCTGCAGCCCTGGGCCCCATACTCCATTTCTCCCCTTCAGGTGCCTCCCAGCTCCCCTTTCCCGGGCTCCCTGCACCCTCCCCTCTGGGCAGCGTGGCTTCAGCAGGACATGGTTGGGCAGGCCACTCCTACCCAACACCCTCCGCCCTCAGGAAGGTTCCAGGCCCCTGGGGGTCCGTTCCCAGCTGCTGCTCAGGCCTCCGTGGTCAGGCCCCACCTGCCACAACAGTCTTTGACAGGCTGTGTCCTCTGCTGCCGACACCCTTCCACTGGGGCTTGTCAGCTAAAGGCCACCTCATGGTCCAAGGCCAGCTCGATGTCTCCTCCCGGGCTGCTCACACCCACGTCAGCAGACATATCAACACATTCCCCAGACGCTCACCTCCCACCTCGACCCCAGACCAAACACGGAGCCGCCGCTGGAGCCCCGGAGGTCCCAAGCAAGGGTGCCTGGCTGGGCCCTGCTGCATCCAAAAATTGGGCCCGGCCAAAACCCACCAGGAGGGCTGCCTGGCCACCCAGGGAGGCCTTACCTTGGCTGGTGGCTTCGTCCCCTCCCAGCTCCGCGCATCCATGGATGGGGGGACCTGGTAGATGTCGTGTCCTATCCCAGCGGAAGGCGGCACCTGGTAGATGTCCTGGGCAGGGCTGCCAGGCCCCGGGGGCACCTGGTAAAGGTCTGGGGCTGGGCTGGGAAACGGGTGATGGGGCATCTGCTTGGAGAACGTGGCTGTCTGCTTGGCCGGGGGAGACTGGAACTGGGGGCCGGGCCCAGGGCCTTGGTAGAGGCCTTGCTGAGTCTTGCTGGGGGTGGGCACCAGGTAGACACTGTCCGGCTGGGGCTGGTACGTGGCAGGCAGCATGGGTGTGTACTGGGCTGCTGGGGCGTGGAGGCTGGGCTGAGGCTGGGCCGAGCTGGCGGGCGGGCCGGGGCCGGGCCCCACGGGCTTCTTGTCATGCATGCCCACCAGGATCTTGAGGCGGTTCCCGGGCACGATGCCTTGGCGCCCGTGCAGCGAGCAGAGCCACCAGCCATCTAGGCCCTGCGTGTCGCGCTCCAGCACCGTCATGATGTCGCCCTTGCGGAAGGAGAGCTCATCTGGGGACTCGGCCACATTGTCGTAGAGGGCTTTGGCCAGCACGTTCTGGGGGAAGAGGACACAGGTGGGCGTGAGGGCAGGAGGACGTGCGCTGCGGGCTCGGTGTCCCGCCCAGCTCCCGCCCCCTCCAGGGCTGGGGAGGCACCTGACCTTGGCACCGAGAAAGGAACGAAGTAGGGTCTGGCGAGATCTCCGCGCCTCTGGCCCCGCTGCCCCTGGCGAAAAGCCCCAGCTGATCCCGGCAGTTTTTCAAATGAGCCTGGGTAGTGTCTCAAAATCCTCCTGACCACAGCCATCACCTGCACTCCAGGATGGCACTCAAGATACTCTACAAAATACTCCCGGAGTCACGCTATAAGCTGGACCTAACACTGGGGAGGGCAGCGATAATGACAATAATGGCTGCCACGTCCTGGGGAGAAAACAGGACGCACACCCTCCCTGCTTCAACTCAGCTCCCCGCTGCCCCACCAGTGCAATCAGCCAGGAGGAAAAGACCCGAGAGTGGCAAGGGGACACAGAGGGACAGAACAGTCATCATCTGCAGACCATATGTCATCTACGTACAGATTCCAACAAACGAGCAGAATCAACAGTGCTGAGGAGGGAGGGAACCTCACAGAAAAGACGTCACCAGATAACAGAAACTACAAGTTATCGGGGAGTTAATCAAGCAAAGACTCCAGAGGAGAAAATCTAACAGTTGGGCCAAGCTTACTTAATAAGTTACAACTGCAATAAAAATGACAGCCGAACTTTTTTTTGGGGGGGGGAGAGTAATTCAACCAAAGGAAAAAAATCCTTTTAGAATTAAGCGGAAGAACAGAGGTCCACAAATAAACAGGTCAATTCTGAAAATGAAATGCAAAGAGGCACTTCCTTCCTGCCTGGGGACAGGCCACAACTCCAACCCGTAAGCGGGACAGGGAGCAGCGGCCGGGAACCACGCTGCGATGAGGAGGGCGGGGCTGTAACCGAGATGCTACTAGGAAAACTCACTCACCATCGGAAGGAAAGTCAATTTGGACACTTTGCCTCATGTTATAAACAAAGGGCAATCAAACACCTAAATGTGAAAGTTATAACCTTAGAGCTGATAAAAGAAAAGAACTGTGGGAGAACATCTCTGTGACCTTGAGGTGGAAAAAATTTATAAACAAAACCCTAGGAAAAAAGACCACAAAAAGCACAAAACGTAAGGTAACAACAACAGAAACAAAGAGATGGATTCAACCTCATCAAAGTGAATGGTTTCAATTGGGTGGGGGAACAACAGAAAGCTGACAGGGTGACAGGCCACCAAATGACAAGAGTCACTGATCTAGAATCTGGAGGTTGTCCTACAAACAAGCAAGGAAAAGACAAGAACACCAACAGAAAACCAATAAAATATGAAGAGTTTTCTGAAGGGGAAACCAGAATGGCCAAGACGGCCACAAAGGACGTTCAGGGATCCAGCCAGCAAAGCGGGACAGACCTGTGACTCTGCTCTGTGCTCCAGCAGGTGCCCAGGTGTCCGGTAAGGAACAGCAGCCACACCCTCGCGAGTTAGAGGAACAAACAGGAGATCTACAGCCCAGAACGCTTAACGTAAATGTTACGAATACCTACAAAAGGACTCTATGTATTTTTCACAGACACTTGTCCAAGGACAGATTGCAGACACATTACATTTGCATGGGTGCTTCTGGAAGAGGGACGGGAATGAGACAGGCATCAGGAATAAATGGGGAGAATAAAGCAAAACAAGGAAGCAGTCCCATACAGACTGAGGACGGCCACAGGACAGCACCCCACGCCCAGCCCTGCTCTTTACTCCTGTAATTCTCCTGTTAATTCTCACAGGCACCCCAGAACTGCTGCTATGGGCTCCGTGAGTCAGCAAACCCTCCTGGAGCCGGGACACACGCTCCGTGCAGAGGCCCAGTAGCCCAGCAGCCTGTGCAGGCCTTGGCGAGGCTGTGGGGACAGACACGAGGACCCCAGCATTGGCAGGCACTGTGCTGGCAGGCCCAGGACCTCACCGGGGACAGAGAACCAGGTGGAGAGCCCCCCGCCCCCCGTTTTCAGTCCTTGGCATCTGCTGCTTGAGTGGGTGAGGGCTCAGCCTGGGCCCAGAGATATCACAAGGGGGCCCCAGCCAGAGGGCCAAGGTCAGTCCAGCAGACAGAAGGCAGGAGTGAAGCAGGAGCCTGGGTGGGAAGGCCAGGCCTGTGGAGAGGACAGTGCCAGGCCAGCTGGGCACCGGCCCCACCGGCCAGGCCTCAGCTCTGGTCGCCCTCCTCTGAGTCTCCTGGGGACTGAAGATGCAGAGCCTGGTCTAGATCTGACTCGGAAATGGGCCCTGGGTTCGGACCACCCTTCCCACGTGGGCCTGGGTCTCATCCCCTGGATTCCAACTGGGGGCAGAGAGAAGTTGGGGTGAGGCCTCACCCAAGTCTAGGAGGGCCCACCTCCACACCAGCATCAGGGGCCAGAAGGAGCCCCTCTGAGCTCCGTCTCCCCTGCCCATCACAGTGAGAATTAGGGAAGAGGTTGGAACACCGTCAAGGGGGACGGCAGCCCACGGGGGAAGCCTGGGCAGGCAGGGCGTGCTCCAGGCCCAGGACTGCACGCTCAGACTCGGGGGAGAACTGGCGGGAAACCCACTCCTCCAGAGCAGCTCAGAAGGAGCCAGAGGCCAGAAAGCTGGGAGCCAAGAGGGACAAGGCCCAGGGGAGAAGCCAGCCCAGGCAGGCAGCGCACAGAGAGCAGAGCACGTGAATTCACCCTGCACCAAGGTGAGCGCCAGGGCAAGGGCCCTGGGAACTGCTGGCGGTGCCAACACTGTCCACACCACGGTTAGGACAGTTATCAGTGCACTGAGGCATACATGAGTCCTCAATAAAATGTCACTTGAACTTAAAAAAATGGGGAGAGGGTAATGTTTGAGACAATGGGGGATGGTTTTTCTTCCTGTTTTTCAGAAATTTTCAATTTGTATTTAACGAGCATTTCTTGGTTTGGGGGTTGAAAAAATATACTCCCTGAAAAAGAAAACAGTGGACTACCTCCTCGGCTCCAAGGCAGGATGCGACGGACAAGGCCGAAGCAGGTCAGAGGCCAAAGCCCCGGGAGGAGCAGATGGGGCGGGGGCTGCCCTGCTGCCCACTGGACTCATGGGTCCCATCCCCAGGCTGCCTGCAGGAAAAGCAAGTTTCCTAAATATGGTCTGCAGCCTGCTCAAGGAATCACACCCCGTCGGGGGGGCGGGACACCCAACCCACCCTCCCCCAATGACCCCAGAACACAGAGCCACCCCTCTGGGTCCCCTCAGCCCCTGCCCTGGTGACCACAGGAAGTGCCAGCAGAGTGAGTCACAGGAAAATTCCCCTCCCGCCTAGTCAAAGGGGGCAGGGTGCAGACAGAGGGGAATGCCCCTCAGAGGCCCCTCACCTCTTAGAGGAGGGCAGCCCATGGAAGGCTGGCAGAGGAGTTTCGGCCAGGCCCTGCTGGGCAGGGCTGGGCTCTCAGGGAGGCTGGAGAGCTCTGCCAAGGGCAAGGTCCAGAGGGAGGGGGAAGGGGGTGGAGGGAGGGTCCCCTGGACCCAGGAGAGCTGCCCAGGGAGCTACTGGGGCCTCCCGCGCCCAGGGTGGCCAGCTCTCACCTCCTGGGTATGAGCTCGATAAGCAGTCAAGGCCAATTCCGACTGCAACTGTATAGTCTGGGGCGGCCGGAGCCAGGCTGGGAAGCACCTCTCAGGGTGGGCACGTGGCACCAGGCGCCTGGCACCAGGAGCTCCTCTGCCTGCGTCAGCTGGTGCCCCTTTCCCCACCCCACCCCCCCGAGCCCCAGAGGCAGGCTCTCCGCAGTCCTGGGCACTGCTGGCGCCGCAGCGCTCCAGCTGGCCAAGCACCCGCCCCTTTGGGCCCCTAAGCCTCTCCAGCTGCTCCTGACACACTCCTCCCTCCTCCTCCCTCCAGTGCTGAGCAGCAGCTAAGACCAGACCTGGGCCTGGCTCTCCCTCTCACTGCTGGGGACCTTGGGCAAGTCCCTTAGCCTCTGGGTAGATCCCTTGTGTTCAGGTGACCATCCTGGTTTCATAGGGAAGTTCTTTTGTTTAATAAAGGATTCACCTGGCATCTGCCCTCTGCCAGGTGCTGGGCCAGGCCCTGCAAGACGGTGCAAGCCTAGGTCGCCCAGGCCCTTGTCTGCACAGGGCTTGCATCCCAGCAGGGCAGGCAGGCACAAAACGATTTGCCAGGACAGGGGGAAATGTGGCATGTGCAACAGGGCCACTACACATAGGATGGTCAGAGGTGGCCTTCCCCAAGGAGGACATTTCAGGTGACTCATGAAGAACAAAAACTAGGCGACCATGAAACCAGCCAGGGAAGGGCATGTGGGCAGAGGGCAGGCATGAGCCCAGACGCTGAACTACGGAAAGGCTGGAGGGGAGACAGGACTGTGGCCCTGGACTGGCAGGCAGGCTGGGGCCAGTCACACTGCGGGATGCCTTGGGATGCTGCAGGGAGAGCTCAGTCAATGCCATCCAAATGGTGCATGCCATGGCAGAAGAAGGCAAAACCCACACCACCTGAGCATTCCTGCTCTGGACATGCTCCCCAGGACCCAGTGTCTTGTCCCAGCTTGGAAGAGGGGCCCAGTCTGCACAGGACCTGGCTTTCCAGCCTTCCTCACTGTTGGGCCAATCAAGGGCTTCCCCCAGGCTCACAAGAGGACAGACCTGTGACCTCTGGGAGGGGCACACCACCAGGGCACCGTCGCAGTCCAGGACAACTCTGCCAGCCATCTGGGTCCAAGGCACCACGGAGACTGCTGCTAACTCGCCCGAGTCTCTGGCCACCTCACCCGCGACCCTAGGAAACCTCTCGCTGTGTCCGACTCCTCCTTCAGGACGTGACTTGGGTGTCGCTGCCCCCCCGCCCCCCGGCCAGGAAAGCTCCCACGTCCCTCCCCGGGCACCCATACCTCACTGCCCCCACCTCGAAGTGCTGATCAACACCTCTTGTTACTGCCCACTTCGTGCCCCCAATCCGGGTGCCCAGAATGGGAGGGGACTGTCTGCTCCAGCATGGAACGCCCCTCCACCGCACATGCACGCCAGGCCTGGCCCAGAGCAGGGCTGAGCGTGGGGCTGCTGGATGGGCGGGTTCAGGCAAAAGCCCCCCTTGCGGAAGGTGGTGCCCTGCCCTCCCTGGGAGCCGTGCGGCCGCGCCTGAGAAAGCCAGGAAGGCCCTTTGGGGCTCACTCACCCCAGAGGGAGGGGACACAGGAGAGCCCCCTGCCCGATGCCAACACTCCCCGGGCAGCAGCCTGCCAGTCAGGCCCGCCCAGAACAACACCCTGCTTGTTGCACATGGGAGCTGAGAGGGCTGCCCCACCGGCCCTGCCTGGTCTGAGAATGGCCCTCATTGTGTGCGCCAGACTCACCCGGGCCCTCAGACACGGAGCAGCTGGGCCTTGGCCACCAATGGGCACGTGTCAGCGGCCATCTGACGGGTTTTCCCTCAGCCTGCTGCCCCAGAGAGCCCCGGATGTGCTCTGGGTATCCCCAAACCCCGACTCTGCGGGACGGTGCTACCCGGCGGTGGGGAGACTGACACGTTCACAGTGATGACGGCAATGCCGGCAGTGAGAAGCGGGGCTCTTCTATGCACCTCAATTATCTCTTTCAACCCTGTGAGACACTGTGATTGCCTCCACCTACGGATGGAGGGACTGAAGTGCACAACAGTCACCTGACTCGCCAGGGTCATGGTCAGGAAGTGGCAGAGGCAGATCTGCTGTATGAAAAGTGCAGCTGGGTGGCTCCCAGGGTACTGCTTAGCTCCACGGAAGCCAGGAGTGGAAATTTCACAGGGCTTTTCCATCCCTCTCTGTCCCCCACCCCGACACACACCCCAGCCCCAGGCACAGAGCCCCCCCCACAGCAGTCACTAGGGAAACTCTAGTTCTCTTCATACAAAGAACCATCTCAAACCTGAGCCAAGTTTATTTCTGGGGTATTCTGGTTGCTTGTCCCAAGGAGCCCCCGTGGCCACTGGATACAGGCCCAACGTACGTGTGCCCAAGTGGCAGTCTACACCCACAACCTCTGCTCACTTGTGCCCTGGGAGTCCCGCCGGAGGGGCAGCAGCTACGGGCCCACTGGCCAGGGTCCTGATAATCCTCCGCTCCGCCTCCCGGCTGCAATGGGGTGGGAGGGCAGTGCCTCTTCCCTTCCCAGACGGCCCCACACCCTCATCCTGGGCGGAACTCCACAACAGCCGGCCTTGGCATCACCCTCCCCGTAATTCTCCCAGGACAACTGAGTGACCAGGGTCTGGGCTCAAGTCCTCAGTGCTCAGCGTGACAAGCGTGGATGAGCCCCCCATTCCAGAGCCACTCCAACTCCAAGGGGACAAGGGGAGCGTGGCTCCTTCCCTGCCTGCCTTGGCAGTGCCTGAGGCTCAGAGGACAGAGCAGGGGCCGTATATGGGTCCTCAGCCCCATGCCTGACACTCAGCACCCAGAGGACAGGTCTACAGAACAAAGGACTAAAAACCCACCTGTGGGTGGCCACCGCCAGCAGCTCCCTCAGACAGTCAGGAGACCCAAGCTGGCCTTGGCTACAGTGGCAAGAGCAGATGTCTTTGTGCCCAGCTCTTGGGTCGAAGCAGGCCCCTGGCCCCACTCCTGCCAGGGCATCCCAGGCACTGTCCCTGCGAGGCTGGGCAGAGGAAGAGAGGTGGCATGGGGAGGGGGCCCTCCTACTGCAGGACATGGCATCTGCAGCCCCCAACACACCTCGGATGGTGGGAACAGGTGGGCCTGGGGCCAGGGCACCAAGGAGCCCATGTGGGTGGCATGAGAGTGGAGCCCTCCACCCTCCAGCCCACCCCAACTTCTGACAGCTTGGGAGTGGTCCTCAACCCCTTAGAACCGTCACCACTGCCACCCAGCCCAGGGAACCGACCTAGGCTGGCAGACCCCAGACATGTTTGAGTAGACCGGCTTGTCCAGTCTTGGGATTTGCTCTCTCAGCAGAGGGCCCAGCATGAGGCTGACCTTCACTTCAGGGACAGCACCAGGCCCTGGTAACCCACCGTGGCCAGCCCCAGATATGCCACTGGAGGGGCAGAGGCAGAAGCCCAGGTGGGACAGCAGGGACTTCACTCTTTACGAAGCCTCAGTTTCCCCACCTGGACATCTAAAGCCTCCTCAGCTCTGCCCCCCTCCAGCCCCAAATGATAACTTTCAGCAGCCCTTAGAGCAGCACCATCTGCTTCCGCAGGGATGGAGGAGGACCCACTGGCACAAAAAGCAGGGTTCTCCAGCTCAAAAAAAAGCACCAAGCCCCTGACTTCAGGATGCGCAATGGAAATAGGGGACTGAGACGGGGCCCGCCCCCTCCACGCTCTGAGCTCCTTCCATGGCAGGCTGGTACTCTGCCCCACTCCTCACTCAGAGGTGGGAGGAAATTAGCACAATGAGACAGAGATGGAGTCAGGGCCTCTCCCCTGTGCTAGAGGGCCCAGCCTGACCCCTGGAGGGAGGCCACTCTGTAGCCCCTTATTTGGGGGCCTTAAGGATCCAGAGGAGAAGGAATTTGGCCAGCGTCTGCTGGAGAACGACCCTGTCCCGCCTGACCCTACACCCTGCCCTCCAAGCATGACTCTAACACTGCTCCTCCCCCTTCCACCTGCTGGCTGGTTCTGGCTACCCCAACTGGCTGTGGGCTCCTGGGGGAGGGTGGAGGGAGTTCTCCAGGCCTGAGAGACAAAGGGTGGTGGGATCTCCTAAAAGAATTTTGGAGGCCAGGAGGGGGCTACTAAGGCACAGTTCTGGAGCCAGAGAGACCCCACCAAGTTGGCAGCCCCAGTAGAGCATGGCAGCACCCCAAGGGCCAGAGCACCCCCAATCCCAGAGCACGGGGAGCACATGGCTAGAGCATGGGGCCATACCAGGAGACGACGTTCTGGATACGGTTCTGTGAGGACAAGTAACTGCCCCTCTCCGGGCCTCAGTCTCCCCATTGGTACCATCTGTATGACCCGCAGGGGGCCCTTCCTGATTAGAAAGGATTCCCCAGTGGCACTGCCCTTACTTCAATCCCTTGCCCAAGCCTGGGGAGATGACACCAGCCCACAACGCTAACGCCTCCGTTCAGCACAAGCATAAAAGTCACCCTCTTTTAAAAGTCACCGGGAGCTGAGGGTGGCTGCCTTGGCAGAAGCTGGGGCTGCCCTGCCCTGCCTCCACCCGGCAACTAAAGGACTCCTTCCTTGCCCACGGCAAGCGGGTGGTGGGTGCTAGTGCCAGGAGAGCTTGCCGGCAGGTCCTCCCAGACCTCCCTTCCTGCCAGTCTCCACCTGCACCTGGGCCCTTCTCCTGCTTTTCTAAGCCTGTTAGCCCTGCCATCCCTCCACTCCCACCATCAGCTCTCCACCCTGGAAAGGAAAGAGTCATGGGTGGGAGGCGTGTCCCCCAGCCCAGGGGGACGAGGAACATCTCCCGGCCAGGCTGAAATCTGCACAGCAAACCCAGAGAGTACCTCCCAACTTCGACTCTTCCTCATGCTAAGACTGCCAAGGAAATAAACTCCCTGTACTCAAGACCAGTTAGGGAGCCACTGCTCCTACTGAGGGATGGATGGGAGACCCCAACACCTCCCCAGACTCTAACCCCCTCACCCCCCCGACCACGCCCGGCCCTCAGCAAATCTCAGCTTCTCCAAATCCTTCAACACCGCCCTGGGCTCTGCAGCAGCAATGAGGGGCTGGGCGCCCGGGCCGCGGCCACCCGGGCAGCGGCCCCGCCCCTCCCCAGCTCCCACGCCCTACCCGCGGAGGCTAGGACCCCGGGATCGCGGCGTGGCCCTGGACTCCCCTGCCAAGACCCGGCTCCTACAACCGTTTTTGCAACCACGGTCGGTAATAACCGAGAAGCTCCCGTCCTGGGTCCCGGAATCCAGCGCGGGCGGGCCGGGGGTTAATTATTAACTTCTCCGTGGACACCCGCGCTTGCTCACCCAGCCCTCAACCCCTAACCTGGGGGCATGGCCAGCCCTCACTCTAAAACACACGGACCGCCACCCTGTTTCCTGGAAGTTCACGCCCCTGTAAGTTCACGGTCCAAGGGACCTCGGACCGCTCCTCGTAACGATGGAAAGTGAGGCTCGTAGACAGGGCTCACAGGCCCAAGGTCACCCAGCAGGCAGCGGCCGGCAGGGGGAGAGCGGGCCTCCGGCCAGCAACTTTCCCAGATCCAGGAACTCTCCTACCGGCCCGCGGCCCCCGAGTCCGGTCCTTCCAGCCACCCCCGGGGCGCGCAGGCTCTAGGATCCTCCGCAGTCCTGGCCTCCGGGAGCCCCGGCCCAGGGCAAAAGGGGGGTTTTCCAGGACCTCGGACCCGGGCCCGGTCACGCCCCCGCAGAGGCTCCAGAGGCCCGTAGTTCCCAGGACCCGCAGGTCCGGCAGGAAATGCCACTCACTTAACTCTTTCCCGCCTGGGACCGTCCCGGGCGCGGGTAGAGCTGGATCGCCTCCAAGCCGGTACGCGGACCTCGGCCGACGCTCCCTGGGACCCCGGGACCCCGTCCCGGCCACCGCGAGTGGACTCCGGGCCGCACTGGCCGCACTCACCAGGTAGTTCATCGTGTCGGGTCGGCCTGGGGCCCCGGCTCCCCGCAGGAAACACAGCGAACTGCTCGCGCCGCGCGCTCTCGGATTCCCAAGAGCCCCGAAGCCGCCCGGGTCCTGGTCCGGCCGCCTCAGCCACCTCGCCGGCCACTGCCGCCGCCGCCGTCGCCGTCGCCGCACAGAGCCGGTCCCATCTCGCCCCGCCCGCCACCGCCGCTGAGGCCGGCGAGCCCAGCCCGGCTCCCGGCATGCCCGGCCGCGCGCGCCCATTGGCCGCTCGGGCTCCCCATGCAAATGAGCCGCCGGCTCGGGGGCGCGGGTGGCTGCGGGAGCCTGCGGGAGCGCGCGGGCACGCGCCGCCCAGGGGGACCGTCCCCCACCCCTTACCCTTGCACCCGCGCTAGGCTCCAGGCGCCTGCCGGACACGCGGGATATCGCCTTTTCTCCGCACGCCCATCCCTGCCCTCCACCGTGGGCGAGAACGCGCCCCTCCTCAAAGGCCTAAGCCTTCTTCTTCTGGGAAGACTGCCGGGATTGCCCTCCTCCCCCCGTGGCCGTTGCAGCCCCGGAGGCACCAGCCTCAAGTCGGCCTTCCCCGCCCACCAACCTGGGGCATTTCACGCGTGTCCATACGGCAGTCCGACTCAGATCTGCATCTAGAGGGGCATGCCCCAGCTGGCAGAAAACTAATAATACGACCACCGCACCGACTCTGGTCAGGCCTTCGGTGTAAGAGCCCCAGGATATGAAGACACAGCAGGGAAGCTGGGGACCGCGGCTGTCCCTGTAATCTAGGGAGAGTAGAACCGGAGCGCATCATGTTCTACCAGCCGTGCGCAGGAGGCTCCAGTGCACCCAGGGACAAGAAGCTTGCCATCTCCCACCTCCTCTGAATTGAATTCAGTCTCCTCGAAGTGTCCCCCACTGTCTCGGTGCTGCTCTAGGAGATGTGCCCCTACCCCAATCCCTCAGTCAGCCCTGTCCAGGGCTAACGCCTGTGCCCCAACGACTCCTGTTTCAGCAACAGGGGGTGGGAGGGATGCTTATGAGAATGAGGGGGAGGGAAGAAGCACCACAGGGAAACTGAGTGGAGGGCACCTTGGTTCTCCTGAGCTCCCCCTCCCTAGGGGGCAAGTTGGTGACTGTCACCCCGCGTAGCCAGCCAGAGTCCCTGAGCACAGTCCAGGGTTGCACAGTGGTCTGCAGAGAGATCTAGGATGGGACCTCTCCAGAACTAGACTGTCTCATTTGCTGAGTGTGTGGACACAATCAGGCAGCTCAAAATTCCAGGGAAGCATTGGGGCACACCCTGCAGAGAACCCTCGGGCACGGCCTATAAAATACATACAAGCCCATGGTGCATCCACAGGTGCCCTCCACGTGACACCCAGGGATGGCCGACTCAGCCTCTCGCCAGGTGTGCTACCTTGGCCAGGCCCTCTCCCATCTGTAAAAGGAAGAAGCTGGGCTAGGGCACCCCAAGTCTGGCTGGTCACAGGTCCCCTGGAAAGCTTGTCAAAAAACAGATTCCTGTTTTTTAGGAATCCCCTCCTAAAAAACCCCTCCCACAGTTCCCCTCCTCCAGAAATCCCGGGTGTGGGGGGGAATCTGGACATCTGCATTTCCCCCAAAGTTTCTCGGGGAACCACTGGACAGAACTCGCAGCATAAGGTGTGGGTAAGGAGCAATGGGATTTGGACTCAGTGTGACCCAGAGTCCTCAAGAAGGAATGGGACAACGAGGTGCTACCCTCTGCTCTCCTCGAGACTGGACCTCCCGTAACCTTCAAAACAGCCCAGTTCTCCCACAGAAGAGCCAGGTCTCAGGGGAACACTACCTAGGGTATCCTCTCCTGCTTGTTCCCAAAGCTGTGCCCCCAAATCAGAAAGGAAACTGCAGGCTCAGCTCCTCCGAGACCCTGCCCCTGCCCCTGCCCTCAGCCTGGCTGGCATTCCAGGTTCCAAGGAATCAGATGAGAACCAGCTGGGCTGTGTGTGAACATCTGTCCATGCTGGGAGCTGGAGGGAGTCCCTAGGTTTTCCCCGGGTCTCCACTCCGGTGGGGAGTGGGGTGGGGGCCGGCTTCACAGCCAGACAGCAGGAGGTCTCTGCAGGGATGCGCAGGGACGCAAAAGGGCTGGCCTTACTCCGTCCTAGCTGGCCCTGGGAGAAAGGAGGAGGAGGCTGCCTGGGAAGAGGAGGACCAGAGGACCTCCCTCTCTGGGGCTGGATTAAAGCAGCGCTGGGGGAGGGGCTGCTCCTGTGGGCGGGCAGGCGGGGGAGGAGAACCCAGCTCTGGCCCAGGCATTTCAAAAATTTGCTCCTTTTCCACTTAAACTCCCCGCCCCCCCCCCACCCAAGACTGTGCCTCCCAGAATGGCATTTCCGCTTTGGAATCAAGGCCCCAGGATCTGTGCCCCACTGTGCTGCAAGGGGAGTAGCTGGAGGGGGAGAAGAATGCCCCCTCCCAGGCCTGCCGAAGGGGAGTGGGGGAGGGGCACCCACTGGGCAGCCTCTGCTGGGTGTATGGGGGAGCAGACCCTCCCGGGCCGACTGCCAAGTGACACAGCCCCCAGGACAGCATCCAGGCTGGCTCTGGGCCAAGGTCTCTATGACCACGTGCTCATTTCACGCCCGCAGTGATCCTGCAAAACAGGCTTCACGACTAGCCCCGTCTTCCAGAGGAAGCAGTTGAGACCCAGTTTACTGCCCCTTGCCCCATCCCACAGACTTCAGCCACGGAAGGGAAAGAACTGGTGGCCACAGAAGGGACGGTGGGGATGCTAGAGTGCAGTCCACCCTGACTCCCCTGCGGCAGGCAACTTCAGGACAGGGCAGAAAGGGAATCAAGGGGCAGGGACACTCTGGAAAGCCAAGGACCCTGCCGCACTCAGAGACCCCAAAGGACAGGCATCTGAGACCCAAGCACCACCCTCAAACACAACTGAGTTCAGAACTGGGGCCCAGGGACTTCCCTGCTGGTCCAGAGGTTACGACTCACACAGGGACGTTGGTTCTCATCTGTCCATTGTAAGTGTTCACTGGGATGAGGGCTGCTGCTGATCCTAGACCCTAAGCGGGGAGACCCGGCTCCTGCTCTCTGGGCTTTTGGGGTCTTATTCTCTAGGTCAGACCCACAGCACAAAGAACTATTCTTGCTTCAGCCCCAACAGTGTCTGTGGCAGTGTTTATAACAGCAAACAAAGAGGGGGTATAACCTAAATGCCCAACTATAGGGGACTGGCTGGGCAACCAAAGTCTCTCAGTGGAAGATTGTGCAGCTATTAAGACGGCCACTTTCAGAGACTAAAATCATGCAAGCAAATGCTGATGACCGGTGAAAAGAGTGGGCTAAAATGGCTTTTGCACAGTGTGACTCAGACAGCCCCCTTGCCCTCCTAAAGCCTTGGTTTTCCCAGCAGCACAGAGGGTGGCCGGATGGGTCAGCTGATGGCCGGCTCTGGGAGCAGCAGCAGGAAAGGATTTCCTGAGGCCGGAGGTGAGCGCTGCCAGCCCCAGGGACAGGAAGAAATGATGTATCTGTAGGGCTATGGGTGTTGGCGCCTTGCCCCTGGGCTGGCCACGCACACTGGCAAGCTCAAAGCCAGCCTGCAAGCCAGAGCCAGCCCTGCCTGGGCTAGGGTGGAGGGACCCCTGTGGATGGCCTGGAGAAGAGGCCAGCCCGCTGCACCAAGAACCACTGTCACACAGGCCGGATGCCCCACACAGCCAGTGTCAGCCAGCCCTCACTGCCCTCCTGGGGACCAGGACAGAACCACCACCACCCAGAGGCTCAGAGAGGGGCAGTGCCTTGCCCAGGCCACACCTCTAGGAAGTGACAAAGCTACAAACTAAAAATGTAACGGCACCTGGATACCCAGGGGGGTGCCCACAGAACAGCACCCCAGGTGACCTCAGACGGAGCAGAGCCTCCAGCTTAGGGCGGGTGTCAGAGCCATAAGGGCTCTCCCATCCTCCCCTGCTCTCCAAGGATGGAGTAAGCATGGGGCAGTCCGTTTGTCACTGCAGTGGTGACTCGGACTGTGTGGGGCGGGGGCTCTAGTCCCCAGCCTTCGAGTCCGTTTAGCATCGTCCCAGGCCAGTCCCCAGAGACCGGGGTACAAGGGCACGACCAGGACCGAAGGTGTGGGGACAGAGCCTAGGGGTGGCGGAGGGGGGTAGACGGGCCTGGATCCCAGCAAATCCAGTGCCCCCCACCTTCCCGCAGCTCCCTCCCCTCCCGCTCTGGCTCTTTCAAGGACTGGGAACTGGAAGGAACGACACAGTCTCCGATTCTTGTAACTGCTTTTCTAATTTGGAAATTACAGAGCAGCAGAGGTGTCTGCGGGGAGGTGCCTGCTTTGGCAGCGGCTCTGCTCACAAGGCTGGGGCATTTCCCAGGGGCTCTTTGCCCCAGCCCAGGGTGCTGACCCCGTGACCCGAGTCCTCCTTTCTCTTCGAACTCCCCTCCCCATGTGCCTCAGAGAAGCAAAACCCAGGCCCCACGTGTGCATAACGAGAAGGCTGCCCTCCCTGATGGCACCGGGACACCGCTCCCTGGGTCCTCACCCTGCGGCAGAGCCACCTCCGCACTACTCGAGGGAGGACACGGTGGTGGGGGAAGGAAGGGCTGGGGACAAGACCCTGTCCTCAGAGAGAAAGCTTAGCTGCTGGAGGCCCAGCTCAGGCTGACAGCCTGGGTGGGCAGGGCCCAGGGCGTGGTCAAGAAGCAGTCCCAGCCCGCCACCTGCCTCTCCGCATGGCAGCCAGCTCCAGCATATCAGGGCAGGGACAGGGGGCAACTTCACACGCCATCTGCTGCCCCCCGAGCCTACTTCCATAGCAGCACAGGTGCCCACACCCACAGAGACCCCCAGAGGGGCAGCAGTGTTGGCCAGACAACAGCTGGGGTCAGGAGGCCAGTGGAGTCACAGGAGGGACCCTGAGAGCTCTGGGGGCAGTGGGGTGGGAGTACAGGAAGGCGTGAACACAGAGAGAGCACAGCTACAGCAGCCAGCGAGGAAGTGTTGCTTTTTCTCCCTCCTTGAACCGCACTGGGGGCCTCCCACCCGAGCCTGCTCCAACCTACAGAGAAAGGCTCCATGTGCCCCAGGAGACCCAGGCCCAATCCTCACCCAGGTGTAGTCTACAAGGACAGGAGTAGAGCCCATTAAAGATTCCACCTGGCATGGGACCTCAGCGGTCACTGCATCTTCCAGAGCCTTGGTTAGTGCGTCTGTTAAATGTACTCACCGCCAGGAGCCCTGCCCGTCACCAGGCCATGAGATTGCAGGCACACGCGGGCGCGGTGCACGGCGGCACCCTGGTGCCGGCAGCACACACGCACCTCCCCATCACACACCAGCCCTGCCCTGCCAAGCACACTCCCTTGGGCCCACAGCTCATGCACAAGTGCGCTCCAGTAAGCCCTCCCTGTCCTCCCAGCCGCTGCTCAAGTGCCCTGAGCTTCCCTAGCCCCGAACCACACGAGGAACAAAACCTCAACCTCGTCAGAGATTCTGCAGCAAAAATCGTTCTGTGAAGCCCTGTTGCCCCCAGCTCCACCAGCCAACACTGGGAGGTGGGCAAGGTCTCCCCTCAGCTGGGGGAGTGGGGAGTGGCTGGTTATCGGGCCTATCACTACACATACTACAGCACCCACTCCCTGCTAGGATACGGCTGCCAGGAAAACAAGTCGTGTCCTCAAGAAACTTACACTCCAGGGCGTGTGAGCGGGACGAACATAAACATGGCAACGCCTGTGGGAGAGCCAAGCAGACAGCAGAGAGCAGACTGGTGGCAGGGGCTACTTTATACGAGGTGCCTGGGGGCTCCTCTCTGATGAGGTAGCATTTGAGCAGATGTGTGAATCTTTTGCTAAGGTTCATTATGCAGAAAAAAAGTAACCGCAAAGGTTTGTAATAATAGCACAGGCATGCCAATTCCCTCGGTGTGAAGAGCGGAGCACAGAGGTGTTAGGGGTGCAGGCAGTGGCTCTCAAGCAACCCCTCCCTGCTCTTAGCTTCTTGAGTGGTGCGGTGTCCTGCAGGCTGGGGCATCCAGTTAACTGGGAGCAGCCAGGAGTGTCTGCCTGGTGGGGTGTCTTGGCGGGCAGCCAGGGACAAAGCGGGGAGACCAGGAATCTGTCCCGACCAGGGAGTGGGGAGGGATAGGGTCAGCTCCCAAGACAGGCTCCATCCTCTCCTAGAAGCCTCTCCCCACTAGGACCTCTGGTGGGCACAGAGGCCTGGGAGAAACACAGGTGACTCAAAAACCGAAGACGGGCTTCCCTGGTGGCGCAGTGGTTGGGAGTCCGCCTGCCGATGCAGGGGACACGGGTTCGTGCCCCGGTCCGGGAAGATCCCACGTGCCGCGGAGAGGCTGGGCCCGTGAGCCATGGCCGCTGCGCCTGTGCGTCCGGAGCCTGTGCTCCGCGGTGGGGAGAGGCCACAACAGTGAGAGGCCCGCGTACCACCAAAACAAAAAAACAAACAAAAAAACAAACAAACAAAAAAAACACCTAAGACGCTTCACCTCACGGCCAACCTGGGGAGCGGGAATTCAAACCCCGGAATCCTAGGGAGGGCTGTGAACAAGAAGGCATGTGGTCACACCACTCTGACAGTCGTGTAACTTTGAAGAATCCAGGATTTGGGGGCACAGACAACTCTCTGGGCATGCCTCAACGCACACATGATTGGATATCAGGTTTTATAAAATACTGAAATAGGGTATTACACCACCACTAACACTAGTATGTTCCAGTATTAAAAATACACAGCACAGAAAGACTAGAGACAGATATCCATCAGCAAGAGAATGGATAAGTACATAAATTCATAGTCAAAAGTGGAACACTCAGCACAGCAACGGAAAGAGAAGTACTGATACACACCATGTGGATGAAAATCTCAAAATCATTTTGCTGAATGAAAAAAGCCAGACCCCAGAGAGTATATACGATATGCTTCCACGTACATCAAGTTCAATTTCAAGAACAGGCGAAACTATGCCATGATGAGAGAAATCAGAATGCTGGCCACCTTAGAAACACAACATTGTAAATCAACTATATGCCAATAAAAATTAATTTTTAAAAAATCACAGGATAATCATAGTTTTTCGTTAAAAAAAAAAAGAATGCTGACCACCTTACAGGGGGTAGGGCACACTTGACTGTGAAGGGGGTACTTGTGAACTTTCTGAGATGATGGAGAGGTTCATTATCTTGATTTGATTGATGGTCACATGGGGTCTACATTAGTCAAAACTTATCCAACTGTATATACCTAACATCTTTCAATTTCACTACATAGAAAGTCTACCTCAGGGACTTCCCTGGTGGCGCAGTGGTTAAGAATCCACCTGCCAGTGCTGGGGATATGGGTTCAATCCCTGGTCCGGAAAGATCCCTCATGCCGCGGGGCAACCAAGCCCCTGCGCCACAACTACTGAGCCCGCGTGCCACAACTACTGAGCCTGCGCGCCCTAGAACCCATGCTTCGCAACAAGAGAAGTCACCGCAATGAGAAGCCCGCGCCCCACACCGAAGAGTAGCCCTCGCTCACCGCACCTAGGGAAAACCCGCATGCAGCAATGAAGACCCAACCCAGCCAAAAATAAATAAAATTTTTTTAAAAAAGAAAATCTACCTCAATAAAAGAGTCTCAACTGGTAAAAATAAAACAAAGCACAGAGGAAACAATACATAGCATTAGGAATACCAAAAAATAGGTACTGCAATCCTAAACCCACCGTGTTACCCTTTTTGCCCTGGCTGTCAGGGAGCTTCAAGTCGAATCTGCATGCCTACCTTCCCCATACAGTACATAGTTCGGGATTTTGTGATGATCCCAGACTGTTTGTGTCTTTCACTATAATCTGCTTCAACTCCTTACTTGAACTCAGCAGGGTTTAAATAATAAATTAAAATTACTAAAAAGTTCCCTCAGCCTCTAATTCCCCTTAGAGAACGGATTAACTTTAGAGCCACGACTTGTGACTCCCTCTCCTGGCAGGGCGGGCATGCATCACCACCCCCAAGGTCCCCAACCTGTCCCCAGGCCTTTTTCTTTTTTTCTTTTTTGGCCGGGCTGAGCAGCATGCAGGCTCTTACCCCGACTAGGGATCAAACCCTGAGCCCCCTGCAGTGGGAGCGCAGTGTCCTAACCACTAGACCGCCAGGGAAGTCCCCCCCGCCAGGTCTTTTTCTTGAAGAGAGGGAGACAACGGCCCAGCAAACTAAAGAAAGCCAAAGAAACAATAGGGTTAGACTAGGATGCAATCAAAGCAAGCGGTTGTGATGGAGCCAAGTCAGAGGCTGGGGAGGCAAAGCAGAGCACAGAGAGGGCAGGAGATGGGAGGGCAGGTGCAGCTCAGGCCTCATGCCAGGCCATGGGAGGCGGGGTCACCAGGTGCCACCCTCACAGCCTTGCGGCCCGCCTGCCTCACCCACAAGCTTGAGCCCCCTCCCTTAAAGCGCCAGGACCCACCTCCGGTGTGCTCTGCTTCCCACCCAGGACCTTGCCTGTTCCATGCTGGCCAGGCTGCTGCTGACCACATCTGAAGTCAGGCTTGTACCCACGGATCCAATAGCTTCCAAAGCTGGCAACACCGCACCCACTCCTGGAGGCCCTCAGGGCAGGGGATCCAGCTGGCCTGAGGCACAGTGGACCAGATGATGGCCCCACTGGAGGCCACTCTATCTGTGGGGTGAGGACAAGTACCTGTCCATCCAAGGCTCAAGAGGCAGGAGTCCCGAAGGCAGGCAGGGGGAGGGCCGGGGTCATTCCACTGCTAAGGCCCTGGCAGGAACCGACCATAAAGAGAAAGCTCCTGGAGGCAGGCTGGGCAGCGTGGAACGCTGTGGGGGCAGGGAGCTGACCTCCTCTTCCCCAGCTGGCTGTGCCGGCGCCAGGAGCGGGTCTCAGCCACTGCACCACTCAACAGTGGCCGGATAAAGATAATAACCTCAACAGCAGTAGCTGCTATGACTTATTTGCCTCTTAGTAAAAGCTGTCTGCAAACCTCACCAAGTTCTCAAAAAACCCCAAGAGCTCAGTGCTGTTCACATTCCTGTAACACAGAGGACACAGGCTCAGAGAGGTTCAGTAATTGGCTCAGACGAGCCAGCAGCATTCATTCCGGAGCCCCTGCCCTCGACCCACCACATATCCTCCCCACCCAGAATTAGCCTCTCTGGGAACCCACTCAGCCCCCAGCAAGGCTTCCAGGACAGTGGCTGGGGTGCAGGCTCTCTGCACAGGGACACAGACTCCTTCATGGCGGTGGGCTCCGCGGTGCTCCCAGGGCCACTTCCTTGGCAGGTGGCCAGGACAGGCTGGAGAGAGAGGAACCAAGCAGGCCTGGGTCCTGTCCTGAGGAGCCTGGCAGCAACCAGATAACCCCCGGGATGAATGCACTGTCACAGATGGGAATCCTGGATGGCTTCCTGGCACGCTGCCCTCTGCCTGAGCGGGCAGGAGTGACGAGGTGAGCAAGGCAGTGATTGAATATCACTTCCTGCAGAGGGAGGGCCAGGCAGAGTCCAAGGCCAGCGGGAGGAGTGGGGCAGGAGGAGCGCGCCAGGTGCTTTGGAGACTGAACTGAGGACCTTGGACTTGGACACCGCCTCCTCCCGCTGTCCTCTTTCGAGCCTGTTCTACCAGGCCCCAGCTGTCCATGGCCTGGCTGCCCAGGCCAGTGGTGAGCCCAGGGCAGAGCCTCCCAGCTCCCTGGCCAGCTCTCCAGTCACAGTGGTGGCTGGCACAGAGCCAGGCACAAAGGGCCCCCTGGGACCGCTGGCACAGGCTCAACCAGGCGCCACTCCTGCTCCGCTGATCTCCACCGACTGCTGCTGGGGCCCGCAGGGCTACAGCTGCCCTGCTGCACAGCCCCGGGCGAGCTGCCTGGCCGCCCAGAGGCCCAACTGCCTCCTGTCCGGGGGTGCTGAAGGGGTTACCCGAACTCATGCTCAGAAAGCCACGGGCAGAGGGTCATTCTCTCAGCAGCCTTGGCCTCTGTGGATGGCTCAACAGGCCACAGCCCCTACAATGAGGGAGGCCACACTCACTTTCTGGCTTTGGATCCTGCCAGACTTGGTTCCCACCCTGGCTCCGCCTCTCAGTGGCCAGGCGACCCTGGCAGGACTACAGGTCCTCCCCGGGCCCAGCGCCTGGCACACAGAATGCACTCGACACACGTCAGCACTTAGCTCCTTGAAAGGACCCATTCCTCACTTAATAAAGGAGCAGAGGAGGGGCTGGAGTGGCTGTGCCCATTTCCCAGACAGGAAACAAGAGGCGGGAATGGAGAGCAGGCAGCTCCTCTACAAGCCGGAAGCCGGCTTCCTGCCTGACAGTGGCGGGTGGCAGCGTCACTCTTAAATACGGATCATGCCAACGCCCACCAGGGGTCTGAAGGGGGTGGCACAGCCATCTTCCTTCCAAATGCTTCCTACCTGCCCAGAGAGAAGAGACAGTCCTGGGTGCTGAACAGCCATACCCAAGAGGAAGGCAGATGTCAGAGAGGAGCCAGGAAGTGCACCTCCAGGTGCTGTGTGAACTGTGCCCGCAGCTCTGGGCACAGGAAGAAGCACGAAGCAGGGAGTCAGGAGGACCCCGTGTGCCTTCGCCTCTCTGGGCCCCGGACCCCATGTGGGTCAAATGACAGAGCGAGACAAGCTGATCCCTGCAGGGTCACCCAGCTCGAACACCCAGGAGGTCACTCCTGTCCCAACCTGGCTCGCCCCAGCCTCTTCTCTCGCCGCCATCCCCTCCCATCCCATTCTGAAGCATTTTATAATTGCTGTGGGCCAGAGTGCCTGCGTCAGCCCCGTCCAGGAAAAGCCTGCCCAAATGAAGGGGTACGCTTAAAACCCAAATGTGTCCGTGAGCACCGCATGGGCGGTCACCATTCTGCATGGGCGGTCACCATTCTGCGTTCACAAAGCAGGGCTTGAGCAGGAGGCTGGCCTCACCACTCATCAGCACATGAAAGCAATTTTCTCAGCATTTCAGGGCTGCTCCCCCAATGAACTTCCTCTCCCAGTGCCACCAGTTCACACATTGCTCAAGATCCCAGGAGAAAGCCAGGGTGACCTGACAGCCCAGCACGTAGGGGGCAGAGGGTGAGACACCCCCACTGCCCTCGGCAGAATCTCTGAGGGCTGTGGCTGCAGATGGGAGGGTGGGAAGCGACGTGCAGCCGGCGATGGTGTGTAGAGATGGAGCAGAGCTGGACTGCAGGTGTCCACAGCAGTGCCTGTCTGTCCAACTCACACCCAGAGCCTGGCCCTCCCACCATCCCTGTCTTGTTACAGATGGGGCCACTGAGGCGCAGAGCCCAGGAAAGCTGTCCAAAGTGCTATAAGGCAAGGGGTCTGGGTGCCATCCCAGACTCCAGATCCACACCTCGGTGTGACTGTGGAGGCCACACCAAATGAAGCGCGGACGTCCCAAACTTAGGCTGTCCAGCCTCTTATGTGGCTGGAGTCACATGCCCCGTTCACTACTGCCGTGGAGACTCAGGCCCTCAAGCAGGCTCAGGCGGCCCACCTCATCTCTCTGGTCAGTGCCCACAGGATCAGGGCAGGTCCCCCGATGCCCCGAGCCAGAAAAGACCCAGAGCTTTGCAGGAAAGCAGGGCAGGAGGAGGGCTTGGCAGGCATTTTCTGTCTTCTTTCTTTCTAAAGATGAGGCAATTATGCTCTGAACCAGAACAGATGGGGGTGGGGACTTCACATCAGCACGGTCTGGAAGCCCTAATTTTTTCTTCTGTAACTCTGCATTACTGCTTCTGGAGGCGGGCAGGAGCTGGGATCTTTAATTCCATAATAACAATGCTTTGCACTTACACAGCATCTCTCCTCCAGTAATCTCCATACACTCTATGGTGGGTAATTAAAAGTCCGCTTGCCCTGCCAGGAAGCCCCAGCTGTCTGTTTCACCATAAGGACGGGGTCCCCCAGGTGACAAGCAGTTCCAGAAACAGGCCAGGGGGACAGGAGCTCTGGGCCACTGCCCCTTCCTGTCAGAGGGAAAGCCCCTAACGCAGCAGAGAAACAATGGCTGGAGGCCACAGCTTTCCAGCAGAAGGTGCCCCTTCCGGGAAGGAAGGAAGCAGGGTGTCAGCCCCCACCTCAGTCTGTGCATCTGTAAAGCGGGCTGGGGGCTGCGCCTGAGGCTTGGTGACCAGCGGTGGCCAGGATCACTTGCCACCCTCAGGAGGTGGGACTCGGATGCCTCCAGTTGCCGGCCAAAGTGTGCAGTCCTGGGGGGCTGCCCAAGCCTGCCTGCTGGGCTAGGAGGAGTGGGTGTCAGGTGAGAAGAGAAGCCCCCATGGCTAGGAGGGAAAAAAAGGCTGGGCCCTGAACCCTTGGGGGGTTCAGCCGCAGAGGTAAACTTCCCGGGAAAGTGAGTGCATTCGCCGGTTCTGGGGGGTAGGCGCAGACCCCCACCCCGCCAAACTGTCCCGGGGGAAGGGTGTCTCGGTCCTGGGAGAGGTACAGACCGGGCTCCAGGCCTGGCCATCCCCGTGAGGTCATGAGCACAACAGGGCAGCTGTCCTAGGTGGTTCCCAGGGGGACTACGCAGACCCCGCCCCCTCACCCGGCCCAGCCATCCTGGAGGAGGGTTCCCGGGGAGCGGCAGAGATCTCTCCCCACTAGGCCTAGCCGTCCTGGTGGTGGAGGGATTCCTGGGGGACAGCACGGACCCCAGCCCGACCCGGCTCTCCAGGGAGAGGATGGAAAAAAAGGCGGGGCGGAGAGGCCGGCTTCGCGGAGACACCCCAGGGTGCCCCCATCCCCCGACGCGAGAAGGCCCAGGTAGGGCGACCCCCAGCCCGAAGCCCCGGCGACATTAGGCCTGCAGCGGGCGGCGCGAGGTCGCGGTCCCGGCCGGCGGTCAGTACTCACCGGCACGGACATCTTGGCCGCCGCTCCCGGGGCCCGGGCGGGCAGCGGCGCCGGCAGGCTGCGGACGCCGGTCTGCCGCGCCGCTCAGAGCCCCCAGCGCGGGGTCCCGGCGCTCTCGGTGCTCCCGACTGGCTCCTGCGATCTCCCGGCGGCCGGACTGTCCAGCCGCTCCAGCCCACGCCGCGCATGCGCCGCCCCGTGCCGCCCCTCCCCCTCCCGTCTCCTCCGCCCGGGGCCGCGTTAAAGGCGAGGACCCCGGACCCCGGCATTTTTCTGTCGGCCCAACGCAACGACGAGGCTCGGCCTCCACCCTTTACCCGTCCTTCAGGGGCCACCTCGAGTCGCAGCATCTCCTGCGCGCCCGCTGGGTCTGGAGGCCAGAACCCCCCCACCCCCACCCCCACGTTGCCCAGCCCAGGGTGCTGGGCGCCTGCCCGATGGACTGGCTGGGCTCCCAATCTCTGTCTGAGGGCTATTGCAAGTCAGCGGAGCAGAGCTCCTAGAAACCCTTCCCACTCACCCAGCTGAAAGCCCAGAGACACCCCCGCCTCCCCTGCCACCAAAACCCCACACGCAGCTCTGCCCAGACTTCCTCCGCCTGCTCTGCGCTCCCCTGACTGCCCCTCCCCGGGAACAGCCTGGCTGATCGTCAGGTCACCCTGACAGAGCTGGACGGGCTTTTAGGGAGGATCCTGTCTCCCGGTAACCCCCACTCAAGGGCCACCCACTGCCAGGCCGTCCCTGCACCAGAGACCAACCTTCAGACACTGGAAGACAGGCATTCCAGGGCCTGAGCCTTCCTTTCTCCGGGTTAAACCCCCGATTTCTTCAGCTGTTCCACATCTGACATGGTGTCCAAGCACTGTGCACATACCTGTGCATCCTAATTGCCCCGCCCCCTGCCAGGTAGGCCTTGCTGTTCCCATGTTACATCGAACAGATTGAGGCTCTGAGACCCCTCGGCCACCCAAAGGCAGTACCAAGGGTTTGACCACTTTGTTCTGCTGCCCATCACACACAAACTGTCCCTGCTTCCTGGGGGCCTTTCCTGGGCTAGAGGGGGCAGGCAGGGCCACAGCAAACAGAGGGGAGCCTGGGGTGACAGCTGCCACTCCCTCAAAGGACTCTCTGTGTTTGTCTGGCAGGCAGCCCTGCCCGTGCCCACTTGCCTGCATCCAGCTGGCACAGGGTCTTCTGAGCTGGGAGCAGCAGTTCAGCCTGGTGCCCGGGCTCCAGGCCACACATGCCCTCTGTCTCAGACGTCCCCCCTCTGCCACCCTCTCCCCCTACCACACTGAGCCTTCCTCCTGGAGCCCAGGCTCCATCCCTCCTTTCTCTCCTACTTCCTCTGGATTCTTATCGCCAGGGCTCCTGTCTTCTCTCCCATCGGCCCCATCTCTCAGTGCCCAGGCCAGAGCTGGGTGAGCAGTGGGCAAAGACTGCTTCCACACTCCTGGATATAGGGAAATGGGAACCCAACGGAGGGGTGCGGCTGGGGCCACAACCTCCAAACCATCTAGTCCTGGCCTCCAATGGACCCCCAACGACTGCTTACTCGGGAAGGCCATCACTGACTCATCCCTTAGTACAGGAGGAGGGATGGCTCGGCCAGACCCTCACTCACTCCGAGGCAGGGACCCAGGGCCTTGGGTGTGGGGTTGGGGGTAGCCAGAGGAGCCCGGTCAGGGCACGGAGCATCCTCCCCAGCACGACCAGGTGTCTGTGAAAAAAACAGCAGATGCTCCTCCCTCGCCACCACCAAACATCCCCCACTGCCCAGCAGGCAAATGATCCCAGGATGACTCACTCAGTCCTGCAAAAAACAGGCTCTGGGCACCTCAGGACTAGCAATTATACCACAAGCAACAGCTGGGCTGCCTGAGCAGGCACCAGCACCCTGAGAGGGTCCTCGAGGGCTACCAGGGGCCCCAGGGAGACAGGGGTTATTGTTGCACCTGGCACTGGGAGGAAAGGGAATTTGGACATGGCCACAGAGTCAATCTGGGCGGAGACAAGCTTCATACCCAGTTCTCCAGACACCCAAACCCAGCCTCTATCCCCTGGGCTTTGCCAGAGGAGCCCCTGGCCTAGGAGAGTGCAGTGAGCCTTTGGAGGCGCCTGCAGGCAATGTGTAATAATCCTACATTAGCATGTTTCTTTGGTCACTATTGATGAACCAACACTGACACATCCTTATTAACTACTGTCCACACTCTGTTCAGATAGCCTTAGTTTTCCCTACTGTCCTTTTCCTGTCCCAGGATCCCATCCCGAATCCCACATTACGTGTAGTCGTCATGTCTTCTTAGGCTCCTCTGGACTGTGACCGTTTGCCAATGTGATGCTGACCTTGATGACCGGGCTGAAATAGTGTTTGTCAGGCTACTCTGCTACAAAGTGACTTTTTTCCTCCAGCTTTCTACAATGTACCTTTTGAAGTAGTGAGAGTTATGTTCCACCTCCTTGAGGATAGAGTATCTATATCAATTATTTGGATTTATTCTGTATGGGAAATTTGTCTCTTCTTCATTTATTTATTTATTCAATCATTTATATCAGTATGAACTCATGGATATTTATTTTATAATTTGGATTATATTACTTTATGTTCTTGCTCAAATAGTCCTGCTTTGGCTGTTTGAGTTCTTTCAGTTGGTGAATCAGATTTTTCAAGTGAACCTAGAAATCAAGATTTTTTATAAAATCTCTATGTTTTGAAACACTGACGGTGTAAGCCAGTGCTCCTACGGGCCAACCCTGGCAGCTCTAGGCCCTGGGGTCAGATTACCTGCTTTGAACCCTCCTCCTCTGCTTGCAGCTGAATGATCTTGTTCATGTGAGTTAACCTGCCTGGGGCTCAGTTTCCTTATCTGTGAAATGGGAGGATAATATCCTCTGGGTGGTTGAGAGGACTCTGTTGAATGGCTCAGGTAAAGTTCAGGGCACTGAACCTGCCACAGAATTCTTATTAAACAGCAGGGACCATCATGACCACAGGCATGAGCAACTCCCTGTGGAGGGCAAGAACTGGGTTTGTTTTGGGGAGACCTAGAAGGAGACTTCAGGGTTGGACGTGGCCAGGAGGACCCTGTGAGCGCTGGAGTGGATGAGAAGGGAAACTACCCACCCCAAGCCTGGTTTTCAACATGAGAGTCGAACTCTGCTACTCTGTAGTAATACGATACTGACAGGTGATGTATGCACAGGCAGCTGTCCTATCTTACTCATGCTAAAGTGTGAATGACTACCTCTCTCCAGGAAGGCAAGTCAGGCGGCAAAGAAAGAGGCTTAGCTTAGTGGAGTGGATGGGGACTTCACTGGCCTGCCAGGCAAGACCCTGGGGTTCAGTCCTGGCACCACCTCACACTTACCCTATGACCTTAAGCAAGTCCAGTTTCCAATATCCTTGAGGATAATTTCACAGTCTGGTCAAGGGTGGGCCCTGGGGGCTGGGGCACCTCCTTGTCTGTCCCCCACGCACAGAACCTTGGGTATGCTTTGCTTGGAGGGCCTCTGGTTAAGGGAGAGGGTGATGTTCAGGTCATCAGGCTGCTAGGTGCAGAGGGAGACCCTTATCCCTTAGACAATGAGGTTTCAAGGCCTGGTAGCAGGAGGGAGATGTATTAGTTTCTTATTGCTGCTCTAACAAGTTACCCCAGGACTTCCCTGGTGGCGCACTGGTTAAGAATCCTCCTGCCAGTGGAGGGGTCATGGGTTCGAGCCCTGGTCCAGGAAGATCCCACATGCCACGGAGCAACTAAGCCCGTGCGCCACAACTACTGAGCCTGCCCTCTAGAGCCCGTGAGCCACAACTACTGAGCCCGTGTGCCTAGAGCCCGTGGTCCGCAACAAGAGAAGCCACCGCAATGAGAAGCACATGCACCGCAACGAAGACTAGCCCCCGCTCTCCACAACTAGAGAGAAAGCCCACGCACAGCAACAAAGACCCAACACAGCCATTAAAAAAAAAAAAAAATTACCCCAAACGTAGTGGTTAAACAACACGAATTTATCACCCTATACAGTTCTTGAGGTCAGAAGTCCAAAATGGGTTGGCAGGGCTGCATTCCTTCTGGAGGCTCTGAGGAGAATCGTTTCCTTGCCTTTTTCACCTTCTCGAGGCCACCTGCATTCCTCGGCTTGTGGCCCTGCATCACTCCAACCTCTGCTTCCATCGTCACATCACATCTCCTTCTCTGTTTCTGGCCCCCCGACTCCCTCTTATAAGAAGCTTGTGATTATACTGGGCCCACTCAAGTAATACAGGAAAAGCTCCGCATCTCAAGATCATTAATTTAATCACACCCTGCAAAGCACCGTTTGCCTTGTAAGGTAACCTAGTCATAAATTCTGGGGATTCAGATGTGTATGGGGGGGACCCTGGGCCCCCCAAAGCTGCTCCCCCACTGGGCACTACAGCCTAAACTTCCGCCATGGCTGCATTTGGCCAGCCCGGGAATCCTCTCCCTCAGTTTAAGAGACATCTCTCATTGTTCATGGGAACAGCTATAGGTGATGTGTGGTTCCAGCATACAGTCTGGCAAAAACCCCTAACAGGCAGGGACCCTTTGACTCAGAAATGCCACGAACTTATCCTAAAAAAATGCACTCACAGGTAGCCACAGATATACATAGAAGGATATAACTTGTAGATTTCCTTATGATCAGGAAAACATGGGAACATCTTACAAGTTCAGTAATAGGCACTAGCGAAACAACTTACGGAACATTCCCAGGACAGAATTCAATCCTGGGTTCCACCACAAATGATATGGAATGACATGAAAACATGTTTACAATATACTGTAAAGCAAGGAAAAATAGGCTTCCAAATAATAAGTACAGATGGATCCTATTTTCATAAAAATTCACATATTTATATTTATGTCATATATTTGCACTGGGAAAAGTGTGGAAGGATAGATACCAAATATCAGCTGTGGTTATCTTGGGGTAGGGGTAGGATTTTTTTCACCATTGTGTCATATTTAGGGAAGGCCTATTCAGTGCTTGGCGCTCTACGGACTAATAAGTAGAGCTTTTTCTGTCTTTACAGATTAAAATTTCACAGGAGACTAGTTTGTTTGCTTTTTGGAGGAAAAGGGGGTTTTGGTGTAACTAAAATTATTTCCTCTATTTTCTAATGTTTCTTGAGCGAGCATTCATTATTTGTGCAACTTTTTTTTTTACAAAAAAATTGTGGTAAAACATACATAACGTTAAATTTGCTGTTTTAACTATTTTTAAGTGTACAATTCAGTGGGGCATGAAGTACATTCGCAGTGACCTGTAACCATTACCACTACCCATCTCCAGAACTTTCTCATCATCCCAAGCAGCTCTGCACCCATTAAACAATGCTTTCTGTCTCTATGAATTTGCCTATTCTAGTTGCTCTCGTAAGTGCAATCATACAATATTGATCCTTCTGGGTCTGGCTTATTGCACTTAGCAAAATGTTTTCAAGTGTTGTTTGTTTTTTCTTTAAATATAAAAACCTTTTGAGGGGAAAATGCCATCGCCGAGTTCTAAGAAATACAAAGCCACCCCGAACAGGTTCCCATGCAGTCCGGTCGCCTCTGAGCAGGCAGGAGACAAGAGGAGAAGGGACTCGCAGGTCCCCAGCAGCGGACAGCTGAGCTGGGAGCCCCGCAGCCCCACCCCAGCCCCAGGGCCCCGGCTGCTGGCCTCCTGGTCTCCTAGGATGTTTGTAAACACCCAGGGACCAGGGCCCCTTCCAGGAACAGGCCTGTGTTCTCAGTGCCCGTGACAAGTGGAATTTCACTCTCCACTGGAAACAATCCCCAGGGCATTGTATTTCTGAACCCAGGGATGAAGCCGCCTGGGTTGAATAGTATACATTCTCTAAATTATTAAACAGCTGCTGCCACACTGGGGTCACCAGTGCGAGTCCCCAGAGCAGCAGCTCGGTTCTCAGCGCGGCAGGCACATCAGGCCCCCACCCCCATCACTGCTGTGCTGTCCGGAGGCCAAGGGTCTGCACCAGGGGCGCTGAGAAAGTCTCCCTGCTCCCGGGGAGCGAGGCTGACTCTCATGGAAACAGAGGGAACTCACTGTAGGGAGGGAGGTCTGTACTTTGGTCAGAACTGGACTCCCTGTCACCTTTGACTTCCGGTGGCAGGGCGGGGCGGGCCAGGTCTGGGTACCAGGCTGGCTGTGTGAACTTCAGCACAGTATTTATACTCTCTAAGCATGTTTTCATCCCAGTCTGTCAAATGGGGATTAATAAAGCAGAGCCCCATCCCTATTTTATTCTTGTGACCACGCCCTCTCCCCCTCAGTCATGCAGTGCCCCGCGGCCTTGACTCAAAAGTCCTGGAAGGACTGGGATGTCAGGCCGGCTAGAAGGGCTGGTGTGGCTCCCAGTTACAGCACTTATGCGCTGTTGCTGTCAGACTCGCTGACTCGAGTCTCTCCACCCTCCACCTACCAGCTTGCTTTGCTGGGCTCCAGCTTTCTACGCCTCAGGCTCCCATGAGGCAGCAGCTGCTGCTCCTGCCTGGAGGCCCAAACCTTTCCCTGTTCAGGAAGGAGCCCCAGGGGAGAGGAAGAGGCTTCACGGAGGCACCACAGAGCTGCAGCTAGGACCTCAGTCTTCTGAGACAGCCCACGACAGAATGTCCTGTAAAGAGGGGTGAGGGTGGGAAAGCTGCCTGTGTGAGCAGAGGCAGGCTCACTTCTTTATTCTCTGGCCTCGGGGCCTGTTGGTTTAGGGTGGTTGTTGAGTACACTAAGTGCCATGACTCTGCCTGGAAAGAGGCGGGGGCAGCTGTCCCAGAGGCTCTGAACGTCGTGGGGTGTTGTTCTTGTGGCCAGCGTCTCAGGCTCTCCAGAAGGATGTAACTTCTGGCCTTAAGTGGTTTCCTCGTAGATAATCCCTTCACCCATCTCCAGGGTAGGAGTCTTCACCAACCCTGAGGTCTATGGTGACCTAAGCCCAGCTCATCCCAGGAGGCCCGGGGTCCTGACAGCAGGGGCCAGTTCTGCATCTGCAAGCACAGAAGCCAGGCCAGCTCTGGCTCTCACACGGTTCCATCCCTGATGGCTCCCCTTTGTCTGAGGATGCACTGAATGGAGCAGATGCCACAAGTCCAGTCTGGCTGTGCTGCTTCATAACTGTCAACCCCCATTTTGTAGAGAGCAAAAGTGAGGCCGCAAGAAGCAGCCCAGATTACGAGAGAGAGAGGGGTGCCAGAATTGATGCTTGAGGTCTGAACCACACGTCCGGAATCCCGTGAGCAGGTCTGACTGCCCAAGTCAGGACTGACGTGGGAGGCCTGGAGGACACACAAAGGGGCAACGGACACGAGAAAGGGGATGGGCCAGCCATGGAAAGGCTCAGAAGAGGAGCCCTTGTTAGGAAAGATAAAGACCGACTGAGAGGGATGAGATGGGAGGCTACGTGGTTGTGAACGATAATTTAATAAGACGAATGTAGACCTGCTCACCAAACCTCAGAATGACTTGGGAAGCATGAGAGAAGTGAAGTGAAGCCCCACCTCTTAACTGAACAAAACTCACTTACCCTGAGCAGGGAGAGGATAAATGGATTCAGAAAAACATTTAGAGCGACTCACAGATGAATGTGATGTTAATCACATAGGTTAAATACCGTAGGTTAAAAAAATACAAAACAGATTAATCCAGGTTTCGATGAATCAAGGGTCACTGGGGCATATTCCTGCTGCATTAGGGCTCTCTAGAGAAGAAGAGCCGGTAGGACGGAGGCTGAGGGTTCTGCTGTCTGCAGGCTGGAGACCCTGGGAAGCTGATGGCGTAAGTCCTAGTCCAAGCCTGCAGGCATGAGTGCAGATGGACAGGAGGAAATGGGTGTCTGCGCTTAAGGAGAGAGCAGATTTGCCCTTCCTCCAACTTCTGTTCTATTCAGGCCCTCAGTGCGCTGGATGATGGCTACTGACGTCGGTGACTATGATCTTCTTCTCAGTCTACCCATTTGAATGCTAATTGTTTCTAGAAAACCCCTTACAGACGTGTTTTACCAGCTACCTGGGCATCCCTTAGCCCAGTCAAGTTTGCACAAAAAATTAACCATCACACCTGCCCAGTCCAAATGCTTCTTCCAGAGACAGAGCCCTGGGCTGGTACCGCAGAAGATGCTAGTAGTTCTCAGGGACGACCTAGTCCAGTCTTCTCCATGGATGGCCGTTCTCCTCCTAGTTCCGGACGTGTCTCCCCCGAAGCACTGGGCTCTGTGTTCAGAGACAGGCAGACAGGGCCTCCTTGCTGAATCTTGTCTTCTCAGACGGTTTACATAGGAAGAGAGGGGCACAGCCGCCCTGCTGGAGGGAGGAAGCCCCTTTTGGGAGGTAACTGGGCATTATATTTCAAGGCCTTGAAAATGTCTCCTTCCCTGACATGACAACTCCACTTGTAGCAGTGATCTGGAAATGATGAGGGATGCAGGTCCAGATCTCAGGACTAGGCAGTTCACCACAGCATCATGTATAATGACAAAAAGTGGGTAACCTCAGTGGCCAATGGTTGAGGACTGATGAAACAAACTGTGGTACAAGCAGGTAATGGTATATCATGCAGCCATTAAAAATCGTTTTCTCAAAGGACGTCTGAATAAATGGGGACGTGCTCATAGTACATACCATAGGTTAAAAAAAGAATACAAAACTACATACACCAGTGCGGTCCAACAGAATTCTGTGCTGATGGAAACGTTCAATACCTGCACTTTCCAGTAGTGTAGCCCCTGGTCACAAGGCTGTTGAGCAGTTGAAATCTTTGGCTAGTGTGACCAAAGAACTCAATTATGAATTCTAATGAATTTAAAATTTAAATCAAAAGATCCACATGTGGTTACTAGCTTCTGTGTTGAGCTTCACGGGTAGAGTATAATTCCAGTTGTGTTAAGAAAAGCTATGTAAAAACATAGGGAAATAGACTGAAAGCATCCCGAAATGTACACAGCAGTTTTCTCTGTTAGTAAGACTATGGGAGATTTAAGTTTTAATTTTTCTGCTTCCCAATTTCCCAACAGTGAATGGTTGCCTTCGATCATCAGAAGAAAAAAGAGGTACATCAGGAGGAAGGAGGAAGAGAGAGGTCAAGCCCAGTGCAGACAAAGCTCCCACTGGCAGGAAGGCCACGTGCTGGCCGAGCTGGCCTGGGAGCTGGGGCCATCTGCCTCGTGCAGGGCTGTTTTGACAGAAGTGTTGCGCCTCTGGTGACTTGGGTCTTCTCCAAGCTGCCAGGCAACCTCGCTGACACACTAGACGCTCGGCTTAGCCGGGGTGAGCATGTGTGCGCGCGCACACGGGTCCTGCCATCTGTGGCCAACCTGGCAGCTGAGTGTTGCCTCTTCAGCCGTGTTTGCTGGGACTTGGGGGGATTTTGTTGTTTGAATTTCTCGCTTGTTTCCCAGGCCTTACTTCAGCTGCTTCTCCAAGTTACTGGTAACTTTAAGGAGCTTCCCTCCAAAGGCCTTTGAAGGTAGGAGAAAGTTCCTGCAGGTGCCTTCCTCAGCAGATGCCAGGGAGGAAACCTGGGCTCACGCATTACAGTTTGCTGGTGCATCAGGAATTTAAGAGTTTGAATTATGTCAAGTGGCAAGAATAAAGGAAATGGAATTTTCCTAAATACATAGCTGGAGGCTTTTAAATTTTTTTCTAGGTAGGGAGGCCATGAGCAGTGGTTCTCAAAACTTCAGAGTGCATAAGAATCATGGGGTTGCCTGTTCAAAATGCAGATTCCTAGTGTTAAATGACCCCAGTTATTAACCCCTCTCCCTTTACAGATACAGAAATGGGGGCAGAGGAGGCCAAGCCACATGCCTGAGGGGACCAGCTGGTCAGCAGAGCTGGGATTAGGGTGTCCTGATTCTCTAGCAAGGGTGTCTTGACTATACCGAGCTGCATCTCAGTCACCTGTGGCAGATGCTTGGTGTTAAGGGAAGAGTTAGACAAATGTGGGGTCCAACCAAATCTCACCACCGAGATGTCCAACAACTCAGGTCAGTTCTGTCACTATCTACCCAGAGTTAGTGCAGACCCCACAGTAAGAGCTCAGCCACACAAGACTGCCCCGCTTCAGACGCCAGCTGCGAACGGGCTGCGGAGGCTGCTGCCGCCCAGCTCACAACCACCCATCACGTGTGATAATTTGCTAGAACAACTCACAGATTCAGGAAGACGCCCTCCTCACGAAAAATACGTTACAAAGGCTACAAACAGTCAAATGAAAATGGTCCACAGGGGTCTTGAGCAGAAGCCTCTGTGCCCAGCAAGTGGATGTGGTCAGCAACTTAGAAGCGCCCCAAACTCTGCTTACGGGGTTTTTATTTAGGTTCCGTTATGTTGGCATGATTGATTAAATCATTAGCCACTGGTGATTTTGTTTTTTAAAATTTATTTATTCATTTATTTAATTGTTGGCTGCATTGGGTCTTCACTGCTGCACGCGGGTTTTTTCTAGTTGCGGCGTATTCTTCGTTGTGGTGCGCAGGCTTCTCATTGCGGTGGCTTCTCTTGTTGCAGAGCATGGGCTCTAAGCGTGCAGGCTTCAGCAGTTGTGGCTCGCAGGCTCTAGAGCGCAGGCTCAGTAGTTGTGGCGCACGGGCTTAGTTGCTCCGCGGCATGTGGGATCTTCCCGGACCAGGGCTCGAACCCGTGTCCCCTGCATTGGCAGGCAGATTCTTAACCACTGTGCCACCAGGGAAGCCCTGGTGATTTTTTAAAAAAATTAATTAATTTTTGGCTGCGTTGGGTCTTCACTGCTGTGCACGGGCTTTCTCTCATTGCGGTGAGTAGGGGCCCCTCTTCATTGTGGTGTGCGGGCTCCTCATCATCGTGGCTTCTCTTGTTGTGGAGCACGGGCTCTAGATGCACGGGCTTCAGTAGTTGTGGCACGTGGGCTCTAGAGCGCAGGCTCAGTAGTTGTGGCGCACGGGCTTAGTTGCTCTGTGGCATGTGGGATCTTCCCGGACCACGCCTTGAACCCGTGTCCCCTGCATTGGCAGGTGGATTCCTACCACTGCGCTACCAGGGAAGTCCCTAGCCATTGGTGACTGATTGATCTCTGGCCTCCCTCTTCTCACCAGAAATCGGGGGATGGGTGGTGGGTGTTGATGGAGGGTGGGGCTGGAAGTTCTAGGGGTCAAAGGTGTGGTTTTCCTGGTGACCAGATCCCATCCTGAAGCTGTTGGGTTGGAAGCTATTCCGTAACATCTTATGGAAAAACCCGAACGAACTTTTTGGCCAGCCCAACACTTGGGCTCCCCCAGGAGTCCTCTCATTAGCACACAAACAGTAAATTCCAAGGGTTTTAGGGGTTTTGTGCCAGGAACTGCACAAGAAACAAAATACGTATTTATTGTACCATGTGGGGTATTTGCAATTTCTTTTTTTTTTTTGCGGTTCGCGGGCCTCTCACTGTCGTGGCCTCTCCCGTCGCGGAGCACAGGCTCCGGACGCGCAGGCTCAGTGGCCACGGCTCACGGGCCCAGCCGCTCCGCGGCACGTGGGATCCTCCCGGACCGGGGCACGAACCCGTGTCCCCTGCATCGGCAGGCGGACCCTCAACCACTGCGTCACCAGGGAAGCCCTGCAATACTTTAAAAAATACAGGTGTACTGCAAAGACAGAATAGGCCTCTACAATGATGCTTATTCACATCATTTCTACCCCCAGTTGTCTATAGTGGTCTCAAAGGCACACACAGGTCACACCAGACACTGTTGGTGCAGGAGGGCTGGGTGTGTGTGTGTGTGTGTGTGACTCGGGGATGGGCAGGCTCCCCTCCCTGAGTCTCAGGATCCACAACCTCAAATTCAAAGGCCCTGTAATGGAGCTCAATGGCAGGGCTGTAACAGAACTGTGAGGTCCAGACAGAGACAACAGCAAAGATGAGGCAATCTGATGAGGTGTCTGGGACCGAGAGGGTCCACCCTGCCACAGATGCAACCTCAGGCACCCAAAGAGCTTCCAGACTTAAAAAGCGTCTCCCAGGGACTTCCCTGGTGGCACAGTGGTTAAGAATCCGCCTGCAAGTGCAGGGTACACAGGTTCGAGCCCTGGTCTGGGAAGATCCCACATGCCGTAGAGCAACCAAGCCCGTGAGCCACAACTACTGAACCTGCATTCTAGAACCTGCAAGCCACAACTACTGAGCCCACGTGCCACAACTACTGAAGCCCACGCGCCTAGAGCCTGTACTCTGCAACAAGAGAAGACACTGCAGTGAGAAGCCCATGGACTGCAAGTAGAGAAAAGTAGAGAAAGTAGAGAGTAGAGAGAGCCCAAGCAGAGAAAGCCCAAGCGCAGCAACGAAGACCCACCACAGCCAAAAATAAATAAGCAAATAAATAAATTTATTTTAAAAAAGAAGTCTCTTATTTGTCAGTCAGGGTGCCTCAAACTTGCGCAGGCTTCGGTTATTAATGTAGAGGTGTTAACTGGAAGAAGTAAGGCATTACATGATTACCAGAGATGAGTGGGGCTAGTCAGAGGATAGCTCCCTCCCTCCCTGCAGAGGCCCAGCAACACTCCTCCACACCCTGAGCAGCTGGCCACACCTCCACAGCGGCCTCATGTCACGGCTGTGGCCCAGGGCCCGGGGGTGAGCTCAGGATGCTGGGCAGAGTTTGAAACCAGGCAGCTCCATCACTTCCACTAGAAAACTCAGACATTGACTGTAATTCATTTTGGTGTCTTTAAATTTCAAGCTCATCTATCCAGGTCAGGAACCATTTGTTTACATCTAACAAGTCAAGGCTGCGGTAGCATCTTTCTAACATACCGCCTGTCTGTGTGCACCTGTGCAGCCTTGTGGGCGAGGGGAAGGCTGGCAGGGATCACACCATCAGCTGTGCTGGGACAGGGCACGTGGCCTGGTACAGACCCCTCAGCTCCCCCAGCCACCCGACCTGCTTTTCAGAGAAAGGGGAGCTGGGGCGGGGGGTTTGGGCACGTGGTAGTTCACCTATGTGAATCACTCATCTCCTGGAGAATGTCCCCAAAGCAGCTTGGAGGGATCATTCTGGAACGCCTGCTGGCCCAGGAGGCAGAAAAAGCTCCTCGACACCCAGCGAGCTCATCACCGTGGCAACCCTCCATCCCTGAACCGCCCCATCCCTTGGCTACCTCTCCCTAAGGAGACTGACTGAGGTGATGCAAATATAAACGTGGGTTTGCCTTTCTTTCAAAAAAATTTATCCTGAAATATTACAGATAAAGAGAGTAGAAAGGTGTAATGAATAATGTAAGAAATATCTGTGTCCCCAACTCCCAACTGAAGATATAAACCCACATCATTAAATGAAGCTCCTCTGTTATCTTTCTTTTATTGTATAACCTTCCCAATCCCATGAGAGGTAACCACTACGCTGAATTTAGTGTTTATCACCCATTTGTTTATATATATTTGTACTGAATGAATATATGAATATATATAATTATATAGTATATATATTATTCTGAGTCAAAGGACAATAACTTTCTCATGTTTAAAAAATTTTATTGCGGTGAAATTAACATAACGTAAAATTAACCACGTTAAAGTGTACAATTCAGTGGCATTTAGTGCGTTCACAATGTTGGCCAACCATCACCTCTATGTTCGCATGCTTTTGAACTTGTATAACTGGGATTGTACGTTAGGTGTTTTGCATCAGTGCTGCTTAAGAGGGTCATCTGTGTTGACGCATGTAGCCCTGGCCCAGTCGTTTCTCTGCTGTACTGTATTCCACTGTGTGGCTATTCCCTTCTCCTGATGGGCACTGGGTGGTTTCCAGGTTTTTACCATCACCAATGAGCCTGCCTCCTTGTGCACATGCTGGTGCTTCTCTAGGATGTCAAGCCAAGAGCAGAGCTGCTGCGTCACAGGCCGAGTGCAGCTCCAGATTCACGAGACATCGCCAAAGTGTTCTTCAAGGCGGTGCTAATTTATACTCACAGAAGCCTGGCTGTCTTGGGGAGCTGGGAGCCTTTAGTGTGCAATTTAATTAGAGTAACTTAACACTTGGATAATGTATTTCATTTAATAAAATACTGTGAGGTAGGCAGAGCAGGATTATTAAGCATTCTCAGAAACCTTTTGAAGACAAGGAATCTGAGACACACAGGGAGGGACTCAACCCGGATGGCAGGGCTACAATCTAAGGTTAGAGGCAGGACGCCAAACCCACTGTAAGATGTTGACAGTGTTCTCCTCACGTTACATTTCTCCCTTCCCTCCCTGACACAGCCACCTTGTCCCTTACTTGAGTGTAGATCTGTCGATACCATCAGCTGAGTGCACAACAATGAAAGCTCACCGGCAGACCATGGAGAGGGGCCCTGGAAAGGAGAGTCTCTGGGGACTAGGCAATTCCAGGCTGTAGGGAACCAGGGTGGAATCTTCAGGACCTCCACAGCCCACTTTCCCTCTGTGGTCAACTTCGTGTGCACAAAGATTGCATCTGGTGGTCCTGTTGGATCTAAGTTGCCTTAAGAGGGCATGAAAAAAAAGCTGCAGAAGAAAAGAAGAAACTTGGCAGGAAAGCCTGAAGCGGGAACCCTGGGTACACCTGTGTGCCCAGGGAAGGAGGTGCAGTGGGATGGCATTTAGGAGACCTCGACCCTCCAAGGCACTGTCACCTGGGCACCAGCCCCTCCTGCCCTCACTCGCTGAAACCAGGCAGCATCCCAAAGAGGAGAGGGCAACACTGCCTACACCGTGTAGCACAGAAACTTGGTTCTGGGGCAGGGCTTATGCCTCCCCACCGGCTTGTCTGCCCAAGGCCCAAGGGTGTCTAGGTGAGGCAGCACACTCCTCCCCAAAGAGAGGTTCACATGCCGCCCCAGGGCACAGAGGACTGGAAGCTGAAGCCAGTGTGTCCAAGCCTTTGGTGTGTACTTTTCTGACACAAGCTTCTGGCACCGGCGTGCGCCAGCTGCCGTTCTTCTCAACTGGAAGCATCTCTTCATCTTTGGCTGCTCTGTCCCCCTGCACTCAAATCTTTCCAACGTGAATCCTCCAACTAGGGGCTGGGATCCGGAAGGTGATGAGAGGCTGTTCCATCTTGCCTGCAGGGCCCCCACCTTCTGCCCTCTAGGCATAAGACGTAGGCGTGATCGCTGGCAGTTTCAAAGTCTGATCTCAGGCAAGTTTCCTCTTCTGGTCAGATAACTTGTGAGGAAGCACCGGGCACATGGAACCACTGCATCATTTACTGATGAAGCTAAGAGCTTCTGAATCCTTCCCCAGGAGTCCACCATCTTACATCAATTCCTAATTGTTTATTGGTTTTTTGGTAATTAAAAAAAAAAAAGAGTCATGGACCCTTACCCGACATGCCTGAGCAATTCCAGTTCTGGCTAAAGACTGATACCAAATACCAGAAGACCGCATTCCAAATAGCCACACGGCACACACCTTCTCTGTCCTGCTGAGGCCAAGAGGCAGCACAGCCCCTGGAGAGCCCTGTCACCTGCCTTCATGGTCCCTGCCTGGCTCCCAGCAGCACCATCACGCCACTCTTTCCTAGAGAGGTTTTCTGCATCACTCTGCAGTACCAGCTACCAGCTGGCCTGCTGGGCCTGTCAGTTCTCATGAAATCGGGCCCTGGGCTTAGTCCAGTTCCCCTCCTCAGCTCCAATGGCGCACGGCTCACTCAAGACTTAGTTCTTTTTTTTTTTTTGAAGATGCTGGGGGTAGGAGTTTATTAATTAATTAATTTATTTTTGCTGTGTTGGGTGTTCGTTTCTGTGCGAGGGCTTTCTCTAGTTGTGGCGAGCGGGGGCCACTCTTCATCGCGGTGCGCGGGCCTCTCACTATCGCGGCCTCTTTTGTTGTGGAGCACAGGCTCCGGACGCGCAGCCTCAGTAGCTGTGGCTCACAGGCCTAGTTGCTCTGAGGCATGTGGGATCCTCCCAGACCAGGGCTCGAACCCGTGTCCCCTGCACTAGCAGGCAGATTCTCAACCACTGCGCCACCAGGGAAGCCCAAGACTTAGTTCTTAATGTGGCCCTTCTCCCCTAGGGACCTCATGCACAGTTCCTAATTAGAGGACTGTGTTCCTTGGGAAATAGGTGAACAGAACACATAGAGAAGGCTGTTTTTATTCTCTGACCTTATGCTGTTTTAGGGCAGTTTTTTTCAGTAACGGGAAGGTAACAGATGCTCTGGAAATTATGCGTTTATCTGGCCTGGGACAAGAAGACAAAGGCTGAGGGCAAGAGCAAGGCCAGGAAACTCATCTCTCAGGGATTCTCTGGACTCCACAGACTAGCAGGAAGTATCCTTGGCTGCCCTCCTCAGTCATCCATGCCACGGACAAGGGAGGCGCACGGTGCCTGGCAAAGGGCTACTGAGCTGCCTCCCAGTACTGACTCAGGCCCCCACTTCCTGCAAACATTTTCCTTGGCAATTCCCGACTCCTAGATAAGGAGATGTCACTTCCTTTGGGAGTCAGGCAGATTAGTTTTCACTAAGTGTGGATGTGAAGAGCTAGAAAAAATATTATCCACCTGTTCTTAAAAACTGTGGGCTATGGTTCAAAGAAGACAGAAAAGATGATTCTCAACCTGAGACGCACACACCTCAATCAGCGCGACCACCCAGCCTGGCCTCAGTGAGTAATGAGCATCATAACCTCACGGCCATGCAGGGCTGACAACCAGGTCTTGCTTGCATGACGATCTGCCCACATATTAGAGGACTGGAGGGGGAGACCTGTGCGTGTTCCCTGCACATGTCACTGGCTCATCTCGACCCTGTGAGGTTCTGGTATTACTCAGGCCACTTCCAGACCAGAAAATGAAGGTTCAGAAAGCTGAACTGTGCTCAAGCTCACAGAGCTGGTAGATGTCCAGGCAGGATTCTGAATTCCAGTCTTTGGAACCCTACCTCCCCCAAAACCTGTCCGTGTTACTCAGGACATCCCCACCGCCTGCCCACAGGGGCAGGATGTGGTGTTTACTGCTTTATTAATAGGAAGTTTGGAATTTAAATTTTCCTAAACAGTTACAAAAATAAAAAAGTCCTTTGGAGTCTTCTTTGACAAATCAAAAATTAAAGAATTACTGAGGTGAGGGTACACGTGAAGTTGACTTTGAGAACAGGAAAATGGCTGAAGGAAAAGAGAAATCCCTAATGCAGCAATAGTATATCCTTATTTTCAGCCTCACATTATACCAGCAAATAGGAATCGCATTCAGGAGAGAAGCAGGAGTGGAACTGACAACAGAGCTGCCCGGGGACTTGGTGTTCCACCAACACTGGCGACTCTCTTCAGAGAGAGCCCCACAGCCTCTGGGCGTTCACGGGGGCGCAGGCTGGTCACTCTCTCCACCACGGCAGCCAGGACAGGCCTGGGAGGTGCTGGCTTGGCCTGGTGGACTTCGTAGCAGAACAAAGGAAAGGTGAGTGCTGTCATCTTCACCAGCCTCTCACGGGACCCACCTGTACTTTTTTATTTTTATTTTTTAAAAGACAAACTATTAAAAGTAAAATGAATGAAATCACATGAGATCAAGATACAAAGACAGAAATTCAATGTAGAAAAAAAGACCTTGCTGGGAAACAGTCAATGGGAAACGCGGGAAACATTTCAAATATGCACAAAAAGCTCACGTTGTAAACAGGATTAAGCTGCTGTAGGTTCCTCATCACATCAGGGTTTCATTTTGCTCAGCCTGAGATCTCGCTCGATTTCAAACTGCCTGTGATCCACTCGGTCTAGAAAAGCTTTCCGTTCAATGTACCTGGAAGAAAATGAAGATATCTGTCAGCAGATGCAGTAAAAGAAAATGCCTCCCCTGCACTGTCCTGTCCTGTTCCCCCGCACCCCTCACCCGGGTGTGAAGGGGTCCACTTGGCCTGTGGGATCATCGGGTTACAGCAAAGACAAACGGATGACCACAGGTGGTGCCCAGAGTGGACAACACAACTATTTCAGGAACATCCAGACCACTCCCATTTAGTCTAAACAAGGACGTTTCTGGTTCAGATGTGAGTGAAAATAGAATGAAAAAGAGAAACCAACAACTTATCAAGGGGAAGTACATTAGAGGCTGAAGGTAAGAAAATGTTGCAATTTTGTAACCAGGTTTTAAGGAAAGAACAGGGGATCCCTCAAGCCCAGGTTCAGAGCCTGGCTTGGTTAGACATTAGCGGACCATGCTGGTCAAGGAGCATCGTTTTTCTCAGCAGCAAAATAGTGGCACCACATTTCCTGGCCTTGTCGGTGCGCTGAGTTGGTGGGGAGAGAAAGCTATGTACCCTGCACATACGCATCAAAATGTGGGAAAAAGGTGCCTCTCCAAGGAAGACACCCAGTAAGAACTACCTCCTGGGGCTGCAGGGAAGGCGAAGTGGGCTGAGGTGCGCAGAGCGCTCACCGTGGAAGGTATTTACCTGTCTGCAGCTCCTTCCTTCCCCTCACCCTTCCCACCTCTCCTTGTGTCCTCCACCCAGGCGCAGCCAGGGTGCTTCTGCGAGGACGACAGAAGACGCCTTTCCTTAAATTCCTCCAAGAGAACGAGGTCAAGCACCTCTGCCATCCACGGCTCACACACAGGGTCCCCTAAAAGCCGGTGGTTTGCCCCTCATCTTGGCCAGGCTCCGCAGACATGGCTTCCATCAGCCTCCCAGGCAGGGTGGGAAGGAAGCACAGGGCTGAAGCAGCAGGCACTGTGAGGAGAAGGCTGGCCGCTGAATGAGACACAGCTGCATTGTCGTGCACCTTCTGGCCATGAACTGTGCTGCCGCTTGCCTGGGGGGAGGGGATCTCTGCTGCTAATTAATCTGTTGAGAGAGCAAAACTGCCACTGAAAACGGGAGGCAGAATTGAATCTCTGCACTAATCTTTCTTTTGTTGCACTGTGGAAAATGTGCATCTGTCATTACAAGGTCATTACGTTTAGGGTGAGAACGTTACCGGGTTCAGGACCCTGTGTTCCTTTGCTAAATTCAGGGCCTCGCTTGCCTGCCCACAGCACCCTGTCAGGAGCAACCCAGCCCAGCCCAGCCCATCCGCTCTCCAGCCAGGCCTGCGGCCACTAACCCTATACCTCACTACAGACAGGGTGGCAGCTCTCAGCTTGAATCCCGACCCTGCGGCTTGCTGGCTGTGTCTCTGGATAAGCCACGTAACCTTGCTAATTCTGTTTCCTAATTTGCACCCCCTCCCCCCCAAAAAAAGGTAATCATCCTTAATCATTCCTACTCTGAAGGGCTGTTGTGGGGATTAAATGAAATAGCGTACATATTATGCCTAGCACAGAGCAGGTGCTCAATAAAATGGCAGAGTTGCCACCATCATTTCGGGAAGCCAGCTTCCGTCAGGGTTCTGAGGACAATCCGTCCAAGGGGAACAGTCAGCTCTCTTGATGCACGTTATCAGCAACTAGTAACTACCACCTGGTCTGGGATCTGAAACTCAGCTGTTGTGTCAAAATCGCCAAGGAGGGGCCAGAATGGCTGGAAACACAAGGGCAAGGCCTGCTTGTAAGCTTGACACAAGCCCTCAAGGTGAGGTCATCAAATTCAGCAAGTGAAATACAGGATGCCTGGTTAAATTTCAATTTCAGATCCCCCGGCAGATGGGGAAGCCACAGACACTGTGGACCCCTTTTGATAAAGTGTGAAAGCAGGAGAGACTGTGGCCGGTAAGTAGACACAAGACAGAACAAATTCATCTTCTGTCTACCACCAAGGGACCCCTGATTCCCCAGTGGGGACTGTTAACCGAAATCGACGGACGGGCTCTGTCACAGTACAACCGTCAGCCCTCCCCACCCCAGCCCGCAGGCCCTGGTGGAGCTCACAGTGGGACCAGAGCTTTGACAGCGGCGTGCTGTAACTGCCTCCCCTCGAAGTTCCACAGAAAATGAGGGAGCCGTGGTTCAAGACGACTTTAGGGTGTGTTTCAAGAGAGCCATTACCCAGGGATACCTCAGAGAGCGGGCCTGGGGGCGGGAAAGAAGAGGAAGTATGTGGCTTTGAGCATTTGTGGTCTTTCTTCTTGACTTTCCTTTAAAGAAGAGGAAGTGAAACTTAAATTAAGATGCTCACTGAGCATGAATAATGCCTTTTGCAGGTTCCCGGAAGCAGGTCCAGCTGACCTTGAGACTATCAAGAGGTGCTTTGTGACCACCTAGAGGGGTGGGATAGGGAGGGAGACGCAAGAGGGAAGAGATATGGGAACATATGTATATGTATAACTGATTCACTTTGTTGTAAAGCAGAAACTAACACACCATTGTAAAGCAATGGTGTGTAAAGCATAAAACTCCAATAAAGATGTTAAAAAAGAGGGAAGCCAGGCTGGGTGCTAAACAAGCAGGTGCAGGCAGAGTTCAGGTTTAGGGAACGCCTCAGGCAGCAAAGAGAGGCACATATGCAGAATGCAATTCTCAAGGGCAACCCAGACAAAGGCCATCAAGGCAGGTTTGGCGACTTCATTCCCCCATTCACAGCATCTGCAGCTGCTAACAGGATCCTTGTGATGGCTTTGGTTTGCAGCCAAGAGCTGACCAGGAACAACACTTCTACTCGACATCCTCCTCCCACCCTCAAGACAGAAAAGGTGCCAAGGATGAGGGTGGCTCTGACGTTTACTATGTGTGTGACTGTGGGCAAGATACTTTATGTTTCTTCTCTGTAAAACAGGAATAAAAATTACAGCACCCCTCTGACAGTACAACGAAACTGTGAGAAGTACTTTGTAAACAATAAAACCAAAAATGGCTATGAGTGTTGCGCGGTTCTTGCTTCCCATTTCTGACCTGACTGTATCACTATAAAGCCTCAGAAACTGGGACAGCTGGAACAGGGACCAAGAGACCAAATGCCCCAGAAAGAGGAAGGGCTTGTGGGGAAGGCTGCCTCCTCCAAGGTGGCCCGAGTGGACGACCTACTTTAACTGAGCCTCAGAAAGTTTTCAGGCACCTTAAGCGGGTTACAGTCCCAGAAGAGAACCACCAGCTGACAAGTGCAAGGCTTCTTTTCTGGTCTGTGCCCAGCACTCCTGGGGACCCAGACTGACTCAGCCCAGTCTACTGGGAAGGGCAGAGGGGATCATCCCTTCCCACCACTACTGCCTTTTGTGGCCCATTTATGAGGCTGTAGCTCTTCACTGTCATTAATAAAATATGCTAATAGCACCAAAACCTAAGGGAAAATTTTCTAAGCTTTCCCTTTCAGAACCAGGTTAGACACAATAGGCTCGATCATCTTTTTGATCCTGCAGCCCAAATTACTTTTCTGCCACCAATTTTATTGAGATCTAGGTCATTGTAGAGGGAAGGAAAAACAGAAGAAGAGGACGAGAAGGGTAGAAAATGCTTCCAGAGAACATGTTAGTACCTACTTCTGGGAAAACAGGCTGCAAGTGAAAGGACGCCCATCCACCCCCACAAGAAGGCAGAGTTCTGTGGGGCAGGTGGGTGTGCTGATCCCCCAAAGCTCCGCCAAACAGTCACATCTGCCCACAAGAGGCGTCCTGCCTACTGGTCAGGAAAAGAGAGAGCACAGGGAGGTGCCGGGAAATCCGAAGCAGGCACATAACGGAGGATGTTTCCGGGCTGCGTTATCACTGTGCTCCCAGCAGAGCCAGCAGGCGTTCTGTGCAGCATAAAGCTGAGAAGGAAAGTGGAACACCACCAGAAAGCAACAGGCAGCGCAGGCCCTCTGAGGCTGGAATAAAGCTCTGTGATGGAAGTACTAAGAGGTGCACTTCTCTGCCCTGAGAAGTGCAAGTGATAGAAGCAATCTGCTCAACGTGACGCAAGCCCTGTGCAAGAGAAGGCTCGCAAACACCTCGAGGGCCAAAGTGAGAGGGTGGTGATTTTAATTTTCTTGTCCACTGCTTTCCTCCCATCTCACCTCAAGATTGTGCTCGTTCTGAAAGAGTGACTCTTGGGGGTCATGGAGACAGATTCTTTGGAGAAAGAAAATTATTTTCTCTCTCCTTCACGCCTCTCCAAATCACAAACACACCTGGTCTCCAACCATCGAGCTCCATGACCTTCAATTAGATTGCCAGCAGCAGCCGAGACCAAGCCCGTATTCCTCTCATTTTTCTCTGCATTGATCCCTCCCCACAAACCCGCTGGCCTCTACCTCAGCAGTGCTGGAGAGACGTGCTGCTGATGGCGAACACTGCCAGGGAACCTAGTGCGATCGGTTATAGGAATAGAGGGAAGCAATGTTAAAGGCCTTGAGTGCCGACTGGTGACACTGACCCTGAAATGCTGGACTGTGCCCTGGAGTCCACGGCTCAGAGGAGAAGCAGCAATTCTTTGCTGTGCAGCCGACCTCTTTGGTAGAGGCATTTTAACCAACTCTGCTGCCTGAAAATGATGCCTACGTGGAGATGTCATTCTGACTCCTCATGCCCTTCCTTTCTGGGTGGTTAATTCCAATCTTACTAGGTTCCAAAGCAAAGCCATGGCTGCCTGACAGCCAGTGGGAGGCGCGTTTAGACAGTGCAATGGCTCAGCGCCTGCTCTGGGACAGGTGCTCTTCTAGCACCCCACTGGTGGCGGGGTGGTGAAGCAGACCCTGCCCTTCGGGGCTTACCATACCTGAAACAAAACACGACAACATGTATCAATTGACAATAAATGTGATGAAGAAGGTCAAAGAGGGTGATCTGATGGAGGGTTCCTAATGTGGGGCTACTCTGAGAGAGTGAAGAGTGGCCTCTGAGTGACGAAACAAGAGCCCACGGTGGAGGAGGATCTGGGGCTAGAGCACGTGGCAGCCACGGTGGGGGAGCAGCGCAGAGGCTGGGCTGCTGTGAGCAGGCGAGAAGAGGGTCAGAGGTGGGCGGGGGGCGGCTCAGGGAGGCCTGGAAATGCCAGGGTAAGGAGGTGAACACTCATTTTAAGTGTTACTTAAAAAATTGTTTGTACTTTCAAAAAATCATTTTGGCTGTGATGTAGAGAAGAATGGAGGAAAGGTACAGATACAGAAGCAGGGAGCAGAGCCGATGCCAGTGGCTTGTACCGGACTGCAGGCAGCCGGGATGGACAGAAGGATGGACCAAAGCACAGCATGACAGAATCGTCTACTGGACCTTCCGGACTGGGTGGAAAGAGGGCGCTCCTAGGGCTTTCTTTCAGCAGTTGGGCGGACGGTGATGGTGCCCTTTTCTGAGAAGTCTGAGGAAGGAGCCTGTTTATGGAAAGCAAACAAGCAGAGGTATGGCAAGCTATCCGAAAGTAGAGCGTCTCTGTAACACCTCTCTTAGCTGAAATGGCGTGAAGTGAAGAAGCAACTGCCTTTTGGTGAAAACGAAAATCCTCTTCAGATTTCTTTCAGTTAGGGAGAAAATGTAGAGGTCTTTCGCAAACGCAAAGTGGTGGAAGCAAGCTTTTGAAAGGTGGGGGATATCTGTATTTGGTTCGGGATGTTAAGTTTGCTGTAATGTCTTGGACATGCAAATGCAGATGTCAACTACAGGCTGCTACGGGGGTCTGCCGCTCAGTGGGAGGGTCAGGCAGGGGAGAGCTTTTCTGGGAGTCGTCGGCAGAAAATAGTACTTAAGCCATGGAATTAGCTTTCCTGGGGGAGAGAATATGAGGAGCAACGGCTGCCCATCACTCAGCCCTGGGACTTCCCTACTTTAAAAGCCCAGAGAAGGAAGAGAGGCCAGCCTGGGAGACAGAGAGGAGATGCCCCCAAGCTGTACTGGCCACGGTTGTGGGAAGTGTTCCTGAAGGCTTGGCAGGAATACACCAGGAAGGGATTTAGAGGAATAAAGCACCTAGCCTTCCAGTAAGGCCCTAAGCTTGGCGTGGTCAGTAATGGCAGACAGGAGAAAGAAGAGGGGGCGGAGACTTGGGGTGGGGGGGAATCCTATCTATAAACATGCCAGACATTTCCCCTACTTATTTAATTCCCATTATAAACCTGGGAGTATACCGAAGAGTTTCTACTTCACAGATGAAGAAACTGGGGCTAGAGCACATGGCAGGCTGGTAGAAGAGCCAGGATTTGAATTCAATTGCACTCCAGTTTATCGTAAAATATAACAAACACGCACACACACAGAGTATAAAATGGGCAAGGCAGACGAATCATTATATAGCAAGCCAAGAAGCAGAAGATGAGCGCCCTAGAGAAGTCCAAGCTGTACTGGGAGAGCTTGCTTTATAATGATTCACAATTAGGCTCAACTAGATCGTAATGTCAGAGGAACAGACACCTGAAAGGGAAGTGGAAATGTGGGCAGGCTCACACCTGGCTGGCTTTGGGTGGTGGGTGAAAGTTGTGAACGTGCCTCCTGAAGGCTGGCAGCATCCGGCTCCCTGACCTGGTGACAGCCTAACTGTGAACTCAACGTAAACAGACACATACTGTGTGCGTTCTTTTGCGGCTTGCTTCTTCACAAATTGACCTAACGGACACATTGTTTCTGCCCATTTTTGACCTTCATACAAATGGAATTAAAACAAATAAATATAATACGTGGAACCATACTGCATGAACTTCTTTGTGTTATTATGTTACTGAAATTTACCCATGTTCATTCCAATTGGTAAAGATTATCCCAGTGTGTGAACACATCACACTTTATTTGTCTATTACGAATAGACATCAGAGTTGTTTCCAATTTGGGGATGTTATGAAAAGTACTGTTAATTGAAAAGCTACCTGTCAGTCCAACTGCCCCTCCTTTCAAAGGAATCTCTTTTTTCTGGCTGCTCTTAAGATTTTTCTCTTTGTCACTGGTTTCCTGCAACTTCACTCTGCAGTGTGGATTTCTATTTTATTTATCTTGGGATTCTTTGAGTTTTGAAGAGCCTGTAAAGAGGTGTCTCTCATCTCTTCCCATGATGTCCTCCAGGAGGCTTAACTTCCCTCTTCCATATTTTTTGTCTTTTTGTCTCTCTGAACAATATTCTGGATGATTTCTTCTGACTCTTTTCTAGTGCATGTATTTATTTCTCTTTTCTGCTGGTCTAACTACTATTAAATCTATCCCTCTCGTTTTTAATTATGGTTATTAAATTTTTCATTTCTAGAAATTTTGTTTGGGTCTTTTAGGCCACTTTTTATAGTTTCTTCTTCTTGCAAATATTTTCAAGTTTGTCTACTTCTTTAAATACAGTAGGCATAACTGTATTAAAACCTGCCTCTGATATTTCCATTGTCTAAATTCTTTGCAGATCTGGTCCTGTGCCTGCTGTTTCTTTCTTTTTTTTTTTTTCCTGCTGTTTCTTAAGGTGCTTTGCTTCTTTATGTGAATATTTTCAGACAGCAAAACTGCTTTTAAAAAATTGGACAGTAGGGCTTCCCTGGTGGTGCAGTGGTTAAGAATCCGCCTGCTAACGCAGCCCTGGTCTGGGAAGATCCCACATGCTGCGGAGCAACTAAGCCCGTGCGCCACAACTACTGAGCCTGTGTGCCACAACTACTGAAGCCCGCATGCTCTAGGGCCTGCGTGCTGCAACTACTGAGCCCACGCACTGCACCTACTGAAGCGTCCGTGCCTAGAGCTCGTGCTCCACAATAAGAGAAGCCACCACAATGAGAAGACTGCACACCGCAATGAAGGGTAGCCCCTGCTTGTCACAACTAGAGAAAGCCCGCGCGCAGCAACGAAGACCCAACGCAGCCAAAAATAAATAAAATAAATAAATAAAATTTAAAAATTGGACAATAATAATCCAATATTGACCAATGTAGCTTCAAATTCTATTAAAGCTTTACAAGGGGAACGATGGGATAGCACTTACTGAAGTAGAATTACTATCAAAACACAAAAAGCACAACATAATCTTTTAACCTCAATTCCATCTTATTTTAATCAGGATTGTATTACAGGAATATTTTTCATCACTATCCATGATCTGAATTCTTGTATAGGAGAACAATTTAAATATGGTGCCTATAAAAATGTCACAGTCTCATAATAAATATGGTAGAGGCCAATCATTACTCATAAGTAGCTTTTCTGAGATGTTATCAAATAGGACCTTTCCCCCTTAGTTTCAGCAGAGATCACTTTTGCTCCATGGTAATACTTCTTGGGATTCTCCACATATTCCCTCAGAGCAGACTCTCCCCAGGTGGCCTTTGCTCTCGTTGGCATCTGTGTTAAGAGAATTTGGGGGCCTGACCAAACAGACCTTTCAGGTTTGGCTTGTGCTTCCCACCCTCTGACACTGTGGCACTGGGCACACAGATTTCAGTAGAAATCTTCTTGCCCTTCTCGACAGTCCCTGTTTTGAAGTCAGCTCTCTAAGTTACATATGTGCTGGATAGGCTCACCCAGCAGCTAACTGTCTTGCTCTCATTTCTAGAATTTAGTTGCTGTGATCTAGTGAGTCTCAAGCCAGGCTGTGCATGAGAAGCACCCGAGGAGTGATTTAAAGCTACAGGTATCTGTGACTCTTTTTTAAAAAATTGAGGTAAAGTTGCCATACAATATTATGTCAGTTTCAGGTGTACAACGTAGTAATTCACAATTTTTTTTTTTTTTTTTTTGGCCCAGACGCATGTCTTGTGGGATCTTAGTTCCCCGACCAAGAATTGAACCCATGCCCCCTGCAATGGAAGCACGGAGTTCCTAACCACTGGACTGCCAGAGAATTCCCAAGTAATTCACCATTTTTAAAGGTTATATACTCCATATAGTTATAAAATACTGGCTATATTCCCATATAGCTTATTTATTTTATATATAGTAGTTTGTACCTCTTAATCCCCTACCCCTATCTTGCCCCTTCTCCCTTCCTTCCCCCCATTGGTAACCACTAAGTTTGTTCTCTATATCTGTAAGTTCTTTTTTGTTTTATTCACTCGTTTGTTGTATTTTTTAGATTCCACATGTAAGTGGTATCATATAGTATTTGTCTTTCGCTGTCTGACTTATTTCACTAAGCATATACCCTCCAAGTCCATGTTGTTGCAAACGGCAAAATTTCATTCTTTTTTTATGGCTGAGTAATATTCCAGAGAGAGAGAGAGAGAGAGAGAGAGAGAGAGAGTGTGTGTGTGTGTGTGTGTGTGTGCGCGCGCGCACGCAGATAATCTGTGACTCTTGATTCAGCGGTGCACAGGGATGCCCTTGTCATGTAACTCTGGAAAAACCCCCAGAAGATTCTCATGCTTAGCCAAGGTAAGAACCAGAGCAATAGTTCCTTCCCTGGACTAGGGGTTGGGCCCTTTAATCTGCCAGGAGCTAGGAAAGGCAGTGAGTGGAGGTATGGGGTGGGCACTAGAGAGGGCAGGTGAGAAGAGCCAAAGGCAGAGCACAGAAGTCATCAGAACTGCATTGGAAAAATACAATCAGATCTGTGGAATCATCTGGCCAGGCGGAAAAGGCTCAGAGATAGAGGGAAAAGCAAAGGGCTTAAAAGTTGTATGCTATTAGTTGTTCCCTAACCCAGTTATGTGATTTTCCATTGCCTGAAAAGTCCTCATTAGGCAGATGTCCTTTTTAATGTTGTTTTCTCTTCCAGCCTACATTTTCTTATCTCTCCCTTATCTTCAACAGCACCACTCCTTACTTTTATAAGACCTCTATTAACAGAATGAACACTGTCTAACCCATATAATCAATCCCCAGAGAAGCAGTAAAGTGTGGCACGCACTGGCAGTTCCTCTGATGCCTGACATCACCAGGCAAACATGGAGAAGCAGCGGGGCTGAGTTACTAGAGCTGAGTCAGAGTGGCGAGGTTCAGGGCATGCATCAGAGGCCTTCTGCAGGTAACACTGACTCCTGCTTGTGCTTTCTTGTGGGCCCTTCCCTAGATGGCTATGGTACTTCTACCTCTGTCCTGTGGCAAAACATCTTTGACAAATGGACTTACAAGTCTGGTAGTTAAACAAGCTCATAAAGTCATTAAAGACATTAAAAAATATATATACTGATCAGCTTCTACGTTCATTCAAATACTCGTGAAACCTAATCTAGAAAAATGACCCCCCAAACAAATCCCTCACCTGTCTTTATTATAATTTAGCTTATAAATAACCTGAATGACTACCACTTAATACACACCTTTAAGTGACAGTGACAGGAGCTCTGCAAAGGGCTTTATGTGGACAGGGCTTTATGCCTTTCTTATCATGCTCCATTTTATTGCACTTTGCAGATACTGTGTTTTTTAACAAATTGAAGGACTGTGGCAATCTTGTGTTGTCAGATGATTGTCAGCATTTTTTAGCAATAAAGTATTTTTTAATTAAGGCTCGTACATTGTGTTTTAGATATGATGCTTGCATCCTTAACAGACTACAGTATCGTACAAACATAACTTTTATAGGCACTGGGAAACCAAGAAATCCGCATGACTCACTCTACTGCAATATTTGCTTCATTGTGGTGGGGTCTGGAACAGACCCCGCAGTATCTCTGAGGTCTGCCTGTGCTATATACATATATGCATGATACATATATCACATGCTTTGTCTCACGAGAGCCTCACAACCACCCTAAGGGTGGTATGATTATCTCAGTCTTACTGGTGAAGGAGCTGAGCCTCCGGGAGGCACAGCGACTGCGGGAGAGCCCCTGTTGGAGGGGGGCAGCATGGGGAGTCCCAGGGCTGTCTGATGGGCCACGCACACTTCCTCTCACTGTTAGGGGCGGGGAGCGTGGACCTTGAACAACGGACCCACTTCTGCAGTAACTTTGTTCTCGGATCCTTCTGAGGTTCCTAAGTACTCAGTGGACACCATTTCTCTCAGGACATTCCTGTACACAGTTTATGGACATCCTCTTTGTATTCCAAAGTGAAGAGGAAGAGGGTGCACGTGATGGCCCAGATGCTGTCTGAGGGCTGGTGTGTCACATAGGTTGAAGTCAAAGGTGAAGCCCCACCCTGGGCCATAATGGCACGGACAAAAAAAATCCCACAATACCCGACAACATCTAGGCGCTCTGTTGACTCTGTGTTTGATGCACTGAGCTTGTCTGGCTTCTCAGAAGGCCAAATAATTCAGATGAGGCAGAGGCTGATATGGTGAGCCAGATCTGACCACATGAACAAACGAGGTGACTTACAGTTCATGGGAGCTGTAATTCAGCAAATTCAGCTTGGCAGACGTGCCTCTCCCCGAGAGAAGTGCTGCTCACGTGCCCTCCCACCCCCTTCCTGTCACCCCAATGTTTTCCTCACCGACAGGGCCTGCCCACATTAGAATAGAGCTTCAACAACAAACCAAAGAACTCATGATTTTGTTTTACCGTGAAGAGCTCCTGCCTACTTAAATTAGGTGGCGCGTGTGCAACAAACTATCCCAGGGTCTTGAGGATTTTTAGAGAATAGAATGCACTACTTCTTACCCCTCCTTCCCTCGATTGTGGATGGCTAGTTCTTCGCCAATGCCCTCTTCCTCCTTGAAGCTCTCCCAGTCCAGCTTGGACTTCTCTAGGGTGCTCATCTTCTGCTTCTTGGCTCCTATTTTCCCCAAAAGGCTGCTCATGCCACTTGATCTTTTTAACCTAGGGAAAGCAAAAACATGAAACATGTAGCAGGTAAAAACTCTTGATTAATGGTTTTTCTGACTGGCACGGGCCTCCCTAGATTCAAGCTATTTATCTTAATGGGAGCCATGTTTGCATCCAGGGTACTTCCTGTCTGGTGTGGAGAGCACAGTAAGGAGACCAGAATTCTAATGCACTTTTCCTGCTCAATACCTCTGACCACTCTAACGACCTGGGGATAGGAAATCCTGAAGACCTCTGTCTGCTCTGTATGACAGACAGGTCTCTGCTTGCAAGGAGGGAGAAGTGCAGCATGATTCAGACATGGTTTTACAATCACATGCCTTGCTTCATATTCCAGCTCGAACCATGTGACTTTAGGCTAGGTATTTAACTACATCTGCCTTGGTTTCCTAATCTACAAAGTGAATGCTTACTCACAGGGCTGTAGTGTATCCTCTATATAAAGTGCTTAAAACAGCAGCTGGCACAGAGCAAAGGTGCAATAAATGTTATCCATCCTGAATCACTGGCATCATCTGTGCACTAAAGCCCCAGGGAATCCTTTCAAGAGAAAGAGAACCAGATCCCAACACTGATGAGCAAGAGTTACAGTTTATTAAAAAGACTCTAAGATCAGTTTCCTTTCAACTCCTGTGAGTCAGGACCCTGGTTTTTCCCAGGAGGTGGAGAACATTCCTCATCCTGAAAGCAGGGAATGTACAGACTGTGCTCTACTTGCTGGTTATGCTGTCGTGGATGGTGGGAGAAACCCCATATGTCCAAGTTCAAGTCCTGGCAGGTCAAATGTTTCCAGTCAATGTTAAGTGTATGAGATAAAATAAGCAAGACAGAATGCAGCTAGTAAGAAGGTGGTACTAGGGGAAGGAAGTATGGAAGGAACATGGCTTTTGGTCTCTTTAGAAAGTAAAACAAGTTATATACCAGCATACAGGAAACTAGAAGTCATTTTCTGCTTTACTGGGATATGCAAGAGGGTTAAAACATTTAAAAACTCTCTGAGCTAACATCACAAGGCCTACTGATAACATCAATAATAACACCTCTCACTTGCCTAGAAGGCTCATTATCCAAGTGTTTCATAGCCATTTCTCATCCTACTCTCCCTAGTGCCCGTGAAAGAGGACCACTGAGTCTCAGGGTTGGAGGAGGAACTTCAAGATGATCTTGTGTCTCACCAACATTCTGAAATCCCACCTTCCTGCAGCACAGTGCCAGCGAGGGGTGGCTCACTACCTCTGCCCTGGAATGAGCCGATAGGCCAGTGTCCACACTGAACACGAGACTCTTGGGGCGGAACAGTTACCCTCCACACTCTCATTAGCTTCTCTGTTGTGGTCATACCCTACTACAGGCTGTCAGCTTAAGATCAACTCAGAAGAGGCTGGGCAGGCATCACTGTCCTCATTTCGAGTTGGACAAATAAAGTGCAGAGAGGTTAAATGATACAACAAAGGTCAAACCAACAGAAGATGCAGATCCAGGGCAAAACAAGGCTTTTCTGACCCTCAGTGTGGTGCACTGTGCACTGTGCTGTCTCACTTCTAACGTGAGAATTTACTTGAGAGATTTTCTGACAGCTATTTTATTCCCGATTTGCTTAAGGATTTTCCAAAGAGCTCTTTATGAGCTTTCGATTCATGTCTTCTAATTCTTTTCCGGATAACAGTCCCTACAACAATTTCTCCATCAACACACACAGACTATATTTTACCAGGAACAGAGCATAAGTGGGGAGGCAGAAACTTAATATGGCTCAAATCTTTCCCCTTCTCACCTGCTTCACTGCTACTGTCCTGGTTCTCATTTTTATATTCTCACCTGGATGATGAAGCGGGCTCCTCACTTGTCTCCCTGACTTTTGTCTTGTCCCACCGGCACTCCCCTGCTCCATCCTGGCATCTATCCTACATGCTGTCTTCACAGTGAATTTTTGAAAATATGAAGCTTATCACATCTTTCTGGTTAATGTCTCCTCCTTGACCCCTAATCACTCTTACAACAGTGTCGAAACTCCTTCACTCGCAGAGCTCCTCCTGCTCTTCTCTCGCCACGTCTCCCCCTGCAACCTCCACTCCAGCCACATCTGCAGTTCACCTCTCCCGGTCTCCCTCCCATTCATCTGGTCTTGCCTTAGCTTAGAAACCGCTTCCTGCAGGAGGCTCTCCCAGACCCTTCCCTCAATCTCTGAACTACATACCTCCTGCTGGTGTTTCTACTGCACCCCTGTTCTTTCCCATTACGGCACTGCTCCTCTCTGTAACAGGAGCCTGAAGGCTCTACGTTCAGCTGCTGCTGCACTGGTCGGCTCTGAGGAAGCTCAGAGCCACTGCGGACAACATCTCACCAAAACCACACACCTGGGGGCTTTCCATTTCTGGTCGCAGGGTGTCCTTTGACCCTGCCTACATGCCAGAAGCACTGTGGTGGAGTGGTTGTGGCGGACAGGAGCTGGTGGCTAAATGGCCCAACCTCTTGTCCTCACATAGGCAGTCCTGGGAGGTACACTGAATGCTTCTCAGAAGTCCTGATGGCTCGTGGCCTTGGAAATGCGTGCACTCTTGTATTGGCTTTTCTGCCTTCCCTGCCTCACTTTTCCCACCCTCTCAACTCTTGTTTCTTGGGACACCTCCCCAAATAAACTACCTGCGCACAAAGCCTTACCTAAGGTTCTGCTTTGAGGGGAATCTAACAAAGATGTTGAGGAGAAACATGACTTTCCCTTTGTAGGCTCTATATCGTGTGGATACTTAAGTTCTGGGTCTCCAAATCTCTCTCTAGCACATGGATATAGTTCTGTAAACAGTGGACACTCGATAAACTCAACAATGTCACCTGGATCACAGAACCAATTAGTGGGAGAGAATCAGATTTTTGTAGAATAAAGGTGTTCAGAACACTTCTAAATTGGGGAATTCCAAGGGGAGGAATTTCCACTTATATTTGCCAATCAGCTCTCAGCAACCCAGGGTTCCCCGTTTTATGTGGGCAGCACCAGGGCTCTGTACACCATCTCTCCCCGACAGCCTACAGCTCTGAGAGTGTTACCAGAATATACCATCTTTTCAACAAGTCACTTCGAGAAGTCTACGGGAAAATGATTTTTGCTGCACAGCAGTGAAAAAGGTTCTAGAAAAGGAAAAGTCAAAATTCCCCTTTAAATGAATATCAGCAAAATTTCACCTGTGCTATTATGCTTTAGGAGAAAGCTTCTATGTCTGCTTGCACTGGATCGTTAACACGTTAACACGATCATTAACACATCCTAATTTGATGGCCTCCAAAGCAAAATTACCCGTCTTGTATTTGAGGCTAAATCAAAGTGAACGACACATTTATAGTAGCAGCCGAAACACGCAGAGGCTCATCATCACTGAGAGACCAGCACGTGGTTCCTGGAACCTGGAATGTGGGGTCTCACACTCACTCCCCACCTTGAAATGGGGCTTTAGTGGCATAATCCTGGCATCATTCTATTGCAATTTTCAGGAAGGCAGATTTACCCTGACCTTGGACCCATCTCTGCTGTTAAAGTTCATCAATCAGGCTTTCGGGAAAGCTGAAGCAGGCAGGAAAGAGCCAGATTCTGGGCAGTGGCTGCTGGCTTGCTGTCTCTATTCTGCTGTGCAGGAAGCTGCAGAGAGCGCCTCAGCCTACCACTCAGCACTGGCACCCCACAGTCATTTAGCAGGTGTGTACGCTGGAAAACCGGGGAAAGGGGAAGGTCCGAATTCCCTTGGAGACCTCTCTGCTGTCAGCAGGAACCAGTGCAGTTTCAGGCATCAGAGCAACAGCAACACTGACTTCTCTTTGTTCTGGATCCTAAGCCATAATGGCAAGGGACTACCAGAAAGTCGGCTTTGACAGCCCAACCCCTCCCCCAGCTGCAGATTTTCCAGTCTTGGTTCCAAAGTGGGGTGAGCTGTGTCACAGAAACCACATTCAAGAGAACCTTCACCCACCTGTTAGAGGTCAAAGTTCACAGGAAGGCACCCTGCACTTGCTCCCTCACAGACTGCATCCAGAAGGTTATACTCAGACATGTCCAGACTACTGCTGCCGAGATGTTTTCAATGTAACAGTGACATTTCATCCGCCTCCTCCTACTCTACTAACCTTACGACCGTAAGTTCCATGTGAGGACTAACCCTGTCTGAGGAGCACGGCCTGCACCCTAAGCAGCTGGCTTCTGTGCCATCAGAGAGTATGGCTGAGTGCACAACACACTTGTGAAAGAGCCTCTTACTAATAAGCCTTTTTTCTTGTGCTTTCTGTCCTGTTCTCCATCAATCAGCAATTACCCCAATTCCCTTCCCACCGTACCAAGCCCGATGACGTGTCCCAACACCAGACACCGATCAAGACCTCAAAAAAAAATTCAGAATCTCAGAAGAGTAAAAGGGACAAAAAGGGCAAAATGACCATTGTCTTGTTCCTTTCTGAATTCAAAGTTTACAATGATAATTTGCTAGAAATTATGCTGCCTTTTAGCCCCCAGAATGTAAGTTTAACAAAATTCACTGCAACTAAATGATAAACTCCATCCTGTTGAGTCTACTATAAAGATATTAAAGTAACATGTTTTCTTTGCTCCAGTCCCATGAGCATGACCACAGATTCACCCAAATGATTTGTTTCGTAGCAAAAGCACTACTTTATCTGGCCATGCTCAGTGATGCTCTGGATCCTGCTGTTTATTTATGAGATGTACTGGAAAGGAGCTGGGAAAATAACTTCTTAAACAGAAACAGAAAGGATGACAGGACACAACAACTGGTTGTGAAGAAAAGGTGGGAACATCTTTCCCATAATCTTTAAAATCAGCCTCAGGCACCCAGCTGTCTCACAGAATAGAATTTGAGGTTTGGGAATGAATTTAGAGTTATTCATTCACTGGACTCATCAACAAAGATTAATCAGAAATTACTGTACACCAGACAATGTGCTTGGAACTGGGGATACAAAAGTATATAAAGCATAATCTTTGGCTTCAAGGAGAAAATCTAGTAGAGGAGATCATCATCCAAAAAAACTGTGACCAAATACTATTAGGACACAAAACAGGGAGCAGCTGAGAGGCTGTTTAATGCAACCTCTTTATTTTAGAGATGAGTTAACTAAAATCTAAGAAGGTTAAGAAATCTGCCCAAGTTCACCGTGGGAGACTTGGGTCTAGTACTCAGAGCTTTTGACACCTGGCCTGTCTTCTCCACCTTGCTGATACTAGAGTTGAGGACAGATAACCTTTGGAGATCCCTTCCACACACCAATTTCACTGCTGATTTTGGGGTTGGGGAGGATATTCTTATTTTCCCTGCTGTCCTGGAGCTTACTGTACACAGCGCCCATGTCCTACTCATTCTTGGCTCACCCAGCATAGTACAAAGCCTTGCCATGGTATGTGACCACTACATGTTTAATATGATTCGATAATGGACTTATCCAAGTGAATCTTCTCTTATAACAGAAGGATTTAACACTGCACTTGAACCAACGGGAAAGAAAAGGAAACGCCAAAATTGGACCAGCAAGGATAGGGTCAACACATGTGCACGGAAGCACTACTGACCTTTACTTAGAACTTCAACATACAGAGCCCAGCTCAAGCCTACGCCTTCTCTCTCACAACCTGCTTAACCACTAACATGCAAATTATTTGGAACAAAGATTCTTTGGCAGAGATATGCAGCTTCCTTAGTATTTGTCATCTGTTTACAAGGCAGGAGTGGACTTAATTGTAGCTTACCCATGGACTATTTTCCAGAGCCATACAAGGGTCTGAAACTGGCATGGTACTTCCTGAGAAATGGGAAGAAAATTTATGATGAAATTCTTCAGTGAGAGTTGTCTGATTGAAACCACTATTCTCTTTCAGATCTTCTTTGGATTAAGCTGAAATCCCGAAGAATGAAATGTAAAGCCCTAGTCTCTGGGCCAATTTCACTCCCCACCTGTGTAAGTCTCTAAGTAATCTCCGCAAAGCCCAAGACAAGATGACTCAAGGAAATGGACTGGAAGCCAGTGGTAAATTAGGAAAAGAGTTTAAATCCCATTCACTTCCCAACATTGTATTGACAATATTCTATGGGACATCGGGACTCAGGAAAGTGGAAAACCAGAAATACTGACACTGATACACTGCCAGCCAAAAAAAAAAGGCATCTATCAGCAAAAGGTGAAATAAAAGCTGGCAAATAGCAGCAGCTTCAGTTTTTGTACAAATAGAAAACAATCTGCTACTCAGTTTTATTGATCTTATGCCAATCTAAGAGTAAAGGGAGGGACTTCCCTGGTAGCGCAGTGGTTAAGAATCCACCTGCCGATGCAGGGGACACAGGTTTGCGCCCTGGTCTGCGAAGATCCCACATGCCACGCAGCAACTAAGCCCATGCACCACGACTACTGAGCCTGCGCTCTAGAGCCCGCGAGCCACAACTACTGAGCCCACGTGCCACAACTACTGAAGCCTGCGTGCCACAACTACTGAAGCCCGCGTGCCTAGAGCCCGTGCTCCACAACAAGAGAAGTCACCGCAATGAGAAGCCTGCGCACCACAATGAAGAGTAGCCCCCACTCGCCGCAACTAAAGAAAGCGCACGTGCAGCAACAACAAAGACCCAATGCAGACAAATGTAAATCAATAAATAAAGAGTAAAGGGAACATAAGTTTGTCTGATTTGATTTCCGCTGCTCTGCATCTTTATAGCATGTCTATGAAACATACCTGATGATTCTGGTTGCAAATGCCCTGAATTCTAAGCTTCTAAAACACTGTATTATAGAAAGCCCCTTTCAACTCTTCCTTCCCTACCTGTTAAGCACAGAAGTCTATTTTGCCTGCTTTGGCCTTTGAGCTCCTGCTGGGAGGACCATTCTAGCTGACTTGGTTCTATTTAAATGGACAGCTCTTCCTATAGAAGAGCTGCAGTTTCTGGTCTCTCTTGTGATAAAGGTCATTTATTTCTGAGACAAGTAACTTGGGGTTAGGGACTCAAGTGACACTGAAATGGACTTTTTCTCTGGGACAAGCTAACTGATCTGCTGGGCAGTAGTTTATCTGCATCATATGCCAAGAGAAAGTTAATGCCCCTCTTTGTGAAGAACAGTCCTCCACTGGTCTATTGTTCTGCTGAATCCAGCTCAGTGGGCTTGCGCCCCTTGCCACAGAAGGCAATTGTTTGTTTTTATTAATCTGCCTAGTTCAGACCTTTCAGAGAGGGTCAAATTTAGACAAGCATTAGGAAAGAATGGGTCCTTTCCCACACCATTCCTTGGTGCACGTGAGGCCTCTGCAATGCTTGGTTCACACACTTAATGCAGAGGAAAATGCTGTATGAAGATGCAAAAGGGCTTGCGTTGCCAGGTGGGTGGGTGAGCTTTAGGGTATGCGAGCATCCAGTGCACCCCTGCTTCTGCAGTATGGAACATGATGGCACAAGAACACCAGTGTGGTCTACTGAGAAATTTCCCTCAACTTTCCAGTTTGAAAAATGTCAAACTGAAAAAAAAGCTGAAAGCAGAGAACGACTATTACCTAAACACTCTTCACTTAGATTCACCAATTACTAACATTTTGCCACATTTGCTTATCTTTTTTTGGGGGGGGGTTGATTCATGCTTCTTCACCTATAAATACTTTGTGTGTGTGTGTCTCCTAAGGACATTCTTCTACATAAACAACACCTTATATTATACCCAAGAAATCTCACACTGACAGAACGGTGTAATCGAACTTAAAGTTCATAGTCACATTTCCCTCAGTGCCTCCCCACTGGCCTTCACATTTGCTCTCCATTGCCGCCTACCAGGCACCACATCTGGGGTTCCCTTAGCCTCCTTTAATCTAGCACAGTCTTCTGCCTTTTGTTTTGTTTGTTTGTTTTTTGGTCTTTGATAGTCAATTTTGAGTCTAGGTTGGTTGTTTTACAGAATATTGCTCCTTTAGGATCTGTCTCTCTCCTATGCCAAATATGCCATGTAGATGAGGTAGGTACTTCTTACTGCACGATCACATAGTAATGGACACATAGTGTCAGGTCAGCCCAGGACTCATGATGCTAAGTGTGGCCCCTTGGGTAATGTGGTGACTGCCAGAGCTCTCATTTGTAAATGTACATTCTCTTCTCTCTGATTAATTTGTAATTAATGTGTAATATGTAGAATAATACCTTAAGGAAGTTCTGACTGCTTATTTCATACCTCACCTATAATGCCTTGGCCATGTCTAAGGACAGACTGGGGTCAATGAATAGTGAAGGACCCTATTTGAAGGATAAATATGCAGAAAATGCCAAAGGGGTCATAAAGCTCTGGCTGTAAGAAAGTCTCTAAAAAGGGAAAAAGCAGTAACTGGAGAAAGGCCAATGGTTATGAGATCATCATTAGAGTCTCAGACTAGATCTGCCAGTGGTGAGCACAGAGGTCTCTGGCCAACACGGAAGCACTCACCTCGATACCTGGATACTCTTCTCAAGGGCTGGAGGCCCGGTGTGCGTAGGGTTAAGTGACACGAAGTCAGTGGCAAAGCAAAACCCTCTGGCCCACCCACCAGACCTCTAGGAAATACTACTGAATTTCCCTTCTCCTTTGTCCCACTCCCCTGTGGTTGCATCTCATTCCCTGGGGAAGAGATAATGCCACATCCCTTCCTGTCTCTGCTCCAGCAATTTCCTTCCTCACACCATTCCCATGGTAGGGGCTCAGGGCAAAGCAGGGAAGGGCCTCTACCATTTCACAGCAGTTGGGGAGTGAAGGAGGCCTGGGGGCTCTCCAAGGCGGAAATGTTTCGTTTATTGGGAATGAGGGTTATGCCTGGGCATGGAAGGGACACTTTCCCCTTGAGGTGCAAACTGCTGTTGCTTTAATTTCTATGATCAGGCAGAGTTGGGGAGAATAATGTATTGACCAACACAAACAGGCCATTTACATTTCTGAGACAGAATTTTAAAGGAATTATTAAATACAGCTTCTAACAAAGCCCATACTGACATTTTCTTTTTCTTTTTTTATGAAGCTCGAAGCTGCTGCTTTTTTTTTTAAATGGAAATACATTTCTTTTATTTATTTATTTACTTTACTTTTACTTTTTGGTTGTGTTGGATCTTCGTTTCTGTGCGAGGGCTTTCTCTAGTTGTGGCAAGCGGGGGCCACTCTTCATCGCGGTGCGTGGTTCTCTCACTATTGTGGCCTCTCTTATTGCGGAGTACAAGCTCCAGACGCGCAGGCTCAGTAGTTGTGGCTCACGGGCCTAGCTGCTCCGCGGCACGTGGGATCTTCCCAGACCAGGGCTCAAACCCGTGTCGCCTGCATTAGCAGGCGGATTCTCAACCACTGTGCCACCAGGGAAGCCCTGACATTTTTCTTTATGCAGAACCCGGGGAGCTCCACTGAGGAAGGCACAGCTTGTTTTTCCTGATACTGCTTCCATATAGGCTCCAACCAATCACAGCCATAGAGGCAAAGGAGAGATGAGGCAGAATCAGGATCTGGCGGCTAACGCATCAAGGCCCTTCCGAAGGAGAGCTCTGTTGGTTTCGTCCTGTGACTGCGCCAGGCCAGGGTGGCTCTGCAGACTACTGCCTGGTCTGTGGACAGGAGCCACACTCACCCTGATCGGTCCCAACAGGAAAAGAGCACATCTGTCAGAAACACCAGCCAACATGAGAAGCAAAGCACAGAAGATAAATGTGCTCCGACTGGGTTGTTTTGGCTAATTGCTAATTCAGGAGTTGGCATGTTTTCTCAAACCTCATTCTGTTGTTTGACTCCCGGCTTGCTTTTTCTCAGGCAGGTCTCCATCTCCTCATGAAAATGTCTGAGGATGTCAACATAAAATACATTTTAAAATTCTTGGCCACCTCCCAGGCTGAGATCAGGTCGAAGTTTCAGGATGTGGGGGGTGTCCTCAGTTAGACCAGACAGGCCTCACTGAAAACGAGTCATGCCTGCGCTCCTTTCTAGAAATGGGTAGGCACATTAACCACAAAGCTTTGAACACATAGGAGTTAGCCAGAACACATTTTGCAAAATTACTCTCCTCCACGCCTCAACTTCTTACCATTACTAAATAAGCATGAAGTGATTCCCGACACCTCACAGTTCAGCGCGCACGCACGTGTGTGTGTGTACGTGTGCGTGTGTGCGCGCACATACTTTATGGTCCTTTCATTAGAAAGGTCATTTCCAGCACCTGACGCTCCTGCTGGGGCCCTGACTCTAAATCCCCCTCAGGGCAGCATCTCAGGGCGGCATCGCCACTGTCAGTCGCTCGCTCACTTGCCAGGGCATCTTCTCTGGCTTCCTAGAAGCCGCTATCCTGGTAACTCAGTGGTCAACTCAACGAGGCCCAGACCCCAACCTGCCCCACTCCAGGGCAGCTCCCATCTATCCTCAAAAAGCCAGGACACACCATTATCCACAGTTTTCCCATTGTCACAGCACCCCTTTACAATCTAGGATTTAAAGAGTCCTTGGGAAGCAATTACCTGCACAAGGGTGATCAAAAGAAGGGGGTTGTTTCAAGCCTGAGCCCTAGGTGTCACTTTGCTAAAGCAATGCAGTGGATTTCAACAATGAAAAATATCTGTTCCCACGGAGTCTGGTAGAGAAAGCAGAAAACTTTCTTTTTACTGCACTCAGGAAATGGTTTTCATAGATGTTAACCGCAGCTGGGTAATCTGTATAACCACAACATAGTTTCTCTTTAATAAATGGAAGATTTTTACCCACTGCATCACTGACTACCAAAAAGAATTCCCACCCTCCATCTCTAAGGCAAGAAAAAAATGATAAGGAGAGTAGAGTCCCTTTCCTTAATCTGCCAGCCAGGGGTTGCTAAGGGAGCTTTTTCATTCAGAAATGTAGATTGTTCTATGAGGTTCCTGTCATCCAACCCTACTGCTGAGTAATGGATGAACCTTGAACAAATCCAGTTCCTTTGCACACTGGGATCCCCTCAGAGCCTTTATGACCATGATCCACAATGGGTCATAACGTAAATGTATGACTATGGATCACAATCAATAAGTTTGAAAAAGGAGCTTTAGAGACTACTGGCTGGGAGACGAAAGGTGTGGTGAGACAAAGCTGGCCAACGCTGCCACGCACAGATGGTTCAAGAAAATGAAAACAAATCAAAGAGCGGCACGGACACATACACACACTACCCAACGTTAAAACAGAGAGCTAGTGGGACGCAGCCGCATAGCATAGGGAGATCAGCTCGGTGCTTTGTGACCACCTAGAGGGGTGGGATAGGGAGGGTGGGAGGGAGGTAGGGAGACGCAAGAGGGAAGAGATATGGGGACATATGTATATGTATAACTGATTCACTTTGTTATAAAGCAGAAACTAACACACCACTGTAAAGCAATTATATTCCAATAAAGATGTTTTTTTTTAAAAAAAAGCAAATTCCCTCAACTAAAGATGCAAAGGGTGGACTGTTCAGTTCTCTGATTCATCCTTGTATATTAACCATTTGTCCTGGGAAACCTGGCATCACTCTCTCCCTGCTGTGAGAGCAAGGCCTCTGGCCTGTGGCTCCTTGCCCAGAAGCCAGGAGCAGCCTGGGAGAGTCTGTGGCCCTTTCCTTGGGGGCAAGTGGCTTCATGATGCTGCTCCCATCACTGTGAGGCCCAGCTGGTAATTCAGCAAAGACTGCATGGGCACGTTCACCATTCTCATTGCCCAGACGAAGGAAGGAGGTTCGGAGCTAGGGGTATCAACACTGATGGTCTCATCTGGATGATATAACTAAAACTAAAAGGGCACTCACACAAGACGAAAATTTACCTAGTTGTAACGAGTAAGAGCTTTTGTCTAAAAGTGAAGATAATAGAGACGATAACCCAAATATATAAGCTACTGAAATGATGTGTATTCTAAAAGAATGCTGGAAAATCTGATGACACATTTTTAATTCTCAGTTAATACTTGTAAAAACAGCCTTACTGAGATATAGTTCATATACTAAAGAATTCACTCATTTAAAGCATGCAAGTCAATGGCTTTTAGTATATTCAGTTGTAAAGCCACGACCACAATCTAATTTTGGAACATTTTATCACCCTCTCAAAAAAAACCCCTCATACCCATTAGCAGTCACCCCCATTACTCTAGCTCCAGGCAACCACTGATCTATTTTCTGTCTCTACAGATCTGCCTATTCTAATACTTTTATTATTTTTTAAAATTATTTAAAATTATTTTTTTTGCAACTCCACGTGGCATGCATGATCTTAGTTCCCAGACCAGGGATCGAACTTGTGACCCCTGCAGTGGAAGCACAGTGTCTTAAGCACTGGACTGCCAGGGAAGTCCCAGACAGCTAATATTTTTAAATCTTAAGTTTAAGATTATATAGTTGGTATCTGTTGTAGCTTCCTATGAGAAATACATTTAAACTTTCAACTTGTCCCCTATGTTAATAGTCATATGTAAGTTTCATAAGGGTGAGGAAAATCAGAAATCTAGACTTCAGAGAGGAATACTGGAATATCTGAGCACTGCTTATATAGCCAAGTCCCGCATATCAACAGTACTACTTTGGAGCTGTGTTTTTCAAGCAGTGAGACATAGTGGCTTAGCATTCAGTGCAGAAACCTGCCCCTGCCACTTAAGGCTTTTTTCGTTTAAAACCCTGGGTGAGTAAATTTATCTGAGCCTCAAGTAACCAATTAATAAAATGAGGATAATAATAACTACCTTGAAGTATGATGATTAAATGAGATATTCAACTCAGCTTTTACTTATTGAGTGCCTTCAGTGTGCCAGACTCTGCTGGCCATTGAAGATAGAATAGAAACACAAATTTCTTATCCTCATTTAATTCACTATCTTGAGACAGATATGCAAACAAGAATTAGATTATGAGAAAACCGCTACACAGCAAGTGCAGTAGGAGCCTAAGAGTGTGAATTGCGGAAGGCTGTAGAAAGGGAGGGGGAGGTGTCTGAAACGTGAAGGAAGAGAAAGAATTTGCCAAAGGGACAATGTGGGATATGAAGTCCAGAAAGAGATAATAACATGCTCAACGTATGTGAAAGCACTGAACAGCAAAATACCTGGCACACAGCAGAAAATCAATACTTCCTGTTGTTCCTACTCTTACCCTCTCATGTCCTTGAAAAGATGCTTCTCTAGAATACAGAAAGAAATTAAAATCTTGCTGCTGCTAGAGAAAAATGACTGATCTGAGACTTTAGGAGTTGCTTGTTCTATTTTTCCTGAGGCTAATTCACCTCTGGCAGCAAAGTATATTTAAAATTTTGACATTTTCCACCCACAAACTTTCAATTTTGAGCAGTTTCAAACCAAGAAAAGTTGATCTCCCTTGTCTAGAACACTCCCTTTGCCTACAGAATGGCCCACTATTTGGACTTGTCTGATTGTTAATGCTGGTTTCTTTGAGGGTATCTGGGAGTCTTCCGGCACTCGATCCCTGGACTACTTTTCTCCATGTACACTCACTTCCTGAGTGATTTCACCCAGTCCCAAAGCTTAAATACCATTTATTTGCCTCTGACCTCCAAATGTCTTATTTTCAGCCCAGACCTCTCTCCCTAACTCCAGAATTTCACTCAACTGCCCAGTGGGCATCTCCACTGGGATGTCCAGTAGACCTCGCCTGCAGCAGCTTTCCACACCTTAGTAGAGGGCAACAGTACCTGCCAGGTACTCACCTCTCAGATCTCCCCTCATAACTAACCCCCCGACTCATTCTGCTTCAGGCATGCACCCACCTTTGTAGGCCTTGCCTCAAGCCATTCCTTCCACCTGAAATACTCTCTTCCCACACAACATCTTGTTAACTTCCTTACCTCCCTCAAGTCTGTGCTCAAATCTCCAACTTCTCATTGACACTTAACGCTTACCATCCTATTCAATACTCTAAATTTAACTCTCACCCTACAGTCCTGATTTCCCAACCCTCCTCGGATTTTCTTTTCTTCATAACACTCAGCATTTTCTAACACACCACATAATTTATTTATTACGTTTAATGTCTATCTTCCTGCTGGAATGGAAACTCCACAAAGGCTTGAGCCAACGTCTGTTTTGATCACCTATATAACTCAAACACCCGGCACAGTGCCTGGCACTTGTTAGGCACTCAATAAACATTTGTTAAAAGAACGTATGAATATTGGGAAAACGTATCAACTTGGTATATTATAAATAGATTCCAATAATGATATCTACTAAAATAACAATTCTCTATGTTGGCTAATCTCATAGCTGCTGTCCATCCTTCACTGGGTTTTCTTCTACAGGAGACGTAAGTACTTCAGAGCCGGCACAGGAAAAGCATCTGTTCATTGCAACAGATGGCAGACCCCTCCTTGAATGGCTGTCAGGAGCTTGGAATTTGTCTTAGGCTGGCCTCGGCACCACTGGATAAGAGCCTGCAGAATGCTCAACATCCTTGTCATAAACTGTAATCTGGGGTACACAGGCTAAGATATCCTAACTGAAACACAAAAAAGGGACAGAATTAAGGGGAGTGCTGGATTAATCTTTGCCTTTTTTGGTCTATGACAATAGAATTTGCAAGAAGAAGAAAAAAAGTGGGGCTTCCCTGGTGGTGAAGTGGTTAAGAATCTGCCTGCCAAGGCAGGGCGCACGGGTTCAAGCTCTGGTCCGGGAAGACCCCACGTGCTGCGGAGCAACTAAGCCCGTGCGCCACAACTACTGAGCCTGAGCTCAAGAGCCCTCAAGCCACAACTACTGAGCCTGCACGTCACAACTACTGAAGCCTGCGCACCTAGAGCCCATGCTCCACAAGAGAAGCCACCGCAGTGAGAAGCCCGCACACCGCAACGAAGAGTAGCCCCCTGCTCGCAGCAACTAGAGAAAGCCTGCACGCAGCAACGAAGACCCAACGCAGCCAAAAATAAATAAATAAAATAAATAAATTTTTTTAAAAGGGATATTTGCATTCATATTTTGTGATAATGAAGCCCTGGAACAACCAGGTCAAGAGACCTAAGGATGGACTTAGCTGAGGGTGGCAAATGAGTCTTTTTCTCTTGCCACTGGCTACCTCACAGCCAGGCTACTTTTGTCTGTTTGCTCTTGGGGTCTAGTTTTAAAGTCATATACTCTACTACGTTATGAGCCAGAAGCAATGCCTGAGTCCAGCCTTGAAGCTAAAACCAACACTGGATGGATGTAATTGGAGCAATTAGCTAACTCAATACTCAGCCAACTGAACAATTTCTTGTCAGAAGCTGCCAGAAAGAATTATTCAGGTGTACAGATGTGCTACAGGCAGCAAACTGAGCTGCAGCAAAGATGACCACTCCCTCCAGCTGTCACAACCAACTATGTCAAGGTAAGAGAATCAGGCAGATACGAACTTTCTTGCTTGTTCAGTGGGCAACTGAGTTGGTGTACCCAGCGGAAGGGATCAGATGGTGAAGAGCACCTAGAAAAAGATGCAAAAAGGAGTGGGTTCTTCTCACTGCTGGGGGTCTGGGTGCCTGGTGAGAAGAGAAGATCCTAAAAACTTCCAAGGCGGGGGGCAGAGGTGGGCGGGGAGGATGAGGTCATATACAAAGATTCAAGACTTCCAAATGGCTCCTGACCGTGGAGCAATGTCCTCACAATTCTGAAGGAAAATCATTTTCCACCTATAATGTTATACCCAGCAAAACCATTAGTAAAATGTGAAGACAGAACAAAGTCATTTTCAGACACTCCAAGTTTCAAAAGTGTATCTCCCATAAATCATTTCCTCAGGATGTAACTGGAGGATGAACACTATCAAAATGAGGGAATAAACCTAGAAAGAGTAAGACAAAGGATCCAAGAAACGGGGGAGCCACACACAGAGGGATGAAAGGCAGGCCCAGAACAACAGCTGCACAGGAAGCCTAGAGAACAAGGAGCCCAGACCTGAGCAGGAGGATGGAAGGCTCCAGAAGGGACTGGGGATGGGATGTAAATGACAGATTATCTGACATAGTGGAGAAAAATACTGAGATGGATTTCACAGCCCTGTTGGGGAGTTTGGGAAAAATGTGATAGGGACACAGAAAATGAAGCAAACTAACAAATAACATACATACGTGAAAGGAAATACAAGGGTAGTCCACACCCAGGCTCAGGGGAGGGGCAGTACAAGAGTGTTAATTCCTCCTCCTCCAAAACAGGAGTTGGTGCTTCTTAAAGACTAGAATTAGCAGGAAGTTAATAATGTCTTTTAAAAAAATGTCTAACATTGAAAAAAACAATAAATAACAGTATACTAAACACAGTAGTTTAAATCACAAACAAAATAATACCAGAAGAACTAGCTAAAAGTTTAAAGTGGTTGCCTCTGGAAAGCAGGACCCAGGCCTGGGTCAAGAGACTGCATAATACATTTTTTTATATAGATTTTTAAAATTTTATTTTATTTATTTTATCTTTGGCTGTGTTGGGTCTTCATTGCTGCACGTGGGCTTTCTCTAGTTGCGGCAAGCAGGGTCTACTCTTCGTTGCAATGCGCGGGCTTCTCACTGAGGTGGCTTCTCTTGTTGCAGAGCACAGGCTCTAGGTGCAAGGGCTCAGTAGTTGTGGCGCACAGGCTTAGTTGCTCTGCAGCATGTGGGATCTTCCCGGACCAGGGCTCGAACCTGTGTCCCCCACACTGGCAGGCAGATTCTTAACCACAGGGCCACCTGGGAAGCCCTAATACATTTTGACTTTCCACACTACGCATCTGTATGACTGAACTGACAACCAACCTGGGTTAATAAATCTTAATGCGCCTTTTAGCAGAAAAAAGAAAAGAAAGGAATTTTTCTGAGGAGTCATCAGTCTGGCTATTTCTCCATTGGAAAAGCTGGTGAAATGATCTGTTTCCCAGTGAGTGCGCTGCTGAAATGATGAAAGAGATGGAAGCTAGAACACTCCTCCCGCACTTAATAGAAAGGGTTTTGCAGGATCACATTTATTTCTCAGTAGGGTTTGTACGCTGTTAAATTTTAGAAAGACAAAAATCTTAGATGCCTGCCCCTTCAGATATATGCTGTGCTGCAGAGTCAAAGAAAATCAGGGGAAATGGCTAAAAAGGGACATGCCAATGCCACTGAGATTGTCATCAAGCCAGAAAGTTTGTTTTAAATAGGGGGAGAGGGCTTCCCTGGTGGCGCAGTGGTTGAGAGTCCGCCTGCCAATGTAGGGGACACGGGTTCATGCCCCAGTCTGGGAAGATCCCACATGCCGCGGAGCGGCTGGGCCCGTGAGCCATGGCCGCTGAGCCTGCGCGTCCGGAGCCTGTGCTCCGCAATGGGAGAGTCCACAGCAGTGAGAGGCCGCGTACCGCAAAACAAACAAACAAAAAAAATAGGGGGAGGGAAGTAAAAAAGGAGATGAAAGGAAGTCTTTAAAGCCTTTCATTCTATATTCTGGTAGAGTACAGCCATTGTTAATACAGCCCATTGCTTCTTTCGCTCTCTCCACAAGCTGATTAAAAAAATAAGGAAGGAAGTTATGGTGGTGAGAGCAGGGCATTAATAAGATGGTCTGACTTCTGGGCTGCACTCCTAATTCACCTGCTGTGTGGGCTTGCCCCACCCTGGATAAATCACTCCGTCACATTTTTTACTTCAGTGACTGAGACGTAGAGAGACCAATTTAACTCTGTGAGAGGCCGTGAACATTGTTAATCATTAATACTCTGCAAGAGCCTCTGTGGAAGAGAGGTACTGCAGCATCAGTTACTCATGATCATCTGGAAAGGCCAACAATCATCCATGACTTGCCTCTTCTTAAAGCACCTGGACCACCATAGCTGTGGAAAGGTTTGCTTTTTCTCCCCCTGTAATTAATCCAAACAAAACCCTCTAAAACAACAGAAACATGTGAAAAGGAACAGGAAAGAGGATAATAAGGACAAACTGTTGCAACAAGCCCACCTGTCCAGCCAATCTTGCCAAGCCTGAAATGCTCTGAAAAACATCTATCTATATTTCCCTGGGATGTAAATACCAGGAAAAGGCTGCTTGCTGGCCAGCAGACCTAGCCTCGTGTTGTAAAGGAGAAACCGTCCGCTGGAAGTGGTGGAGTGAGTGGAGCAGGTTTCCACCAGAACGAAGGAGAGAGAGGGAGAAAAGGTCAGGTAAAGCACAGTAAGAAGCTTCTTGACCCATGTTTTAATTACTCTTACTAAACTGTTAAAAATAAGGCTAAAAAACAAAAACAAAAGGTGGAACACTCCCAGCACAACCTAAACCCCACCAAGCTGAAAAAAGTCTGGAGAAAGGAAGACCTTCTATTCAGCAGGTCAGTTGATGGGCTAAGGGAATGCGTATGGAGGATGAGAAATGGCTCAGCTGCCCCTAAAATTAGTCTCCCTGTGAATACATTCCATGGACTCAGCTAATTCAGTGATCCTTCTGGAGCCAGCCATCTATTTCATGTTGGCCTCCCATCTTATAAACACTGTAGCCTACCCCCTAGTCAGGTTTCAAGTACTCCTAGCTCTCTTGAGTTACAATGAAACATTGACTATCAGAACATGAAGTATGTATCTGCCATAAGTCTTGCCAGTGACTCTGCCATTTGGGGGGAAAAAAACCTTAATTTAGTTTATGCATATGGTAAAAATACAAAATTACCAAAATAATCCCCTAGCCACCGATTCTTTTTCTCTGAAGCAACAACTGTTTACCAGTTCCTGGTGTCCTTGTGCAGTGTTCTCTGAATATGCAATCACTGACAGTCCACAGGCTAGCTTCTCCAGAAGATGATTTCCTAGAGCTGTAGGTAGGACCTAATTTCCTATCTGAGCACTTACATCTCCATATATTTAGTTTTTATTGGGGTCTGGAAATAAAGCTCTGCAAGTCAGAGCTTTTAAATCTGCTTCTTCCTGCCAGAGCTATTTCATGCATATCCAAGCAATCTACATTTGTATATATCCTCTCCCCATGCTGCACATAAATGATTGTATACCTCTACACTATTCTGCTCCTGGCTTTTTTCACTTATTTATGTATTTCAGGGATCATTGTGTATCAGTACATAGAGCACTTCCTCTTTCTTTTCCAAGCTACATGTTGTTCTATCATATGGAAGAACCATAATTTATCAGGCAGTCACTACTATGGACTTCGAGGACAATCTTTTACTATTACAAACTCGGAGAGCCACATCCTTGTCAAAGCACTATTATCTAATTTGGAATCTCTGCCAATCTGGTGAAAAATAGTATCTCCTTGTCATTTAAATTTGTTTCTCTTTTTATTAGGGAAACTCAGCATCTTTTCTAATGTGTAAGAGCCATTTATATTTCTGTTCTGGTGAGTTTTCTTTGCCCTTTTAAAAACTGGGTGGTTGATATGTTTCTTATTGATTTGTAGAGGCTCTTACTAGGGAAATTTGTACCTTTGTTTGGATTTAGTTGCAAATGGCTTTCTCCTAGTTTGTTATTTGTCCTTGTTTATGGTGGTCTTTGCCATGGGTTTTTCTTGGCTTTTTTTTTTTTAAAGGAATGTATCAGCATTCTTTTAAAAAGGCTTCAATCAAACTAAATGTCCATCGACAGATGAATGAATAAAGATGTGTGTGTGTGTCTATGTGTATAGTAGAATATTACTCAGCCATAAAAAAGAATGAAATAATGCTATTTGCAGCAACATGGATGGACCTAGAGAGGATCATACTATGTGGAGTAAGACCGAGAAAGACAACTATCACATGGTATGGCTTATATATAGAATCTAAAATACGACACAAATGAACTTATATACAAAACAGAAACAGACCCACAGACATAGAAAACAAACTTACAGTTACCAAAGGGGAAAGGGGGGGGAGGGATAAATTAGGAGTTTGGGATTAGCAGATATACACTACTATATATAAGACAGATAAACAACAAGGACCTACTGTATAGCACAGGGAACTATACTCAATATTTTGTAATAACCTATAAGGGAAAAGAATCTGAAAAAGAATATATATATGTATAACTGAATTACTTTGCTCTATACATGAAACTAACACAAATCAACTATACCTCAAAAAAAATAAAATAAAATAAAAAGACTTCCACTGTGCTATGTCTTAGTTAAAATGGACTTCCCTACTAAGGCAAGATGACATCTGTTTGCCGACGGGAATGATCCAGCTGAAGCGAGAAGATGATGGTGTGGGATTAAGGGGATAAAAGCAGGAATGGGCAAGGTCACTGAGAGAAGCAGGGCATGCAGTGGACAGGGGACGAATACGGTACTAGGAAGGGCAGGATCCACAGGTACAGGTGCTGGACAGATGGTGGAGCTGCTGCTTCTAAACTTTCTTTTTTTTGGGGGGGTGGGGTCAAACTGTCCTACTTTGAAGCACAGGTCCTGAGGCTTTACTGCCCCTTGTCCCTCCTTATTGTCACCAGCTACTGCCTTCTCTAATCACTCCCTTGTCACTGACAGCTTGTCTGTTCTTAGCCTCTATCAGATGATTTCAATATCCACAGATGATCCAAACGTGTTCTCTCAATTTTTCAAATTTCTCAGAGTCAGGTAACTTTCTCTTTAGTCCAACTCAGCCACCTATTTGCATAGGCTTTCTCTGACAATCCAACAAACCTCCACAACCTTTACTTCAAAGGTTCTACTCTCTGATCGTTTCCTTACTGTTCCTGGCTCAAATACTTTAGTACTTCCACTAACTTCAACGGCAAAACCAGGAAGGAGGAAAGAGAATTTGGAAGCAGTGATGGGGTACAAGGAAGATATTTATTTCAACTCCAGGTCTTGCGAAATGAAAGTGTAGGAGAAAAAACAGCAGCCACCTGAGGTTGCTGTAGGGGAAGCAGTGTTTCCAGGGAACCACTTGGCCCAGTTTCAGTGAAGGCATAAGGTAAAGGGATTAATCATCAAGGAAGTTGAATCAGCAGGGGCTCAGAATGTATCACCCCAAAATATGCCACTTTGGCCTACTGATATTTTGAAATAAAGGTACTTGAGAAATAGCCAGTAAAAGAAAGACACTGATCCTCCTTTGTCCCGGTAATCAGCAGGAGATAACCTCCCATGGGAAAGGTACCAGAGGGGTAGAGGGCATCCTTATCACCAGATATAGGGAATCTAGGGCCAAGAATGCTGAATAAGCCAACCTTGTTACTTCTTCACCAATTTACTACCCCAAGCCCAAACCCCTTTGTCTTGTCAGTTCTTCACAAATTTATTGTTTCTTTATCTAAAAGGTATAAAAGCTTCCTGTTTTGGTCACTTCTTTGAGTCTCATATTTTTGTGGGGCACTGGTACATACAAAATTAGATTTGTTGTTCTCCTGTTAATCAGTCTTATGTCAATTTAATGATTAGACTAGCCAAAGGATCTAGGAGGGAAGAAGGGAGATTTTTTCCACTCCTACAAACTTGAAGGGAGGTCACTGAGCTCAAACTACATGTGGGTATGAAAGGATAGGGAGGGACATGGTGGGGATAAGCATCTTAAAGATGAGCACCATCTGGAGGCCTGGACTTGTGGTGGCATCCACAGTGGACGTCAGAGTAGACCGTGACTGAGGACCTCTGGGCGGCTGCTCTTGCCTATGTCTACAGATGTCATTGCTGTCAGGAGCACACAGCTGCTCAAGTTCCACATTACTGACCTAAGGCATCTTCTGCTGAGTTTCTTCCCCCTTTACCAATATTTCTTTTGTTTCCCCCTTTAATTTTTCTGGACAACATCCCTCTGATAATTCTATAAAATAGGAATCATGAGTGGGAAACTGAGTTCTTGCACATGTGAAAAATGCCTTCACTGGCCCTTAATACCTGAGGGATAGCTTCCCCGGGTATGGACTCTTAGGTTCTACAGTATTTTCTCTCAGAACTATGAATATGTTGTTCCATCATCCTCTTGCATCCAGAGTTGCCAATAAGACTCTGATACCAACATGATTCTTGCTTCTTTATAGGCTGGACTGTTTTCTCTATCTGGAAGCTTTTAGGATTTTTCCTTATCCTAGTCTTCTGAGACTTCCATTATATGTGTAAAACATATAAGTAAGTCCCCATAACTTGATATATTCACAGTGGGCCCTTTCATTCTAAGGGTCTTATTTTCTTCTGTTTGGGAAATTTTCTTCCGTTATTTCTTTGGGTATTTGTTCCCCCCTCCATTTCTTCTCTCTTACCCCCAGAACTCATATTCTATGAACCCCAAAACTTCTGAAATGACTCCCTTTGTTACAGTTACTTTTCCGTCAGCCTATCTCTTTATTATTTTATACCCTAAGAAAATCCTTTGGCTCTTTCCTCCGCTCACTACTAACTCCCTTTAGCTGTACCTATTAGACTATGGAGTCCCTTTAATGAGGTTCTAGCTAAACAATCATGTTTTATTTCCAAGATCGAGGAAATAAAATTCATTCTTTCCCATAAGAGTCTGTTCTCGTTTCATGAATGAAATATTTTTTTTTTTATTCCTTTCAGGGTACAAACACACTTCCCTTTAAGTCTCCTTTACATTCTATTTACAGTGTCTGGAGCCTCCAATGTTACCTTTTCAATTTCTTGAGTTTGGAGCTTCTCTCATGACTCTGGTTTTCTAGTGGTTTGATTTGTGCTAGTTCAAGTGATGTTCTAGCTCCCCAGCGTATAAATGTTGCAACCATTCACCACAGCCATGTCCAGGAATTACATGGGAGGGGTGGGACATTCAGGGCTTTTGGATTCCAGTTTCTACCTTTAATATGATTCCATCTGCCTTCTGTCCTTCAGGAAGTCCTCAAACTTCTAGATTATCCAGAACATTCTTTTTTTCCAACATTGTTAGAAACATGTATCTTTCTGATATATTTAGGAATTTTGGGCGAATGTGTGGCGGCATGTGTTCAATTTACCATCCAAGCACTTTTTTTTTTTTAAGAAAACCAACCACTTTGGTTTTCTAAACCAAATGTAACAGTAGCCTAATGAGTCATGAATCAGTTCATCAGAATCTAATCAACTAGTAAAATCACATTTCTAGAATTGCAAAGCTGAGAAATGTCCCTGTAACAGGTATCTACAACAACTTTCAAATCACAGAACATCACAATCAATTGCTAAAAGAAAATATAATTTGGAGGAAGAAATAATGTCTGGCTCTTAAAGATAACCTAATTTAAAGGAGACTATTCTTTTTCCAATAAGCTGAAGACAGGATCTGCCTCCGTTAATAAATGCTGGGTTCATAACATTTACTTACAGAAGTAAACATTCCTGTGCTTTTTCCTATACTGAAATGTTTACACAAAAATCAAATACTTTCGTTGCTCAATTCAAAGCCGTTTCTTGTCAGAGTAATGGGTGGGGAAATCCTTCAATAAAATGTCATTGCCTTGGGGTAAAATGCAACATAAAAAATACAAGACCACTTTTATTAAGGTTCTTCAATAAGAGGAAAATATTTCTTTGAATGATATTTCTATCTGCAAGTGAAGTTAATGTTCAAATAAAAAAATTTCAGAAATCAAAGCCCCCTGGTGGATTCTCCACTTCTCTGCCACGTGGTTCTTTCCTCCCCTTCTCTTTCTCATTTGTTAAGAAAGAGTTAACTCATAAATTAGAGGAATGTTGTTTCAGCTCCAAAGAAAGCTTTTAAGGAGAGGGTCAATGCAAGGACCAGATTCTTCATTAACTCATTAACAAGACAGGTCACTGTGGCCTCAGGGTTCATTTATCAGCAGGAAAACCTCAGCTGGTAATGGCTGGTTGTTTCCTGCACATCTCAAAATTCAGAATGGAGAAGTAGACTCCATTGTGAGTCTGTTTCCTGACTTGGAAGGAAAGAAAATATTTTCATGATGACTATTCTTTTCTCAGGCTGGTGTTACATTTGGCTCAAAGGCACAATGGGCAAGTGTGGGGCTTCTGCTCCCAGAGCACTTTCTAATGCTTTTTTGTTCCCAGTTAATTATGTTGTAATGATGCTATGTGTATAACCTCACTGGGTTTCACCAATGAGGCACTAGTTTTTAAATGAAGTTTTATGTAAATGTTAATATCTGTAAATTAGGCAAGTTTTAGCAGTAACTGCCTGCCCATCCACAGGCACCACATACCATCAGCTACGGCTCTGTGGTGGCTGCTGTTCTCGACTGTGAACTACTGTTCATAGTCCACAATGGATTCAAAGTTTTGCTACAATGTTCAGAAAGGCTTTCTTCTGTAATGTTGAGGTTGGCATCTACCTTGAGGAAGAAAACCATGAAAAACTGAGCAATCACTGCGCTGTCAAAAGAAGACTGGTAGTTTCTCTCCAAAATACGTGACTGGCTGGATTAGCACAGAGTTTAAAGCAAAACTCCAAACTAAAATCTCTCAGTGGGGGAATTGTAAGTAGAGCTCCTGTGCACTTGGCACTGCTCCGGCACTTAAGCTTCGGGAAGGCTTGCTGCAAACAGGAGGTTGCAGCAGGGAAGACGGGGAAAAAAAAGACCTGATTTCTCACCCTCCCCTCATAGCCCTGAACCAGCAATGCTAACATACCTTCCACAGCTCCAAGAAAAGGCAGCCACAGCATTTCTGGAGGAGTTAAAGCTGTTGTGCTTTCTCTCCACCTCTAGTGTTTTGCATCTGCCACCATTTCTAAGGCTCCCTGTCTGTTCTATTGCTCTTCTCCAGTAGCTAGTCTGGGAGGCAGTATGGTACAACTAAAAAGACCTGGCTGGAGGCATCAAAAGCTCTAGGTCTTCAGACTTTGCTCTGGTCCTTAGCCTCTCTGAACTCCCTTTCCCACGGTCTTTTTCATTTCTAAAACTCTACTGGCGTTTTCTTAATTGCTAATACTTGTACAGCACACAAATTCCAAGCTAGATACTTCAAATACGCACCTCAGGTGCCTGAATATCACATGCCATGCCAAGGATGTTCCCAGTTGCTAGCACGCTTCCACAAAATCCACTACCAGGACCACTTTGTGGAGTTTGCCGCACTAGAGGTTTTATAATCCTCTGTTGACATCAGAATTTACTTTTTATTATAAAATGTAGAGAATAGTGGTGCTTTCTAATTGTTATTTTGGGGAAGAAAATCTTGGATTTTTGAAAAACCATTACTCACTACAGGTACAAATCGATGTTGGCACTTCTATTTTCACTGATATCCTTCCCCACTCCCCAGGAGGAAAAAGTCAGTACAACAGGAACTTATGTGTACAAAACTCTGCTATGTCTCTGCTTCCTAAAAGCTTTGGCAAAAGAAGAGTGTTTTCTTTACCGCTGACTCATTAACAGAAAGACGGTAAAAGTTTAATTAGAACAAGAGGGGCAGGGAGTAAGGAGGTCACTGCTGGCTCATCACTTGCCATCCCTAGTGGTTGCCAAAGCCAAATGCAGTTCAGGTTCTGACCGATTCCTATGTATCAGAGTACCTGTTTCCCTATCTACACATGAAAGCAGAAGAATTCTTTCTCTAGGCTCTTACCTGGGAGAAGAAGAAAAAACACTTTGCGGTTAGGTGGTTTGGTTAAGAGTCAGCCTTTGGAAGAAACCTAAGATCAGTGACTCTCAATCATGGGCAATTTTGCCCCCAAGGAACATTTAGCAATGTGCGGAGACATCGGGGTAGTCATAACTTGGGGAGAGGGGCAGAGGTATGACTGGCACCCAGGGGCAGAGGCTGGGGCTGCTGCTGAACGGCCTGCAGTGCACAGGACAGCTCCCACAACAAAGTACTATCCAGCCCAAACGTGAGGGGAGCAGGGGCCGAGAAGCCCTGCCAGAGGTGAGACAGCACTCTTTCCATCCCAGGAAGCAGCTCTGCTGCACTGACGACAGCAGTCTCCCTGACACAGCGCACTGAGCTCCTTGGAAACATACAAGATTTAACATCTGGTCCATCAGTGAACATTCCCTATGAGCTCCAGATTCTGGTTGTTCTTGGGAAGATGGAGACTGGCTTGGGAGAACAAAAAAGTCTCTAGACTGAATTTAGACTCTACTGCATGATACTAAACATTTCTAAATAAGATTCAGCAAAACCCTTTCACATTTTAGCTGGTTAGAGAACAAAACGAGGGTGGCACTAGATAGCCAGTTTTCTCTGTGTGCACATGTTCTCTCTTGTTTCATGGCAGTTCCTTTGTTGAGGATTCTACCTTTGAGCAGTCCTCAAGTGGCCTGGGTACAGCCTGGCTACAATTCCTTCACACTAATGTGCTGACTCCATTTTTCTCCAGCGAAAAAGGCACTGATCCGCATCATGTAGGTGGGAAGCAAATGTTAATGGAACTGTTCCAAGAAGGAAAGGAATTTTAGAGAAAATATATGTATATGACAAAACAGCTGGGGCGATTCCCACAGTCTTTAGGGAAGCGTGAGGCCCCAGAGCACATGAGGAAAGCCTGGGAGGGAGTTCATGACTTCATTACTAGTTCAATTATTTTAAAAGCTTCCAAACAGACACTAAGCAATAAGCTTTGGAACTGCCTTAGCTAGTACATACACTAAGTAGAATTCTCAAAGGTGGCCTGATGAGCTAAAAATCATCAATATCCTAATACTGACTAACCCTACTATTTCCTGCTATATCGCTTTAAATCAGTTAATCAATGAAAGATCAGATGGTGAAAGGTTAATTTCCTAAGGAGGCAAAGAAAAGGGAATAATTCGGTGGATGATTTGATATTTGTGTAGGCAACAGATGAGTGTGTGACATTTTCTGCAGAATTTTAAAAAAGCATTTGTTTAATGATAAGGTCATTTCAAGAATCTCAGTAAGGGGGCTTCCCTGGTGGCGCAGTGGTTAAGAATCCACCTGACAATGCAGGGGACACAGGTTTGAGCCCTGGTCTGGGAAGATCCCACATGCCGCGGAGCAACTAAGCCCGTGTGCCACAGCTACTGAGGCTGCGCTCTAGGGCCTGCGAGCCACAACTACTGAGCCTGCATGCCACAACTACTGAAGCCTGTGCACCTAGAGGCCGTGCTCTGCAACAAGAGAGGCCACCGCAATGAGAAGCCCGCACACTGCAACGAACAGTAGCCCCCTCTCACCACAACTAGAGAAAGCCTGTGCACAGCAACGAAGACCCAATGCAGCCAAAAATAAATAAAATAAATAGATTTATTAAAAAAGAAAAAAGAATCTCAGTAACAATTTCCCCCTTATCCCCAAATTAAAGCAGCATGAATAATTTTAGCGCTATTATTTAGTGTAATTATGGTAGGAAAATGTGCCGTAATAAGCCATATTTACTTAAAACCCAATGGACCATTGCTTCGCTGTTGGAGGAAACTAACTAACCTCCAGCAGTGGCGCACAAATTCTGAAGCCAATGAAAAGCTTGCCCTGTCTGCATACACAAGGCTTTTGGGGCCTATATAAGGTTTTTCACTGCTATACACAAACATAAAAAGGAATCAGGGTGATGACTGCACAAAAATGAGAAAGTACAAAATACCACTGAATTGTATGCTTTAAGATGTCTCATTTTATGTTACATGAATTTCACCTCAATAAGTAAACAGAGGAATCAGGACTTAAACCAACTTTAATTACTTTAGAAAACAAAATCATGGAGAGAATGCCTATTAGAAAAATACCTATAACATTAATGATACAATTCAGAACCAAACAATCATATTATAGCTCATGTACAGATGATGTTTTATAGTAGACATATATTCACATGAGAAGAAAAGCAAAAAAAGAAGCTGAATGAAAGACTACGCAAAGTAAATCTTTGAATGAAAATAATGGTCTTTAAGAAGAGCCCAGGAGCAATATAATTTACAAAGAATGTCCCTAAAAGCTGTGAGAGAGTCTGGTAATAGGAGATTAAAATCATTTGTCCCTGTTGTGACTGGTTTGAGGTAGACTAATGTGGAAGTAGAAATATAAGGAATGTGACAGAGTGAACTTTAAAATCTTGGGAACTGTTAGATCTCTTTAAGACACACGTTATTTGGTCCTAAGTTGGTGTCCAGCTGCCACAAGACCTGGTCAAGTAATCAGTGACTGCACTGAAGCTGTACCAGGGAATAATCAGGGCCTTCTTGCGATGAGGTCTGGAGGTTTCCCGGGTTTCCACCCAAGAAGAAAGCAAAAATGTCCATTAAGAGAAAAATAACAGAAATGGATGAGAGTGTGAGCAACACTGAATGACAGCTCAGATGTAAAGGTTCAGTGTTCACAATGCATCTCCCATGAGGACTCGCCTTGCTTAAATTCCGCTGTACACAGTGCTTACTCGTACCCGTCTAGTGTTAAGAACAGAATGGTAGTGAGATTATGCCCTGGATTCTGACATGAAAGCTCCTGGTGAAATGTAAATTAAGTAGCCCAAGGACCAGGAATTTTAATTTGCCAAAGTTCTCTTGGAGTACATGCCCTACTGCACATAGTAGCAGATGTACAGATAGGATGAAGGAAGTAAGAATAAACTACAAGATTTCTAGATATTCTACACAGTGCATACTTTGATTTTCCAAGATAACTCTAAAAACTTCCACTCAAAAAAAAGTCAACGCTCCCTATGAAAGAGATTGGTATGCCATCCAAACTCTGGAAATAACCCTGCTCCATTCCTCTCTTCTGAGGTAGTATTTTGCTGCCTAATAAAGACTTGAAAACCCAGTCGGTCATCAGGACTTCCCCACCCCACCCCCGAAAAGTGACTGAGCCTTTCTTGGAAAAATGCAGATGGTCTCATCTATCCTTCCTGAGTAACAGCAAGTAGTTGGTGCCACAATGCATTTTGGGAGCTCAAGTGCAGTACCAGGTGTCAGTATTCCTTTGTTAATCAATAGAACACAAATCCAAAGTGACTTGGGAAAACTGAAAAGAACAAAGCAATAAAAAAAGATAAAGAGAAAAAAATAGTAACTACAGGAGAGAAACCTGGCAGACTCTCCTTTAACCAAATGATCAAGGTTAACATCACTAGCAACAAGTTGATACCATGTGTGATAAGAAGGGCATATTACCTCTCTGGCAGTCTTTCCAAACATCCTTAGTCCCAGTCTCATCATGAAGAGAACTCAAATGGAGGGACACTCTACAAAATACCTGATCAGTACTCTTCAGAAGTGTCAAGGTCAAGAAAAATAAAGACTTAGAAGCTGTCACAGATTAGAGGAGACTATGTAGAGATGGCAGCTAACTGCAAGGTGGAATCAAGGTTTGGATTCTGGAACAAAGAAGGGACATTAGTGGGAAAACTGGTAAAATCCAAATAATGTCAGTTTCTTAGTTAATCGTATACCAATGTTAATGTCTTTCCTTTTTCCTCTATAAATTTATTTATTTATTTATTTATTTATTTATTTATTGGCTGCATTGGGTCTTTGTTGCTGTGTGCGGGCTTCCTCTAGTTGCAGCGAGCGGGGGCTACTCTTTGTTGCGGGCTGTGGTCTTCTCATTTAGGTGGCTTCTCTTGCTGTGGAGCACGGATTCTAGGAATGCAGGCTTCATTCAGTAGTTGTGGCATGCGGGCTCAGTAGTTGTGGCACATCGGCTTGGTTGCTCCGTGGCATGTGGGATCTTCCCGGACCAGGGCTCCAACCCGTGTCCCCTGCATTAGCAGGCGGATTCTCAACCACTGAGCCACCAGGGAAGCCCCCAATGTTAATTTCTTAAGGTTTTATTTCTTTTTTTTTTTTTTTAAATTCATGGGCAATCCTCATATTTCTTTCTCTTATTTGTATTTGTTAATCAAGTTCTAATGTGTGTGTGTGTGTGTTTAATTTATTTATCTTGTTATGCTGGGTCTTAGTTGCAGCTCACTGGCTCCTCAGCTGTGGCCCGAGGGCTCCTTAGTTGTGGCATGTGGGCTCCTTAGTTGAGGCACACGGGCTCCTTAGTTGTGGCATGCGAACTCTTAGTTGCAACACACATGTGATATCTAGCTCCCCAACCAGGGATTTAACCCAGGCCCACTGCATTGGGAGTGCAGAGTCTTAAATACTGCACCACCAGGGAAGTCCCTATGTTTTACATTTTACCAGTGATTTCCTAAATTTTTCAACTGGTATTACAAACCCTTCTATTTTTTTCCTAAGAAAGATTTGAACAGATACATATGGATATACATAAATGATTCTTTTCTCCTTCACTCTCCCACTCTCCTAAACTCACATGACACAGAGTTTATGATCTGTTATTATTGTTTATCCTTCCAGAAATGTTTTGACTCATTAGCATTCACTCTTGGTTAATTTCTTAATTTTGATCAATGAATCAGGGTTATGTAAGATGTTTTAATATTAGAGGAAGCTGAATGAATGGTTCAGGGAAACTCTGTACTGTCTTTACAACTCTTCTGTAAATCTACAAATATTTCAAAATAAAAATTAAATAACAACAACAATTTAAGCCCAAAGCCTAAAATTTCTTGAACTCTGCTTTGGTGGTCACTGTCTTGTCTTAAATGGGAAAGAAATGCTCATTTAACATGAACAAGTGGAAGACTGGAGTAAATTGCACATTGTTTTTTCCTTTCTGGCTTACTTTCATTAAAACTTTACTGAGCGTGGGACTTCCCTGGTGGCACAGCCTGCCAATGCAGAGGACACGAGTTTGAGCCCTGGTCCGGGAAGATCCCACATGCCACGGAGCAACTAAGCCCGTGCGGCACAACAACTGAGCCTGTGCTCTAGAGCCCACAGGCCAAAGCTGCTGAGCCCATGTGCTGCAACTACTGAAGCCCACATGCCTAGAGCCCATGTTCTGCAGCAAGAGAAGCCACCACAATGAGAGGCCCACGCACCACAATGAAGAGTAGCCCCCGCTTGCTGCAACCAGGGAGAGCCCGCACGCAGCAGCGAAGACCCAATGCAGCCATAAATAAAATAAATAAATTTATATATATATATAAAAAGCTTTACTGAGGGGACTTCCCTGGAGTAATCACTATTACTTCATTTTCTTGTCTAAGTGCCCTGGCTAGAACCTCCAGCACAATGCCAAATAGAAATAGCATGAGGGGACATCCTTGACTTCTTCCTATCTTAGGGGGAAAACAGCCAGTCTTCCATGATTAAGTATGATGTTAGCTGTGGTTTGGTTTTTCATAGATGCCCTTTTATTGGGTTGAGGAAGTTCCCTTCTATTCTTAGTTTGTTGAGTGTACTTCACTCCTTTATTGTTTTTCACAAATGATTAATATTCCACTGTATGGATACAGTATAATAAACGTATTTGGCCCCAGTTTCCTGGAACACAGCTCCCCAAACCCTTGGAATTTCCTGAGTGCTAACAGCATCTTTTGTTATTCATAGCAAGAGCTCCTTATGATGACACTGGAGTTTATGCTAAATGAGGAGACTTAGGATAGTGCCCATAGATAGCTTCAGGACAGAGCTGGTCACAAGAAAGACCAAATGGTTAGAGGCCATGATCTCTGGGAAGGGGAGGAGGGACAGAGATTAAGCTCTATAAAAACCTCTAAACAGCAAAATGTTATGAGCTTCTGGGTTAGTAAACACACTGAGGTGTTGGGTGAGTGCTCCCAATACCTTACCCTATGCGTCTCTTCCATTTGGCTGTTTCTGAGTTGTACTCTTTATAATAAACTGGTCAACATAAGTAAAATGCTTTCCTGAGTTCTGTGAGCCATCCTAGCCAATTATTGAACTTTAGGAGGCGGTCGTGTAACCCCTGATTTATAATTTTTTTAAAATCTTTTTTTATAAATAAATTTATTTATTTATTTTTGGCTGAGTTGGGTCTTCATTGCTGTGCACAGGCTTTCTCTAGTTGCGGCGAGTGAGGGCTACTCTTTGTTGCGGTGCGTGGGCTTCTCACTGCAGTGGCTTCTCTTGCTGCAGAGCACGGGCTCTAGGTGCTCGGCCTTCAGTAGTTGTGGCTCACGGGCTCTAGAGCGCAGGCTCAGTAGTAGTGGTGCACGGGCTTAGTTGCTCCGCGGCATGTGGGATCTTTCCGGACCAGGGCTCGAACCTGTGTCCCCTGCACTGGCAGACGGATTCTTAACCACTGTGCCACCAGGGAAGTCCCTGATTTATAATTATTTAGTCAGAAGCATGGAGAGCCTGGGTTTTGCACTTGGTGTCTCAAGGAGGGGTATTCTTATGGGACTGAGCCCTTATGCTGTGAGGTGTACCTTAACTCTGGGCAGTGTCAGAACTGAACTGAATTGATGAACACTTAGGTGGTGTCTGGAGAATCACAGTATTGGCTGGTGTTCGAAAACAACCCAGAATGGATGTACGTTTTGTTTATCTGTTCATCAGTTGATGGACATTGGGTTGTTTTCACTTTTTGGGTACCATGATAATGCTGCTACGAACATTTGTGTACATTTTTGTGTGGACATATCGTTTTCAGCTTTCTTGAGTATATACTTAGGAATAGAACTAACTGTAGGTTTAAATGGTAAGTCTATGTTTAACTTTTTGAGGAACTGTCAAAAATCTTTTCCAAAGCAGTTATAGCATGCTGTATCCCACCAGTAACATACAAGGGTTTCAATTTCTCCACACCATCACCAACATTTATTTCCATCTTTTTGATTATAGCCATCCTAATAGGTGTGAAGTGGTATCTCACTGTGGTTTGATGTCCATGTCCCTAATGAATAATTATGCACTGCAAGGTGTTTTTTTTTGTTTGTTTTTTTTGTTTTTTTTTTTGCGGTATGCAGGCCTCTCACTGTTGTGGCCTCTCCCGTTGCGGAGCACAGGCTCCGGACGCGCAGGCTCAGCGGCCATGGCTCACGGGCCCAGCTGCTCCGCGGCATATGGGATCTTCCCGGACTGGGGCACGAACCCGTGTTCCCTGCATTGGCAGGCAGATTCTCAACCACTGCGCCACCAGGGAAGCCCCAAGTTTTTAATTAAATGTTATTTTAAAATTATTGCAGACATTTAATTGGATGCAACTTAAGCAAGGATAGCCTTAAATCATGTAGAAATCTTTGCCAGAAACCACAAAAACACATATGCATAAAACTATTCATTGTGGGACTCTTTTATAATAATAGAAGACTTGAGGGACTTCCCTTGTGATCCAGTAGTTAAGAGTCCGCCTGCCAGTGCAGGGGATGTGTGTTCAATCCCTGGTCGGGGAACTAGGATCCCACATGCCACAGGGCAATTAAGCCTGCACGTTCTAGAACCTTCTTGTCACAACTACAGAGAAGGCTGCACAGCCCAATTGAGACCCAATGAAGCCAAATAAAAAGATTAAAACAAGCAAACAAAAAACCCAGAAGACTAGAAACAACCCAAATGTTTAATGAACAAAATTAACTGAATAAACTCTGGTACATTCATACAATGAAATACCTTGCATCTGAAAAAAACGAAAGAGGAAACTCTCTAAGTACTACTATCAAGTGACCTCCAGAATGTACTAAGTAAAAATGTAAGGCAGAGAAAACTGTATACAGGATACTACTGTTAATCTAAGTAAAGAGAAATAAATGTATCTCTTTTTGTCAATGGAAGTATAAATCATTAAAAAAAGATTACTTATACTATAAAGAGAGAATAGGTAGAGGGAATAGAGACAGAAATTAAACTTATTTGAAAATTTGCTTTTACAGATTTTACATTAAGTACAAAATAAAATTTAAGTAGAAACAAAAGCGATCTCTAAAAATTAAAAATGAAATAAAACAAATGAACTTAATATGTATCTATTTAGTAGCATCACAAAAAGAAATACTATTCCAGGTGACTTTAGATCACAGTAATTTAGCTATACCTTTCTAGTGAAATATGCCCTAAGGACAAAAAAACTGCAAAAACAGAAAAAAAAAACCTAACTTAAACTATTTGTACTAATCCCACTTGGTGGTGGTACTGAGACTATTATGTGTTTATTGTGAAATAAAGCAAATGGGTATATGTGTGATATTCTATCAATCCTGCTGTTTGTTCTCAGTTTAGGAAGATAAAAGTTTCAGATTTAAGATAACCCCAGAGTCCTAAATTTGTTTCAGAAGGAGCAGTACTGCCTTTAGAGAAAGGAAATAAAAATAAAACAAAACAAAACTCTTTGTGTACTGAAAAGTCCTTGGGACAACAGCCGACTCAGTAGTGCTAAAAAGAAATAACAGGCCTAAAATGGAGTCACTTATGCTAAGCCCCACAAAAACTTAATACTACTAACCTAACTGCAGTTTCACCTCTCCCAGGAGTGGAATTATAAACCAACCAGTCTGAAATTTCTTAGTCAGCACTAGAGAGGTAATCTACCTAAAATGCCCTGCCTTCCCCTAAAGGAAGGTATACCTTACCTGAAATAATCCACTTTTTAAATTTCCTTGTTTCACCCTCTTTCTGCCTATGAAAACTTTCCATTTTGTAAGGAGCACCTATAAATATTTGGTAGATGGGATGCTGCTCGATTCATGAATTGCTTAATAAAGTCATTAAGATCTTCAAATTTACTCGGCTGAATTTTGTTTTGTAACACTAGCAACTAACATTCCTTATCCGTAGTGTCCTGAAATAATGCTTCCCACTAAAAGGCAACAGGGGTCCTAGGTTAGATAACTTACACCAGGTCTGGGGCAAATGTACAAAATGAGCCTGGGATATTCTGTCATACCAGATAACCCGGAAGTTATCAAAGAGTATTAGGGTTATTGTCAAAAGGACTTGTGACCTTACTTGAAGAAGTACTCACTGACCAGATGAAACAATTTGGGAATCAATAAGGGTAATGACTGCAATACCCTTGATTGATTTGAAATAATATCAACTGTTTAAATTCATGAGTTTATAATAAAAAATACTAACTTGTATTTAACTGGAGGATGTTAGTAAATCAACTCATACTGAAAACGGGTACATAAAAAAGAAACAAGCATTTATCCTGTCTTTCCTATATGAATTGGAACCAAACAGATGAGGAAGAGTTGATATGTATACGAGTATTACATCTAACAAATGAAGAGAGAATGACACTGTCACTGCTATAGGTTGACTTTGTCTCCCTGCTCTCTCCAATGCATACTGAAACAATCCCAGTGTGTTGGTATTTGGAGGTGGGGCTTTTGGGAGATGATTAGTTCATGAGGGTGAAGCCCTCACGAGTGGGATTATTAGTATACTTAAAAAAAGAGGCCCTAGGGAACTCCCTTACCTCTTCCACTGTGAGAGGACAGTGAGAAGACATATGTCCATGAGCCAGGAAGCGGGTTCTCACCAGATACTGAACCTGCCCAACTCTTCGTCTTAGGATTCCCAGCCTCCAGAAATGTTTATAAGCCACCCAGTATATAGTAATCTGTCACAGCAGCCTGAATGGACTAAAACAGTTTCCAGCTTGCAATTGTGAATGGATCTAGGATCATAACACCATAAAAAGAGAAAACCAGACATTATGTGTCTCCTAATACAACATCACTCTGATACAGTTTTGAGTATAAAACAGGATGTGGGGGGCTTCCCTGGTGGCGCAGTGGTTGAGAGTCCGCCTGCCGATGCAGGGGACACGGGTTCGTGCCCCGGTCCGCGAGGATCCCACATGCCGCGGAGCGGCTGGGCCCGTGAGCCATGGCCGCTGAGCCTGCGCGTCCGGAGCCTGTGCTCCGCAACGGGAGAGGTCACAACAGTGAGAGGCCTGCGTACCGGAAAAAAAAAAACAAAACAAAAAAAAACAGGATGTGGGAAACCCTACAGGACAAACTAGTTTCTTCAACGAAAACATAAGAAAAATAGATGGAATGGAGACCTAAAGGTTAAAAGGAACTAAGAAACGCAGTGGTTAAGAATCTGCCTGCCAATGCAGGGGATGTGAGTTTGAGCCCTGGTCCGGGAAGATAGCACATGCTGCGGAGCCACTAAGCCTGTGAGCCACAACTACTGAGCATGCGCTCTAGAGCCCGCATGCCGCAACTACTGAGCCCGTGTTCCACAACTACTGAAGCCCGCACGCCTAGAGCCTGTGCTCCTCAACAAGAGAAGCCACCGCAATGAGAACCCTGTACACCGTGACAAAAAGCAGCCCCTGCTAGCCGCAACTAGAGAAAGCCCACACACAGCAACGAAGATCCAACGCAGCCACAAATTAAAAACAAATAAATAAATTTATTTTTAAAATAAAATAAAATAAAATAAAAGGGACTAAGAGATATATCAACCAATTATCATGCCTGAACCTTACTGAATCCTGATTCAAACAAACTAAAACATATGAGACAAATTGGATATTTAAACAATGACTGAATATTTGGTAATATTATGAAAACACTTACTTTTTTCAGGTGTGACATGGTATTATGATTCTGTTTAAAAAGAAGAGAAACATATTGAAATATTTATCGGTAAATATTTTTCTTTTTCTTTTAGAGATATATATAATAATATTTATGAGTAAACTCATATATCTGAGATATGCTTCAAAATAATATGATGAGCCTAGACAAGGGTACAGACGAAGTAAGGCTGGGTACTAATGGTTAATTATTGAAGCTGGGCTAAAAAAAGAAAAAAAATGGACCATGCTATTACAGAGATGATAATTTAAAAATTCCTTACCAACAAAGTTCTTAAACCTTTCTTTCTTTCTTTTTTCAGTTTTGAAGATTTTTATCATTTTACTGAATCTTGTCCTATGCCTCTTTCTGGGAACAGAAGAGACTATTTCTAACTGAAGTAGAAATGCTTATACCCTCTACTATAACTAATTTTTATGTCTAAAAGAAGAATTTCCACAGAAACTACCATTAAAACCCACTCTAAAGAATCTTAATTATACCAATCATGTCTCCAATGAAACAGGTATTTACCTTATACCAATATTATAAAAAAATTTTTTTTACTCTAAGTAATATAAAAGGTTAACTATTTAAATATACAGTTGTCCTTCAGTATAAGGGGGAATGGTTCCAGGACCTTCTCTGGATACCAAAATCCGTGGATGATCAAGTCCCTTATATAAAATGGCAGAGTATATGTATATAACCTATACACATCCTCCTGAATACTTTAAATCATCTCTAGATTACTTAATACCTAATACAATGTCAAGGCTATGTAAATAGTTGCTGGCCCTAAGCAAATTCAAGTTTTGTTTATTGGAACTTTCTGGAATCTTTTTTCTGCATATTTTCGAACCTGTGGATATGGAGAGCCAACTGTATAAGAAGAGTTAAATGTGGATCTTAGCCTTCATGTAATTCCTGTTTCTCAAAGAATATTTAAAGTCCAGACAGAACGAAAGCCTTCATTTAGAAAACTGCCAGAGCAAATATACAAAGGGAAAATTACTGCCTATAGTGGGAACAGCAGGCACCTCACAACATGTCCATGGTCCCTCCTCCCGCAACCACAGCAGACATCAGTAATCAATCATTTCTTTCCTTCTGAATCTCTGCAGAGCTTCATGGCAATATGATAACCAGATTAGTATTATTAGGTGTCAGGAAACCTATTTACCACCCTTGTTTATCTTTCCTTCTTTGCTTCCATCTCCTTGGAAAAGCATCATGATAGAGTGGAAGGAGCTCAGACTTTGGACTCAGATAAACCTGGGTGGGGATCTGGTTTCTGCCTCTTATTACTTTGGGCAAATGAAAAAACCTATCTAAACCTGTTTCTTTGTCTGTAAAATAAAACAATTCCCTAGGATTGGAGATGATATACATGAAGCAGCCATGATGGGGGTTCACCAAATGATAACTATCATTACCACCCTCTCCTGAGGCTTGTTGAAGGAATATAGGATATAAAGCCGTTACTGCTTCCACTACCTGAGGGGTGGCAGAATGTCTACTAGAGCTGGGAAAGGCATACTGGCCCACAAAGAAATAGTAAACTATTGCCTTTAAGAGGCAGTCCTATGGAGGAGTAATATGGGGAAGCTCTGCTGTGAACTGTGGTGACTTGTGATGAAAGAGCAGATAGGGGTGTACACAAGCCAAATCACTCTTCAACTGGGCTAGAGAAGATTGCTTCAGATTAACAACTAAGAATAACCTGTTACAGAGTGAGTTGTAGGTGTACTTCTCTTTCCCCACTAGGATTTCAGTCCTTTGAGGACAGATACCCTTTTCTTCCTTCTCTGTATCCCTAGCATGATACTTGGCCAAAAGTATTCTTCACTGCCAGGCAGTTAAAAGGGAAAGAGAGAAAGAGAGAGAGAGAGAGAGAAAGAGAGAAAGGGAGAAAGGGAGGAAGGGAGGAAGGGAGGAAGGGAGGGAGGGAGGCAGGAAGGATGGATGCATGGAAGGAAGGAAGGAAGGAAAGGGAATATTGACACTGACTGGTTCAAGATGGTGGAGTAGAAGGATGTGTGCTCACACCCTCTTGCAAGAGCACCGGAATCACAACTAACTGCTGAACAATCATCGACAGGAAGACACTGGAACTCACCAAAAAAGATACCCCACATCCAAAGATAAAGGAGAAGCTGCAATGAGACAGTATGGGGGCGCAATCACAATAAAATCAAATCCCATGACCACTGGGTGGGTGACTCACAAACTGGAGAACACTTTTACCACAGAAGTCCACCCACTGGAGTGAAGGTTCTGAGCCCCACGTCAGGCTTCCCAACCTGGGGGTCTGGAAATGGGAGGAGAAATTCCTAGAGAATCAGACTTTGAAGGCTAGTGGGATTTGATTGCAGGACTTCGACAGGACTGGGGGAAACAGACTCCACTCTTGGAGGGCACACACAAAGTAGGGTGCGTATCGGGACCCAGGGAAAGGAGCAGTGACCCCACAGGACACTGAACCAGACCTGCGTGCTAGTGTTGGAGGGTCTCCTGCAGAGACAGAGGGTGGCTGCAGCTTGCCGTGGGGACAAGGACACTGGCAGCAGAAGTTCTGGGAAGTACTCCTTGGTGTGAGCCCTCCCAGAGTCCGCCATTGGTCCTACCAAAGAGCTGGGTAGGGTCCAGTGCTCTGTTGCCTCAGGCCAAACAACCAACAGGGAGGTAACCCAGCCCCACCCATCAGCAGACAAGTGGATAAAGTTTTACTGAGCTCTGCCCACCAGAGCAACAGCCAACTCTACCCACCACCAGTCCCTCCCATCAGGAAGCTTGCACAAGCCTCTTAGATAGCCTCATCCACCAGAGGGCAGACAGCAGAAGCAAGAAGAACTACAATCCTGGGGCTTCCCTGGTGGTGCAGTGGTTGAGAATCCGCCTGCCGGTGCAGGGGACACAGGTTCGTGCCCCGGTCCCGGAAGATCCCACATGCCGCGGAGCGGCTGGGCCTGTGAGCCATGGCCGCTGAGCCTGCGCGTCTGGAGCCTGTGCTCCGCAACGGGAGAGGCCACAACAGTGAGAGGCCCGCATACCACAAAAAAAAAAAAAAAAAAAAAAAAAAAAAGATGATCCAGGACTTCAGAAAAAGAATGGAGGCAAACATTGAGAAGATGCAAGAAATGTTTAACAAAGACCTACAAGAATTAAAGAACAAACAAACAGAGATGAACAATACGATAACTGAAATGAAAACTACACTAGAAGGAGTCAATAGCAGAATAACGGAGGCAGAAGAACGGATAAGTGACACAGGCTCGCTGAATGGGTACAAAAACAAAACCCATCTATATGCTGTCTACAAGAGACCCACTTCAGACCTAGGGACACATACAGACTGAAAATGACAGGATGGAAAAAGATATTCCATGCAAATGGAAATCAAAAGAAAGCTGGAGTAGCAATATTGATATCATATGAAATAGACTTTAAAATAAAGAATGTTACAAGAAACGAGGAAAGACACTACATAATGATCAAGGGATCAATCCAAGAAGAAGATAACAATTTTAAATTTATATGCATCCAACACAGGAGCACCTCAGTAATACATACGACAACTGCTAACAGCTGTAAAAGAGGAAATTGACAGTAACACAGTAATAGTGGGGGACTTTAACACCTCACTTACACCAATGGACAGATCATCCAGACAGAAAATTAATAAGGAAACACAAGCTTTAAACGACACAACAGACCAGATAGATTTTGTGTGTGTGTGTGTGGTACGCGGGCCTCTCACTGCTGTGGCCTCTCCCGTTGCGGAGCACAGGTTCCGGACGCGCAGGCTCAGCGGCCATGGCTCATGGGCCCAGTCGCTCCGCAGCATGTGGGATCCTCCCGGACCGGGGCATGAACCCGTGTTCCCTGCATCGGCAGGCGGACTCCCAACCACTGCGCCACCAGGGAAGCCCGACCAGATAGATTTAACTGATAGGACACTCCATCCAAAAAGAGAAAATTACACTTTCTCAACTGCACACAGAACATTCTTCAGGATACATTACATCTTGGGTCACAAATTAAGCCTCAGTAAATTTAAGAAAATTGAAATCATATCAAGCATCTTTTCCGATCACAACGCTATGAGATTAGAAATCAATTACAGGGAAAAAAAGTAAAAAATGCAAACACATGGAGGCTAAACAATACATTACTAAATAACCAAGAGATCACTGAAGAAATCAGAGAGGAAATCAAAAACTACCTAGAGACAAATGACAATGAAAACACGATGATCCCAAACCTATGGGATGTGCAAAAGCTGTTCTAAGAGGGAAGTTTATAGCAATACAAGCCTACCTCAAGAAACAAGAAAAATCTCAAATAAACAATCTAACCTTACACCTAAAGGAATTAGAGAAAGAAGAACAAACAAAACCCAAAGTTAGCAGAAGGAAAGAAATCATAAAGATCAGATCAGAAATAAATGAAAAATGAATAAAGGAAATAATAGCAAAGGTCAATAAAACTAAAAGCTGGTTCTTTGAGAAGATAAACAAAATTGATAAACCTTTAGCCAGACTCATCAAGAAAAAGAGGGAGAGGACTCAAATTGATAAAATTAGAAATGAAAAGGGAGAAGTTACAACAGACACCGCAGAAATACAAAGCATCATAAGAGACTACTACAAGCAACTCTATGCCAATAAAAAGGACAACCCGGAAGAAACAGACAAATTCTTAGACAGGTAAAACCTTCCAAGACTGAACCAGGAAGAAACAGAAAATATGAACAGACCAATCACAAGTAATGAAATTGAAACTGTGATTAAAAATCTTCCAACAAACAAAAGTCCAGGACCAGATGGCTTCACAGGTGAATTCTATCAAACATTTAGAGATGAGCTAACACTTATCCTTCTCAAACTCTTCCAAAAAACTGCAGAGGAAGGAACACTCCCAAACTCATTCTATGAGGCCACCATCACCCTGATACCAAAATAAGACAAAGATACAACAAAAAAAGAAAATTACAGACCAATATCACTGATGAATATAGATAGAAAAATCCTCAACAAAACACTAGCAAACAGAATCCAACAACACATTAAAAGGATCACACACCATGATCAAGTGGGATTTATCCCAGGGATGCAAGGATTCTTCAATATACGCACATCAATGTGATACACCATATTAACAAACTGAAGAAAATCATATGATCATCTCAATAGATGCAGAAAAAGCTCCTGACAAAATTCAACACCCATTTATGAAAAAACTCTCCAGAAAGTGGTAATTGAGGGAACCAACCTGAACATAATAAAGACCATATACGACAAACCCACAGCAAACATCATTCTCAATGGTGAAAAACTGAAAGCATTTCCTCTAAGATCAGGAACAAGACAAGGATGTCCACTCTCACCACTATTATTCAACATAGTTTTGTAAGTCCTAGCCATGGCAATCAGAGAAGAAAAAGAAATAAAAGGAATCCAAATTGGAAAAGAAGTAAAACTGTCACTGTTTGCAGATGTCATGATACTATACACAGAAAATCTTAAAGATGCCACCAGAAAACTACCAGAGCTAATCAATGAATTTGGTAAAGTTGCAGGATACAAAATTAATGCACAGAAATCTATTGCATTCCTACACACTAACAACAAAAGATAAGAAAGAGAAATTAAGGAAACAATCCCATTCACCACTGCAACAAAAGAATAAAACACCCAGGAATAAACCTACCTAAGGAGGTAAAAAACCTGTACTCAGAAAACTATATGACACTGATGAAAGAAATCAAAGATGACACACAAAGATGGAGAGATATAACATGTTCTTGGATTGGAAGAATCAATATTCTAAAGATGACTATACAACCCAAAGCAATCTACAGATTCAATGCAATCTCTATCAAATTACCAGTGGCATTTTTTACAGAACCAGAACAAAAAATCTTAAAATTTGTACAGAGACACAAAAGACCCCGAATAGCCAAAGCAGTCTTGAGGGAAAACAACAGAGCTGGAGGAATCAGGGTCCCAGACTTCAGACTATACTACAAAGCTACAGTAATCAAGACAGTATGGGACTGGCATAAAAACAGAAATATAGAACAATGGAACAGGATAGAAAACCCAGAGATAAACCCACACATCTATGGTCAACTAATCTATGACAAAGGAGGCAAGGATATACAATGGAGAAAAAAAAGTCTCTTCAATAAGTAGTGCTGGGAAAACTGGACAGCTACATGTAAAAGAATGAAATTAGAACACTCCCTAACACCATACACAAAAACAAACTCAAAATGGATTAGAGACCTAAATGTAAGACCAGACACTGTAAAACTCTTAGAGGAAAACATAGGAAGAACACTCTTTGACATAAGTCACAGCAAGATCTTCTTGACCCACCTCCTAGAGAAATGGAAATAAAAACAAAAATAAACAAATGGGACCTAATGAAACTTAAAAGCTTTTGCACAGCAAAGGAAACCATAAACAAGACGAAAAGACAACCCTCAAAATGGGAGAAAATATTTGCAAATGAATCAACGGACAAAGGTTAATCTCCAAAATATACAAACAGCTCATGCAGCTGAATATTAAAAAAACAAACAACCCAATCCAAAAATGGGCAGAAGACCTAAATAGACATTTCTCCAAAGAAGACATACAGATGGCCAAGAAGCACATGAAAAGCTGCTGAAAATCACTAATTATTAAAGAAATGCAAATCAAAACTACAATGAAGTAACACCTCACACCAGTTAGAATGGGCATCATCAGAATATCTACAAACAACAAATGCTGGAGAGGGTGTGGCAAAAAGGGAATCCTCCTGCACTGTTGGTGGGAATGTAAATTGATACAGCCACTATGGAGAACAGTATGGAGGTTCCTTAAAAAACTAAAAATAGGACTACCATATGACCCAGCAATCCCACTACTGGGCATATACCCTGAGAAAACCATAATTCAAAGAGTCATGTACCACAGTGTTCACTGCAGCACTGTTTACAATAGCCAGGTCATGGAAGCAACCTAAATGCCCATTGAGAGGTGAATGGATAAAGAAGATGTGGTACATATATACAATGGAATATTACTCAGCCATAAAAAGGAACGAAATTGGGTCATTTGTAGAGACATGGATGGATCTAGAGACTGTCATACAGAGTGAAGTAAGTCAGAAAGAGAAAAACAAATATCATATATTAACATATATATGTGGAACCTAGAAAAATGGTACGGATAAACCGGTTTGCAGGGCAGAAATTGAGACACAGATGTAGAGAACAATCGTATGGACACCAAGGGGTGAAAGCGGCGGGAGGAGGGTGGTGGTGGTGGGATGAATTGGGAGATTGGGATTGACATGTATACACTAATATGTATAAAATAGATAACTAATAAGAACCTGCTGTATAAAAAATAAATACAATAAAATTCAAAAAAAATAAAAATAAGAAAGCAAGGAAGAATGAAAAGAAAAGGAAGAAAAGGAAGGAAAAGAAAAAAGAAAAAAAAAGGCAGTTTCACTTAAGAACAAAGCAGCAGTTTGCTGAGTGTCTGCCACAAGCACTACATTTGCCCATTTGTGGAGGAGGCAGCTGAAATTAGGGTGGTCACACTCCAGGACATGGCTGGAGTGGGCTGCAAAGCCCTGGTCTGCCTGACTCCAAGCTTGAAATCATGAGATTGAGAAGCTCACAGATATGGAGGTCCCCCCAAATCTAAGACATATCTATAGGCAAGGTGTCCCCATGATGGTATAAAAACATGGCAGTTTTGTTGGTCTATTAGTTTTGGACAAACGCACTGTCATTATACAAGATGTTCACATTAGGGGAACCTGGGTGGAGGGTACATGGTATTCTCTGTTCTATCTCCGCAACTCTTCCATAAATCTTACGTTTATTTATTTCCTTAAATGTGGTAGAGAAAAGGAGAAAGTATTATTTAAAAAATTGCTGCCTAAATGCAATGGGATAGTCTGGATTGGATCCTGGAATAGCAAAAGGACACTCATGGGAAAACTGGAATAAAGTTTAGAGTTTGGTTAAGAGTTCTGTCCCACTGTTGATATCTTAATTTTGACTAATGTTCCATGGTCATGTAAGATGTTAAAATTAGGGGAAGCTGGATGAAAAATACATGAGAACACTATCATTTTAGCAACTTGTCTGAAATAAACTATTCAGGTTATTCACTATAAAATTATTCTAAAATAAGACACTTGCCTTTATTAAAAAACCCAAAGCAGTAAAAATTAAGTGAGGACTTCCCTGGGAGCGCAGTGGTTAAGAATCCCCCTGCCAATGCAGGGGACACAGGTTCGATCCCTGGTCCAGGAAGATCCCACATCCATGGAGCAATTAAGCCTGTGTGCCACAACTACTGAGCCTGCACTCTAGAGCCTGCGAGCCACAACTACTGAAGCCCGTGCACCCCACAGCCCTTGCACCACAACTACTGAAGCCCATGTGTTCTAGGGCCCACGTGCCACAACTACTGAGCCCATGTCCTGCAACTACTGAAGCTCACATGTCTAGAACCCGTGTTCTGCAACGTGAGAAGCCCATGCACTGGAACAAAGAGTAGCCCCTGCTTGCTGCAACTAGAGAAAGCCCATGTGCAGGAACAAAGACCCAATGCAGCCAAAAATAAATAAATAAATAAAGATTAAGTGAAGTAAATATTCTATATACCATATTTATAATTGCATGTGTAATGAAATACATATAACTTTATTAAAAATGAGGTTAATTTATTAAATCTTAATTCTTAAATAGATATCTTTTTAATATTCTATTTTATGAAATGTAAAGTAAGCATAAAGCTCTCCTGCCAAGAGTGGTGGTCTCCAGGAAAAGCATTTGTGCAGCTGAGTTGCAAGCTAAATCTGCTTTCCCAGATAAACTATGGTTATTCATACTTGCGGTACTTGGCAGACATTTTCTCATTTCTGAAAAATGAAAGAAGTCTGTCATTTGAAGGTGAACAACTGACAGTATTTGCTGCCAGTGATAATTTTGAGCTTTAAAATTCTGGAAAACTTGTATCTACCACTGTGAGCTGGACAGCTTCCCGGTACTTAAAGACTTTCTGATCAGATTGGTGGTGATATTAATGAATATAACTTGTTAATGAAATCAGTCAACATTAGAACTGTATAACCCATTGAACTAGTATTTTCCAAATAACTAATGCATGATATTACAAATAATGCAAATTGGTTAAAAAAAATTCATTCAAAATGCAAGACCAAAGACTTTAGTGTAACAGTACAAAATCTGATCAGTTTTCAGATTCCACATTGCAACTAAACTTTAAGATACTACCACTGGAGGGACTTCCCTGGTGGTCCAGTGGTTAAAAATCCGCCTGCCAGGAATTCTCTGGTGGCACAGTGGTTAAGAATCTGCCTGTCAATGCAGGGGACATGGGTTCGAGCCCCGGTCCGGGAAGATCCCACATGCTGCGGAGCAACTAAGCCTGTGCACCACAACTACTGAGCCTGTGCTCTAGAGCTCACGAGCCACAACTACTGAGCCCGTGTGCCACAACTACGGAAGCCCACGTGCCTAGAGCCTGTGCTCTGCAACAAGAGAAGCCACTGCAATGAGAATCCCGTGCACTGCAATGAAAAGTAGCCCCCACTCACTGCAACTAGAGAAAGCCTGCACACAGCAGCGAAGACCCAACATGGCCGAAAATAAATTAAAAAAAAAAAAAAAAAAAAAGAGTCTGCCTGCCAATGCAGGGGAAATGGGTTCGAGCCCTGGTCTGGGAAGATCCCACAGGCTGTGGAGCAACTAAGCCCATGCTCCACAACAAGAGAAGTCACCACAATGAGAAGCTCGTGCACCTCAACGAAGAGTAGCCCCTGCTCACTGCAACTAGAGAAAGCCTGCACTCAGCAATGAAGACTGAGTGCAGCCAAAAAAATAAATTAAAAAAACAAAATAAAACAAATCAGCCTTAGGAAAAAAATAAGAAACTACCACTGGAGGACTTCATGTATTAAATAAAGACACTCAAGTGTTTGAATTTGGTGTGCTGATGAATTAGGTGCTAATGCATAAAGCCACCCACAGTGGCTGTGTTTTGTTAAGCTAGTTGATGTTTAGTATTATGTTTTTTAAACAGGGAAATGAAGGTGCTGCTTTTTCAAGAGGGGAATTGTATAAAATATTCTCTTTATTTGATGGATTGTGCCACCGAATGAAGCATGCCTGCAGCAAAATAAGGAGGAAAGGCTGATGTTGTCTTTGGCCCTTTTGGTGTTGGAGTTCCTCTTAGACAGCCTGCAGCATGTCCCTGAAGGCATGCTCTATGCCTGCAACCCTGCTTCTGAGGCTTCCAGGGACAATCACAGAGCTACACAGATCCCACAAATGTATAATTTCCAAACTCAGACCTGCCTGCTCTTAAAGCTGCTCAGAAATCCTAGGGAGTGACTCTCTAGGAAGCTCCCCTTTCCCATTCCCCAGAGACCATCCCAACCAGCACCACACTCCTTGAGTCCCTAACATCATCTCCTCTTTCCTGTAGGGAGTAATCAGGAGCTATCAAGCAGGAACCCTCTTAACGTACAGGTCATTTTCCCTACGTGGAGGCTCTAAGTGTGTATTGTCGTAGCTTCTATTCCAAAACTAATGCACACCCCTGAGCTGAGAATTCCATCCATCTTTTCCCACCTCCTCAGCAACCTCACTTCTTTAAATACACCTCTTTCCTCTATTTTAGCTTTTCCCTCTGTAGCTGCTCCAAAAGTCTGCCCTCACTTGCTTCACCCCTTCCACAGCCCTCACTCCTTCCTTTTCCCACTGCCATTTGGGCTCTGTCTTACTCCTCCTCTGAAACCACCTGGTAGATGGAGGTCGCCAATGATGTCTTAGTTACCAAAGGCAAAAGAACCTTCTCTCCCTCTTTCTTTTGTTAGGTATTGGGAATGTGGGAGTTCTGGACATTTTAATTACTGAATTGAGACCATTATTTAGAGTTAAAAGATCTCAGAAAAATAAGGGTTAGCTAGAGAGCTCATCCAAAGCAAAGGACAGCAAGAGAGGCACAGAGAAATTAAGACATTTCTCAGTATTCTACAACTAGGAAGTAGCAGATCTGGACTTTGAAGCCAAGAAGCTAGGCTCCTGCTGGCTTAACCTCTCATTAAACTGCTACTTCTAGTCTCCTGTATTTTTTAAAATTAGGTACTTCAGAGGCTTTCCCCATAAGTACTACTGATCTCAGTGTTTAATAGCTGCATTATATTCTATTGTGTAGATATACTATATTTCATTAGTCACATATTGATTGGTATTTAGACTCTTCAGTTTTGCTATAACAAAAAAAAAGTTGTAATAAACTTTCTTACAGAAAAGAAACTACCATCATTCATATTTTGGTGTAGTACCACAAAATGATATCCAAAATTATCTAAACAGCTATTAAAATACTCCTTCCTTTTCCAACTTATCTGTATGAGGCTGGCTTTTCTTCATATCATTCAACCAAAATAACATTAAAACAGACCGAACGGGATTTCCCTGGTGGGACAGTGGTTTAGAATCCGTCTGCCAATGCAGGGGACATGGGTTTGAGCCCTGGTCCAGGAAGATCCCACATGCCACGGAGCAATGAAGCCCATGCGCCACAACTACTGAGCCTGGGCTCTAGAACCCGTGAGCCACAACTACTGAGACCATGTGTCACAACGACTGAAGCCCACGTGCCACAACGACTGAAGCCCACACTCCTACAGCCCATGCTCTGCAATAAGAGAAGCCACTGCAATAAGAAGGCAGCACACCGCAACAAAGAGTAGCCCCTGCTCGCCGCAACTAGAGAAAGCCTGCGCACAGCAACAAAGACCAAACACAGCCAAAAAAAAAAAAAAGACTGAACGGAGCAGCCAACCTGAGAATCCAGCTCTCTTCTATTAAACCAGACATTAAAGAGAGAAAATCACACCATGACTCTAATCTTTTGGTAAATATAATTACTTATTAAGCAACCTAAATGCCCATCAAAAGAGGAATGGATAAAGATGTGGTACATATGTACAATGGAATATTACTCAACCATAAAAAGGAACGAAACTGTGCCATTTGCAGAGACGTGGATGAACTGAGAGACTGTCATACACAGCAAAATAAGTCAGAAAGAGAAAAACAAATATTGTATATTAACACATATGTGGAATTTTAAAAAATGGTACAGACAAACCTATTTGCAATGCAGAAATAGAGACACAGATGTAGAGAACAAACGTATGAACACCAAGGAGGGGGGTGGGTGGGATGGACTGGGAGATTGGGATTGACGTACGTACACTACTGTGTACAAAGCAGATGGCTGGTGAGGGCCTACTGTATAGCACAGGGGGGAAAAAAAAAGAAGGTACAATCTGTTTGCAAGACATATGTTAAGTTAACCTTAAAAACGCATTCCCGTATACATTAGGTGCAGACAAATACTGTTTGATTCCACTTATACAAGGTACCTAGAATAGTCAAATTCAGAGTCAGAAAGTATGTTGGTAGGTGCGCCCTGGGGAGGGGGAATGGGGAGTTAGTGTTTAACGGGGACAGAGTTTCAGTTTAGGAAGGTGAAAAATTCAGGAGATGGATGATGGTGAGAGTTACCTAACACTGTGAATGTACTTGGTGCCACTGAACTGTACAGTTAAATAAGGTTAAAATAGTATGTTACATATTATGTCTTTTACCACAATAAAAACAATTTTTAGTAGTAGTATATAGTTACCTGTTTATATTATGTTAACATGTATCAGAGTTCATTGTTATTTGAAAATGAATTAATAAGTATTTAAAATTGTTCTCATTTTAACTTTTTATACTACAAATGGCAGTTATAACCAACTCAATTTTTTTTTTTTTTTTGCTTTACAATATTGTGTTAGTTTCTAATGCACAGCAAAGTTAATCAGCTATACGTATACATAGATCCCCTCTTTTTTGGATTTCCTTCCCATTTAGGTCATCACACAGCATTGAGTAGAGTTCCCTATGCTATACAGTAGGTTCTCATTAATTATCTATTTTACACATAGTATCATCAGTGTTTATATGTCAATTCCAATCTCCCAATTCATCCCCCGGCCCCCACTAGCACTCAATAATTTTGAAGAGTGCTAAGAGGTCCTGAGAACAAAAAGCTTGAGAACTGCCGAGGTAGGGTAACATGCATACAAGCCCCTTTTCTCCAAGAGGGGAAAAAAAAAAGCCATATTCTTATTAACAGGGAATCAGTCACACCACTGGCTCCAAAATAGCAAAGCTCTGCAGAGGCTGATATGCTGTGTAGTGAACCAAGTGTTGAAGTTTTAGTTAGCCCATGCATTTAATTTTCCCCCCAAAGACTCTTTTTAAAAAATTTTATTTATTTTTATTTTTGGTTGAGTTGGGTCTTCGTTGCTGCGCATGGGCTTTCTCTAGTTGCTGCAACCGGGGGCTACTCTTCATTGTGGTGCACGGTCTTCTCATTGTGGTGGCTTCTCTTTGTTGTGGAGCACAGGCTCTATGTGCATGGGCTTCAGTACTTGTGGCACTTGGGCTCCGTAATTGTGGCTTGCGGGCTCTAGAGAGCAGGCTCAGTAGTTGTGGCGCCCGGTTTTAGTTGCTCCACAGCATGTGGGATCTTCCTGAACCAGGGCTCGAACCTGTGTCCCCTGCACTGGCAGGTGGATTCTTAACCACTGTGCCATCAGGGAATTAACCGCCCCCCCACCCGCCCAAAGACTCTTAAAGAGCAAAAAAGTATGACAAAACAACAAAACCACCAAATCTCATGCCTTGGATTTGCCAAACCACGAAGCCAGTCTTTCCTGAGACTCCATGCCTTTGCAGCCTGTTAGCAGTTTCCCTGACCATCACCACCTCCACCTAGTACCAAGGCAAGTGGCTTGCCTTCTAACAGATTCACCTATCTTTTCTCTGGGGATAACAGTCCTAAGCAAATTTGAAGACATATTCAGGACCATGAAAAGTAACTGGTTTTGAATTCAGAATAAAGGGATAACTACCTCTGGCCCAATAGGGATGTGCTTCACTGTCTACTTGACTAGGGTCAATTTCATAAGTACCATCTAAAGTTGTCAATATTTTGTTTATTGTGCTATCAAACCCCACGTTTGCATTGCTAATGGATACACTCCAGAGAAAGCTGAAAATGATCTGCCAGAGAGACAACTAGCTTTCTACTTGGCTGAATCTTGTGTACTTTCTACCTTTTCAGATGCTGGTCTCCCAATAGAGCTTGGTATAGCCATTTCGTGACTTACCCACACATACCTCTTATCCAATCCAATAAAAAATGTCTTCTGGAAGGAGGTCCCTTCTGAAAGTAAACACAAGTGTCCTTATACTACAAGACAGCTTTATTTCACAGACTTGGGAACTTTGGAGTGGAAGTCAGGGAAGAGCTGGAGGTGTCTCTGAAGAGAATAATGCATCTAAATAGTCTTAACCACCGACTGGGTGTTGAGTCACATGGCTGGGTAGTGAGTGAATAAAGTTCCTTGGAGCCAAAGTAGTGGGATAAATTCTAAATCCTGAATTAGATGAGTAAGAAAAGCCCTAGGGAAAATCAAGAAGAAAAATATCTATGGTACTGGAAGATAAGGAAAGCAAAACCCTTTTTCTCTGAAGATCAATTTACACATGCAGAATTATATCCACTTGTTAACTGTGTCATAATACAAATAATTTTAACTATAAGTGGGGTCCATGTAACTCTTATCAGGTACCAAGGAGTCACCAAAGCCTCAAGGCTACTGGACGATCCTATTGAGATTTAAATAAAATCGGTTCAATGTATCACCTCATATAGAAAAAACATGTATCCCGCCCACTCTCTTCTGTATATTCTTAGAATCTTTTATTAGTTGCTTTCAGCTTCAATTTTTTGGGTTGTTTTGAATTTATAGCCTCTGCTCTGTCACTCATCTTTAGCACACACTGTCTATACACACAGTGTTACGTATGCTGGTACCCCATGATAGACAACAGCAAATTCTGCCACCAATGCAAAGCTGCAGGCCATATCACACTTCTCCAGAAAGCCTCAGGATGGAGGTGGGGGCATTGGTGTGGAGGAGGGAAGCCTCAATCGAGCACAGTAAATGACTCAGATGGAACAGGGAAATCAGCCATCTGTGTTGCTGGGAGTCCCTGGGAACTTTTTACCAGCTATCTCTTCCTCTAAAGGTCCTAAAATGGTCAAGAACTCTATGATATTGTATGTCAAATTTACATACAATTGTATAAGTGTAATTTTTCTAGGAGGTAGGTCCTTAACTTTCATCAGATTTTCAAAAGCCTCAAGATCCAAGAATGGTGAAGATGTACTTTATATTTAGATGAACATCAAAGTGTGCTCTAATAGTAAACAAAATTGTCTCCCCACTAGATAATTCAATCAGTAACGGGGAAATGCAAATTAAAGCTACAGGACATACCATTTCACACTCATGAAACTGGCAATTCCGGAGTTTGCCAATGCCAAGGATTGGAGCAATAGGAACTCTCACTTGCTGCTAGATGGGTTCAACCACTTTAAAAAACAAAGACATAATCTTCTTAAGTTAATGTTTAAACATATTCTAGACCCAGCAAATTCACTCTTAGGCCAGTTCCCAAACTGTTGGTTTTAACCCAATGGATCATGAATCAATTTAGTGGGTCACAACCAGTATTTTATTTTAATGAAAGTGAATGGAATAAAATGTTATATTTTTACCTCATTACACATAAATAGTGCATTTTTGCCTTATATTTCTTACTATGGGGTCATGGTTAAAAACATGTCCCAAAACAATGACCTGGAGAAACACCTACACACGTGCATAAGGAAACGTGTATGGGAATGTTAACAATATTTTTCCAAGAGCAAAATATGGGAAACAGAGGAAAATGCAAAAATTGTGGCATACTATGGAATAAAATGAAGCAGTGAATATGACTGAACTAACGCTACCACATCTAGGTGGATCTCAAAGTAAGGTTAACTGAAAAAAAAATCAGTCAAAGAAGAATACATACTGTAAGACAACATATTTTTCAAGTTCAAAAATGAGCAAAACTAAATAATGTTTCAGGGTACATACATGGTAACAAAAAAAACTAAAGAAAAGTAAGAGAATGACAAAAATAAAAATTAAGATGGTAGTTACCTCTTTGGGGTTGAAAGGGGATGCAAAACAGAAGGATACACAGGGAATTTCTCAAGTTTAATAATGCTTCCTTTCTAAGCTGGTAATGAGTGCATGGATGTTTGTTTTGTTTGTATTTCTTAGGTATACATTACGTATATGTTTTCTGTATGCAGGCAATATCTTATAATGAATAGGAAAACAAAGCTCTGTCACTAAAATTAGTGTAACAGCAACAGCAGTGCTTTTGCGGGTCACCACCATTCATAAGCCCAGGTTTTTTTTTTTTTTTTTTTTTTTTTTGCGGTATGCGGGCCTCTCACTGTTGTGGCCTCTCCCGTTGCGGAGCACAGGCTCCGGACGCACAGGCTCAGCGGCCATGGCTCACGGGCTTAGTTGCTCCGCGGCATGTGGGATCTTCCCGGACCAGGGCACGAACCCGTGTCTCCTGCATCGGCAGGCGGATTCTCAACCACTGCGCCACCAGGGAAGCCCAAGCCCAGGTTTTGATCTCTACTATTACTCTCCACTAAAAAGAACCAGGACTGAAGGGGAGATGACTCCATGTCCTGGGGCAAGAAAACAGTCAATACTGTTCTGGTACTTTCTAGCATTTCCAGAAAGCAAGGATATTTTTAAGTCTGTCAGAGTTGTGCTGAAAGGATTAAGCAGTCAGCTTAAAGACTATGCTATTAGCTAGACTGCGACACTGCATAAATCAAACTAATTTTGTAAAAATAATTTAGCATTACAAATAGAATGTCCAGAGGGTCTAAAATGGGTTTCTGTACATGGAAAGGAACAGTAGTAACCCCATTTCTTCTTCTCAGTAACACCCATAGGGAGCATAAGGTAAAGACAAAAACAGCAGATATGACAATAACTTCTCTGTGGCTGATTAAAATCTTCCTTTCTTCGTTGTCTATTAAGTGCAAAAAAATCAAGATAACTGGAAACTAGCCAGCAGTTTACTCCAAACCAGATAGTTATAAGTTGCTGTTGTTGTTTTTTTTTAAATCTCAGTGTTTTTATTTATTTATTTATTTGGCTGTGTTGGGTCTTAGCTGCAGCACGTGGGCTTCTCTCTAGTTGTGGCATGTGGGCTCCACGGCACATGGGCTCTGTAGTTTGCAGCATGCAGGCTCTGTAGTTGAGGCAGTCGAGCTCAGTAGTTATGGCATGCAGGTTCAGTTGCCCTGTGGCAAGTGGAATCTTAGTTCCCCAACCAGGGATCAAACTCACGTCCCCTGCATTGGAAGGCAGATTCTTTACCACTGGATCACCAGGGAAGCCCCAGTAAGTTTTATAATAATCACATTTATAATATATTTTATGTTAAGTTGTTTAAAGTGTTTAAAAGAACAAGCCACATTAAATTTTAGTTAATGTTTAGTATTTAAACAACACTGTCAATAGAGAAATTAAATAATTTACTATGAAACCACAGAAATATTACAGGTAAAATAGTTAAAATGTCACATATAAACTTCTTTTTTTTTTTTTTTAAGAGGATCTAGAGATGACAGTCTTTTTTTTAAAAAAAATAAATTTATTTATTTATTCTTGGCTGTGTTGGGTCTTCGTTGCTGTGCACAGGCTTTCTCTAGTTGTGGCGAACGGGAGCTACTCTTTGTTGCGGTGCGCGGGCTTCTCACTGCGGTGGCTTCTCTTGTTGCACAGCGCGGGCTCTAGGCGTGTGGGCTTCAGTAGTTGTGGCTCACGGGCTCTAGAGCGCAGGCTCAGTAGTTGTGGCACACAGGCTTAGATGCTCTGCAGCATGTGGGATGTTCCCGGACCAGGGCTCGAACCTGTGTCCCCTGCATTGGTAAGTGGATTCTTAACCACTGAGCCACCAGGGAAGTCCTAAGACTTCTTTATTAAAAAGTGAGAAATAGCAGTTGATTGTCCACATGGTTTCCAGTACTATTAATCCAAATTCTTAAGTGTTAAGATTCATTTTTGGCTGTCCTTTCAAATATCCTACCACCCATTCCCTAATCTCCTTCCTAAAATCATTCATTAATTCAACAAATATTTATTGAGTGCCTACTTCTAACATAAATTCTTCTGGGTGCTGCTGATACAGAGGTGAGACAACCAAGCAGACTGGGTTCCCACTGTCTTGGGGCTTATGACCTCATCATATAAACATGGCCCTGTGCACAATGACAATACCCAACCACTTACCCAGTAATGAGAACTTTCACAGGTGAAATTCTGGGTTTAAGTGATAGATTCAGGTCCCCATAAATGCTCCCAGAGTGATACTGCTATCAGTGTTAGACTTTGCTACTTTGGGACAAGAAGAGGTCCAGCAGGAACTAAAAATCCCATCTCAAACAGAATGTTAGGTCAGATATTACAAAGACTTAGAAAGGGATAATGATTAGAAAAGCTCAGAGAATGAAACATTTACAATACACAATAGAACTCCCAAGGCACCTGTAGCCTCCATAAATATACCATGGAAAATAACACATGGGCATGTTCTCTCCTAGTCTGGGTTCTTTCTGAATTTCTCATGTCCGTTTCCTCTTTGGTTCCCCTAGTTTCCTTGTATTTGTTTTCAGAACTTTTGTTGCTTCGTTGCCCTCTTCCTTCTCCTATTCTGCAATGTGCAACTATGGCATGGACTGGAAGCCAGGCCTAGAAAAACAAGCAAAAGAGCCTGTCTTGACCAATAATTCCCATACCTACAGGAAGTTATTTGTATAAGATGAAGAAACTCAGAAAAACCCAAGTATTCAACAAAGTTATTCTTTCCCAGAGATGCTTTTGCCGCCATCAAACACTTGCTATTTCGTGAATGATCTCTACAAATTAGGTGAGGACAGTCGTGGGACAGTCCTGGGTCACTGCTATACTCTATTTTTACTTGTCTGCCCTAGAGGATTCAAGGCAAAAATGTTCTTCATAACAAAAAACAAGTCTCTATATGGACCAATGGTTTTGCCTAGTCTGTGGTGTAGCATCCTACTTTGGGTAGAGAGGTGGAGCCAGGCTGCAGCTCTAGGAGTGTTGATGCCAACACTGTGCTGAAAGATCAGTAAAGTGGAAATTAAAATACAGCTTTCCACTCTTTTGAAGAGTCAACCTCCCGTCTTCCTTCTAGGAAAGGCATCCCTATGTCCTGGATTTTCCTGGACAATCCCACCCCAACTTTTTTACTTTACTCCTTAAAGTATAACTACATTTGACTTTTTTGGGGGCGGGGGCGGGCAAAGGTGTTCATTTAGGGAAAAAAAGAAAACAAAAACCCACGAAGCTTATTTCACATAGCATAATGCCTTTCAGATTCATCCATGCTGTTGACTTATTTTTTAGACCACTGTACAACTCTTCTGGTAAGTAAATCTAAAATAAAAAAAAAATAATGTTGGAGGTGGTATGCTGATTTTTGGTTTGGAAAATATGCTCACCATAGCTCAAAAAAAAAAGTATGGCACAATCTATAAAACAAGCTATGAGCTGAGGTACCTTCCAGAAGAGTACACTCTGCTCTTCATTCCTATACTTATTAAGCAAACCTAAGCTAAAGATCTGTTTATATAAGGGAAACAAATTACTTTACTACGAAACTACCGTTCACTGTGCATCTTCCTACTAATGATTATAAACCTTCTGCTCCACTGTTCTGCATAGAAGAGGCGATAATTCTTTTGATAAATAATGAAATTACATGGAACCTGAGGCAAGGGCGGGACTGGACCTCAATGGCTACAGCAAGAGCACTAGCTCTTATCCCCATGGCAGTGGGAGATCTTGCGGCAATGGAGGGTCTTGTAGCTGTATGAACAAACTGCTGGCTTTGAAATCCAGCTGCTTGCCTCTGACAACCCAGCGGCGAATGAGCTGAGAATACTAAAAGAACCACCACAAGGAAACAGATGAAACGTTTGGCCAACTTCATCTAGGCATGAAGAAATGTTTGGTGTAATGCTCTTTATTCCAGCATTAGAGTCAGATTTGGTCTTTTTTAAAAAAATGTTTATTTTATTTAGAGAAAAACATAACAACTCAAAGAATGAGATGGAGAAGAAAATCTTTAAAATAGCAAAATGGCTTCACATATGAAAGTCTGAGCACAAAACCTTTTTGTGGCCCCCTCTGTGACACTCACCTTTAAAATGCTTACTAAATACTTACTGCTCATCTAGTATACGATCTATGGGGAGCCTGAACAAATGCAGGAAGCTTTTTACCCACACAAAAATGGTATTTAGGCAGGATATCTATATTCTGGCAACTGTCCAGAACTGCTCAGCATTGACAAATGGGAAACTAATGTGAGTTTCCCACAGATCCTCATTCGTTCATTTTATAAATATATTTTGACAAACCATTATAAACCAAGTACTAGATTGAGAATAGTGAACAGATTTGATTCATGCCCTCAGGGAGCCAACAGTCTAGAGAGGGAGCAGAGAGGTGAAAAAATAAAATATACAAGAAAATCCATGTAATTACAAATTGAGGTAAGTGCTACAAAAGAAAAGAATATTTTGTAAGATTCTTTTGTTAGGAAAGGGGCTATGAGAGATAAAGACAGTGGGAACCGAATTTAGATTGAAGAAGTGTCTCCTGAGGCTCTTCTCCCCTCTAAATAAATGTACCTAAAATAATTTTTAAAAATCTATTATTTTAAGCACCTTTCTGCCAGAAGATAAGGGCTTTATTTAATAATTTACTTTTTAAAAAATGGTAATCAATGTACAAGGCACAACATTCAAAAAGTATTTGAAAATATGTCTCCCTTCTCTCTCCTGTCTTCCAGTTACCACATCCTGTCTCCTCTGAGACAAATAGTGTTATTAGTTGCCTAAGTATCTTTCTAGAGATAATACTAAACTAAATGTATAACAAGGCCATTCTTCTGAATTCTTTTTTTTTGTTTTGTAAAATATACTTATTTTCCATAAATGTGCTAGTTCTACTAACATGTAATGAGTTTATTACTACTTGAAAATAAATGTTTTAAATTTCTTAGCTTTAATTTCTAATACAGTAACAGACATCAAAAGCTCTTTGGGTTCTCAGTAGTTTTTAGGAAAGTAAAGAAGTCCTAAGACCAAATAGTTTGAGAACCACTAATCTAGGCATTTATAAATGTACGTCAGTTGTTCACTTTTAACCCTACTAAACCCTGGTCATCTATTGCATCATTTTTCTTAAATACATCTTTATTGGAGTATAACTGTTTTACAATGGTGTGTTAGTTTCTGCTTTATTACAAAGTGAGTCAGCTATACATATACATATATCTCCATATCTCCTCCCTCTTGCGTCTCCCTCCCACCCTCCCTATCTCAGCCTTCTAGGTGGTCACAAAGCACCAAGCTGATCTCCCTGTGCTAGCGGCTGCTTCCCACTAGCTACCTATTTTACATTTCGTAATGTGTATATGTCCATGCCACTCTCCCTTTGCCTCAGCTTCCCCTTCCCGACCACCCGTGTCCTCAAGTCCATTCTCTATGTCTACGTCTTTATTCCTGCCCTGCCACTAGGTTCATCAGTACCATCTTTTTTTAAAAAAATCATTTTTGTAAATGTTTTAAAGTGTGTTTTGAGTATATTGGCAATGAGATGGAAACCAAGTTACTTATTTGTGGCTACAATGTGCTGTGGGTTATTTGGCCATCAACACAACACAAATTTCACCATGGTGACTGGCTAGTTGTTTTTCTACAGCACCATAAACATTTAATGTATTAGTATGTAGTACTACTCAAAGCCCATAAAGAATTTTCAGAAAGTAATTATAATGTATATGTCATAGCTGAAGTGTTTTTTTTTTTTTGCCTCTTTTTGGGTTTTTTTGGCCACATCACATGGCAGGTGGGATTTTAGTTCCCCAACCAGGGATCGAACCTGCGCCCCCCACATTGGAAGCATGGAGCCTTAACTACTGGACCGCCTGGGAAGTCCCTGTCATAGATGAAGCTAAATGGCAAGGTTAAACACATACCTGTGGTGGGAGAGTAAAGAGAGAAGCTATTTTTAGATGAAATAACACAGTAATAGTGGAGTGTCTTTTTTGGACTAACCCTCCCACAGTCAGATAACAATGATAAACTCTGGACAAAACATGAAAAACAAGTATTTAAAGGCACTAAAGAGCAACCAAAACCAGGCAGACATTGGAATGGAGTCAAATGCCAGAAGAAGGGAGGCGGCTGAGAGAGCCCAGTTATATTGCTTTGCCTGTGGGCACGCGCCACTCCCTGTGGCATGGAGTGGCTACAACTCAAGCTGAAAACTGCATTTTCATGGCAGAACTGCCCAAGTGAAAAGCACATGATTATACTCTACCTACTTGCAAAGAAGGAGCCAGCAACAGGAATATTCATGACAGTATTTTCTTCTATTATAAATACAAGATGCTCAAAATAATAGCTATAGGGCTTCCCTGGTGGCACAGTGGTTAAGAATCCGCCTGCCAATGCAGGGGACACGGGTTCGTGCCCTGGTCCAGGAAGATCCCACATGCCGCGGAGCGGCTGGGCCCTGTGCACCACAACTACTGAGCCTGTGCTCTAGAGCCTGCGAGCCCCAACTACTGAGCCCACGTGCCACAACTACTGAAGCCCACGCACCTAGAGTCTGTGCTCCTCAACAAGAGAAGCCACCACAATAAGAAGCCTGCGCACCGCAACAAAGAGTAGCCCTCACTCGCCACAACTAGAGAGAGCCCGCGCACAGCAACGAAGGCGCAACACAGCCAAAAAAAAAAAAAAAAAAGCTATAAGAAGAGTCTGACCAAGAGCTAAGAATCCTCAAATAAATAAAAAGAAAAGTGAACACAATCTAGTGGTAACAAAATTCAGATGTATATGGTTTTTATAATTGTTCACGAATAACTCAACACTGGGCAGGAGGCACACACCTGCAATTTCAAGACTCCAGCCAGGAGTGCTGACTAGCCTCAACAAAGTGTCAACTTACTGCCAAAGGACCCAGATCAGTGGAACTTTCCAGTTCTCTAAGGAAGCAATATATAGTTGCCTGCAAAATGGTTCCAAAATCCAATCAGAACTAGAAATTTAAAAAAGACTCAGACCAGGCTCTGAGCATCAAATACCTTCATGAAAGAATCAACAGAAAATCTAAGAGAAGCACTCTAGTTGTGCCTCAATCCAGGGTTTAAGGTCTGGAAATAATTCTACTTTTTAAACTGCTTGCAAAGTTCATTCAACTTTTCCTTCCAGGGACTTCCCTGGCGGTCCAGTGGTTAAGACTCCATGCTTCCACTGCAGGGGGTGCAGATTTGAACCCTGGTCAGGGAACTACGATCCCATACACTCTGCGGCGCAAGCAAGAAATTAAAAAAACAAAACAAAACAGAAACTTCCTTCCAGGTTTTGTTTCATGGAAAAATACAATAAAATCATCATATTTTAACACAAGGAATGCTAACTTTTATTCCTGGCACCTCTGTACCCCACAAATTTAAAAGAACACACACATTCAAACACCCTTCAAAAGCATTTTTGAATCCTAAATAAGCCAGAACATGTGTCAAGGAAGGGGAAAATTAAAGCCTCAGCGAGGAAACATTTTAGTTCCAAAATTCTAAATGCAAACTGCTAACTGAAAAGGGAAATTAACTTTACCAGTCTTAAGATAAAGTTCATGACCCTGTTGTTTTAAAGGAATTCCTAGGCATGGAGTCAGATCATAGACTCAATTCCCAGTTTAGGAATTGAAACAATTCTGGCCTGGAGATAAAACGGTGATGAATTCCTTGACACACCTCTGCTGGAGCAGCTGCTCCCATCTGTCCACTTCCCTCCCTTCCTCTAAAAGCTACTTCAAGGTCTGGATTTATCAGTTACATGTGCTAATTGAAAAGAAGGCACATTTCCCAGGCCACGTTTATGGAAATAACATGCTGGCCCATTTCAACACTCACAAACAGATGTTAAACTGACCAAAGTATATTTAAATAATCTCATCTCACTTGTTCTTGCTAACGCTTACAAATTGGTTCTCTTACGGGACTTTCTTCCCACAAAATGACTGGCCATATACTAGTTTTATAAATATTTGGAAAGTTGTTTTGCTCAGAAAAAAAAGGAAAATAATTGCAGAAGAGAAGAGCTTTTCAAAAGAACTCTTACACAGTGGGCATTAAAAACTCTCCTAAGCCAAGGCACAGAATTCTGGTTCCTTTTTCTTTGTGACCCTCTGACCAGCCTAAATTTGCTGTGTAACTAACTGATCATGAACAAAAGAGAGGCAGTTTGAACTCCAGCAGGAGAAATACACTATATTTAAAGAGTCTGCTCCCGTAAGACTGTTCTGATTAGAGCTCTGAAGCCATTTTGTCCTTTACAAGGGAACCTTGACTTCCTCTACACAATTCACCCATCCTAGCTGCGATAACCATTTCTATTTGAGAAGAAAACTCCAATGAGTTTTTATCACCTTTCTAAATATGAAGCAGTGTCTACAAACACACTGTTTACCAGAAAGCAAAACGGTAAATAAATTAAATGCCCCTATAGGGAAATGGTTGTATAAATTACAGAACATCCAATACAGAACACTATGCAGCCATTAACAGGAATATCAGATAAATCTGTCAATACAGGTACTAACATGATATGTGTCAGTGGGTATTTATGTTTTTAAGCAAAAATGACAAATTTCAGGAAAACAAGCTTGGATGACTCCATTTTTGTAAGGAAAACCACCTTTTATATGTGAAAAAAAAAATCCCAGCACAGATACATATACAAAGATTACTAAATGCTTAGGGAAAGGTCTAGAACAGAGCTATTCAATTGAAATATAATGGAAACAACAAATGAGTATCACATATATAATTTAAAATTATATAGTATCCATATTAAAAATGTAAAGGTGAAGTGAATTTTAATCATTCTATTTAACCCAATAAATTAAAAATGTTACCCTTACAATAATGAAATTGGTACAAAAATTGAGAGTTTGCTTATTTTTTTCTTACTAACTGTTCAAAAATTAATGCATACATTACACTTAAAACGCATCTCAATTTAGACTAGCCACATTTTAATGCTCAGCAGCCACATATGGTTAGTGAGGACTGTACTGGACAGAGGAGGCCTAGAAAGAGAAACATCAAACTATTAACTTTCATTTTGTTTTCTATATTTTTCTGCATTTATTGAATTTTTAAAGCAACTGTTTAAATATAAAAATAATCAAGACAGGGCTTCCCTGGTGGCACAGTGGTTGAGAGTCCACCTGCTGATGCAGGGGACACGGGTTCGTGCCCCGGTCCGGGAGGATACCATGTGCCGCCGAGCGGCTGGGCCCGTGAGCCATGGCCGCTGAGCCTGCGCGTCCGGAGCCTGTGCTCCGCAACGGGAGAGGCCACAACAGTGAGAGGCCCGCGTACCACAAAAAAAAAAAATAAATAAATAATAATAATAATCAAGACAGATCAAAAACCTAAACATACAAGCCAGAACGATATGGGTTCTTTAAAAAAAAAAAGGAAAGAAAGAAAAGGAGAAATTACCTCAACCTCAGGATAGGTAGACTTCTTAGGACACAAAAAGCACTAACCATAAAAGAAAAAAATAAGAGATAAATTTGAATAAAATTTAAAATTTCTGCTCATCAAAACACACCATAAAAAGAAATACTCAATAATAGCATTTATATCTGACAAAGCACACATATCCAGAATATATAACGAACTCCTACAATTCAACAACAAACTGATGAACAACCGAATAAAAAATGAGACTGGAGGAGACATTTCATAAAAGATATAAAATGGCCAATAAGCACATGGAAAGATGTCAGTATTATCAGTTTTCAGAGCAATGCAAATGAAAACTGAAGGAGATACCATTTCACACCCACTAAAATAAAAAAGACTGACAAAACCAAACACGTACTAGGATATGTACCAAGTGGAACTCTCATACACTGCTGGCAGGAATATAAAATAATACTATCATTTTGGAGAACTGTTTGGCAGTCCGATTTTACATTAAACACACATCTACCCTATGACCTAGAAATCTTATTCCTAGGTATTTACTTACCCAAGAGAAATAAAAACATATGTCTTCAAAAAGATCTGGAAACAACCCATCAACAGGATGGATAACCTGGTATATTCTCATACAATAGAAATAAAAAGGAATGAATATGACACAGCAGCTTGGGTGAGTCTAAAAAACATTATGCTGAGTAAAAGAAGCCAAGCACAAAAGAGTTACACAACATATTTGATTTACATGAAGTTCTGGAGTAGGAAAACTAATCTATCATTAATAAAAATGAGTGGTTGCCTGAGGCAGAGGGTGCGAGGGGGCTGGGGAAGAGAACCAACTAGAAAAAGGCATGAGGAAGCTTTCTGGGGTGATGGAATCATACTACACCTTATTTCAGGTGGTGGATACATGGATATATACAATTGTTAAAACTCACTGAACTGGGCTTTCCCAGGTGGCGCAGTGGTTAAGAATCTGCCTTCCAATGCAAGGGACACGGGTTCGAGCCCTGGTCCAGGAAGATCCCACATGCCACGGCAACTAAGCCCGTGCGCCACAACTACTGAGCCTGAGCTCTAGAGCCCACAAGCCACAACTACTGAGCCCAAGTGCCACAACTGCGGAAGCCTGTGTGCCTAGAGCCCGTGCTCTGCAACAAGAGAAGCCACCACAATCAGAAGCCCATGCACCGCAACGAAGAGTAGCCCCCACTTGCTGCAACTAGAGGAAGCCTGCGTGCAACAACGAAGACCCAACGCAGCTATAAATAAATAAATAAATAAATTTATTTTTAAAAAAACAACAACAACTCACTGAACTGACACTAAAGCTCCTGTGATAACTAACCTATTCCTTGTCAAGAAAGTCAAATGTTATGGGAAACCAAAAAGCACTCAATGGATGCTGTTTAATACATCTTCAGAACAGATGAAGACTGAGAAAATAACGAAGCTTGGAATATGGGGAATTATCACTAAAATGTTCTCTATCATTCTTGATGTGAGTCCACACGAACCTCTTCAACATATGTTCTTCTAGTTTTATTTATAAATGAGATGAAGGGATGCTAACCACAACTAAAATGATATCCTATCTCTCTGCAATCTTGCCTTATTTATATCTCACCCCTTTCTTGAATATTTTCAATGTATATCCATATAATAAGGCATCTAGCTGAAATAACAAAAAAAAAGAAAAGAAAAAAGATGGCAAAGAAGTGAAGAAACTAAATATGAGAAAAGATAGAGAAAGGACTTCCTGTGTTCAAGTACAATCTAGTCAATTTAGTTCGAAAGAAGGAAAAACATGAAGCCATTAAATATGCTCATAATTGAAAGTCAGGGAAATCTTTCAAAAAGTCTCTTCCCCACTGGACATTCCCAGTTCATTCAGTTCTTTCTTTTTTTTTTTTCTTGCAGTAAAAGCTGTAAGAAAATCCCTGAAAGCAACAAAGAGGCAGTCACCCCAAACTGTCTTAGCAATAAATTGGATATCGTGCCAAGTGGCAGAATGTTTAGCTCATGTCTCTATAACATCTCCTACATCTACTCCATTTACTGCAGCACACAGCAACTTCGCTGGCAGTCACCAGCCACAGCCTGAACACTTTAATAATGGTGCATATTATACAGCAAAATCCCTTAGGTATATTTTAAGCCAGTACCTATACTAAATGGGGAAAACCACCAAACAGTTATCCAAAAGGAAACACAAAGTTAAGTGCAGGAAAGGCTGAGGGAATACCATGTACTTCCTGACTAGAAAACAAGGCTTCCAGGCACATATCAGAGCTTTTGCTCACTCTGCAAAGATGTACATTGCGTTGGACTTCCCTAGTGGCGCAGAGGTTGAAAATCCACCTGCTAACGCAGGGGACACGGGTTTGATCCCTGGTCCGGGAAGATCCCACATGCCACGGAGCAACTAAGCCTGTGCGCCACAACTACCGAGCCTGTGCTCTAGAGCCCGTGAGCCACAACTAATGAGCTCACGTGCCACAACTACTGAAGTCTGCACGCCTAGAGCCCATGCTCCACAACCAGAGAATGCACCACAATGAGAAGCCCGCGCACAGCAGTGAAGAGTAGCCCCCATTCGCCACAACTAGAGAAAGCCCACATACAAAGACCCAAAGCAGCCAAAAAAAAAAGTATATTCCCTTAAGATGTGCATTGTGAAATGTATTGCTGTGGAAACAACACTTCTACAACAAGACGACAAGTCAACCTCAAATAAAGGAAATAGCAGGAGTGGTGAAATAAGTCTTGTGTAATGAGTAAGGAACTTCCCACAGGTCTATGCTTGAAGTATGGCATGATTAAGCTGAAATGAAATGTCATTCTAATCACATAATAGACATTACTGTTTGTTTCCGGGGTCAGTTACTTGCTGAACACAAGCTGTGGAACCAAAAACACTCTGCTTTTAAGATTAAGACTGAGAGGAGAATACAAATAACCAAAAAGATAAGAATGAAATCTCCTTAGATCTGAGTTTACCTAAGGCTTTTTAAAAATGGTGATCATTAATAAAAACTATTTATTTATTAATGCATCCAATAAATGCCTATAAATTATTTTCCAAGTACCAGAGTAGACATAAAAAAAAAAAAAAAAGACACAAGGCCTATGCCTTCAAGCTCACAGTGTAGTGGTACACACCAACATGTAAACTGACAGAGTACAGTACAGCAAGTGCTGCAATAAAGGCTTTGAACAGATGCACTGGAAAGGGATATTAGTTCAAGTTTTTAGATGAAAGACACAGACACTAACTCTGGCTGATAATGACAGAAAAGGAATTTATTTAAAAGATACTGGGGGAAAAGAAAAGATACAGGGGGCTTCCCTGGTGGCTCAGTGGTTAAGAATCCTCCTGCCAATGCAGGGGACACGGGTTCAAGCCCCGGTCTGGGAAGATCCCACATGCCATGGAGCAACTAAGCCTGTGTGCCACACTACTGAGCCCACGTGCCACAACTACTGAAGCCCACACACCTAGAGCCCGTGTTCCGCAACAAAAGAAGACACCACAATGAGAAGCCCGTGCACCACATCAAAGAGTAGCCCCAGCTCACCACAACTAGAGAAAGCCCACGCACAGCAACAAAGACCCAATGCAGCCAAAAATAAATAAATTAAATTTAAAAAAAAGATAAGATACTGGGCTTTGCAAGTGTCCACAGGACACATACCAAGCTAGGCCATATCCAGGGCCATAAAACTAATGTCAACAAATTTAAAAGAGGTGAAGGGGATGGACTTCTCTGGCAGTCCAGTGGTTAAGACTCTGTGCTTCCACTGCAGGGGGCATGGGTTCGATCCCTGGTCAGGGAGGTAAGATCCCGTGTGCCATATGACGTGGCCTAAATACATAGATAGATAGATACATAGATAGAGACGTAGATAGATAGATCAGAACAGCAATCAATCAATAAATAAAAGAGGTGAAATCATAAGGAGAGTGTTCCTTAACAACAATGGAATCAAATGAGAAATCAACAACAGAAGGACAACAGGAAAACCTCCAAACACATGGAAACGGAGCAATACACTTCTAAATAATGCATGCATCAAAGAGGAGGTCTCAAGGGAAATTTAAAAATATACCGAAATGAACGAAAATCAGAATACAGCATGACAAAATTCATGGGGTAGAGCTAAAACAGTGCAGGAGGGAAATCTGTAGTACTAAATACATACATTATAAAGAGGAAAAGTCTAAATCATCAGTCTAAAGCTCTCACCTCAAAAATCTAGTAAAAAGAAGAGTAATATAGGGACTTGCCTGGCGGTCCGGTGGTTAGGACTCTGCACTCTCACTGCTGAGGGCCTGGGTTCAATCCCTGGTCGGGGAACTAAAATCCCACAAGGGGTGCAGCGTGGCCAAAAAAAAAAGAGTAATATATATGCAAAGCAAGAAGAAGTAAGGAAATAATAATGAGCAGAAGTCAATGAAATTGAAGACAGAAAGACAACAGAAAAAAAAAATCAAGGAAGCAAGAAAAGAGCTACTTCTTTGAAAGGATCGACAAACCTCTAGCAAGATTAACAAAAAATAGAAGACACAAATTACAATACCAGGAATGAAATCAGTTATCACTACAAATCCCACATACATCAAAGGAATAATAAGACAATGCCACAGAGAACCCTACCCACATAAATTTAACAACTTAGACAAAATGGGCCAGTTCCTCTAAAATCACAAACTAACACAACTCACCCACTATGAAAGAAATAATTTGACAAGCCCTGTAAATATTAAGGAAATAGAACTTAAAAGAAAATCTCTAGGCCCAGATGGTTTCACTGGAGAATCTACCAAACATTTAAACAAGAATTAACATCAGTTTTACCCAATCTCTTCCAGAAAACAGAACAGAAGGGAACACTTCTCAAATTCATTTTATGATACCAAAACCAGATAAAGAGAGTAAAGAGAAAACAAATACCAACATTCCCTCATAAATCCTTAACAAAATATTAGCCAATAGAATTCAACAATATATATAAAAAGAATTATATACCATAACCAAGTGGGGTTTATTCCAGGGATAAAAGCTCAACATTTCAAAATTAATCAATGTATATTAGCATAGGACAGATATATACATCAACAGAACAGAACCCAGAGATAAACTTAATTAAGGTCAATTAATTTTTGACAAAAGTACCAATACAATTCAATGGGGAAATACCTTTTTTCAAAAATGGTGCTGAAACAACTAGATATCCACAGGCAAAAGAAGGAAGTTGGACTCCTACATCATACCATACAAAAAAATTAACTCAAAATTATGCAAAACGTAAATGTAAGCACTAAAGCTATAAAACTTTTGGAAGAAAACATAAGCATTAATATTTGTGATCTTGGGTTAGGCAACAGTTTCTTAGCTAAGACACCAAAAGCACAAGTAACAAAAAAATAACGAAGATTAAGGATTTCATTAAAAACAAACAAACAAACAAAAAAAACCACACAACTATGCTGCTAAGGACATGAAAGTGAAAAGATAACCCACAGAATGAGGGAAAATATTTATAAATAATATATCCGATAAGAAGCCTATATTTAGAATATATAAAGAACTCTTATAACTCAATAATAAAAAGACAGTCCAATTAAAAATGGGGAATGGGGCTTCCCTGGTGGTGCAGTGGTTAAGAATCTGCCTGCCAATGCAGGGGACATGGGTTTGAGCCCTGGTCCGGGAAGATCCCACATGCCACATAGCAACTAAGCCCGTGCGCCACAACTACTGAGCCTGTGCTCTAGAACCTGCGAGCCACAACTATTGAAGCCTGTGCACCTAGAGCCCATGCTCTGCAACAAGAGAAGCCACTGCAATGAGAAGCCAGCACACCACAACAAAGAGTAGCCCCCGCTCACTGCAACTAGAGAAAGCTCGCGTGCAGCAACAAAGACCCAATGCAGCCCAAAATAAAATAAATAAAATAAATTTATTAGGGGCTGCTCTGGTGGTGCAGTGGTTAGGAGTCTGTCTGCCAATGCAGGGGACATGGGTTCAAGCCCTCATCCAGGAAGGTCCCACATGCCATGGAGCAACTAAGCCCATGTGCCACAACTACTGAGCCTGTGCTCTAGAGCCCGCGAGCCACAACTACTGAGTCTACGTGCCAGAACTACTGAAGCCCACGCGCCTAGAGCCCATGCTCCGCAACAAGAGAGGCCACCGCAATGAGAAGCCTGCGCACAACGAAGAGTAGCCCCCACTCGCTGCACCTAGAGAAAGCCCATGTGCAGCAACAAAGACCCAACACAGCCAAAAATAAAATAAATAAATTTATTTAATAAATAAATAAATAAATTTATTTTTTTTTAATGGGAAACAGATTTGAATAGACTCTTCTCAAAAAAAGATATACAAATATCTAATAAGCACATGAAGATGATCAACATTATTAGCCACCCATAAGACAGCACTTCACACCCCCAAAGATGGCTATGATCAAAAAGACAGTGCTGATGAGGATGTAGAAAATAGAACCTTTGTGGAAATGTAAAACAATGCAGTTGCTTTGGAAAACAGTCTGGAATCTCCTCAAATACTTAAACACAGTTACCATATGATCCCACTCATTCCCACCCAAGAGAAATGAAAACACACGTCCACAGAAAAAAACGTGTACACAAACGTTTATAGCATTATTTACAATTGCCAAAAAGTGGAAACTGACTTGAATGTCCATCAACTGATGGATATCCATACAATGGACAATTATGTGGCAATAAAAAGAAATGAAATACTGAAATATGCTACAAAATGAATGAAACTTGAAAATATTATGCTAAGTGAAAAAGCCAGAAACAAAAGACCATGTATTATACATTCCACTTACGTGAAATGTTCAGAATCGGCAAATCCGTAGACAAAGAAACAGACTGGTGGTTGCCTAAGCTGGAAGTGGAAGGAATTGGGGGGTGGGGGGAGGAAATGGGAAGTGACAGGTACAGGATTTCTTTCTGGGGAGATGAAAATTGTCTCAAATGGGTCAAGTAATGTTTGCAAAACTCTGTGACTCTACTAAAAACCACTGATGTGTACACTTTAAATGGGTGAAGTGTACGGTATGTGAATTGCATGACAACAAGGCTCAATTAAAAAAAAATAAATCAACGTTATCCATATTAACAAGCTAAAGGAAAACAAATCACTTGACTATATCAATATATACAGAAAAAGCAGTTGACAAAATTTAACACCCACCCATGATAAAAACCCTGAAAAAATTCAGAAACAGAGGGGCACTTACTCAACTTGATTAAAAGCATCTACAAAAAGCCTACAGCTAACTTATACATTATAGTGAAAAACTGAATGTTTCTCCCTAAGACTGGGAACAAAGCAAGGATGTCTGCTCTCATTGCTCTTATTCAACACAGCGCTGTAAGTTTGAGCCAGAGTAATAAGGCAAGAAAAGGAAAAAGCATACAGAGAGAATAAAGGATAAAACTGACTCTATTAGCAATAATGATTAACTACCTAAAAACCCCAAGGAGTCTATTTTTAAAAATCCTAAAAGTAATATGTGAGTTCAGACAGGTTGCAGGATATAAGATAAACACACAAAAATCAATTATATTTCTATATACTAGCAATGAACATGTGGACACTGAAATTAAAAACACAATGCCAGTGGACTTTCCTGGTGGTCCAGTGGTTAAGAATCCACCTTCTAATGCAGGGGATGCAGGTTCGATCCCTGATAGGGGAACTAGGATCCCACATGCCACGAAGCACCTAAGCCTGCGCGCCACAATTACTGAGCCTGTGCACCACAACTACAGAGCCCACGCGTTCTGGAACCCGAGTGCCACAACTAGAGAGCCCCTGTGCTGCAACTACTGAGCCTGCATGCCACAACTAGAGAGAAGCCCACATGCCTCAACGAAGAGCCTGTGTGCTGCAATGGAAGATCGCATGTGCTGTAACTAAGACCTGATGCGGCCAGATATAAAAAACAAAATAAATATTTTTTTAAAAAACACAAAAAAAACAATACCAGGGAATTCCCGGGCGGTCCAGTGATTAAGACTCCATACTTGCACTACTGAGGGCACAGGTTCAATCCCTGGCTGGGGAACTAAGATCCTGCAAGCTGCACACCACGGCCAAATTTTTTAAAATAATAAATAAAGTCAATTAAAAAGAGATAGAGAGCTGGAGTGGCTATACTGTTATCAGACAACATAGACTGTAGAACAGAAAAATGTTACTGAAGATAAAGATTGATTAAAAATACAATAGCATTTATGATCATTCAAAAGAAAATGAAATATTAGGTACAAATCTAACAAAACATGTATAGGACTTAAATGCTAAAAACTGCAAAATGCTGATAGAAAAACAAAGAAGATCTAAATAAATGGAGATACATACAATGTTCACTGATTGGAAAACTCAGTATAGTAAAGATATCGATTCCCCTTGTATTGACATATAGGTTTGTATTAGTCTGCTTGGGCTGCCATAACAGAATACTATAGACAGGTGACTTAAACAACAGAAAGGCATTTCCTCACAGTTCTGGAGGCTGCAAATCCAAGATCAAGGTAAGACCTCTCTTCCTGGCTGGCAAACAGGTACCTTCTTGCTGTGTCTTCACATGGCCTCTTCTCTGTGAATGTTTGGAAAGAGAGGTTTCTGGTGTCTCTTCCTTTTTTTAAAAAAATATTTATTTATTTATTTGACTGCACCAGGTCCTAGTTGCATGGCACACAGGATCTTAGTTGCAGCTGCGGGATCTAGCTCCCTGACCAGGGATTGAACCCAGGCCCCCTGCACTGGGAGCAGGAGTCTTAACCACTGGACCACCAGGGAAGTCCCTCTTCCTCTTCTTATAAGGAGATGGCTCCTACTGGATTAGGACCCACCCATATGACCTCATTTAACCTTAGTTACCTCCTTAATACCTTATCCCAAAATACAGTCACATTGGGGGTTAAGGCTTCAAAATATAAATTTTGGCGGGGAGGGGGACACAATTCAGTCCATAATAAGGTTTAACGCAATTCCTATCAAAATCCCAGAGTTTTTGTAGATACAGACAAAATTATTCTAAAATTTTAAGAAAAGGCAAAGGAACTAAAATTGTTTAAAAAAATACTTCTGAAAACAAATAATAAAATGGGAGGAATCAGCCTACCAGATTTCAAGATTTATTTTATAAGTCAGTAATCAAGATTGTGGGATTGACACATGTCAATGGAACGGAGAACCCAGAAACAGATAGAACCATAAGCCAAACTGATTTTTGACAAAAGGGCAAAAGCAATTCAAAGACAGCCTTTTCAACAAATGGTGCTAGAAATGGGACAGCATAGGCAAAAATAAATAAAATTTAAAAATTAAAAATCATGCCTTATACAAAAATTCTTAGACACTGGAAGTAAAATCCATAAAAGGAGAAAATGATAAATTGGACTTCATCAAAATTAAAAAATATATGCCCTGTGAAAGATCCTCTTAAAAGGATAAGACAAGCTACACACTGGAAGAAAGGATTTGCAAACCACATATCTGATAAAGGACAAATATCTAGCATTTACAGACAACTCTTAAAACTCAAAAGTCCAAACAATCCGGTTAGAAAATGGGCAAAAGACACGGATAGTCATTTCACCAAAGAGGATATATATATGGTAGAAGAGCACATGAAAAGGTACTTAACACCTTAAGGAAATATATTTACATGCCATTAGGGAAATATAAATTAAAATCATAATGAAGTATCACTACACACCTACTGGAGTGGCTAAAATAAAAAATAATGACCATGCCAAATGTTGACAAGGATGCAGAGAAACTAAAATCCCTTACACACTGCTGCTGGAAACATAAAATGGTACAGCCCCTTGGGAAAAGTTTGGCAGTTTCTTATAAAAACTATACATTCAATTACCACATGACCCAGCAACTGACCCCTCTCAGAACATCTACCTCTGAGAAATGAAATTTTAATTGTGGTGAGCAGAATAACGACTACCACTCCCCCCCCACCCAACCCCCCCGGAATATTCACTTCCTACCCTCCTGGAATCTTCTAATTAGTTATCTCACCTTACATGCAAAAAGGACTTTGCACATGTGATTAAGGGTATTGGACCTTGAGACAGGGGAGATTATCCTCGATTATCAATCTGGGTCCAATCTAATCAAAGGAGTCCTTAAAAGTGGAGACCCTTTCTCAGTTGGGTTAGAGATGTGATGAAGGAAGGAGTAGACATTCACAGTTTGAGAGGGAATCAACCAATTGCTGCTGGCTTCGAAAACAGTAGGGGGTCATGAGCCAAGGAATGTGGATGATCTCTAGAAACTGGGAAGGTCCATAGCTGAAAGCAAGAAAATGAGGACCTTAGTCCTACACTCACTAGGAACACAGACCTGCTTTGATTTTAGCATGGTGAGACCACAGTGTTGGACTTCCAGTCTGAAAAATTGTAAGACGATAAACTTGTGCTATGTAAGCAGCAACATTTGTAGTAATTTGTTACAGCAGCAATAGAAAACTTGTTCACACAAAAATGACACACTTATGGGAACTTCCTGGTGGCACAGTGGTTAGGACCCAGTGCTTTCATTGCTGTGGACCAGGTTCAATCCCTGGTTGGGGAACTAAGATCCTGCAAGATGTGCTATGAGGCCCACCTCCGCCTCCCCCCAAAAACCCCACAAACTCACACACTTACATTCACACAAAAACCTGTACACAAGTATCTGTAAAACTTTATTTGTGATACTGTAAGATGTTACCATAAGGGGAATCTGGGTCAAGGAGTCAAGAAAACTGTGTTATTTTATACAACTGCATGTGAGTCTACAATCTCTCAAAATAAAAAGTTTAATTAAAAAAAAAAGGTATTGGGTTACTCATCAAAATCCAGGAGGATTCAAGAACCAAGCTCAGAGGCCAGAAACAATGCCCCCAAATCACACTGCAGACCTAGACTGATGAGGACGCTGCTGTCATGGACACCATCCACGTACTGTAGCTGGCACCCCTATGTAGGCCCAAGAAGATTTTTGGAGTTCCCTGCCTCTGCCTCACTAGGCCTGGACTCAAAATGCTGGGCACATAGCTGATTCCTGAGGCCAAGGTTCCTGACTGAAAACTAGCTACAAAGGGTGGTGGGAAATCAAGGGTTTTGAATATTCAGCTCCTTGCCTCCCATGAAGGGTGGCATTTATGAAATTTCTTGCAGATCTCTGAGGAGGTGAGACCAGACAGACAAGAAGAAGGTCCAGGATCTTCCCTGGCGGTGCAATGGTTAAGAATCCGCCTGCCAATGCAGGGGACACGGGTTCGAGCCCTGGTCCGGGAAGATCCCACATGCCGTGAAGCAACTAAGCCCGCGAGCCACAACTACTGAGCCTGCACTCTAGAGCCCACAAGCCACAACTACTGAGCCCACGTGCTGCAACTACTGAAGCCCATGCACCTAGAGCCCGTGCTCCATGACAAGAGAAGCCACCATAATGAGAATCCCACGCACCGCAACAAAGAGTAGGCCCCACTCGCCACGACTAGAGAAAGCCCGCACGCAGCAACGAAGACCCAATGTAGCCAAAAAAAAAAAACAAAGACGGAGCTGAACTGAAACTGGGAGTTACAAATAGACTGATATAGATATGAGGGAATTTCACATAAGAAAATTCATGGATGTTTTAGAAATTGTATCAAAAAATATTCCCAGATATTTCGTTTCTGAACAGAACAGGGAAAACCAACAATGGGAACAATGTAGTAAACAGCTCAAAAGAGAAAAGAAAAGCATCAGATATTTAAGATACAAAGTATTTTAATGGTGAAAATCAACAGGTTTTAGGAGAAGCATCAGTTCATATCTGATATGAAAGATAAGTCATCAAATGTATTTTTAAAGAGTACTGGGTATTTCTTCCTATGCTCAGAGTGATCAGAAATATTTCCTTTGAGTTACTCAAATTCACCACTTGTAATGAACAACTTTGTACTAGTTGCAGGGAAACACTTTAAAAAGAGCAATACAGGGTATCTGCCCTTAAAGAACTCACTCTAGTTCAGGCAAGATGAATGTTTAATATAACCTAAACATTTTCCAGATAAAGACCTAGAAATGCTAGATTAAAATATACCAAAAATTATTTTAAATGTATAGCTGAACCCACAAGAAAGAAAGGGAAACCCCCAGGGTGCCTGGATCAAAGAAGGAACTGAAAACCACAGTGGTAGCATGTAAGTTGATATAGTGGTTACAAGGGGGTGAATGGGGTGGGGAAGAAGTTTCAATAACTTCCGCCCTGGGTTTTGTTATCCACATGATAACAGGACTGGTCTTGGACTTATAAAAGGTGGAAGGAACACCAGAACTAAAACCTCAAATAAAGTAGAAGCTACTTTATCCTCAGGGAAAGGACAGACTAGGAAAAATTCACCTAACAGCCCATGGAGCAGACAAGAAAACTTTTCTCCGCTTGGACAGTAGGGAAAAGGGGGAAAAAAGTACCTCCTGAGAACTGGAACCCTGGGCATGCAATCACATGGAGTTGGGGTTCAAAGTTACTTCAATTATAAGAGCTGAGTGTTCTACAAACTTCAAAGCCAAAAAAAATTAACATAAATATTAGCCCAAGCCAGGGCATTTGGTAGAGAATTCATCTGCACTTTTGAGAAATACAGCTTCACTAGGCCATATGAGATCACTCCAAGACAAAACCTTACTAAAGATGAGTAAAGAATACTAAACACAAAAGGAAATAATCCACTATAAGACAACAAATGAAATAAAGACAGCTTTAGAACTCCAAGAACTGATAAAAGAACCATCAGACAGACACTATAAAGGAAGTATACATAAAATGATTATGAATATAAAAGAAAACCTCAAAACCATATGAATGAGATCTTATGAAAAAAACAACAGGCAGATTTGAAAACAAATCAAATAAAAATTCTAAAAATAAAAAACGTAGTCACTGAAATGAAACTCAATGAACAAGTTAAAATAGATTAGGGCTTCCCTGGTGGTACAGTGGTTGAGAATCTGCCTGCTAATGCAGGCGACACGGGTTCGAGCCCCGGTCTGGGAGGATCCCACATGCCACGGAGCAACTAGGCCGTGAGCCACAACTACTGAGCCTGCGCGTCTGGAGCCTGTGCTCCGCAACAAGAGGGGCCGCGATAGTGAGAGACCCGCTTATAGCAATGAAGAGTGGCCCCCGCTTGCCACAACTAGAGAAAGCCCTCACACAGAAATAGAGACCCAACACAGCAAAAATAAATAAATTAATTAATAAAACAAAGGACTAGCTTTTGCCAAAGAATGACTGGAGTTTAAAAATAAATAAATAAATAAAATAAAATAGAATAAACACAGCTGAAGAAAAAGTAAAGAACTAGAACACAGGAAACAGCCAGAAGGCAACTCAGAGAAATAGTGAGATGAAAAAAACCAAAGAAAAGTGAAGTGATACTGAGGACAAAATGAAAAGATCTGACATATAGGAGTTCTAAAAGGAGATAATAAAATGCAAACAGACAATATTCAAAGAGATAATGCCTGAGAAATTTTCAGAACTTTCAAAAGGCATGAAGCCTCAGATTTAAGAAACAAAACTAAATCCACACCATCAACATTGTATTGAAGCTGCAGAAATCCAGAGTCAAAGAAAAGATCTTAAAAGAGCTTTATTCTTCTTAAGGCATGAATAAGAAAGAATAAAATAACTATATTTCATGGTCCAATATTTAAAGGGCCATTAGTGGAACAGCAGTAGAGAGAGAGGACCTGCATCAGGAAAGAGTGTGGGAGGGCAGAGCTGGGCTTGAAAAATGGGCAGGATTCCCATAGATGGGGAGAGATGAGGGCACCTGGGGGTGGGAGTGGGGAGTCTGAATAAGCCGAGGGAGGAAAATGTGGGGCAAAGGGAAGGACTTCTTTCTCGCTGCCAAACAGAGTAACAGAAAAAAGTGTGGTTGGCTGTATAAAGTAGTATGTTGTTCACTAATATTAGGCTAAAGAATTTGAACTTAATAGTAGGTAACAAGGATCAAATTTTTGAGCAAGTGATAGGATCTAAACTGAATTTCTGCCAAAAACCTCTTATCCCAGCAGCAGCACCCCAGGTGCATATAGGAAGAAGGACTGTTGCCTTTAAGTAAATTTAGGAAACAATTCTAATAGTCCAAGCTTTTCAAAAGACTTATTACCACAAAGAGAATCTGCAGAAAGACCCAGAAAAAAGGCAATGGGAATGAAGATGAAATATAGAGAGAAGAGGGGGAGGAGAGGGAGGGAAATAATATAAATGAATATTTATAGACATTTTTAAGGTGGAATTAAAAGGACTTCAAGGATTGGGCAGTGGGCGGGGTGGGAGGGTGGGAGGCAGGAAAAAGAAAGGGAAGAAGACAGCACTGAGGTGCGGACTGAGTGAGTCAGAAAACAGTGGTGGTATATTTTTTTCTCCAGAGACAGACAGGCAGTGTGACCCGGCAGATAAGAACACTGGACTAGAAAGAAGCTTTAGTTTAGGTACTCTCTCTGACAAGCTACTTAACTACACAGACTCCGTTTCTCCAGCATTGTAAAATGGAACAAGTTAGAGAAAATGAATTAAATGTTGGATCACTGTGGTGTCAAGGGGATTCAGAAAAAACTTCCAGCAAGCAGTGAGAAATATGCAGTGAGGGTCTGGAGCTCAGGAGAAAGGCAGTTCTGGAAGGACAGAGAACCAGCAACATAGAAGAGATGGTTAAAGCTGTTGGAGTAGATGAATGACATTATTTAAATGCATAAAGAGAAGAGGCCTGTGAATCTTGAGAAAACTCTACACAAATGCAGAAAAGGTGGCAGTGGATAAGCTTAGAGTCTTATCAGGAAGGGGTGTCCTGAGATAGTGTATCATAATTAGATGACATACCATACTGGGAGAAAGAAGTTGTGTGCCATTTTCCATTGCTAATCAATTTCCCCAAGGATTGATAAAATGTAAGGAAAATACAAGCCTTTATCATGAACTTTCCCTACTATATCTGGGAAGCACAGATCCTTTGCTTTCATTATGGTGCTAACCAAAGTCCTATTCAAAGGAGTTTAAAAAATATGTAACTCCAATTTTATAAAGACAGATACTTCATAATCTAAGGCTTCATGCTGAAATTCTGCTGGGCTCATTCTTGTATGATACTATAAAACACATAGCTAATCCAAGTTAGCCCAATAGGAAAGTTGGTTTCACCACAACAAGACTGAGAAATTGAGGTCCAAACAGGTCCAATGCTACAATCAGAATGATCTTCTGAAATGCCATCAAAAAGTTGGATTTAGTTAACCCACAGCACACACAGAAACATGGCTGGGAAGCAGACATGATGTTTGTGGCTACTGTGCTCTAAAGGGAACTTCTTCAAATCTTTTCTTTGAAACTAGTTACACTAGACAAGAGCCCAAGATCAAGAATGTTTTGTACATGGGATCCCTTAGATCTTTCTAATTTTCACTTCTGGTCCAAATAAGTTATGTCACACTTCTCTCTTTTGGTTCCTGCCCCATACAGTTCACCATTCTGCATGCAGCTGGGGCTAAATGATCCCAGTTTAAAGCAAAAGTCAATGCAAAGTGTGGGTTTTTCCTGCTCATTCTCAAATAAGCAGCTACTAATTGTAAATATTTCAAGTTCAAGTAAAGTCTAACATTCAAAAGGTTGTGACTATTTTTTATGGTCATAAGCATACAGAATTACTATATCTAAAGATTAATGATTGTTCAGAATCTTCCATTCTTAATGATACAGAAATATTAGCCTAGGTTAGAAATAGTAAATTATTTCAGCTGAAATTTATCATAGGTTCCCTTGGGTAACAGGGTTTTGGCAAGAATCCAGAGCTAGTAACTGAATATAGTAAGTGCTGCACCTCACATCAGCCTGATTTTCAATCCCTGACCAAAATAATCAGAACACAGCTTCTCAGCCTCTCCCAAAAGAAAAATCCCCCAATCCAAATTAAATTATTTATCAAATATGCATCTTTCTGTATAATCATAATCTTCCACCAAACAGCAGCAAGATGCCTGTATCAAAATGTGATCAGACCAGGAAGAAACAGAAAATATGAACAGACCAATCACAGGCACTGAAATTGAAACTGTGATTAAAAATCTTCCAACAAACAAAAGCCCAGGACCAGATGGCTTCACAGGCGAATTCTACCAAACATTTAGAAAAGAGATAACACCTATCCGTCTCAAACTCTTCCAAAATATAGCAGAGGGAACACTCCCAAACTCATTCTACGAGGCCACCATCACTCTGATACCAAAACCAGACAAAGATGTCACAAAGAAAGAAAACTACAGGCCAATATCACTGATGAACATAGATGCAAAAATCCTCAACAAAATACTAGCAAACAGAATCCAACAGCACATTAAAAGGATCATACACCATGATCAAGTGGGGTTTATTCCAGGAATGCAAGGATTCTTCAATATACGCAAATCAATCAACATGATACACCATATTAACAAATTGAACGAGAAAAACCATATGATCATCTCAATAGATGCAGAGAAAGCTTTCGATAAAATTCAACATCCATTTATGATAAAAATCCCTACAGAAAGTAAGCATAGAGGGAACTTTCCTGAACATAATAAAGGCCATATATGACAAACCCACAGCCAACATCATCCTCAATGGTGAAAAACTGAAACCATTTCCACTAAGATCAGGAACAAGAAAAGGTTGCCAACTCTCACCACTCTTATTCAACATAGTTTTGGAAGTTTTAGCCACAGCAATCAGAGAAGAAAAAGAAATAAAAGGAATCCAAATCGGAAAAGAAGAAGTAATGCTGTCACTGTTTGCCGATGACATGATACTATACACAGAGAATCCTAAAGATGCTACCGGAAAACTACTAGAGCTAATCAATGAATTTGGTAAAGTAGCAGGATACAAAATTAATGCACAGAAATCTCTTCCATTCCTATACACTAATGATGGAAAATCTGAGAGTGAAATTAAGAAATCACTCCCATTTACCACTGCAACAAAAAGAATAAAATATGTAGGAATAAATCTACATAAGGAGACAAAAGATCTGTATGCAGAAAATTATAAGACACTGATGAAAGAAATTAAAGATGATACAAACAGGGGGCTTCCCTGGTGGCGCAGTGGTTGAGAATCCGCCTGCCGATGCAGGGGATACGGGTTCGTGCCCCGGTCCGGGAAGATCCCACGTGCCGCGGAGCGGCTGGGCCCGTGAGCCATGGCTGCTGAGCCTGCGCATCCGGAGCCTGTGCCCCGCAACGGGAGAGGCCACAACAGTGAGAGGCCCGCATACCACAAAAAAAAAAAAAAAAAAAAAAGATGATACAAACAGATGGAGAGATATACCATGTTCTTGGACTGGAAGAATCAACATTGTGAAAATAACTCTACTACCCAAAGCAATCTACAGATTCAATGCAATCCCTATCAAACTACCACTGGCATTTTTCACATAACTAGAACAAAAAATTTCACGATTTGTATGGAAACACAAAAGACCTCAAATAGCCAAAGCAATCTTGAGAACAAAAAATGGAGCTGGAGGAATCAGGCTCCCTGACTTCAGACTATACTACAAAGCTACAGTAATCAAAACAGTATGGTACTGGCACAAAAACAGAAATATAGATCAATGGAACAGGATAGAAAGCCAAGAGATAACCCACATACATATGGTCACCTTATCGTTGATAAAGGAGGCAAGACTATACAGTGGAGAAAAGACAGCCTCTTCAATAAGTGGTGCTGGGAAAACTGGACAGCTACATGTAAAAGTATGAAATTAGAACACTCCCTAACACCATACACAAAAATAAACTCAAAATGGATTAAAGACCTAAATGTAAGGCCAGACACTATCAAACTCTTAGAGGAAAACATAGGCAGAACACTCTGACATAAATCACAGCAAGATCCTTCTTGACCCACCTCCTAGAGAAATGGAAGTAAAAACAAAAATAAACAAATGGGACCTAATGAAACTTAAAAGCTTTTGCACAGCAAAGGAAACCATAAACAAGACCAAAAGACAACCCTCAGAATGAGAGGAAATAGTTGCAAATGAAGCAACTGACAAAGGATTAATCTCCAAAATTTACAAGCAGCTCATGCAGCTCAATAACAAAAAAACAAACAACCCAATCCAAAAATGGGCAGAAGAACTAAACAGACATTTCTCCAAAGAAGTTATACAAATTGCCAACAAACACATGAAAGAATGCTCAACATCATTAATCATTAGAGAAATGCAAATCAAAACTACAATGAGATATCATCTCACACTGGTCAGAATGGCCATCATCAAAAACTCTAGAAACAATAAATGCTGGAGAGGGTGTGGAGAAAAGGGAACCCTCTTGCACTGCTGGTGGGAATGTAAATTGATACAGCCACTATGGAGAACAGTATGGAGGTTCCTTAAAAAACTACAAATAGAACTACCATATGACCCAGCAATCCCACTACTGGGCATATACCCTGAGAAAACAATAATTCAAACAGAGTCATGTACCAAAATGTTCATTGTAGCTCTATTTACAACAGCCAGGACATGGAAGCAACCTAAGTGTCCATCGACAGATGAATGGATAAAGAAGATGTGGCACATATATACAATGGGATATTACTCAGCCATAAAAAGAAATGAAATTGAGTTATTTGTAGTGAGGTGGATGGACCTAGAGTCTGTCATACAGAGTGAAGTAAGTCAGAAAGAGAAAAACAAATACCGTATGCTAACACATATATATGGAATCTAAGAAAAAAAAAGTCATGAAGAACCTAGGGGCAAGGCGGGAATAAAGACACAGACCTACTAGAGCATGGACTGGAGGATATGGGGAGGGGGAAGGGTAAGCTGTGACAAAGTGAGAGAGCGGCATGGATATATATACACTACCAAACGTAAAATAGATAGCTAGTGGGAAGCAGCCGCATAGCACAGGGAGATCAGCTAGGTGGTTTGTGACCATCTAGAGGGGTAGGATAGGGAGGATGGGAGGGAGGGAGACTCAAGAGGGAAGAGATATGGGAACATATGTATATGTATAACTGATTCACTTTGTTATAAAGCAGAAACTAACACACCACTGTAAAGCAATTATACTCCAATAAAGATGTTAAAAATCAAAAAACGTGATCAGAACATAAGAATCACTGACTGCTATACTTAGGACAAATGACATTCTTTACTGACATTAAAACATTTCGGATATAGGGATATATATATATATATATATATATATATATATATATATATATATATATGTATAGCTGATTCACTTTGTTATAAGGCAGAAACTAACACACCATTGTAAAGCAGTTATACTCCAATAAAGATGTTTAAAAAATAAAAAAATTGGAGGATAGTAACTTCCAACACTATGGACACACAGAGAGAAATAACACACAGCATTTTAAAGAATCTGTAATATACAGTCCCTAAATTGGCTCACGATTGCTCTCAGTGTTTATAAAACTCGGATTTTTACCTGAACTCTTAAATGACTGAGAATTAATTAACTTTCATGATTTGATACAATATGGAGACTACCTATAAGTGATACCCAAACCTTAATTAATTCTTTAACGTTTGACAAATGCACAAAAATGTAGCACTAGATTAATTCTTGAAAAAAAAATCTGTTTTTGGTAAAGGTTTTCAAAGGAGGGGAAATTTTAAGCCACAATGCAAACCAGCAGGTTATGAAGACTCAGTTAACATAATGATTGTGGAGAAACCCTGAATACTAGTAATGGTATGTGGAAATGGGCCCTCCCTCTCATGTAACACTGGAGAGATTTCAAATTGTTCTTGTCTATTTGGCAGCATTTATTATGATTTAAGGTGCACACATTTGATGAGCCAGCAATCCCACTTCTAAGAATCTGTGCTCCAGAAATAACAGCATGAGAACATTAAAAAAATATATGTGCAAGGATTATTACAGAACTATTCATAACTGTAAAATGTGGAAAACTAAATGTTCACCAATAAGGGAATGGTTATTCAAATTACAGAATATTCACACAACAGAATATCATGCAGGCATAAAAAAATGTAGATGTTTATACTGGACCTGGAAAGATGCCCAAGATAAGACTGTTTAAGCAAAAATACAAGCTGCAGATTAAAGGAGAAGAGTGAGTCCATTTTTGTTTTAATGTTATATGATTACAATATACTAGCATAGTAAGGGAAGGACTGGAACATAACTGATAACCAGCTAAAATTATTAGCCTCTGGGGCTGGGAATGAAAGAACAGGCAGGTAGCAAGGAAATTTCACTTCCTTCTTTCTGAAAAAAATTTAAGTGGTAGGACTACAGGTCATTTTTTACTTTCTTATTTGTAATTCAAAAAACAACAGTAAAAGCTTTTAGATCTCAGGGAAAAAATGAGAGAAGAAAAATCATCTTCCACTTTCTAAGCACAATGGTAAAGTTTAAAACAAATTCTAATAAAAGAAAGATGTAGAAATTGTATAACACACAGAAATCTCACACCAAGAGAATAATCTAATTAAAGAATAATGTATAGCACTTATATACCAAATCTTAGGGATGCTTCATGTTCCTGGGATCTTGCCAAAGACAAGCTATCTTTTCAGGGGGACTCTGCCCTCTAGTGTACACTAAAAGAAGCTAAAGCACTCAAAGTAAATCAATAAATTCGTGTTACAACCAAAATATTTCTACTTCATTCCTAGAGCATCACAATCCTCTCCTTAAATGAATGTCTCCATATCCTTATTTCCAAATCAATTTCCTATTATCCTACTGAGTAAACTTTATGAAAGTCATATCTTCAGCTACCTATTCTTTCCATTCTTCCCTACACTACCAAGAAGCACCCAAAGCACTTTCCTGACACCTATTTCACACCAAGAAAAAGATGGCACAACCAAGGGTAGAGGAATATAGCAAAATAAAAGTTTAAAATTTTATAACACATACAGGCACCTGGATCTTCAACTCATAGATTGCTGAAACCTGTTGGCACTTTAACTCAAGGGTAAGGGCAAAGGAAAAAAGAAGGCTCTTTGCTCTGTGTAATAAAGTTCAACTCCTCATAGGATTTTCTAAGAAGACTAGAATTTGTTCAACTCTGGGCAACACTGAAAACCAAAAGGGACATTTCCTAGATTCATAGTATTTTCTGTAGGTATTCAATCCCATCCTGGTGACTGCAAATGAAAAATGTTCTTACTTTGAAAGCTTTTCTATGTTTGGGATCTCATTTAGACACTTACATTGCTTGATCCAAATGTCAAAGAGTCGCCAGAAAAAAGCGGAGGGGGGTGGGGTGGGGGGGGAATAATCACTAATCTCTACATTCATAATTCTTTCACTTTCTAGCTCGACCTGGAACAATCTCTTCAGATCAAGAATGTGAATGAGGGACACTTCCGTGGTGATGCAGTGGTTAAGAATCAGACTGCCAATGCAGGGGACATGGGTTCGAGCCCTGGTCCGGGAAGATCCCACATGCCGCGGAGCAAAGTCCATGCACCACAACTACTGAGCCCGCCAGCCACAACTACTGAAGCCTGTGCACCTAGAGCCCGTGCTCCGCAACAAGAGAAGCCACCACAGTGAGAAGCCTGTGTGCTGCAACGAAGAGTAGCCCTGACTCACTGCAACTAGAGGAAGCCCCCGAGCAGCAATAAAGAACCAACACAGCCAAAAATAATTAATTAATTTTTAAAAAAGAATGAATGAGATGAGATCACCTTTAATAAATTCAAAATATTACAAGTATTCATGGGGAAATCTTTAAAGAATTATTTAATTTCAATTTCAAATCCACTTACTCTGTACCTGCAACACCTGTAGAGCTATACTTAAAAAGCAATTGAAGGGGCTTCACTGGTGGCCCAGTGGTTGAGAGTCCGCCTGCCGATGCAGGGGACACGGGTTCGTGCCCCGGTCTGGGAGGATACCACGTGCCGCAGAGCAGCTGCTATGGCCGCTGAGCCTGTGACTGTCCAGAGCCTGTGCTCCGCAATGGGAGGGGCCGCAACGGTGAAAGGGCGGCATACCTCAAAAAAAACCAAACCAAAACAAACAAAAAATTGAAGAATAAATTAAGGGACTTCCCTGGTAGTGCAGTGGTTAAGAATCTGCCTGCCAATGCAGGGGACATGGGTTCGAGCCCTGATCCAGGAAGATTCCACATGCGGCGGAGCAACAAAGCTCGTGCACCGTAACTACTGAGCCTGTGCTCTAGAGCCCATGAGCCACAACTACTGAGCCCACATGCCCCAACTACCGAAGCCCACGTGCCTAGAGCCCGTGCTCCGCAACGAGAAGCCACTGCAATGAGAAGCCCGAGCACCACAACAAAGAGTAGCCCACGCTCGCTGCAACTAGAGAAAGCCCGCATGCAGCAACGAAGACCAACACGGCCAAAAGTAAAAAAATAAAAAGAATAAGTTAAAACCAAATGAGGCAGAGTATAAGCATCCATTGAAGAACATGAAGGTGAAAGTCAGTACAGGGTTTTCTTGCCCCAACACACAGCATCATTCTGGAGCTGATAAGTAAAGTAACAGCAGTACCACTGAGGCTGCCAGAATCAATCATTTCCTCTTAAAATCTATTTCTAGCTAGTCCTATTCTGGAACAAATGGCTGCTAGAAGAAATGACCTTAAAACAAGCTGGGCAAGGATATTTCCTACTTGAGTCCTCTGGCAACACCCTCTCATAAGCTTTCAACATAGAATCAGACCTCAGTAAGAGTCCATTACCATATTCCAATAAAGATGTTAAAAAAAAAAAGAGGCATTAAAAAAAAAAAAAAAAAAGAGTCCATTACCAGATAGAAATGGTAATAGCCATTACTCCCCAGTAGCACATGTTGTCCACAGCTTCACTGTTGACTGCGGGCAGATTATCAAAGTACAAACACACCTCAAACTCATTTTTAAAATGTGCTATTTTTGGACTTTGCGACTTCTTTAACCTTCTTCACAAATCAACATTTATTTAAGGCTCCATGTTAGTCATTCTGGGACAAGTAATTAAGGAGTTTAAAACTGAGCCTCACTTTCTCACAGCTACATATACAGTTATTCTGGAAAAATGAAATACAATTTAGCCATTCAGCATTCATTATCCAGACTGGTGGAGGGCAGGGCTACAGGGAGGATGCCAGTAATTTTACTCTGCTCTTAAGAGTCCCTGGGCTTCCCCGACTTGCTGCGGCAGACAAAAGTACCCAAGTTTGAGCTTGGAAGAGCTGCCCGTTGCTATCTGTTCCCTGGTGGGCGCCAAGGAGGATTCAGTTATGACCTTCACAAATGAGAAGGGAGCATCCTGGTGCTTCTGCTGTGCTTTCAATCAGAATGACAAGTGAGACGCATCTACTCAGGTACCACCCAGCTCGGTGGGAGTCCCGCTCTCAGCACCTGGACAGGTGGGAGACGAGGTCCCCTTCCCCCAGCCCGGGGCAGGCAAGTGGGCCGGGAACCTAGTCCCGAGCTGCCAGAGCGTCAGACAACCACCTCCCTCCCATGATCAGGAAACCAGAGGTCACCTTCCCACAGAAACTTTATTTTTCGCAAATTTCAAGTGCAAAACATAGACGACCATTTTTAAAAAGCAGAGTCAAATTTTTAACCACAGAATGTCTACAAGAATTATACCTTTTAAAAACACAACCAGGGCTCCCCTGGTGCCGCAGTGGTTGAGAGTCCGCCTGCCAATGCACAGGGCACATGGGTTCGTGCCCCAGTCCGGGAAGATCCCACGTGCCGCGGAGCGGCTGAGCCCGTGAGCCATGGCCGCTGAGCCTGCGTGTCCGGAGCCTGTGCTCCGCAACGGGAGAGGCCACAGCAGTGAGAGGCCCGCGTACCGCAAAAAAAAAAAAAAAAAAAAAAAAAAAAAAAAGTGCTAGCTCCTTCAATTTCATGAGATAAGGATGAGACTAAAATATAGTACAGGAAACCCAGACTAGCCATGGTTAATGAGGAAAAGGCTTACAAAGGAAATGGGAGTAAACAGTCATCTCACTTCCTTCAACAATAACAAAACACAAAATAGCTTTCAAACAGTCCTTCATAAGTTATAAAGCTGAAGAGATACTTTTAACAAAAAAGGCCAATTAGGAGGATAAGAAAGAGTGGTTGTAAGGCACAGGGGCTGAGAGCCCAGACTTTGGTCTCACATAGAACTGGACTGGAATCCAGGCTCCACCATCCATCAAATATACAATTCTAACAAATTAAGGGCCCCTCCCTGAGCCTCAGTTTTCTGATCTGTGAAATGGGCACAAAGTTAGCATTTACCTCTTGAAATGTTTATGTGGAATAAATGAAATAATACATGTAAAACACTTAGCACTGTGCCTTAAATTTGGTAAACTGTCAATAAACAGAAACTATTCTTTTAAAATGGATAGAGAAACATTTAACCTACAGCATGAGAAGATAGTATGTCATACTTAATCTAGAGAACAAACTGGTTCCAAAAGGAAATTAACCTGGTCATTAAAGGGAAACACCTGACTACAGGAACCAAGCAGGTAGCATAAATGAGGAGCAGGGACAGGAACAGGCACAACCCATCTACTGTGCTCCAGCTGCTTGCTGCTGTAGGGAAAGAGGGAGGGCAGTGGCACAACTTCTCATTTCTGAAGAAAAACCAGTAATCCAGAGTTTTATGTCAACTCTCCTGATTTTTAAATACTGACCAAATAAAAACATCCAAGGACAGGTCTGATCCATCAACTGCCAGTTTGTGAATGTCTAACCTGGAGCAGAGTCTCAAACTGGAAACTGAAGGACCCCAGCTCCCTTAAAACAGCATGTCACAAAGCTGGCATTCTGGAAAAGAAAATTCTCTGTACAAACTGTCCTAAGCACTGCAGGATATTTAGTATCCCTGAAACCCACCCACTAAGTACCAATGGTCTCAAATCATGTAACACCAAAATATCTCACCACACGTTTCTGAACACCTCCTACTGGCAGCACCACATTCACTAAGAGTAACAAAGTTAAATTCAGAAGTTAATGAGGAGGACCTCCCTGGTGGCGCAGTGGTTAAGAATCCGCCTGCCAATGCAGGGGACACGGGTTCGAGCCCTGGTCCGGGAAGATCCCACATGCCTCAGAGCAACTAAGCTCGTGCGCCACAACTACTGAGCCAGCGCTCTAGAGCCTGTGAGTCACATCTACTGAAGCCCGTGCACCTAGAGCCTGTGCTCTGCAACGAAGAATAGCCCCCGTTCGCCACAACTAGGGAAAAAGCCCATGTGCAGCAATAAAGACCCAACCCAATGCAGCCAAAAAATAAATAAATAAATAAAAGTGTACCTCTTAAAAAAAAAAAGTTAATGAGACTCATGAACATCTATTTACAAACAGTAACAAAATAAGGACAGGGCCAGCCCTGAGTCAACTAAACTAAAACCCCAAATTACCATCAAACAGGAAATCTCACTAAGTAGAAAGCTTAGAGTTGGCTGTGGGAACAAATCAAAAGGCTTAACTCCCTCTCCTTACTTCTAACATTAATTATGACAAAAGGAAACTGCCGTATCTTTTTTCTAGCCATTTCTTTTATAGCATTACTAGACATTACTGTTTTCCACCAATCTCTTTTTTCCGACAGCAGGAGCTTACATATAAAACTATACATGCTTTAAAAGAAATCACGGTGGAAGGAACCCCTTGGTAACACTCCTGGATTTTTCTTTTACGGCTCACTGTTCCATTCAAGAGCATGTCCAAGTTACCATATGACCTAGCAACTCCACACCCAGGTACACACTCAAGTGAAATGAAAAGACATGTCCCCACAAAAACTTGTATATGAATGATTATAGAAGAATTATTTGTAATAGTCAAAAAAAAGTGGTAACAATCCTATGCCCATCAACAAATGAATGGATAAATAAAATGTGGTACATTCATACAATGGAATATTATTCAGTCATAAAAAGGAATGAAGTATAGACACAGGAATGAACCTTGAAAACATTATGCTAGTCACAGAAGCCAGAGCCAAAAGGACAAATATTGTATGATTCCATTTATATGAAATGTCCAAACAGGCAAACCTAGACACAGAAGATAGACTAGTGGTTTCCTGGGGGTGGGGGAGAGAAGTGGGGATAAAGATGGAGAGTGACTGCATTTTGGGGGGAGTGATGCACAACTCTGAATACACTAAAAAATAAATGAACTATATAATTTAATAGGTGTATAAATAAAGACAGCTCAGTAAAGCGATTTTTTAAAAGTGAGGGAAAAAGCACATCCAATTTTAAATTATTAAATTGACTAATACCATTTGTTCTCTTAAAGACAAATCCAAATGATATCACAGGTCATGTCTAGAATGCCCACTTTCTTCTAATGATCTTAATTACACTAACTACCAATCAGCACTTACTCATGATACTCATCCTTTTAAAACAAGCTGATTCTCCTCTTCCTGAAATGGCCATTCTTAGGCATTCAGTAACCTCACCATGTATATCTACTCATAGGCACATACCACCTGACCAGGCATTTCACAAGAGCATCAAACCAGGAGGTGAAGTCAGATTTTTGAGGTGGCCTTTTTTTTGTTGTTGATGTAAATATATTTTCTGTGAATAAGTCGAGGGTCCTTTCTTCTCTGTCAGTCAAAACACTTGAAATATAACTGGATCTAGCTTTGAAATGCTCCTCTCAAGGGGAATGCAACTCCTTTAAAAGTAAAAGGGCCTAAATAAATCAACATAGGTTGGAGGTCTAACTGATCTTCATAGCAAGAGATTCTGATCAAAAATTAGAAACATTTCCACCCAGGTTTTTGTTACTTTTTTTTTTTTAAAGGGCTGCTGTGTATGCAATGCTTGTCAGTGTTTTTATTTTTTATTTTTTTAAATGAATTTATTTATTTAGTTTTGTCTGCCTTGGGTCTTCATTGCTGCGCATGGGCTTTCTCTAGTTGCGGCGAGCGGGGGCTACTCTTCATTGCAGTACACGGGCTTCTCATTGCAGTGGCTCCTCTTGTTGCGGAGCACAGGCTCTAGGCATGTGGGCTTCAGTAGTTATGGCTCGTGGGCTCTAGAGCACAGGCTCAGTAGTTGTGACGCACGGACTTAGCTGCTCTGCGGCATATGGGATCTTCCCGGCCCAGAGCTCAAACCCGTGTCCCCTGCATTAGCAGGCGGATTCTTAACCACTGAGCCACCAGGGAAGCCCTGGTTTATCTCTGCATAAAAAAGACCATATATTGAAACTTAAAAGCCAACAAAGTCATATTAACTCATGTCCGAGGAGCTTGGGAGACATCAGACCAACTGCTCAGACAGCAAGACTCTGTTGTACAAATTAAAGGTCCTGGGGACTGACTGCTCAAATACACTGAGTACCAACAGGTCTTCTGCCTTCAGTGTGACACTGTGAGGAATTCTATCTCTTCTATCTTTGGGGCAAACATTGCTAAACTGACACCACCCAGGATGTTGTCTGAGACTCAACAATAAAGCCTCTTTTTTTTTTTTTTTTTTTTTGCTCAATAGACCGAAAAGACAAGACAAAATTACATGGGAAAATGATGTTTTTCACCCTTAGGTTTTATTGCTTTAGGTAACTCTCAATCTATAAGGAAGCAACTAAATAGTAAGCCCTTCATTAAACAAGTTAATGCTTATGGGTAGGATTATAAACTTGAATGGAACGGCCGCCCACTGTTGGAATAAAGTAAGTAATAAATGTTGGGTTGAAGGCAAGTAGTAAATGTACCAGCCAGACAAACACTGGTAGAAGCTGGATTCAAGTGGCCAACAGTATTGGTAGCAAGGGCTGGAGGGGGCTAGAGGGTGAGAAGTGGATTGAGAGCTTAGACTAACAGAACTACAGGAATTCAGACACATTATGCTGAGCACGGTGCTTTTTTCTACCAATCGTAGAGTTTCTTGTCATTTCTGACTCTGGCCTCTAATGAAAACTGGGTGTTTTGTTTACTCCATCCCCAAAGCATAAACTTTGGCTTTTTATAGCCAAAGCAGCGTGCTATTTTGAACATGTGGCGGAAATGCACTGTCAGTTACAAACATTTGCTCCTGTGATTCTTATTTGCTAGCAAAGGACATGGGACAGGATGTTTTACTCTCCTGCTCTGGTTTTCCTGTATTGCTTAAATCTGTTTAGAGAGAAGAAAAATAAACAAAGTGTTTCCGCTGGGCAATTTCTATAAACTGAAGCAACTCCAAAATTGAAAATGAAAAAAGTCTGTGGAAAAAATATTTTACTTCATTAAAATAATTTTCTTTTAATAAATTAGATATTTCCTGTAGATTCTTCCCCTGAAAACTGCGTACCATGTGTGTGCAGCCTGCAGCACATACTAATGTCTGTACTGATAAAAGGTGTACACTTAGACACGCCAGATCAAATGAATTCCCCTTGAGCCTGTCTTTTCCCAAGCACAACTACAACTGTGGTAGCTTTTTGAGATGAATCTCAGAAAAATGATCATGCCGACCTTGAAGGTCATCCTCTGGATTTATTCAGAAATTCAAGGTACATGTATTATAATTAAATGTGTCCCCATTTCCATGCACAAACTGTGAGGACTCTTTTACTGAGGCAGACATATCCTTGTAATCTGTTATGTTCCATTATAGCTTTCAAAGAAACTTGATTTTGCTCAAATTTCACTTTACCCCTTTATAAAGCAGTCAGTAGTTCATTAATCTACTAAAAAATATGTCATTGGTTGACCCCTCTAGATTCTCTCTACGTCCTTCTCCACACTGCTCTCTGCCCCAGATGCTGTCCTGTACGGACAAAAGACTCTCTTCTTTACCCAACCTTAGTCACGCTCCTTTGAGGCCTCTTCTCGCCTAAGCCTCAATCTTGGCCCCATCCTTGATGGGCTCGCATAGATCAGTTTCAGCAAGAATCCTGCTAAATCAGTTTAAACAGAACAGCCCACTCATATCTGATCACTCTCGACACATGATCAAGTTCTTCATTTGCCGCCTCTGATGTGTAAGTCCTTGGCCTGCCTTCAGCAAGAACCCTGTTAGGTCAGTTCACAACAAGAATCTCCCTACTTCTCAGGTCTCCCTTAGCACTGGTCCATCCACTGATAATCCTCCCGCCCCCGACTCGGTTCCCTGGCTATACATCCCCAGCTGTCTTTGCTGTCTTCAAAGTGAAGTCTGATCTTTCCCCCTATTGTGATAGTCATTAACAACTACTGCAATAATCCTGAACAAGTCTTCCTTACCATTTTAACAAGTACCAGGATAATTTTTTCTTTCACAAGCCTCAGTGCCCAATGGAGTGCCCTAGCAAGAGATGGGATGGAGGGAGGAATGAAATATCTGGGTATTTATTCCCCTGGCTTCCCCCTAGATGGTCCATCACTCAAGTGAAGTTCTCAGCTCCGGACAGGAGCCCCTCCCTATCTTCATGGCCATAACTGCTCCCTGTCTTGCCCCTTCAGGTCTAGGGTTGGTGATGGAGCCTCATTATTACTAGGCCCAGAGGTACCATACTGTCCCTCTCCCTGTGATTTTTCATTATTTTGTGAGTTATTAAACTCTCCTCAAGGTATCCTAATTTGAGGATGCCATCTGTTTCCTGCTGGGTTCTCCTAATACAGATATCATCATAGCAGATTTCTTATCTTCTAAAGGCTATCAGCTCTTTCTAAGAAGAGAAGGCATGAATACAGAATACAGTGAGATTTCCATGAGTGACGTAAACAAGGTGACCTTGCCAAGCTACCACTTCTCCCTCCTCTGGTTATCTTCATAACTATGGCAACAGTGTTTTCTGAAACACATTGTTTCCAAGTAGAATCTCTAAGCATTAATAGGGATTATTTTAAGAAACACCCAAGGAAGCTAGAAGTAAAAATTATGCTAATTGAAACTAACTATGCTAGAAACCTAAGGCAGACGAAACTCTGCCTTTATTTCTATCTAGTACTTAATCTAGTACTTAATTTACAGTAACACTTCCAGTAAATGCCAAGAGACACTGTTTAATAATTCCAGATACAAGCCTAGTAACCCAAAGACAAGCCTGCAGAAGGCTACTTCTATAAGTAGTCTAGAGCAGTATTTGTCAAATTCAGGTTGTAACAGATTGTGAAATCAATTCAATGGGTCCTAACAGTTTTTTAAATGACACATACTACACATAATAATTACATAATAATGGAAATAAAATAGAAGAGTTCACCATACATAGTAAGGGTAAATATAATTTCACCAAATTTTTATTTCACTTTTTAACATACCTATATTTATGGGTATACTAAGTCATAATGTAAAATGTATTCCTTAATGTGAGTTGCAGTCAATAAAGTTTGAAAGTCATTGGTATGAAGAAAATCCCTTTCAAACAATATAATGATTAGAAGGCTAAAAGCATGTTGCTTCAGCCAAGAGCCTCATATTTTTTATTTCAGCTCTCAAAAAAAATATAGTTTATTTCGTCACCCTGTACAAGCACTTTTATAACTGAAATAGGGAATTCTCTGGCAGTCCAGTGGTTAGGACTCGGTGCTTTTACAGCTGGGGGCCCGGGTTTGACCCCTGGTCAGGGAACTAAGATCCTGCAAGCCGCGGGCACAACCGAAACAAACAAACAAACAAATCCCACACTGAAATAAACATTTTGTGAAAACAATATTTATTCTTACCACATGATGTACTATGACATTTATTCTATTTCATTTCTCTTAAATGATGACTGCAAACCACAGCTTGAAAAGTACTGGCCTAGAGTATTAAGAGGGTCAGACTGGAGAACTCTGTTCACATTACTCTGTTCCTCTCAGAGATGCCTTCCTCGGTGTTTATCTAATTTCCACTGTGGTAGCAAGCACTCAAATCCTTTCCCTTCTCAGGTTCCTGTGTAACTACGACATGACTTCTGCCACCTAGTTGCCCCAGTGGGAGAGAAATGCTTGGACTAAGAAGCAGATGAAAAGTATGGAGCAGATGTGGACACAGGCCATCCACACATACCTGCACTCACCGCCATGACACCCTGAGAGCAGCGTCACTGAAAACACCTGCAGCTCATGGCCGGAGCGCCGTGGAAGCAGCTGAGCCAGCACAGCTGGGAGTTGGAGGATAAATATCCCAGCCTCCTTGCCCTTGCCAACTCCACCAGCAGGACTGAGTAGCAGCCACCACCAGCAGTGGCTGGAAAATACACCCTGCACTGGCTACCTTCCCACACCTTTTCACTTCCCTGCTCAGGCTTCCTGGACCACCTCCCACACTAATGACTTGCATTCAAACCTTTGTCTCAGGGTTTGCTTTTGGGTAAATGCATACCAGTGTAACACAGTGTTGTCTGGAGCCAGGGCTGCGAAGATGAGAAAGGCCTGTCCTACAAAAGCTCGTAACCTGACAGGAAAACCAATGATTTTTTTTTTTTAATGTAAAAACACAAAAGAAAACTTCACTATTTGGGGAGGAAAGGATAAAGCCACAAACTGACTTAAGGGTCAGCGAAGCCCCTATAGATGACCTGTTCTACCCCAAACACCTCAAGGACAGAGAGCTCCCCCTCAGGAATCAGCAGGTGATCAGTGTTATAATGGGTGTGGTCCATGTTCACTTCTCTGTAGGCTAGTGCCCTGGTTCCTCATACTTACTGTGATGCTTCCCATCTTACATACAAGTTAAGAAGAAAGGAATTTTTATTTCCTCCAAAGAAAGAATTCTAGTCTTCAGCTAAAAATAACCCATGTAGTATGGAAAATATGAAGGGAGAAAAACTATTAAGTTCTTGATAATGTGTTAACAAAATTATTTGTAAGTCAGCTTTGACCTTTTCCTGTTCCTATGAGGTCTTTGGGGGTGGAAGCAAGTACTCAAACCAAATCTTTATTACAAGTTCTGATGATCTGCTGATATTTTCATTCAAAAATTATTTTTTAGGGACTTCCCTGGTGGCACAGTGGTTAAGAATCCGCCTGCCAATGCAGGCGACACGGGTTCAAGCCCTGGTCTGGGAGGATTACACATGCTGCAGCAGAGCAACTAAGCCCATGCTCCACAACTACTGAGCCTGAGCTCTAGAGCCCGTGAGCCAAAACTACAGAGCCCATGTGCCACAACTACTGAAGCCCATGCACCTAGAGCCCATGCTCCGCAACAAGAGAAGCCACGGCGATGAGAAGCCCCGAGCACTGCAATGAAGAGTAGCCCCCACTCGCCGCAACTAGAGACAGCCCGTGGGCAGCAACGAAGACCCAACGCAGCCAAAAATAAATAAATAAACAAATAAACAAATGTCATGCTTTAAAAAAAATTATTTTTTAAGTGTAAAGTCTACTATGTGTTCAGCTCTGTGGCCAAAACTGTATATCAGGACTTTTTTCAGAATCAAACAAGAAGCCTATGGCTAATTTTCCTCTGCCTCCCCCGTTTTGGCAAATATTTCAGCTAAGGCACAAGAGCAGCAGAATTCCTTCTCTCAGGAAAGGAGTCACAAGAGCTACAGGTAAAGGGTGTCCTTGTACTGAAAACAGCTTCTCCAACGTGCCAGGTACACGTGCTCCTGAGACTAGACTACTCACCCTGACCCGGCAGGAAGTGACGGCAGAGCTGAAGGGACATTAGCCTGGGGTTTTTCTTTCTCATTTTGCTTGAAGAAGGATTTGGCTTCTTTAGATGTAGCATCCACTTCCTTAGTCACCCTGTACCAAGGAAGGAGACACCACGTTTACAAGAGGAATAAAAGGAAAGAAACAAAATCTAAGAAAAGGGCATAAATAACAACAAGGAAAAACCCATTGGGCTTTCTATAAATTCTGGCTGCTGAGCTTTATGATTAAAGTGTACTGTAACAGTTCTAGATAAAGACATTTTCCCCTTATTAATTTAACAAATGAATCAACACCATATGTAAGTCTGATGTCTCTCAAATCCCCTCCATTACTTCTGTCAGCAGGACAGTCACCACTGAATCACAGCCCATGTGGGTCACCGATGTGAAGGCCGAAAAGGGCTCTTCCACTGCACCTCCCACGCAGATTAGTGCTCACACTTAAGTAAAAGTTGGAATGGGGAGATGATTTGGGAGAAAAACACTGGCATTATTTCAAGGAGAAAAGCAACAGTATAAACAAGTGGGAATACTCTAAAGAAGGCTCCTGTTCTATACCTAACAACCCAAAGATGAAACAAAATTCCTTAAAACCGGCCAAACAGGCAGTGATTTAAGAGTGGAAGAAAGCGACATGATTGAGAATCCTGTCCAGTTCCAAATCTGGAAAAAATGCCCTCAATAAAACTGAGTCCTCACCAGGGAAGTCCCTGTTTTTCTTTAATTAACAATAATCTTTTGATGTTCCTACTACCTGGTTTGCAAAAACTCCTATATATCCTGGCTCCTCCCTGACCTCTTCAGAGCAGTCCTTCAGAGTCATCTGAGACGTTGTTTTCCAGGCTTAAGTCCTCATCAAGTCCGTGAAATAAAATGTAATTCTCAAACAAACAAACAAACAAACAAAAAACTGAGTCCTAAAAGATCAAATAAAAGTATTAATGGTGCCTGAAATTTTAGATAAAGAAAGGAAATGCCTAATGCCAGCCTGGGTTTGCCAAGTCAATAAAAACACTTGAGGAATTTTGTTTAAATGCCAATCTGTCTGTCGGAGGGTCCAAGATTAAGGTCATTGCGTTATCATGAGTGTTCAAACAGGTCATTCAGCATAATGACAAATGAATCCTAAAAATTCCAGATTTGTAGGAACAGAAGTCTCCATCTTTTCTCTTCTTCCTTCTAGGCTTCTTAGGACCAGAACCAAATTTTCTCTTTAAGAACCATCTCACTCCTGCACTCAGTACTCTGTCATCCACACAAGTGGCACAAAATAAGAGGTTGAGAGTTTTACATTAAGAATCTTCACTGGGCTTCCCTGGTGGTGCAGTGGTTGAGAGTCCGCCTGCCGATGCAGGGGACGTGGGTTCATGCCCCGGTCCGGGAAGATCCCACATGCCGCGGAGCGGCTGGGACCGTGAGCCATGGCCACTGAGCCTGCGCGTCCGGAGCCTGTGCTCCACAACGGGAGAGGCCACAACAGTGAGAGGCCCGCGTACCGCAAAAAAAAAAAAAAAAGAATCTTCACTGACAAAGACTACCTTAATCTTGAAGGATGACTTCAAACAAATGAACGAACACTCTGTTACTCCGCTACTCAAGTTCTTATGATGGCTCACTATTACTCAGAGGATCAAATACAAACTGCTGAACCCCCCAAATCAAGGTCCCCCCAAATCTGGTCCTACTCTGTACTGGGCTTAATTTGTGTGTCCCTCTATTCTCCTAAGTAAACCTCTCAGTACTAAGAGTCAAGAGTCAAAAACAAGATGAAGAATTTATATGATAGATTAGACCACCATTCAGCAAATATTCACTCCTTCCCTGTAGACCAAGAAGATACTCCCCTACCCTACCGATGCTGAGCTTAGATACATGACTTGCTTCAATAGTCAATGAGATGTTAGCTGATTTGACAGGAAAAGAAGCTTTAAATGTATTTGTGTTGTTTCACTCGCCCCTTGAGTCCCTCCCTTTAGCCATAGAACAGTATGCCTCAAGGAGCTACTGGTCTAAGATGGCTGAAAGACACATGCTGCAGATCTGAACCCAACAAGTAGCTTGGAGACCAGCCTAGATTAGCTGAACCCCAGATATCCAGAAACACATGTTCAACAAATAAATTCTTATTGGTGTACACCACTGTGTTTTGGGATGGTCTGTAGCATTTCTGTAGCAGCGACTAACACATTTACATTGCATGAGTGAGAAAACTGATATCTAAGGGGTTAAGTTACTTTTTCTCATCTAGAGATTAAGTAGCAATGCTAGAGAGAACCCTTCAGTAAATTCTATTTCCCAAAGATAGTTGCCACAAATTTCCCAACCTCCATGCTCTTCCAGAACCTGACACTACCCCAATGAAAGGGAGAGTATATGTCACCCCCCTTGAAACTGGGTGGGCCTTTGTGGCTGCCTCGACTCACAAGATTCAGTGGAAGGGGCACTACATGACTTATAAGGCTCACTGAGAAAAGGTGAAATAGCTTCCAGGTGGCTCTCTCTCAAGAATGAAACTTTGAAACCCCAAGTTACCACACAAGAAGTCTGGCTGCCCTGAAGCCGCCATGCTGGAGAGAACACATGGGAATACCACTGAGAGAGAGATACCTAAGGAGCCCGTTCCAGACCCCAGGTGTTTCTTCCTGGCCCAGGCACCAGACATGGGAGTAAATAAACTTTCAAGATGGCCCCAGACCCAGCCACTAACTACAACTGCATGAGAGGCTCTGCACAAGAACCATCTAGCTGAGTCCAGCCACCCCAGAACTATGAGAAATTACAATAAAACAACTGTTTTAAGCTGCTAAATTTTGGGGTGATTCCTTACACTGTTATAGAGACAACCAAGATAAAGCTACATCCAAACCTGAGGCTTAATGCAGAGTCCCAGAGTACTGGCCTAGAAAGTTCCTTTAATCTCCTTGCCCTGGGTAGAATCTGGGGCAGAGCTGAGATGGCTTATGAAGAACAAGTGGAAACTTCCACTTGGAAATGGTGGTTTGAACTCTACTCCTTACCAAAACCCTGCCAAACAGTGGTAAATAAATTTACAAAGGCAGAACTACACAAGGATAAGAACAGGTATAATAGGAGAAAGATGTCAATCAAATTTTTTGAAGGTAGAAAGCAAACACACAAGTAAAAGTTGACTTAGGTCTTTGTTTGCTCTAATCTCTCAAGCTGGTAGCCATGTGAAATGGCCAACAAGCAAGCAGTATCCTAGAAAGGCTCAGTAAATTGAGATACCAGGAAACTTTGAAGGTCAGGGAGAGGAGTGGGGCAAATACTAGTTGAAAGTTTGTATCAGGAGCGTCTAGGTCCCAGATCCCCTTCTCTACCTTATACCACAGGCTACTGACCCCTACCCAACCCAGAACCCATTACTCATTGGAGAAATGAAAATCACAAAAGTTCCAGACTGGCAGGGCTGAAGTCTCATTCTCAAAACAGACAAATTAAATGAAGATGTATCTATTCACTCTTCCTTTGCCATAGCAACCTCAAAGGCTATGCATTTACGTGTTTTGGATGGCTGAGCTGTAAGATGTCAGGCTACCCAACCTGTGTCAGACTGTGTACCAGTAAGAAATAAATATGTGTTATGCTACGGACTTTCTGGGTTTATTTGTTACCCCAGCATAGCCTAGCAGAGCCTTACTATTACATCAATTTAACTAATAGGAATTTCAGAATAAGAAAATATGGGAAGTTATGAACAAAAAGAAGAATTTCCTAGAAGTTTCCACAAAATGACTGTTCCACAGAATATGTGACCCAGCAATTTATTTTATTTATTTATTTTAAAAAATATTTTGGCCATACCATGCGGCTTGTGGGCTCTCGGTTCCCCGACCAGGGATCGAATGCAGGCCACAGCAGTGACAGTGCTGAATCCTAACCACTAGGCCACCAGGGAACTCCCATGACCCAGCAATTTAAAAAGATCTACATAAAGGCACATCATTATGAAATTTTAGAATGCTGGTGATGAGAGAAGATAAAGATCAAGTAGCCCAAATCATAGGGAAAGTAAAAGAAGACTTTATGCAAAGTATGTTTTGTTTACTTGTTTTACCACAGTACTAACAAAACTTTTCTACCAGCAACCTAAGACAATTCAGTGGACGTTTTCTGAAAAGCGACCTAGATGCAGGCACTGTGTTGAACATGAGACATATAAAAAGATAGGACATGCTCTCTGCCCTGACTGGCTCACAGTTCATCAGGACAGCCAACCATGAAAACAAATCATAACAAAACATGATATATAGTAAGCGGCATAAAGGAAGCATGGAAAAAAGTATAAGTTGTGTGAATATCTCTATTAATTTCTTACTGTCAAAGTCTTATTCATGGACTTCCCTGGTGGCACAGTGGTTAAGAATCCTCCTGCCAAGGCAGGGGACACGGGTTCAAGCCCTGATCCAGGAAGATCTCACATACCACGGAGCAACTAAGCCCAAGCACCACAACTCCTGAGCCTGCGCTCTAGAGCCCACGAGCCCCAACTACTGAAGCCCGTGCCCCTAGAGCCCGTGCTCCTCAACAAGAGAAGCCACCGCAGTGAGAAGCCTGCACACTGCAACGAAGAGTAGCCCCTGCTTGCTGCAACCAGAGGAAGCCCACACGTAGCAACACAGACTCAATGCAGCCAAAAATAAAATAAATAATAAATTTACTTTTTTTTAAAAAGTCTTATTCATATTCACTAGGAAACAAGTTCCTTAAACTGGAATATTTCTCTCAGGGACTTTGATAAATGACACAAAGTAAAAATAAGCAGATTACTGTATATTGAAAATACGCCTAGAAGAACTCCACTTTTAACAAGCAATAAGAACAGATTCGCAGGAATTCCCTGGCGGTCCAGTGGTTAGGACTCAGTGCTTTCACTGCCGGGGCCTGGGTTCAATCCCTGTTCAGGCAACTAAGATCATGCAAGTCAGGCGTTGACCTAGATGCAGACGGGGGGTGGGGGTAGAGAGTGTGGGGGGGGCGAATCCGCTATCAAAATATCTTCAAGTAAGAGATCAGTTAAATTATAGACCACTCCTAATGTACAAGAGGGAACCCTGACAGGAAAAGGCCCATCATTAGCAACAGTTAATTCAAGTGCTAGCAGAAGGAATTCCATCTTAAACTTCATTTTCACTTAATCAGAACTTCCTGAAAAGTCTTTATTTAGGCAGAAACTTTCCATGACTGGCCTCTTCCAAAAGGTGAATCATTTAGGAAATTCTGAGCTAACTGGATCAGCTGGTTATATGATAGGGAAGGATAAAAAAAATACTGTATTTCCTCATTCACCAAGGTTAATAAGCTACACATTTTTCAAGTGGGAGAAAACCGAAACAAAAAGGTAAAAATTCTAAATTTAACAATTAAAACATAATTAGAAAAAACCCAAAAGACTAACTTTGTGCTAACACTACCTTATGCTTATACTTACAAATTCCTCCCAGTCATCAGTAGCTCTTTCTCACATTTCTTAACTTGATACAAAGACAAAAAGGAAAAGCAGAATAATGACATCAAGATATTAAAAGATATGCTCAAATCCATTTACCAACTTTGCATCTGGTTGTCAAAATTCAGGCCCTCCAAGTTCCTACGTGAGGGTTCCTTATAATACCTAAATTTAAGTATAAATAATAGAAGTTTTTTAAAAAAAATCCTGCCAACATGACAATTATTAACAAAATTTTTGGTTTTTTTAGGAGGAAGGTGTTACACAGAACTTTCACTTGTCACATTATGTATCTCTGCACGTATGTGTTTAAAGTAGTAAGCATATATTACTTCTGAGTATAAAATATATGTGCGTGAGTGTGTATATTTATGGAAAAAAAGTGTTTCCTTATTCATACTGCTGTTTTTTTGCTAGACATAGTGCTGCCCTCTTCTGACAAATGATAGAAATAGCAGGTTCTCTAAATACTCATCCAGTATTTTAAAATCATCATCCATTTGCTTTAAAAAAATGAAAGAGCAAAAAAAATTTTTTTAAAGAAAAAAACAGAAAATTTGCGTCAGTCAACTATATTTATAAATATTAATAAATCCACAAAATTTAATTTGATCAGGAAATTTAATGATTTCTCCTAACAGTTATTCACCAGCTTTTCTTATTACTCTCTATGTGAAGTCAATGGTAAAGTTATAATAAATCTTTCGTAGATATCCTATATGACACACGGGAAATAATGCGAGCCAAGAAAAATTTCCAAAAATTTAAAACCTATATTCCCAACGGTTCATTAAACACTTTCCGTATTATTTTTTTAGGACTTCAGTTCACTATCAGTGTTCTACGAACCTCTGTTGGATAGCTCAATAGTTCCCAGTATGATTTCTGGCAGCATAATAATTCTTTTTTTTAAAAGAGATTTCTCTTTTTATTTTTTAAAATTAATTAATTTATTTATTTATGGCTGCATTGGGTCTTCGTTGCTGTGAACGGGCTTTTCATTGCGGTGGCTTCTCTTGTTGTGGAGCACAGGCTCTAGGCAATGCGGGCTTCAGTAGCTGTGGCTCAAAGGCTCTAAGAGCTCAGGCTCAGCAGTTGTGGCGCATGGGCTTAGATACCATGGCATGTGGGATCTTCCTGGACCAGGGCTCGAACCCTTGTCCCCTGCATTGGCAGGTGGATTCTTAACCACTGTGCCACCAGGGAAGCCCAGTAAAATACATTCTTAGTTCACATCATCAAGATTTATTTAATGGATCCCTAAAATTCTTATATGGGAAAAGGGTGTCTTTGCAATGGAGAATTCAGACACATATTGCCTAAGCAGTCTAACTTATTGCCACCAATAATCAGTGTTAATGATTTGATGTACTGAGAAGGACAAAACATCATCAATGTAGTATTTTTGTCTAAAGTGATTAATATGAAGTTAACCATGAGGAAACAGTGCAACAACCCAAACTGAGAGACACTCTACAACAGAGGGACTCTTAAGACTAAATGACTAAATGCAGAGTCAGCTCTACCCACCACCAGTCCCTCCCATCAGGAAACTTACACAAGCCTCTTAGATAGCCTCATCCACCAGAGGGCAGACAGCAGAAGCAAGGAGGACTACAATCCTGCAGCCTGTGGAACAAAAACCACATTCACAGAAAAACAGACAAGATGAAAAGGCAGAGGGCTATGTATCAGACGAAGGAAAAAGATAAAACCCCAGAAAAACAACTAAATGAAGTGGAGATAGGCAACCTTCCAGAAAAAGAATTCAGAATAATGATAGTGAAGATGATCCAGGACCTCGGAAAAAGAATGGAGGCAGGGCTTCCCTGGTGGCGCAGTGGTTGAGAGTCCGCCTGCCGATGCAGGGGACACGGGTTCGTGCCCCGGGCCGGGAAGATCCCACATGCCGCGTAGTGGCGAGGCCCGTGAGCCATGGCCACTGAGCCTGCGCGTCCGGAGCCTGTGTCCCGCAACGGGAGAGGCCACAACAGTGAGAGGCCCGCGTACCGCCAAAAAAAAAAAAAAAAAAAAGCCCGGGGGCAGCAACGAAGACCCAACGCAGCCAAAACTAAATTTATTAAAATAATAAATAAATACATAAAAGACTAAACGCAGAGTGTAATCTTTGATTGGAGGTTGGATTGGACAAGAAATATAGCTATTAAGAACATTTTGGGGCTTCCCTGGCGGCACAGTGGTTAAGAATCCGCCTGCTAATGCCGGGGACATGGGTTCGAGTGCTGGTCCGGGAAGATCCCACATGCCAGAGAGCAACTAAGCCTGTGCGTCACTACTGAGCCTGCGCTCTAGAGCTCACGTACCACAACTGCTGAGCCTGCATGCCAAAACTACTGAGGCCTGCACACCTAGAGCCCATGCTCCGCAACAGGAGAGGCCACTGCAATAAGAAGCCCGCGCACCTCAACAAAGAGTAGCCCCGCTTGCCACAACCAGAGAAAGCCCATGCACAGCCAACGAAGACCCAACGCAGCCAAAAATAAAAATAAATTTTTTTAAAAAAAGAACATTTTAGAATAACTAGGGAAAGATTTGCATAGAACTGTATATAGAGCTACCAAAAATGTGGCCTTCAAAACTACCTGTTATTGGTCTAAGACAAGATAAGTACAAAAATGTTGAGTAAGTATTTGGAAACTTGCTTAGAAATTTGACAATGTCACAATATTCAAGACATGAATGATGGACTCATTGCATTAAACATAACATAGACCAATTCAGGTACTGTCAAACTTGCAAGGTGGTCACATGTGATATTAGTTTTGTGCATTAAGACCACATTACAGTGTGTATGTAAGTTTAGGGTTATTTTATCAATTAAAACCCCAAAATGTGATAAAATGTAAGCATTTCTTTATAAATTTTTACAATCATTTTAATTTTTGACCAAGTGTGACTTTTTTTTTTTTTTTTTTTTTTGCGGTACATGGACCTCTCACTGTTGTGGCCTCTCCTGTTGTGGAGCACAGGCTCCAGATGCACAGGCTCAGCGGCCATGGCTCACGGGCCTAGCTGCTCCACGGCATGTGGGATCTTCCCAGACTGGGGCATGAACCCGTGTCCCCTGCATCAGCAGGCGCCACCAGGGAAGCCCTGACTTTTAAAATTTATAGTTTAATAACTAAATTAAGAAAGTAAATTTGGTATTATTTTTTAATCCTCATTTACTGATGGCAAAACAACCCACACTGTATGCTTCTGCAAAAAAAACCCCACATTTCCTGAATGCAGCAGTAGTAGTAAACCACATGATGATAATGGAAGTGACTCCGAAGAAATGAAGGACAACCAAGGTCAAACCGCTTTTACTCTATGAGCCCTCATACACTGGGCTTGGGTTTTGATCACGTAGCACTAAAACCACAGTGAGTTCTTTGCAGAGATGTTTTGGTTAATAGAGCGACAAATCCACCAAAACTTCTGCAACATTTACATATAACACATGAAGAAATAAGTTCAAAATCAAAAGAATTATTTGAAAGAAAGAGTACTGAACTAAAAGTCAATAAAAACAGATACAAAATTGCCTACGTTAGCATTGTGGCCTTCTGAGAAAGGAGTACTTTTGGTTGCTAACTAAGAAAAACATATACCATTCCCAGGACATTAGTAAAAGACTATATCAAAGGTGTCTGCTTGGAAATCTTGACAAAGAAGGTAGTTCAAGTACAACTTTCCAATGACACCATGGCTTAAAGTACTCAAGATCTGGCTTATGATAGAGAAACTATTAACAAAGTTAGCAAAGTGTTTCTTCAATGCAATTTGAAGAATGACAGATTATTGCTAATATGAAAATTATTTTAGTATTTAATCACGAGGGTGATATAAGGATTCTTTTTTATCAGTTTTTTGCTGACAAACATTAACTGACACTGATCTGTATAATAAAAGTAGAATCACATGTCAACAGATGAGATTTGAAGTTTAAGTGTTTGGAAGAATATGTTCCAATGGCACAGCTGCAAGACAGGGAAACAGTTTAGATTAAGGAGTTTGTGCTAGAACATAAATTAATACACTGCTTCCTTCATTGAGAAAACTCTTACTACATAAAAACCCCCCCACTGTTCTTAGTACAGTAGTAAAAATTGTGAATTATGTAAAGCTAATGCATTAAATTTAAATGACTTTTAAATTTTATTATTATTATTTTTTTTTAGATGTTGGGGGTAGGAGTTTTATTAATTAATTAATTTATTTTTGCTGTGTTGGGTCTTCGTTTCTGTGCGAGGGCTTTCTCTAGTTGTGGCAAGCAGGGGCCACTCTTCATCGCGGTGTGCGGGCCTCTCACTATCGCGGCCTCTCGTTGCGGAGCACAGGCTTCAGACGTGCAGGCTCAATAGTTGTGGCTCACGGGCTCAGTTGCTCTGCGGCATGTAGGATCCTCCCAGGCCAGGGCTCGAACCCGCGTACCCTGCATTAGCAGGCATATTCTCAACCACTGTGCCACCAGGGAAGCCCCCTAAATGACTCTATTTTTTGTTTTTTTTACAGTACGCGGGCCTCTCACTGTTGTGGCCTCTCCCGTTGCGGAGCACAGGCTCCAGACGTGCAGGCTCAGCGGCCATGGCTCACCGGCCTAGCCGCTCCGCAGCATGTGGGATCTTCCCGGCCCGGGGCACGAACCCGTGTCCCCTGCATCGGCAGGCGGACTAGCAACCACTGTGCCACCAGGGAAGCCCAATGACTCTATTTTTGATCAACTGAAAGTTGATCATAAATATGCATATGTTATAATGCATGCTGAAGTACAATGGTTATGAAGAAGAAAGTACCTTGAGAATGAGGAACTACAGAATAAACTTAGTACTTCTAAAAGAAAAACAATAACCATATGGTACCCAATTTTAAAGATCTCAATTAGACAGTAAAACATGCTTATTTGCCTGCTTTGTTTGGTATTTTTTTGGTTTTTTTGGCCGTGCTGAGCAGCTTGCGGGATCTTAGTTCCCCAACCAGGAATTGAACCCAGGCCCTCAGCAGTGAAACTGTGGAGTCCTAACCACTGGACTGACAGGGAATTCCCAGTTTGGTGTTTTCAATAATCTTAGTACTTTCACACAAGGAAGTAATTCAACATATTTTTCAGAAACAAACTCTAAGAGTAAAAATGAAAGTTACAAGCCTGAAGAACAGTTCCTATAGGTTAACATGTTTCACAGAATGTTCTGAATTATATTTTCCATAAAAAAATCCACACATAGGAAATTCATGCATCCAGAATTCTTTTTTCCCACTGAAATATAACTTAAATTTAATTATAACTTGACAGGATAAATTACTGGAACTGACTACTTATGAAGCACTGAAGATGAACTCTGAAAATACAGTTACTATTAATCATTTCATGAGGTACCTAGGTCAAATCATTATGCTGTACACCTTAAACTTATACAGTGCTGTATGTCAATTATTTCTCAATAAAACTGGAAGGAAAAAAAAGAAAATATAGTTATTACTGGCTTCATTTGGAAAAAGTAAAAATGAAAATCCTGAACTTATGAAACTACTTTAAAATCCACACTTCCATCCTCATTACTTTCACATTATTGCAGATCATTGTCTAAATTTTCTGTAGTGAAGGACTTAGATTTTAAAATTTCAACCTGCTGGCAGACCAATACTTTTGTAAAACACAATAGAAATAATTTATTAGAAAAATAAATTAAAAAGAGGTACAGGGGCTTCCCTGGTGGCGCAGTGGTTGAGAGTCCGCCTGCCGATGCAGGGGACACGGGTTCGTGCCCTGGTCCGGGAAGATCCCACATGCCGCGGAGCGACTGGGCCCGTGAGCCATGGCCGCTGGGCCTGCGCGTCCAGAGCCTGTGCTCCGCAACGGGAGAGGCCACGGCAGTGAGAGGTCCGCATACCAAAAAAAAAAAAAAAAAAAAAAGAGGTACAGGACTTCCCTGGTGGTGCAGTGGTTAAGAATCTGCCTGCCAATGGAAGGGACATGGGTTCAAGCCCTGGTCCGGGAAGATCCCACATGCCACGGAGCAGCTAAGCCTGTGTGCCACAACTACTGAGCCTGTGCTCTAGAGCCCATGAGCCACAACTATTGAGACAACATGCCACAACTACTGAAGCCCACATGCCTAGAGCCCGTGCTCCGCAACAAGAGAAGTCACTGCAATGAGAAGCCCGCGCACTGCAACAAAGAGTAGCCCCCGCTTGCCGCAACAAGAGAAAGCTCACACGCAGCAACAAAGACCCAATACAGCCAATAAATAAATAAATAAATTTAAATAAATAAATAAATAAAAGAGGTACAAATACAGCCCTGAGATGGGTTTATTATGAGTATTATTTTTTTTTAATTAAAATGAAGAGGAAGAGCACCAACACAGAAATAATTTACATATACATCATCCTCCAGGAGTAGGGCTGTCACCAATCCCACTTAGATTAATTAACAAGAAAGATATAAGCTATTTTGACCCATTAAAAACTTTAAAAATTAATACAAACAGCACTTATTCAAAGTATGTGTCTAGATGTTAAGTACTGGGAATTGATACTTTTAGTTTTTTGCTTCAATTATAGAATTAAAAGGTGATTGCTTTTATCAATCACTTACACTCACACTTTCAATGATCAACATGTATAGTTACAGGGAATTCCCTGGCAGTCCAATGGTTAGGACTCGGCACTTTCAGTGCCAGGGCTCGGATTCAATCCCTGGTTGGGGAATTAAGATCCTGCAAGTCGCAGGGTGTGCCTGCTGCCCTGCCCCATAAAAAAAAAGGATAGTTATGGAATTCTTTTCCTTTTCTTATTTTATGCTCATTTTGACTGTATTTATTGAAATGTAATTTTACGTCGGTCTGTTAAATCTTATTGTTAAAAATTTGAGCTTGGGGACTTCCCTGGTGGTCCAGTGGGTAAGACTTCACACTCCCAATGCAGGGGTCCTGGGTGCAATCCCTGGTCAGGGAACTAGATCCCACATGCATGCTGCCAACTAAGAAGTCCGCATACCACAACTAACAGCCAGCATGGCACAACAAAGATCCCATGAGCCACCAATTAAGAGCCGGCACACAGCCTAAATAAATAAATAAATAAATATTTTTTAAAAGGTTTGCACTTGTATTTCTTCTTAATTTACTTTTCTAATAATTCCTATTTATTGTGTTTTTAAAAAGTATTGGTCTGCAACAGGTTGAAAATTTAAAATCAGGGTCCTTCACTACAGAGAATTTAGATAACAATCTGCGTCAATGCATAATCTACCAAATATGAGAGTTATATCGTGTCACAAAGGAGAAGATCCCTGTTCTTAGGAAACAGTGATGAAGTATTTAAGAGTGAAGCATCATGTCTACAGTTCTCAAATGGTTCAGCCAAAACAAAAAGAGAAATACAGAAACAGATGGTGGAGAGAGGGGTAAAATATTTACAAGTGGTGAATCAGTATGATAGGTATATGAGTATTCACTGTAATACTATTCTTGCAACATTTTTATAAGTGTAAAATTTTTCAGAAAAAAAATTGGGGGAGAAAAAAGTAATACTAAAAGAGTGGAAATATGTATATCTATAACCGATTCACCGTGCTGTAGAGCAGAAAGCAACGCCAACACTGTAAATCAACTCTACTCCAATTAAAAAATAAAAAATAAAAAAGGCCCCAACAACAAAAACAACAACAAATAATAACAATAATAAAAAGTGTTGCTTCACATCATTTATAAAACTAATAATGCCGGCACTTCCCTGGTGATTCAGCAGTTAAGACTCCGTGCTCCCAATGCAGGGGGCCCGGGTTCGATCCCTGGACAGGGAACTAGATCCTGCATGCCGCAACTAAAGTTCCCACACCCCGCAACCAAAGATCCCACACGCTGCAATGAAGATCCCGTGTGCCACAACTAAGACCCAGCGCAGCCAAATAAATAAATAAATAAATGTTAAAACAAACAAACAAACAAACAAATAATGCCAAACTTTTTTCTAAGGTATATTTTCACTAGATGAAATAATAGTTGGAAACTAGAAATTATTTTTAAGAGTATCAACTTTAGGGGAAATTATATTTACAGAGAGTAAACAAGTCTAATTAATTACTGTCAAGGAAAATAAATGTGACCATCTATAAAATTATTGATTGGCAGGCACTTCATCTGTTCTTGTCCAGCTCTAAATTACAGATCTGCTGTTTTCATATTAAAATTTTAAATAAATGGAGAAGAAGAAATTCTGGGCATGTGGTTCTCATCTAGAATGGCCAAGAGTATTAAGCCTATAATGTTTTTCTAAACTCGTAACAAACCTATGAATCAATTTAAAAAATAATATTAAGATGAGGAAATAATATCAGAATCAAATTTCTCTCCTAGTACTTTCAATTCTCACCTAATTTCAAACGTTTCACTGGGGCTGATACATCAACGTTAAGGGAAGTAATAAGGGGAGAAATAGCCAAAGTCACAAAGCACGGCATGAGTAAGTGAAACCAAATACTTAACTCTCACATTTTCTTGTTTCTGTTCAGCTAACCACTTCATAATGCCCTCAACTACATTACCATATGTAAAAGAACCTTTCTCATATTCCCTGATAATCAATGGAACCACTGTTTTCCTTGAGTTCAAATATAAATCTTCCACAATATTAAGATGGGTTGGAATGAGGACAGATGTCTAACACCAATTAGAAAGATGCTCCTTTTTAAAAGTACTAGTTTTGAAGTCTGCGAATGTCATCTTACCTGACTTCTTCACCAGCAAAATCAAACACCTTGGTGATTTTAACTTTTTCTGTTTCTTTAGGTTTCTCTAGCTCTTCTGCTTTGACCAACAATTTACTTGAACTTGTCTCTTCAGCCTCCTCTCCTCTCTATGAAAAAAGTGTAATCAGTTTCATATAAGGATGAAAACTAAAAGATCCACCCAAACATGTTGTTTCCTTAAATATTTCATCTCTAAACAGTTAAATGCTTATTGAAAATTTATTTAATTAGAAAGGCTTGTGTTTCCTACCATAAGGAATGCTTTGCTTTTTACTTAGTAGAGTTACTATTAAAAGGCATCTAGTCTGATTTCTGTCGTAAGCCTCAAATCTCAGTTCGTAAATTTAAAAAATCTATCTGGAGAACTTCCAGCATCTCTGGGGAAGCATTCATCCCATTCATCTATTAACTTACTTTAACTTGTGTACGCGGAGGCCCTTTTGATTTTGGTCCTACGTCATTGAGGAAGCTGGCCCATAGTTCATCTTCCTTCTTTTTCCTTGCATTCTCTGACTCAATGCCTTTTTCTGGCTCTGCAGCTGCGTCTTCCTCCTCACTACTACTTCCTCCAGATTCCTCGTTGGCATCCTCCTCGTCCTCTTCTTCTAATGAGAGGCCACCTTGTTTTCTCTTCCTAATCACCAACAGTCACAAGGAAAAGGAAAGACAAGACAAACAGGAAAAATAATTTCAGTTATCCCTTCCTGAATTCCAAACATAATATTGCAAATATCAGAAAACTTTTAAATCTGGGGACTACTGGTTAACACGCCTGATAGGGGAAGTGGGAGAGGTACGCTGAGATTTTGTGGAAGAAAAAAAGAACTGAGCTCTTACAGTTAGCATTTTCCCAAAGCATTTAGAATCAAAATACAGTGTTCTACTTCTAAGTTAGGACCAGCTATTTTCACCAAGAAAATACCCACAATCACCTCACAGAATCAATCTGTTCAGAAAGAGGGTTCTAATTACATACATATGCCCGGTACTTTTGACTTTTTAAAAGTCACTCCATTTGGGGAACAGAGATTGAAGAGAACCTCAGATTTATTTGCACCGTTTCTCCCCAGAGTTCTGAGGGGGTGGGGAGTGGGGAATCCATGTTTCTTCCCACCTTCTGAAGATATGAAAGCTGGAATATACAAAAGCCAAGGATAAAAGAACTGGGTCCAAGACTTAAAAGAGTAAACTGTTTCTTAAGACTATTCTAACTTCAAGTGAATCACCTAATACTCAAAATTATCTTTCTACAATCTGCTTTTTGCTTCAATGTCCAGGAATACAGAAACACCAATCAAAGAGAATAAAAGACTTGTATTGAAAGACTCCCTTTTTGAGTTAATGAAATAATTGATGGAAACTAGAAATTATTTTTAAGAGTATCAACTTTAGGGGAAATTATATTTACAGAGAGTAAACAAGTCTAATTAATTACTGTCAAGGAAAATAAATGTGACCATCTATAAAATTATTGATTGGCAGGCACTTCATCTGTTCTTGTCCAGCTCTAAATTACAGACCTGCTGTTTTCATATTAAAATTTTAAATTTGGTGGGAGTGCAATTCAGTACCAGGCTTATAGAAGGTAATTTGCCTATACCTATAAATTTTTTTTTTTACTACATATAACCCTGGGTCAAACAATTCTACTTCTACAGATCTAATTTACAAATATACATGTGTACAAAGACACATAAGAAGAATATTCACTGCAGTCTTATTTGCTGTAGTAAAGATGAGGACAATCTAAAGGTCTCTCAATAAAGGAAGTTTAAATAAAGTTTAAATAAAGTAAGGTCTGTCCAGTAATGTAACACTATGCAGTCACTGAAAAGAAAAAGCTATAGCTAAATATACTGCCATAGTATATCTCCAAGATGTGAAATAAGGAAAGTGAGAAATGATATGCAGAGTATGCTACTATTCGTTTCTTTTTTTTTTTTTAAAGAGTAGGGAATGTAGGGAATTCCCTGGCGGTCCAGTTGTTAGGGCTTCCCATGCTTCCACTGCAGGGGGCATGGGTTCGATCCCTGGTCAGGGAAGTAAGATCCCATGAGCCGCATGGCCGAAAAAAGAAAAAGTAGGAAATACATATATACATGATTGTACATACACAGAATTATCTCTGTTAACATAATTCTTCTGAGACAAAGCAACAAGGGCTAGAGATGGGGTACATATTTTTTGTAGCAATTGCTTTTTTCTTTTCTTTTGGCCAAACCACATAGCTTGTGGGATCTTAGTTCCCCGACCAGGGATTGAACCCAGGCCCTGGCATTGGAAAGGCAGAGTTCTAACCCCTGGACTGCCAGGGAATTCCTGGCTTTTCAATTTTAAACCAGGTGCACATATTACCTATTAACTTTTTAAAATTAAAGCTCAAAAAATTTTAAAGTTTGCCAGAGAATAAGAATTTAATCCTAAAATGTCGCCACATATTTCCCTCAGTGAGAAAAAGGTTAGAAACCCTGGCATAAGAAATCTATCATCAGACCAATCCCAGCAATCTGGAAGGTTATGATAACAGCCCCTGACTTCTAAGGGCCCTGAGGGCAGCATCACCTGGCCGGAATGCTCTGAGCCTTTCTTTTTCTCTCTTTGGTTTTCTGGGTCTGCTCTTCACCATCCACTTCATCTTCCTTCACTAATTCATTTACATCATCTTCACTATACTCTCCACCTGAAATCACATAACAGGGTGGTCAGACAGACAGGAATAAAGGTTTTCACATCAAGATGAGACATTTTCATTAAGAAAAAAATGTACTACTTTCCTGTTCTTCACCAGACTAAAATATCAATTCCGGAGGGACGTCTTTCCTATTCCTGAAGACTAGGCTAAGTTCCCCTATTCTAGGCCTCCAGGGCAGTCCATATTTCCCTCCTTAACGCACCCCACTTATATTTAATGTTTGCAATTTCTGCTATGCTCCACACACCATGAGGACATGGATCCGCATGTCTTTAGAAGTATATGCTGAATGAATGAACAGAAGCTGCAAACTGACTACTGTACTTTTCAAAAAAGAAACTCATGTTTCCACCTCACCTTGTATATCTTTCAAAAGTAAGCAAAGGATACCTTGTCTTATCAATAAAAGAGGTTTAGAAAGAGGTTTTAAACACTTCAAGTTAGACATAGCAGAAAAAAACAAACACATCTGCTTCCCATCTTCAGACACTGACATTCTGGGGTCCCCAACAAAAGTGTTGCTTGGATGCCCAGTCTGACCACATTCTATGGGTACCAGTCAATACATCCTGTACACACAGAGATTCAACCAGTTGTTCTTCTTTTTTACTTCACATAGCTTTTATTTGAAGTATAACACACCAAAAAGCACACAAACTAATGTACAGGTCAACGACATTAGGCAAAGTGAACACACTTGTATAATTAGACCCAGTTTAAGAAGCAGAACATGACCAGAATTGCAGAAGGCCCCTGTTCCAATCAGGAGCCACCACCCACATCCCACAGGTAACCACTATCCTGAATTCTAACATCATAAATTAGTTCCATCTGTTCTTGAGCCTTAACCAGAAGCCCACAACATGTACCCTTGCGCCCAGCTTTTTTGACTCAACGTTCTATTCGTAAGTCACCCAGTTGCTTCCATGTAGCTGTAGCTTATTCATTCTCATCCCTAATATTATTTCATTGTATGACTTTACCACAATTTATTTATCCATTCCTCTGGTGATGGACATTTGGTTTGGGGCCATTACAAACAGGGCGGTTTTGAACATTCCTGCACATCAAATTAGTTTTTAAGTATTTCACTCACAATGAACTAGGACCACCAAACAATGAGGAAAGCTTCCAATATCAAAGGTAAGACTGAAAACAAACAGAAAGGAATTAAGAGGAAACAAAATTAGAAAAATAAAAACCTTTATAATTTATATCCTCAAAGAGACATCCACAAAACAAGAATAAGATGACTAAAAAATTTTCAGAAAATGAAAAAAATAATTATAAAACTCTTGAAAACTACAAATATGATAGCACAGATTAGGTAAAAAAAAAAGAGAACAAAGATAATGAGACTGAGCCAGCCCTACTAAAATCTGGAGAATAAGCATTTGAGGGCATCGGAATAGTAAATATAAGGGTTCTAAAATGGAAGCAAATTTGGCATCTTAGACACCAAGTGGTAAGTGAAAGTGAAAAGACTGAACACACAAATGTAATTCTGCTTCCTCCTGAAACCTGAGTAAAATCACTAGGACAAAAGGACTTTGAAAACACAAACCCACAGTGGTGGGTACCCAGCTATACTGTATTTGTTTATACAAATAGAATATAAAAAGGCAAAATTACAAGGAAAAACAGAAAACTAATGAAAATTGCTATCTGTAAGGGTCAGGGCAGAAGACAGTGGGGTAAGCAGGGGCAACAGAAGCAAGAGTTCTCAGTGTTTATTGCTCCACAGAATTCTGAAAATCCCTTAAATTGAGCAAAGTTTAAATAAACAAATAAACATAACCAAACTGATAACACAAGCCATAAAGAAAGGATTTACTCCAAGGAATTTATTTATTTTTAATGAATTTATTTATTTTTGGCTGTTGGGTCTTCGATGCTATGTGTGGGCTTTCGCTAGCTGCGGCAAGCCGGGGGCTACTCTTCGTTGCGGTGCTAGGGCTTCTCATCGCGGTGGCTTCTCTTGTTGCAGAGCACGGGCTCTAGCCGCGTGGGCTTCAGTAGTTGCAGCATGCAGGCTCAGTAGTTGTGGCTCACGGGCTCTAGAGCACAGGCTCAGTAGTTGTGGCGCACGGGCTTAATTGCTCCGTGGCATGTGGCATGGGGCATGTGGGATCTTCTCAGACCAGGGATCGAACCCGTGTCCCCTGCATTGGCAGGCAGATTCTCAACCACTGCGCCACCAGGGAAGCCCCTCCCATAACTTTAGAAACAGTATTTTGACTGTTCATCCTTAGCAAGATGTACTTTAAAGACCAAAAAGTTCTATTCCTAGTAGTAACACTGGCGTTGGTATTTTGAAACTATTCCTTTTATTATAGGTAAAAGAAAGTTAAGTACTTATACTAATCTTGTTAGGAATCCAGAACTTCAGAGTAAGAAATGACACACAAGTATAAAACCAAAGAAATTAAGAAATTAAGTGAAAACAAATGTTAAAACTGAAATTAGAACTCTGAACTCTTAACTCTTTTTAAGATACATATTTTCTAGCTCTGTTCACTTGAATGGCATAGAAGCAATGTCACTCTAGTAGCAATGAGCATTTCTTTAAAGTTCAGATTGTATTCTTTGATATGACTCAACACAAAAATGGCTCCCTGAAAAGGCCAGCTTATTTCAGGTCTGAGGGAAGGAAAGCACAAGGTGAAATGGGGACATTTTGCTGTGCCAGAAAGCAAGGTAGTTATTTAAGAATAATGGGTCACGTTAAAAGGATATAAGATCCAGCTTGAAAGAACTTTTAGTGGCCAAAAGTGATGACCTGACCATTAAAACGAATAACTGTTAGACAGAAATACACCAAATCGATAAAAAACTGTGACACCTTTATGATATATATTTTTTAAAGACAGAAAAAATTATTTGTACCAGGGCTTCCCTGGTGGCGCAGTGGTTAAGAATCTGCCTGTCAATGCAGGGGACACGGGTTCGAGCCCTGGTCCGGGAAGATCTCACAAGCCGTGGAGCAACTAAGCCCGTGCACCACAACTACTGAGCCTGCGCTCTGGAGCCCATGAGCCACAACTACTGAGCCCACGTGCCACAACTACTGAAGCCCGTGTGGCTAGAGCCTGTGCTCCTCAACAAAAGAAGCCACTGCAATGAGAAGCCTGCACACCTCAGTGAAGAGTAGCCCCCACTGGACACAACTAGAGAAAGCCCACGTGCAGCAACAAAGACCCAACACAGCCAAAAATAAATAAATTAAATTAATTAATTTTAAAAAGTATTTGCACCATTTTAGGTTACTGTTAAGATTACTCCCTATTTTGAAAATTGGAAATTAAGGGAAATGAATTAAACATTTATCCTGCCCCACTGATGAGGAAAAGCTACACTTTCAGAAGAACATCAACCAATAAATGTAGAAGAACCACAAAATTAGAAAACCATCGCTCTCACACTCTAATGATAGTAGTAATTTAGGAAAGGATTATCAAGGAATGTTAAAAAACAACTTAAGTTTTAACGATTAAGTATATTACCACATAGAATAGTTTCCAGTTCTAAGAGGAAAAATAATTATACAATAGAAGGATCAAACTCTCATCATTCTGATCCAGAAGTCACAACCATGGGAATTAACCAGGTATTTTGTGTTTTCTGATGTTATGCATTATGAAACACTCAAGTCGTCCATAATTTTTTTTTTTTTTTTTTTTGCGGTACGCGGGCCTCTCACTGCTGTGGTCTCTCCCATTGCGGAGCACAGGCTCCGGACGCGCAGGCCCAGCGGCCATGGCTCACGGGCCCAGCCTCTCCGCGGCATGTGGGATCCTCCCAGACCGGGGCACGAACCCGTGTCCCCTGCATCAGCAGGCGGACTCTCAACCACTGCGCCACCAGGGAAGCCCCGTCCATAATTTATTTTAGCTAAAATTATTTCATTTAAATCCACCAAGCATTTAGATCTAACTTCCAATTTAACGAAAATTCAAAGGACGAAGGAACAACCTAATACCATGAGGGAGCAACCAGACGAAATCAGAAGGTGAGACATTCTGCAGGACAAGCCTGATCTCCTAAACCAATCTAAGTCACAGAAACAGGAGTGTGCTAGATTAAAACAGATTTAAGGGACGGAACAACTGGATGACACATGTAGTCCTGAACTCAACAGTGATTTAAACAAAAAAGCTAAAGCTATTTTTGAGACAACAAGGAAAACTTGAATATGGTTTGTATATTAAATGAGCTGAACGTTTACTGAAATGGACAGGGACAGAATGTTCACTGAAAAGAGCAGATTACAAAGTAACATGAAAAAACTATGATTTCAGGTTGGGGAAAAATACAAATAACTACACCTGGGTATAGAAAAAAGATCAGAGTGGGTTTCACTAAGGGACCAATACTGATAATCTCTGGATGCTAGGAATGGAATGATTCTGATTTTTTATGTTTAATTGCCTGCATTTTCTAATTTTCTACAAAGTTCATGCACTGCTTTTGTAATAATATATAGTTATTTTTCTTCATAAAAATGGGTGAATGTTGCAGACAGTTCAGACAAAGATGCATATGGCTCTGGATCTTAAACATGAAAAAAGATGCTCAAATCTCACTGATAAGAAAAAAGCAAATTTTAAATTACACAAACAACCACAAAAATCATGCAGTTACTGTAAGAGTAAGAAACAGAATAACAACCCTACAGACAAAAAAAGCACAAAATGAACAAATCTTTTTTTATTGAAGCTCCAAAGACTCAGAGCTTCCATCACCTTTTCAGTCCCCCATGCTTAATTTAAATATAAGTCAAACAACTAAGAATCACCAAAAAAATCTGAGAAAGTGTCTGACATAATAATGCCCAACACAAATGTACTGGGTGAATTAAAATCACCTTAGCAGAAAGAGATTGTTTCCTCATTCTATCAGGCTAGCATTATTTGATACGAAAGCCAGGCAAGGAAATTACAAGAAAACTACACACCAACATCCCTCATAAACAGATGCAAAACTCCTCAACAAAATTCAGTAATGTAGAAGAAGAATAATACATCACAACCCAGTAAGTTTTACCCCAGAAATAAAAGGCTGTTCAAAAATTTTAAATCAATCACTGTAATTCATCACATTAACAGATAAAAGAAGAAAAACCACAGAATCAATAGATGGAGAAAAAGCAATTGACAAAATTAACCTCTTGGCAGATTAAGAATAGAGGGAATTTCTTTAACCTAATAAAACACACTAGGGGCAGTATATGCAGACTGCCAGGATTCAAATCCCAGCCCAGCTACCATCTTGCTGAGTGACTTTGGGTTCCTCAGTTTCTTCATGTGTGAAATGGAGAGCACAATAGCACATACTTGATAATGTTATGTAATTGAGTTAGTAATGAGTTAGACAAAGTAAAGTGCTTAAAACACACACAAAAGGTTTCTATGAAAAACCTATAGCTAACATTATACCAAATGGTGAAACACTGATGCTTTCTCCTTAAGATTGGGAACAAGGAAAGGATATCCACTCTCACCTCTCCTATTCAATATTACATTGGAAGTCTATACTAAGTACAATAAGGCAAGCAAAAGAAATAAAAGCTGGGCTTCCCTGGTGGCGCAGCGGTTGGGAGTCTGCCTGCCGATGCAGGGGATGCAGGTTCTTGCCCCGGTCCGGGAGGATCCCACATGCCATAGAGCGGCTGGGCCCATGAGCCATGGCCGGTGAGCCTGCGCGTCCGGAGCCTGTGCTCCGCAACGGGACAGGCCACAACAGTGAGAGGCCCACATACCGCAGAAAAAAAAAAAGAAAAGAAATAAAAGGTATGCCTATTGGAAAAGAGGAAATAAAACATACACAGACAATATGATTTAATTTGGGGGGGAGGAGAGGGTAAAGGTGGCCTTGAACTGTTAATTTTAGCAACAGTTACATAACTCTAAGCATTTGTCAAAAATTCATAGAACAGTATAATGAAGAATGAATTTTACTGTGCTTAAGTTAAAAGTAAAAAAAATTTAAAGCATTACTATTATTATTTGATAGGTAAGAAGTGGATTTATTTAGAGAGATACACTTTCCATAGGAAGAATGCGGACCATTTCTAAAGGCAAGAGCGGTCCCAGGGCATGGGGTCGTCTTAGAAAGTGAGAGCAGTCATGGGAGAAACACGCTCCACAGAGTGTGGGCCAGCTGAGAAGGGAAGAGGCCTTAAAGCATTAAGAATATCCACAGAGCAATAAGATACTGCACACATGAAACAAGAACATGATGCTATTTAAAATTTGTGAAAAAAACAAAAAAGTTATTCAAAATTAAAAATATCCAAAGGCCAGATCCAACACTGATACAAGAAAACAAAGCACATGCTGCCCAGTGGCTTCTGGAAGTTCCTGGTCCACTATGTCAAAGAGCTTGAAGTGCTGCTGATGGGCAACAAATCTTACGGTGCTGAGACTACTCCCAATATCTCCTCCAAGAACCCTAAAGTCACTGTGGAAAAAGCAGCCCACCTGGCCATCTGAGTCACCAATCCCAATGCCAGGCTGCACAGCAAAGAAAATGAACAGACCGCTCGTGTACACATTGCATTTGTGTTAATAAAAGCCATAAAACTCGGGAAAAAAAATGTAAATAGGAAAAAAAAACTCAACAGAAGAGTTGGATGGTAAAATACTGAAATATTCCCATAAAGTGAAAAAGAAGTCAAAGGGTTAGAAAATAGAGAATTAAAATAGAGGAAGGGACTTCGCTGGTGGTCCAGTGGCTAAGACTCCCTACTCCCAATGCAGGGGGCCCGGGTTCGATCCCTGGTCAGGTAACTAGATCATACATGCCGCAACTAAAGACTCCGCATGCTGCAACTGAAAAGATTCCATGTGCCACAACTAAAAGATCCCACACCTGGAGACGAAGATCCCACGTGCTGTAGCTAAAACGCAGCACAGCTAAATACATGCATACATACATTCATACATACATAAATAAAATTTTTTTAAAGTTTATTTTTTAAAAAGTACAGAAAAATAGAACCAGTCCATAAGGTCTAACATAAGATTCAACATATAAATAATGATGATTCCAAAAAAATAAAATGGAGAAAACTGTCCCCCAGAAGTGACTTCCCTGGTGGCGCAGTGGTTGAGAATCCGCCTGCCAACGCAGGGGACACGGGTGCGATCCCTGGCTCGGGAAGATCCCACATGCCGTGGAGCAACTAAGCTGGGTGCCACAACTACTGAGCCTGCGCTCTAGAGCCCACTAGCCACAACTACTGAGCCCATATGCCACAGCTACTGAAGCCTGCGTGCTCTAGGGCCTGTGCTCCACAAGAAACAGTAGCACCTGCGAGGCAACAAAGACCCAATGCAGCCCCCCCCAAAAAAAAAATTTCCAGAAGGCCCAGCAGAATGGATGAAAATAGACTCATACCAAGGGTATATCACTGTGAAATATCAGAAAATATCAGAAACAAAAAGACGATTCTATCAACTTCCAGAGACAAATTTTATATAAATGAGGAAAAATTACCGACAAGAGACTTTGTAATAAAAACACTGGAAACTTGGGCTTCCCTGGTGGCGCAGTGGTTGAGAATCCGCCTGCCGATGCAGGAGACACGGGTTCGTGCCCTGGTCCGGGAAGATCCCACGTGCCGCGGAGCAACTAAGCCCGTGAGCCTTGGCCGCTAGGCCTGCGCGTCCGGAGCCTGTGCTCCGCAACGGGAGAGGCCACAACAGTGAGAGGCCCGCATACCGCAAAAAAAAAAAAAAAAAAACACTGGAAACTTACAAAATAATGGAGAAATACTTTTAAAATTCAGATAGAAAATTATTATTATAGAATGCAGAATTACTATTATAGAACACAGAATTCTATACCAAATTAGTAATCATGGCTGAGGGTCAATATTTCACCATTTTTAGATAGTCGAGGTCTCAAAGAAAAAAGTTTCTAAAAAAAATGCATCTTTCCTAAGAAGTTATTTGAGGATTTATTCTCATTTTGGTGCAACACACCAAGAAAGAAGACATTATGGGACCCAAGGAACAGGGAATCCAAGAGAAAATGGAGGTAAAAGGAACATCCAGAGTGGTGGTGATGATGGAAAATCTTAGATTTCAAAGTGGTAAAACCAAGACAAATTGGAGCAGGTCAGATGGCAAAGATGGACTTCAAAAAGTGAAAGATTACCTAATGAATCTAAATATCTTGGGAGATGATTTAGACAATTTTGAAAGTTCTGGATCAAATCAGTAGTAAGTACATAGACTAAGCAACAACAACAAAATCGCAATTACTAACTCCAGAGAAAGTGTAGGAAAAGCAATAACTGTATATTCCACATGGTCAGGCCTGAACAAGATGTCCACAAAGTAATTACAAAAAAAGGAAACACTTAATACCAATCTAATCCAAATTACACATAGGAACATTTGGCAGGCTGGGGAGCTGGGGAGGGTCTGCAGGTGAAACGGTGAGACTAAAGAGGGTGTTAAAATAACACCTAACATGGATGGGTTAAGTCAACAGACAATGGAAGTACCAAATTTTAAAAGTAGAAAGCAGTTTCATGGGCTTCCCTGGTGGCGCAGTGGTTGAGAATCTGCCTGCCGATGCAGGGGACACGGGCTCGAGCCCTGATCTGGGAAGATCCCACATGCCGCGGAGCAACTAGACCCCTGAGCCACAATTACTGAGCCTGCGCGTCTGGAGCCTGTGCTCGCAACAAGAGAGGCCGCGATAGTGAGAGGTCCGCACATCATCATGAAGAGTGGCCCCCGCTTGCCGCAACTAGAGAAAGCCCTCGCACAGAAACGAAGACCGAACACAGCCAAAAATAAGTAATAAATAAAATTTTTTAAAAAGAAAGCAATTTCTTCTGGGGAGGACTGACAGGTATGAGGGGCGATGGAAACGGTTCAGTTTCAAAAATAAGCCTTTCAAAAATATTTGACTATTTTGAAACAGGCACATGCATAACTCTGATTAAAATGAAAACTAGTTTTCAAATGATCATACTGGCCGATACCGAAAGACCAATGTTGGTGTACAAGAATGGAACCCAGGAAACCAACTGGGAGGCTATGGCGAGTCTTAAGTGTTAATAGTAGTTCAGTAAGAGCGAGACTGGTGAGGAACTGATCAGAAATTAACCTTCTACGTAGACGCAAGCAGAACTTAATGATTGGTTAGACCAAAACAGTGAGAATAAGGACAATTCCCAAGGTTTTGTTTTGTTTTTAACTTGAGCTACTGTACGGGCAGATACTTCTATGAGATGCGGAAGCCTGCGGAAGGTGCAGGAGGGCGGAAGGGGTAGGTTTGAGTGACATTTACTTTGGCCCGGTTCGGTTTTAGAAGCCTATACAGAAACAAAAAAATCAAAGGTCTGATCAGAGAGCAATGGGCATAGACGTTGCAAAGAGGCAAAGGGCATCATTAGATGAACTTTTTAACAACCAGATCCCTTTTGAGGACAGAAAGTTAAGAGACCTATCTGGAACGTGATGCTAGCTATCAATTCTCTGGGGACGGAAGGCCTGGCGATAAGACTGCCTTTCAGAAGATTTCAGGGCTGGTAAGGGTACACGATGACCGACCACCGCCAGCTTCACCAGAGGCCGAGCGGAGTTCACGTGCCGGTTCCCGCGCTCCGAGAGGCGGCGGCGGCCGAAGGCAGGCCGTGAAGAGCAGCCGCGCGAGACGTCCCGTGCACACTTCCTGGGCCACGGGGGCCGCACGGTGCGAGCAGGCGGGCGAGGGCGCGGGGCGGGGACACTTGAGACCCGCGCCACGCGGCCACTGGGCCACCGGGCCCACGCACGCCGGGCAAAGCGCACCTCACGTGAGGCGCGGGGCGGGGCAAGCCGCCTCTCGCCTCAGGTGGAATCGCTCACCGGATGGCACGTAGTCTTCGTCCTCCTCCGAGGTGGAGAAGTCTTCGGAATCGAATTCCTCCATGTCGCTACCGCGCGGGACGAACACAGCCGCAGCAGCTACCCCACAACGGCAAAGCTCTAGGGAGAAACCATAGATAGAGCTACTGCAGGGGCGGCGGTAGCTGGGGCGGCCCCCGCAGCGTGTGCACAGGCGCTAAGAGTGCTACGTGATCCAAATGCGACACTTCCGGGCCAAAGCCTCGGGCTTGACGCTACTGTGGCGGTTGGCGGAATACGGGCTCCGTACTGAAGCGGTGCATGCTGGAACTTGTAGTCTCCAGCGCTACCAGACGCTTTGATTTAGTAAATATGCTTAAACGAAATTTGTTTTGTCCACGGGAATACAGGTGACCTTCGTTATTCACAGGTTGGTATTTTTGTATTCGCTTACTTGTTATAGTTTACTGTCACCCCAAAAATCAATATTCGCGGTGCTTTCTGGGGTTATTCGCGGACATGCGCAGAGAGTGGAAATTTTGAGTCAACCAGTGGGGGCTTGTACCGACGTTGGAGGCAGGTGATCTGCTATCTTGCTTCAGCTCTCGTACTCTCAATAAGTGTCCTCTTCGCAATCTGTTTAGTGCCGCGTTTTTTGCATTTTTTGTACTTTTTGTTGGTGATTTCGCTGTTTAAAATGACCCCTGAGCGTGGTGCTGCGGTGCTGCCTAGTGTTCCTAAGCGCAAGAAGGCTGTGATGTGCCTTATGGAGAAAATACGTGTGTTAGATAAGCTTCGTTCAGGCATGAGTTGCAGTGCTGTTGGCCGTGAGTTCAACGTTAATGAGTCAACAATCCGGTACATCAAGAAAAAGGAAAAGGAAATTCGCCGATCTGTACGTGAGGCTGCTCCGGAAAGTGCTAAAGTGACATCTATAGTGCGTGAGGAAGCTATGGAAAAGATGGAAAAGCGGCTCAATTTGTGGATTCATGAGATGACAACCGATAAAAAAGGTGTGGTGGACAGCATTGTTGTGAGGCTGAAAGCCAAAGAAATTTACGGTCACGTTACACAGGGTCAGAAAAACGTGAAACCCTTCTCGGCTAGCGCTGGCTGGCTTGCACGTTTCAAAAGGCGATATGGTGTGAGTAATGTTAAGCTTGCAGGTGAGGCAAGTTCTGCAGATCAGGAGGCTGCGGAAGAATTTAAAAAATACCTGCTAAGTGTTATACAGGAAAAGGGGTACGTGGAAGAGCAGGTTTTCAACGCTGATGAGACTGGCCTGTTTTACAAAGACGTTGGCAAAAGAACCTATATAACGCAAATGGCCTCCAAAGCCCCTGGCTTTAAATCATTCCAGGATTATGCAACCCTGCTTTTGTGCGCCAATGCCAAGGGCGACTTTAAGTGCAAACCCCTAATGGTGTACAGAGCTCCAAGTTCACAGGCACTTAAAGGGAAAAGCGTGAATCATATGCCGGTCCATTGGAAGTGGAACAAAAAAGCGTGGATGACGTCTGACTGGTTCCACAGCTGCTTCATACCAGAAGTTGAATACTATCTCCAGGGCAGAAACCTTGCCTTCAAGATTTTGTTAATTTTGGATAATGCCCCAGTCCATTGCTGTGAAGAACTCAAAAATGCCCACCCCAACGTAGAAGTTCTTTTTATGCCCCCAAATACTACATCTCTCATCCAACCCCTGGATCAGGGCATAATAAAAGCCTTCAAGGCGCACTATACTAGGGAGCTTTATAGCAAGGCTTTTGAGGCTCTCAAAGCCAACAAGGAAACTACCATGATGGACTATTGGAAGTCAGTCACTATACGCAACGTTATTGATTATGTTGGCACAGCGTGGAACAACATCAAGCAGGCTACTATCAATAATTGTTGGAAAAATGTTTGGCCGGACTGCGTAGAAAATTTTGAAGGCTTTGAAGGTGTTACAGAAAGCATAAAGAACAGTGTCAAAAGCATAATGCATATCGCTTGGCAAATAAGTGGAGAAGGCTTTGATGACATGAGAGAAGAAGATGTGGAGGAAATTTTGGCAGAGAAGGCAGTAGAACCCACCAACGAAGACTTGGACGAGATGGCAAAACAAGGCGTTGGAGTCAGTGATGATGAAGATGGTGATGAAAGTCAGCCTAAGAGTCCAGGAATTGTCCCTCTTACAGCGGCCAAAATATCAGAATGGAACTCTGCCTTGGAAAAAATTTTCAGTGACATGGAAGAGTGTGACCCTATGCTTGATCGCAGCCTCAAATTTAAGCGCTTAACCTCCTGTGCATTTGCCCCCTATGCTGAGATGCTTAAAGATTTGAGGCAAAAAGCCAGGCAGACGGGGTTGACCCAGTTTTTGGAGCCAGTTTGGGAGGGAAAATTGCCGACTCCATCAACAAGTGGTGAGAGCCAAACCTCTGAGGTTGAACTAACGGATGTCAACCTGCCACCCTCTTCCTCTTCTGCAGAATGAGTTCCACCAACCTCTCCCTTGCTTTTCGGGGGGCAAGCCAAGGTCGAGAGGTTTAACCACACTGTGCACTGTGCCGTCACGCAGCCTGCAGCTCTATCAACAGTAAGATTTTAGTTAACGTTTTTATAAAACTTTAAACGCTTAACCTTTCATTTTTTCGGGACTTTATTTGCATTACTGCACACTATATAGTGTGTGTTTACAGTACTGTATGCATTTACTGTACATGAGTACTATATGTGTAGTGTGTGTCTGTGTGTGTGTATGACTGAGGGGGAAAGTTAAAGTAGTACAATCTGTGTTGTACGTTACGCAAACATGCTGTCATTGAAATAATTGTTTCATTATAAACACTGCGTATCATTATTTGTAAGACAGAGATATTACATTCAGTGTCTTCGAACAGAAACACACATAAAGCAAGGTTATGTACTGATCAGTTGACGAAAATGGTACAACCAGAGACCCACAGGAGCTCAACCCTGTATTTCTGCTAATTGAGGGTGCACGGTGACCTTACAGTTATAAGTACTGCGAACGAGAAGGATCAGCTCTATTCTAGAATTCAGACATCATCCACACCAGTCCTTCCTTCAAGTTAATCCATATGGAAATACAACCATATATAATGCTTGTCATTTTGTCAGATTAAAAAATTTTAATTATAATCCACCTCTGGGAGGCAGTAATCAGATGCAAATGGGATATCATCGACTAACATCCTATTTGTTCAGGTTTGGGGTTTTTCAGCTGATAATTGCTCCCTGTTGATACTCTGGACTAGGGTCTGTGTCACCCAGTCTAGTGTTATCTAAATCAAGGAATAGATGAAACATGTCTGTGATTAAAAGGACATTATGGTGGCTTTATGCCAACAAGCTTTTTAAAGCAGCCTGATTGTAACATAGTTCCCACACCACAAAATTTACTCATTGAAAGTGCATAGTTCAATCATTTTAGTATATTCACAGACGTGTGCAAACATCACCACAGTCAATTTGGGAAGATTCTCATCACCCCAAGAAGGAACCTCTGACCAATTAGCAGTCACTCCCCATTTCTCCCCAATCCCCAGCTCTAGGCTAATCTTTCTGTCTCTATATTTTCTTATTCCAGACATTTCATATAAATGGAATTATACAAGATGTGTTCTTTTGTGACTGTCTTCTTTCACTTAGCACATTTTCAAAGTTCATTTGTCTTAGGTATATACCTGTGGAACTGCTGGACCACACAGTAACTCTGTGCTTTACCTTTCAAGAAACTGTCAAACTGTTTCCCCAAGCAACCATTTTATACCCTCACCAGCAATTTCTGAAGTCTCCAATTTCTCCACGCCCTTGCCAACACTATCTTTTGATTATAACCATACTAGTGGGTGTGAAATGGCATTTCATTATAGTTTTGATTTGCACTTCCCTGATGTCTAATGATGTTAAGCATCTATTCATGTCTTGATTGGTCATGGTATATGTTCTTTTGGAAAAATATCTACTCAAATCCTTTGCCCGTTTTTTAAAAGACTTTTTTGATGCGGACCATTTTTAAAGTCTTTCTTGAATTTGTTACAATATTGCTTCTGTTTTATGTTTTGGTTGTTTGGCAGCGAGGCATGTGGGATCTTAGCTCCCCGACCAGGGATTGAACCCGTGCCCACTGCTTTGGAAGTGCAGAATCTTAGCCACTGGATCACCAAGGAAGTCCCCCTCTGCCCATTTTTAAATTGGGTTGTCTTTCTATTATTGAGTTCTAAGAGAGAGTTCTTTATATATGATAAACACAAGTCTCTTATAAAGTATATGATTTGAAAATATTTCCTCCCATTCTGTAAGTGTGTGTTCACTTTCTTCATGGCATCCTTTGAAGCATAAAAATTTTTAATTTTGATGAAGTCCAGTTTAAGTCTAATGTCCCTCTTGCTTTGGGGGTTGTATCGAAGAAGGCTTTGCTTAACCCAAGATCACAAGATTTACTCCTGTGTTCTTCTAAGAGTTTTATAGTTTTAGTTCTTACATTGAGGTCTATGACCCATTTCAGGAAATCTTTCTTATGTGAGAATCACAAAAAAATAGATGTGAAATTAGGACCCGGTATTTGGGACTTCACCATTCTCAGCCTCGTTTTCCTTGGACAGCATAAATAAACCCTACAGTGACAAACTGGGATGTAGCCTTTTGCCGCATCCCTGGGGTCTGAGTCTGGGGCCCCAGAGTTCTTCAGCAGACTCTCTCCTCCATTACCCTACTTCTCCCACTCTCCTCTTTACAGATTACTAGCACTCCATACATTTGTTCAAATTTACAAAGTTTCTGACCACTTTATGGGTAACCAGGGAACTATCTTCTGTTGTGTCAAATAGTTTAGTAAAGAGGTCCAAAATTGGTTAGCAGGCCAAATCCAGCATAAAGACATAGCATTGTTCGACCTCAAAAGCATCTTACATGAAGTTAAATTAGCGGCCAGCTGTGATATTATGATTTCGAAGAAATACACATTTGGTCATTCAGATGACCAAACTGTGTTTCTCATATATATTTGGTCTTCATCCACAGTTCCTGGCTCACAGCTCCCCAAACCCCTGGAATTTCCTAAGTGTTGAGAGGGGTAAAGGTGTCTTGTGTCGTATGAATGACTTTTAGAAGCACCTAAGGATGGGGCTGGTTGCCAGGACAGCTAACCGTGTGATTAGCGAATTGGAACTTTCAGTCCCCACACCCCCACACAGCCCTCCCCTGCCCCACCTCTGGGGGGAGGGGGGAGGGGCGACCAGTTGAATCAGTTCCCAATGGCCAGTGATTTAACGAATCATGCATTAGTGATGAAGTCTCCATAAATCCCCAAAAGGACAGGGTTGAGAGCTTCCCAGTTGGTGAACACGTGGAAATTCGGGGAGAGGGGCACCCTTGGAGGAGGGCACGGAAGCTCCACTCACCTTCCTCGTACCTTGCCCTGTGCATCTCTTCCATCCATCCGGCTGTTCCTGAGTTATATCCTCATGATAAACCAGTGATCTAGTATGTAAAATGTCTGAGTTCTGTAAGCCACTTTAACAAATTAATTGAACCCAATTTATAGCCAGTCGGTGAGCAGCACAGGTAACAGCCTGGACTTGCATCTGGCATCTCGAATCAGGGGGTGCGGTGGGAGTCGGTCTTGTAGGATTGAGCCCTTAACCTGTAGAATCTGCTGCTATCTCTTGGTAGTGTCAGAATTGAGTTGAATTGTTGGACACGCTGCTGGTGTCCAAGAATTGTTTGCTGGTTTGGGGAACTCCAAACCAACGAGATTTCAAATAATCTAATTTCCAATTTCCTTTGAAAAACTGGAGAATCTGGCAACGCCGGGCACATAATCCCACAAAATATCAATAGAAATAGGCTGGAACTGAGCAATGCCTTTAGACAAATCTCTCCAGCTGACCACAGTACAAATCCCAAGTCCCTACAAGTTTCCTGGTTCACTATTGCCGTGTTGTCTTGGTAATAATTTATGGGGTCCTTCCTGCCAAGCTCAGCATCTTTAGCCCCTCATCCACCATAGTCTCTTTCCACTGTCTTGGATTGTCACCTTTTTAGAAAAGATCCTCCTCTGTTCGGTCCTGGATATGTATCTTGGGGGCTTCTGGCTGAACTCTGCATGTATCCTTCAGGGGTGATAGAAACATTTTGTATCTTGATCGAAGTGCTACCACTTCGCATTAAGTGTATAAATACATAAAAATTCATCAAGCTATACATTTAAGATTTGTGCACTTTACTGTATGTTACACCTCAATTTAAAAAAAAATTAGAGAGAGAATGGATGGGTAGTTTCCTACCAGACATTGTATGTCTGTCTGCAATGCCTGGAACTGCAGCAGTTATCTTGTGAACAGGGGGTAAGCTACCCAAATCAGACAATCCAATTTACTGAAAATGGCAGAGCAGAAAAAGATTTATGATGTCACAGAATACTAAACCAACCTCGGAGCCTCTCTTCATGTGGACTTACTACTGAAATAATACATGTTTTTCACAAACTATATCGGCTTTCAGCCATCCCAGTGTGTAATCATACAAAAGCTTCTTGATGGTAATATATAGCTCACAAAGTAGAGTTAATAAGACTCAAGTTCACATGTAAGTACAGTTTAATCAGATCTTTGGACAAAAATTTTACCATAAACTAGTGAGTTGAACATAAAAGAAATACAGTTAAGCATATATGTTAAGTACTAGAAAAAAACTTAAGTTGGAAAACCTTATTACAAAAGATTAAACATTGGCCACTGAAAAAGAAATCACAGTTCTAGTTCACAGAATTAAAAGTAACTCTTTATTGATAAACATATATACCAGAATTAGAAATGTCAGTAGAAAAATAAAATTTAAATAATTTTCTATGGTACAAAGATTAGATCATTTTGACTGTAGCATTTGACGAAATAATCTCATACAAAAAGCTGAGCTGATTTTAGCCACAACCGGCCTGACAGATGCACAAAAAGAAATGCACGTACACAGAACCTTCTGCATGTGGACAGCTAATGGCACCAGGACTTCACATTCCAGGAAATGGTCTCCTAGGGAAGGTTGGTATGCACTGCAGTTGTAATAAGAACTTAATTCAAACCAGAGCAGCTTTTGATTCCAAAAGCTAACATACAATTTAAAGACTTAGAAAACATAAGGGCTTAAAGATAATTATTTGCATGAACTTTTCCTCACCTAGTTTAGACATTTCCTAGGTAATGTTTTGCTGAAAAAAAAAATGAGTTAACAGCACAAAGAGACATCTTTATCTTACAATATTCATTACTCATTTGTATATGGATTTAAGTTTACATGAAACGCCTTTACCCTAAAACCTCAATGTTAAAGAATCCAGAAATCAGCTTTTTATGGTTGGGGCTGCCTCCTTCCCACTCATAAAAAAAAGGAAAAGTGGATGCACAGCTAAGGAAGGGGTGGTTGCACGTGTCTCTAGGAAAGTCAGTCGTTGGCAAAACTTCTCAGAAGCTGTATGTGATAAGATAAAATGTTCAACACAAATGCCAGTATTTTTTCATCTGGGCAACCACCCACAACTAATTGTGTATTTGAGATGAGAAATTAAAAAGAAAAATAAACTCTAAGGGGGAATAGACATTCCTTATCATTCAAATAGTTACTCCCTGAAAACATTTCAAGCCACAAAGCTCAAGCTATATAAAGTCTGTATACACTTATTCACAGGAGAATGTTCACATATTGGGATGGATGAAACATTCAATAATTTGAAGATACATTTTATATTTGAAGTTTTTAAAAAGAGTGGATAATCAAACAAGAAACAGATGAAAACAACTTTCAAAATGCATTAATTTTTGTGTCTTGGCTCTAAAAGAAAAATAAACCAAATAAATCATGGATCAGTATGTTCAAAAATTAGTATTTAGGGGGAGGGAGGAGCCCACTGACCACTGGCCCATGTTCAATTTGTGAAATTCTATCCATAGAAATGTTTTAGGTGAGAATGTTAAGAGGCATCCTTCAATAGAGATAAATAAAATCATTTCCTACAACCAATTTCTTAAACTGAAGGGCTACTTTTCCAAATCCAGCTCACTGAACTGAAACATGGAGTCTTCAACTAAAGACTTAAAAATTTGCTTGAAAGAAAGATTTGAGCATTGGAGAGTAATCTTGTGGGGAATTTGTAAAGACATTTGCCTACATTCCAACTCCTGTGATTTTCCACCTAGTCTATGTGTATATAACACTATAATTTTGATGTGGTCTAATGGCCGATTAGTTAAAAGAAAATGTCCAGTTACTTTTTGTGATCCTTTGTAATTTTTCTCTTTGACTATCCCAGGTAAATTGGTCCTCCTGGCTGTTTTTAATCAGAAGCCAGAGTGCATACTGCTTTAAATCAAATAGAACTGCACATGACCTCATGGGCAGTTAGCCTTACACTCACAATGAAAACTTTCCTTTAAAAATGTCAGATTTAATTACCAGAAACTATTTTGAAAACAGATAACATCGATTGTATTTCATACAGAACAGTTTAAGTGGTAAGGATAAAGTTAGATAATTTTTGCAATCCTTTTCTTTTGAAGGTTACAGTTTTCAGGCCTTTAAATGAAAAAGTAAGTTAGGCGTTAGAAGAAAAATTAAAATAACTAAAACTGGGTTTTAAAAAACTCTGATATTTAGTTCTCTTTAAGGATCTAAATTCTCCTGAAGGAAAATGTGAAGGGCACAGTGGAAGGCATATCTGAAAATTAAACTTTAGGCACTTTCTGGGGGTGATGCTCAATACTGTGACAGTGAGCTGAAGACCCACCACTAGGTAACCACAGTAAGACTAGGAAATCCATAACCACTAACTCGAGTTTAAGCTGCACTTAACAATTTTTCAAGAGCCATGAGTAAACCAAAGTCACTAAGAAAAACAGTAACAGAACGTTTAAAGTATCTTTTTGTGTGTGTGCCTCAATGTTCAAAGAGTGTCCTAAACAATCTGGGTGATTTTCAACTCCCAACTCTTTAATAGGGTATGTTTCCAATTAAACTAAATAAAAGCAATAGAATAAAAGTGATAGGAAGAGGTGGTACAGAAGCTTTAGGGGAAAAAGTCTCAGTTATCTAGCTTATTTTGATAAAATGTACAAAAAAACAAAATCACATCTCTTAAAATATATTAAATAATCAGAGGTCAAGATAGTTATCCATAAAAATGTCACATCATTCAGTAGTTAGCTCTTTTTTCTTTAAACGGTGGAATCGAAGCCACTACTTGAGTTATAGATATTTTTGTGTGCAACAAATTTCACCCAATTTGTTCTCAACACTATATTCAACCAAAACCTACTTGGCACTTATTGTCATGAAGATGTGGCAAGAGATGAGTTTGCCAAATTTTAATCAAGATTAGATCAAGTTAGATTTTAGTACAGTATACTCTGCTCAGAAATAAACTAATATGATCCATAGTTTCTCTGAAGTATGCAACGTTGCATTTTCTCACAGAACATTATAAATTTCAGTGTGAAGGATGCCAACCCAGAGGCACTGCTGACCTGGCTTGCGTAAAGGTGCACCCGTAAAACTGCCTGAATTAAATATGTAAAAAAAAGAAAGAAAGAAAAGAAATTTGATTTGTTTTGGTTGAGAACAGTGAGTCCAAAAAGATCTTTAATTCCTGGAGCTTCAAATTGAAGAAAGCGTTGTTCTTCATATACCTTTTCATCCAAGTTGCTTCCCGTTTGAAGAACTAAGAAAACACATTCCATACTGTATTCTTTTTGAGGATTCTATGAAACGTACGTTCACCATCATAGCACAAGGGTATGTGCTATAGAGTAGCTAAAATCCGTAAAAAGGAGACCACCACTACACAAAACGTCTGTCCGGTGCCCAAGGTGAGGGCTTCAAATGGAATCATTTCCTTTCCTGCTGCTCGGTACACTCCAGCAATTGCTGCACCTGTTCAAAAATTAAAGAATGTTTTAAAAAAAAAAAAGGTTAATATAATCAGGAAAATATAGCACTTAAAATTCTACCAGTAGAATGTTCTAAATTTTTTACATTAAAATTTAGACATTACAGAAATGTTTTGTTTTGTCTATTCTTTTTGCTGACTACTCTAGGTTTTAACTATTCCTTATATGGTTTGCAAATCACTGACAAGTGTTTTTAGGTGTTGCAAAGTGAATCCTGTAAACTGAGTCTCCTAGATTTATTGAATAAAATCACCTGGAAGTCATAGCTGACATCACAAAGACGGGGATTTCCACGTAACCTGATTACAAACTCAAAAACATCTCTTATTCCACATGCATTTAACAGGTACCTAACAAATTCTTGGCAATAAATGACAAAAAATCTTCCCTGTGGGACTGAGCAAGAAATATTTCAGGAGCAGCCACAGGGAAACCCCACTCTACTTTGTACTATACTCAGAGCTCCCCTCAAGAAATGGATGGAGAAAGGGGTGGAAAAAGGAAAAGAGGGGGACCCTAAGCCTATCAGGTTGCTATTCATTCAAAGGGCGAGAGGTGAGGGATACTTGGGGAGTCCTTTCTGTTACCCACATCATTAATCGTTTTTATTATGTTAGTCACTGTAACTTCCTAGAAATGGAGTAAACAAAACAAAACAAACATCTCTCTCTACCCAGGTACCCTGAATTGCTCACAGGGACTCAGCGTTGTACAAAGAAAGTCAAGATTTCAATAGTTCGAAAATAACAGATCCAAACATCTCAGATGACCGCCCTGCCTCCCCCGGCCCCACCTCAAAATGCTCCAAACAGAATTCTCCTTGGTCACAGAGGCTAGCTGGAGACACAAGACAGAAACACAAACATGAAGTAGGTTTTGAATAATGCAAGATGAAATATAGTGTTTCAATCAAGTGTCTACACCTTATACAAATGTGATGTGATGGTATACTGACATTTTTTTTTTTTTTTTTTTTTTTTTTTTTTTGCGGTATGCGGGCCTCTCACTGTTGTGGCCTCTCCCGTTGCGGAGCACAGGCTCCGGACGCACAGGCTCAGCGGCCATGGCTCACGGGCTTAGCTGCTCCGCGGCATGTGGGATCTTCCCGGACCAGGGTACGAACCCGTGTCTCCTGCATCGGCAGGCGGATTCTCAACCACTGCGCCACCAGGGAAGCCCTATACTGACATTTTAAGAAGAAAGAACAGTACTAATCAATACCTGTGTTGGTTGCCAGGAACATTTGTGACTTTGAAATGCCCACCGCCAGAGGCAGTGCACAAACACTGTGCTAACATCTGAAAGGCACATGTTCCCTTGGGCCCCTTTGTAATTTGTCTCCAAAAAAAGCGGGTTGAGTCACAAGAAGCTTAAAGAAGTTGAACTGGGTCCCAAAGTGGGATCTGGATGATTAAGGGAAGACAGGAAAAAGCAAACCAGAAGGAGCAGCAAAATGGGAAGGGAATAGGTTGTATGCACTAGAGTCGAAGAAGGACATGAACACGACATTTACTGCACAATTACTATATGGTAGATATTCTGGTTAAGTATTTTATATTCACATTTTTTCATTTAGTCATCACACAGCATCCCTGTTTTACTGATGAGAAATCTGAAACAGGTCCTGGGGGCCAGTAATCCAGCAAGGAAACTGGAGCAGAGGGTCTCTAAAGATAGCAGTAGGTGATATAGTTAAAAATATATTTAAGGCCAGTTATGGAAACTCCTTAATGCAAACAGGGGAAAGCTGGCCTCCTCCCCCGTGTTATCACAAAGGTTTCATCATCTATAGAACACAGAGAAACTAGGCCACCTTGTCCCCCAAAAAATCCCTCAAGTGACAGAGAAAGGGAGATTTCTGCTTGAAGCTCAAGGTTTAAATTTGCAGTGAAAAAAATGTATGTTTACATATATACCGAGAAAAAAGTCTGAAAGCATATACCAAAATGCAAACTGTGGATCCGCTTAGGAATGCAGTAATGGAGGATTTTTATTTTTGCTTTCTTACAATTTTTAATTTATATAGAATATACATGTTATTTATATTTCATTATGAGCTCAAAAATGATTTAAACTTATTCTCATCCCTTTGACATGAGCAAAAGCCACACCTCCCCCCAAAAAAACACCAGACAGGTAAAAATAATTTATAATTATGGATGTTACTCCAATTCTTATTCAGAAAGTCCTGAGAGGAAAAAATCAACCAGGTACTTTTCTAAACAATAATTCTTGTCATTAGAATTATTCTTCCATCCTTAAAATAACTACACCTGGATGAGTGGAAGTAATTTGTTAACCAGCTTGCAAGGTCACACATCGGTGAAGTAACAGCTGAAGAGAAAGGAGCAGTAGCTCCCCAAAAGACAAAATATCTTCTTTTGCTAGTGACCTATTTCACAAGATCTATCAAACAAAGCTTAACATGGCTTCCCTGAAGCCAGCGAGACAAAATCTGACTCAGTAAGTCAAAGATGTTAGCCAAATAAGGGGGGACTGGGGTGAGAAAAAAAACAATATATAAAAAAAAACAAGGATCTGTGATGAAAGATCACTCTTCTTCATCTCACTGAGACGTGTTTCTAAAATGGTTCCTAAAAGTAACTAACTAGTCAAGTGAAACATTTTGACTGTATTTTAATGTCTAACATACTTGTCAAGATTCCAGCAGTAATTGGTCCCACGATGCCCATCACCAGGATGCTTACAGACATGAACCTACCATATTTGTGATGTCTGAGGGTGAAGAGGGCCAGTAATCCAGCAGGGACATGGAAGAAGAGAGAGGACACCAGTGCCCACAGGAACACACCATACCACATCTCTACAAGGGAAAGCAAAGAAAGGTCGTACATCACCGCCTTTCCCAGTGCAATCATTACAAAGGGGTAGTCACTATGCCCAGTTGTTTCATTTTCAAGACCATTCAGTTGCAGTGCAGGTTCATCAGTCAAACATCCAGACATTGATGGTTTGGGAGGGATAAGTAAACTATGGCCACCACCTGTTTGTGCACATAAACTCTTACTGGAACACAGCCATGCCCATTCATTTAAGTCTTGTCTATGGCTGTTTTCAAGCTACAAGAACAGGGCTGAAACAGTGACAGAGAGACCATATGACCTGCAAAGCCTAAAATATTTACAATCTGGCCCTTTACAGAAAAGGTTAGCCAATCCCTGACAAGCTACCTGTACTCCCAAACCCTGAAGAAAAGGTTCACCCAGATTTGAAAATTCACTTAAATGATTTCCCTCCCATAAGGACAAATGTCAGTACCGCTGATAGGGTGCTACGCAGTCAATGCCTGGTGACCATCCCTGCCTTCTTGATTATTCAGTCATCTCAAATGGAAAAGCTCTATATACACTTACATTCTTTCCACAGTCATTTTCAAGACAATGCAGTAAATACCAACCCATCACCTCCTATTAGGGTATCAAAGCTCTTTAAGACATGAAATAAATACCAGAATATGTAAATGTTTCGCTTAAAGACAAAGGGCAAGTGAGAGGGCAGGTTAGAAGAGGAGAGCCGGTTCCTTCAGAGAACCTCTATCCCTCTTAGGATGACAGTAACTCAGGAAACATTAAAATATTTATCCAACAACTATGTATACAAACTTATGCATGAGATATCTTGGAAAATACAAAAAAAGGAGGAGGTACCATCCTGCCCTTGATTTAGCAAATGGCAGACATAACATTTTCCCCCAATGGGCCCAGGCATGGCTTCAGAATTGTCAAGAGAGCTCTTTACCCATATATGGATATAATGAAGGTGTCACACTAGATGAAATCTGTTGTCCATCCCTGCACTTGAGGCAGGTAAGTACCAGGCAGTTTTAAAGATCAGTCAACAGCTCAACTGGGGTTTCTGCACCACAGCACTACTGACGTCTGGACTATTTAACTCTTTGTTGTGGGAGGCTGTCGACTGTAGAATGTGCAGCAACACCCCTGGCCTCTACCCTCTGGATGCTGGTAGCACTCTCTCCAGTTGTGGCAACCACAATATCTTGACATTGTCACACGTCCCCCGTGGGCATAATTACCCTGGTTAAAAACCACTGACCTGACTGAAGCAAAGCATTTTTTTGTTTATAATTCTTTGGTTTATTTGGGTTTTTTTTAACATCTTTATTGGAGTATAATTGCTTTACAATGGTATGTTAGTTTCTGCTTTACAACAAAGTGAATCAGTTATACATATACATATGTCCCCATATCTCTTTCCTATTGCATCACTCTCCCTCCCACCCTCCCTATCCCACCCCTCTAGGTGGTCACAAAGCACCGAGCTGATCTCCCTGTGCTATGCGGCTGCTTCCCACTAGCTAGCTATTTTACATTTGGTAGTGTATATATGTCCATGCCACTCTCTCACTTTGTCACAGCTTACCCTTCCCCCTCCCCGTATCCTCAAGTCCATGCTCTAGTAGGTCTGTGTTTTATTCCTGTCCTACCACTAATCTCTTCATGACATTTTTTTTCTTAGATTCCATATATGTGTTAGCATATGGTATTTGTTTTTCTCCTTCTGACTTACTTCACTCTGTATGACAGACTCCAGGTCTATCCACCTCATTACAAATAAGTCTTTCATTTATTTTATGGCTGAGTAATATTCCATTGTATATATGTACCACATCTTCTTTATCCATTCATCTGTGGATGGACACTTAGGTTGCTTCCATGTCCTGGCTATCGTAAATAGAGCTGCAATGAACATTTTGGTACATGACTCTTTTTGAATTATGGTTTTCTCAGGGTATATGCCCAGTAGTGGGATTGCTGGGTCGTATGGTAGTTCTATTTGTAGTTTTTTAAGGAACCTCCATACTGTTCTCCATAGTGGCTGTACCAATTTACATTCCCACCAGCAGTGCAAGAGGGTTCCCTTTTCTCCACACCCTCTCCAGCATTTATTGTTTCTAGAGTTTTTGATGATGGCCATTCTGACCGGTGTGAGATGATATCTCACTGTAGTTTTGATTTGCATTTCTCTAATGATTAGTGATGTTGAGCATTCTTTCATGTGTTTGTTGGCAATCTGTATATCTTCTTTGGAGAAATGTCTATTTCTTCTGCACATTTTTGGATTGGGTTGTTTGGTTTTTTTGTTATTGAGCTGCATGAGCTGCTTGTAAATTTTGGAGATTAATCCTTTGTCAGTTGCTTCATTTGCAAATATTTTCTCCCATTCTGAGGGCTGTCTTTTGCTCTTGTTTATGGTATCCTTTGCTGTGCAAAAGCTTTGAAGTTTCATTAGGTCCCATTTGTTTATTTTTGTTTTTATTTCCATTTCTCTAGGTGGTGGGTCAAAAAGGATCTTGCTGTGATTTATGTCATAGACAGTTCTGCCTACGTTTTCCTCTAAGAGTTTGATAGTGTCTGGCCTTACATATAGGTCTTTAATCCATTTTGAGTTTATTTTTGTGTGTGGTGTTAGGGAGTGTTCTAATTTCATACTGAAGCAAAGGGTTTATAAGAATAACAGTAGTTAAGGATGCAAAGATAGATGGGGTCACATTACGGGGGGCTTTGAAGGCCAAACTAAGGACTTCAACATGTAAGCCCTAGAAGGTACCATCAAAGGTCTTTTGAGCAGTAAAGGGTTGTCAGCACAGTATTTCACAGGTGACACCTTATACTCCCAGTAGGAACACAAACTAGAAAGCCATCTCTGGAGGGTAGGTAAACTGGAAGTGTGTATCCAAAACAGTCAACTGTGCATACCCTTTGCCACAGTGATTTTACTTCCAGGAACACACAAGGGCAAGGACAAGGTCACGAGGTTCCTGGCAGCACTGTCTGTACTGGCAAAAACTAGACACCAACTGCATGTCTGTCGATGGAGGACTTGTGAAACATGTTATGGTCCATCCGCATAATGAAACGTTACACAATCAATAAAAATAGGAGCAGCTCTTTAAATACTGATGGGGTAAGATGCCCAAGCCACAGTGGGAAGTAAAAAAATGTAAGTTTCAGAATAATATGTAGAATAAGATCCTGTTTTTGTGAAAACAAAAAACAAAAGAAACAAATGTGTGTAAATGCTTCTGTCTACTCAGAGGAGTCTGGACATATGTTTATTTAATAAATATTTACAACATGCACAGGCACTGTTTTAAGTGCTTGACAAATATTCACTCATGTAATTCTCAAAGTAGCTCTATGAAGCACATAGTAATATCTCTGACTCTTGCATGAGGAAACAGCAGCAGAGGGAGGTGAGGAAACTTGCCGGAGCCCACGCTGCAGCACGATGCAGAGCCCACGCTGACCCATGCTGGAAGCAATGCCCTCATCCTCTGTGACACCTCTTATATATATTAAGATATAGAAAATTGTTATTTCTGGGGAATAGGATAGGCTGGGGGAGGGTTTATGACCATTCACTTTTTACTTTGATAAAACAAACAAAGCGGGGGGCTTCCCTGGTGGCGCAGTGGTTAAGAATAGGCGGATTCTTAATGCAGGGGACACGGGTTCGAGCCCTGGTCCAGGAAGATCCCACATCCCACAGAGCAACTAAGCCCACGAGCCACAACTACTGAGCCTGTGTGCCACAACTATTGAAGCCCTCGTGCCTAGACCCCGTTCTCCTCAACAAGAGAAGCCACCGCAGTGAGAGAGAAGCCCGCGCAGCGCAATCAAGAGTAGCCCCTGCTCGCTGCAACTAGAGAAAGCCTGTGCACAGCAACAAAGACCCAATGTGGCAAAAAATAATAAAATAAAATAAATTTTTTTTAAAAAGCTTGGGAATTCTCTGGTGGTGCAGTGAATAAGACTCCACGTTCCCAATGCAGGGGGCGCACGTTCAATCCCTGGTCAGGGAACTAAGATCCCACATGCCGTAGGGCGCAGCCAGAAAACGGGGGAAAATTAAAAGAGCGACCAGTGAGAAGACTCAGTGGGCTGGGGGAGAGGGGAGAGTGGCAAAGGGGAGGGCCAGGGGCTTTTCTTGAAGCTGCATTTGAGTTGTAAGCACACTGTTGTGTGTGGTTTTTCCCAAATCAATATTTTTATTTTTACTCTTGTTGGGACGAGGGGGAGGAGGGGTTAGGGAGCCAGGAGTGATTAGAGGTGGGGCCAGATCCCCCCAAAGCACCCTCCACACTCTCACTGATGGCTGCACTAATTCTCTGCACATATTAAGTCATAGTTTCAGTTAATAACATATTCTACATACACCTAGATTAGGATGTCTTGCTCTTGGTTGTTGTTTGGTTTTTTTAAATTAATCAATTTATTTTTTTGGCTGCATTGGGTCTTTGTTGCTGTATACGGGCTTCCTCTAGTTGAACAGGGGCTACTCTTTGTTGCAGTGCGCGGCCTTCTCATTGCAATGGCTTCTCTTGTTGCGGGGCACGGGCTCTAGGCTTCAGTAGTTGTGGCTCGTGGGCTCTAGAGTGCAGGCTCAGTAGTTGTGGCTCACGGGCTTAGCTGCTGCACGGCATGTGGGATCCCCCCGGACCAGGGCTCGAACCCGTGTCCCCTGCATTGGCAGGCAGATTCTCAACCACTGCGCCATTAGGGAAGTCCTTTTTTTTTTTTTTAAATATTTATTTATTTGGCTGCTCCAGGTCTTAGTTGCAGCATGTGGGATCTTTGTTGCGGCATGCGGGATCTTTAGCTGTGGCATGCAAACTCTTAGTTGCAGTATGTGGGATCTAGTTCCCTGACCAGGGATCAAACCCAGGCCCCCTGCATTGGGAGCACAGAGTCTTAACTGCTAGACCACCAGGGAAGTCTCTCGCTCTTGTTTTGGATGGAACGCTATCAATAAAAACATCAGGGACACCTCATCTAGGGCTCAATGCTTATTAAAAATAACAAATGACTGAGGGTTTTTTTGTACTTCTGTTCTGGAGACAAATTATCAGATAGCTACCAAAGGTTTCAAACCACTGGTATGAGTTTTCTTTTCCTTTCTGCTGAACAAGATACATCTTCAGAATAATTTTATAATACTGTCGAAACTTGTCTATTTTGTTTGATGGTGTTTGGCAAATTGTTAAACCAAGTCTAAATCATGCAATATGGAGTATAGATTAAACAGTAATGTCCCAAGCTTAAAACTTAAATATATATAACATTAAAAAAAAGTATAATATGTAAAAAAACATATGTATACTAACTACTGCTCTTCCTCCACCAAAAAAAATCACACACACACACACACACACACCTTTCCAGTCAATAGTGTCTATCAGAAATTGTGGGCAGGATTCTCAGTCCTCAGGGTTTGGTTCCCCATCGTCTTCAGGAACAAACCTGTACAGTTAGTCCCCTACACAAGAACCTTCAAGTTGCGAACTTTCAAAGATGTTAACGTGCATTCCATCAACATCAGGCATGAGTGAAACTGCAGCTCGCCCTCCGTCTCCTGTTGCTGGCGATCCTTCAGCTCTACCATCTCCCACCTTCTCACCCTCCTCCAGTCAGTAACTTCTTGCCTGTTCCCTCGATGCCAGCCCCTGTACGCCAGCTGTTGTGCTGTACTACTGTACTTTTCAAGGTACTGTACTGTAAGATTAAAAATGTTGTCTTTATTTTTGTGTGTTTATGTATTATTTTTGTGAAAAGTATTATAAACCTATTACAGTACAATACTACATAGCCGATTGTGTTAGTTGGGTACCTAGGCTAACTTTTTTGGACTTATGAACAAATTAGACTTACAAACGTGCTCTCGGAACGGAACTCACTCATTCGTACGTAGGGGACTTACTCTATCAGATACCACTGCAGGCTCCTTTCCAGCCTCAAGCACCAGCCCTTCTTGCTTCCGCGGCCCAGGAGACTTGCCCTCTCTTCTTGGCAGCAGCTCCAGAGGTCGCAGAGTCTAGTGTTCAGGTACTGCCCCTCCCTGATAAATCCCTCCTGCCTGGGCCGCTGCTGTTGCACCCTGGTCTCCCCCGCCCAAGGCTCCCTTGTGTACCACCCACTGCCAGCTCCTCCCCAAGCCACAGGACAGCGTCATGCAGTTCCCTACTAAAGCAATAACCCCGTCTTCAATACCACAGTCCTTCCCAGCTCCTCCCCAAATCACTTAAGAGACTCTGAACTCCATTACACCACCCAGTGTGCACAGAACTCTATAAGGACACCAGGAATGCCACTACCCAGGGGTGGCAAACGGGATACAAACCTGCCTCTAAGACCCCAGAGCAGCTGCCGTCCTGGCTGCTGTCTGCCACCATTGACATGAGACCACTCCTGGGCCTTGCTGTCATGGGGCTTTTGCTGGAGCGCCCCAAATTTGAGAGACAAGCACCGCTTTCCGCAGCACTCAAGGCACTGCTGGAGCTTGGCTTCTTACTGGCTGCCACAGGACCATCGGGGCAGTGAACTGGCAGGTCAGGCCTTGATCTGCCAGAGACACACTAAGTTGGTAACTTCAGTGAAAGTGGGTCTGGACACTCGGGTGTTCAACTCAACTGCTATGGACTGAATTCATGTGCGGCAGCCCTAATCCGACAGGACTGTGGCCTTATAAGAGGAAGAGAGATCTCTCTCTCTCTTGTTCTCTTTCTCTCCCCATCACGTGAGGACATATCAAGAAGGTGGCCCAAGAGGGCCCTCACCACAACCTGACCGTGCCGGCACCCTCATCTTGGACTTCCAGTCTCCAGAGCTGTGAGAAAATACACGTCGGTTGTTTAAGCCACTCAGTCTGTGGTATTTTGTTCTGGCAGCCCTAGCAGACATCAACGCTCACCAGTTCCCACTTCTCTGGAGCACAGCACCTGCCCAAGGAGGCCTGCCGGCTATCAACTCACATCTCCATTTTCCTGAAAGCTGAAAGGAATCTGTTTGCAAATAAGATCTGGCACAGCAGGTCAGCTGCTCCGTGAGTCTCTGAGAAGGAGAAGCACCTTCCTCTAGCCCTGAGCTACACCCGTCAGCTAGCTCAGTGCCTGCATATTTCATATCGCATCACTTAAGTCACTCTAAGTAGGAAAAAAAGGCTATATTACATTAGATGAGTAGTACAATTTATAAAACACTTTTCAGATGGATGGGATTATTACAGGAGTAAGGCAAGCCTCAATCAATAAAACATTTTTTAAAAACTAAGTGATTTCCCTTTAATTGACTACGCCTTAATTAGCCATCTATTTAACAGCTATTTACTGATTATCATATAGTACTTTTCATTCCCCTGGGTCAAAACACACGGTCAAAAATCTTTGTCGGGCTTCCCTGGTGGCGCAGTGGTTGAGAGTCCGCCTGCCGATGCAGGGGTCACAGGTTCGTGCCCCGGTCCGGGAAGATCCCACATACCGCAGAGCGGCTGGGCCCGTGAGCCATGGCCGCTGCGCCTGCGCGTCCGGAGCCTGTGCTCCGCAACGGGAGAGGCCACAGCAGTGAGAGGCCCGCATACCACAAAAAAAAAAAAAAAAAAAAAAAAAAAATCTTTGTCTACATATCTTACAGTATTATTTCCTTGTTCACTGTTTCAAATAAAGTGCGTTATCTTCAGCTTTGTTTACTCTGGCAGCTAAAATCACATCATTTCCCCATGTTGAAGAATAGATCAGGTTATTAATCTGAAATAAAAGATTATAAGGAGAGGGACTTCCATGGTGGCGCAGTAGTTAAGAATCTGCCTGCCAATGCAGGGGACACGGGTTCGAGCCCTGGTCCGGGAAGATCCCACGTGCCACGGGGCAACTAAGCCCGTGCGCCACAACTACAGAGCCTGCGTTCTAGAGCCCGCGAGCCACAACTACTGAGCCCATGCACCTAGAGTGCACAAGAGAAGCCACCGCGATGAGAAGCCCACGCACCGCAATGAAAAGCAGCCCCCTCTCGCCGCAACTAGAGAAAGCCCGCACATAGCAATGAAGACCCAACACAGCCAAAAATAAATAAATAAATAAATGTTTAAAAAGAGAAACTGCCATCAAGGTGGTTTCATTAAAAAAAAAAAAAAAAAAAAAAGATTATAAGGGGAAATCAGACGAAGCACTGGTGGCAGAAGAGGCCCCAGAGACGCCCACATCCTCAACCCCAGAGCCTATGAAAATGCGACCTTACATAACAAAAGGGAGTGTGCAGGTGTAATTAGATTAAGCATCTTGGGATGGTGGGGGTTAGCCTGGATTTTACAGTTGGGCCTAATGCAATCAAGGGTTCTTGTAAGAGGGTCAGAGTCAGAGAGATTTGAAGAGCCTTCAGAAGGAAGGCAGGGCTTCCCTGGTGGCGCAGTGTTTGAGAATCCGCCTGCCGATTCTCACGAACCCGGCACACAGGTTCGTGCCCCGGTCCGGGAAGATCCCATGTGCCGCGGAGCTCTGTGTGCTCTGCAACGGGAGAGGCCACAGCAGTGAGAGGCCCGCGTACTGCAAAAAAAAAAAAAAAAAAAAAAAAGAAGGAAGGCAGCTCTGCTGACCCGTTTCGGACTTCTGACCTCCAGGACCGTAGGATGATAAATCTGTGTTGTGTTAAGCCACTAAATTTGTCTTGAGTTGTTTCAGTAGCAATAGCAAACTAATACAAGCACTGAGAGTTCATTCATTCAGCAAATATAATACTTACTGAGCCCATTCCATATGCCGGGCACGTCAGTGAACAACAAAAACAAAAATTTTAAAAAGACAAAGATCCCTGCCCACAGGGTGTTTTTATCTTTAAGAATATGTTTCAGACAGCTTTTTGAGTTAAAGAGAAAAGCCACACAGATTTCAGAATCCTCTAGGTGAGTCCTGTGTTAACAAAAGGGGTTTGTAACAGCTGGCTCCCCGGCCCTCTAGCCCCCACGGCCTGAGTCACCTCATTTCCAAGCAAGGCCTGAAGACCAACCTGGCCCCAATCAGCAGAAAGGGAAGTGGGCTCGTGAGGCTTGGCACCCGGCCATCCTTTCAGCTGGCCCCACTCTGCCTTATGTTCCAGGCCGAACAAACTGTATGACCACAGCCAGTGCCTCTGATGCCAGGGTTCTAAGTAAACCGCCTCGGTTTACGGGAACTGCAGTCCTACTCAGTCCTGCAACTCGATGCTGGACGGCCTAGATGCTAACTGCCCCTCAGCCCGCATCCGTCCACACTGCCCACCGTGAGACCCCTCTCTTACCCAACCCCACCCACCTGCCAGGGGATCCATGGGTTCCCTTGTGACATACTAATAGATATATATATATACTGGTCTCTCCTCCTGATTCCTGACACAGAGCTCCTAAAACCCTTGTAGATAATGGTGCTAGGAAAATCTTTTCTTCTAATCATTAGTCTTTGACCCTGGTTCCTGATGCAGAGCTCCCAAATCCCTTGGAATTTCCAGGAGTGTCTTTTGTTCTCATGAGGCAACTCTTGGTGGGCTCCTGGATGGTTACAAGAAAGACCAAGCCATGATTATAAGCTTGGAACTTTCAGCACCACCCTCCATTCTCTGGAGAGGGGACAGAGGCTAGAAGGGAGTTAATAACTGGTCATGCCTAGGTGATGAAGCCTCCATAAAAATTCCAAAAGTACAGAGTTCAGAGAGCTTCTGGGTTGGTGAAAACAGGGTGGCCCACCCCAGCTCCAAAGGGACAGAAGCGCCTGTGCTCGGGGACCCTTCCAGACTTCACCCTATGTACCTCTTTATCTGGTATTCATTTCCCACCTTTAATGTCCTTGGTAATATACCAGTAACCTAATAAAGTAAACTGTTTTCCTGAATTCTATGAGCTGCTCTAGCAAAATAACTGAACGAGAAGGAGGACATGGGAACCTCAGCTGGTCAGAAGCACATGGGACAACATGGACTTCTGACGGGCATCTGAAGTCGGGGGTTGGGGAAGTCTTGTGGAACTGAGCCTTTAACCTGTGGGACTGGATGCTAACTCCAGGTAGCCAGTGTCAGAACTGAGTTGGATTGTAGGACACGCAACTGGTGTCCCAGAATTGCTTGATGCGTGGAAAAACCACACATCCAGCGCCAGAAGTTTTGTGAGTGTAGCAGCAGTGTGAAAAACAGCAAGTTTTTCCTAGACACCCTTCCTCTCCTAACAATGATGACTTGCCCACCAGGACCACGAGCCGTGGGCTGCCACCTCTCTCCTGAGGCCATTGCTTCACTGCCCACTCATCCCTTGTTTCTGTGTGCCCCTCTGGCCCGCTTCAATCCCTACGGTCTCCTGGGCCTAGCCTGGCTAGATCTTATCTGTCCTGATCTGGCCTCCACACAAAGCCAGAAAGTCAGTGCTAATGGGAACAAGGTTTCTTGTTGAGGTGATGAAAATATTCTAAAGTTGCTTTTTGTGATGGTTGTAAACTCTGCAAAAAATCATTAAATTGTATACTTAAAAAAAAAAAAAAAAAAAGGAAGTCAGATCATCCTTCCTCTGCTCAAAACCCTCTAACATGGCTTTCTGGGATCTGACCTCACTTCCTCTCCCTGCCTTGCCCACCCTGTTCCACCCACTGCACTGGCCTCCTTCATGTTGCTTAACAAGTTCCGGTCCCAGGGCCTCTGAACCTGCTGCCCCTCGCCCACAAGGCTCTTCTCCCAACAGCTGCGGGCTTGTTCCTCATTCCCTTCAGATTTCTTCTCCAACGGCACCATCAGAGAGGGCTTCCTGGTGACCTTAAGTAAAACAGCATTCCAGTGGACACACAACACCTGCCTCTTACTGTCTCCCTGCCCTGTCTTACACTCACCACCGTCTGTTCCTTTCCATACTTTAAAAAACAATTTTCATTGGAGTATAGTTGCTTCACAATGTTATGTTAGTCTTTTCCATACTTGTAAATTTTGTTTTCTCTCTCCCCTTTAGAATGAAAGTTCTTTTGTTTACTAACACACCTTTACTTGGTGTGTAGAAAACAACAGACACACAATAGACACTGAGTAAATATTTGTTGACTGAATGAGTAAATGACTGATCCAAGTATGACCTAGTCTTGATTCCAGCAACGGCACAACCAAAACATTAGTGGGTTTTACTTTATCAGAAGATACACTTTGACATTGAAGGTATAATGAAATTCACACCTTCAGAAAGTGAATGTTATTCCTGATACAGGAAAAAAAAAAATCTGCCTTTCATAGCACTCAGATTTGTTAAAAATGACAACAACAACAACAAAAGAAATCTGAACAACTTGCAATAAGGAGGGTTAGGCAGAAACCTAAATAGCTAAGCAAATGCAGGTTTAAAAAAAATCAATTCAAAGCTTCCTGACAGTGATAAACCACAGGCTATTTCAGAGCAATGATTCTGCCATATCGAGTTGGCATAAAATGCAAGGAACCTTTTCTGTGGGGCCAAAATAGAAACAATTCCAGAATCAGGACAGTGAACGACATTCACTGTCAGCAGGCTTTGGCGCCTCCAAAGGGATTACAGTTCATGTACTTACTGTCCATTCCAGCTAAAGAAGAGATACAGCAGGGAGGTTGCGTGTTTACCCATCACATTCTGATCAGCTTTGCTGCAGTCAAGGGCTTTACGTCATGCATGTTTGTACCCCCAGCCCAGAGCCTGCACTTGACCAACGTATACCTGGTAAATGAATGATCCCCGGTGATCACCATCCCCAAGTTATATATTCAAAGAAGTTCCCATAAACTCAAATACATACTGCAGTTTAATATCTCAGAACAATTGCTGAAAACAAAACAATTCACTTAGCTACAGATTCTCTACTATGACATGTTAAAACTATTGTTCCAAATGCACTTATCTCAATCTTAGAGAAAGAAAAGGCAACTAAAAGCAAAACAGGTTGAACAGAATATTCAGTTTCAAAGTATCACGTCACATGATTTATTACAAAAGGATTAAGGTACCCTTACGGTGGACAGATCTGATAAACACCATCTTCACCAAATGATTAAACCTAGTTTTATGAATAAAGGTACAAACTGACACTAAATGTCTCCTGATGAGGTGCCCTGGGAAGTGGACAACATCACCTGTGTAGGCAGCATTCTGAACAAAAATATTTAATCTGAATCTACTCATGAAGAAAAAATGAGATAATTTAGATTATGGAACAGTCTATGAAACAATTAGCCTGGACTTCAAAAATGTCTGTCTCAAGAAACTGAAACAAGGATGGAGGAACTGTTCTAGATTGAACAACACTAAAGAGACATGACAACTAAATGCAATGAGGAACCCTTGATTAGATCCTGGAATTTTAAAAAAAACAAAGGAGGGACTTCTCTGGTGGTCCAGTGGGTAAGACTCCATGCTCCTAATGCAGAGGGCCCAGGTTTGATGCCTGGTCAGGGAACTAGATCCCACATGCGTGCCACAACTAAGAGTTTGTATGCCACAACTAAGCAGTCCCACATACTGCAATGAAGATCCGGCGCAACCAAAATTTAAAAAAAAAAAGGAAAAAAGCTAAAAATGGCATTATTTGAACAACTGGGAAAATTGGGAAAATCTAAATAAGGCCAATACATTAGATAATATTCTATCAATGTTAAATTTCTTGGGTGTGATATGTTTTTTTGTGTGTGCAGAAAATGTCTTCATTTTAAATGATACGTGCTGAAATATTAGGCATCAAGCGTCATCATTTCTGTAACTTTCTTTCAAAAGGCTCGCAGAAAGTAAAAATGTTATGTGTATGCATATATATATTTAGAGAGGAAGCGAAAGAATCAAAATGTTAATAATAAATCTAAGTAAAGGGCATATAGATATTGGTTATACTATCATTTCAATTTTTCAGGTTTGAAAATTTTCCAAATAAAGAGTTGTGGGAAAAGTAAAGAAACAATGAAAACAGACCGATCTAGTTCAGTACTGCCTCCAGGCTGCATGAACATTTTATTTTTTGGACAGTGTCTCCAGAATGCTATATATTTCTGTTGTCACTGTCAAGTGTGATCTTAGTACCTTTTGATACCTTTTGCCAGATTATCGTTTTAGGCATGATTTCAAGCTAACATATGCATCTGCCCCAACACGGTAATCTTATTAACTATTTCACAAACCTGTTCGGGAAAATACTAGAAGGTAATACATATCAAGTCCCTGGTGTCCGCTGAATGGCGCCTGGCAGTCGCTGCCCAGCGAAAGAGAAATCACAGGTGCCCTGTTTACAACTGCAGTCAGTAATCCAACCCTCCTTCCTTTGCAGGTCTCAGGTCGGTTCTCGCATTGTTTACTGAGTCAAAGTATCTGCTAGCTTTGCAGGAGAGCCCAACCTCACCCTTCAATCACCCCCATCTCAGCCTTCTTGCCTTTAAAGGGCCAACACACAACCGTGCTCCCCCGTCAAAGGCTTTATTTTCGGCCTTCCCAAGTAATTTATTTTCCTTTCAGTTTTCTGAGCACGATAGCTTTCTATCTCGATTTCTAATTTTTAAAAACCCTGCTCTCTAGCCCAGCAGAATCGCCAGTGTGGGTAAGAGTCAGAAAGAAGCTGCATCAAAGACCTCGAACGCATGAGTGGGAGGCTCGGCAACAGGTCTCAGAGAATGATTCCTAGAAAGAGAAACTGGTGGAAGGGGTGGATTTGAGCTTGGGTGGTAGCGATCGGCAGACCACCTCCCCGCGTAAAGGGGTTGGGCTACACTAGAAACAAAGGTTGTGTGAGTTCTGACTGAGGGCCCTCAGCCCGGCCAGGACCATGCGCTGTCCGAGCTGGGAAAGCCGAGAGGCCGGCGCGGACGAAAGGGGCTGGGCGGGGATGACCGCCTCCAGTGCCCCAAACAAGGAGGGACGGCCGCCTACAGGGCTCTGCCGAGTTCATGTCTGAACCTGGGGCGTCTGGAAACTCCTAAGAGCAAGATCAGTTCGGGCGGTGACTGAGCTCCCTTCACTGACGGGTCCCCAGCGCGGGCTCGGGGTGGCCTGGCCCCAGGGGCCCGGAAGGAAGCGACGGGGGGAGGGGTTAAGGTCCCCAGCTCTCGGCCGAGGGAACCTTCTTCCAAGAGGAAAACAGCCCCCAGCGGGCGGGACGGCGGGGTGCCAGTCGGCCTGCTGGGGAAGGGGCGCCGCAGAGCAACCGGGCGGCCGCGGCGTGGCACGCAGTGCGCAGGCGCGGGGCGGGGCCGGTACCTGGGAAGGAGCAGAGAGAAGTGGAGTTAGGGCACAAGGTCCCGTTGCCCACGCGCGGCACGAGCTTCAGGCTGAGGATCTGCTGCAGGAGCCCGGCCGACCCCCCGCTGTCGCCGCTCCCCTCGTGCTCCATCCCGCCGCCATTCACCGCAGAGAGGTGGGGGAGAGCGCCTGAAGTGCTGCCGTGGCTCACTCTCACTCACGGCCCACTCTGCTCTCCGCACCTCCGTCGCCTCAGCGTCACCTTCGGCCGAAGCCTTCTTCCTCCCACCACAACGGCACTGCCAAGTGATGGCTCCTCCCTCCAATCATAGGGCGCCTCAGATGGCAGGGGCGGGGCGAGAGTTGTTCCTGCCCCTGACGTTGCGTACGGCTCTCCGAGACCTATGGGCTACGCCCCCTACTGGGGAAGTCTCTCCTGCTACAGTGGGGCGCCCTCTGCTCTGCGCTCCTCTGCAACGCCACCTATAGGAAAGTAAAGGAATTTAGGTATAGATAGGGAGAGAGGGAGAGATAGACGGGTGGGTGAGTGGGTGGGTGGGTAGATAGGTAGACAGACAGCGGTAGGTATGCAAGTAGACAGGTAGGTAGGTAGGTAGTAGGTAGGAAGATAAATACGTACATACATATGCATCTGGTAATGAGAATCAGATGGTTCAGCAGTCAGGTGAAAGAAGCTGGAAGACAATGCAGCAATACCTTCAATATTTGGAAGGAAATGATTTTGGGGGAAAACTTCACTTTAAATTTAAAAATATTGTATACGACATAAGGAATATGGTCAATAATATTGTAATAACTGGGGACAGATGGTTACTAGACTTACAGTGGTGATCATTTTGTAACGTAAGCAAATGTTAAATAACTATGTAATACACCTGAAACTGACATAATATTGTAGGTCAACTATATTTCAATTAAAAAATAATTAGGGTTTCCCTGGTGGCGCAGTGGTTGAGAATCCGCCTGCCGATGCAGGGGACACGGGTTCGTGCCCCGGTCCGGGAGGATCCCACATGCCGCGGAGCGGCTGGGCCCGTGAGCCATGGCCACTGAGCCTGCGCGTCCGGAGCCTGTGCTCCGCAACGAGAGAGGCCACAACAGTGAGAGGCCCGCATACCGAAAAAGAAAAAAATTAATTAAAAAGCATCGTGGGACTTCCCTGGTGGTGCAGTGGTTAAGAATCTGCCTGCCAGTGCAGGCGACACAGGTTCGTGCCCTGGTCCGGGAAGATCCCACATGCTACAGAGCAACTAAGCCTGTGTGCCACAACTACTGAGCCTGCGCTCTAGAGCCTGCAAGCCACAACTACTGAGCCCGCATGTCACAACTACTGAAGCCCTCACACCTATAGCCCATGCTCCGCAACAAGAGAAGCTACCGCAATGAGAAGTCCATGCACCAAAAGGGAGAGTAGCCCCTGCTCGCTGCAGCCAGAGAAAGCCCCCCATGCAGCAACGAAGACCCAACGCAGCCCAAAATAAATAAATAAATTTATTTTTTAAAAAAAGCATCGTGCACAAAATATGTAATATTTCCTTTAATTCAAGAACATTAGCAACATTGTTTATTAGAGTTCCCTTTTGAAAGCCTTTGCTTTGGAAGCTTTCTAATGCCAGTTCTCTAACCCTACAACTGGGATTTTGCATCAACCAAGAAACTTTTCTAAAACAAAAATAGTAAGTATTTCAAAAAGTCATGAAATATTTAACAATGCTGTCTTTTGGTACATTTCTCAGACTAGCAGAGTGTATAAGTGGAAAAACCAATTATTTTAAGCTTATATAACAATCAATAATGTATCACATTAGGAAACATTATTTTGAATTTAGAATTCTATCCTCAGTCTGATTGTGAATTGAGAAATTTCTGAAAAGCCATTTAGACTTGCAGGACTCAGAGAATGTATGTTTCATGTGCCTTTTTAAAAATATATTTATTTATTTATTTATTTGGTTGTGCTGAGTCTTAGTTGTAGCAGGTGGGCTCCTTAGTTGCAGCTTGCTGGCTCCTTAGTTGCAGCATGTGAACTCTTAGTTGCTGTGTGCATGTGGGACCTATTTCCCTGACCAGGGATCAAACCCGGGCCTCCTGCATTGGGAGCAAGGAGTCTTATCCACTGCGCCACCAGGGAAGTCCCACATGTGCCCTTTCTAAGGAAGCTGAGTATGTACTCCAGCGATGTAAAAGAGTGATGACTAAGAAAGAGAAATATGGGCAATACAAGGAATGGTGGATTTAACCAGGAGTGTTAGATTGACTTCTGTGCAAGTCTTAGCAGCCACCTAACCAGATTAGAACAGAAGAAAGAATATCCTCGGGAAAAATAATGGAATTGATTTCAGCTATAGACAAAATCATTAATCTCAAAATTTTAAGGACAGGGTGAAGAAGGTACCTGTTTCTTCTCTCAATGGGAAAACACTGAAAAACAATACAAACTCCAGGAAAGACACAAACCTGCAAGAAAATTATGAAGCAAATATAAAGCAAACAAAAACTAGGTGTTTTTGTTTGTTTTTTAGACATCCACACCCTCCTTGTTTCACTTATAGTGAGATGCAGAACTATAAAACTTTTAGATGGCAATGTTGAATATCCTTATGTCTCATGATGGTGAAAGAGTTCTTAAACTAGATACAAAAAGCAAAGACCATAAAGGAAAGGATGGATAAATTTAATTACTTTAAATTAAGACCTTGTGTTATTCAAGAGTTACCACAAAGAAAGTATAAAGACAAGCCACAAACTGGAAGAAGATATTTGCAATACGTATAACTGACATAGGAATAGCATTTAGCACTCCTAAAAATCAATAAGCAAATGATGAAGAGACAAAAGACCTGAAGAGGTACTTACTTCATCAAAGAGAAATACAAATGGCCAAAAAGCCCAGGAAAACATGCTTAACCTTATTAATCAGTGAAACACAAAAATGAATCACAATGAGGTATCATTTGTCAACCACCCAACAGCCAAAAATTTAAAAGTCTGAGAATCTGATTGTTACTGAGGTTGCAGGGCAGCTGGAACTCTGGAGGTGTAAACAGATATAACCATCTGGAACAATGTTGAATGAAGGCGTTCATGATCTAGCAATTTCACTCCCAGGTAAATATCCTATAGCATTCATACCAGGAGATACAGACAAGATTGTTCCTAGTAGCACTGTAACAGTACATAACTAAAAACAAGCCAAGTATTCCCTGAGATGGATAAATAAAATTGTATTATTTTCAATAAAATACTATTCAGTAGTGGAAAGAAAGGACCTAAAGCTGCAAGCAACAACATGATGAATCCCAGGAATGTAAACTTCAGGGGAAAATCTAAGTTGCAGAAAAAAAGAAGCCCACAGTGTGATTCCATTTAAATCCAGTTCAAAAACTTGCAAAACTAACAATATACTAATTCAGGATATTAACATAGGCAGTAAAATGATAATGAAATATTTTGGGTACTTGTCCTATTTTTTTTAATATCTATGACATTATAAATATTATATATTATGTCACATATATATGACATTATATTTATATTTATTTATTAAACTAAGGAGGGCCATAGAACAAAAGTGGCTTTGGACACCCTTCATCTCACTCCAAATAAAGGCCAAAGTCCTCACAAGGCCTGCAAGGGCGTACATAATCTGACCCCCTCTCTCCCCATCTCCTAGAATTCTTCCTTTGGCCTACCACACCAAACTCACTAGCCCCTTGCTGTTCTTCCAATATTCCAGTTATGTTCCCTCCTTAGGAGTTCTGTATTACCTATTTCTTTCTACAGGACAATTTACCCATGGTTATCTCTAAATTAACTGCTCTACCTCCTTCAAGACTTTGCTCAAATGTCACTTTCACAATGACACCGCCACTGATCACGTCATTAAAAATTGCACCTCACCCCCCTGCACGCAGACTTTCCTAATCCCCATGATCCTTCTCTTTAGAACTGGTTGGTGCCCAATCCATAATGTGTGTTGAATGAATGAATGGAGATGTGGAGGATTTGAAGAGTGGGATCAGGACAGCACCAGATTTGCATGGCCAACCAGGTTCTCCAGATTTAACCCCAAGGGAGAAAATACTCAGCTGGATCTAAGGGTTTGCCACCCTGGGAAAATTCAAAGTCCCGGCTGTGGCGGGCTCCGTGTTCTTGGCCAACTCCTCCCATTTCAGCAGCATTCCTGTACCCTCCTGAGGCTACTAAGGCTTTTGCTCTACTTTTGTTTTGTTTTTTAAAGACTTTATTTTTTAGAGCAGCTTTGGGTTTACAACAAAATTGAGAGGGAACTACAGAGATTTCTCATATACCTTCTGCGCTCACACAGTTCATAGCCTCCCCCGTTGACATCTCCCACCAGAATGGTACATTTGTTACCAAGGATGAACCTACAATGACACATCATAATTGGCCAAAGTCCACAGTTTACCTTAGAGTTCAGTTTTGGTGTTGCACACTCCATGGGTTTGGACAAATGTATATCCATCATTATATGTCCATGTCACCCATGGCATATATCCATCATTAGAGCACCATACAGCGTATTTTCACTGCCTTAAAAATCCTCTATGCTCCATCTGTTTCTCCCTTCCCTCCCACCCACAACCCCTGGCAACGGTTGACTTAAAAAACATGCACAACGTGAGAGCTGCGAGTTAAGTTTTATTTGGGGCAAAATGAGGACTGCAACCCAGGAGACAGCGTTTCAGAGAGCTCTGAGAAACTGCTCCGAGGAGGTGAGTGGGAAGCTAGAATACAGAGGACTTTTGCAACAAGGGGCAGGTACTTGGGAACATCAAAAGATTACTGTTAATTAGGGAAACCAGATATGTCAAGTTAAGGAATTTAGAGCTTTTCTATGTATGGGAAGATGAAAGAGCCTGGGCTCACTGAAATCATTCCTTTGATATGCACCTCAGCTGTCTGGGGCCAGCATCCTGTGTTTTCACATCCTGGGTTTCCTCAGGAGGCACCACGGGGAGTAGCTGCAATCTGATGGCTGCTAGGTGGCAGGTATTCTTTCCTTCCTGAATTCCCTCAGGGCTCGCCCGCTCTGTTGCAATCGCTGGTGGCTGTGACATCCTTTGTTTACTGATATGGCAGGAAATATTGCATTTCTCACAACCACTAATCATTTTACTGTCTGAATAGTTTTGCCTTTTCCATAATGTCATATAGTTGGAATCATACTAAATATAGCTTCTTCAGATTGGCTTCTTTCTCTCAGGTTCCCTCCTGAATGTCTTTTCATGGTTTTTTTTTTTTTTTTTTTTTTGCCGTACGCGGGCCTCTCACTGTTGCAGCCTCTCCCGTTGCGGGAGCACAGGCTCCAGATGCGCAGGCTCAGCGGCCGTGCCTCACGGGCCTAGCCGCTCCGCGGCGTGTAGGATCCCCGCCGGACCGGGGCACGAACCCGCATTCCCTGCACCGGCAGGCGGACTCCCAACCACTGCGCCACCAGGGAAGCCCTTCATGGTTTGATAGTTCATTTCATTTTACTGCTGCATAATATTCCATCGGGTAGGTAAAAATGAAAATGATTTACCCTGTACAGATGATCGGGAGGGGGTCAATAGGAAAGGGTGACAAGGGCCTTCCTGACACCATTCCAGAGAACATAAGTCAGTACTCCATTTTTAGAGTAATTTGGCAATTTCACATTTAAAACATGGATGCTCTTTGATCCAGCAGTTCTACTTCTAGTACTCTTTACCATAGACACACAAACTCAATCATGTCCTGGGGCCTCTCCCATCCCATGAGCTTGGATTCCCCGGACTGAGTCTTTTATTTTGCCAAGGAACCTTGATTCCAAAGAGACCAATCCCTCAGTCTCTCCCTGCCTCTTCATCCTATGCTCAATTAACTCCTACCTATTTTTTAAAATAGGTATTTACTTATTTAGGCTGTGCCAGGTCTTAGTTGTGGCACACAGGATTTTTAATTGTGGCATGCGGACTTCTCAGTTGCGCCATGCACGTGGGATCTAGTTTCCCGACCAGGGATTGAACCTGGACCCCCTACATTGGGAGCCCGGAGTCTTACCCACTGGACCACCAGCGACGTCCCTATCTATTCAAACCAAATGTTTCCTCTTCGAAAATGTGTTCCTGACTCTCCATACTAAAGTAGGTCACCCTCTACCCATTCTTATTTATTCTTAGAGCACAAGCGACACTTACGGTTGCATATTTATCTGTAGGACTATTTATTTAGCATCTGCACTCCCCACAAGAGCAAGGGCTGTGACTATGTCCCCAGTGCCTAGCCCTGGGCTGACTCATTGAAACACCAGACTGGCACTGCCTATCTTTGTCCTGAAACCTGATGTGGGTTCACCTAGAGGCTTGCTCGGAACCTGCTGCGCCCTGTAGCTCATGCGGAGGCTTGCCCAGAGGTCCCCATACGCAGGGAGCAACACCCAAGAGCCAGTCATCGCTATCATGGAACCTCGCGAGACAGGTGAGAATGGATGAGTCACATAGCAGAGGCCGTTAATTGCGTCATCGGTGACCCAAGCAGGGGCAAATGAAACTTGTGGGATGCTACTAGCAGGCTGGGCTCTAAGCCCCACCCCAAATGCCTTCCTGAACCCCATCAGGGATCAGTGTCTCCCTGTTCTTAGCCCCTGGCTCCATGAACCTCTTGCTCAACCTTCTTTGCCTGAACGTACCACATTGCGGGAGACTTCCTAGCCGAAGCCTCCACTTAACAACGCGCTCCGTCCAGGCAGGGCCAGCAGGCTGCTTTTATCCCCAGTGGCTCCAATTGTCCCAGCAAACTGCCCACCATTCACCATTCTGGTCCTTGAGATGTCTGCAGACAAATGCCAGGATGGTGGTGCTCATTTTGTAACATATAGAAACATCAAATAACTATGTTGTGCACCTGGAACTAATGCAGTACTGTAGGTCAATTATATAATTGAAAGTAGGATAAAATTGGAAAGAAGATGAGGAGAGGTGGAGGGATTAAATCTTCGTCTCGTTTAACAGTTATAAATTTAAAAAAATTTTTAATTGTGTTTTTCTTTTCTTTTTATTGTATCTAAATGAGATGACCGATGTTAACTAAACCTAGTGTGGTAAGCATTTCACAATACATGTAAATCAAACCATCATGTTGTACACCTTAAACTTATACAGTGATGTATGTTAATTCTTTCTCAATAAAACTGGAAACAAACAAACAAAATGCCAGGACCACTCCCTGACCCAGAGCCCCACGTCTCTGGGTAATGATCTGGCTTTCCAAGCCTGTGATGGGGTCCTCTGCTGCATCCCCAGTTCAGTTTACTTGTATTGAAGTCAAAGATATGAGTTTGAGTTCCAGCCCATATATTAAGCTATGTGACCTTAGTCTTTCTAAGCCAAAGTCTCCATTAATAAATTCTGGGTTTTAAATACCTTCTCCATGCTACTGTGAGCAGGGGCAGATGGGGCTTTATGGGGCCTGAAGTTTCTACAGCTTGACGGATCCCCAACTGAGGCATCCTGAAGTTTCAGCTTCAAGGTCACTATACCTCTGCTCCCTGCAAGGAAAGAAATGGAAATTGCCAGATTGCCCTTGACCTGCTGCTTTGCAGCGAGGATGTGGGTCTACCATCCAGGTCCCACCAATCCAGGGCCACACCCAGGCTGAGAATCAGAAGCCAGCAACCTCTAGAATCCCTTCTGGTGACTGATGGCAATGATGAGGGCAGCTCCGTCACTTCCAGAGGTAATGGGCACAGGAGTTCTGGTGGCAACTGTCAGTCCCCAGACCAACTCTGTATCCCAGTGGGATTTGGGGTATTCTATTTGTGTGGACTCAGATCTGCTTCCCTGTCCTTCCTAGAGGTGCTGTGAGCTTTTTTCCCCCTTTTAAAACATTTTTTAAAGCACGGCTGGCTTTCATTTCCTGAGCTCAGGACTAGCCCTCTACACATCCGGCATCCCCCTACCCACCCCCTTTTTAAAATCCAGCATCCGTTTAATAAGACGCTTTGCTGCCAGACCAGGTGTTGTGGCTCGCAGCTAGGAATCGTACTTTGCTCTTCTCCAGGGCCTGGCACATAAGGACCACAGGAAGACAATCACTCCAGAGCCTTTTTTCTTCCAAGCTCCCGGCAAGCTTTATCTCGTTACATTCACCCAGTGACTTGCCCTCCAGGCACTGATCTTGCTGCCAATCTCTTGCTCGGCCACACACGCTCTGCCTGGCTTGCTGCCCTGGCCTGCCCAGCCTTCTCTCTCTCCACTTTCCCCCCTCACCGCCTCCCTCCAGGCTTATCTAGGAGGATCCCTAGACTCTGCACACTGAACCCAGAGCTCACCACTTCCCACATCTCACCTCGCAGCTGCGGCCCTAGCCATGGCTGCCTGCTGAGCCCTCGAGCAAATAAGATGGGAAAACCTGACCCTTCTTCGTCCAGGAGACAGGCCTCTGCAAGCCTGAATCGCCCTCTCCTCCCCACTGCGGTCCCGGAGCAAACCCCCCCTCCTCCCTTCATCCTCCTTCTCATCGTGTGGCCTTGGACAAGTCCCTTCACTTTTGCGTTTTGCTTGTCAAACTTCACAGGCTGAAAACTCTAATCTGTATCATACAGGTGAATTATGTTTATTTCTGTAGGTAGGCTGTTTCCTGTCAGGACAAATCAAAGTTTCACCTTCCCTGGGCAGGTGATGGGGGCATGTGGGCTCCCAGGAGATTTAGGGCAGAGAGAGACTAAGGGGAGACCACAAGATAGAGGCACCTTGGCTGATTTCTTAACTGAAGATACAGGTGAATATAAACGCACTGGCTTTGGTGGCGTGTGGTGCCAGAGGCACGGGGGGTGTGTAGGCGGAGATGTTCCGACTTCAGGGACCAGCTCACCACGGTGTCCCTCCACTCCCAGGCAGGGCCGGGACAGCCTTCTCAGCTCCAGGATGAGGCATCCCAAGGGAGACTTACGGGGAAAGAAAGTGCTGGAGTAGGAGCTAAGTCGTCTGAACTTATTCCCTGGGCCCAGAGGAAGTGGGGGCACGGGTCTGCTTTCCATGAAGAGTGTGTGTGGCGGGAATCTAGCTCCTAAAGAGGATTCAAAGGAAAAACAAGAAGTGGGGACAAAGAAACGTAGTCTGGGGCCTCGGTCCTTTCCTACTACGTGGGGGACCTCCCAAAGTCCCGGCCTCGTGCGCCCCAGCTCCTTCGCCACCACGCGCGAGTCTCCTGGCCCTGGCAAGCGCCAGCCACAGCTGGGGGCCTCTGCTACGGCCCGGAGTGCTCGGCAGTGGACGATGCCCAGCTAAAGCTGCTCGGGCCGCGCGGCAGCATGAGGTCCAGGGCGAGGTCGCGCTGCTCGTCCTCAGAGAACACTGGCCGGTAGCCCAGCAGCTGCAGGGCGCCCGCGCACAGCTCCTGCACGCGGCGGATCTTGGCGAAGGGCAGCGTGTGGCGCCAGGCCTGCGAGACGTTGAGCGCGTCCCTGGACGTAGTCTTGAAGGCCTCACGGCGCGCGCCTGGCCCGACCCCGTGGGTGATGTTGTGGATCCAGGCCTCGAGCTGCGGCGTGAGACTCAGGCCTGCGAAGGCGTAGAGCGCGCGGATCTCGGGCAGCGGCGCCCGTGCCAGGTCCTCGAAGCGCACCAGGCGGTAGCGGCCGCGCAGGGAGGCTGGTGGCTTGCGCATGGCGGCCTCGGCGATGCGCACGTGGCTGCGGCACACCTCGCGCACCACACGCAGGTCCGGGTCGGCCTCCACCCACTTGCCGTTGGTGCCCAACACGATGCCGTTGTCCCGGGCCAGGGCCTTAGCCGTCTGCTCGCGCGAGCGCAGCACGGCCCGCGGGTCGCGCACCAGGTGCACGATGCGCAGGTTGAGCGCCGGGTCGCTGAGCAGCGGGTAGAGCACCTGCAGGTTGAAGAAGCGCACCTCCTTGAGCACCACGTGGCTGTAGGAGCGGCAGGCCTCCTGCGCCAGGTCGAAGGGCCGTCGCGCGCACAGCGGCTTGCACACCGCCTCGCTGCTGATGGCGCCGCGCGGGAAGGCGCTGCAGGCGGGCGGCGAGCACAGCGCGCGGCTCTCCGCCCACTGGAAGAGGTCCGACAGGTTGCGCCGCCACGGCAGGTAGGCGTCGAACACGTCCATGTCGCACAGGAAGACGGAGCGCACCAGGTCGCGCACCGCCATGTGTAGCGCCACCGCGCTGCCCTGCGACAAAGCGGCCCACACGTGCCACGCGGGCTCCATCAGGTAGAAGACATTGGGGTGCTGGCTGAAGAGCTGGCCCACGAAGGACGAGCCCGAGCGCCACGAGGACAGCACCAGCACGTGCACCCTCTCCTCGCCACCCACCGGGGACGGCGGCCTGGGCCGGGAGACCAGGAAGAGCAGGAGGCCAGTCTGCGCCAGCAGGAGCGCGGTCACCGCGGTGCTGGAGACGCGCCGCAGCCACATGCCGCCGGCCGGGGGCCTGCGGAGGGAGAGTGCAGCCGTCAGGCACCGCGGCCCGCTCACCCATCCCACACTCCAACTCCTGTCTGGTGCTGCCAGGGAGCAGCCCTGGGACTTGACCACCCCACCTGTGGAGGCCTGCCAAGGCCACGGCCTTCTCAGTTGGGCACCCGTCCGGGAATGTGACTTTTAAGACATGAGCCATGATCCAGCCTTTGCAGAGCTAAAGGCCAGCTGCACAATACTCTGGGCAGTGTTTTTTCCCTTTTCTCTCTTTCTCTCCCCACGCCCCCTTTTCTTTCTATCCGGAGGGGGAAATATATTTAAAACAGAATTCCTGCTTTTCACTTAAAATTCCTTTTTAGGGGAACAGTTGTAGGTTGTTTAGCTAAATAGCTTGATGGGTGATTTGGCAGAACCCTCCCCGGCTCCGCCACTTCCCAGCCTGTGATCTTGGACCAAACGCTTCACCTCTCTGTGACTCATTTTACCCATCTGTAAAAAGGGGATTAATCCTGGTTCTGGAGTATTGGGATGAGCATGGAGGGGTGGGGCATTTCTCCTAACTGAAAACTTGCACTTTCTACATAGTGTGCTTCTGCATTGTTTGACTTTTTAAACAAGCAGATACAACTTTTGTTATTAAAAATAAACACAAAGAACAGCAAGTGTCGCTCTCACCCACGGAGAGTGAAGTGCTGCAGGGCGCACGGGTTCCCAAGGGAGGGTATCCTTGTGGATTCGTGTCATTTTGCAGAAGAAACCAGTTAAGCGAGAGGTAGGATGGAGACAGAGAAAGGGAGAGATGAGGGCAGAGTCAGACCCCTTTGCATGCTGAGGTTACTCACCGCTGTCCAGGGCTGCTGGGAGAGCTGCCCACCTCGATCACAGATCCATGGGAGATGCCTGGAGGTTTTTCAGGGCCTGGGAAAGCAGGAGGGAAGCTGGGTCAGAGTCCCACAGGAGGAGATGGCCCTGCACACTGGGACGGCTCTGCCTTCCCAGACTGACAGAAAGTTCCCCACGGCGGGGAGTGTAGCTGTCCTGCCCCTGGCTGGAGCTGGGCCCAGACCAGCAGGCAGCTGGATACATTTTTCCAGATGGGAGCGAAATAACTGGCTCTCCTGCTGGGTTTGAGTTCCTCTGAGGCCACTCAGAAGCTGTGAACCCTGGGGCAATGACTTAACTACTCCAAGATTCAATATCCTCCTCTGTAAAACGGGGATGATAACATCTGACCTTAGGGTTCTTGTGAGGGATGCTGCTACAGAGACTTAGGAGGAGAGGGCTTGGTAAAGTGCCATACACGCCCCATGTTACTGCCGTAGCGTTCAGCTGTCTGGAGAGGAGGAACCATGGGAAGTCTCCACCCAGATAAGACCCCTGAGGTCACCCACGCTTGGAATCCCAGCTTCTCCCAGGCCCCCTGTAGCCCCCAACCACCCGAGTCCTTTAGTGGATCTTAAGAATGTCCCTCCCCCCGCAGCGGGGGGGAGGGATAAACTAGGAGATTGGGATTGACGTATACACATTATATATAAAGTAGATAACTAACAAGGACCTACTGTATAGCACAGGGAACTCTACTCTATTCTGTAGGGACCTATATGGGAATCGAATCTAAAAAAGAGTGGATATACATATATGTATAACTGATTCACTTTGCTGTACAGCAGAAAATAACACAACATTGTAAATCAACTATACTCCAATAAAAATTTTTAAAAGTGTGGAACGAAACTGAGTTATTTGTAGTGAGGTGGATGGACCTAGAGACTGTCATACAGAGTGAAGTCAGAAAGAGAAAAAATACCGCACGCTAACACATATATGTGGAATCTAAGAAAAAGAAAATAGAAGAACCTAGGGGCAAGACGGGAATAAAGATGCAGACCTACTAGAGCATGGACTTGAGGATACGGGGACGGGAAAGGGTAAGCCGGGCAAAGTGAGAGAGTGGCATGGACATATATACGCTACCAAACATAAAATAGAGAGCTAGTGGGAAGCAGCCGCATAGCACAGGGAGACCACCAGCTCGGTGCTTTGTGACCACCTAGAGGGGTGGGATAGGGAGGGTGGGAGGGAGGGAGATGCAAGAGGGAAGAGATATGGGGACATATGTATATGTATCACTGGTTCACTTTGTTATAAAGCAGAAACTGACACACCATTGTAAAGCAATTATACTCTAATAAAGATGTTTAAAAAAATGAAAAATAAAGTGTCCCACAGAGTGTCCTACAGAGTGAAAGGAACACTGAACCCAGATCCCACACCCCGAGGCCCCAGAGTTTTCTTCTCTTTGCACTGCTGCTCCTGCAATGATCTCAAGGATGAGCCGATTTGGAAGGGAAGGACCTGGAAGTTTCTTTCCTCTTTCTTTGTGCTCCCACCAAGCCACCTTCACTGTCCACCTCACCACTGAGGGAAGCTGGCATCTAAACTGTGAGCAGAGCCCACATCTGCTCCTTCCCCTTATCAGGAGGCTGCAGGATTGGCTGGAGGATGCCCAACAGCTCTGTCACATGCTGAGTCCAGAAATGCCTCCTGGATACCTCGCCCACTCCTGGATCACACTGAAGACGAGGACAGCAGCCACCCACCTGCTCTGCACACGTCACCTCCTCTCCTCGAGGGTGTGTTTTCCGAGAACAGGGTGCAGGAGAGGGAGGAAACTCTAGCTCATGTTTGCTGACATAAATGACCTCAAGTGCTAGGTGATTTAACTCAGCGGCTCCTGAGGTGGGCATTATGATCTCAGTTTTTTAGACAAAGGGCCCAAGGCTTGGAGAGACAGCAGGGAAGCTGGGACCCCAACCCAGGACTTCTGAGTTCCTGGCACTTTCTGTCATAGACTCCTGGCCTCTCCCATCCCTGGGAGATCCCTGCAGAACACAGGACCCTGATTCCTGGGCCCAAACACAGCTGCCCAAGCCAGCCCTGCCCCTCCCCTGGGTACGGAGGATCTTGACCCCCAGGTCAAGGTGCTTGTTACCTGCTGCACTCCAGGGATGCCAGGGGTCTTCTTAAGTGACTCACACAATACAGGAAATGTTATCTGATCCCGTGATTGGAACTCGAGAACTAGAAAAGGGATGGAAACATCCTGCCCACGCAGAGTGTCCAGAGAAGTCCAGGTCTCAGCTGGGAGTTTTCTGAGAACGTGCCTTATATTCAGCGCACCCACCAACTGCCCCAGGGTTCAAGTTACAAAGAACGTGTCAAGCAGGCACTGTGATGTGTACTTCACCTTCATGATTGAATTTTACTCTCCCCAAATCCCTAGGAGGTAGAAACTATCCCTGTCTGTTTTAGTTGAGGTAGTGGGGCTCAGAGACATGAACATACAGCTGATATTGGGCAGGGCAGGGGTTTAAATCCAAGTGCCGGACCCCCAGCGTGGGGCTCTGGGTGGCCCCTCTCCTAAGCCTTTGCTCAATGAAGTTCCCCATCCTGGAAGGGCCATCTGCCTCTGATATGAATTCTTTTCTTTTTAATTTTTTGCGGATCTATATTAATTATATGTCTAATATTTGGAAAAGGTGATACAAAGAGGTGGAATAAAATTTGAAAGGTACAGGCAAGGGCATCGTGGGCTCAGGTTTTATTTGTCAAAGTTAGAAAAGGGGCCCCATCCCCCGGCAGACACAGCCCCGTATCAGAGAGCAAGGGCCATTCAGTCAAAAGGAAGTGATGTTCTCTGTCCCCTTTGCCTCCCCCCAAGCCCACCTCAGAGGCAGCCCTGCCTCCAATTTCCACAAAGTCTTTGACGGTGATGATGAGGTGTTTAAATTAATTATATATTTCAAGGGAGACGGGTAGGAGGAAAGTGCAAGAGGCCATAGAAGGAACATAAAATTCCTCTTCCTACCCTGATAACCAGGACCACCTTACACAGTTGTCTTTCTCAAGTCACTGAAGATTTTTTGTCATAAAGCATTTTTAAAATTTACTTTTGTCAAAATAATACACAGAGCTTGAATAAGTATTAGGTATCCCTGGAAGTTTATACAAGACAGTGACCATATTAGCTTCCCCTGGGAGGGGAGTGAAATAGCTGGGAAAAGATATTTCACAATAAATCCCCCCCCCTTTTTTTTTCGTCCAGCCGCTGGGCATGTGGGATCTTAGTTCCCCAACCCAGGATCGAACCCATGCCCCTTGCAGTGGAAGCACGGGGTCTTAACCACTGGACCGCCAGGGAAGGCCCCACATTTGATCACGCCAGTCTCCTACTCAGCAACCTTCAGCTTCCCAACTTCACTTCCCATTCTTCCCAGCCAGCATCTTATATTTCAGATAATCTGGAATCATTACGGTTCCTCCAGCAAGCTCCACGCTCTCCCACCCCTCCACTGTGAGTACCCAGCCCTGAGTCCGGCCAGAAGTCATCTCAGCATCTCTGAAGACACCTCATCCCTGCCTCTCTCCAGGCACACACCGTTCTGCCCTGTGTGACACTTTGCCTCTCGTTCTTGCCTGTGAGCAACCTGAGGGTTGGGATGGTGGGTTTTTGCAAAGGGAGCGTCTGTTCTCAGGTACCTAGTGTGGGCTCGGTACTGCACAGGTGCACTGGTCAGGGCTGTCTGTGTTCATTCAGGACCTATTCCCCCTTCTTTTGGTAACAGCCTCTAGATTTTTCTTTGAGGAACCACCCCTCGCCCACATAAAGCATGTGTGGTTCGGGTAGGGCTGACCCACCACCCCCTGGTTCTTAGGGAGTCCTGTGGTTCATCTGTATAGTCTACACACTATTTCCCTGCCACAGCGACTGGCTTAGGAATGGACATCAGCCCCAAGTCCAATCCCAGGATTTTTGCGGATCTGAAAGGAAGAGGGAAATTGCCTGGGTACAAAAGCCAATATAGAAGAGAAATGAGCAGAAAAAAGAAAGACTGGGAGTCCATGAGCAAGCTGACGGCACCAGATCCAGCTGTGCCAAGATTCACCCATGTACTTTTCAGTTGGGGAAAATACTCCATTTTTGCTTAAGCCAGCATTAGTTGAGTTTCTGTCACTTACAACCAAGAGTTCTGATTAGATAGTGGATCCCCTTGGTGGGATGCGGTGAGGGTAGAACTGTAAGGGAGCATGGGCAGAGAGAGCTTCTAGGGGCTGGTTATGCTGTTTCTTTTTTTTGGGGGGGGGTATGCGGGTCTCTCACTGTTGTGGCCTCTCCCGTTGCAGAGCACAGGCTCCAGACGCGCAGGCTCAGCGGCCATGGCTCACCGGCCCAGCCGCTCCGCGGCACGTGGGATCTTCCCGGACCAGGGCACGAACCCGTGTCCCCCGCATCGGCAGGCGGACTCTCAACCACTGCGCCACCAGGGAAGCCCATGCCGTTTCTTGATGGAGGTACTAAGTACTTGAGCATGTTCAACTTGTGAAAAGTCACTTTTATGTGAACTGTGCTCTTTTCTGTATGTATATTTCAATAAAAAGTTAAGAAACCTCTAACACCATATATAAAAATAAACTCAAAATGGATTAAAGACCTAAATGTCACACTGAATACTATAAAACTCCTAGAAAAGGACTTCCCTGGTGGCACAGTGGTTAAGAATCCTCCTGTCAATGCAGGGGACACGGGTTTGATACCTGGTTCGGGAAGATCCCACATGCCGTGGGGCAGCTAAGCCCATGCGCCACAACTACTGAGCCCGCACTCTGGAGCCCATGAGGCACAACTACTGAAGCCTGCGTGCCCAGAGCCCGGGCTCCACCACAAGAGACGCCACTGCAGTGAGAAGCCTGCCCACCGCAACGGAAAGTAGCCCCTGCCCACCGCAACTAGAGAAAGCCTGTGCGCAGCAACGAAGACCCAATGCAGCCAAAAAATAAATTATATTAAAAAAAAAAACTCCTAGAGAAAAACATATGCAGAACACTCTGAGGTAAATTGCAGCAATTTTTCTTTTTGATCTGTCTCCTAGAGTATTGCAAGCAAAAGCAAAAATAAACAAATGGGACCTAATTGAATTTAAAAGCTTTTGCTCAGCAAAGGAAATCATAAAACAAAAAGACATGGAAGGGAGACGCAAGAGGGGGGAGATATGGGGATATATGTATATGTATAGCTGATTCACTGTTATAAAGCAGAAACTAACACACCACTGTAAAGCAATTATACTCCAATAAAGATGTTAAAAAAAAAAACAACGAAAAGACAACCTACAGAATGGGAGAAAATATTTGCAAACGATGTGATTGACAACGGATTAATTTCCAAAATGTATAAACAGCTCAATTACAAAAAAAACCCAACCCAATCAAAAAATGGGCAGAAGACCTAAAATAGACATTTCTCCAAAGAAGACATACAAATTGCCAACAGGCACGTGAAAAGATGCTCAACGTCACTAATTATTAGAGAAATGCAGCTCAAAACTACAGTGAGGTATCACTTCACACCAGTCAAAATGGCCATCATCAAAAAGTCTACAAATAATAAATGCTGGAGAGGGTGTGGAGTTTTCTCCTTTGGGGAAGCTTCTACACTGTTGGTGGGAATGTAAACTGGTACGGCCACTGTGGAGAACAGTATGGAGGTTTCCCAAAAAACTGAAAATAGAGTTACCGTATGATCCAGCAATCTCACTCCTGGGCATATATTCGAAAAGACAACAACTGTAATTCAAAAAGATACATGCACCCCAGGGTTCACAGCAGCATAATTTACATCAGCCAAGACATGGAAGCAACCTAAAATGCTCATCAACAGATGGATGGATACAGAAGATGTGGCACATGTACGCAATGGACTATTACCCAGCCATTAAAAAGAATAAAATAATGCCATTTGCAGCCACAGGGATGGACCTAGCAATTATGATACTAAGTCAGACAGAGAAAGATAAATACCATATGATATCACGTATATGTGGAATCTAAAACAATGATACAAATGAACTTATTTACAAAACAGAAATAGACTCACAGACATAGAAAATAAACTTACAGTTACGAGAGGGGAAGGGGGGAGGGATAAATTAGGAGTTTGGGATTAACAGATACACACTACTACACATAAAATAGATAAATAACAAGGACTTACTGTATAGCACAGGGAATATCTTGTAATAACCTACTATATATATATATATATAACTGAATCACTTTGTTGTATACCTGAAACACTGTAAATCAACTGTACTTAAATAAAAATAAATAAATAAATAAAAAATTTAAAACTATATAGGACCTACGGGACTTCCCTGGTGGTCCAGTGGGTAAGACTCTGTGCTCCCAATGCAAGGGGCCCAGGTTCGATCCCTGCTCGGGGAACTAGATCCTGCATGCATGCTGCAACCAAGAGTCCGCACGCTGCAACTAAGAGCCCACGTGCTGTAACTAAGACCCAACATGGCCAAATTAAAAAAAAAAAAATATATATATATATATATATAGGATCTAAAAGAAAAAGAAAAAGTAAAGTATATAGATACTAGAAAATCTGTAAATGTCCCGAAATTTTATATGAAAAATTTTTAGTGTATGTACATATACTACTTCATTCTGTAAACATTTATTACATGACTATTATGTGCAAAGTATGAAACTAAATATCGACATGTGGCCACTGCCTTCAGCTTAATTTCTAGCTGAGAAGGTCACCATGAAACAAGTGATCATTTAACCACAAGCATAATAAGTGTAATGGAGGGGAAGGACAGTCCTATGGGAGCCCAATAGCTAAGGGCGAGAAGGGAAATCTTTCCTTAGGAAGTACTTGCTGAACTGGGATCTGATGGATGAGAAGGGATGAACTATGGGCAGGGCTGCATGAGGAACGGGCAGAGAGAAGAGTTCGGGAGTAGTCAGCTAGATGAAGCAGCATCTCTAAAGGCTCTGAGAAGAAGCATTTCATGTTCAAGGGTCTGAAGGAAGGCCAAATAGGCTGTACGTAGTGTCTCAAGAAAAAGAAAACAAAAAAAATCATCCCATTGAACCCAGTCCCATTCATTGCAGATTTTCTGTTAAAGAAAGCAAAACCTAGTGATACAGGCTTTCCTGGATCTCACACAGCTAGACACTGCTGACAGGGCCACAGCCCCGGATTTTCAACTTGTACTTGCCCTATTCTATACAATCTACCCAGAACTGCTCCTTGAATTTCCCCAAACCTCTTTTATTCCCTCCCCCTCACTATACATAGAACATCATTTGTGTAAAATTATAATTAGAGAAACAGTACCTGCCTCAAGGAATGTGAAACAGATTTGGTTCAGTAAGAAGTATGTGAAGAGGAAAGTGTCGGGACTTCCCTGGTGGTCCAGGGGTTAGGACTCGGTGCTTTCATTACTGAGGGCCCGGGTCCCGGGTTCAACCCCTGGTCAGGGAACTAAGATTCCACAAGCCTCGAAGCCAAAAAAAAAAGTGTCCTACTTACTGTGTTTCCATAAATACAGTAATTTGGAGGGAAGGAAAAGGGCTCTGTCCTGCTTTCTATAATAATGGCCAATATGATAGCCTGTAAAATCTCAATTAACAAGATAAGGCAGAGAGAAATGCTAATCAATTTTATCAAAAGTCCTGGAGGCCTTGTTTTGTATCCAAGGTCATCAGCAAGATTAGCTCTCCCATAGTAGAGAGCTGGGATCCTGTGTATTCAGGCCACTAAGACACGTTGCCCATTGGCACATGGGAGAATCTGGAACTGGTCTTGCACTGGTGGGAGGTCAGTGCAGCTTTTTAATTCCTATCCTTTCAGAAACAGTGGCTGTATAGTCATAAATTCAGTGCCTACAAACTATAAGGCTTTCAAAGAATGGGATCAATTAAAAAAAAATGATCCAGGGACTTCCCTGGTGGCGCGGTGGTTAAGAATCCGCCTGCCAATGCAGGAGACATGGGTTCGAGCCCTGGTCCGGGAAGATCCCACCTGCCACGGAGCAACTGAGCCCATGCACCACAACTACTGAAGCCCGCGCTCGCCGCAACTAAAGAAAGCCCGCGTGCAGCAATGAAGACCCAACGTAGCCACAAAAATAAAAAAAAAATGACCCAGCTATTTAAGCCTGACGCCCCATTTCAGGAAGCAGAGACTGTAAAGTAACCTCTTATTTTTTCCAAACAAAAAACAACCTAACATTAAAATCACTGGATTGCTTTTTAAAAAAAAGTTAAGAATCCTTCCTGAATAAGATAGTTAAGTGTCATGTCAGGGATTGTCCCAAAGCGTGAGTGAGTCAATGATATTAATAAGTATTTGCTGGGGCTTCCCTGGTGGCGCAGTGGCTAAGAATCCAGCTGCCAGTTCAGGGGACATGGGTTTGAGCCCGGGTCCAGGAAGATCCTACATGCCTTGGAGCAACTAAGCCCACGAGCCACAACCGCTGAGCCTGAACGCCTAGAGCGCATGCTCCATAACAAGAGAAGCCACCACAGTGAGAAGTCCGCGCACCACAGCGGAAGAGTAGCCACAACTAGAGAAAGCCCACGCGCAGCAACAAAGACCCAATGCAGCCAACAATAAATAAAATAAAATAAAAATAAATATTTGCTGAATTGATATCAGGTCCTCTGTTATCCAAATCCAAAGGGAGTAACTCCCCACTTGTCCCGTATTTCTTCCTGCTGAGCATCTTAAAGTTTCGATAGCTTCTAACCATCCCTGACTAACTCTTGGCCTGAGAGTCATAGGAAGGTGCTATTGTTCTACCTGATGTGCAGGTGGGAACACTGAGCTACAGGACAGGGGAGCCTTTGCCACAGCAGGGCCCGAGCAGGAGCTCAGGGATCCAGCTCTCTGCGCAGCACTCACCTGTAGCTCTGCTCTGCCTGCCCTTGACTCAGCAGCTCCTCTGGTCACCAGCCTCTCCCAGCCCTGGCACAGAATCTAAGGGAGTGAAAGGTAATACTAGGTATAAATCCCTGGCTCAGATTTCTCTCATTGTGGCGTCAGCTGGAGGCCACCCCTGTTCAGGAATCCCAAAGGCTAAAGAAAAGAGATTCCGGATGAGGGATGCTTGGACTCTAGGCGTCAAGGGCCATCCCTGGAGGCAAACCAGCTCTAGTGGAGGCCAAGGCATCTGTTACGGAGAAGGCTGACAAGGAGGGCAAGAAAGAGGAGGAAAGACGAAGAGGGAAAGAGAAAGGAAAAGCAAGAGACAAGGGAAAAGCAGTAAGGGAGAAAAGGGGAGAGAGAGGAGGAGAAAGATGGGTGTCTACAGTGGAGTGGGAAACACAGAACACCAGTTAATACTACCTGTTGAGGGCTTCCTATATGCCAAGCCTTTCCCACCCATCTTCTGATTATTAAACCAGGATTAGCCCACAACAACCCTATGAAGTGCATCTGATGCTCATCCCCATTTTACAGAAGAGGAAACTGAGGCTTAGAAAGATTTATGAACTTGCCTAAAGGAGTCACACAGCAGCAAAGTCAGAATATGAACCCCCAGCTGTCTAACTTTAGAGCACTTCACTGTATAATATCAAGTGGAAAAGACACAACAAAACATCCAATTGTGTTAATACATGAACATCAAAGAACACCATCAAGAAACTGAAAGGATACCCAGAGATGGAAGAAAATATTTGCAAATTATATATATATATATATATATATATATATATATATATATATATATATATATATATATATATATATAGCAAGGGACTTATACCCATATATAAAGAGCTCTTACAACTGAACAATAAAAGAGAAACAACCCAACTTTAAAATAAGCAAAAGGACTTCTCTGGTGGCTCAGTGGTTAAGAATCCACCTGCCAGTGCAGGGGACACAGATTCGAGCCCTGGTCCAGGAAGATCCCACATGCGGCGGAGCAACTAAGTCCATGCACCACAACTACTGAGCCTGCGCTCTAGAGCCCGCGAGCCACAGCTACTGAGCCTGCGTGCCACAACTACTGAAGCCCGCACGCCTAGAGCCCGTGCTCCTCAACAAGAGAAGCCACCACAATGAGAAGCCTGTGCACCGCAACAAAGAGTAGCCCTTGCTCACCGCAACTAGAGAAAGCCCCCGTGCAGCAATGAAGACCCGACGCAGCCAAAAATAAATAAATAAATAAAATAAGCAAAAGATTTGAGTGGATATTTCTCCAGAGAAGATGTATATATGGTCTATAAGTGCATGAAAAGATGCTTGACATTTTTAGTCATTAGGGAAATGCAAATCAAAACTACAATGAGATACCAATCCACTTCCCATCCACTATAGGTTGGCTGTAAGAGAAAAGATAAATAATAGCAAGTGTTACTGAGAACATGCTAGAACTGGAACCCTCATATGCTGCTGGTGGGAACGTAAAATGGTGCAGTTGCTGTGGAAAACAGGTAGTCCCTCAGATAATCATAGAGCTACCATGTGATCCAGTGATTCCACTCTACAATACCATAAATCCAAGAGAACTGAAAACACATGTCCGCACAAAAACTTCTTCATGAACTTTCACGGCAGCATTAATCATAATAGCCCCCAAAAGGAAACATCCTAAATGTCCATCATTTGACAAATGGATAAACAAAACGGGGTGTACCCATATAATTGAATCTTATCTGGCAATAAAGAGAATACAGATACGTGCTACAACATGGATGAACCTTGAAGTGATTAACGCACAACACTGAATCGACTGTAAACCAGTGAGTTGGAAACTTTAAAAGGGTGAACTTTAAAGTATGTGAATTAGGGCTTCCCTGGTGGCGCAGTGGTTGAGAATCCGCCCGCCGATGCAGGGGAAATGGGTTCGTGCCCCGGCCCGGGAAGATCCCACGTGCCGCCGAGCGGCTGGGCCCGTGAGCCGTGGCCGCTGAGCCTGCGCGTCCAGAGCCTGTGCTCCGCAACGGGAGAGGCCACAACATGAGAGGCCCGCATACCACACACACACACACACACACACACACAAAAGTATGTGAATTATATCTCAATAAAGCTGTTATTAAAAAAAATCATGACTGGGGCTTCCCTGGTGGCGCAGTGGTTGAGAATCCGCCTGCCGATGCAGGAGACACGGGTTCTTGCCCTGGTCCGGGAAGATCCCACATGCCGCGGAGCAACTAAGCCCGTGAGCCATGGCCGCTAGGCCTGTGCGTCCGGAGCCTGTGCTCCACAACGGGAGAGGCCACAACAGTGAGAGGCCCGCATACCGCAAAAAAAAAAAAAAAAAAAAAAAAAAAAAAAAAAAAAAAAAATCATGACTATGTATAGAAAGAAATCCAGAAGGATGCACGCTGAATATCAGTGGCTATCTTTTTATGGCCAGATTACAGGTAATTTTTTTTCTTGTTATTGTTTTGCTGCATTTTCCAGGTGGTCTCCAAGAGACTTTTATTACTTTGTCAATCATAAATTATCAGTTCTATTTCATTGGTTCAAGGAGGCATGGGTGGAGTTTGCCTACTTCAGCTTTCATTGCAGGTAGAGAAGTGCCTGCAATCCATCTCCCACCTGACCTGAGTACCCAGGTGGCCAGAGGAGAGGGGCATGGGAAGGAACTACCTGAGGGGCTTGTCAAGGGCCCCCAGCCCACACTCAGCCTCAGGGCTGTGGGCTGGGCCAGGCTGTGGTAGGAGACGTGCCTGGCCCTAAGCCCCGGCCACATCTGCCGTCTCTGCGCCTGCCCTGAGGAACAGCTGTGTGGCATCAGCCAGAGGCGGGGAGGCTACAGTCGCACAGCCCAGATGCTGCTGGAGAAAACAGATCTGCCTGCAGGAATCTATTGGGAAATGAAATCAAATTAGTCTGGGAAAGGAGCCTCAAGTCTCCTTGGCTCAGAGCCACCCCGGGGGCATTTCAGAGCAGATGAGCAGATATCATCGCATAAACCCCTTTTCCCTGGCTCTGAGCTTTGAGGATCCTCAAAGCACACCTTACACAAAACCTAAGTTGGTCTAAATCACAGCACCTGATGGCTGAAGTGCCCTAAAGTCTGGGGCACCCACCTCTTCTCTGCAGTAACACACACAGGGAATGGGTGTAGAGGGTGCATGTTTTGCACATTCCTTTGTGTTCCCCCAGGTGTGGACTGAGCTCTCTTATATATACAGGGATAGTCTGGAATGTTCTCTGGTTTATTTTTTAATCCCTTATTTTGATTCATTTATTTTTTAAAAGTAAATCATTCTTACAAGTCAATGACATAAAATGAAAAAAGGAAGGGACTGTTTTAGAAGAAAACAACTCAAAACACAAAACAGCCAAAGACAACGTGTGGACCTTGTTTGGATTCTGATTCGAACAAACCCAGTGCAAGAAGATATCTGTGAGGTAATCAGAGAAATTTTAATGTGGACTGAGTATTAGGTGATATGGGGAAATCACTGTTAATGCTACTATCACCACCCAGAATACTCTTGTTCATGCATTTCTGTACCCAACTCCCCTTACTAGACTAGAAGTGGGACCCTATCTCATTAGAGGGAGTAGGAGCAGCACAGGGGCTAAGAGTGTGAACTCCACTTGATCACTTACTGTGTGATCTTGGGCAAGTGACTTAACCTCTCTGTGCCTTTAAAAAAAAATCTATAAATAGGGGAAATAATATAACCTAACTCATGGGCCTGATTTGAAGAGTAAATGAATTAACATTTATAAAGCACTCAGAACAATGTCTGGCACATAGTACATTTATAAATATTTGTTCAGGAATCTCCCAAATCCTGGGTCACAACTATATTCTGTGAATCCAAGGGAAAGCCTTTTCATAAGGAAAGCTCAAGGACAATAGCCTAACCAAGTCCAAGTGACCCTAGCACCCTAGCCGCAGAAAGTGGCAAGCCTAGGCAGGGGCATTACATACAAAACAGAAGACAGTGAATAACGGCTAAAAGCCTGGCTCCTGAAGTCAGATTGGGTTAAAATCTCGCTTTACGACCAGTGAGGTGTGTGACTTTGGGCAGGTCACTCCTAACCTCTCTGTGCTTCAGTTGGCTCCTTTGTAAACAAGGCTCTAACAGCGCCTACCAAACGGTCCGAGAGGAGTAAATGGAACAATGCAACCCTTAGCATAGCCAACGCTCCCTGAGCAGCATGCTCTTATTAGCTCTGGTACTTAGCTCACTCACTCATGGCTTCACCTCAGCCAAGTCCTTTCTGCTCTTGAGGCCTCAGTTTTCCCATCCTCATGCCTCCAGTACAAGAGGGAAGAGGAAAGACAGTTAACATTTGCTCGGCGCCTATGCTGTGGCCGAGAGAGGTCCCTATTGCTGCCCAAGATCCAGCAGCGAGAAGCAGGGGCCGCCAGACTCACATTCAGCTGGATCTGTTTCCAAATTCACTCACCGAGCTGCTTTTCCTCCAGAGTTCCCTGGAAAAACCCCTTGGAGAATTTTCTAGATTAAAGCCAAACTCTTTGAAACTCAAGTTTCAAGAGACAAGGGATCCCCAAGCAGTGATCTCCTGCGCAGCTGAAGCCCCAGGAAGACACTTTCCAACCCGCACTCGGGGCGGCGATGCTCTTTTCACCTTCTGGTAAAACCACTACCACCACCCTCAGCTCCAACTCGAACAGCGGACCCTGCTGCAAGATCAGGGCCTTCCCAGCGGTGCCACTGGCTTAGGCCCAGGCCGCGCAGGGTGTGGGCATCTCGCGCGGAGAGAGGATGAACCAACGTACCCCAAGCGAGGCGTCCCAGCCCGACTGGCGCGGCGGGAGGCAGACGCCTCTGGCCCCAGTCTCAGCAAAGGCTCCTGGACGTCTTTGCCAAGCTCCTCTCCACAGCCGCCCCGTCTCCTCGCCAGGAGAGCCCGCTGCGGCTGATTTGTTCCGCAGGGTCCCAAGGCTAGGTTATGAAGGGGCACCCAGTGACACGGGGGAGAGGGCTCCAAGAGGCATGGACTTGCGAAGCGGACACCAAGATATTGGAGGCACCTGGAGACCCAAGGCGGCGGGAACCAGGAAACAGGGCAGGATTCCCCCTGAAAAAAGAGAGGTGTCGTAAGGATGCGATGTTGGCGGAGCAGTCCCGGGGCAAGGACCAGAAACAGACTCGGGCCCTCCTGCCCCGGAGCCCCCTGGGTGCCCGGCCCCGCGCCCCGCGCTACCTGGGCGGCTGCCGGCGGCCCGCGGCGCTGCTCTGCGCTGCCGGCCCGAGCGGAGGGCGCACAATGAGGCGCTTTCAGACGTGGCTGCGGTCCCGGACCCGGCGGGCGGGAGCCGGAGCGGGAGGGAAGGAAGGAAAAAGCCGGTTGGCCCCCGGCTCCGGCTACCCTGCCCACCTCGGGCGGAGGGGCCACGCCTCGGGGGGAGGGGCGGCCGTCCAGCGGCGGGGGCGGGCGAGCCCCGGGGGAGGAGGGCACAGGTGGGCCCGGGGGGCTGCCGGGGGCGCCCGGCTTGGCCAAGGATGTCAAAGGGCGCTCGCGGAGTCAGCTCTCATCCCCGAATTGACCAGAAAGTTGTCTTCCCCCTCCAATCCCCAGAGAAGGGAGGCTACTGGGAACACAAAAGGCCCTTGTGAAGGAAATCGAATCTTAATTTTGCCCCTCCTCCCTCTCGGTGGCATCCTCACAGCGAAAGGACTTGGAATCCAAACCGCTTCCCAAGCCCCCAGCCTCAGACCAAAACCAAGCCCCAGGCACCTTGATGCCAAGCGGATCCGCGCGGCCTCCCCGGGTAGTAGCCGAGCTGGGGGCGGGGCCGGGACACCAGGTGGCCCTCAGGAGCTAGGCCCGCAGCTGGCTGTGCCCCTCTTTCTGTCTCCTCCCTGCTCTAGCCTCAACTTGATAGCAGGTCTCGATAAATACAGGGTATGTTTCAATAAATAAAGATGCTATTTCCTCCTACAGATAACGGAGCAGAGAGTCCAAGCACCTGAAAAAGAAAGGGAATTCTGACCTCTTGTAATCTGCTGTGGGATCTAAAATAAATCTCTGCCGCTGGGAGTATAAATTAGTGCATTCTTTCCAGGATGCAGTTTGGCAAGATGAATTAAAATCCTTATGAACGGGCTTCCCTGGTGGTGCAGTGGTTAAGAATCTGCCTGCCAATGCAGGGGACATGGGTTCGAGCCCTGGTCAGGGAAGAGCCCACATGCCGCGGAGCAACTAAGCCCCTGGGCCACAACTACTGAGCCTGCACTCTAGCGCCCGTGTGCCACAACTACTGAGGCTGTGCTCTAGAGCCCATGGCGCCACAACTACTGAGGCTGCGCTCTAGAGCCGGCAAGCCACAACTACTGAAGCCCGCGCACCTAGAGCCCGTGCTCAGCGACAAAAGAAGCCACCACAATGAGAAGCCCACACACCGCAACGAAGAGTAGCCCCCACTCACCACAAGGAGACCCGCACAGCAACAAAGACCCAACGCAGCCAAAAATAAATACATATAATAAATATATTAAAAAAAAATCCTTGAGAACATAAGCTTTTGAATTCATAATTTCTTTCTAGGATCTAAAGAAAATAAACTAGCAAAAAGGATTTATATGCAAGGTTCATAGATGTGTTGTTTATGATAGCAAAAAATATTAGAAACAAAAGATTAAAAAGATGTGTATCAGAAAGCCAACAGTGATAACTTCTAGGGAGCAATTTACAGACATCTTTTTTTCTTTAGGTTTCTGTAATTACACATTTCCCCCAATAGGCATTTAGAACTTATGTGGTCACAGAGAACTAAAACTTATTTTACAAAGCATGAACATGAAGAGAAGGAAAGAAAGCTTTATTAATTGCTTTATCAATCTTACATGATGGGACCTCACCTGATCAAACAGAAACTGGAAAATCATTTGGCAAAATAAGGGATTCCCCCCTGCCAAATATTGTCTGAAACCATGATGTAGTTATGGGTTACAGTCCAGTTGATAATATCCTGTATATTTCCATTTTTCCCCTCTTTCAGCTATAAGGTGTGATTCAGGTTCAGAAGCTACCAACATCTGATCGGTAAATAATCTAATATTCACCAGATGCAGTTGTAATTTTCCAGCCTGTGGTTTCCACATGCCATGTGGATTTCACCAAAAACTCGCATTTACTTAGGGCAGGGCCAGAAGACTTTTGCGAAGAGCTAACAAAAGCTCCAAGGTTTTTGGGCAGAGCCCTGGCAAAGCAAGGCTGCTGGTGAGTAACCCCAAGAAGTGTGCACAACCTCTGCCCTCCCCATCCTCCGCTTTCCAAATACTCTCCCTCTAAAGAGCCACATGCAACCTTCCAGTTTGAACATTTTAATTATAAAGTTACAAAACATCATGGTTCTTTATACACATTTTGCATGAAAATAATGTAATAAAATGCAAAGCCATGTTTCATACACATCTTCAGCTATCTTTCCATATCTCATTACCTTTTGGTGATTCAAGCCAGAAACCATTTTTTATTTCAATCTCAAGAAAAAAACTTTAGGCATATAAACAGCCCAAAATATTAAAAGAAAAAGCAGAGGGGTCAGTGTTAGGATATTTTTGTGCTTGGATACTTCAAAACAGCTTTGTTTCCAAAACTCTTATTTTGGCCAGCCTGAATGAAAAGGTGCTTTGGAAATAAAAGCTGAGTCTCCAGGGTAAACTGAGGCATGCATTCAGGAGTGTGTGTGTGGGTGCGAGTGAAGCATGGATCACAGAGGACATGTCCTTCCAGTGCCAGTGGTATCTCGGTATCATAAAGCAGGTCCGGGTGTCCCTAGGGCGAGAATAGAGAACTCTCTGCAACAAAGGCCCATTCCAGCGGTCTCTTCGGCAGACACTCCCTTAGTCATGAGGGTAATCTGGCTGGACTGCATGTCATTCTGCTAAAGGCCAGGTCCGGACTGGGCTGCCTGGGCTAGCATCCTCGTTATCCCCTCCCTGCTCCTTGTGTGTCCTCTCCAAAGCGGCCCACTCTCATGGGCGCCCTGTTCCTTAGTGGAGGGAAACACAAGTAGCTGGGCTTCCCGCTAGCCCTCCAAGTAAACTCTGTGGCTGTCAGGCAGTGGCAGCCAATACCAACAACAGCTCCTCTGTCACCCGTGTCCTTTTCAAGAAGGGGGAGGGCTGTCGAGGAGGAGTGGCAAGCGTCCAGGGTGTTGGGTGAGGGCCAAAGAGAAAGAACCTGTTGTTAACACTCCTTACTTCCCCCACTGTTGCTGAGGGGCTTGTGAATGGAACAGCACTTCTGACTGCAGCCTGCTATTCCAGGGGCCCAGACAGAGGGCAAAGAGCCAGCCACAGCAGGGCAGGGATAAAGGGCTGTTCAGCTGAGCTACCGACAGATGACTGTCTGTTAGACTCGAGGCAGGTGGCTGGATGGTCCCAGTGTCCTCAGGTCGCCCACCCTCCCGCACGCGCACACATGTGCTCTGGAGCGCTCCCTTTCTCACTCTCCAGATCTCCAGTTAAAGGCCTCTCAGTTCTGGAAATCAGTTCTGAATGGGAAATTTAGATGCCCAGGAGTGGAAAGTGCTGATGATTTGCATATCTATCACCAGAGAGCCCTGAAAAGAGTAAAACGTGGTTTACAATAGGGGGAAGAAATACACAGCATGTTTCTCAGTTCAAGAGAGGAAAAGTCTTTGCTTGACCAGAGATGGGACTCTTTCCAAGCTCTCTGAACTGACTGTAGTTTTCTCCTGAAATTCAAGTCTGAGACAAAAAAACAAAAGCAAATTATAGCCTTCAGGAACCCTCAGAAACATTTCCACAAACTAGTCTGTGATTATTTTTGTAGGCGTGTAGAAAACATAGAATTTGTGTAGGGGGAAATTAGAAAGGAATGTTCTCTGTCTCTGATAGGAAAAGCACATACGTGGGCAAGTGTCCACAGGCTCTTTTCAGAAATTTCATTAAGATGACAGTCCTCAGAAGACAACAGTGAGGTAGCTTAGAGTTTTCAGAAAGGGTCTTCTTAAGATAAATGCTCCTTATACAGTTCTCCCTGGGGCACTGCTGTTACAGGGATTGTGCTCACCACCTGATTTTGAAACACAAATCTTTTGATTCTTTCAAACACCCAGAGGAAGATAAGTAGGATACTAACATACTGAATCCAAGCAAACTTTATCATTTCCCAGAATCCTGGTAGATAAGTACAAACAGTTAAGGAATCACAGATGACATTTTCTAAGGAAATGTTAAACCAAAGGGTTAGTTTAGACAGAAAATGGCAGAAATGTTTCAAATACCCTTAAGATAAAAGAGATAATAAAAGATTATTAAGATCTAAATATGGATGGTTCTGATCTAGAAGAATTGCTCAAGAAGAAATATGAACAGGAAATGAGTATTTTTTCCTGTATGAACTGCAGACAGTCATTTGCATGGGGCTACAAATGCAGCAATTTCCAGTCTGAGGCTTCCCACATCTGTTCCTTCCTGGGACAACTGAGGAATCCTTTCCTTTTTTGAAACCCAGCTACTGCTGGCCCTTTAACAGAAAGGATATGAGATGACTTCCATGGGGTATCGGATGACAGCATTAATCACAAATGGAGCTTCTGCAGCCCTTCCCACCAGCCAGATGGGGTTGGGGTCAGTCAGGATGGTGGTTACTGCAACACAAAGGGAAGTTAATCCGTGAATGCTCTCTTTGGCAATAAAATATTGAGGGCTAGAAAAATACTCTGACCTCTCAGGCAAATTCCGCACTTCAGAACTCATACCAAAGAAATAATTCAAAAGGAAAGAGAAACTGAATGTTCAAAGTTGCTCACAAATTATTTGTTAAAATAAGTTAAAAACTTGGAAACAGTCTATGTGTTCTAAAATTGTTGAATGGCTAAGCAAAAGAATACTATGCTACCTCTGAAAAGAAAACCAATTAGAACTTTGTTGCAGTGTGGGGAAATATTTATATTACAAAGTACAAAAGATAAGTTAGATCATATAGTGTCTCTAAACTATGCTAGGAGCTGGGACTTCCCTTCTGGTTCAGTGGGGAGGACTCCATGCTCCCAATGCAGAGGGCCTGGGTTAGATCCCTGGTCCGGGAACTAGATCCCACATGCATGCCGCAACTAAGAAGTCCACATGCTGCAACTAAAAAAGAAAAAAAAAAAAAAAAAAAAAAAAAGATCCTGCACGCAGCAACTAAGACCCGGCGCAGCCAAAATAAAGAAATAATAAACTATGATAGAAGCTGTATAAAAAAATCTACACATGTACAAAGACTGGAAGGAATTAAGAAAGAAAAGTTGATTTGTAGATAACTGTTTTTATGTTCTAAAATTCTTTATTTTTGGAATAACGCTGCTAGGGTATTACGTAAAATCAGAAAGAAATACTGGAATTGCAGTCCCCTCACTTGTTAAATGTCTATGTATAGTATCTCTGATGTCTGGTTGCCAAGTAATGCTTTAGATGCCTTTAGAGAAAACCTCAGACCACCAACCAGCCAGATGTGCTGAGTCAAGCACACACTCAGGGATGGCCTGAGAGCCCACCTCTTGAAAGGGATGGATACCCTCTGCCTTCCAGCTAGAACCTTGGGTGCTTTCTCCTACTGCAGCTGTTGACATGGGGTGAGTCATGCACAGTCCCTATTTCCATCTAAAAACTATGGACAGCAACTTGTCTTTGGCTTCTTTTACAGGTATGGTGTGGGGAGGAACTCACAAATCTATATATATAAACCCATCAAGTCAGTGGTGGGATACATGTGGCAGTTAATTGGCACTAACCTGCCGGACCACAGGAGCAGTGGACGGGACGGTTAGTGTGTGGGTCTTTAGATCAGGAGAAAAAGGACAAACCCTGAGCAACCTGTTCACCTTCCATAACTGCTTTCTCTAGTTGCAGAGAGCAAGGGCTATTCTCCATTGTGGTGTGCGGGCTTCTCATTGTGGTGGCTTGTTGCGGAGCACGGGCTCTAGGTGCGAGAGCTTCAGTAGTTGTGGCACACAGGCTCAGTAGTTGTGGCTCGCGGGCTCCAGAGCACAGGCTCAGTAGTTGTGGCGCACGGGCTTAATTCCTCCGCGGCATGTGAGATCTTCCCGGAACAGGGCTCAAACCCGTGTCCCCTGCATTTGCAGGCGGATTCTTAACCACTGCGCCACCAGGGAAGTCCCAAGCATTCACTGGTTTTGATACTTTCATATGACGGGGGCTCTAATTCTGTTTCTCTCCAATAACCCCATTAACCCGCAAAGTCCTTGAGAAGCAGCTGAATGAACTCTTCCCATGACTCACCGTTCCTTTCCTGATAGGCAGCAACAATGTGGGTGAGGTCGTAGTCATGGGCAAAAGGGCTGGTCCCGTTGATTACAGATACCTGGGATTTGACAGGAGGATGTGATGTGAGCACCCAAGCGGCTTCCCCTCTTGTTTTTCTACCCTCCTGCCCACCCAGGCTGGCCTCAGAGACAACCGTCTTGTGCTTGGTGGCCCATTCCAGTATTGATAATCTTTTCTTCAAGGATGAATGAACTCCTTTGCAACAATTTAAGTCATTTACTCTCAGTCTTTCTTTGTGCAGGGATGGAAACAAGGGGTCGATATCCACCTTTTACACGTTAGAAGCTATTTATAAAATACCCCTTTCTATTCCAATGGGAGAAATGATTAATTTTTTTTAAGAGACCACATTTTCAACTCCTTTGTCTTTTTCTTGCTCTTGCCTGGATTCTCTCTAATTGATCTCTTTGAAATACAGAGATGGAAATAGGATAAAGCGCAAACAGTAAGCACATAATCCTTTGAAGAAAAGAAAGATCTGCACTCTAATAACATATTCCTGTTGACATAATGTAATATACAAACCTTCAAATAAAAAGTGCTACATTAAGTTTATATTTTATAGTCTCCTCCCTTTTAAAAAACGTATGTTGGGACTTCCCTGGTGGTGCAGTGGTTAAGAATCCACCTGCCAATGCAGGGGACATGGGCTCGAGCCCTGGTCCAGGAAGATACCACACACCGTGGAGCAACTAAGCCTGTGCGCCACAACTACTGAAGCCCGCGTGCCTGGAGCCTGTGCTCCACAACAAGTGAATCCACTGCAATGAGAAGCCCATGCACCGCAACGAAGAGTAGCCCCTGCTCCCCACAACTAGAGAAAGCCCGTGCGCAGCAACAAAGACCCAAAGCAGCCAAAAATAAATTAATTAAAACAAAACAAAATGTATGTTGATTATAGCTAGGTGACCACGAATCCCAATTTATCTGGAACAGTCCTGGTTTATGCCTATAATAAATGATAACATCTCATACTCATTTTCTAAAGTAGCCCAGCCAGGGACTTCCCTGGTGGTCCAGTGGTTAAGACTCCCTGCTCCCAACACAGCGGGCCTGGGTTCTGGTCAGTGAACTATAGCCCGCATGCTGCAACTAAAAAAAGATCCCGCATACCACAACAAAGATCCCACACGTGGCAACAAAGATCTCTTGTGCTGCAACTAAGACCCGGTGCAGCCAACTAAATAAATATTAAAAAAGAAAAAAGTAGCCCAGCCCAACTTATACGGGCCTCCCTGTGATAACGTAAAGGTTAGTAAAAAGTGATCAGAAGCATGAGTTCTGGCCTCAGAGAGACAATTCATGGCTCCCTTACTTTCAAGCTGTGGGACTTTGGGAAAATTAATCAATCCCTGTAAGCTCCAGTTTCCTCCTGTGTGAGATGAGAGTTCATTCTCACATCAACTCTGAGTGCTTACAATGCGGCAGGCACTGTTTCAAGCGCTGGGGTGAGAGAAGACAGAAGACGGCAGCGCTTTTACCACTAAGGGAGATGGCAAATGAACAAATTGAAAACCTCTCTTTAATATTTCAGGTGGAGGTAAGAGGAGTAAACCTGGGTGAGGAATGATGGAGGGACAGGTAAATGTTCTTTAGAAGGAGTGTCAGGGAAGGACTGTGCTCAGAACCTTTGAACAGGGACCAGAATGGAGCAATAGGATAAGCAACCTAGAAAGGAGCATAGGGGGACAAGGACAGGACAAGCGGCTGGAGAGCAGGGAAGCTGCAAGAGAAGGCATCTCGTGAGGTTGCTGTAATGATTAAATAACACATTTAAACTTCTTAACTCAGGCTGGCGTATGTTATATGCTTAACAAATAGTGGTTAGTATTCTTTTTCTTTTAAAAAAATTTTATTTATTTATTTTGGCTGCATTGGGTCTTCGTTGCTGCACGCGGGCTTTCTCTAGTTGCCACGAGCAGGGGATACTCTTCATTGTGGTGTGCGGGCTTCTCACTGCACTGGCTTCTCTTGTTGCAGAGCGCAGGCTTCAGTAGCTGTGGCACTCAGGCTCTGTAGCTGTGGCTCGCAGGCTCAATAGTTGTGGTGCACGGGCTTAGTTGCTCCGCTGCGTGGGATCTTCCTGGACTAGGGCTCGAACCCGTGTCCCCTGCATTGGCAGGCGGATTCTTAACCACTGCACCACCAGGGAAGTCCCAGTATTCTTTTTTTTTTTTAATTTTATTTTTTTTCCAGTATTCTTTTTCAAATGTTTTAAATGAACTGAAAAAGATCACCTGAAATAAATACACTGTGTGTGTTGTGCCCACGCGTGCATGCACCCAAAAGCTATAAGCAATTCAATTCTTTTTTTTTTTTTTTTTTGTGGTACGCGGGCCTCTTACTGTTGTGGCCTCTCCCGTTGCGGAGCACAGGCTCCAGACGCACAGACTCAGCGGCCATGGCTCACGGGCCCAGCTGCTCCGCGGCATGTGGGATCCTCCTGGACCGGGGCATGAACCTGTGTCCCCTGCTTCGGCAGGCAGACTCCTAACCACTTCGCCACCAGAGAAGCCCATCAATTCAATTCTTAAAGACAAAGACATATTCTTTTCCTCCCTTTTTACATGTAAATACAGGGGTATCTATCTCCATATTTTGAAAGAACTCATGGAAAGAATTCCTCAGAAATTCTTTTCTATGCCACTCACAAAGACATGCTATTTCCAATGTTCCTTTCTCCCTCTTCAAAGAACTTGACAAACAGTAACACACAGGGACTTCCCTGGCGGTCCAGTGGTTAAGACTCCATGCTTCCAATGCAGGGGGCACAGGTTCGATCCCTGGTCTAGGAACTAAGATCCCACATGCTGTGTGGTGCGGCCAAAAAAAAACACCCCAACACACACACACACACACACACACACACACACACACACACACACACACACACACACACACACACACACACACACACACACACACCAGTAACATACAGAAAGAAAAGAGATGGACAGTAAGCAGTATCCTTACGTTGTACCGAACATCTAGGCCACTATAGCTTAGGGGCTGCTTCTGCTGCAGCCTCAGGTCTCCGTTCACATATAACTGGGAGCCTGGAACAGCGAAGGAGGATTGGAAAAACGCCATGCTCTGCATCACGAATGTTGACATCCTCTGAAATCATTAGAAGGAGAGACAGTATCAATTTCGGTCAGATCCAAGGGGTTCTGGGTTCTATGTGTCACCTGTCTGTGGTTGAAGCCTAGCCATCCCTCCTATGCCTCACTCAGCCATGCAGGAAGCACTCTGCCCAGAACCTTCTGACCTATTAATAGTTCATATAAATTAATGTGACCTCAGTGAAAAACATTCAAATTTAACTTCTGCAGTTAAATCCGAAACGACACCTCTGAAAAGAGTCTTCTGCAGCGTGGGTTTTCCCAGAAATCAGAAAGGGAGCTCTGTTCTGTTGAAAGACAAAAGGGAGAGGACTCACGTGCAGTTGGTAGGAGAAAGTCAAGATGAGCTGCACACCAAGAACGTGCTCCGTGGATTGCAGGGGAAGCTCCAGTTTAAAATGTAACATGTCCATTTTCCCATCCTGGTTCCTGTCTTCTTCTCTAGTCTAGGAAAGCCAAAAGAGGCCAGTGATCCCGGTCCTTAATAAGTCTGGGAGGGATCCATCTCACTGTTGGACATACACAGTGACTCAGTTCTGCCACAAAGAGGCATTATCTTCCTCACCGAAAGAAAAGAGAAAAAGGGACTTCCCTGGTGGCGCAGTGGTTAAAAATCTGCCTGCCAATGCAGGGGACACGGGTTCGAGCCCTGGACCAGGAAAGATCCCACATGCCGCAGAGCAACTAAGCCCGTGCATCACAACAACTGAGACTGCGTTCTTAAGCCCGCAAGCTACAACTACTGAGCCCGCGTGCCGCAACTACTGCAGCCCGCGTGCCTAGAGCCTGTGCTCCGCAACAAAGAGAAGCCACCGCAATGAGAAGCCTGTGCACCACAACAAAGAGTAGCCCCTGCTCGCCGCAACTAGAGAAAGCCCGTGCACAGCAATGAAGACCCAACGCAGCCACTAAATAAATAAATTTATTTAAAAAAAAAAAGAAAGAAAAGAGAAAAATACATAGGTATAAGTGGATCAATGGTGGTGAAAGAGACACATGTGCATGACCCCTAAACTGCATACTTGGGCTTCTCAAATATTCTAGGGCCAAACTGAACAAGACCTGGAAGTAGGAGTAACAACAGTGTAAACATCTGGATGCACTGTTCTTCTTCAGTTGCCTCATTTGATTTTTTGGTTTTATTGCTGGTGTTTTCTTTCCTTTTTAGAAACATGCCTGGGTTTGTATGGAACATTTAAATAGCATATCAAAACAGACTTCTACTTCTCTAGAGGACAACTTTTTAAAATAGAAAAGAATCCTAATCATTATGCATTCCCCAAACAGACTCAGCAGAAAAACACCAAGCTCTATTTATATATTCTTTAACCACAGTGCTTTGATTCAGATTCTCAGTGTTGGACTGATGTCAGGGCTTTATAGCCTAGTGCATCTTTTAGCACCAATCAATGCAATGAAAAAGAAAACTAAGTAAAATCAGTGAGGCATTAAAACTACACAGGTACTTTATAAATTATGGCCATGAAAGTAGGGAAGGGACCTCCCTGGTGGTCCAGTGATTAAGAACCCGCCTTCCAATTCAGGGGACATGGATTCGATCCCTGGTTGGGAAACTAAGACCCCACATGCCACTGGGCAACTAAGTCCTCAGCCCGCAACTCCTGAGCCCACACGCCACAGCTAGAGAGAAGCCCCAGTGCCGCAACTAAGACCCGACGCAGCCAAAAATAAATACATACTAAAAAAAAAAAAAAAAAAAAGTAGGGAAAACAGAGATCCAAGGAGGGAAAAAGACAAATCACAGATCCTAAAAAAACACCAGAATCCAGTCTCACCCCACAGTGACCCTAAAATGACTAGCAGGAAAGACTGTCACTGAAATGTGATCACTGGTGACATGGTTCCTTGCCACACCTCGGGATCTTGTTACTACAACTGATCCTTTTCCACTGTAGGTTCCCAGAAGGATTCTGCTATGAGGTATCAGCATTCCCATCTGAATTCCCCATCTACTGATTCATTTGGTTTTCCACCATACCTTTATGCGGGGGAAGAGATTCTTTGTTCTTTTTCAGGCTAGTAAGGTCGTTTGAGATGGAGATATCTCAGTTTTCAGAACCTTTCAATCATTTCTTTCCTTCTAGACAATAATGTCCTTATCCTAGGCCTTGTTATAGAGAAACCTACCCTCTCTCTTCTGTTGGATACTATTTTCTCTGTCCTGTTACATCAGCTTTGCCGGTGTAGGCAAGGGATATCTGTTACCAGGGCTGACATCAGGTTACCGAGGCAATTATGTATTAGCAATTATGAGTAGGATGGAAAAGAGTCTGTGAATTCACAGGCTTGTCTTCCTGTGAATTTTTTTCACTTGGTATCTGGGAAGACTTGGAAGGCAAAGTCAGGTTAACTCTCTGTAGTGGATCCATGGCTTTTCTGGATCTTTAGGGTTGGATAGGAAGACAAAGATCAACAATTTGCAAGAGAGGAGAGTGACCAGGAGGGAAATGCCAAAAGAATCTAGACTCTAACACAGTCTGAGAGGGAGAGAAACACGTTTCATTTGACCTTCACAATAAGGCGAAGGTAAGCAGAGCAAGTACTATCCCCATTGTATATATGAGAAAACCAAGGCTCAGAGAGATTAAGGGATTTATGGAGTACAGCTACTATTGGTAAAGACAGGATATGAAACCACATCTTTGACTTCAAATCTGATCCTCTTTCCAGGACTAAAATGTCCAGACTTAAACTCAAGGAGAAGATGTCGGTTAAGAAAGATCTTTTTGCAAGAAGCCAGCACACTTTTATGCCATGTTCACAGAGGACAGAGATCCAGCACAGCACCATAATTGGTGTCTACTTGTTAAACCCATTCATTAACCTGTCAAATAGTTTCTTTTCCTTTTTTTTTTTTTTTTTTTTAACATTTATTTATTTGGCTGTGCTGGGTCTTAGTTGCGGCACGTGAGATCTTTTTTTAGTTGCGGCATGCAGGATCTAGTTCACTGTCCAGGGATCGAACCCAGGCCCACTGCACTGGGAGCGTGGAGTCTTAACCACTGGACCACCAGGGAAGTCCCAACCTGTCAAATATTTTCTGAAGGCCTACTATGTGCCAGGCATTGCTTCAGGTTCTGGGAATATGATGGCAAACAAAATGGACAAAGTCCCCACCCTAAGGGAGCTTACATTCCCAGCCAGGGAGGCAGAAAGTAAATCAACAAACAGATATGAGCTAACAGGTAGTGCTAAGCGTCACAAAGAAAAATGAAGCAAACTAAAATTACAGAATGACCAGGATAGAACAAAAATTTTTATACAAAGTATTCAGGAATACCTGACCGTTCAAGAAATCAGGTGAAGGGAGGTGATAAGACACAGAAATGTCTTGGGGAAGCGTGATCCAAGCTAATAAAGCACACATACTCTGGGCGGAAGCGGGTCAGTGTTTAACAGAGTGAGATGAGGCCAGTGCAGCTGAGCAGAGTGCATGAGCTGGAGAGAGGTGGAAGATGAGGGCCCAGACAGGGCCATGGGGATGAGTGATGGTGCAAATGGTGCATCTCCCACAGAGGACCTGTCACCAAGGAAGACGCTCGCTCCCTTGGGGCTGGCAAGGTGCGTTACATCGCTGTGCTATCACTTGGACCACGGATGGAATCAATTACCTAATTCCATTTACTTTAAACCAAGCTTAACACAAAATGCAACAGCTACAAAGGCAGGTGTTCAATGAGCTAATACTTTTTTTTAAACATTTTTTTAAAAAGTTATTTATTTATTTTTGGGCTGTGTTGGGTCTTTGTCGCCACACATAGGCTTTCTCTATTTGTGGCGAGCAAGGGCTACTCTTTGTTGCGGTCCGTGGGCTTCTCATCGCGGAATATGAGCTCTAGGCGTACAGGTTTCAGTAGTTGTGGCGCACAGGCTTAGTTGCTCCGAGGCCTGTGGGATGTTCCCGGACCCATGCTTGAACCCATTTCCCCTGCATTGGTAGGTGGATTCTTAACCACTGCGCCACCAGGGAAGTCCCCTCAATGAGCTAATACTTCTTTAACACAAGTTCAGGATTAGTAACATCCAATGGGTGTGTCTGGCTAAGAGAATTCATAAATCACACCATCACCTTATTTCTATAAGGTATATGTGCAATTTGGAGCAATTTTTATATCCACAGTTCATCCTGTCTTGTCCCTCTGCATATCCCAGGAGAGAAGTATTATTACTAGTAATAATTAGCAATAGTTAGAGAGGTAGGTACTGTCATCCTCTTTATATAATTACATTGAGGCCAAGAGAGGGTGTGGAACCCAATGACAGAACTGGGGCTAGAACTTGAGTTTACTGACTCCTGATTCTATAATATCCCATAAGAAACCTAATTTCAAAGATTTCTGGAGTTAAAACAGGTAATCCTTTACAGATATGTGTGAAATCAATACTAACACACTAGATAGGATAAATACAGGCATTATTGGATTTAGTCAATGCCCAGCAGTCCACCTGTATCAATCAGGGTCCAATCAGGAAGGAAGAAATGAAAATAAAGTTATTTTAACAGGGGAATTTAGTATAGGGGATAATTAATAACACAAGCATTAGTGGACTAAAAAGGCAAACAGGGAACACTTTTTGCAGGATAACTACCTAGGGCCGGAGAAGAAAAGGAAGAGGCTGGCATTACCTCAAAGAGCTGGGACTCAGACCTCAAAAAGGGAGTGCTGTCAGCTGATACTGGTACCTTTGGAGCTTGGATGAAGAACCCATGAGGGAGTCAGTATGGCAGCAGGAAAGATGTACTCCTTGCTGTCTGCATCACCCCAGCAATGGTTCTTCACCCTGGTTGCAAATTCTGGTTTTCTGCAACTCCCAGAACAAGGCTCACCCTGCCTCCTGCTGGCAGAGTCTAACAGGGAGCCAGTAGGCAGAGGAAAATGTGGTTTTCAGAGTCTCAGCACCAGCAACACGAAGGAGAGAATAGGAGGGTAGGTTTGGAGCTGAGACGAGATCTAATAACCAGCACAGCATCTGACAAGTTAAGAGTAGTTGTAAATTTAACTAGTGCCATTGTTTCCAAATTGCCTTGACTTGCAACATTTTTCTCATCAGGGATTCTACAGTATTTGACAGTTTGCTGGAATTTTATTTGGTTCCTGTTTGCTTTCATATCTTTTATTCTTTAGAGTCATACTCTTATTTTTTTCTTTCTTTTTTTTTTTGCTGTGCTACGTGGCTTGCAGGGTATTAGTTCCCTGACCAGGAATCAAACCCAGCGCCCAGCAGTGAAAGCACAGAGTCCTAACCACTGGACTACCAGGGAATTCCCTAGAGTCATATTCTTTTACTGAAGGTTAATTTGCTAGTTTACACCAGTGTCCACTTTACCATATACTGGTCATCATTGGAGTGTCCCATTTTTTCTTTTTAAGCTGATAGTGCTCTTGGACACCAGTCTTTGGGTCTCCAGCAAAGTAGGAACTACTACTCCATGTCTCCTAGACATAAAAAATCCTTGCTACCCGTATTTCAATTAATCTAAGATATCATTAATTATAAAATGTACCGATATTTTATATACCAGTAAGAAAGCAAAAATATTTCCAATTAAACTATGACACAATGCTTTCTAATCACTAAGGGTATTTATTTTATACTTATTGAAAGAGCTTTTAGATTTAGGCATATTAATATCAGATATCCTGTTTATGCACATAGAAAAATATATGCAAAATAAATTGATCCAGGGATTCTTAAAACTTCTTTACATCGTGATTCTTTGAATCATTTATTGACTCAGTATTATCCATACTTTTCTATGCAAGTTTGTCCTTTGTGACATGAAGCACACTGGTGCTTTTTTACAGCACTTAAAAAACATTCACAAAGCTAACTAAAATTCACTGGTCTGGGTTCATAAGCAGGCTTTAAAATTCTGTGGAGTTATCCTACTATTAAGTGCCTCTTGAACCTTCCCTTACCTGCTTATCACTTGGTTCTTAGTGTTAAAATGTTTTATTATTGTCTCTGGGGTTTTCTTTCAAGTTGCTGATGTCCCTTCTGCAAATTTTGGTGCTGGTACTTTTGAGTTTCCATACGTAGGCAATGAGGACTAGCCAAGCCTGTCTTCTGGCCCACAGCTATTGTAAAATACCACTGACAGGCAGACACACTCTGATTTCGGAGATGTGAAAAAACATGTCTCGGACACACAGTACTCTCCGCTCATCTTCCTGCACCCTCTTGCTCCCATATTCTCTGGGTCACACATGCTTAAAGAACCAAGTCAGGCCCATTGAGGAAAAAGGTCACTGCGCTTTTTTTCTTCTTTCATTAGAAAAAACCAGAAACTTGACTTTTAAAGCATTAAAAGCATAGGGACTTTAGAGACGCTGTCCAAGGTGAACTGACCAAAGCAGAAACAAGGCCGTTTCTGACTTCTAAGGCATTTTTCCAAATTAGCACCCGCAAAGCCACCTCCAAGCATTTGGTCAAACTTTGACCTAAAACCACTGCTTCCTTGGCTCTCTGGGCAGTTTCTTGGACAGGCTGTAGTCAGTCTAGTTTTATGTTCAGAGTTAGAAGAGTATTTTGCTGCACTAGGGTTAAGAGTATAAGATACAAAACAAGAAACCTTGGGGACTTCCCTGGTGGTCCAGTGGGTAAGACTCTGTGCTCCCAATGCAGGGGGCCACGGTTTGATCCCTGGTGGGGGAACTTGATCCTGCATGCATGCCGCAACTAAAAAGAAGATCCTGTGTGTCACAACTAAGACCCGGCGCAGCCTAAATACATAAAAATAAATCTTAAAAAAACAAAACAAAAAAACCCCAAGAAACCCTTGAGCTGTAGTCCTGACTGCTCAGCTGAGAGCTAGAAATTGTCACTTAGCTCTGAGTCTCGTTCTCTTCATCTGTAACATGGGGGTATAACCTCTACTTCACAAGGTTACTGTGAGGCTCAAAGAGATAATATATGTAAAAAATCAATAGCTAACACTTTACTAAGTGATTGTTAAAGGCCAAGTATCACATAGAGGAATTTAAATGTATTATCTAATGATAAAATGCTTAGCATATGCCAGAGGCATGGTAAATCAATAGCAATTTCAATTTTATTCATTTATTTGGCCGTGCTGTGGGGCTTGTGGAATCTTAGTTCCCTGACCAGGGATCGAATTCGGGCCCTAGTCAGTGAAAGTGCGAAGTCCTAACCTGGAAATTCCCAATAGCAATTTTTATTACTATGGCTTGTAAGCATATCACCAGGATATCACCAACCTGCTTTTAAAAAAATTTAGACATAATTCACATACCATAAAATTCACCCTTTTGCTACAGTTCAGTAGATTTTTGTATATTCACAAAGTTGTGTGACTATCACCGCTGATTCCAATTTCAAAACATTTTCATCGGGCTTCCCTGGTGGCGCAGTGGTTGAGAGTCCGCCTGCCGATGCAGGGGACATGGGTTCGTGCCCCGGTCCGGGAAGATCCCACATGCCGCGGAGCAGCTGGGCCCGTGAGCCATGGCCGCTGAGCCTGTGCGTCCGGAGCCTGCGCTCCGCAATGGGAGAGGCCGCAGCAGTGAGAGGCCCGCGTACCACAAAAAAACCAAACAAACAAACAAAAAAACATTTTCATCAGCCCCCAAAGAAACCACATACCACTCCTTATTAGCAGTCACTACCCATCTCTCCTCTCCACCAATTAATTCCCCAAGTTCCTGGAATCCCTAATCTATCTTCTGTCTCTACAGATTTGTCTATTCTGGACATTTCATCTAAATGGAATCATACAACATGTGCTATTTTGAGGTTGGATTCTTTTACTTAGCAAAAAAGTTCATCCATGTTGTAGCACATATCATGACTCCATTCCTTTTTGTGATTGGGTAATATTCTGTTGTATGGATATAACATATTTTGTTATCCATTCATTCATTGATGGACATTTGGGTTGTCTGGACTTTCTTTTTGAATTATTATTGCTCTTATGAATGAGGCTGCTATGAACATTTGTGCACAAGTTTCTGTGTAGACGTGTGTCAATTTACTGGGGTACACATATGCCTAGAAGTAGGGATGCTGGGACACATGATAACTCTTATGTTTTGGTTTTTTGGGGGGGAAAGAAAATCACTTTATTCTAATTAATTCACAAACAAAAGCTTTGTTTAAGAGGCCACACAAACATCTGCCCAGGCCCAAACTCAATACCATCTCATGAGCTTCTACATGGTGAGAATACCCTCTTCCACTGCAAGTCTGAAGCACAAAAGCTATTACGATCAAGGAGAGGTTTAACTGGTGGCTTCACACTTTATTTTTGCGGTACACGGGCCTCTCACTGCTGTGGCCTCTCCCGTTGCGGAGCACAGGCTCCGGACGCGCAGGCTCAGCGGCCATGGCTCACGGGCCCACCCGCTCCGCGGCATGCGGGATCCTCCCGGACCAGGGCACGAACCCGTGTCTCCTGCATCGGCAGGCGGACTCTCAACCACTGCGCCACCAGGGAAGCCCTCAATTATATTTTTAATGCTAAATCAACGTGGTCATGAGAGAGAATTTTTCATGCCTTCAGTTGGAACTTCTTGATTAAGCTAACCCTTTCGCCAATCTGCACTGTTTCAGCACCTCACTGAAACCTTCCCAAAGCTTATTGTCACCCTGGTTCAGTGCACACTCCAAAAACTATTTCACCTCAAAAAAGCATGGGCCATTCTGCTGCTGCTGTGCCGGCTGGGTTCCCTGAGGCTCCCGGTAAGCGATGTCAGGCCTTGAGGGCTCAGCATTACTTCCTCCACCGAAGCCACCAGGGAGGGCGTGACCCAGAGTGTGGCCGAGACGGCAGAACTCACAGCCACGCCGGCACGCCGGCTGCAGGGGTTGCCATCTGGGCCATCAGACCTGGCTGCCGGGGAGCAGCAGCAGGGGAGCCAACAGCAGACAGCGGAGCCGCTGCTGTTGGCAGAGCTGCGGGCGCTGGCCTGGTCGCGGTTCTCATCTGAGGGGCCCGGCGGGCCGGAGGGGCCACGCCGGAAGTGCGGCTTCGGCTTCCACGAGGCATCTTAAATGCGCGTCGAAGCGGGGACTAGAAGAGCGAAGATAACTCTATATTTAACTTTTTGAGGAACTGCCAACTATTTTCCCAAGTAACTGTGGCATTTTATATACTTAGCTGCTTTTAAATTTTTACTGTTTTTTTGGTTTGCTTTTGTTTTACATGGCGCTTTCTAAATTTTTCCTTTAAAAGTTGTTGTCATTGTAATTTTAAAATCTTGAATATGTATTACATTCCCATGGTACAAAATTATAATGGTACAAAAGGCTATGTAGTGAAAAATTTCTCTCCCACCTTAACCTCAGCCACCTAGTTCCTTCCCCAGAGCAATCAATTGTTGTCAGTTTCTTTTGAATTCTTCCAGAGATAGCTGAAGCATGCATGTATGTGTATGTAAATACACACATTCATATATTTTTTGTTTTTTTCTATTTTTATACAAATGGAAGCATATTATATACAATTTTTGTTTTTTACACTTATCAATTTCTCTTGGAGGTAATTCCACATCAATAGATATAAATCCGACTTCATTAAAAAAAAAAAAGCTATGTAACATTCCACTAGGTAGATGTAACACAATTTTTAAAATGAGTCTTCTATTGCTAAATAGGTTGTTTAGCATTTTTAAAAAAATTTTATTTATTTATTTTTCGTTGCGCTGGGTCTTCACTGCTGCGTGTGGGTTTTTCTATAGTTGCAGCGAGCACGGGCTTCTCATTGCAGTGGCTTCTCTTGTTGCAGAGCACGAGCTCTGGGTGCGTGGGCTTCAGTAGCTGTGGCACTCGGACTCAGTAGTTGTGGCTCACGGGCTCTAGAGGGCAGGCTCAGTAGTTGTGGCGCACGGGTTTAGTTGCTCCGCGGCATGTGGGATCTTCCCAGACCAGGGCTTGAACCCGTGTCCCTTTCGTTGGCAGGCGGATGCTTAACCACTGCACCACCAGGGAAGCCCTGTTTACCATCTTTTGATACTACAGACAACGCTGCAATGAGCAACTTTTTACATATGTCATTTCACATGTGTGCACAAACCTTAGGATACCTTATTAGAAGTAGAAGCAGGCACATAAATTGGTAATTTTGACATATTTGGACAAACAAATATGGTCCTTAAAGAGGTTGTATCAATCTACACTCCCACCAGTGATATACAGAAGTGTATGCACAATTCCCCACATCTTGCTGAACGTGCTACGAAACTTCAATTTTTGCCTGTTTGATAGATAAAAATGATATCTCAATTATTCTTAATTTGCATCTAATTACGAGTGCGATTTCATATGTTTAAGAGTCATGTGTTGAGAAATAGAATACTGCCTGCCATATCAGTAAACAAAGGATGTCACAGTCATTAGCGATTACACCCACGCTGAGGTGAGCGGGTGAGCCCTGAGGGTACTCAGGACAGAAACAAAGAATACCTGCCACCTAGCAGCCATCAGACTGCAGCTACTCCCCGTGGTGCCCCCTGAGGAAACCCAGGATGTGAAAACACAGGATGCCGGCCCCAGACAGCTGAGGTGCATATCAAAGGAATGATTTCAGTGAGCCCAGGCTCTTTCATCTTCCCATACATAGCAAAGCTTAGCTAAATTCCTTAACTAGAGATATAGTTTTCTTTTACGGAACAGTAATCTTTGGTTCCTACTACCTGCCCTTTGTTGCAAAACTCCTGTATATCCTACCTCACCTCCTTGGAGCAGTTTTCTCAGGGTTACTAGAGATGCTGCCTCCTAGGCTTGAAGTCCTCAGTATGTCTGCCTAATAAGACATAACTCTCAACTTTTAGGCTGTGCATATGTTTTTTTAGTTCACAGTGTGTTTTGTCTTCTATAAACTGTTCATATTCTTTGCCCATTTTTTTTTTACTAGGTAGTTGGTCTTTTAATTATAGATCTGTAGGCACTTTATGTTAGGAAAATTAGCCCTTTACAAGTGATACAAATAGTAAAACTTTTTTCCTTGTTGTCATTTGTGTTTTGGCTTTGCTTACGGTTTTCACCAGGCCAATGATTTTTTAAATTATATACTTGCATTTATCAACTAAGTTTCTTTAATGCCTTCTAAATTTACATCATACTCAGATTTAAAAGCTTTCACTCATTTGTTTCAGTACTTTTATGATTTCATATTTTAAATTTAATTTTGATCTATCTGGACTTTAATTCTGCTGTACAGTCTCCGAGGACTAGCTCCATCTTTACTCACTGATTTAAAATGCCACGTTTGTCATATTAGGGTCCATTTCCATACTTTTTATATAATTCCCCAAACCACACTACTTTACTTATTAGAGCTTTAAGGTATAGTTTAATATCTGGTAGACCTCTTTCCCTTGTATTGATATTATCTTTTTTCTCCTAGAATTTAGAATTTTTGCTTACTTTTTTTCTGTACTTCCCTTATATCGTCTAACTATTTATTTGTATCTCATGATTTCAAACTATTCTCAAACTAAGAGCTCAGCCAGCAAGGAAGCAAATAATTTACTGAGAAAGACTGTAGATGACAAGGTCATAAATTACTTATAGACAGAGGCTTAGAATGGAGAGAAAAAAAAGACTAAGAAAAAGGAGCTTTGGCTTTATGTTTTACAGTGTGAAACTGCCCAGTATTAAAGAGGATTGATAGCTCTGGACACCATAAAAACAAGAGGTAGTCTTGGCTTCACGAAATCGCAACACACACACACCAGAAGTAGGGGGTTGGTGGGCAGTGCTCTCAAGGGAGTGGTTTCTGGTTACAGAGATAAGAGGCTAACTAGCAATCCAACTGGGAAGCCAACCCAGTTCGAGGCGGATGAACAAGTGAAAAGAACACATGAATGAAACCTAATGCTGTATCCTTGTTTTCATGATTATTTTAAGTTTTCATGATTATTTCTTAGACTCAAGTAACCAGAAAGTATGATAGATAGGAATATACAAATGTAAAGAAAAAATTTCTACCAAAAATTTAAAAGACAAGGAGTGCTAAACTAAAGTAAAACTAACAAGTTAATTTTTTTGTGTGTTTGTAATACAAACAACAACAACCACATTTGTTTCCACTTTTGGAAAGGAAACACAGGTTGAACAGGAGAAGTACAGTGGGTTTACGGGGAAAAGGAAGCGTACCTCGATGCTGGCCTCTCACTCGCGGTCACCCTTCCCCAGAGGCATTATAATCTCAAGAATAAAAATGGGCAACATGTCACGATTAGGGAGGAGCTGTGGAAAGAAATTTGTCTCTACTCCACTTCTATTTTTAAATAAATTTAAAAGACCTGATCATTTAAAGAATCAAAGTGTTCAACAATGTTTGTTACAAAAACCTGCAGGCTTTCACCCACAGGGCAACTAATTTTGCCTCTTTTACCTTATTATTTAGAAATGTATCTCCACGTCTTTACACAACCTTGGCATTGGCTGGCACTTCTCAACTTCCGTTTCAGGCTTCCTCTATTGTCTTCCCGCAAGGAGGGATGATTTAGTTTTCTTACCCCCTCCCTTCCAGCCAGCGCCGCCGCCTTCCCATCCCCCCAGTAGCGTTAAAGTCTTATTTTGGTTAGTCAACATTCAATGTTCACCAAATTATGATTACGTAAATCCTATTCATAACTCTGATTGCTTTTCCTCACTTTTTGTTTTTCTGGAGTTAATAATTATTTTATTTGCTTGCTTAGTTTTCTATGTATTTATACAATTTCAACAAACAGCTTCTATTCCAATTCCTCACAACTTGATGTTTAAAGGTGTATGACTTATTCAAAATCTTGTTCACACACACACACACAAAAAAAATCTTGTTCACTGCAGTATTCTAACAGTGAGAAAGTAAAAGCAAATCAAAAATCCACCAACAGGCAACTGGTAAATCCACTTCAGTTTTCCATATCATGAAATACTTTGCAGACCTTAAAACGAAGGTTAATTAACAAGTATTGATACAGGTACCAAACTGCGCCTTTAATTTTATGTCATTATACGTACCTGTAACTCTTTAATATTTTACAATGAGCATGCATTTTTATAGTCAGAAAAAAAAGGAAATTTAAAGTAATCATAAAAAGTAATCGGAATCATATTTTGTTTGTGGTTATTCATATGACCAATCAGATTTTAAAATTTTTGTCATTTTTAGTTGCTGGGCAAAAAGTCAATTTTTTCATTTTTCCGCTACACAAATTTGACTGTAGGTCAATCATCTCAGAGATGTCTAAAGAGATTCAACTTTGGAAGAAGGAAATCCAGAATTTTCCTACTTCTAAAGGAAAATATTTTCAGAAAACGAGTGTAAAGGGGGTGATTGTATAGGAAGCCCTCACTTATCTTGAACCCGATACTAGATTACAGGCAGTAAAATGCTTCATTTTCATCCCAGACAGCGGCAGGATGGAGCAGCAGCTAAGGAGGCGAGCCCAGGGAGGCGGGCCTGGGCCAGCAGCACATTCTGCGGAGGTTGCTTAACCAAGCAGCACGTTAGCTTCCGCGTGTCAGTCTGCCTAAAAATGCCTGCCCTTTCCGTTCCTACCGAGCGCTGATGCACGGCTGCAGCTGCACGACGGGGTAATTAACTAGAACCCCGCTCGGCCTTCCCGACTCATAAGGCAACTTTCGCGACCAGCCTATCATTAGGAAGGGGCAGGCCCATGGAAATGACGGGGTCGCACACAGGTTGCCCCCAGGCTTCTAGCCTCTGTATAGGCCACAGACGCTGACAGCTGTAGCTAACTTTATTGGGGGTGGTGGACGGCTTGGAGAAGTCGAATGAAACAACAAATTTGCTCCCCAAATTTAAGTTTATGCTTAAACTAAACATAAGCTCGGGTCAGTGAACTTCTCCCTCAGACCCAAGCCGGGCTCCCCCGGACACAGGGGCCGGGTCTCCGGCCGCGGCGCTCCCTCCCACCCCTTCCCCCATCCCCACCGCAGCCCAGTACCGGCGGACGGCTGGGTCCAGGCGGGAACCACGCACCGAAACGAGCGGGACGCGCAGGTGATCCTCCTGCAGCCGGTTGAAGGCGGGAAACGTGCTCCAGGCTAGGTACGCACCGTGCTCGGGTCCTAGCAAGGCCACGAGCAGCACCTGGTGCTGGAAGCGCACGGTCGGCTGCTCCTCATAGCTGCTCCGTTTCAGCCAAAACCCTGAGGTAAAGAGGGCGGGAGGCGGAGGGGCCGAGGTCAGCGAGGCCGGCGCGGTCGCCGCGGAGAGCCGCGTCGCGCACCGGCCGGGGGCAGGCTCACCGTGGCTCCGGAAGGCCACCAGCAGCGGCGGGATGTACGTGAGCGCGGCGGACAGCATCAGGAACAGCGCGGCCTTAGAGCAGAGCCCCGCGCGGTAGCCCCGCTCCACTGGGTGAGAGAAGAGCTCGTAGAGCGCCATGAGGGCAGCGGTGAGTCGGGCCAAGAGCTCGAGATTCCTCGGCGGTTCCAGAGATTTGACAAACTTTGGCTTCTCCTGGTTGCCATAGCCTTGGTCTCCACGGCAACCGACGGGGCAGGGAAAGGAACCAATAGCAAGGAGACGGGCTTCGGTAGGGGTGGGGCTAACGTGGCGGTGCCCGCAACTGAAGTGGAGTCGTCGCTTTACGCATTACTTGCGCTTTCCCAAAGACGGACTGTTTCTGTGCACCAAAATCGTAGCCATCGCCTGTGTTAACATTTTTGTAAAATAAGATTTTCATAAATGTTGACTTAAAGTAAATACTTGCATATGTGTCATCTGTTAATCCCCAATATGGTTCATTGGAAAACACAGAGAACATAAATGTGACCGTGGTCCTGGACCTGGTCCTGGGCCAAGACCAAACCGTGTCTCTTTGTCTCCAAACTTTCTATCGCTTTCATTATACTCCATAGCCGGACAGAAACAAGACACAAATCTCCCTGCTCTTTGAGAGAGAGAAAGGATAATTACTATATAGCTCTGCTATACTTTGTTACCTTAATTGGGCACAAGCTTGGCTACCTGTTTTAGGGGAAGCTATGATCCTCTCCAAAGATAATGTTGGAGTATCACTTAATTGAATGCTTTCCCCTCACTCCACCCGCCCCCTAGTATTTCGAACATGGCAGAAGGAATTTTTTTTTAACATGGTCCATAGCCAAGTTCTTCATCAAAAGGATCACACTGCAGTTCCAAGATAGTGTGAGGTTTGTGCTCAAACTGGAGTCCAGTAGTAGATGCTCCTATTTTGAAGGCAACCTAGAAGGGTTTTTTTCCTTCTAGTTTTGTTGAAGTTTAACTGACATACAGCACTGTATAAGTTTATGGTGCACAGCATAATGATTTGAGTTACATCGTGAAATAGTTACCACAATGAGTTTAGTGAATATTACTTATTTCATATAGATTAAAAATTAAATAGAAAAAATTTTTTTCCTTCTGATAAGAACTCCTAGGATTTTCTCTTTCATATATAACATAGAGCAGTGCTAATTATATTTATCATGTTGTACATTACATCCCTAGTACTTATTTATCTTATAACTGTAAGTTTGTACCTTTTGAATGCCTTCATCCAATTCCCCCCTCCCTCCACCTTCCCTCTGATAACCACAAATCTGATCTCTTTTTTATGAGTTTGTTTTTGAAGTATAATTGACCTACAACACTATGTAAGTGCCTGTTACACAATGTAGTGATTCAATATTTCTATACATTTCAAAATGATCACCACGATAAGTTTAGTCACCATAACCTAGAAGTGGGTTTCAGATGAAGAGAACAGCCAAGATCCTAACAACACAGAAAGAGGTCAAGACGTCCCATAAGGGAAAACTACCCAGGGCCCTTACCACAGTCCAAGGTAACAATGTAATCAGCCATGTCATTTTTTTGAAATATCTGGTCCATTACCACTCATTTTTGCTTTAAAGCTTTTCTGGGGTAGCAACACAGCTCTTAAATACAACAACTGTTAGGCTTAAATCTATGTTATGATTCTGCCATTATACTGTATTTATGCTTTAAGTGAATGTCTTTCATTTATTTAAATAACCAGGGGACTTCCCTAGTGGTCCAGAGGTTAAGACTGCACTGCCAATGCCGGTGGCTGGGATTCAATCCCTGGTCGGGGAACTAGATCCCATGTGCATGCTGCAACTAAGAGTTCACATGCCACAGCTAAGAAGCCCACACACCGCAACTAAGAAGTCCACATGCTGCAACTAATGATCCTGCATGCTGCAACTAAAGATGCTACAAGGAAGATCCCGAGTGCCGCAACTAAGACCCAGTGCAGCCAAGATTAAAAAATAAATATTTAAAAAACCCATTAAAATAAAATTTAGAATAGATGGTTCTGAAGTTGCTTCCTGAGGGTGGCTCTGCTGTGAGGAAGGAGGTGTTTGCCTCCAAAGCTACTTCTTTCAGAAGGAAACACATGCTGTAGCTGGTGTCAGCTTAGTCACTGCTGAAATGGAGGTGACTACTAAGAATTTGGGTGTATGAAGTGCTTCAGCCTCCTCTGAGATACCATGAGCTTTGCAAAAGTGTTTAATAATAACAGATACTAATATTTACTCTTTGCTTCCCCGATTTGAGGAAACTACTTTTTGTGGTTTTATTTCAATTCTTGACAGAATATTAAAAAATTTTTAAATGCTAAAGATTTGTCTATATTGTGTCATTTTCACACATCCTTGAATAAGAACTGACGTCTCAGTTTCCATTTCCATAATTTTCTCATGTTTTATGCAATTTACCTCCAAGGACAAAGAAAGTCGTTCTCTAAAAACTATGCATTTTAATCATATTTTAGGGCTTCCCTGGTGGCGCAGTGGTTAAGAATCTACCTGCCAATGCAGGGGACACCGGTTCGAGTCCTGGTCTGGGAAGATCCCACACGCCACGGAGCAACAAAGCCCCTGTGCCACAACTACTGAGCCTGTGCTCTAGACCCTGTACTCTGCAAGAGAAGCCATGGCAATGACAAGCCCGTGCTCCGCAACAAAGAGTAGCCCCTGCTCGCTGCAACTAGAGAAAGCCCACGCACAGCCACAAAGACCCAATGCAACCAAAAATAAATAAATAAATAAAATAAAAATTTAAAAAATCGTATTCTACTCCTTTCTGTAAGCGCCCATTCAGGGTCTCTTGAATCAGGTTAGAACTCCTGAATGTTCGCTTCAACATTTTCCAACATTTCTTTCACCTTGGCATTTATTATCACCAAACCTTTGACTTCCCAGTTCCCTCTTCTATCTCCAGGCTTTTCTTCTGTTAAGGAAAGTTTACACTTTGGAAAATGCACCCTTCTTTCTGAAATATAAGATTCACATTCTCTGTGAAGTCTTTTCTAAAATTTTTATTTATTTATTTATTTATTTAGGCTGCTTTGGGTCTTAGTTGCAGCACGTGGGATCTTTGGCTGCAGCATCGGGCTCATAGTTGCGGCATGCGGACTTCTCGGTTGCTGCATGTGGACTCCTTAGCTGCAGCATGCATGTGGATCTAGTTCCCTGACCGAGGATTGAAGCCAGGCCCCCTACATTGGCAGTGTGGAGTCTTATCCACCGGACCCCCAGCGAAGTCCCTCTGTGAAGTCTTTCTTTTTTTTTTTTTTTTTTCCCTGTGGGCTTTTTTTTTTTTTTTTTTTTTTTTTTTTTGCGGTACATGGGCCTCTCACTGTTGGGGCCTCTCCCGTTGCAGAGCACAGGCTCCGGACGCGCAGGCTCAGCGGCCATGGCTCACGGGCCCAGCCGCTCTGCGGCATGTGGGATCTTCCCCGACCGGGGCACGAACCCGCGTCCCCTGCATCGGCAGGCGGACTTTCAACCACTGCGCCACCAGGGAAGCCCTGTGAAGTCTTTCTTGATAAGCCACACTTGGCTTTGTGTCGGCCCCCATTGTCCTAGTCATCCCTCAGTATCCATGTTTACATCCCTTTCCAAGGTTTGAAATTTACTCTCCATGTTTTACAAGTTGGTTAATGTGTAATTGCATATATGCATTATCCTATTTCTCCTTCTGACTCACCTCATCAGCTAACAACCCTCTCAAGGAGGAGATCCAGTGTCCTTAGAACATTCCGTAAGCTAAATATAATGACCCAATAGGTAAAGAAGGTGATGCATATCATCAAGGGAGATCAGAGACACCAGTTAGAATGGTGAACTGGAAAAGGACATCAAGAAGGTATGTAAAGATAGAAGACAGACACTGCACATCATTGAGACCATCAGATGACATACATGCCTGTAAGCTGGTGAGCAGCGGATCTCTCCCCTGAGAAGTGTACTAAGTTCTTCCAGGTGCAAGTTGGTGTACACATGCTTTGAACTAGGACACAATGGCCAGCTCTGTAAAGGGAAGCAAGGGGTCTTCGGTCCACTTTCTATCTCCTTCACTGATTCACTATCAGATGGTGAATAACCATCTTCATTCCTCAATGTTTAACTCTATTCGCAAAATAGGTATTTTCATTTTTATACTCACTCTCTAGCGGATCTCTAGTTCAATAGCTTTAAATACTTCTCTTCTGAATTTGAGACTCAGATCCATCTACCTACTCTACATCTTTACTTGGATGTGTCTCTTGGGCTTCTTGTTTTGTTTTGTTTTGTTTTTGTGATACGCGGGCCTCTCACTGTTGTGGCCTTTCCCATTGCGGAGCACAGGCTCCGGACGCGCAGGCTCAGTGGCCATGGCTCACGGGCCCAGCCGCTCCGCGGCATGTGGGATCTTCCCAGACCGGGGCACGAACCCGTGTCCCCTGCATCGGCAGGCGGATTCTCAACCACTGCGCCACCAGGGAAGCCCCTCTTGGGCATCTTAATATAACCAAAACCAAACCCTTGCTTTGCCCCCCCACCCCCCGCTGACTCCACCCTATTCCAGTACACCAGTACATGACAACTCCATTCTTCCAAAACCGTGACTTAGACTCATCTCTCATAACTCACATTCAATTGACCAGCAATTTTTGTTGGATCTACCTTCAAAATATATCTAGAACACAGCTGCTTCCCACCACCTCCACAGATAACATCTTGGTCTAAACCAACAAAATCGTATACCTGGATTATCACAATAGCCTCTTAACTCTTCCCTTGGTTCCATCCTCAACCCCCTATAGTCTACTGTCTACACAGAAGCTAGCCTGATCACTTAAAAAGAAAAGTCATACCATGACACACTTTTAAAAAAAATATTTTTATTGGAGTATAATTGCTTTACAGTGGTGTGTTAGTTTCTGCTTTATAACAGAGTGAATCAGTTATATATATATATATATATATATATATATATATCCCCATATCTCTTCCCTCTTGCATCTCCCTCCCTCCCACCCTCCTTATGCCACCTTTCTAGGTGGTCACAAAGCACCGAACTGATCTCCCTGTGCTATGTGACTGCCTCCCAGTAGCTCTCTATTTTACATTTGGTAGTGTATATATGTCCATATATACACTACCACTCTCTCACTTTGTCCCCACCGTGTCCGCAAGTCCATTCTCTAGTAGGTCTGCGCCTTTATTCCCGTCTTGCCCCTAGGTTCTTCATGCATGTCACACTTCTTAAAACCCTCCACTGACTTCTCATTTCATTCTAAATAAAATCCAAAGTTCTTCAAATGGAATTCAAAGCTCATCTCACTTTTGTTCTAGATCCCTTTGATCTCACCTTCTAACACACACCGTCTTATTTATTCAGCTCCAGCCACAAGGGGTTCCTTCCTGTTCCTAGAATATGCCAAACCCCTTTATCTAATATGCCTTTGATCCCATACATCACTCTCTAGTCAAGCACCATGCTTTATTTTTCTAAACAGCACCTATCATTACCCAATATATATATTTTTTGTTTTGTCCCACTAGAATGCAAACTCCATAAGAGTGCAAGTGTTGTCTGTTCTGTTCACTGCTTTTCCCCAACACTTAGAACAGTGCTCCTATATGCAACAACAATAATTTCTAGGTATGAAATTCAAAGGATTTTTCATTTCATTAAAAACAGGCAAGAGGGCTTCCCTGGTGGCCCAGTGGTTGAGAGTCCGCCTGCCGATGCAGGGGACGCGGGTTCGTGCCCTGGTCCGGGAGGGTCCCATGTGCCGCGGAGCGGCTGGGCCCGTGAGCCATGGCCGTTGAACCTGTGCGTCCGGAGCCTGTGCTCCTCAATGGGAGAGGCCGCGGCAGTGAGAGGCCCGCGTACCACAAAAAAACAACAACCAAAAAAACAGGCAAGAAACAAACATGGATTTCAGTTGCTCACACAGTCTTAAAATATCAAAAATAATTTCAGAATAAAGCTAGATTCCACAACATCCATCAGGAGTTTCAACTGAGGAAATGATGAATGACAATGTTCAAACATACAGGCCTTTCAGATGCATCAGAATCACAAGCACGTGGCAAGGATCACGTGTCCCAATTAAGTGAATATCTTGTTACATATTCACCAGCTCAGAAACCGGTGATGAACCAGAGCAGACTGCCATGACGACTCTTGGAGGAAGAAAGGAATGACATCACTGGAGACCTTGAGACCTTGAAGGCATGTGCTCAGGCAGACGGCGCGCGCACACACACACACACACACACACACACACACACACACACACACACACACACAGCCTGGGCTGTGACTGCTGAACCCCATGCTGAATGGCAAAGAAACCCGTCTCATGACCAGCTATCAGGGGAATTCTCTGAGCCAGACAGTCACCTCTAACTCCTCTGCCAGTTAAGGCGAAGGGGCCTGTTTGTGATCAGTGTGATGTTACACTCCTCAAATGTGTAGTTATGATAGATTTTCTTAAATGCTTATTCAAACATTTATTCGTGAATAAGGGAGGAAATGGGATTTGTTTAAATTCAATTTCTAGGTCCAGTGCAACCTATTATGGCTGCCCCCAATACTGAACCCCCGGGTTGTCATCAGTACCCCTCCCCACAGTCCCCTCAAACTAGTCACAGCCTCCAGATTGAGCCCCGAATCTGTAACCACTCCGAACAATACTCCCCAAAGTGCCGACGCCCTAAATAGACCCCCTGCCATCACCAACCACCAGAGAACCCTCTTCTGTCATTCATACCTACAAAATCCCCCTGTTGTCACCAACGCCCCAGGCAGATTTCCCTAATGAATAGTCCTCTATAAGAGCCCTATCCCATCAGCCAGACCCCCACTCACCCCTTCCCGTTACCAACGTCCACAGAGACCCCACTCCTGTTACCAGTTCTCGAATATCCCCTCCCCAGTCACCAATATCCCTCACAGACATCTCTGTCACCAATTCGTCAACCCCACTACGCCGGCAGCCCCTCTCAGCGCCCTCTCCTGTCCCGCCCCTTGACATGCGGCCCCGCCCCTTGGCGCGGCGTCCCAGCGAGCGGCGCCGGAAGCTCCGCCCCCCGCAGGTTGCTAGCCTCCGGCAGCCGGAAGTCCCGCCTGCCGTGTAGTCGCCGCCGCCGCCGCCGCCGCCGCCGTTGCCGTCGTTGTTGTTGTGGTTGGTTCGCTGAGCTCCGCGGCTCCGAGAGCCGGCTGCATCCTTTCCCTGCTGCCGCCGCCGCCATGAAGTGGATGTTCAAGGAGGACCACTCGCTGGGTAAGCTCTCGGCCATTGGCCCCGCCGTGGGGGCAGGGGCGGCGGGTGGGCCCCCTCCCCCACTCGGGCCGCCCTGGGCTGGGCCCGGCGGGGCGGATGCCGCACTCTGGGCTCGGGTCGCCGAGGTTCCGGTACCCCGGGTGGCTGCCCACCCACCCCGCGCCGACCTCTGCGGGACCTTCCGGAGCCAGTGGACCGGGGACCGAGGTTGCCGGGACGCCTGAACGAGGACCTGGGGCGTGCTCAGGTCACGGTGGGGAGGAGGGCCGGGGGTTCGGGAACCGGCCGGCCGGTCAGGCGCGACGACATCCCGGTGCGTTTCTCCCATAGAACACAGATGCGTGGAATCTGCGAAGATCCGAGCGAAATATCCCGACCGGGTTCCGGTGAGTGAACTCCCCGCCCCCTCATCTCGCTGTCACCCCTGCTGTTTAGGACCCGTGATAGGGCCCCAGGCCATTCAACAGTTGACAAGTTTAGATTCCAGTCCCAGTTATAGTAGCAGATGGGCCAGACTGGGTAAGGGACCAGCTGGGGCCGGGGCGTGAGGGGCTTGAGTTGATGCTGTTCAGGATGCCTCAGTGCTGAATCTCCTGATCTAGGCCAGCGAGCTGTCTGCAGCCTTTGGGCTTCCCTAGACAATTATGTAAGAAACGATGTTCTAGGACAGGGCAACAGGTCACAGCCACTTTTGGGAATGGTGGTGGAGGGAGACTTTCACTTTGGTCTTGGAAGTGGTACTTTAGTCTCAGGACATTGATCTTTAACTTTGAGCCTCCGTCTTTACCTGACTTCTAGTTCCCTTTTCTCACTCTGATCCTGACATCCTTTCCTGACCAAAAAAATCTGAGAAGCCACTTCTAGTGGCTTGTGTTTAATCAATGATACTTATCCTGTATTTATCCCATGGTAGGGGAGATAGTTTCTGTAACCTTTATTTATTTTTAAGGACATCCAGGCCTGTTATTGTAGATTATTGCTTGTGAACACTTCCTTTGGGGAGGGGGCAGGAGGGATAAATTTGAAACTTAGTTCAGAGAGAAGCACCAGGCCAAATGAAGAGCTTCGTTCTTGGCTGGCTGGGCTTGCCAGTCATTCCCATTAGTCCATCCATTCTCATTTCCTATGTTCCTTGAGATCTTAATTCCCTTGTAGTGTGAAGGCAGATCCATTCTGTGGTCCAGCCTGGAGTAACAGGCTGTAGAGGAAACCCTCACCAGATATCTTCGAGTCTGCCCAGACAAAATGTTGAAAAGCTTTGTAGTGAGGGCTGTGTTGCTGAGATCAGGGATGAGAAATATAATAGTTGACCACAGAAAAGCACTTACCGTTTTCCTATAACACATTTATATCTGTTCTTGACTTCCAGAGTGTGTGGTTTATTAAAACAGGGGCATATTTTCTCATATTATGCAGTTTCCCACCCACCCCCTTGCCCACACACTGTTCATCAGCTCTCCAACAATGCAGGGCCAGAGCCTCACATTAGAAATCTAGTCCTGACCTTTCTTTGCTTTCGCAGGTGATTGTGGAAAAAGTGTCAGGCTCTCAGATTGTTGACATTGACAAACGGAAGTATCTGGTTCCATCTGACATCACTGTGGCTCAGTTCATGTGGATCATCAGGAAAAGGATCCAGCTTCCTTCTGAAAAGGCAATATTCCTGTTTGTGGACAAGACAGTCCCACAGTCCAGGTGAGACCTGTTTACTGGTATTGGCTATCTGCTTGATTGCTTACAGAGCTCAAAACTTTGGAGGTCTGAAAACTCTTAGAGGTCCTGAGGAGAAATCTGATTTTTGTGCTTCCTGACATCAGGAGTTCAAGGAAAACAAGAAAGGGCTTCAATAGGTGGGTGTGCGCTTTGGGTTAAAAAAACAGAACAAGGCCTGGACTTAAATTTCATCATTTCTTTTTTTTTTTGTTTTATCCTCCAACACCCAAGAATCCTTCAGGACTTTATTAGGCTTAAGCTATCAGTAGAACTGAAGCCTGAAAAGGGGTTTTCTCCAAATGATCCATGAAATAAGTCCTGTCGTTCTTCCCCAGGAGCTTGTGGGCCCTGCTGAGGCTCAGCTTCAGTTAATCACACTGGCTTCTTGCTCGCGTTGCAGGCTCAGCTCTGGCCACTGTGAGAGTACCCTGAGAGCAGCTGCCTGATCCTCAAGTACATGGAAATGGCTGCTGGCCAGCAAAGGGCTCTGAGGTCTCTTTACAGACTTACACCTCTCTTGGTACCGCCTGCTCTGACTTTCAGAGAGTAACCACCCCCTTGCTCTTGTGCTGCCTGGAAGCAATCTTCGGGATAACTTGGGGCCTGAATCGAGGCCGGGGCATTACAGTTCCCTTCTAGGTAGTTGACAGTCTGGCTTTAGTCCTCTGTGGAAAGAGGAAAATTTTCTGGCTCAGTCTGTATCCCTGGTCAGTCCTTTCCTATTACTGATTTGAGTACTTCTAGGCCCCTCCTCTGAATGTGAATTCCTGGCTGCATCTCATCCTAGTGACCCAAACTAAGTTTCATTTGTTATCCCCCCAAAAATAGTACTTCTGAAGCTAAGGCTTTAAGAACTCCTGGGAACTAGCCCAATGTGGCCAAAATATGTTTCTTTTGAAAATCCTTGAAAGCTCTAGAAGAGGCTGAAGCCAAATTCTAGTCCTTTTCCTATGAAAGGTAGACAACTCTGGCTACTTTTTGGTCTGATTTTCTCTTTCTCAGTCTCTACCACATCCACCTCCTGGTGTTTGGCAGAGGATAAGGGAGAAATGGAAGGTTCTTCCGTTAGGCCAAGGTTCTGCCTGAGGAGACAGGCCAGGTCCTGCCTAATGGGTGCCATTGGTCTGCTTACAGCTGTAGCTCAGGAAGCTGCGGTGTTGCCAGGGGTGATCTGGTCATCCCATTGGGCTCTCCCAGCCTTCCTTCGCTGGCCTCTGGGCAGTGTGGTACTAGGCACACTCTTCACCAGGGAAGGCTGGTGAAGCCCTGGGCATCTGTGGTCACTCTCCGCTTCCCTTCAGGTAGTGGGGGAGGTAAATCTTCATTCATGCCACCTGCAACTTCTGCAACTCCTTGGCGGCCCTATGTTTTCTCCTTCCCGGTGGTGGCTTCTTATGGGAGGAAGTAGGTGATTAGGACCTGTGGCATTGAGTTTTATTTTCCCCGATTCTAATGCTCTGATACTTCTTGAAAGAAATGAAGCAGGCTTCTGGAGACATTAAGATTACATTATCTAGCAATTAAAATGGCTGCAGATTTAAACTAATGCCCTCTCCCCCATCATCCCTGAAATATAAATAGAATTGGAAATGAAAAGTGATTCTCAGGGCAGTAGAGGCTGCTTCAGGGCCATTTTCTCTCTAAGTTTTATTTGCCTTTCCAACCTGGTAAGAATCCTCCCTGAAACAGATTACACCAGTGACCCAAGTCACTAACCAGCCCCTCTGCCCAGGCTCTGCAGCACCTTTGGACCCAGTTAATGACTTCCTGCCCCATATTTAATGTACCAGTTCTTTGTTTGGGGGTTTTATTCTTAAAAACAAATTTGCTTATAAACAAAAGAGGCATGTGACATCATTGGCCTTTATGCAACTGACGGCTGCACAGACAAAATTGCCAGTCTCCTTCCTAAAGCTACTGTTTGATTCAGTGTCGCCATTTCCTCCCCAAGGCAGTAGCAGCCTCTTTCGGAGCACTTTCCAGCCTCCTTAGGGAAGCATGGAGACTCCTTTAACCTTCAGCCAGTGCTTGCAGCCTTTGGAGAGTGGCTTGGGAAAGCAGAGTTGAGAAAGGATGAGCCCTCCCCCATCCCATAACAGACAGATCTACACAAGGATAACTGATGTCTGAGGCTGAGCGAAAGTAACTTCATTTATTCCTGCCTTGGAGCGGAACTTTGGGAGAGTGTTCTGGAACACAGGCGACCATCATGTAAAATAACGTGATTATTGTTTGCGTAGTAAGTATTAAATATTGATTTTAGAAATAGAGACAGAAGCAAGTCTCTAAGTTTTACTTTCAAAATTCTGAATTCTCTTTTTAAAAAGGGGAGATCTCAACTGCCTTTTCCCATTTCCCATTGAAAAGTTGAATTCTCTGCCTAGGTGCCTGCATCCAGAATTGGGTCAGAAACGAAGGGAAAACTATGACTTGGTGCAGATAGGACTTGAGAAAGAATATCAGTCACGGCTTTAGAGGGGAACCCAGACCTGGCAGTGGTGCCCACCTTTGGTCTTTGTTTAGAGCACAGATAAGAGTCTTCTTAATCCCCTGTCTAAAATAGAAACAGGAGTATATTATTAAATAAAATATATCTAAGATGTTATAACTTGGGAATGTTACATTGGGAAATCCGTGCTGTTTAAGATTATGGTCTTTAGTTGCTCCTGGCTCTTAAAGAGTTACTAAGTAAAAGAAGTTGTGATGTCTTACAGTCCAAACTTCATTTAGAAAGGTGCTTAAATTAAGCACATTTGATCATTTCTGGGTAAATACCTCTTCAAGAGCAGGGTTTATCTTAACAGTGGAATAGAGTTTATTTATATCAGAGAAAAATCTGATAAAAGGAATAAGCAGTAGTTAATTTTTGTATTTTAGAATCTTGGGCAGCCTTTAGGGCCATGTTAACTTTCACTCTGAGGCCTGTGCCTTTCCAGGATCCACAGCAGTGGCCGTTGGCTTCCCAGTTCACCCCACCCACCCTCCCCCTGCTGGGAAAGAGATAAATCCAGATCCAGTGGAAGCACGTGGGGCGCAAAGCAGATGGATGGCCGGGTGGCCCATCAGCCCAGCCAATTCCTGAGTCAGGCTGGATCCCACAGCCTCCACAGCCTGACCTTGGTTGGGGCCAAGGGAAGGTTGTGCAGGGATAGGGCATCCACACAGTTCTCGGTCAGCCTCCCCCAATTCGTAGGCTGTTGAGCAGGTTGGAACTAGTTTGCCCTCAGCAGCATGGCCATTCCTGGATGTGGATCCTTCTGAAAAGTGCCTTTTTTATTGGTTAGTGTTTCTAGACCGGTTTGATCTTGAATGGAAGTGTAGGGGACAGGGTTTTAGGGGGCAATTTAGGTTCATTTCACTCAGTACTTCAGGGTCCCACCATACCTTTAGCTTGGCTCCATGGCTTAAACCTGCCACTGGCTTTCCCATTTCTTTCCTTGTCAGACTCAGAGCTTGAAAGTGGCAGTCCCCGCCCCCCTCCCCACTGCTCAGCAGCCTCCTTCTTGGATGTGTGTGTGTAATACTTGATGCCGCAGCGGTGTGCATTAATAATAGGGACTGGGGGCCATCTTTGCATGTCTTCAGCAGCCAGTAACTCCGGCGGGAAGCCTTGGAGTTTCAGTGCTGCTCATGAATTGTCAGGGAATCCAGCTTAGCCTGACAGATGCATTAGAACAGCCTCTTTGCATTCAGATCCTCTGGTGCTCCAGTAGCGGCCCACCTAGTGCTGTGTGGCTTGGGCCTCTGTGAATTCTGAGAGGGGAGCCCGGCTTTTCAGAGGTGTATAGAACTTGTCCTAAAGGAACACACCGGCCTTCTGCTGTACGCTGCCTGCTGAAAAGGGGCACGTTTTGCATCCCTGCCCTTCCACTTGGTTCTTCTTTTTTTTTTTTAAATTATTTTGTGTCCCTCATGACTTTTTTTTTAAAGAGGGCTCTTTTTACAAAATTAAATTAAATTAATTAATTTATTTTTGGCTGTGTTGGGTATTCACTTGCTGTGTGCGGGCTTTCTCTAGTTGCGGTGAGCGGGGGCTACTCTTTGTTGTGGTGTGCGGGCTTCTCACTGTGGTGGCTTCTCTTGTTGTGGAGCACGGGCTCTAGGCGTGTGGGCTTCGGTTGTGGCTTGCGGGCTCAGTAGTTGTGGCATGCGGGCTCTAGAGTGCAGGCTCAGTAGTTGTGGCGCACGGGCTTAGTTGCTCCATGGCATGTGGGATCCTCCTGGACTATGGCTCGAACCCATGTCCCCTGCGTTGGCAGGTGGATTCTCATCCACTGCACCACCAGGGAAGCCCCTTAATGGAACTTTAAAAAAAAGTATTTTTAAACTATATTTGTAGCCCTGCTCTTTTTTGGCTCCAGACCAAGTTATTCTGACTCTGTATGTGTGTGGCCTGATCCCACAAGTGTTGTTTTTGAATTATACTGTACAGATGCGCCAGTCTTCTTTCTCGTCACCTAGGGAAGCCTTGGAATCAGGCGTTCAGTCACGGGGTGCTGACTGGAGCGTTTAGCTCCCAGTGTTGAGCATTGTGTTTTCAAGTTCCTGCCCAAGGGATACCCTGAGTATAAGGACACGGTGCTACTGCCAACTAAATAGAGTTTCCACATGACACTGCATGGCAGAGAAAAGGAGAAGAGTGAAAGGGCTCTTAAAATCATTAGGCACAGCCATCTAATTGTAAAATTACAAGATCTGAAGGACTCTGCTGCTCAATGTGTGATACAGAAGCTGGCAGCAGTGGCCTTCCCTGGGAACTTGTTAGATAGATGTAGAATCTCATCCTTGACCCAGACCTTCAGAATCAAAACAGGCACTTTAACAAGACATCCAGGTGATTCCCTATGCATGTTGTTTGTATGGGTGAGAAGCGCTATTCTACGGGAGGTCTTCACAGAAGGTACAAGAATGCTGACATTAGGTCATTAGATCTAGTTGTGTGTTCACATGGAGGCAGCACAACTTGGTGCTAAGAATGTCTCCTAGCTTTGTGATCTGGCATGAATTATTTAACCTCTCGGGGCCTCACTTTTATTATCTGAACTATGGATTATGATTGTACCTGCCTCCTAAGATTGTTCTGAGGGTAAAGAGTTAATACATGTAATGCACTTAAAACAGGTGCTTGGCACATAGTGTTTGCTATTATAATTAGAATTTTTATGATCAGACTTTATAGCTGCTAGGGCACTGTTAAATTTATAAACCCAAGTTTTACTTAAAAGACAATGGAATCTGAAGACAGAAAGCCACATGATTATGGGTCCTCCTCCCCCAACCCCGTCAGAGTCTGAGAGCCTGCCTTAGACAGTAGTCGTTCCGCGGTCATTGTTCACTGCAGACAACGTTCAGAGTCTTGGATTTATAAAGCTCCTCAAGTATTTCTAACTCAGCAGCATGATTTAGGCTTGTAACTTGCTAGGAGAAGAGCACAACTCTGGTAGATGGAACCAAACTTGACATAGGCATCAAGGCGTGGCTGCTGCCTTTGAATTGCACACAGTGTCCGCTCTTTCCAAACCCCTTTGGTAATGATAGTGGGGAGATTGTAGTTCAGGTCTTATCAAGGTCACCCTGGACCCTTGTACCAAGCTGGGCAAAGAGAGTTGTGGCAATAGCGGTAGCTGTTTTCCCCTTTGCCTCATTCTGAGGATTCTCAGGGAAAAGCTGGGTTCCTCAGGGCATTCCTAACCACAGGGTAAAAGTCTTCTTGAGAGACGCTGCTACTTGTTCAAGCCCTTTGCTGGTTGCAGGCTCTTCACTCCACTTCCTGGCTCACTCTACTTCCTAATCCCATGCTTTTAAAGATAAGCATCTCCAAAACAAACAAAGACAGACAAGCATCTCTCCCTCTGGCAAAGGGATTGTTTCTCAACTTGGATGCATATGAAATCATCTGGGCATTTTTGTTTTTTTCTTAATTTATTTATTTTTGGCTGCGTTTGCATGCGGGCTTTCTCTAGTTGCTCTAGTTGCGGTGAGTGGGGGCTACTCTTCGTTGCGGTGTGCAGGCTTCTCATTGTGGAGGCTTCTCTTGTTGCAGAGCATGGGCTCTAGGGGCACAGGCTTCAGTAGTTGTGGCACGTGGGCTCAGTAGTGTGGCGCACGGGCTTACTTGCTCCGCGGCATGTGGTATCTTCCCGGACCAGGGCTCGAACCCGTGTCACCTAATTGGCAGGTGGATTCTTAACCACTGTGCCACCAGGGAAGTCCCCATCTTGGTCATGTTAACACACTGATGCCTGGGTCCTACCTCCAGAGATTCTGATTTAATTGGTCTGGTGGGGGCATGTCTTTCAAGCTCCCCATTGCTTCTGCTGTTCAGCTGAGGTTGAGACCTACCACCCACCACAGGTGTTCTCATGGGCATGGGTTCCTCCCTGTACCCGCTGCCCCCCAAGTCCTCACATGTTCCAGGGCAGTGTGGTCAATAGAAATGGCATGTGAGCCACATATGCAATCTAAAATTCTCTAGTAGCCACATTAAAAAAGAAAAAGAAACAGGTGAAATTAATTTTAATAGTTTTTTTTTTAATCTGGTATATCCAAAATGGCATTTCAACATGTAGTCAAAATTGAGATATTGTACATCCTTTTTTTCATACTCTGATACTTTGAAATCTTGTGTGTGTTTTACACTTACAGCACCTAGCAATTCAGATGAGCCACATTTCAAGTGCTGAACATAGTGGCGATTGCATTGGACAGCAGAAATATAGGACATTTCTATCACAGGAGAAATTTCTAGTGCACAGTGCTGTTTCAGGGAGTCCTTATTTTACAAATTCCAGTTAGATCCTCGCAGGAAGCACGATTTTATTGTACAAGATGCCAGTGACAGGCCATTTTGTATTCATACTCATCCACTCCTACGTTATTACTAGTTCTCATCTACCCACACAGCCAAACCAGCTAAGCTTGAAAATGAGCAGGGAGAGTAGGAAAGGAGAAAAACTCCCCTTTATAAATGTGGTCTGCATTCTTGTTTACATGGTGGTCCCATACAGCTGCCAGGAGCAAAGCAGCAGCGCGGGGCAGTCTGCTTCACCAGCTTGAGGCCTCCGACCCCTCTTTATCTACCCTTGTTCTCCTGAGTCCTGCATTTAAGCATCTGTTAAGACCTGTCTGGGCTTAGTGACCTCTGTCATCTCGGGCCGGCTCTCAGACTGCTTTGTCCGTGTGCTGCTTCTGGTTGACCCCACCATGCATGGTCATGCTGAGGCTTGACACATGTCTGCACCTCCTGCGTATCTCTAATAGAGCAGTCATGTGGCCAGAGCTCACCTGCGGCTCCAGGTGTTACTAGTCTTACTGTGGAGCCAGTGCACCTCAGCTTCATGTCAGAGAACTAGATTAGGTCTCCCCTGCTGCAGTCTGTTTTACTGCTGAGGAAAAGCCAGGTCTCCCACCCACACGTTTAGTTTGAGCAATATCTATTTCTGGAGGGTTCTTAGGAAGCTTGGGCAGGACTTCTTTGGATCCCAGATATAATATGAGAGCTTTTTGCATTACGTGTGAGGAAAGTAACTTCCCTTCGATGACGCTGATGCAGATCTCTGGGGCACAGGGTTTCTGGTGGGAGAACTTCCACAGGAATCAGCCTACTCATTCTTTATCATGTTAGGTACGAATTATAAATCTTCAGATAGACCAGCCCTGAGGAGAGGAAAGCACAAGTACTCTTCTTTACCTTTGTCTCTCACCCACACAGGGAGGGGCCTATTAGACTCTTATTTTGCTTATTAGCTTTTCTCCCTTGCCGTGCACTGCCCCTGCCCCCCCCCCCCATTGTGAAAGCACTAACCAGTACTAACCAACCACATCCACCCTAGGAGCTAGAGCTGGCTTCTGAAGGAATATCTTGGTGTGAGGGTGAGTCAAATGGCCTTGCCTTGGGACAGGAGGATGAGGATGGAGGTTGATTCTAGTCTTAGCTACTGATTCCCAGAGGCCAAATTACTTTTTATCACCTACCACCAAAGGTGTGACAGAGAGTAGCCAGTTTAAGTAGTGAAATTCCTTATCCTCAAGCCATCTTTCTCCCAACACGTAGACTCAGTAATCAAACCCAATTCTCAATGTTGTTTTTTGTTTTTCTCTTTCAAGCCTAACTATGGGACAGCTTTACGAGAAGGAAAAAGATGAAGATGGATTCTTGTATGTGGCCTACAGTGGAGAAAACACTTTTGGCTTCTGAGGGCCAGTGCTGGGCTAGGTGCACCATTCCTGCTTGTGTATCTTGTAAATAGCTGGCCATTTTCAGTTACTGTACCAGAACCTCTTAACATAGACCTATCAGTGCATTTGTAACTGGATTTATTTCTTAATATATTGGAAGGTTTTGTTTCCTTTAGACTAGTAAATTATCATACAGAGTTTTATTTTGAGTTTTTCTTTTTGTGCACTGTCCTCATGGCTATACTCTCCAGGGAGCTTGTTCCTCTCGGAATCTTATTTAACGAAGATATTTCCATATTGAAGTGAGGTAGGTGGGAATTAAAATGAAAGGGAGGGAGATGATGCATTTATTCTCGATTATGTTTGAAGTGTTAGATGGCTAAGTATTAAAAGCATCCAAATTAAATCCTTAGCAATCAGAACACTTGCTTCACTAGATTTTGCCAACTGCCAATCATGTTGGACTGAGCTAATCTGTTCCTCTTTCTGAAACTATTAAGGTAAATAATTAACAATAAAACTTCCTCTTATAAAGGCATTGCGGTGTGACCATGTCCTTTATTCACCTTCTTATAAATGGTTCAGAGAAGTAGCTCCTACAGCTGCCAGGCTAGGAGGAGGATTTGTGGGGCCCATGGCAGCACAGCTGGGCACAGGAAGCAGTGGCCTGTGTCATGAGGAGGGAACTTTTTTTTTAAGTGGTTAATATATTCACATGGTTCAGATGTCAAGTCTCTCTAAACAGGTATACATCGAGAAGTCCTTCTCCACCACTGTTTTCTGATTACCCTAACCCTCCACTTTTTGGGAAACTACTTCTACTGGCATCTTGTTTCTTTTCAGAGTTTGTTTTTGGAAGTTCAATTAAATGTGAATATATGTCCAAAATGTTTCTTTCTTATACAAAAGAGAACACATTATATCTATACTTAAGGACATTGCTTTTTTTTAAACAGTATATCCTAGTGATCTTTCCATATCAGTTCATATAGAAAGCCTTTTAATTTATTTTAGTATTGCATTGTGTGGATATATCATTATTACTGAAACTGAACAGGACCCTGTGGGGCTCCTGGGCACAGAAGCCTTTCCGTGTCCCCCATTTCTTGTAGGGAATAGACTCCAGCCTCCATGACCTTCCCTGAGTTCCAAAGGGCAGATTCAAACAGTTGCTAATCAGGGAAGGGAGGGGATGCAGAGACGAGGTGGTAGGAGCAGCCAAGCAGCCTTGGGGCAGGGTCCTGGTTTCAGGTCAGGGGGTATACATAACACCTTTGAGCTCTTTACAGAACTAAAACTCCCAACAAATGCAAGATGTTAAGCATTCTTCATTCCAGAGAAGACCACCTGAGGCCTGGGACTGCCCTGGTGGTCCAGTGGCTAAGACTCTGAGCTCCCAGCAGGGAACCTGGGTTCCATCCCTGGTCAGGGAACTAGATTCCCCCATGCCTCAACTAAAGACCTAAAGACCCAGTGTAGCCAAATAAATAAATATTTTTTAAAAAAGAGAGAGACCACCTGAGGCCAAATTAAGGGAAACAGAGAAGCTCAGTAGGAGACCACCTGAGGCCAGATTAAAGGGATGCAGGCCCTGCACACACCCTAATCTTAAGGGCAACTCTGCCCATTGCTATAAAATTCCTCACCAAATCCTCCCAGCGGCGTTGGGATACACAGATTTCGAGGCACGAGACCACTGTGTCCCCCCTTTGCTTGGCAAAGCAGTAAAGCTTTTCTGCTTCACCCAAAACTCTTGTCTCCTAGATTGAATGCAGCATTGGTGCACAGAGGCCGAGTTTTCAGCAACATTCCTAACTAGTGTCCTATTAATGGCATTTGGGTGGTTTGTAGTCTTTTACTATTACATACCGTGTTGGAATGATAACCATACACGTATAGCCTGTGTATGTACCTGCATTCATGGCGCTGCTTTACAACCACTTTCTACAAATGAAGATTCAGATTTTTCCAGGCCATACATTTTATGATTTCTCACAAATTAGATGTGTAGGCTTGCCACTACACAGATGCATTTAAAAGGAAATGCTTATTTACTTCCCTAAGTCTTCCCCAGACAGACTGTGTCTGGAGGCGAGAGCCATTACACAGATCATCAGAATAAAGAAACCAGGCATCCAGGGATCTAAGAACATGTAGTTAAAATGACTATCCAACTTTCTACTGGGGAAGGAACAAAGATTTAACTTCATCTTTACCAAATTATGTAAGCAATCCCTCCAAGTACTCTACTAATGTCAGCTTTCCAGATGGGATCAGAAAGCCAACTGTTTTTCTTTTAAAAGTAGTTTATAGTTAGCATTTACTGAGCACTCACTAGATATACCAGATAATTTACATACATTGTTGCAATTAATCTTCAAAAAGCCCTTACGAGATAGTGTCATTCTTGCAGCCAGCCACACTGCTACCAAGTGGCAGAACTGAGACTCCAAACTTGAGATTTAAGAGAAAAGACATAGGTGGCAGTGTCATTTTGTGATTTTTTTCCCCCTGTTTACAGTGTGTCTCACACTGTGCTAGACACTGGGGCAGATATGAATAAAGCATTACCCCCTACTCCAGGAGCTTACAGTCTGGTGGTAACCAACACATAAACAATTACAAAGCACTGTTGTAAGTGGTATGTAGAAAGTATTGGAACCGAGGAGAGAATAACTGTTACCTATAAAAACTATTAAAGCAGCCTTATTTGTAATATCAGTCAATAAAAATGGATTTGTTAATATTGCTTTTAAAATGCAACAGATGAGTGAAGGTTTTTTTTTTTAAAAAGGGAATTCCTTGGCAGTCCAGTGGTTAGGACTCCGTGCTTTCACTGCCGAGGGCCTGGGCTCAATCCTTGGTCGGGGAACTAAAATCCCACAATCCCATGCAGTGTGGCCAAAAAAAAAAAAGCTGCATGTAGTCTCCCCCGACTCTAGTCTGTAACAGACACTAGTCAGATTTTACAGATGAATTTTATCAAACTATGTAAGGAACCGTTAATCCTTTCTTAAAATTTCAGAGATTAGGAAAAGGGAATAAAAATTAATTTTGAGACAAAATCTCAATGGCCAAAACTTTGAGAAAAATTATACATTGATCTCATCAACGTAGAAAAATCCTAAATATTAGTAAATAAAATTCAGTAGTATACCAAGACAATCATGACCAGGTAACGCTTAGCCCAAGAATGGGTTATATAGTTCATCATTATGTCTATTAATAAAACACCAAATTTAACAAAGGAGAATGTTGGGCTGTACCCCGCAGGCCTTCAAGGCCTGTGTACTTGCCCAGCCTCAGACTGAAGATAGAGCCCAGAGTCAGTGACAGAGACATCAGTGGTTTAAAGGATAGGGGATCTTACACGTCCGGAGCAAAAGGGTCCTGGAGTGACACTCCACTGTGGATGGCAAACAGCAGGCAGGACGTGGCAGAAGTCCAGGGAGCTGGGGGGGGTGGGAGGAAGGTTACCTGTTAATGGGGGAACTGATGTCAGGTTGGCTTATCCATTACCAGGGAAAGCAGCAGAGAGGCATGTCCCTCATAGCCCCTTTGATAAAACTAGCAGGGTAGAGCTGTTCTGATATAAAGATAAGAAGAATCACTAGCTGGGGGCAAGTACATAGGCATTTACTGATTAGGCTCTATGATTAAGAGGGAAGGTCAGCCATGTGAGTAGCGTGTAGGTGAAGCAGGGACTGGTCAAGCAGGGGATGTACAGAGAGCAAGAGAACAAGCCACCCTGGGTGGTGGCCTGATCATATGGCAAAAACTATATGATCATGTCATAGATGAAGGGAAAGCACCTGAAACAACTCAAAACCTTTTTATAGTTTTTTTTATTTTTAAACTTCTTAGCAAATTAAGATTTCTTTAGTTTGATAAAGGGTATTCATAAAAAACTCTATAGCAAATATGTACATTAGTATATAAAGCTGTGGTGAGTAAGGCAGTGTGGTACTGACAATGGGATAGACAAATACTTTAATGAAACAGAACCCAGAAATAGATCTGTGTATAAAACATGTCAGAGGTGGCATGACAAGTCATCAGGGAAATGATGAACCAGTTAACAAATGGGACTGCAGCAATTAGTTACTTATATGGTAAAATTTCAGAGGCATTCCTATTAAAAACAGGAACTAAAAAAGGAAATCTGAAGGGTGAACTTTATGGTATGTGAATTATATCTCAATGAAGCTGTTAAGGTCTGCTATCAGTGCTTTTACTCAACTCTGTCCTGGCATAAAACGAATATAATGAGAGGAAATGTAAACGAGAGGCATAAGAATCAGAAAGGAAGACTAAACCATAATATATAGACAGTGATAATCTACATAGGAAAATCTAAGAGAATCTATACAAATTAGAATAAGAAAATTCTCCATAGTTGCTGGATACAAGATCAGTTACAAATATTGATGATGTTTCTACATACCATTTGTAACCAGTTAGGGAATATTATAGGAAAACATTTCATTTTCAATAGCAAAATGTATAACTGCATAGGAATAAACTTAATATAAGATACACTACTATACCATATTCCAGGATGAGAACATCCAATATGGTAAAGATGCATATTGCCTCCAGTTAATCTGTGAGTTTAATGCAATTTCAATAAAAATCCCAATCAGGTATGTGTGTGTGTATGTGTGGAATCTGACAATTTATGGTAAAATCCATGTAGGAGAGCAAAAGCCAAGAATAACCAAGAAGTGTTAAGAGAAACAGGCCAGGGAGATTTGTGTTAGCAGTAATTAAGTAACTAAGACTATGCCATACGGCAAAGAGACAGACACATAAACCAGGGAACACAACAGAAACCCAGAAACAGATCCATGTTTAAAACATAGCTGTATTTTGGGAATTCCCTGGCAGTCTAGTGGTTAGGACTCTGCACTTCCACTGCAGGGGGCACGGGTTCGATCCCTGGTCTGGGAACTAAGATCCCGCAAGCTGCGTGGCCAAAAAAAAAAAAAAAAGACAATACTTTAAAGTATCTGGCATGAAAAATCAAAGGGGAAATGATGAACTAGTTAATCCATTATTTAAAATTGGTTATATATACATGAAAATAGATTCCTATATTATATAATAGGATTATAAAATAAATTCAAGGTGAATTAAACATCTAAAGCTGGAAAAGCAAAACTTTAAAAAGAACGAAATAATGCCATTTGCAGCAATATGGATGGACCTGGAGATTACTATACTAAGTGAAGTAAGCCAGACAAAGATAAATACCACATGATACCACTTACATGCTGAATCTAAAAAAAAAAAAAAAAAAAAAAAAAAGTGATACAAATGAACTTATTTACAAAACAGAAACAGACTCACAGACCTGGAAGACAAACTTACGGTTGCCAAAGGGAAAAGGTAAAGGGGGAGGGATAAATTGGGAGTTTGGGACTGACATGTACACACTACTATATTTAAAATAGATAACCAGGCTTCCCTGGTGGCACAGTGGTTGGGAGTCCTCCTGCCTATGCAGGGGACGCGGGTTCGTGCCCCGGTCCAGGAGGATCCCACATGCCACAGAGCGGCTGGGCCTGTGAGCCATGGCCGCTGAGCCTGTGTCCAGAGCCTGTGCTCCACAGCGGGAGAGGCCACAACAGTGAGAGGCCTGCGTACCGCAAAAAAAAAAAAAAAAAAAGGACCTACTACTGTATAGTACAGGGAACTCTGCTCAATATTCTGTAATAACCTAAATGGGAAAAGAATTTGAAAAAGAATAGATACATGTATATATATTATAACTGAATCACTTTGCTGTACACCTGAAACTAACACAACATTGTTAACTATACTCCAATATAAAATAAAAATTCAAAATAAAAAGAGTTGGGAGGGAGTTCTTAAGCTACAAAAATACAAACAATAAAGAAACAGGTTAAATTTAAGTACATTAAAATTTTAAAAATTACGTTTTTTATTTCCTCAATATTATTCCCCAGTAATATTTTTAGAGGGCATGCTGAAAAGTGTTTTGATATCACAAAAGATTTGTCTTATTAAATGGGAATATCAGCTCCACCTCTCTTTAATAAAAGGTGACCACATATATTATGGAATTTGAAAAAACTTTATAACTTTAAAGAATGAAACACTATTTAAACAAAATTAACAGAAGCTGCAGATTGGATGAAAATGTTTGTAACAGATATAAACCAAAAAAGAATTAATATCCAAAATAAATAAAGAACTCTTCCGATAAGACAGACAACCCAAGAGAACAATGGGCAAAGACAAAGAATCCTTAACTTCACTCCAGTCCACTGTATATGTTGTACATGCACTAACCCTATCGAGTGCCTTTCACAAAGACTACAATATGAACGGTGCCTAGAGTCATGCAGTGTACAACCTCTACACTAAAAGATGCAGACTTGCACTATACAGTTGGTGGCCTTATGAAATGCAAAGGAAAGTAAACTCTGGTTTATCTTTTCACACTCATCAAATTGGCTAAAGTTTCAACACATAAAATGTTAGGGAGGATATGAAACATCTGGAATCCTCATAAACTGCTGTTGTGGGTGTAAATTGGTGCCATCACACTGGAAAGCAATCTGACAATATTCAGTAAAGTTGAAAATGCAGATAACCCATGACCTAGCAAATTCCATGTCTAGGTATATATCCTAGAAACATCCCCACCCATATACAAGAGACATGTACAAGAATGATCACTGCAGCCTTGTCTATATGAGCCAAGAATTGGAAACCGACTAAATGTCTGGCAACAGGAAAATGGAAGGATAATATGTGGTATATCATACAAAGGAATACTATACAGCAGTTAAAATGAATGCACTAGAACTACATATGTTAACATAAATAAATCTCCAAAATGGTGCTGATGAATGAAAAAAGCAAGATGCAGAAGTATATTCAGCATATCATTTCTATAAAGTTTAAAAACATGGAAAACAGGGCTTCCCTGGTGGCGCAGTGGTTGAGAATCTGCCTGCTAATGCAGGGGACATGGGTTCGAGCCCTGGTCTGGGAGGATCCCATATGCCGCGGAGCAACTAGGCCCGTGAGCCACAACTACTGAGCCTGCATGTCTGGAGCCTGTGCTCAGCGACAAGAGAGGCCCCGACAGTGAGAGGCCCGCGCACCGCGATGAAGAGTGGCCCCCGCTTGCCACAATTAGAGAAAGCCCTCGCACAGAAACGAAGACCCAACACAGCAAAAATAAATTAATTAATCAATAAACTCCTACCCCCAACATCTAAAAAAAAACCAAACAAACATGGAAAACAATTCTAAGTATTGCTCACAGATATAAAGTTATGTAATAAAAAGTATAACCATGCAATTCAGGATGGTGGTTACCTAATGGAAGGAGGGGAACAGTATCAGGGAGGGGTCAATGTGGGGTTTCAAATATAGCCAGTCATGTTGTATTTCTCCAGAAAATAAAAACCTGAGGCAAATATAGCAAAATATTTACTGCTGTTATTTCTTTTTATTGTTATGTTTGAACTATTAAATAACTTTTAAAGTTACATCAGTGAGAACAGGGATTGGGTCCTTCTCAAAGAACAGCACATGGGTGCCTCCAATTTCTCACCCCCCTTCACTCCTCAGTCCAGGAGAGGCCAGCTTCTACTTCTCTGACCCTGCGTTTGCTGAGGTTGCCAAAAATAACCTTGTCCCCCCAGCTGAGGGGCTGGAGGGGAGCCACGAGGTTCTTAATTCTTACCTTCTTTGTCTCTCTTTCTTTTAATATATTCTACACTTCAGATTACTCCCTTTGAAGCTCCTAATTGCCTTTCTCCTGATTTTCCTCTGGCCTCTTGGTCACACTCCTTCCTGTGCTTCTCCACCTACTCCTGAACTCTCCATGTTCCTCAGGGTTCAGTCCAGGGTCCCCTTTTCTTCTCATTCTCTACACATTCTCCTTGGATGGTTTCATCCTAACCCGTGTCTTTAAAGACCTCCTATAAATGATGACTCTAAAATCTTGATCCTCAGGCCATCTCTCTCCTGAGCCCCAAGCCAGTCCTTCCAAATGCCCCCTCTAGGTTCTTGACCCACAGTATCACAGAAATCCCAACTGTCTGAGCTCATCGTCCTCTGCCTGCAACTCCTGACACTGACCCCCTCCCCATCCCGGGGCAGCTCCTCTTCCTGGATCCCCTTTACTCAAATACAGCACCCCCTTCCCTCCTCTCACCCACACAGGAACCTGAGAGCCCTCCTCAGTGCCCCCTCATCCTCATCCCCTACCTCAATCAGCCAATCAGCCTCACCAGCCTTTGCATATTTCTCAAGTCAGTCCCCTCCCAATGGCTCCTAAAACGGTTATTGTCTGGGCCTCATCATTTCTCTTCTTAGTATTACAGTAATCCCCCAACTGTGGTCTCCCTGCCACCATCCCCATCCCTGACTAATCCATCCTCCTTGTTACAGAGGAGAGCGATATCGCTAAAATGCAACTTCCATCCCCAAACCCTTTCCTCAAAAACCCTTTTAAGTGCCGAGTCATTGGGATAAAAGCATTCTCCTTTGCAGGACTTGAAAGTCCTCACCGACTTGCCTGGAGTGCCTCTCCAACCCCTCCCACACTCCCCCAGCCCAGCCACGCAGCGCTGTCACCTCTGGCCTTGCATACGTTGATTCTCTACCTCAAATACCTTTCTCTCAAAGCTGTCCCTATATGCGCCACCAGTTTCTCTTTGCTTCCCCCTCACCTCTGAGCAAGTATACCTGGGCCTATGAGATCTTCCTGTGCCCCTTCCTCTCCCAAGTTGGGAATTAGACCTCTATCATGGCCATCCTTGTGTTCCCTGCAAAGTCACCTTCCCACTTTCCCTATCAGTCAAGGAGTAACAAGAGGACTAACCCCCTTCCTTGTATTTCAGGTGCACAGCACAAAGCCTGATATACTGATGGTTTCAGAAGATATATGACAGGTCCACCTGGAACTAAGAGCCTACCTAACAAGTGCTAATGCATCTTAATGTTGCAGCAGTGGCTGAAATACGTGAAATACGTACTGTAGCCACACAGAGGGCATAGGGCAGGTATGTGCACCAGGGCACCAATTCCAAAGGGGGTCCAAGCATCTCCTTCAAGGAGAATTTAGAAGGAGGGAATGTAAATGTTCTTATTCTCAAAAGCCTCACTCTTCATTAGGCTGAATGGTAGAATGCTTTAGAAAGCACAATTGGGGATTAAAAAATTTTTTTTCTGGCTAGAACCTTTATTATTTCAGAAATAGGCATCCTATGTAACTTGAGGTGGGAAGAATAGTTATTTATGGATTACTGTAGTAAATATTTGTCAAAACACCAACTATCTCAATAATCATAAACATTTCATTAAGAACTTCCAAAAAATAATTCTTCTGTATCAAAAAACTTATAAATGGCACAAAAGAGTTAAATAATGGTCTATAGAGGAGAGAAGGAAAATTCTGCTAGGGGAAACTCTAGTGAAGCATTTTCTCCATTACATTTTTGATTGATATAGTTCATGAAAGAAGCCTCGCTTTGCCTTCCTTTTTTTAGTGATTCCTCTGAGAGAATGCAAGAAACTAAATCTGAGGGGGAAAACTGCTTTCATAATCTCAAGTGTAAACCACGAATAGGCTTTTCTGATAAAAGCTTTAAAGCCTGAAGAGATAAGAAAGGCAAGCATGTATTCCTTTAAACATTTCAATAAATTTGCAAAAATATTCAGCAACTATGCACATACTGTTTGTATACTTAAAAATGCAACACTTTTCATGCTTTGAATATTTTTTCCTGAGTGTTTTAAGGATGTTTTCTTCTAGACAAATCAAAAGTAAGACTTACACACACATAATATATATAACAGGAATTCTCCACATGATTAGCATTGTGGACTCTCCTAATTGTGTCAAACAATGAGAAGCCAAACATGATCACATCCATATCATAAGGAGAGCCCGGAGAATCACCTATGTCTTTGTTTTCTGCTCGGTGCTTCTGGTAAGTTCAGCAGATGTACAGCCATGTTTCCAAACATGTTTCCGAACATCCAGACCCCCTCACTGGCTCACCGCAACTACACGAGTGCTAAGTTCTAAGTATTCAAAGAAAGACCGCAGGTGTCGCTTTACTTCTCTCTGGTCCCTTTACCAAACCCCTACATCACTTATGACGTTACTTGTTAATATTCTGCAATCCAAAATGAAAAATTCAGGTACACAAGTTTGCTAAATTTCACTTAACCAAATAAATTTTAAAATAGATAAAATACTTAAATTCCTGCAACACAAAACTTGGTTTTCATATTCATTTGAACATTTTAGAATTACTCAAACACGAGAATTGAAAATGTGTGTGCTATTTGGAAGAGAACTACTGAATTTATTCTCCAGAAGAAAAAGCAGACCTGAAGCATCACATTACTGGAACACCTGAAACATGCTGGCAAGTTCTTATCTTCTAAACTTCAATGAAAGCTGCTTGCACAAACTATTTAACGAATATCTCTGCCCCTATTAAACAAGCCAGATATCTGATGTATTAAGGAAGTCAGAAGCTGAGTCACTTCATTTCTTTCTGTTGCCTCCAGTTGCTAGAATACTGGCAACTCGCATAAATACGTTTAACATATCCATGTAGATTCCCAGCGTCGAAGTGATGGGATCATATTTTTGAACTCCATACACTGGTACTACTTCTGCAAGCTTGATTACTTTCTGTGTATCATACAGAAGAAACATGCTGCAAAGAACTAATCCACCATAAACTGCCACTGAGTACAGAGTGGCACCAGCCGCAGTGGTAGGTGGAAGAAACATGGATCCTAGTGAGGACACAAAGACGACACCCAGGCCCACGCCCAGGGGTGCTCCCATGTTCAAAAACTTCTCACTGGGTGCACATATGGCCACAGTGGAGAGGCCTCCCACAAGACCAGCTGTGTACCATGCAGCTGTGATGAGAAGAGGCCCCCCTAATATCGTCAGAGGAGTCACCACTGCACCCATCACACCAGAATGTAGTAAACAAGCAAGATGCTTTGGGCCTGGGCTCTGGTCATATGATATCGACTGGACCAGCATTGCAGCTCCAATCATGGCTGCAAAGGTTGCACCAGTTGTCACCCAAGAGCCTCTCATCATGAAGTTCATGAGGGCAGGAGTTCTGCTCCCTGCCAGGGCAGACAAAGCTGTTATGCTGATACTTCCTGCTAAGTACATATAGGTGGTATGAATTCTATCCTTCACATATTGAGGCCAAATTACAGCTTTTTCAATAGCTCCAATCTCATTAGACATTCCCAAGCCATAGTAGCACAAAGCTCTAAGACCAACAGCAGCCCCTCCAGCAGTAAACCATCTTCCCATCTGATCAATTTTAAATATTTTTTCCAATGATGGTTCCGAAGCTGCCTCCTTGAGTTCTTGGCTAGTTTTCCCACGCCAAATTCCAATTCTTATCCTGGTGGCATATTCCCTGCTGGGTGTTAAGAGCCATTGATTTTTCATGATGGAATTCTTCACAGCAGGGGAGGCCTTGGTGAAAGCTGGGTGGGAAACCCTGGACGGTAGTGTCTGGAGACACACAAGTCCTGCGGCCAGCATGGTGGTGCACCAGGTTTACCAAGCAGATCTGAAACGCTCAGTCCCTGGTCAACTCAAGCGCGCAGTTCCCCTTCCGCCAGCAGAACGCAATGACTACCACCTCCTGCGCCCTCCGCCCACCTCTTACTCACTTGTGGATTTTAAATTCCCCTTTTCATCTTTATTTCCTCAGGGAGAAAAAACCAATCCTGGTGGTTGACATCAGGAAGGCGAAGCCACGGAGTTAGGTAGGAAGATCTACATATTTCTCTGTGATCAGCAGCTCTGCTTCCTCACCTCCTTAGCTGCTGGAGACAGGCTGCTGCTTCCAGATGTGGGATGGGGTGGTGCACGCAAGCAAACGCCTGGTGCGCAGCAAGGGGCTCCACAAACATCCGCCCAACACGCTTCTCCTAAGGGCGATCTCTTAATGTTTGTGAGCAAAAGTTCTGGAAATCAGGATCAGTAAACTGCCGAGTACCTTATAGTGGCAGTGACAGACCAAGGCAGGAACTGCACACGCGGTAGGCAGCCCGCCTCACGCCTGTGCTGAACAGTGTCTCATCTCATCGCCACAACCCCACTGCCCGGGTGGTGTTGCCCTCATGTCAAAGGTGAGGATACTGATGCTCTGAAAATGCACTTACCCACCCAAGATCACACACTCAGTCCATCCTGGAGTCACAATTCAAACTCAAGTCTATGGCCAAAGTCCATCCTTGTTCTGCTAGACCAGAGGTTACAAGCTGAAGGCCTGTGTCTGTAAGTGGACCCTAGACATGTACGTAAAAACATAACTTTCTTGCTTCTCCTCAAAAATTCTGAAGATCTGGCAACAATCAGCCAGAACAAAATAATGGTTCCTCTTTAGACAAGGAACTTGCCAGTCACTCCACCTACTTTTTAAAAAAAAAACCCATTTATTTATTCATTTATTTAGGCTGCACTGGGTCTTAGTTGAGGCATGTGGGCTTCTTAGTTGCGGCATGTATGCCAGATCTAGTTCCCCACCAGGGATCGAACCCGGGCCCCCTGCATTGGGAGCGTGAAGTCTTACCCACTGGACCACCAGGGAAGTCACTCACGCCACCTACTTTTTGAAGGTTTCCTCTTCCTGGATATATTTGGGCTTACAACCTTTGCACCACAGTTTACATTCTATCCTTTATTTTAGAACAGAATTCTTCCAAAGTATATGTAGCAAAATACTAACCCACACGGGTCCTCATCTTTCATGGGAGAGGCAAAGAGCTGGGCTGCACGATCTGCCTGCATCGGCACAGGTGAGCGAACCCCGTCATCCGGACCTGTTGCGACTGTACTCCTGCTCCCTCACCCCAAAGCCTGGTTTCTCCTGCTGCTAGCTGGTTTCTCAGCCCAGCAGTTCCTGATGTGCTGGGATAGGAGGGCATTCACATACCCCTGGGGAAATGAGGGAAAGTACAGCATGAAAGTACCAACTGAAAAGGTACTCACTAGAGGTCAAAAGAGTCCACTAGTAGTAGCAATAAAAAAGGAAGTTGATGAAATCTTTGGGGGCAGGGACAGGGAACATACATTGAGAAGAGCTCTTTGCTTTCTCTCAATTAATGGAAGCTAATTCAATTAAAACTGGGGCAAACCAGATTGAGGGTGCCTCTATTGCTGGGCAAAGCTTGGGTTGCCCACAATTTAATTTCTTTTTTAAAAAAATTTATTTATTTATTTACTTTTGGCTGCATTGGTTCTTCGTTGCTGCGCGCGGGCTTTCTCTAGTTGTGGCGAGCGGGGTCTACTCTTCGTTGCAGTGTGCAGGCTTCTCATTGCAGTGGCTTATTTTGTTGTGGAGCACGGGCTCTAGGAGTGCGGGCTTCAGTAGTTGTGGCACGGCCCACGGTTTAATTTCTCAGAGATTTCCTGAGAGGTTGCACATAAAGGTCTGTTGTTGGACTGAAGAAAGATGCTGGGAATAGGCTCTCTGATCCTGCTCTGTTGTCAGGTTGGTTTCACCACCCAGGGGCCCACCGTGCCTCTCCCCATGGAGACACTGCTGGGTTTCAATGTGCTTTTCATTCTCTTGGCTGCCTGAGCAAACAGCCATCACTGTTTCCATTGTGAGCTCTTCTCCGTCTGGAGCCAAGCCCAAGTTCAGGGAACATGTGCTTGCGACCAACATTTGGCAGCCTGGGTCCCCACTTGGAGCAACTTTCTGCCTTTGCCTTTTTCCCATCAAGACAGTTCCTGAATCTGGAGACTGAAGAGCAGTGCTGAACATGGTTAGTTCTAAAAGCTGGTTCCCCATCCTGCTAGCTCACTGGGATGAAGGACAAAAAATTCACACCAAAATCCAGAGCCCAGGTTACAAAGACAAAAATTATTTCCACCCCTCCCTTGTTACCAACATGACTGAAGGCATACATATCTCACAGCATCAATGGGCTTAGTTTCCTGGAGAAAATTTCTCTTTGTATTATCTACCCAGTTAAGAATTTCTATGAGAAATCCTAATACAAGTTGAAAAAAACTGAGCACCCTAATCCTGAGGCCTCATTTTCTAGGTCAGGTGACAGAATGAAGAGATTAAATGCTTTCCCCACATCCACACAGGAAGTAGTGGCAGAGTTGGTACTAGAACATAATTACTTGAATAGCCAGACCAAAGTTTATTCTACTATGCCAAGTCACTAATAAGGACTGGGGTTTTGGTGGTTGTTGTTGTTGTTTTTTAACATTTTTATACAGAGACATAATTCCATACAATAAAATGCACAGATCTTAAGTGTAGAGCTTAATAAATTTTGACGAATGTTTACACCCACGTGATCAAAACTCCAGTCGAAACATGGAATGTTTCTATCATCCTAGAAAGTTCCCTTGGGCCTTTTTCCACTCAGCTCCCTTGTCCCATCTTCCTGCACCCAGCAACAACCCCTGCTCTGATTTCCATCCCTTTTGATTAAGTTTCGGGGCCCCGGTTTTAAGAAATAAAAGTTGAATGCATGTGAATTTGCCTGAAGCCCTGAAATGTCTCTTTGCAGAAATTTCCTCTCCCTTTTGGACCGCAAGTACTACTTAAGATTTGTTTTGGATCCATCTAGACATTCTTCCAGAAAGTCAGCCTTAGCCCCAGCACAGACATATTTAGGGTTAAAGGCATCCACGTTTATAAGATGTAAAGGCCAACTATGATTTCTCAATAGGTGGTATAAAAAGAACTCTACCTTCTGGAAAATAAAGTTGCTATCTCCAAAATATCTGCCTTCTTGGCTCTTTCTGTATCCCACCACTCCTTCAGAGTAGCTGCCTCTGTTCCTATGGAAAGAATTGCCTGAGCCCTTGAAAGTGAGCACATATGCATTATCTTTCTACTTGGAAGCTGTTTCCTAGTTTCGATAACCTTCTGCTGCAGTGGGATTCCTCTTCGCAGCTCCTCTGACTTCCCCAGACATCATTACAGGAGGGCAGAGGCAGTTAAAAACCTAACATTGTCCTAAGCTATTTAGTCAGCAAGGGATCTGGGTTTAGAAACTGGAAAACTTTGGCTAAGGCTTGCTCAGAACATTGTCTTAAGGCCAAAAAGTGTTGGCAAGGTCCAGGTGAAGGCAGCTTTCCACCAGCCACAGACACAACCAAATCATACGGGGCCTGCTTCTCTTTTAAGCGGAGCGCTGACGGCCAGCCTGGATCATTTTCTCCACATCAGCTTGTCTCCCCAGACAGTGAGCTAATGCTTGGCACCAAAAAACACCATAAAAAAAAGCACTCAACCCCATGTTTTGAGGCAGAAATGACTAAATGGAATATATACACAAAATTATTTAAATCAAGACAACTTTTAAAAATTCTAAGAGAATAAAAATTATGCACACATGGTGATAACATTGGAACCCACTTGTGAACACAGAATAAAGAGGAGGCAATGCTGAAAATGTAAACTTCTCTGAAAGAGCCAAATTGCAGAAGACATTTTGTTAGCAAAGACAGAATTCTGCGGAATTAGCTGCCTAAAGCACGTTGACTCCCTCTCCCCTATGCAGTGTCACTTCTGAGTATGTTGCGGTGTTTCTACAGTTTAAAACTATTGATATTTTAAACTTTTTCTATTTTTTTCATTTTCTAAAATTTACTTTATAAATAGGTACTATATTAACATGGTTCAAAATTTTAAAAATAAAAAAAAAGTCTCCCTCCCACTCCAAGGCCCTAGCCATTCCCTTTCCCACCCCATAGGCCCTGTGTTACTGGTTTCCTGTGCGTCTATTCAGAGCTAGTTTAGCAAAACATAGATATATACCTTTCATCCTTCTTTTTTGTAGAAATGGAATGTTATAATGCTGTCCTACATTTTGCTATTTTTTTTGCACTTCATTGTATTTAGAAACAGAATTTTGAAGACATATTTCAATAAAGAAAAATTATATGTTCATTTACCCTTTGACACAGTGAATCCCACCTCTAAGAATCTATCCAAAATATACATTGGCAAAAATACAAAATATTCTATGTGGGCTATTCACAGAGTATTTCAAAATGAAAGAATATGCAATGTCCACCAACTAATAAAAATGGTTACTGCTGGGGGCAGGAAGAAACAGAGGTGAGGAGACAAGGATATAAGACCTCTCTGAATGTACCTTAAAAAAAAAACTTGTTTTAAATATTTTAGATAATTTTTTACAAAGCCCCCCTAAAAACTGAAAGCGAAAGGAGACAAAATTAACTATAGATTTGAAGCACTAACTACAGAGGAACTATTTCAAGTGACTTTAAAATATTCACAATCTGGGAGTTCCCTGGTGGTCTAGTGGTTAGGATTCGGGGCTTTCACTGCTGTGGCCCAGGTTCAATCCCCAGTTGGGGAACTGAGATCCTGCAAGCCGTGAGGCACGGCCAAAAACAACAAAAAAAACAAAAAACCTCACAATCCCTAGATCTGGTTTTTCAATCTCAGCACAACTGACACTTTGGGCTGGATAATTCTTTGTTGTGGGGGGTTGTCCTGTGCATCATAGGTTGTCAGCACCCAAAGCTCAGGTGAGCTTCCCTGATGGGCAACATTTTGCACATACAGTCACACATCGTTGCCCCGAGAATTAAGTGCTATGTTCGTCACATGTGCACCCAAAAAACTAAATATTGACTGCCCTGGGAGAATGTTCTAAAATACAGGAGGAGGGGGCATGACACAGCAGGAGGGGCCACATGGGGAAGCACCAGGGTGGGTCAGGAGGCACAGGGAGGAAGGAGGAAATGTGGGCAAGAGCCATTATTGTGAAGGGAAAGGGACGGGACGGGCAGGGTAAACAGGCTTGGGATTGGCTGGTTTGACTAATTTCAGTAGACTCTGAGGCACAGTGACTGCCCCTGGTTTTCTGGTGCCTGGCCCTGGGGTGATTAGGGCAGGCGGATAGTGGCCCAGAATGTGAGAGCCCCAGAAAGGAGGTGGTTGGGGTATGGGCTCTGGATTGGTTGGTTTACATACAAAAGGTGTACTCAGAGATGAGTCTTTAACTATCCCTAGAAACTGGCTATCCCTGGGAGGGGCAGTCTCTCCAGTGTCAGCAAGGCAAAGATGTCAAAGCCTCAGAGACACAAGGTTAGCAGAGAGAGGACAACTAGAAGCTTGTGCAGACTGTCCCCTGGACATCGCCCACGTGCCCTTCCCTTTGCTGACTTTCACTGTAATAAACGGTAACTATGAGTATAACAGTTTTTCTGAGTTCTGTGAGTCTGTCTAGTGAATCAACCTAAGGGCAGTCTTGGGGACCTCGTGACACAGTTGCTAAAAGCATTCTGTAAAAGGGTGATGGGATAGATCAGGCTGATACCACTGAACCCACTGATTAATCACTGAAAGCGGGACAACGCTATGTTGTGCAGAACCACCTGAAAAGAACTGAACCTGAATGTAATCAAGCCTCTCCATGTAACCACAAATTTATAGGAAATATGAGGGAGAGAGGAATGTGCTATCAACACTGGAGGAAATAAGCAGCCAAATCCTGGATGGGGGACAGTCTACAGGACAAATAACCCATTTGTTAAGCACATAAAAAGGAGAGTGAACTGCTACAGATTTAGTGAGAAAAAGACACCTCAATTCAATGCATTGTGTGGACATTGTTTGGATTCTAATTTGAACAAAACAATAGTCAGAAGACATTTTTGAGACAAAAGGGGAAATAAAACACAGCCTGCATAATAGATATTAAGGAATGATTGTTAATTTTGTTCGGTAGAATATGATGGTTAGAATTCACTTAAAAATATTCCAAGAAAAACAAAATTGGAGGGGAGGGGGGAAATAGATTAGATAACAACAGCATAAAGCTGATGATTGTTAAGTCTGGGTGATGGGTACATGGAGGCCCACTGTGCTATTCTATTTTTTGTCTATTTAAAAATTTCTATAACAAGTTTTTATAAATTTATTTATTTACTTTTGGCTGCGTTGGGTCTTCGTTGCTGCGCACAGGCTTTCTCTATTTGCAGTGAGCAGGGGCTACTTTTTGTTGCAGTGAGCCGGCTTTTCTCATTGTGGGGGCTTCAGTAGTTGTGGCACATGGGTTCAACAGTTGTGGCTCGTAGGCTCTAGAGCACAGGCTCAGTAGTTGTGGTGCATGGGCTTAGTTGTTCTGTGTCATGGGGGATCTTCCCGGACCAGGGATAGAACCCACGTCCCCTGCATTGGCAGGCGGATTCTTAACCACTGCGCCACCAGGGAAGTCCTATAACAAGTGTTTAAAAAGGTACTTAAAAATTGGAAGCAGTTATCAGTAAAAACACATGATCTAAATGTATGAAGTCCGAGAACCTGCCAATATTGCAGAGATGTGATTTTAAGGCATAGGTGAGATTCTAAACTTGGGTTTTTGTTTTGTTTGGTTTTGTTCTGGGGGTGTTTTTTTTTGGCAGCACCGCGTGGCATGTGGGATCTAGTTCCCCGACCATGGGCTGAACCCACGCCCCCTGCAGTGGAAACACGGAGTCCCAACCACTAGACTGCCAGGGAAGTCCCTAAACTTGGGTTTTAAGAGATTAAAGCAAAATGTAGGAAGTTGGCTGTCTAAGCTCCCCTTTTAGCTCTTCAGAAAACAGGCAGAGTCCAAGGTGAAGTGGCCTCTGGTCTCTATCTTTCAGGGTTTTCCCAGTCTCTGTTCTGAAGCATAAATTCAGGGGTGTTTTTAATATTAGTTTTCTGGGTGCACATGTGATGAACACTATAAAATTTAGGAATAAAAAGACATTATCTCCTTACATTCTCATATAAATCTTAATCCTTTAAAATAGAATCTTGGGACTTTCTGGTGGTCCAGTGGGTAAGACTCCACGCTCCCCATGAATGGAGGCTGGGTTTGATCCCCGGTTGGGGAACTAGATCCCACATGCATGCCGCAACTAAGAGTTCGCATATCGCAACTAAGAAGTCCTCATGCCGCAACTAAGAGTCTGCATGCTGCAAATAAGAAGTCCATATACCGCAGTGAAGATCCCACATGCTGCAACTAAGAACTGGTGCAGACAAAATAAATAAATATTTGAAAAAAAAGAATCTCATGAGAGAGAGAGATGCATAATTTTCTGTGGATAAAAGCTTCTGCCAATCGAGGTATCTTAACTGCTCTCATATCATAGGATTTGGGGTCAGGCAAAAGGATCTCTCTGATTAAAGCAGCATATGGTAGGGGTCTGGCCTTCAGGTAGTGATGTTTTTGTCTTTCTTTCCTGCTATCTAAAAGGATTCCTTATAGAAAAAAGTTCAAGGATAACTTGTTATGAAAAACTTAGGGGGAATTCCCTGGTGGTCCAGTGGTTAGGACTTGGTGATTTCACTGCTGTTGGCCCGGGTTCAATCCCTGGTTGGGGAACTAATATCCCACAAGCCGCACAGCACAGCCAAAAAAATTAAAAAAAAAAAAAAAAAAAAAGTTACAATGGTAAATTTAAAAGAAAAAGAAAAACTTACGTATTACTTCTGTAATAAAAAAAATTAAGAACATATGTTCACATGCAAACTTGTATATGAATGATTATAGCAGCACTATTCACAAGAGCGAAAAAGTGGAAACAACCTAAATGTCCATCAGTTGATGATTAGATAAACAAAATGTGGTATATCCATAGAACTGAATATTATTTTTATTCCATAAAAAGGAATAAAGTACTGACTCATGCTACCAATTCACGTTATAACATCATGAATCTTTTTTTTTTTTTCAGTACGTGGGCCTCTCACTGTTGTGGCCTCTCCCGTTGCAGAGCACAGGCTCCGGACGCGCAGGGTTAGCGGCCATGGCTCACGGGCCCAGCCGCTCCGCGGCACGTGGGATCCTCCCAGACCGGCGCCACGAACCCGTGTCCCCTGCATCAGCAGGCAGACTCTCAACCACTGCGCCACCAGGGAAGCCCCCTAACATCATGAATCTTAAAACATCATGTTAAGTGAAAGAAACCAGTCACAAAAGACCACATGTTGTATGATTCCATTATATGAAATGTTCAAAACAGGCAAATCCATAGAGACACAAAGCAGATTACTGTTTGCCCTGGAGCTAAGGGGGTTGAGAGGAAATGAGGAGCGGCTGCTAATGGATACTGTACTGGGTCAAACAGCATCCCCCTGCCTCCCCCAGATGAGAACAAAAATGTTCTAAAATTGATCGTGGTGATGTTTGCACACCTTTGTGAATATACTAAAACCCACCAAACTGTACACTTTAAATGGGCGAATTTTATGGTATGTGAATTATATGTCAATAAAGCTGTTATTTAAAATATTTAAAGGTATAAGGAAATACTGAAGAACCAACAATGACCTTGAGTAATCCCAACATGGAGAACTTCCACTTTTAGTCAATAAATTAGAGTGTGAAGAGGTTGAAAGTTAAACATTAGTTGTTAGTAAAACCAGCATTGATTGCTAGCTCTGCTGCTGAATTACTATGGGGACTTTTGGCCTTTTAGACAGAACTCTTTCCATTGAAAGTCATAGGAAAATGGTCTCAAACAGGCTTCCTCACAACAACAATAGGAATTTATCTCACATAATTGAAGTCCAGAGTAGGCACTAGTTTCAGGCATCCAGACAAGGTCACGAGAGCTCTGATTCTCTCAGCTGTTTCCTTCATTGCCTTTGTTCTCAAGCTGGCTGTCTCTATGTAGTAGGCAAAGACAGCCACAGGCAATCCCAAGATTACGTGGCGTTTATAGTTCCCGATACAAGAGGAGAGAGAATCTTACCTGATCACTCTGGCACTAGTTCCAGGACTGTTCAGGGCTGGCTCACATTCCTGGAGCCAAGGAGTAAAGTTCACTTCATCCAAGCATGGGTAAAGCAGGAAAGGGTGGTTCTCCAAACGAAAAAAGGCTGGATATACAAAATACATGTCCACTATGACTGGCGAAACTCTAAAACTTGCAGAGATTCAAACATCATCTCAGCCCAATAAGTACTTGCCAAATCAATGTAGGAACACACAGAATGGAGCTATTGCAGAGTACTTTTAAAGCATCACATTCCAAATTCTTATTCTTAAAGAAGCAATAAAACACAGGACACATACCAAGGTCATTAGCAAGATGCTGTTTTAGCAGTGAGCTATTTCAGTCAAGTATAGATTGTTCCATGTCCAGAATTCCATCCATCTCACACAGAAGGATATTTTGCTCTGGTAGATGGCAGTCTTTTTTTCCTGATCAGCCACAAGAAAAGCTAAGGCTTATCCAGCATGTAGGAAGAAGGCAGTCCAGAATGAATGAATGGAAAACACCCTGCTGCCAGTAAACTTTGCTCATTTAAATTGTTGATAATCCGGTGGGTTTCTGATCCAGGATCCAAACGCCTGCTTCCGGAGTGCACTCCAGGCCTGCTGGTAAGTGGATGCGGCCTCCTTGTACTCATGGTATGTCACTAGCTTCTGCACCCTAATGCACACACACCACCAAGCACACAGGTTCTCACTGGACAGCTCACCACTGTGGCCAGCAAGACACCTCAGCAATAGGCTGGACAGATTTATTACAAGAGACTCAGGAAACAGGAGGATTTTGTTATGCTGTCCTATGCTGACTCTTACCTTCTTTGTAGGGAATTCACTAGAAAACAGCATGGATTAAAACAGGTAAGAATAAACAGAATGCTAGTTTTGTCTGGTCCTGGTGGAATCAGATAAAACAAGAATAACTGTATCTACTACTTGGTTTAAAATTTTCTATGTGTCTATAATTTCCACCATTAGGATCTAGCTGTTAGAAATTTCTCAGCTGCATTTTCCCAAAGCTCTTTCCATCTCCTATGTACTGCCAGCCAACACCCCTTCCCAAATCCCTTAGTGTCTCCGACTGCTGAAGAATGGCTGACGTGCTGAATAATATCTATAATACTCACACCCAGATAAAAAGATTTTCTTGTGACAAAGATTCTTTCCTTTGATCAAACTTGAGTCAGGCTCCTCTGAGCCCTCTTCTCAATCCAGCCCCGACCTTGAGCTCTGTCCTTGCCATCTCATAGCTGAAGAAACTGAGCCTCATGTCTCATTGATTCCGGTTTTATCCTGTTTCTACTCTTTCGTTCTTTGCCAAGATCTGAGGAGACCCAAGTTGTTTCTTCACTCACTTCAGCAAAGATTAAAGTTGCTAACTGTAGCAAACACTGATTTTAGTTGTTTGATCAATTTCCCATAGCTTTTTGGTGGTTAATGGTTGGGAACCACACACATGACTTTAACTTTACCTGAGCCCTCAGTTCCCCAAACAAGCTATGGTTAAGAAATCTCCCTCCCACATTTCTGTGTTGTGGGAAGTGGCTGACTGCAAAGAACGACTCTTCTTCATGGCTTAGACAGACTCATGAATGCCCCCGCCCCCGGTTTACCTCTAACAGGGCCAGACACAGAGCCCATTCTTTGTTTCATAATGATTAGCTGAACTGTTTGTACCCACCGACAAAATCTCAACAACATGCCTGCTAATTTGACCAAATATTAGTTATGCTTCTCTCCTTCCCCCAGACCCCCGAACTTTGAGCCACTTTCAGCCTGAGCCAGCATCAGCATGTGTAACAACCCCTTCTTTTAACAGCCCCTCCTGAGAATCAACACTTCCTGTTCAATTGTTCCATTCACAAGCAGTGATGAGAACAAAAGAAAAAGAGAAGAGAATGATATTCCCAACAGAATCTATTGCTCCCCAAGCACTCACATTTCCACAATGCTCTCCATCTGGAGGTGGAACAAGAGGAGGGCCTGTAATGGCCCAGGCCCCATCTCTACCCTTAGGCTCGTGTGACTCTGTATTACCAACTACCCATCTGCAACAGCTCAGGTCATACACATATCTGCAAATGGGGCCATGGGGATTGAAGAGCATGTGGTTAGAAATAAGTACCCACTGGTCTACCGAACCACCATTCCTGCCAAAGCTTCCTGCCATCCATAAGCAGAATTAAACCAGAAGTCTTCCTAAATATGAAATAACATAGATCAATGGCATCACCTGAGGGAGTCTGGCCACTTGTCCTCTGAAATACTGCTTAGCAGCTTCTGGAATGACCCAAAGAGCTCTACTTTGCTGATTCGGGATCTGTTTGGAAAAAGAAGACCAAGAAGATTTATTAAGTGTTTACTACGTACCAGGCCCCTATCAAAGATACTGAGCTTCACATGGTATCTTTTTAGGTCTGAATGTCCTGAGCCCCCATTTTCACCTTCTTGCACTTGGCAAGAAGAAAAATCCAGACCCAAGAGTCTGATTAGGTTGAGAGACAGAAATGATTCTCATCTTAAGAAATGTTATCAGGGACTTCCCTGGTGGTGCAGTGATTAAGAATCTGCCTGCCAGTGCAGGGGACACGGGTTCCATTCCTGGTCCGGGAAGATCCCACATGCCACGGAGCAGCTAGGCCCGCATGCCACAACTACTGAAGCCTGTGTGCCTAGAGCCCGTGCTCCACAACAAGAGAATCCACCTCAATGAGAAGCCTGCGTACCGCAACAAAGAGTAGCCCCCGTTCACTGCAACCAGAGAAAGCCCATGTGCAGCAACAAACACCCAACGCAGCCAAAAAAACCACAAACAAACAAAAAAACCCAAAACTCTCAAGAAATTTTATCAGTAGTGAAATCATCAAGGTGACAGGCTGAAATGGGGTAAAGACAGAGGGAATTACTTAATTTTGCCCCCAAGGATACCCATCAGCTATGTTTGGCTACCTCCTTTCAAGGGAGCTGGCCCCTTGGGCAACAATGCTTACAAAGCTTTGGGACTTCCCTGATGGTCCAGTGGTTAAGACTCTGCGCTTGCAGTGCAGGGGGCACAGGTTCCATCCCTGGTTGGGGAACTAAGATCCCGCATGCCACACAGCGTGGCCAAGAAAAAAAAAATTCAGTAATAATACAAGGATACTGGCTATCACTGCTTTTATCCAACATTATACAGAAGGTCTGGCCAGTAAGACAAGAAATAAAAGGAATAAAGATTGAAAAGCAAAAAAACAAAGTCATTATTCATAGATGATTGTGATATTGTCAGTTCTGGTCAGCACAATAAGTCAAGAAAAAAAAAGGAGTGGAGGTTTGGAAAGGAAATACTATTTGCAAAAGATAGACTATGTTCAAAAATTCTGAAAGAATGCCCAGATACATTAGTAGAATAATAAGAGTTAGCAAGGTTGCTGGATACAAACATTAATTGTAAGAGAGAAATAAACAACAACAAAAAAGTTGATTGCAGTAGCAATGACCAGAAAATGAAATGAAAGGAAATTACTTAAAACAGCATCTGTGGTAGCCAATCTCTGAATGGTGATTCTTACTTCCTGGAATTCATGCCATTATGCAATCCCGCCTCACAATGAACAGTGGTTATCTGAATAACCATTAGGAAATTGGGTTGGAGTGTGACTTCTGAGGCTACTCACAAAAGACTCTGTGGCTTCTGCCTTGCTCTCTTGGATCACCTGCTCTGGGGAGAAACCAGCCATCATGTTGTAAAGATGAATACTTGTAGCACTATAGAGAGACCCAAAGTGAGAGGAACTGAGGCCTCCTTCCAACAGCCAGCACTGACTGACCTTGCAGCCACACGAGTGAGCCATTTTGAAACTGGATCCTCCAGCCCCAGTCAAGCCTTTGATGACTGTAGTCTTGGCTGACATAATGGATTGCAACCTCATAAGTCCCTGAGTCAGAATTATCCAGCTAAGCTCCTCCCAAATTCCTGATGCACAGAGACTGTGAAATAATATGTTAATTGTTTTTTTAAGTCACTAGGGGTTTTTTTTTGGGGGGGTGTAATTTGTTACACAGCAACAGATAACTAATACATCATTCAAGAAATAAATCTAATATAAGATGTGAAAATTTATATGAAGAAAATCATAAAACTTCACTGAAATATATGTAAGAAGACCTAAATAAGTGAACATTCAAAACTGCTTGTTTTAAATTTGGGGCACAACTGCCAATTTGGCACCACCATTATATAGAAAGATATACACCCTATTCCTGGTTTGAAGACTTAACAATGAAAAATGTCAATTCTCCCCAAACTGAACTTTAAAAGTCTAAGAAAAGCCAAGACAATCTTGAAAGACAAGGCAAGAGGACTTTCCCTAACAGATATCATCTTATTATAAAACTACAGTTATTAAGAGTATGGTTTTGTGCAGGGAAAAACAAACCAACGGAACAGAACAGAATGCCCAGAAACAGATATATATATACATATATATATATATATATACACATATATATGTATATATATATAAAATACAGATATTCTATATAATACAGATACATACAGATATTCTGCATTTGATATGTGTTCACTTAAAACATGTAGATTTCACTGTGACGAAGTGAGAGAGTGGCAGGGACATATATACACTATCAAATGTAAATTAGATGGCTAGTGGGAAGCTGCTGCATAGCACAGGGAGATCACCTCTGTGCTTTGTGACCACCTGGACGGGTGGGATAGGGAGGGTGGGAGAGAGGATGATGCAAGAGGGAAGAGATATGGGAACATATGTATATGTATAACTGATTCAGTTTGTTGTAAAGGAAAAACTAACACACGATTGTGAAACAATTATACTCCAATAAAGATGTTAAAAAAAAAAACAAAAAAACCCATGTAGATTTCATAAAATTACTACAGTTTCTTTTTCTATAAAGAGTAGAAAATAAAATGAGTTTCTCTGACAGGGAGCTTGTATTGTATATGAGCGCCTTTTATACATACTATGTATTGGGTCATTGCAGGTGGACTAGAAATATGTTAGAGAAATGATATTTCTCATATTTTTTTCCACTCAATTAATAAAGTGGCCTGGTAGAGCTAATAAGGAGTTGTAGCTAAAGCTGCCACTAAGTAAGAACTGTCAGATTGAAATATCAATCCCCTTGAACTGAAAATGAACTTAAATTATAGAACTAAAATACTGTGCAAGTGTTTATATGACTGCATTAGAACTGAAAATTATTATTCAAGAAGAAAATAATCTGACTGTTCAATATTAGTGAAAATATATCCAAAGGGTGGTCACCAAAGGCAAATGTAATGTTAAATCTTTTATTCATCTAGTAGTTTAAGTGTGAATAATACTAATTCATATTGACTGATTAGACAATTAAGAAATTACTTTTAGCTAAGCCTTACAGCTTTACATAATATTTTGTCTAGCTCATTCACTGGTGTACCAACTACTTATATTAAGCTAACACCTCAAGGACTTGTAAGAAACAATTGAACATGCATGCTTCGAACATGGAGTTTAGGTGCTGATGTTATTCTCCTATAAAAGAACCAGGGCAATTTGAAGAGAAATTATTCTATATATTGGAGCAGGGAAGTGATGGTCCTGGAAAATCTCATACAGGGCAAAGAAATGAGGCTCTCTGGCAGCTCCCTATGCTTTCTAGGCCTAAGCATAAAAAGAGAGAGAATGAAGTTTATAGCTAATAGACACATATTAAGAGTAAAGCCAGGAGGCCATGACCTCAAAAAAGGGAGACTTAGAATTTTTTTCTTTTCAGACAACTAGCACTATATCAAGATTGGTTTTACCCAGCTGAAAACAAACATTATTTATGTTTTATTGTATATATGTCTTCAGGTAGATAAGTTGATATGTTCACTGTTACTTAGAATCAAAGATTTCATCTCCAGATTTAAGACTCTGAAACCATTTTTGGTGACATGACCACAAACTTTATTGCTCAAGAAGTCCAGAGAGTCTTACAGACTCAACATTTCCACTGTCCACATCACTCAGAATCAGCAAAAGAGGAACATCAAAAAATAAACTAATATCTTGCCCGGGATGCTCACATTTCCCTTTGAAATACTGATAGGTGAGCCCATGAGACTTTTGCTATAACCCAGGGGCTACCGATGTACAACTATGAGAGAAAATTTGGCTATATTATTACAGAGCATTAATGAAATATGTCAAGGCCTTAGTAATCAACCATGCCATGATCTGTAGTCTGGAGATGGGATCCACTCAAGGTTCATTAAAGAAACACAACACTTAAACCTCACTGGAAGGCTGCAAACTGGATTCTATTTACCACCAACACTGGGAGAAATGTCAAGGCCTCCAGTGTCACTGTGAAAAGCCATCAGTGACAGAGAGCTTAACAGCTTCTTGAGACCAGATCTGTAAAATGTTTTCAACATTCTTCCCTCTGGAGGAGCGAATGGCACCTTCTCTTATGAATGCTTTTGGTCTAAGTCACCTCATGAATAATGTGAAGGTGTTATATCTCCCTCCAGAGAAGTAAGACCTTTCTCAAGACTTGTTCAACAGCAGAACAGAGTGACCATAATAGTAATTCCTCTGTCAAGGAGGCCCACCCAATAACAACTACTGATGTCATCTGTGGAGCAAAATAATCTTGGTGGCTGCTAGCTGCTATGCTCCAATGAGCCCTAGTTCCTTATAACAGCGAGGATTACATTCTTAGATATTAGTCTTCCTGGTGAGCTGGTTAACACTACTGGTTGGTGTATCAAAGAGCTAGGAAAGCTATACATACATAATTTTTTAAAGATTACACATTCACATTTCACCCTAGCCCTATCTTTATTCTAACATACTTAGACACGCTTAGTTTTTTTTGTTTTGTTTTGTTTTTTTAAATCTCTTACCCTTCTCTTTTATAATCCAATGAGCCATGTAATGATCTCTCCAGGATGCTCTGGTAGCTCATCTGGGAAGGGAAGAGAATATTCCTCTTCAGGGCAAAGAGAATTTAAAAGGATTTTCCACTTTAGGGCAAAAGGTAAAATTAAGCTTCTTGAAAATGAGGGTCCTTTATCTGATTCCTGTCATTATCTCATTGTTTGCAATAAACACAAAGACTTAAAATAAAATATTACCTTTGAGTGTCGCACTAGTATTTTCAATGTTTCTAACATCCCAGTCTTGAGTTCATACTCCAGATCATTCTAAAAAAGGTGGTTCCAGGATAGCACTCAGGAATGAGAAGTGAGAAAACCCACTTTCCCCAGCAGCTGTTGGTCTTTAAAATTAAAGTAACTTTGACCCTTTCAAACATAATGTGCAGCTTCATTTGATGACTGAAGAAGAAATCTATCTTAACAAGATGTCTACTGCAAGCCCTGTACCATGTTAGAGGCACTCTCTCTCATTCAATTTTCACATATATATATGTGAAACATATATATATGTGTGTAACAGATACTATGAGTTACCCTTGCTTTATTGTTGGGAAAGTTGAGGCCCAGAGAGGTAAACTAACTTGCCCAAGTTAACACACTTGGGGGGAAAGGGAGCCAGGAATTAAACATCAGTCTCTTGAACTGCAAAGATTCTGCTCTTTCCACCATGAACTTCCTCCTGTGTATGGAGCCTGCCTTCTAAATGGAGAGACATCCACAACATGTCAGAGACCTCAGATCATCTACTCCAATATCCCTGTTTTACAGATATGAACACACTGAGTCCCAGAGAGCTACTGGACTTGTCCAAAGTCACCTGACAGCTGGAGACAGAGCCAGGGTGAGAACACGGGGCACTCCCAGTCACACATAAAACACTGACATATTGGGACAAACTGGAAAACAGCACTTTAGGAATCTGGAGAAAAGATGGTAATTTTGAGCCAGAAAGCACTTGTAAGCTTTTAAGGTAAAAGATGGTATAGGTTCACAGTGAAGAGCATTTAGACTTGAGCAAAGCAGCAAACTGAAGCCACAGGCAGGTGGGTGGGGCCAGTATGGGTTCCTGCTAGCCTGTCACAGCAAAGGCAGAGCTCAGCAGGAAGTGGTCCCTGTCCCTTGTGACCTGCTCTGTTTACACATCATGGCCTGTGGTTAACTGCTGGTCCCCAGAGAGATGCAGACAATGGCCTGAAGCAGGGAGGCCCTTGAGAAAAAACTGGTTAAAAAATGTCTACCCCTAACAATTTTGTAACTACTACTCAATTCAACAGCTTAGGGCTTCCCTGGTGGCGCAGTGGTTGAGAATCCGCCTGCCGATGCAGGGGACATGGGTTCGTGCCCTGGTCCGGGAAGATCCCACATGCCACAGAGCGGCTGGGCCCGTGAGCCATGGCCACTGAGCCTGCGCGCCCGGAGCCTGTGCTCCGCAACGGGAGAGGCCACAACAGTGAGAGGCCCGCGTACTGCAAAAATAAAGAAAAAATTTAAAAAAAAAACAGCTTAGGCCACCAAGAGGCAGGCTGGGTCTGCTGTATAGGCTGTTTGAACCCTGCTTAGTGTCTGTGAAGAAAAAAACTTTTTTTTTTTAAGTCTAAAAAGATGTAAGTTATTATTGTTTCCATTGAGGGAGACAAATAAGCATGTCAGAAAAGAAACAAATCCACCTGTGAACTTTAATTATAATACAACTTTTTATAAGGGTGTAATAAAGAAATGGAAAAGCCACTTAGAATGAAAAGAACTACCTGTAAATTGTGGGAGTCCTACAACAGTCACTCAGAGGCAGCTCAATCCAGACAGATGGAAATGCCTTTGGTGGGGAGGCTGCTACCTCATAGCCCCACCCACCCTCGTGTTATTGCAGACCCTCTGTGGCTCACTGGGAGGAAAAAGCAGAGGGGGCAAGATGAAGATTTAACAAAAGAAGAACCAATAAGGCAGATGCATGAAACTCCAAACACACAAGCATGAAACCCAAGTCTCATGTCCAACAGATCACATGCTCCACATTTCAATAAAAGCCAATTTGAAAAAAAAAAAGAAAAAAGCCAATTTGAAGATACAAAGTCTTGTTTTCATGGCATCCTTCTTGCCAGTCTGATCACTGTGCAGCTTCATAAATGATTCTCGGGTTCCAGCCTTGACCCACTAAACCAGAATCTCTAGTGGTAAAGCCCAAGAAAGTGTTCCTTTCAAATTTTCCAGGGAAAAGAACAGTTTTTCCAAGAAATGATGCTGAGACAAGGACATCCATGTGCAAAAGAATGAAGTTGGATCCCTACCTCACACCTTATAAAAAATTACATCAAAATGGATCAAAGTCCTAAACATAAAAGCTAAAACCATGAGAAGAAAACACAAAGTAAATCTTTGTGATAATGGTTTCTGACATATGATACTAAAAGCACAAACCACAAAATACAAAAATAGATTAAATGGACTTCCTTAAAATTTGAAACTTTTGTGCTTTAAAGGACACTTTCAAAAACTGAAAAGACAATCCACAGAACTGGAGAAATTATCTGAAATATATACCTGATAAAGGACTCATATCAAGAATATATAAAGAAATCTCTCAAATCAGCAATGAAAAGACAAATAAACCAATTTAAAAAATGGGCAAAAGGGCTTCCCTGGTGTGCAGTGGTTGAGAGTCTGCCTGCCGATGCAGGGGACATGGGTTTGTGCCCCGGTCTGGGAAGATCCCACGTGCCGCGGAGCAGCTGGGCCCGTGAGCCATGGCTGCTGAGCCTGTGCTCTGCAACGGGAGAGGCCACAACAGTGAGAGGCCCGCGTACTGAAAAAAAAAAAAGGGCAAAAGATCTGAACAGATATTTCTTTAAAGAAGATATACAAATGATTAATAAGTATAGGAAAAGATGCTCAGCATCATTAGTTATTAGAGAAACGCAAATCAAAACCACAATGAAATAGAACTTAGCACCCGCTAAAATGATTACAAGACAGACAATAACAAGTGTTGGAAAGGACGCAGGATAACTGAAATACTCATACATTGCTGATGGAAGTTTAAAATGGTGCAGCTGTTATGTAAAACAGTTTGGCAGTTCCTCAAAAGTTAAATATAAGGTTATCCCATGACCCAGCAATCCCACTCCTAGGTACACCCAAGAGAGTTGAAAACAAATGTCCACCCAAAAGCTTGTATATGAATGTTCAGAGCAGAATTATTATTCATAATAGCCAAAAAGTGAAATAACCCAAATGCCCATCAAAAGATGAACGGATAAAAAACTGGCATATCCATACAATGGAAAACAGGAATGAAGGAGTGATACATGATAAAACATGGATGAACCTTGAAAACCTATGCTAAGTGAAAGAAACCACATATTGTATGATTTCATGTAGTGAAAAGTTTAGAATAGGTAAATCCATAGAGACAGAAAGTAGATCTGTGGATGCGAAGGGCTGGAGAAGAGGATGGGGAATGACTGCTAATAGGTGCAGGGTTTCTTATTGTGGTGATAAAAATGTTCTGGAGGACTTCTCTGGTGGTACAGTAGTTAAGAATCCATCTGCCAATGCAGGAGACTCGGGTTCGATTCCTGGTCTGGGAAGATCCCACATGCTGCGGAGCAACTAAGCCAGCAAGCCACAACTACTGAGCCCGCATGACCTAGAGCCCGCGTGCTGCAACTACTGAAGCCCACACCCTCTAGGGCCCACCTGCTGCCACTACTGAGCCCGTGTGCTGCATCTACCGAAGCCCGCACGCCTAGAACCCGTGCTCTGCAACAAGATAAGCCACCACAATGAGAAGCCTGCACACAACAAAGAGTAGCCCCCGCTTGCCGCAACTAGAGAAAGCCCGTGCACAGCAATGAAGACCCAATGCAGCCAAAAAAAAAAAAAAAAAAGAAAAAAAAAAAAAAAAAAAGAAAATGTTCTGGAATTAGAGGGTGGTGAGGTGTGAATGCACTGCCACCATCTCCTTCTGCCTGGTGATATGCTATACCTGGCTTGAAGGCGTCCGATTCCTTTCTTTGTTGTTCCCTGCGGAAAGCCATTGGCGGTGACATCCAGTGGCTGCTCAGGAACTGCACTCCAGCTGATAGCTATGAAAAGATAAGATTCTGGGGTTAAAACTGTTCGGTTTTCTGTAAATGTCAGAGGTATTTTAATAAAAATATTCCTCTACCACTGAAGATTCATGAGAGCTGGATATGACGCCAGAGACAGTGGCTGCCACTCTGACGCTTGGCCTCCAGAATACAACAGTATAAGCGGTTCATGATTCATCACCACCACCATCATCATAATAGCTAACAATCATTGAGTATTTGTTACGTGATGCACACAGTAAATGCATGAAACAGAATTTCTCATTTACTCTTCGTAACAACCCTGACAAATAAATGATATTCTTATCTGAAGATGAAGGAACTGAGGCTAAGAGAGGACAAGTTGCCCAGGGTCATAAAGAGTGTGAACTTGACCCAGTGTGGGTATCTCCCGGGCCCACGCTACTGACCACTTGAGTGGTAAACTGCTACCCCAGGCTGGGAGGATGCAGTCCCTTCCAGGCCACTCTAATGTCCAGGGACAAGTTACTCCAGAGCAAGTGGAACCTGGATCCCTTACCTGCCCCACAAGGAACAAGTCGGCCTTGGTTCTCAGCCTTTTTTGACTGTACTGCACAGCGGCTCTGTTCAAATAGTAAATCTGACTGCTGTATTTTCACTTCTTGAACTCCAAAGCCTTTGGGTAAAGCTGAGACATTCTGACACCTGAAAGTGAGGGGAAAGGCATGTAGTTTAGGTTCACTCATCGAGAAAGAGAGTATCTAGGACTGTGGACCACATCACCACCCATGTCTCAGTGGGAGGCAAAGGCCTTAGAAGGTGTGTGGATTTATTTATTTATGGGGAGGATGGTATAGGAGGTTGTGACAGAATAGAATCCAGATCCTATGAACCTTATGGCTGAAGGAAGATCTCTTTCATCACTCTGAAGTGACAGCTATAAACGGAGTCACCACCCCTCAGGGACTTCAGTAACACTGAACTCCATTTCTCATACTGGCTGTGAAAGATTTGAAAACCTGAAGAAGAAATATTAACCTGTCGGCACCAGCTTCCTAGGGAGTCCTTAAAACAGGCCAGAAACCAAAACTATCCATTTTTTTCTCTTGAATATTTCACACAAAGTAGATGCCAACATGTAGTGGGTCTAGAACTGAGCAGACAGCAACTTAAAGTCTTGTAATCAAGAAAACATGGAAAGCAGAAAATGTCTTGGGCACAGTGCCTAGAATTGTCTTTTATTTCTTAACATATTTATTGGCATATATTTTATACACCATAAAATTCACCCATTTAAAGTTATAATTCAATTTTTTAAGTATAGTCACAGAGTTGTGCAACAAGCACTGCAATCTAAATTTTCGTCACCCCAGTGAGAAATCCTGCACCTAACGGCAGTCATTCACCATCCCCTTCTCCAGCCCCTGGCACCCATTAATCTACTTTCTGTCTCCATGGATTTGCCTATTTTGGACATTTCACTCCACGAAACCATACAAAATGTGGCTTCTTTCACTTAGCATAAGATTTTCAAGGTTCATCCATGTTGTGACATGTATCAGTCCTTCATTCCTTTTTATGTCTGAGTAACATTCCACTGCAGGGAGCTACCACCTTTTGTTTATCAATTCACCAGCTGATGGACATTTGGGTTGTTTCACATTTGGGCTATTATGACTAATGCTGCTGTGAACATTCATGTACAACTTTTATGTGGATGTATGTCTTCATTTCTCTTGTGTATGTACCCGGGAGTGGAATTAGTGGGTCATATGCTGGGGCTGCTTCCAAGAGTCAGCTTTAGGAGTGGTACATTTGACAAGGGCCCACAGACCTCCCCTGGTCATGGCCTTATCTGCCCTCAGTTACTACAGCATTAATCAGCTTTGGCTGCCCTTCTTTAGGGAGACCACGCTTGAGTGGTCATCATTTGTCTTTTTTCTTTTTAAAAACTTAACACTTATGTCTGAAGGTTTTTAAACATTATAACAGCAATATACGCACACTGCAGAAAAATTAGAAAATAGAATAATCACAAAGAAGAAAAAAATCACCCATAATACCACAACTCAGTGGTAATCATATTAATACCTTGGTGTATATCCCTTCTATAAATTTTTTTCTACGGGCATATATACTTTAAGACCAAAACGAACTCATTTTACCTTCTAAATTGCTCTTTAAACATTACGAGCATCTTTCCATGTTAAATATTCATCAATATTAGTTGTAACAAAAATCACAATCCTCTATTGCTGGCCGTTTCAGTGATGTCCTTTTTTTTTTTTTTCCTTAAATTAGTACACACAAAGCTAAATATTTGAGCACTTTCTTAATTATTTCCTTAGAACAAATTCTTAACTCTTTGTACGTATGTATGTATGTCTAGGCTCTTTGGACATATTCTCAGACTGCTTTTTGGAAAGACTCTTCCCTCCCTGCCCTCTCACCTCCCAATCAGTGCTCTCTGCATGGCCTCCTGGCTGAACGGGCACTTCCCAATGACCACAGCTGACAGGTAGATGGGCTCTTCTAGGAAGTGCATCAACAGTGCCCCCTGGCATCCGAGGACGTTCCACCGTGCCAGCTTGTCACTGCAGGACATGGAGCAAGTCCTGTCCCCACGGCCTGGCTTCACTCGGAGCAGCCCCACCCGGTGATAGGCAGCACCAGGCTTCCCTGAGTCTCCAGCTTCTCCAGGCACACACTTGGCTCCAGTTCTATAAACGTCCACCACTTTGGCGCCCCCGGGGGCCATTCCAGTGACAGTGGCTAGTTCCTCTGCAGTGAGATTAGAGCTGCTGACATCTGGTGAATTAGGGCCACTTTCCTGGTTGCCAAAACTCTGATGGTGAGCCATACCATCAGGAGTCCTGGGCTCAAGCCTCATCTTTTTGGTCACAGGACTATCTGAGTCTTCACATTTCCTTTTATCTTCAGGAGCTTCTAGGTTATCACTAGCTTCTACTGATGGGTTATCGGCCCAATCTCTACTGACAGGACAGCAAGGCTGATCTTCAAACTCAAGCATTGGAATGATGGAGGCATCCCCACCTGTAGGAGAAGAAATCACTTAAACCAGTGGTTCTCAAAGTGAGGCCACCAGACCAGCCACATAAGCATCCCTTGGGAACTTGATAGAAATGCAAATTCTTGCGACCCACAGTAGCCCTGTTGAATCAGAAACTCTAGAGGTGGTACCCAGCAGTCTGTTTTAACAAGGTCTCCAGGTGATACTGATGCAACGTCAAGTTTGAGAACCACTGACTTAACTGAAGCTTAATTCTATTCTCCCAGCTACCTGAGATGAATTAAGAACACTTGGCCAAATTTCCCTAACAAGAATTCTCTGACGTTCTTGCTGAAGACCATATCCTAAACCCAGTGAGCTAGACTCTCTCAGTGGGAGGAGTCTTGAAAACTGAATTGTTTAACAAAGATCCCAGGTGATTCTTACCACAGAAGTTTTGGAAACACTAGATTAGACCAAGGTTTCTCAACCTCCACATTGACATTCTGGGCCAGATAATTTTTTGCCATGGGGGCTTGCCCTATATATTACAGGATTATAATTATATATTAGCAACCTCCCTGGTCTCTACCTACTAGATACCAATAGCACCCCTGAGTCTGACCACCAAAAATGTCTGCAGATGCTGCCAAATGTCCCCTGGGCAGCAGAATGATGCTGAGTTGAGAACCCCTGGCTTAGAATGAGCACAGTTTCTCAAGTGCATTTTGTGGAATATTATTCCATAAGGTGCCTTGGAAAACAAAAGTGGATGGTTGATTTCATGGTTAAATCAGTTTGGCAAATAATGCTCACAATTTCCCCATCTTGCATATCCTCACAATAAAGACTCACAGTAAATTACACAACTGGTGTTTCCCCGAGCTGGTTTAGAGATTTCTGACCCACTCTGTGTTTACAGGTAATCAAAGAAAACCAGGTCAGTAAAAAGCACACCTCCCCTGTGAGAAGGGAGCTTCTTCTTCAAACACGAACGTGTACTGCTTTTCTAAAGTGTGTAAATAATACATCTGTGGTCTTTATAACCTAAGAGTGGGAAAGGCAAGAGATGCAGAAGTGGGAGTGTTGCCAGAGAGGCTGGCTGGCAGGCTTCCAGAGACCTCACAAGGTGACAGTGACTTTGGAGAATTCCCCAGGGCCCACCTCCCACTCTGAAGGCTCAGAGATTTGATCTTGACAGATGCCTGAACTCTAGAGGCTGACTCATGCTAATACAGCTCACAAGTACCAGTCTGAAGTAGCCAATCCAGGCACCAACTTATCAATTAGTAATGAGGAATAAATGTCAAGGGAGCCAAATGGTCACATTCTCTAGGTAGTGTTCTTTCTCCCTGCAGACACACCATGGGTGGACATCACACTGTAAAAGATTACCCGTCACCCTGGGAGTTAGATCAGTGGTTCTAAATTTTGATTTCAAAGACCAGTAAAATCTCCAGAAGATTTTAAGATGAATAGAGTGTTGACAACTTTTTACTCCACCACGTAAGATCTTTAAAAATCCTATTTATCATTATTTAAAAACTACATAAAAATCTCATAACCTTTAAATGGAAAGAAATTAGTGTTTTGAAAAACTCAGAGTAGTCCTGATTTTTCTCATCTGGCCATGGACTAGTACTCTCTCACAAAGCATTACCAGCCTGTAGACCACTGATTTATGTAGTTTGATTAGGCGGTCAGGCCAGCTGTGATCTCCAGATGTATCTCTCTCCACAAGAATGCTACACCTCCCAATGGGATCAGCCAGGCCCTGGCTATTCAAAATGTGATACATGGGCCAATACCACTGGTTCCACCTGGGAGTTGGTTAGAAATGCAGATCTCCGGCTCTACCCTAGACCTACTGAATTTGAATCTGCATTTTTACAAGATACCTGAGTGATTTATATTCATATTACAGTTTGAGAAGCACTGAGTTAGGAAACAACCTATCAGGGCACTGCTAAGAATAGAGTACGGATGAGTCCTGCCTCCCTCTGTATGTCATTTTCCTGTTCTTTCATAAGCTATATTATATTTTTGATTTGAGTTAAGATCTTCAGTTATTGTCTCTTAAGAGTGATCACCTATCTGCTCTAATTGCATAGTTAGTTTTAAAATTTAATACTCAGGGGACAATCTTATATCCTTATTTCAAAGTTTTTAGGGTGAGGAAATTTTACTACCATCCCTGAACTGTTGTCTACAAAGGGTAGAAATTATTCCCAATTTTCAAGACAGAAGAACAAAGGATAGAAAATCGGCCAGGTCTGGTCTTCCCACCTAATGCAACCATAGCACCTGAACATCCATCCTCTTACAACTCATCAAAATTTACCTTAACTAACCATGACTGTCTACATTTCCTAAAAAACTAAAGGGTAAGCAAAGGACTAGTCTTATTCACTGCTACATAACCAGTATGTCACACTTGCCTGACAAGGAGTAGAAAATTTATGTTTAATGAATGAATGAAATGAGTTTCAGGATAAATCACTATAGAACTCAGGGCTTTGGACCTCTAAGCCCTATTGCTGGTTTTGGACCTTGTGGGGTCTCAGCTTTAAGCTTCCCAATCCTGCTTGGGAACTGAGAACTGAATAATAGTATGAGTGAAGCTCCCTCCACTTTTCCTTGGTAGAGACATGATTAGGCAAACTGGGCTGATCACAAAAAGGCACTATCAATGGTTGTAGCTACACTTCATCTAAGGTGTTTTTTTGAGAAACTATGGATAAGACAACAATAAGGAAGCAGACAATGTAACATGAATCCAAAGGCATTAATATACTTACAGGGTGTATGGCTGGAGAAAAACACAAACAAGAGGTCTGGTCTGAGTTTCCACAGTTCTCTCTGAGTTCCTGGGACAAAGATGCTATCCTCCTTCAGGGTGGCTGCCAAGTGGAGCTGATGGAGAAGGTACCTAATGGGGTGCAGGATGTTATCAGAACAACCAGTCTCTGTGGTAAAGGGAAAGACTGTGGCTGCGTGATTACTAAGAAAGAAAGAGATACTGCAGACCAATGGGACTGGTAGCGATTTGGAATTATGAGAATGACCTAGCCCAGTGATACTCAAAATGCGGTTCCTAAAACAGCAGCATCAGCATCAGCTGGAATTGATTAGAAATGCAACTTATCAGGCTCCACCCGGATTTGCTGAATCAGAATCTCTGGGGATGGGCCCGGCTATCTGGGTTTTAACAAACCCTCTAGATGATTCTGATGCACACCAAGCATGAGAACCACTGTCTAGACGAGCACTATTTTAAGTGCAGTTCAGAGGCCTACATAATCAGTATTACCTAGGAGCTTATTAGAAATGCATATTCTGGGGCCTCCACCCAAGCTAAATCAGACAGTTTGGGGATGTAGCGTTACCTTTGGAAACTCCTTCTGGCTATGACCTCAGCATGGCTATCATTGAGGATGTCTCCTGTGGCAAAGACAGGACATTGGTGAAGACATATGGAACCTGGAGATTCCCTGGTTCCTAAAAGCAGAACATAGCAGCTTCTCCCAGCACCCAGAATGGCCATGTAGCTCCTGGAGGGCTTTGCCTGAAAGTTTTACAATCATTACTGGCAAAGCATTTCCAGCAGGGTTTCCTCAACTACTGACATTTAGGGTTGGAAAATGCTTTGTTGCATGGGGCAGGGGGGCGCTGTCCTGGGCTTTGCAGGATGTTTAGCAGCATTCCTGGCCTCTACTCACTAGAGACCACTAGCGTATTCCCCTCTCCCCAGTTTTGACAACCAAAATGTCTCCACATGTTGCCTAATGTCTCCTGGGGGGCAAAACCTCCCCTAGCTGAGAACTCCTGATTTATAGGGAAATCTTTATCTGGAGGAGAGGAGTCCAGATCTTTTGTACCCTCATGCCATACTTGTGCTCATACTGATAAAATTCCATCGAATTCTATCAATAGTGGTCCTGGAACAGCTTCATCATATCCAGGAGGAAAGGCTAGGAGAAGGAGGAAAGCAAACTGGAGGAGGAATCTGTTAACGGGTAATCCATATTCTTTCTCGTGCCAAAATCTCCATTTAATTAAAGATTGCTTTGTGGGGCTTCAGATCTAATATGGAATAGCTAAGCCCAAGGAACTTTTGGTTTGAGCATGAAAATACTGGCCAACTTTCAAGCCACTCAGAAAGATGTTCTTGGTGGCCTTTGCTTCCACAGCTTACTTCCATTCTTTAAATGAGTTCTGTCCTTTCAACTGGAGCGACAGTCAGTGGGAACTGAAAGGTCAGCCACCTTTGCTCTGCCGAGGAGAGGAACGGATGACATGCACACTGGTTTCCAAAAGCTCCTGAACAGGCCCTGTTCAGACCCCACCGGGGCTTACCGCTCTTCCTCATTTTGGACTGGCCTATGCATTTGGTTCCTGTTCCCATTGAGACAACTTCCTTTGTCACTAAGGGGAAAAAAACAAATCATTAAGTGAGCTTGCAGAATCTGAATGGTCTATAGGTTTAATAAGTCTGCACATTGAGTCCCCCAAAGGCTGACTCAACTGTGGACTGCGGTTCCAGCACGGCCATCTACCGCCACCAGAGGTACGCCGCCCCCTCGCGGGAGCAGCGGAACACGCCCAACATCGCAGGTTACACCCAACCGCCAAAGTCCCTGCCTAGCCCTGGGTAGTTCTATCATCTCCTACAGGGAGAGACAGCGCTCCAGGGAGAAAAGGTCTCACCTTGCACCGGTCTGTCAGGGCGGTCGCAGGTCTGGTCAGCTGTAGGTTGTATCTTCACCACGGCTGCGAGCAACGTCCACTCGCGGTTGGGCGCAGGCTTCCCTTGCTTGGGCAGCGTTCTCCCATAGTGCTCATAACAGAGCCGCGCAATCTCATCCGCGGTCCACATGGTGCGAGCTGGTGCTGAGGCCCGGATTAAAACCTACAACCATCAGAAGAGCAGAAAGGAGAACGAATGCAAGATGCTACAACCCTGCACCGGGGCTTCGACAGGCATTCAGATACAGCCCATTCATGTTCATACTGAGGTTTCTCAGTTCGGAACCCTATGTATCATCTTCTCCTACTACCCCTCTGCCTTCTTTTCATCTTTAATGAAAGACCAAAGAAGTCCCAAATCTCACAACCCCAGAAGATACCCTATTTCTTCAAGCTGCTTTTTTTTCTTCTTCTAATGTTATACATTTGACATGTTTCTAATGAATCTGAACCTAACTACTCAAAATGAAAGCATATGAGAGGGAAGTATCCTTGTTACTCCAATTTTCGTTTGGAAATAGCATGTAAAATACTGAGGCTGCAGACCTCAGCTTGCTTTGGACAGACTCTCACCATACAAAGTTTATCTTTCCAGGGAGAAGGTTTTTCTTTTCCGTTCTCTTTTTCAGACGTTTTACTTGGCATTCCGTCATAGCAGATAGTTTACCTCCCTCTGGTAAACCTCCACTGATGCCCCCATCAGGAAAGCAACCCTTTAATTTCTTCTACAGCGTTTTATAATGCAGAGAGGAGAAGTGACAAGAGTCTAGTGGTTTCTCTCCAGTCAAGTGTTCTGCTTCTCAGAGTGAGTGCTTTGGAGTTACCATTTCTGGATTCTCATCCTGCTTTTGCTACAAAGTAACTGTGCGATATTGCGTAATTACTTAACCTTTCTGTGTCATCTGATAATAGAGACAGCAGTATGTAATCCACTGGAGTTACTGCGAGGCTTAAATAATTACAAAAAGCAATTGGTACAACGTTGAGCATAATTAATGGAAACTGAGATTAATATTACAAAAAAGAACACTTGAATTTCCTGATTGATTTGCCTTGAGCTCCTTATCAGGTAGTGGAACTGTAATGGACACGTAAAACCATGAATAAGAAACCATGAAGCAGATCAGACCTAAAAGAGGCCTAGACTACTTCCCCGGAAACACTCTCACTCTTTTGACTATGGATGCTCGCTCAGTGCCCTCATTTGGACCCAAATGTGTAAAAAGCTTCCTAGTAGAAAATAAGATCATATGGTGATGGACAAAGCCAGACATGTCACACACAAACACACAAAAAGGCTCCACTGAACCCCAATGCATATAGCAGACAACTGACTTTTCTACAAGGAGACAAATTGCATTGTGTTTAATTAATTAAACAAGGAGGCCATTAGACTGATGAGGCTCTAATGCTGTGGTGGTCTATTTAAGCAAACCAAGATCTAAGCATGTTGGGCTTCCCTGGTGGCACAGTGGTTAAGAATGCGCCTGCCAATGCGGGGGACACGGGTTTGAGCCCTGGTCGGGGAAGATCCCAGATGCCGCGGAGCGACTTGGCCCATGCGCCACAACTACTGAACCTGTGTGCCGCAACTACTGAAGCCCATGCGCCTAGAGCCGGTGCTCCACAACAGGAGAGACCACAGCAATGTGAAGCCCATGCACCGCTAGGAAGAGTAGTAGCCCCCGCTCTCCACAACTAGAGAAAGCCCGCGCGCAGAAACAAAGACCCAACACAGCCAAAAATAAATAAATTAAATTAAATTTTAAAAAAAAGTTAAAGTTAAGGTAATTAGGCTGCCAAAGGACAAAAGGCTTTAGTGGGGTTGGAAGTGAAGCCTACTTCCCTTAGGCCCCCTCCTCAATATCCTCCAGGGGCCCGGGAGGGGCCCATTCGGAGACTCCAGGCCCCTGCAGCAGGGACAACGTACGTGCCTACCCCCTTGGGCTTTGTGGGATGCTGCCGAGAGGCCACGCGCCCCGCACTCGTCCGTAGCAGGAGCTCTCGGCTCAGGGGGACGTTGGCATTTCCCTGAAAGAAGCCGCATTTTCCCACCGGACGCGCGGTGGGAGAGGCGCGGTCCTGATATCCTCTCCCCACACAAAAGGGCTCCGGAAAGTCGGACAGAGGGGACCTCACCCAGGAGCCCCAAGGTCCCCCTTATTTGCGCGCCCTCAGCCACACGACCCCACCGCCTTCACGAACGCTCCCCTCCCACCTCCACAACGCGCGCTCTCGAAGGGAACGAACACAGCCCGCGCAGCGAAACGGGCGTGACGTCACAAAGAGGAGGCTCTTTCAGGCCGGTCTCCGGAGGCGCGCAGTGCACGCTGGCCCTTGTAGTCGTTCAGGGGGCGGAGCCAGGGGAGGCTGGGCTGATCCTTAGAGTCTAGCGACGTCCGGCGCTGTGCTTAGGTACCGGTTAAATGGACTCACGGAAGGTGACTCCCCGGTAGGATAGATTCAAATAGTAGAACGATGTCGTATCGTGGAACACTAGTCTGAATTTTTGTCTAAAACAGCGATGTCCAGTAGAAATATAATTCGAGTCAGATATGTAAAAAATTTATGGTAGCTACATTTAAAAAAGTCAAAAGAAATAAGTGAAATTATTTTTAACCATATATTTTATTTAACCCAGCATATTCAACATATTTCAACGTGTAATCAATATTTTTTAATAAATTTGAGATATTTTACATTTTTTTCATACTAAGTTTAAGAAATCTGGTGTGTATATTACACTTACAGTACATCAAAGTTCTGACGAGCCACATTTCAAACGCTCAATAGCCATATGTGGTTAGTGGGTTACCGTATTGGACAGCTCATGTCTTAAACCTTCAGATTGTCAGGTATAGGTAGAATAGCTGTCCTGGATAGTTCAGAAGCCTGTACCATTCAGCAGCTGTATATCTCAATTACTAAAGATGAGAGAATTCACTTTTCTTACTACCCATCAAAAGCTAGAGAAGAAGTGCAACTTACTTGACCCCCATCTTTCTCTCTAGATCAGAGGAAAAGGGCCACAGGCCTCCTCCAAGTGTCAGGACCCTGATCCTCATTCCTCTCTCCAACATGTTTATTTTTTTGTTTTGTTTTTTGTTTTTGGCCATGCGGCATGTGGGATCTTAGTTCCCTGACCAGGGATCGAACCTGCGCCCCTTGCATTGGAAGTGCGGGGTACTGCCGGGGAAGTCCCTCCAGCATATATATGTGTGTGTGTGTGTGTGTGTGTGTGTGTGTGTGGTACACGGGCCTCTCACTGTTGTGGCCTCTCCCATTGTGGAGCACAGGCTCCAGACACGCAGGCTCAGTGGCCATGGCTCGCGGGCCCAGCCGTTCCACTGCATGTGGGATCTTCCCCAGACCCGGGCACGAACCCGTGTCCCCTGCATCGGCGGGCGGACTCTCAACCACTGCGCCACCAGGGAAGCCCCCTCCAGCATTTTTAATCTGCGACTGACTCCTTGTCTTTAAGGACTCCTGGTGGGGGAATCATCTTCCAGGGTTAGTTATCTCAGGGATTAGTACCACCATTTGTCTAGTTGCATAAACTGAAAAGTGAATCACCTTGTCATTTCCTTTCCCTTCACCCCCATAATATAATCCAATATATAATCCATTACTAAGTCCTGTTGAGCTTTCTATCTCGAGTCCATCCAATTCTGTCCATTTTCATGGCAACACCCTAGTCCGAACTGCTGTTGTCTCCCTCTTGGACTGCTTGTTAACCTTGGACTTTAACCTCTTTCTGCCCAACTCCAATTCTTTTTCACAGAGCAGCCAGACTGATGTTTTCAAAATGACAGATATGATGTCACTCCCCTGCTTAAATGCTTCAGTGGTTTCCCAGCACTTTTAAAATGCAGACAAAGTCCCATAGTAGGGCTCACAGCCCTATATGACCAGCACCCTCCTGCTTCATCTGTTGGCATATTTCTTTGGGTTTTTATATCTAGTGGTATTGGTTTTCTTGTTCTTTCCTCGTCAGGGCCTTTGCACTTGTTGCCACACTATGGAAAGCCCTTCCTTCCCTTCTTTGACTAGTTAGCGCTCTATCTTCCTTCAGATCTCAGATCTGATGTCCTCAGGGAAGCCTTCCTTAACTAGATCTGTTAGAGTTTCTCAATACCCCATGGATCTCTCCTTCAAAGGATTTTCCAGAGTTGCCATTTTTTGTTTTTTTGGGATGATTTATTAAATATCTATTTTCTTAAAGGATTTTTTTAAGATTTAATTTTATTTATTTCTGGCTGTGTTGGGTCTTCATTGCTGCGCACGGGCTTTCTCTAGTTGTGGCGAGTAGGGGCTACTCTTCGTTGTGGTGCGCGGGCTTCTCATTGCGGTGGCTTCTCTTGTTGCGGAGCACGGGCTCTAGGCGCGTGGGCTCAGTTGTTGTGGCCCACGGGCTCTAGAGCGCAGGCTTAACTGTGGTCATGGGCTTAGTTGCTCTGCGGCACGTGGCATCTTCCCAGACCAGGGATCAAAGCCATGCTCCCTGCATTAGCAGGAGGATTCTTAACCACTGCACCACCAGGAAAGTCCCCTTCCAGCTTTCATTCTGTCATTTTTCCTGCTAAACCGCACAGACAACATGTCTACTGCTGCTTCAGTTGCTCTATCCCCAAGCTCTCTGAGGCCAGACAGCTGGCATCTACCCCCAGCCTACTACTAAACAGCTCTCGAAAGATCACTTGTGACCTCAACAAGGATTACCTTGTTGCCTTTTCCAATGGTCCACATTGACAGTACAGTGGTGCCTGAAGTCCAGTCCTTTATCCTGGTGAGTTTTTTCATTTTAATTAACACCACCTTGCTGAAGGATGTGCCATATGATGTGTTTCTTCTGAAATACCACCTGGTCATCTAACCAACACTGCCAAGTGCTCCTGGAGCCTATGTTCAACACCAGCAAGGAGTGAGTTTCTCAGCACTCCCTGTAGTTCCCAGTTAGGTAATTCTGCGTGCTTAGATCATTTTACCAACCGCAAAGTAAGAACCTGCTCTGTGAAAGGAGACTGGCAACTCCTAAGCCGAGACGCTTGCAAAGGTTTTGCTGAAGTGCAAGAGACAAGTCCTTTGTTGTCTCATTGGAGAAAAGTATCCCCCAGCTGCCTCCCTGTGTCGTGGGCTCTCTTTTAACAGCAGGCCCCCAGCCATACCCTTATCACATTCTTAGCTCAATTGAACTGTGCTGAAAATGCGAAGACACCAGACTCACTATTCAGCATTCTATTCACTCTTCCCACCCAATGTCTAACAAGCCTGTTAAATTTAATTATGTCCCCTTTCCCTGCTTCATGTTTCTTCTTAGCATGCATCACCACCACAAATAACATGGATTTACTTGTTTGTTTGTTTAGTTGCCCCCCAAACTCCTGCCCCTAAAGCAAGAGTATAAGTTCCACAAAAGCAGGAACTTGGCTTCTGTTCACTGCTGTGTACAATGGCTGGCACATAGCAGACATTAATATAAATTTGTTGAACGAATAAAGTGGTAAAATCCTAAACATTCATTATGTCAGCTGTCTGAGAAACAAGATGACATTCCAAAAGTAAAAAGAGTGATGAGACAGGAGTAGAGACAAATGGTTTATTTGGTAACAAGGAGTAAAAAGGAATTCTTAATTCCTCTTCTCTCTTTTGATGGCTGACGTGAAATGTGATAGTCAAACAGACAGCAACACACACAGGAGTTCCCTGGCAGTCCTTGACCTTCTGCACAAACGCAAAGATGCCCAAGTCATACGACTTGCTGTTGTTGTTTTCTAGACGGCAGTGCCGGCTGCTGTGCTTTCCAGTCCATCAGCGGTGGCTACATTCTCCTTCTTGTCTTCGGGTTTCATGGCAGGAAACAGAAGCACTTCCTACAGGAGAGAGAATGCATTCTGAAGCTAAGACACGCTTTTTCCTGGCTATCCACCTACTCCTTTCTCCCCTCATTACTGTTATCACCAAAACCCAGAGATCTGTGTTCTTTTATTTCAATTCAGTCCCTCTCAGTTACAGAGGATGGAAAAGAAGAAATGCACAGTGCTGCCTAGGGTACAATGTCAAAAGGAGGAATGAACAGAGAGGTTCTCTTCAAATAAGATTCCCTCAACTATAAACATGGGATAGCAACAGTTTCTACACATCATAAGCTGACTTAAGTTAAATGAGATAATGCATGTAGATGGCTTAGCATGTTCCTTGGATCCTTAAGAAATGTGAACAATTAGTGTTTCTTCTGCCTCAGGTTGAAACCCCCCCCAGTTCTGTAAGGTCAGATGCTCTGCCCCTCCTCCTGTGAAGTCACCTGTAACTCCTCTGCCTGCCCCTCCTCCTAGCCCAAAGCCCTCTCTTTCTGCTCCAGGCCCGCCACACCCCGCCTCCAACACAGTGGTGGCTCCTTCAGGGTCTCCTCATACCTTGATGTTATTGGAGTCTGTGAGAAACATGGTGACGCGGTCGATGCCCATGCCCCAGCCGCCTGTGGGGGGCAGCCCGTATTCCAGGGCAGTGCAGAAGGTTTCATCTATGAACATGGCCTCGTCATCGCCAGCAGCTTTGGCCTGGAAGAGGAGAACCACACAGCGACGTTGCTCTAGGCTGTGCTCTCTCAGCGTCTGAGTGAGCATGTGAAAACGTCCAGAGGCGTTATCATTCCAGGGATGCTCTGGACACCCAGCACTTGCTGGGAATTGGTTTCCCAGTAACTCCAGGATGGAGCCATTTCTTTCAAAGACCTGGAGGTCAGGACTGATGAACTCTATCTCAGGACACATGCAAATTTCTCTGCAAAATGAAAATACTTCTACTGCCTGGGGCTCTTCGAGTCCAGTGAAACGCGTTTTCTTTCAGAGAGGCCGATGATTCCCACTTCCCGGACCACCCATCAGTGGCAGCGCTAGTGCAGGCAGCCTGTGGGTGCTCTGGCTTCTCATCCTCACGCCACCTCAATAAATGTACCATCTAAGAAAAATTATGTTCTTGTCAAGTGTCACACTCCTCAAACAGATAGTCATGCCTAAGCTCCATTTATATAGAAATTCTATGGCCAAAACTAGTCAAGTTCTCCATCTTGAAATGTGACTTCCTCCAGTGACGCCTGTGGCTTTCATCCTTCATTCTGCTGAAGTCACCAGGAGTTGCAGACAAGACAGAGACCAGGGTTAAGGCTGGTATCTTCTGGTGAGTGGGCACACATTCCTTCCTTACCTTGGCCTGTTCTTCAAAAAGCTGCCGCTGTCGCACAGGGTCATTCAGCTCAGTGTAGGCATTGCATATTTCCTTTTTCATGACAAATAGCTCAAAGCGTTCAGTCAGACCCTCTTTAGAGCGGTGCCTGGGGCCAGGAGACCAAAGAAAGGGGAGGGTGAAGACGCAGGTTCATTAAGAACATCTGGTACAAACAAGAATTCCTGAAATCTAGTTGACTCCAAATTGTTACTGATTGTGATCCAAAGCCTGCATGCATTCTTGGCACCAAATCATTTGGTACATTAGTGAGAAGGGTTAGAGACAAAGAAGCTTTAATTATCTTCACAATAGGCGTGTGTGATAGACTGATACACTGAACCATACCCCCTGTATTCATGCCCTTCTGTAGTCCGTGCCATACTGCCTCTGGGCTGCTCATATGACTTGCTCTGGCCAATGGGATGTCAGCAGAGGCTTGATATGTGTTTGCACATCAGGATTTATTCTTTTGGAATGCTTCCACTTGGAACCCTGGCTACGCTGCCAGAGGGGCCCCAGCGGATGAGATCCCATGTGGAGGAGATGCAAGGTGCCCTGGCAGAGTTCCCAGTTGAAAAGAGCCACTTGAGTTACCCTAGCCAATACCACGTAGATTAGAAAGACTACCCAATGAACCCACAAACTCTGGAGAATATTCTCAACTGTTTTATGTCGCTAAGCTCTGAGGTTATGCAGCAAGAGGTAACTGCAACACCGTGCTTTATCTTACCATTTGGCCAGAGGACTCATTATCTGCGGGTGATCACAGATGAACGTAGGATTGATGCACGTCACTTCCAGGAACTCCCCAACAAGCTTAAGGAGAAAGCAGAGTTAGAGAGCCCTTCTAAATGGCATTTTGATCATCTCTGTCTTGATGGTAGAGGCCTCGGACCCTAACCCTATACCTGATGCTATAGGGGTCTATCCTAAGCTTCTCAATGGTTGGTAATAAGGTAACGAACATAACTATTTGGCACAGAGCTTAGTACAGCAGGAATTCAAAACTTGTTCTCTCATTAGAGCTTTCCTGTGAAGCTGTAGAAGTTCATTCTCTACAGTGGAGTTCACCTTCATAGGGAATAGGGGGCGTTACCTCTGGCTGAGGGCATGTACTAGAAGTGCACGGCCTTTCACCTTATCAAGGAGCCTGGCTGTGGTCCGAGGTGGAGGGCATTCAACAGCTTTTGCCACACAGATATCATCTAGTATTTTGCGAGTTTCTGTAATACAAACATACAAGTTAGGACAGAAGACATCACACTACCCCATTAAGAGGTATATAAAGAGAATAACGTGGGAAATTCTAGCCCTGACCTAATCTAATTCAGAGCTGAACAGGAAGGAGGGCCCTACAGTGAAGGGGTGCATCACTTTACCTTCGGTTTCGAAGAGGTTCGTTTCTGGCAGTTTCACGCCCAGGGCTTTCTCAAGCTCTTCTACCATGCTGATTTTCCGGAAGGGTGGGGTGAAGTCAATCTCACAGGCTTGGCCCTCTGGGCCATCTGGATGATAGGTGACCTTGTAACTGCCTGTAATGTGTTTCACCATCCCTGGGAAAGAAATGTGTCATTTAAAGAGGACCAACAGGAAGTCCAATTGAAAGCGGCATACCAGCCCTTCAGACATGTGTGAAAGACAAAGGGAGCAGAAGGGGTCACCTGAAATCATCTTTTCTGTGATTTCCATGAGATCATGATAGTCTGCATAGGCCATATAGAATTCACAGGTGGTGAACTCAGGATTGTGAGTCAAATCAATTCCTTCATTCCGGAACTGGCGTCCGATTTCATAAACCCGGTCGATGCCACCAACCACCAGCATCTAATAACAACACACGGCCACGGTCACGGCAGCTAATCTTGTCTTACTGGCTAGGGAAAGTGTCTGGCTGCAAGAGCTGTAACTTGGATTTCACAGCTCAAGGCATGCTTTCAGGTCTCTACCCAACTGCTGAGGGCCCTACTCTCTTTAGGCCTTTGCGGACAGTCACCATTCTGGCTGTCCGGGATCACTGAACTCTCTTCCTTTGTCTGGGGTGTCCCTCATCTTGTGAGTGTGAACCTCCCCAAGAAAGAAGCCTCTTTTGGGGTTAGGATGTAGGCATGTGACCTAAGTTCCCCAACCTGTGAAACTTCAACATGCAAAGAAGATGCAGGCATTGCACAGAATCCCTTCCGGTGAAGGGGGCCAGAGATATCTGGCTTATAGAGGTAGTGACTGCAGAAGTCCCAATGGCAATGACCTGTGCCTAGTGCCAAGCTTATGAGTTGTGGTAACTCTCCTGACTGGAAGATACTGCGTTCTTCATGGGAACAGCCCAGTGACATGATTCAGAATCATTCCTAGTTGTGTGGTCTCCAAGCCTGATTCTCTGACCTTCCTGGAAATTAGTGAGCTTCCTTATATATTCAAATACATTTTTTTTTTGCTTAAACACCATTAACAGCTTTTGTCGTTTGCAAGTAAGAATCTCAAACGACATAGTCTTCGATATTTACCCTGGTGATTTGAGGATATTTCCAACTTTCAGACAGAGATTCAACTCATTCTTCTACAAAAGACTAAAATCAAATTTAATCCAAGGAGGATTATAAGTTTAAAAGTATTATGAGATTATGGGAAACAAAGTATGTTAGGAGGATCTGTACACCTAGGAAAGATACTCCTTTGCCCTATAATGCTCTACTGATCCTATAGATAAATTCCAGAAATGTAACACTCAGAAGCCTGACAATTTAGAATACTCTCCTGGTTGCTCTACCATCAATCTTCCTTTAATTTCTGACTGTACCTGTCTAGCCAATATTTTTTTCAGTCTTCTACTTCTCTAAGGACACAGGGCATCTTCTTATTGACTACCTTATGGTAGAGTTCTGGAGCAATCCTCATATATAAATTCATGTCCAGCTCGTTGTGGTAGGTGATAAAAGGCTTGGCCACAGCTCCCCCTGGGATGATGTTCATCATGGGAGTTTCAATCTAAAGGAGAGGAAAAACATTTAGTTCACAGACAGAGGTCTCAAACTAGAGTTCTTCAGAATGGCTCATGCATTGAATGTGATAGGCTAAGCCTACTATATCCCAAGTAAAAGTTAAGCTCAATAATAATGTGTAGAAAAACAAATAATAATAATAACGTGTAGGCGCTTGACAAAAAAAGTAGAGATAGCTTGATTTTCTAGAATAGTGTCTCTATTAATACCAAACACCATTAACACAGTACCATAAATTTTCACAAGCTGTTAGTGGGACTCTAAATGGGTACAGCCTTTCTTGAGTTCAGTTTCTTGAGTTCAGTATTTATTAAAAACTGTAACTGCTTATACGTTTTGACTTATTCTACTTCTAGAAATCCATCCTACAGAAACACCTGTCCATGTGTACAAAGATGTTCACTAAAACATTACTGAAGAAAATCAGAAACTTTAACTATCAATAGGGGAAATAATTATAAAGCATCAAAAAGGAATACACATACACACATATACATGGACATGCAAAGGGCCCCAGAATATATTTTGTGTGTGGGGGGAAGTCCATTATAATACATATGATGTGACTTCATTAACATTTAAAGCAAAAAATAAAATCCTTCTAAAACACTTACACATGTACCCCACCTGCAACATGCACAGGAATGGAGGTATTATAAATACGCAGAGTAAATTGCGAGGAAGGATACATAGTCAAGTTGTTTTTTTAAAAAAAATATTTACTTATTTATTTATCTGGTTGCACTGGGTCTTAGTTGCAGCATGCAGGCTCCTTAGTTGAGGCTCAAGAGTTCCTTAGCTGTGGCATGCAAACTCTTAGTTGCGGCACGCATGTGGGACCTAGTTCCCTGACCAGGGAATGAACCTTGGCCCCCTGCATTGGGAGCGAAGTCTTAACCACTGTGCCACCTCAAATTCAAGTTTGGAGAGGGACATTAGCTGGGAAAAAATGAAAGGGGACTTTCAGTTTTGTTTCTATTTATTTATTTATTGTTTGAATTTGTTGTATGGTAACAGGTACTCACCTTTCTCATAAAATTTGAAAATATTAAAAAAATTTTTTTTCTCTACAAATTTTCTAAACAATTTTTAGTTTAAATAAGTTGAATAAAAATCAAGAAAAATATTTTTTAATGCTACAAAAAAGCAAAATGAGTTGGTAACACATTGAACATGGCATTGTTAGCACATGCATGACCCTCTACTTTGTCCATTATCTTGGAAGTCCTGTCCTACCTTCCTAATCAGGGCCCTAAATAAACAAGGTGGAACAAAGACACTGGCAAGAAAGGGGACTTTTCACTGAGCATGAAGGACAGTGATATAGGATGTGCCTGTGGAGAAGGGAAGGGAAGAAGAGTAAGAGGCAAGTGCAGAAGGCAGCTCATCATGTCAGGTAAGAACTTTCCATCACCTCTAGGAATCCCAACTCATCCAAGAAACGTCTTATATATGTGATGATCTTAGAGCGGATGATAAACTTCTGCCTCACAAAGTCATTCAGGATCAAGTCCAAGTATCTCTGACGAAACCGTGTTTCCTAAATGAAAAGTAACAGACAGAAATCACTGATGTGTTTGATTCAATGGTATGATAAACCAGAGCCAGGAGGCCATGAGAAATTACCTTGTCTTTGAGGCCAAAGTGAAGATGAGGTAACATATGCAAGCAAGGAGACAACAGTGTGATTTCATAGGGAATGATGCTCAGCTCGCCCTTCTTGGTTTTCCCAGGATTGCCCTGAACTCCAATTATGTCTCCCCGGCGCAGTTTATTGTTAATACGAATAAATTCTTCTTCAGATTTATAATTCCTGAATAAATGGAAAACATAATTCAGTATACAATATCCCAAATTAAAACTGAGCACTGGTTTACTGTGGAACCCTCAATAAAGTGTACCCAAGAAGAATCTCAGATTCAAGGTCAACTGTTAAAAAGTATTATCTTTTATTTTTAACTGCTCCACAACCCAAGATCAGTCTTTATTCTCCAGGTGACCAGATGGCCCTTTTATTCTCCCAACCATCTACCATTCCCTTTAACTTTAATTTCCTATGGGAAAAGAAGACTATATGGGCCTTTGTCCCCAGTCATGCTGCTCTGGGCCAACCTAGAAAGGCCTGTAACTGGATATTTCTATATACCTGGAATTGGCCATGACTTGCAACTTGACCCCCTCTCCTCGAAGGTCATAGAAGATGAGCTTTCCCCCAGAAGCTCTTTTGGCATGGATCCTACCTAGAGAACAGCAAAAATAATGACAGAAGCAGAAGCTATTTCATGTTATCAGTGCCAAAAAAGCTCCCTCTGCAGTTTTTACATCCAGGCAGAATATAAACTAGAACAATTTGATTTTAGCCTGAGGCCTAAGCCCTGCCATTTTCTTCATGACAAAGTTGGCTCCCCATTTAAACCAGTTAAAAGATGTGCAGGAAGATCTGGCTTTTAAAGGTGTTCAATGGATTCCTGGCATGTTGGTGGCAGCATCGTTGTGGGATCTTCCTAAATCCTCACATAAAAATAGAAAGCACAGGGACTTCCCTGGTGGTCCAGTGTTTAAGACTCTGTGCTCCCAATGCAGGGGGCCTGGGTTCGATCCCTGGTCAGGGAACTAGATCCCTCATGCCACAACTAAGACCTGGTGCAGGGCTTCCCTGGTGGCTCAGTGGTTGAGAGTCTGCCTGCCGAGGCAGGGGACACAGGGTCGTGCCCCGGTCCGGGAAGATCCCACATGCCGCAGAGCAACTAAGCCTGTGTGCCACAACTACTGAGCCTGTGCTCTAGAGCCCGCAAACCACAACTACCGAGTCCTCGTGCCACAACTACTGAAGCTCATGCTCCTAGAGCCCGTGCTTTGCAACAAGAGAAGCCACCACAATGAGAAGACCGCGCACCGTAATGAAGAGTAGCCCCCGCCTGCTGCAACTAGAGAAAGCCTGTGTGCAGCAACGAAGACCCCACAAATAAATAAATAAAATGAATAAATTTATTAAAAAAAAATAAAGGGCACATTGTACCTGAGAATACTGACCCAGAATAACTAACATCAAGACATATTTTAGTGAGAACACTGGACTTTAAAGAAAAAGAAATTTGGGGGGCATTTAAGTATTGGCAGGGGTTCTCTCTGAGTGGTGGGATTATGGGTAATCAAACTTTTCTTTCTTTGCTTTTCTGAATGTTTCAACATTCTAAATTTTCTACAACAAATAGTTTTATATATTTTGGGGGGGCAAGGTATAAACGAAAGACAGGATTTAGTTATCTTTTAAATTAAGGAGAAGATCCCACTCAAGATAGTAAACTCCAAAATAACAGTGCTCTAGAAAAACAGACTAGTGTAAAGTAGTCTAGGAACACAGATTGCAATTTTTAGGAGCTCAGGGCCATGGCTCCCACTGATGAAGGGAAGTCCTCATACAGGACTGTGAATGAGTAGCAGCGTCAGGCCAGGAGTCCCCCATAAAGAACGCCCCTTCCTCTGTAGCATCACCACTGGAATGGGACCTCATGCCTCAGGGCTGCTCTACTTTGTGTGAATAGACATACTGGTGCCATCTCTAGTAATGTAGCCTCAGACTTAAGCTTTTTGAGAGCAAGACCACCCCAGACCTTCCTTTGTGCAACTGGAGAGGCCTGCCTGCCGTGGGAGCTCAGCAAACTGCCAGGGAATCTTCCTACCTGCCACCTTTAAGGTGACGTCAGTCAGGTGCTCCCCAGGCTGCAGGTGACTGTATTCTTGGATAAAGTGAGTGAGCGAGAGGTCGACGTGGAACTTGTGTGGGTACGGGTCTTCCCCATTGACCTTCAGCTGGTGGACTGCTTGGCTGCGGATTTTGAAGTATTGCTGTTAGAAACACAAAAAACAAAAGAACTTTTGAGAAGTTGAACCTGGTCAGTCCAGAGGCTTGTCTAACGGAGTTCTGTATTCTGCCTCAGAGGGGCCCCAATACAGTGAGGTTTCTTTAACCAACGCCCCTGCATCCTTGAAACCACAGGCTTGGAATATGGAGTGAGATTTGCACTTAAATATGCAGGGCTGCCAGATCCACAGCTGGGAATAAAGGCCAGAATTCCAAAATATAAGATTCAACAAAAAGAAAAATCACATCTCTGCCTAAAATAATGTTTCATTGGTACAGATGGCCCTGGTTACCACTTTTGTAGACACATCTGCATGGTGAGTCACTTATCTTCCTACTTTCCTGCCCCTGGCCACACACCAGACTCTTTCCCCAAGGCAGGCCCATGGGCCTGGAGGGTGTGTAAAAGGAATATTCTATATCAGGGGTCAGCAAACTTTTTCTGAGCAACTACTCAACTCTATTGTAGTGTGAAAGCTGCCTTAGACATACATAAACAAATGGGCATGGCTGTGTTTCGACACAATTTTATTTATAAAACCAGGGAGGAGGGATTGGGGTAGTGGTGGCCTTGGCCTGTGGGCCACAGTTTGCCCATCTCTGGGCTAAAGTAAACCCCAGCCCACCTTTAGGAAGACATTTTCTCTGGGGCTGCTATAAGGCCCAGCTAGCTCCAAGGAAGATCAGTCACTTGGAAGTACTGGATTCTCCCAAATATCTGTAAGTAGTCGACAAGAAAAATGCGCAGGGCCTGTGCCTTTAACCAGATGCAGTGGTGGGCCCACCCTCATCCATCCCTGCGCCTGTTTCAGCTCCTATTTATCTCCTTAATCACTGGTCCCAAGGAATTTGCCATAATCCTCATTAGAGGCTTCCCTATGCCCAGCCAGCGCAGTGGTCCCGAGGACTCACGTTTGGGTCCAAGTTCTCCTCCTCCGCACCCACACCATTATCAGCAGTGTGGCTGGTGGCAGCAGCAGCGGCCTGGCTTAGTCGTTTCTCACTGAGGTCCTTCTGCTTGGCCTCCTTCTCTGCTATTTTCTTCTCAGCTTTCAGGCGTCTCTTTAGCTCACTGTGAGGAAGATGAAAATGTTCAACGTGACAGGTGCCTGAAGAGTCCTCTATGCTCTGCCCCATAGCTACTTATCAAAAATATGAATAACCTGGGGAAACACTCATGCCCAGTTCTACATGCCCACTGTTAGTCTCTCAGTCACTGAACTCTATATGTGAGACAGACAAGGGAAAAAGATAAACTTAGAATAAGGATGTGAAAGATCTTTCTCAGTCTCTTTTTTCCAGTCTGAGGTCCTTGGCATTAGATCCCAACTCAAATCAAGATAGACAAGGACAAGGAAAACCGTACATATTAATTTATATTTAGAATAGGAAAAAAGGTTTTCCAGAAAATCAGCAAGATAGGCTTTTCTCAAGCTAATTAGGCTTGGGAGCTCCTGGAGGCCAGGGACTTAATCTTAGTTGTTTGGATTCCTCTGCAGAATATGAAGTTCCTAGAGCATCAGATCTGATGTGTGATAAGGTGACATCTCTAGCTTTGTCTGTCATCTCTCTTCCCTCCCAAAAGGAGTGGGTTAGTCTGGGGTGGGGTGAGGAAGAGGGGGCTCTTCAGAGTTCAGGGAGACACTCTACTGACAATCTCTCCCCCAGCATTGATCAATGGCCCTCAGCATTGGCCTCACTCTCCCCAGTGAAGCCTGACTTTGACAACAAATTGGGTAGAATAGCGTACAAAGCAGCACAGCACAGGGGATAATATACCATCTTTGGAGCCAGAATGTCTGGGGCTAAATCCTGACACGCCTACCTACCAATTATGTGACTTTCGGCAAGTAACTTAATTTCTCCTATAAAATAATAATAGACACCCTCCTCCCCAGATGTTGTGAGGATTGAGATAATGTACATAAAGAGATGACCCCACCCCTAGCATTTTAGTAACCATGCAAATGTGAACCATTCTAGGTATCCCTCACTATCTTAACCCTTCACACTCTGCCTCAACGACAGAAATTTTACAGATGTGGATAAATTTCTTGTCAAATCTCTCACTATTCAAACTCTTGATACTCATCACCTGAGACTCAAAAACTAAAGCGATTGGTACAACTTGGTTTAAATAACTTGAAAACTTGCTATCTGAACCCAGAAACCAAACAGATTTGGGTAGAGAGGGATACCCTCATTATTCAAATAGACTTGATCATTCTTTTAAACCACCAATGTTAACTGAATACCCTGTCATAATGAACCATGGCCAGTGATCCTTAGTCAGGCTTGCATACTGTTTGGCTTCAGGGTGCATTTTAAATTATCTATGGGTTTAGAATAACTCAATTAAAAAAACTTAGTTGGAGATTTGAAATGATTATCTTTTAAGTAAGAAAACTGACTCCGAGGGCCTCAAAGTAAGAGTCTCTGGAAATAATCTGTTTTGTAGCAGTTGTGAAGCCACCTTTCTAGAACAGTGTGCTAGACTTACTGTGCTGTCATTCAGTCAGTGGGCATTGAAACCTCTCTTGTTCTTTCTGGCATTAACATAATGAACTTGTTTTCCATTCAACTGGCTGTTGCCCTTTAAGTCAAATCAATAATAAGGATAATCCAAAAAGGTCCTAGGAGTAAGAACTAAGACTAGAAACCAAGTTAATCTCAGGAGCAAAGAAATTTCAGAAAGACAGGGAAGGGAAAATAACCTGCATTAGAAATTCTTTATTCATAAAGGGTTTTGTTCTCAGCACTGTTCTAGAATAAGACCTAAAAGTCACCTCAAGAATCTATGGAGCGAGAATTTGAATTTATTAAAGAGAAACTGAGAAAGGACTATTGGTTTTGGTAGGTAGCAGGGTTGTTTCCTTAGCAAGTCCAAAGACTTAGCCAGAGGCTTAACAGATAAGGAACTAAGTAAGGGAAGGATTTTTGCTCCCAGAGCAATAAAGAAGGTAATGGGCACCAACCTCCTTTTTTCAGAAAGTGGCTTGTCCTTGTGAATCGTTGTGAAAGGAGCAAGTTGACACAGGCGCAGCTCCCTCTGTCCCCACTGTGCCCAGGAGGTTTGGCGCAGGGACCCCCTAACAAGCTTTACAGCAGCTTGCGTCAACATGGCAGATTACCCTGGAACTAATGATTACCACCACCTAACAGGAAACACAGAGATGTGGTGTCAGATGGGACAGACGGTACACATACTCCCAGCCAGCACTCCTACTCTTATGGGTTGGGTGCGGGGAGAAGGCGAGGTTACGCAACCTTTTAGTGTCCCATTTTACATAAGACCCTCTCAACTGACATCAACCCTGTAACACTCACTGTGCTGCAAATGCAACTGACAATGTTCTCAGTCCGGGCTATGGTGAGATGGTGCTTATTTGGGGTCAACAGCAAGTCAGTCAATGGTTTATGGGTAGAAATGATCACAACAGTCTAGAAAATGGGAGTGTTTCTGAAGCCCCTGACATGTAGTTTCTCTCTTGGTGATGAAATACCTGTCCACAAAGATGGCAATGGCAAGCATACAAAATGTCACCATCAACTGCAAACTCTAGAGGAAGCTAAAAAGAAGCCACACAAAAGCACCTGAATCAAAGACAAGCCTTGTTTAGAGCTCCAGGAACAAGGAGGAAAGAAGAAATTCAGAAAGAGTCTTAGACTACATTAAGTTTATACATTAACACTGGAAGGCAACAGAATGACAGAGATCATGTTCTTTATTGCCTTAAAATAAATGTGGCCTTGAATGAATCACCTGGCAGGCAGGCTATCTGTTTTTAAACTTGGAGGAAATAACTGGCATACAGTGGTGCTCACTAAAGATTCACACCAAGGAAGTTCCAAGAACAATTAAGAAACAGAACTAAAAAAATGCACTAAAGCAGGCATTATATGCAATAAACTAACTTCTCTCCGATGCCTCTGGAACGGTACTATATTTATGTACTATCCTTAGGAGCACTGAGGAACTAGTCAGATCATTACCTATGTTCTATGAAGAACTCCAGTTGAGAAGGAGTGTAGTATTAAGAGAATACTAGACACTGTCAGTGAAAGGGCGGCTAATCTTATTTATATTTACATTCATACTACAAGGATTTGGGGTGATTAACAAAGATATAGCCAGCAGTGCTAAGTGCAGTTTGGTGTACCCGGCTAAATAAGACAGTCCCTACTGCCAGACATACTCACAATGCTCTAACCCATATAGATAGGTGTACGACACAGTTTTAGAACTGATCCCTTTAATACAAAGGGTTCAGAATGGCCTTTGATACATAAAGTTCGAACGCTGAGGGTGCTTCTGAAAACCTAGGGTATTTAACATTTCTCCAACTTCTTTACCGGGGTGTGGCACAGTAACGCATTTCTCGGAGAAAAGGGAAGGAGTAAATTTCGCTTTTCTCTGTCCCCGCCCAGTTCTCCGCATTCTTACTCCACGAGTACGAGGAGGAGGAAGGACCCAACCAGCGGGGGGCCCCTGGGCATCCTGGGGGATGTAGTTTCGGGGCGCAGCGACTACGTCCCAGCTTGTTCATACCCACGAGAACCAGCAGGAAGGCCCCAGGCACAGCCGCCTCGGCCGGGGCCTCAAGGCGCCTCCTAGTTCAGACTCTCCGACACCAAAGGTTTTAATGATCTGCCGCGACACTTACTTTTTGCTCACTTTCGGCTCGCCGTTGTCCACTTTAACTTCAGTCCCCTGCACCTCAGCCATCTTCCCAGAGGGCTGGACCTAAAGAGGACGAGGGTCGCACGGCAGTTTCCAGGTCAAGCTCAGAAGCCCCGCCTCTTCCGGGGAAAGGGGGCGGGCACTGCTCTGCGCATCTGCTGCGCAGGCGTAGTAGGGGGTTGTGGGGCGGCGGGGGCGGCGGCGGCGGCGACGACGTTGGCGTTTGGAGCGTTAGCTCAGGCTCTGGGGTTCTGTGCGTCGCGCGCTGGCAAGACGGCAGCTTCTTCTGGTGCTCGGCGTGAGCTATGGCTGAGGCGATGGATTTGGGCAAAGACCCCAATGGGCCAACCCATTCCTCGACTCTGTTCGTGAGGGAGGATGGCAGCTCCATGTCCTTCTATGTGCGTCCCAGCCCGGCGAAGCGCCGGCTCTCGACGCTCATCCTGCACGGCGGCGGCACCTTGTGTCGCGTGCAGGAGCCCGGGGCAGTGCTGTTGGCTCAGCCCGGGGAGGCGGCGGCCGAGGCCTCGGGCGACTTCATCTCCACGCAGTACATCCTGGACTGCGTGGAGCGCAACGAGAGACTCGAGCTGGAGGCCTACCGGTTGGGCCCGGCTACAGGGGCCGCCGACCAGGCCCCAGAGACGAAAACCGGGGCTCAGGCTGGGGGCGCCGCCGCCGCGGAGCCCGAGCTGCAGCGGCACGCGAGGCGGATCGTCTTCACGGGTGCGGAAGACGTGGCCATCTTGACCTACGTGAAGGAACATGCCCGCTCGCCCAGCTCCGTCACCGGCAACGCGTTGTGGAAAGCGATGGAGAAGAGCTCGCTCACCCAGCACTCGTGGCAGTCCATGAAGGACCGCTACCTCAAGCGCCTGCGGGGCCAGGAGCATAAGTACCTGTTGGGGGAGGCCCCAGTGAGCCCCTCCTCCCAGAAACTCAAGCGGAAAGCTGAGCAAGACCCAGAGGATGCTGAAAGCGGGGGTGAGGCTTGCTGCGAACGCGCGAGCCCTCTGCTGTCCCCTGTGTGAGGCGGGGGCGTCGGCGTCGGCGTCTTTCCCCTTCTGTTGGGCATCCATGTTGGCGTCTTGGGGAGCATCGTCCAGTTCCCTCCCCACCCCACTCCTTTGACATTCGGGTAAAATTGCGCCATTTTCTAAGGTCTCTCTTAATTCACTTTTCCAATAACTGGGGTATTGGCATGGCCCGATATTCAAAAGGTGCAGAAAGAGTATGTGGAAAATTCTCCCCCCTTTCCTTTCCCACCAACTACCTAGTTTTTTCTCCCCAGAGACGACGGGGAGCCAGCTTCTTGGGTATCATTTCAGAGGTTTCCCAGACTCGTTTTAAAAAATATTTCTTCTGTATTCAGGTACATTAAGTATAAGACATTTTAAAGCCATGCCTGCCAGACCAGCTTATTTTAATTTCTTGGCTTAAATGAGTGCATATTCACATAAGAAGTTCTCAGTGGGAAGTCTCTTCCACGTTTCGCTCGGGTGAAGTGTATTTCTAACGCAGTTGAATAGAGAATACTGGGGATTCAGGGGCGGTTAGGACACAGTGCATAGCTGTTGAGATGCTTCACTTCTGGTAAAACGGGTATTGACAGCGTAAACTGACAGACCCTTTTGTTTAAAGAGTCAGGCTGCTTCCCCAGCGTCTCTTTCCTTATGTGGCTATTCCGCAAAACAGTATGCTTAGTAGGAATTTTGTTTTTGGTAAAAGTGACATTTGAGATTCATTCATTCAACAGATATTTGAGTGCCAGAGATTTATCCTGCTGGGATATAACAGTAAATAAAACTGCCTTCAGTCTTGGAGCTTAAAATGCTAGCTGGGTAGCGGGAAGTGCTACAGAAAAAAATAAATCAGGGTGAGGGCCGGAGAGGAGGTTATTTGCTATAGGGTGAGAAGGGAAGGTCACTATTGTAAGCTGATGCTTGAGCAGAGACCAGAGGAAATGAAAGAACTCAGCAGTTGGTTATCTGAGAAAGAGTGTTTCGGGCTTAGGGAGTATTAAGTACAAAGGCCCTGAGGGTGGAGTATGGCTGGTGTGTTCTTGGAGTAACAAGAGACCTGTGTGTGGCTGGGATGGAGGAAGCAAGAGGGACAATTCTTGGAGAGACTGGGCTGTGTGTGGGGGTGAAGGAGATCATGTAGGGCCCTGATTTTAAATCAGTGGTGTGGAGATGGCTGGTAGACCAATTGGAACTTGGGACAAAATTAAGCTGGATTCACCCTACTCAGTGTTTTGATATTCAGGCATTTAAATGTAAAAATTAAAGTCCTAAAATGACCAGGAGAAAATGTGGATGAGTATCCGTTTTTGTTTTTTGTGGGGTTTTTTTTGGCCGCGGCTTGCAGGGTTCCCCGACCAGGAGTCAAACCCAGACCCATGGCAGTGAAAGCACAGAGTCTTAACCACTGGACTGCCAGGGAATTCCCGAGTGTCCTTTTTATGTTCAAATTTTATTTATTTATTTTTAATTAATTAATTTTATTTTATTATTTATTTTTGGCTGCGTTGGGTCTTCGTTGCTGCACGCGGGCTTTCTCTAGTTGGGGAGAGCAGGGGCTACTCTTCATTGCCGTGCGCGGGCTTCTCATTGCTGTGGCTTGTCTTTAAAGCTTCTCATGATAAAGTCAGAGGGCAAACTGGAAAAATATTTCCAATACATTGCAACGGAGTGAGTTTCATTAATGTCCAAAGAGCTTGCAGGGCTTCCCTGGTGGCACAGTGGTTGAGAGTCCGCCTGCCAATGCAGGGGACGCGGGTTCGTGCCCCGGTCTGGGAAGATCCCACATGCCGCGGAGCAGCTGGGCCCGTGAGCCTTGGCCACTGAGCCTGTGCTCCGCAACGGGAGAGGCCACAACAGTGAGAGGCCCGCGTTCCTCAAAAAAAAAAAAAAAAAAACAAAGAGCTTGCAGAAGTTAGTAGGCAGAAGAAAAACTAGTAGAAAAATGAGCAATGGAAATGGAAGAGGAAGTTTCCAGAAAAGGAAATAGATAAATGGCAAATAAATGCAGAAATATTGTTACTGAATAAAAATAAATTAGACCCTGAGGGGACTTCCTTGGCTGTCCAGTGGTTAAGACGCCCTGCTTCCACTGCAGGGGGCACGGTTCGATTCCTGGTCAGGGAACTAAGATCCCCTCCCCATGCCATAAGGCGCAGCCCCACAAACAAACAAAAAATTACACCCTGAGCAGAGGACGTACAAGCCACGCCTGGACTTCTGCCCGTGGAAACTGAAATAAGTGTGTGTGGTGTGTTTTTTAGAAAAGTAGATCAGAGCAAGGCAATGTCATATTTTATCTGTTAGATTGGCAATAACTAACAAAATGGGTAATACCCAGAGTTAACGAGGTATATGAAAACAAGTACACTCCTGCATTATTAATAGAAGGAAATCGGTACAATTTCTTTGGAAGGAATTTTGACACCATCTGACAACATTTAAAATATATGTTCCCTTAAACATGGTAATATTGCCTCTAGGAATTTATCCTACAGATATACTCCAAGTGTAAAAGAGTACATAGTGAAAAGTGAGTCTCACTGCTCCATACCCCTTCCCCCGCTTCCTCTCCCAGAGGCAACCATTGTTGTTGTCCCTTGTCCCTGTCCTTTTTGCTCATAGTAACACTAGCACACTAGACAGAAGTTTGTTCTGCAGTTTGTTTCTTTTTTTAACTTAATAGATCTTGAATCTTTTGTGTGTCTGCTCATTGTTTGCTTCATTCCTTTTTTGTTCATTGCATTGTGTTTCATTATGTGAGCCATAATTTGTTTACACTTTTTATTACGGAAAATTTCAAACATTTACAGAAGTAGAAAGAGAATAGTATAATGCACGTACCCATCACCCAACTTCACCTGATTATAGTATGTGGCCAGTTTTTTCATCTACACCTTTCATCCTGACTTCTGGGATTATTTTGAAGCCAGTGCCGGGCATTATCCCATTTTATCTGTTACAGCATGTATCTCTAAAATATAAGGCTTCTTTTTAAAATTTTATGTAAAATAAAATTGACTTATTTTGGTGTACAGTTATGTATTAAAATTTTTTTATTGTGGTAGAATATACATTAGATAAAATATACCATTTTAGCTGTTTTTAAGTGTTTAGTAGCACTAAGTATGTTCACATTGTGATGTAGTCATTACCACCATCCATCTCTAGAACGTTTTCGTCTTCCAAAACTGAAATTTGTACCCATTAAACAGCAACCCATGTTGCAACATGTGTGAGAATTTTGTTCCTAGTGTTTCCACATCTTGGATATTGTGAGTAATGCTGCTGTGGTATGGGTTACTAATACCTGTTTGAGACCCTGCTTTTTTTTTTTTTTTTTTTTTTGGTGTATTCTCAAAAGTGGAATTGCTGGATCATATGGTAATTATATGTTTAATATTTTAAGAAACTGCCATACAGTTTTCCAGTTAGGTGTTTTAACACATGTACAGATGGTGATGTAACCACCAAAATCAGGATATAGAACAATTCCATCACAAAGAAACTCTCATGTTGCCCCTTAGTAGTCAGTCTTTGTTAAGTGGAAAATAGCAGAGTTAAGTCCTCAGAGAACAAAGAGTAAAAGGGAAATAGGAGGATGTTTAGCTTTAGGAGGCTCTCCTTTCTGTAGATGGTATGTGGTGGATTGTGGTAGACCCCTCAGATCTATCTTCCCGTGGGAGAACTGCTTTACGCAAGGTTCTGTCATTCTAGGCTAGCATCCAATGAGTAATCGATGCGGGGTTATAATAACACCTTGGCTCCCTTGCCCCAACTTGGTCAACTCTGTAGGGCCTTCCTAGCTCCAGAGTTCTATATGGTTTCAGTTGCAGCCTTGTTGGGACTCTCACAGTTCAGCTTCTTTCGGCCCAGTGAACACTCACTAATCAACACCTTACATGTTAATCTCCATCTCAGAACCTACTTCCCAGAGAACCCAATTTATGGCACAGTTTTGTTAATTTGCAAGATCTATAAATACAAAGCGAAAAATGAATTAAGCTTGAAGAGTATTTTTACTTTACGTATCAGAACCTAGGAAAATTATCACCATTTTTATTGTACAACTTTTCAGAAGCAAGAGTGGAAATTATTGAACATGCATGTCATGTTTTTCTTACCCTTCTGATCAAAAACAGATATTTTCTAATAGGAAAAAAGTGCAGGCTCACTTCTGGCCCAGAGCTCACAGAGCATTTACTATATTTTTGGTTTCTGTAAAAAAGGCTAATTCTAATTTGGTGCTGTTCTGTTTAATAGAACCACAGAATAAGAGAACTCCAGACTTGCCTGAAGAAGAATTAGAAAAGGAAGAGATCAAGGAGAATGAAGAAACAGTCAAAAAGATGCTTGTAGAAGCCACCCGGGAGTTTGAAGAGATTGTGGTATGTTAACTAGATTTAACTCTTTTTTTTTTTCCTACGTCCATTCTCCTTTGAAATTGGTCTTCCCATCTGTCCTTTTTATTACACCTGAGGCCCAGAAAGGTAAGTGAGAAGTGCAAGACGGAGGAGGAAAATGGAAGGTGAGACTGATCAAGGTTCTGGGCATGTACTTTTAGTTTTTGGTAGGATGCTTTAAGGAGGAGGGGAGGGAGAAAGATGGGGGAGAATTATTTTTAAGCAGTATAAAGCATCTTACTTTGAGTACTTTCATCTATAAGTTTTTCTAAGTTAAAATTGCAGATTTATCTTTTAAAAATGTTTTTATTCTTCTCAGGTAAAAGTAATTTTTGAAAGAGGTTAATTTTTTTTTTTTTAAAGAGGTTAATTTTTTATCAAGCAGTTTTAGCTCTTTGTATACTTAGAGCTTTTTTAGAAATTTTTAGCTCTTCCATATTCATTTAAGTTCTAAAACTTTGTTGGAATCCCATATTTAATCATAGTTATAGAGAAAGGCAACCATAAAATAATGAGTAATAAAAAAATCCAAATTATATGTGCATATCTTCTCTAAGAAGAAGAATCTTATTAACTTTTCTTACTAACACTAAGAAAAATGGTTATGCATCAGTCTAAAACAGGAAAATAATTTGAAGTTCATTTAAATTAAAGTTGGTTCATTTTCTGTAAACTTTCAGATACTCTCAACAACTCTCAAACATGGCCTACATATGTCTCCTCTCACATAACACTCTTTGTAACGTGCCTAAATGTAGTGTAGCGTGGAGACCCTAATGTATTCATACAGCAATGTTTTTTGAGTACTTACCATGTGAAGGCATTGGTAGTCACTGGGGATGTAGTGATGAGCAAAACATAACATTTCCTGCCCTATGGAGCTTTCAATCTGAGAGCGAAGTCAAATTTTTAACAAATAATCTAGTGCATACATGTGTGTACATATATGTGTATGCACATAACATTTATTTTTCACATTCAGTGTAGCTTCTTTTGGAATACTATATACATACATGTACGTATGTATGTACACATGCACATACACACACATACCCCCCCATCCACACTCACACTTCTCCTTACCCTATCATATACATACATATATATGCACATACATACACGTATGCACACATCCAACATGAGTAAATGTAAGAAGGAACATAGCACATAAGAGGAACTGAGGGAAGTCCAGTGTGATTGGGGTGAAAAGGGCAAGGAAGTGGTAGCTGGGAGAGACCAGATATTTTAAGAGTAAGTATTCATGACTTGGTAATTAGGAACTGGTCGTATTCATCGCTTTCTCTAGGTGGATGAGAGCCCTGATTTTGAAATACATATAACAATGTGTGATGATGATCCACCCACACCTGAGGAAGACTCAGAAACACAGCCTGATGAGGAAGAAGAAGAAGAAGAAAAAGTTTCTGCACCAGAGGTGGGAGCTGCCATTAAGATCATCCGGCAGTTAATGGAAAAGTTTAACTTGGATCTGTCAACAGTTACACAGGCCTTCCTAAAAAATAGTGGTGAGCTGGAGGCTACTTCCTCCTTTTTAGAGTCTGGTCAGAGGGCGGATGGGTATCCCATTTGGTCCCGACAGGATGACTTAGATTTGCAAAAAGATGATGAGGTTACCCGAGATGCACTGGTCAAAAAATTTGGTGCTCAGAATGTAGCTCGGAGGATTGAATTCCGAAAGAAATAATTGGCAAGTTAATGAAAAAAAAGGTTTGGTAGATAAGGCATTAAAAATTTTTTTTGTGACTGTTGAACTTCAGAGATTTTTACATTGGAACTGACACTCATCTTTTGACCAATGCTATAGTTGCTCTGTGAGTCCTAGATTTTGTAGCCAAGCAAAGTTGGAAGATGAAAATAAAAGAAATTGGGTATATTTAGAGCTGTTCCTGGCAGTATCAATGTGTTTGTAAAAGGAAAATCAGAAACAGAGAGGTTGGTTTACATAGTAATAACCGCTTTCTGGAATGGAATCCCTGCTGTATTGGTGAGAGGAGCTAGTGTCAAAGTCAAAGGCGGAAAATTAGGTGGTCTTTTCAGAAAGCATAAATAAAGAGCCTCCTATCTTTTGGCGGAAGCTTCTCTAGATTATGATAGATTCCAAATCAAGAATCTAGGAATGTGGAAAGATTTAATTACAAGACCTTTGAACATGGACTGTCCCAAACCCTTGCATCCATCAGTGAACTCTGATTTCTGGGCTGCTTCGAAAACCCCATATTCCTTTTGCCAACTTATATTTGGGGAGGCTGTTTGTTGGCTGTTCTTTTCTTCAAGTCTGTGTCAGTTAAGTCTCTAGCATGTGTTTTTTACCTACCATCCAGTTTTGTTTAAAACACAAACAAAAATTTAGAGAGTCTTGAGAAAAGTCTTACTTGGTTACTAGTAATGTGTTTTTATTTATTGAGGATAGTTTTGTGCTAAGAATAGTGATAGATTTAAAAATTAGAGGATTAATTCTTCTTTGTTGTGTTGATTTCATTATTGAAAATAAATAGAACTTTGTATTTGAGTCTCCACAAAGTGTTTTCTTTGATTGTATTCACAAAACCTTTTAGGTATAAAAACCATAAAGGAACTAACATTTTTGGCTCTTAGAAATTAGAACCAATAAAGAGTTCCATTTAAGAACTAATGGGTTATTAGAAAGAAACTGTTTCTTCTGGGTGGAGCAAAGAGAAGATCTGTGTCAGGGACTGTGAAAGATGGCATAACAAGGTGAACTGCTGAGAGTCAGAAGGGAAGAGAAGCCAATAAGGAACCATCCGGTGTGTAACAGAAGGTGTCAGTGCCTGTCCCAAATGCCTGAGCACTCACCATTCCAGCACTTGCCACCAACAGGAGTCCTACTGCAAGCACCTTCCCGAGGCTCTCTCTCTGCTTGAAGTGCTGTGGCGTTAATGCCCCTGAGAGCAGCTTTCAGCTAATGGTGAATAGGAATCAGAGGATGCATACACAGCTTCCTTGCTCACCAGAGAAATGACAACTGAATATTTGAGTTACCCCTTGAGTGGGGCAGTGCTTTCCATACCATCCAAGGCCGCCAGTAGAAGAAAGCATAGTTGCCCACAGTGGTATGAATGCACCTGCCTAGGCCTCCTCTTATTTTACATACCCACTTCCCTACTAGTGCATCCTGGAATCATCAGTTAAATTCACATTTTTTTCCTTAGAGTCTGCTTCTGGGAGAACCCAGCCTAAAGCAAAGCATTTAACCTTTTCCTCCTCCTTACAATGTTGGAAGGATACAGCACACACCCAGCAGTAAACGTAGCTCACTGCAGTAGTGATTCTTTTTTTGGCTGTGCTGCATGGCATGCGGGATCTTAGTTCCTTGACCAGGGATCGAACCCACGCCCACTGCAGTGGAAGCATGGAGTCTTAACCTCTGGACCACCAGGGAAGTCCCTATAGTAGTGATTCTTAAATGGGGCTTCGGAGGGGTCGGGTGGTGGATATTTGTTTAAAATGGGTTCTTCTCCATTGTGATGTGACCCTAGGGTTGAAAATCATTGCTTTAGATATGAAATGGAAATGTCATCTAGCATGTCTGTATCTCAATAAAGTTACCACAGCCTATTGGCTTTACAGAGCTAGAAATCCCAGTTTTGTCAGTCATGTGCAAAAGGGTCTGATTTATTTTACCCAGACTCCCAGAAGACATGTTTAAGTCAAAACACACACCAACTTCTAGTGCTCATTACAAACCAGTAATTTTCAAATATCTGGTTTTGTAATTTCTCTGGACTGGGATATATGTGGGGAAACAAATTATCAGAAGTATTTTGGGGAGCACAAAACTAAGCAAGAAAAATGAGTTGGATCTTAATGGTTAATGGCATTGAGCTATGGCCGTATCTACTCCAGAGACCAGCAGTTCAAGTCTTGAATTGAGATACTTCTGCTTTGTGCTGCCATATTCTTGTTCTTCAGGTTTTCTTTCCTTGACTTCGTGAGTTTGGCTTTTCTTTTCTGCTTATGATGTGGGATACATTATTTCTTACTCATTTTAGCTCTTGAGTTCTAGGCCTTCCTCACTATTCCTCCTTGGCTCCCCCTTACTCCAGCTTTTGAAATTTTTCTAGACCTTTTTAGACCTTAAATAACCTCCAAAACTTCACTAGTGGCAGAAACATTCTGTCTTCTCTTTCTCTGTAACAGTGAGGCTATTCATTATTTTCCTCTGTTCCCCATTCCATTTCAGTGGGTGCAGTTGAGTTTTAAAAGTTGAAGCTGCTGTTTGAATTGTTCTGATCCTCTCTTGCTTTTGGACTGATGCTTTTGGCTGAGTCATATGCCTACCTGGCTATAGCGATAAGGTGTATTTCATTGAACGTAACAGAAAAACCTAACTCTGAAGGACTTTAATAAATAAGGGGTTTTATATCTTGTATATATAACAAGAAGCCCTGAGGTTGGGTGGCTTTAAGGCTCTAGTTTTCTGCTCTGCCATCCTTAACGTGTCCTGTCAGGTGCTCCCCTTGTGGTTGAAAGGTGGCAGCTACAGCTCCAACAGCTGAAGAGGGAGGGTTTCCTTCTAAGTGTCTCCTTTATTGGTGGGCAGCCTTTCTCAGAAGCCCCTCATAGACATCTCACTGGCCAGAATTGTGACTCGTCCCCCTTCCTAACTCCACCTCTCTGCAGGGTAAATGAAATTGACTTAGAGTGATTAAGATCTATACTCCTTGGGCTGCTGATTGTGTATCCTTCCCTGGGAATGTGGCCTGAAAGGGGAGGGTGTATCCCCAAATAAAAGTCAGGGAGTTTAGGGTCTGCTAAGAACTTCCATTGTATGGACGAGTCACCTTCTTCAGGAGCAAGAATATTCTACGCAGGAGCAGGCAGCATAGCTAGTGACTAAATCCCCAGTGCCCCCTCCAGAGGATATACAGTGATTTCTGCTCCAGAGGTGACGTCTGCACTATGGCCATCACCCCAACAGTGGACACAACCTGGACCAGGACTGGCCTGCGAGATGCATGACCTCATCCACGGCCCCTCCTGTCCAAAGGTTTTCAGCCCCAAGGGGTCCAAGAACTAAGGGACCAGGTTGTTGGGACCCAAGGGGCCTCTAGGAAGAGGGCAGGTGCCTATTATCGGAGGCAGAGCTGGGATGGGGCAATCAGATGCTCCAGCCCTGGGCACCAGGCAAGGTCCACTGGACTTGCCACCCTGTGCCAGAACCCTGCAGGATCCGTGTTCTCAGCCCTGCTTTCAGGCTGTAGAGACCTCGACCATGGCAACCTTTAAGGCCTCCACTGGCTGTGAGCCCAGTGCACATTCATGGTCACCTCAATTTGGTATAAGAATAGGATGTCTGGTCACCCAATCCATGAAAGAGACATCTGACTCACAGGTGATTCTGAACTGGTCAACGTGGTTCTCTTGGTCAGATACTATTTCTTACCTTTTCCTCTAGAGACTTAATCCCACTGCTTGCTTCAGAAGTGAAAATTTACCGATTTCTCTAGAGACTTAATCCCACTGCTTCAGAAGTGAAAATTTACCGATTTCTCTAGAGACTTAATCCCACTGCTTGCTTCAGAAGTGAAAATTTACCGATTTCTCTAGAGAAGGTCGTCCCATCTTTCTCCCTCCAGAGGCTATAGTCAGACATGAAGATATAGAGATAGGCATAGAGAAGAGTATGGAGGGGAGCTGTAGAGACAATGTAGATGAACAATAGATAATATATTTACATAGATCCATACATATAAACATGGAGATACAGATATGCATATAAATGAAGAAGTAGATTATAGACACAAATGTATAGTTTTCCCTTCACAGATAATCAGACTTGTTTTCATACGTTGGAGAACTCTGTCCACATATGTGTTTGAAGTACAGGAAAGATACTAGGACCTCTCATCTCTGACCACATGAGAATCATGTGGGGGAACAATTTAAAAATCAAACTAGGCATGGTATCAACACTGTTAAATATATCAGGGTTTTTTTGTAGATTTGTGCCACTAATACCTGCACATATGCATGTGAGTTTTAATTCCCTAAGTGGTTAATGAAGATACAGCTCATATTAGGAAAAATAACTTGTGCTGAGTGTTATTTGGCCGTAAATACTGATGTTGGAATATTCTGGCGCTTGTGCTTCAGTGTATAAACATCTAGAGAACTCTTGCATGTAATGCACCCAGATACCAGAAGGATGTCCACCTCACGACTATATCTGTGCAAAACTGGTATCTTTGTAGAACTAGATGTATGCGTACTGATCTTTCAACACCTTCATATAGAAAGTAAACAAAGCAAATATGACAAAACAGAAAGCAAATTGATAAAATGAACAAAGAAGTGATATATATGTACTTTAAAAAATTTTATTTATTTGTTTATTTTTGGCTGTGTTGGGTCTTCGTTGCTGCAGGCGGGCTTTCTCTAGTTGCGGTGAGTGGGGGCTACTCTGTTGTGGTGTGCAGGCTTCTCATTGTGTTGGCTTCTGCTGTTGCAGAGCACAGGCTCTAGGCACGTGGGCTTCAGTAGTTGCGGCATGCAGGCTCAGTAGTTGTGGCTCACGGGCTCTAGAGCACAGGCTCAGTAGTGGCACACGGGCTTAGTTGCTCCATGGCATGTGGGATCTTCCCGGGCCAGAGGTTGAACCCGTGTCCCCTGCATTGGCAGGCGGATTCTCAACTACTGCGCCACTGGGGAAGCCCAGAAGTGATATTTTTTAAAGACATTTTTATTGCCAAGGTAAACCCACAGATAACACAATCTGTTTTCAGAGTTTACCTTTTCAAAAGAAGGGGGAAGACTGAAAATGAGAATGGTTATCCCAGGTTTTAGATGAACGTATAATGTATTTATAATAAGAGGAGAAATATTATGGACATATATATACATATATGCAAATATATACAAAAAACTAAAAAAGTGGAAATATTAGCATCATTAGCCTATGTTCAGTGATGATATGGTATTGCTATTATAATTTCCTTGTAATTTTTTGTATGTTTTTTTTTGCGGTACGCGGGCCTCTCGCTGTTGTGGCCTCTCCCATTGCAGAGCACAGGCTCCGGACGCTCAGGCTCAGCGGCCATGGCTCATGGGCCCAGCCGCTCCGCGGCATGTGGGATCTTCCTGGACCGGGGTATGAACCCGTGTCCCCTGCATCGGCAGGCGGACACTCAACCACTGCGCCACCAGGGAAGCCCTTTTGTATGTTTTAAATAGTCAAAGTAAAAATACACTTCTAAGTGAAGATTACTCAGTATTATGGATTTGTCCTAATCCATTTAATCATTCCCGTAATGATGGATGCTGAGGTAGTATCTAGTTCCCAGTTTAAACCCTCGGATCTTTGGGGAAAAGCTCATTTTTATGAGCTCACATCATCAGGAAGTACAGCATCCCTTCGTTTTCTACACAATGAACTAATTTCAAGTTTGCCCTTTCATGATGCCAGGAGGGAAAGAAGTTCTAATATGTCCCTCAGAGATCTTTTCTCACCTGAGTTAGGTTACAGTTTGTGGGTTTCCCAGGACGTGGTTACAGAGAGAAGGTCATATTTGTGAGTAAAATACTTTTTTTCTGGAAGAATGCAGCAGACATGTCCACCACCTAGTGCCCACGGTGCTTCCATAGGCAGTGTGGAGCTTGGAAACAGCCCTTCACTTAGTGGAGTATAGAAGATAACCACTGCCCACAAGAAAAACAACCTCCATGTGGGTTTCCAAGTGGTTTTTCCTTCCACCTGCTTTAGTTTTGCCTCTGACAGGATGACTTCCTTATTCATTGTTCTTTAAATTGCTCTGATCTGCAGCAAAAGAAAGGAGGACTGGATCAGGTTCAGAATGCTGTCTTCTTCCTCCCGAAGCTCAAGCCCTGGTGAGCTTTGCATAGTGTTCAGAAGAGCCTGAAAATCCTGGAGGGTCCTCTTCCTGTGGATCAGGATTCAAAAAAGTTTGTACCTTTTACTGCCAACCTGTGGATGACAGGAGTTGACCTAAAGGCTTCTTGAGGTTTCTATATATTGCTGGTGCGGTTGGCTGAGGGCATGAGATGGTTCTCCAGCTGACTCTGTGTGCTGTGGCCACCAGTCTGTCTCAGTGGGTCCTTTTTTGAGGATCCCACTCTGCAATCAGAGCCTGGCAGCACTCATCCCACCACTGTGGAAAGTAAGATATGTCCACCTGGCTCAGATCCTGTCGTGGTGGTTTTTTGTGCTCAGCTTGAGGCTGAGAATAGTCTTCCAACTGCAGGACTCCCCTGTCCGTCTGTTCTTGGTGATCCTGGCATTCTTCTTGGTGTTGGGGCCAGAAAGGATACTGAGTATCTGGGTCTCCTCCCATAGTCAGCAGTACTGGCACATAATTCCCAAGTGTTAGAGTAGAGGGAGAGTTCTCCCCTCTCTGCACAGCCTGCATGGGCTGCATCATGACAGTTTGTCCTTGGATCACAAAAGGGACAGAGGATACGTGGGATGGGAGAGGAACAGGTTTGAAATGGTTGGTTCCTGCTGAAAGAACTGGAGGAAAGAAAATGATGAGATCTGCCTGGGAGAGTACATAGGTCAATTTTGTGTTGCTGAGCTGTCAGACCAGGTCTCCCATTTGGGTCATCTACCAAGGAATTCACAGGCTCACTTCTGCTCTGCCCAGGGTACAGAGATCTTGGGTCCTGAAACCACATCTCCGTGAGAAAAATGGAGACATGGACCTCATATGACAAGCAATTCTGGCTCTGTTCTCAAACTGTATAAAGCAAAGGGCCTATTATATAGGCCCAAATCTCAATAAAAAGGCATATGCTTTAGGATCCACCCTTCATTTTCAACGATGGATCAGGGAACAAGGTCTCTTGACGAGGTTGACATTTTCCTCCTATTAATCAGTCTTTGCACAGGAATACATACCTTGTAAACGTGTATAAATCTGAATAAGGGTTAATAAACACCAATAAATGTTTATGAGGGTCATTGTGCTGATAGACCTATGATCATGCTTCCTAGTCATGAGTGTTGAATGTATACGGAACCACTATACTCATAGCTTAGGTAGAAGAAGGTACTAATGAGGGTGCTTTTGTTCCCCTATTTGACTATGCTTGTAGATGTTTTTGGGGGTGTTAAAAGTGGGGGAAGGAGAGATGGGCAGGATATCTAGTTGGTAGAAGCCAGGAATGCTGGAAAACACTATACCTGGCATGGACTGCCCCTCCCAAGAAAGAATTGTCTGGCCCAAAATGACAGCAGTGCCAAGCTTTAGAAAACCTAACAAGAGTGTTCTCAAAATAGGCATTAACTTTCACATTTTCCCATAGTTTTGCTGCTGGTGATTCTGAATAGATGCACCACTGACAATTTGATTAGAAAATTCTTCCTTTTGCAGGAATGTGACTTGTAATGCCAGGTGTTTACTATCCCAAGCCTTTGTCCTTGATTGCTATGATAATCGTAAGTTAGTCAAGGTTTTCAAGCAACCACTCGGGGTAACATCGTTTAATGGGTTAGGGATATTTGCTGCCATAGACATAAAATTTACTTGAATTCTCGATTCTGGAATGCCTGTTTGGCTAGTGTTTTCCTGTTTGCAATGTCAAAGAATTGGTTCCTCTTGAAGGCTTGAACTAGAATGTTTGATTGAGATCTTGGAACGGATGTGTGGTCTTGTGTGGCTCCTTTTGGTAAGTATTCTAAAAGAAAACACAGGGACAAAAGGGTTTTTAGGACATTTTTGCATTCAAGCTGGAAACTCAGACTTGAGAAGATAGTGCTGACCTCTTACTCCCTCTGAATCCCCCTGAGATGACAGAAGAGGAGGATGTTGCCCTGCTTAGAGCAGCAGGACCAAAAAGTCCAAAGCCTTTCTTGCTCAGAGCCTGTCTATCCCAGCCACTGTGGGACCATGCTTATATTGATGATCTTAGGTTACCCAGAGCAAGCTATAACTGGCTCCAAAACTAAGGATTCTTTGTGGAGAATTTGGGCACAACATGCAGAATTAATTCCCCTCTCAATGGGACCCACTGATGAACTGCATTTGGACTGGTGGGTTCTTACCTTGAGTTTAAGGCTGAGGCTGGTTCTGTCCATGGGTTTGGTCTTCTCCTAAGGAGGAGCTGAACCCCAGTTGGCTCTGTCTTGCTCTGTGGTTTTTAAACCAAATCTGAGTGGGAAAAGACGTGAAAGTCAGGTAACTCAGTCTGTGTCATTCCGAATATCAATGCAGTTAAACAAAACTAATTGATCAACTGCCCTTGGGATAATATCCCTAAGAGAAAGATGATGTATTATCCTGGGATTGATGCTATTATTAGCATATAATTCAGGATGGTATACAATCTGCTCTCAACTCAAGTTAACATTTCTTGTATGGTCATCCTCAGGGTATCCAAAATAAATTTCCCTGATTTAAGAAAAACAGTGTAGTTCTCTCAAAGGAAATCAATCTCTCTCTCTCTCGCTCTCTCTCTCTCTCTCTCTCTCTCTCTGTCTCTCTCTTCCTTGTGTTGTATCAACTTTTCATTAGAATACCATTTCATAATACACAATACACATGGGATTGATCTTAGAAAAGAATTTCTTTATGTAGGGCAGTAGAATTAGCCATAATCAAGAGCAGGGCTAACTCACCTACACTTCCTTTTACTTCTTTCATCCCATAGTCAGCAATAGATAATGAAACTCCTAGGGACCCCATATATCTTGCTTTAAAACTATTATCACTAACATAACCAATAGTATTCTGCTTGTTTCCTCATTACTGGAGTTGGCATTGCAAGGTACTTTCTAAGTTTCTGAGTGTTGTATTTTGATAATTTGATACTTCATGGTAAGATTAGGGTGTCAGTTATAACCAATATCTGATGTAGCACTCATATCCCAGGCATTGTGTTAAAAGGTTATATCCATTCTTTAAATTAATTAATAAAAATATTTTCCAATAAGAAGTCTTAAGCCCAAGTGGAAACTGGAAACTAATGAGTAAGTTACTGAGCACAGTTGCAGAACCAACCTCATCCTACATCGTTTCCTGCACTTGCCATCCTCCACCTCAGTTCAGATGGGCCTAGTACCTCTCCTGCAGCCAGTCACTATAGTCCCCCAAAGTGCACTTTATTCTGGGATTGGGAAAACTGTTTCCTACACCTAAAACAAATGCATTAAGAAAAGAGGAACTTTTCTTCTCCCCAGCGTCCCCTCAGACTGGTGCCCTTCTAGCCCTTCTATATAGTGACTTATTGGAGACTATTTTTTTTTTTTTTTTTTTTTTGTGGTACGCGGGCCTCTCACTGTTGTGGCCTCTCCCGTTGCGGAGCACAGGGTCCGGGCGCGCAGGCTCAGCGGCCATGGCTCACGGGCCCAGCCGCTCCGCGGCACGTGGGATCTTCCCGGACCGGGGCTCGAACCCGTGTCCCCTGCATCGGCAGGCGGATTCTCAACCACTGCGCCACCAGGGAAGCCCTTGGAGACTATTTTTGATAACAAAAATCTGAACTCATTATTCTCGTCTGAAAGCACCTTTTTAATTAACCTTTATTGATTTCGATACTGTTTCAGTTGGTGTAATTGTATTATTTACAGCTGTCTCTTTGCTGACTGAAGAAATCCAGTTTATTTTAATTTTTATATCAGTAGTTCTATTCAAAATGATACAATATGGGATTTTATTTCATACACTCCTGTGTATGAATCACATTTCAGATATTAATGAAAAAAGAAAAAACTAGCTTGAGAATTGGGAATTTACATGAGTGCTTACCCCACAGTTTCTTCATAATTATATATTAATCATTATACTGCAGTATATATTCCAGTACTTGATACCATATCATTATCATAGTGATCCAATTTCCTATATTCTCTAAATCTCAAAAGTTGATTTAATTATCTCCTATTGGGAGAGCCTCAACCAGTATATTCTTTTCTCCAAGCGTGAATACCCCCAACCAATTGGTAAAAGAAGTAACAGTTTTCTACCATTGGTAAAAGAGGTAATTCTTGTTTTTATTTTGTTTTAAATATTATTTAACAGGAAAAACCTTTGGGAAACATACCCAACATAAGAGAATCAACTGCCAGTGCTAAGCTTGGCCTTTCTCTTTACCTTGAACCTGAGAGATAATGAAATAGAAACCTGATACTAACCTGAATTTTAGATTCTAGAATGCCAGTTTCCTTGGCCAGTTGTTTCCTGTTTGCTTTTTCAGGGTAAAGGTCATGTTCAAACCATGCTTGGAGGATAGTCTTTTGACTCTGGTTGTAAATAATCTTGCCTTGCCAGATTTCTTTTCGTAATAGTATGTCTGATGAAGAGAAATGGGGAGAAGTATGAAGGATATGTTTATGGATTAAAAACTGGGTGAGCATATATCTTATTTCAGGTTGAAAGTCTGTAGATCCAGTGATTATTCTGTATTTTTACTTTAGGGATATACCTAAAGTCATTCTAAATTGGAGCCATGGGAATTCCCTTGTGGTCCAGTGGTTAGGACTCCATGCTGTCACTGCCAAGGGCCTGGGTTCAATCCTTGGTTGCGGAACTAAGATCCCACAAGCAGCCCAGCGTGGCCAAAAGAAAAAATTGGAGACATATAGGTCAAATATATATATAATAGAAAAAATGACAATCTGTCATCTCTGAGTTACCAAAGGAAGAAGTTACTACAAATCCACAAAATTACATGCAAAGAAAATAGGAGTTAGGAAGATAAATGGAAATGAAACAAGTAAAATATGAAAAACATTAAAAGGATAAATAAAATACAGTACACAAAACTGTTACTTTATGAGAAAATACATTTAAATAAATATAAAATGTTAAATTATTAGATATAGACTAAACGTAAAATATTATGTATTTCATATATATTTTTCTCCATTTAAAGTGTTAACTTTAAGACTTTTGAAAACCCACATATGGGACTCACGGCCATCTCTTAAATTTGAAATTGCATTCTCTAACTTCAAAGCACCCATCAATCCCCTGATACAACTTACCACTGCAAAACAGCCCCTGCTTCAACAATCTATTTCTCTAATCATAATTGGGATTTTACTTTTTATAAACTCTGGAAAATAAACAAAGCATGTGGCATTATCAAAGAAGAGAGCAAAACACAGATGGGAATTTACCACTTGCAGTGCTGTTCAAATCCATCTTGGGAAGAGGTATCCAGATTCTGCAGAGATGAGTGGACAACTAAGCAAGACACAGGATTTATAAACACCCAGAGTGACCCACCCATTTCTTAAATACCCTCCTATTTAATCCCTTCATTAAATATTTAACAGTTTTCAGAAGAGACTTGAAGTAATCAGGTTGAGAGGAAATATAGATTCTACCAGATTCTAATTTTGCATCTATTATAATATCTTCCCCAATATGACTTAGAATCTCTGCTTTCTACTTTACATAGTACATATGTATGTATCTATATATTATAATATATGCTTTGTTCTCTATAATTTTTAGTACTCCTGTTTCTTAATTATTTTGGCTTGATGATATTTTAATATTAGATGGATATTCCTATTCACTTTGTAGGCTCCCTGTTTTCCTTAGCCCTTACTGGAACAAATTTCTTTCCATTATTGTTAGTAGGGCTTACGTGTTACCTTGGCTATTCTATATTCCACAGTTATTAAAAAAAAACACTGTTCTAGGTGTCGCTGTGAAGGTATTCTATAAATTAATTTAATTACATAATCAGTTGGATTTAAGTAAAGGAGATTATCCTTGATAATCTGGGTGGGGCTGATGCAATCAGTGAAAAGTCTTAAGAGCAAATTTGGGTGTATTCCTGAAGGAAAAGAAATCACACCTATGAACAGCAGCTTCATCTCCTGCCAGAGACTTTCAGCCTGCCCTCCCAAAGGGCCTGCCCTAGGAATCTCATTCTTGCCTAGCCAGCCCCCACAACTGTATAAGCCATTTCCATTTAATAAATGTCTTTATTTGTATATGTGTATGTATGTATGTACACACACAAGTATGTATATAATTTCACAAGTTCCCTATGTGACTCGAGTTCAGAACACTACTGATTCTGTTTCTCTGATTGAACACTAAATAATACAGATGTTGTTACTGAAACCGAGCAGGATCCTGTGGGGCTCCTGGGCAAGGAAGTTTTTCAAACGGTTGCTGATCAAGGAAGGAAGGGGATGCAGAGACAAGGGAGGAGCGGCCAAGAAACACTAGTGCAGCCTTGGGGCAGGGTCCTGGTTCCACTTCAAGGGATACACATAACAATATCTTTGAGCTCTTTATAGAACTCAAACCCCCAACAAATCAAGATGTTAGCATTCTTCATTCCAGATTAAAGAAACCAGAGAAGCTCTTCAAGAGACCACCTGAGGCCAGATTAAAGGAGTTCAGGCCCTGCACACACCCTAATCCTTCTTAACAACCCCGCCCTTGAACCATTGCTATAAAACACCTCACCAAATCCTCCGGGGTTGGGACACTCAGTTTTTCAGAGCTGAGCTTGCTGTGGTCCCCTTTGCCTGGCAAAGCAATAAAGCTATTCTTTTCTACTTCACCCAAAACTCTGTCTCTGAGATCCGATTTGGCACTGGTGCATAGAGGCCGAGCTTTTGGCGTTGGTACTGGAGGTAGTTCTGTAAGAATAGACTCTTACAGGTATATGTTTGTATATATCATGTATATACAGATAGACATACATTTATATAGAAATATAAATATAAAAATATATCTATATATTTGGGTCACTGACAAGGCAAAGAACTAAAACCATCCAAAGTAGTTGCTGAGGACAAAGGAAATATGAACTGATAGTGGAAGTGTTGCAGAAAGTCGGGGGACCCCTTCCAGGGCCTGAGAGTGGGCTCTTGTCTAACACTTGGACATGAATTGTCCAAGGATACACACATGCTGACAAAGCAAAAGACTTTATTAGGAAGGGGCACCTGGATGGAGAGCATCAGGGTAAGGGAAGCCAGGGGAACTGCTCTGCCATGGGCTCACTGTCTCACGTTTTATGGTAATGGGGTTAGTTTCCAGGTTGTCCCTGGCCAGTTATCTTGATTGGCCCATACTTCGTCTGACTCAGGGTCCTTCCTGGTGGCGCACCCATCTCTCAGTCAAGATGGATTTCAGCGTGAGGGCTTCTGGGAGGTTGGCAGGACATATTGTCTCCTCCCTCCTCCTTTTGGCCCCTCCTGAATTCTGGTTAGTTGCACTTCATTCTTTATCAGGACCTCCTATTGTGAGACAACTCAGGCAAGCAGTTATCATCATACCTGGCCAAGGCGGGCAGTTTTGGTCAACGGTTCCCTAACAGAAGAAAAGTTACAAATACCAGCTATTACCATGTGACCATTTGCATAAATGAGGATATACTAATTATGAGGATTGCATTATGAATATGTTTGTATAAATATTAACAAAATATTTTGCTTTCTTCCTGATGTTATTCCCTGATGATCCAGTGTAAGATGTATTAATAATAGTTAACATTAAATCACTGTATTTAAGGGGCATCAAAAGAGAAGTATTCACATCAGCCAAGGATGTTGCATCCTCTTTGGGGAAAGGATTAGCATGTTTCTCTTGTAGGCATGATAGTTGCACCATATTAGGCAGAAATACCACTTTGTTATTATCTTTATTTGGAAATTATTTATGGTTTCAGGAGATGTGTATGGTTTCCAGGTTGACAAGGTATGGACAGAGTTGGTCAGTGTTGTGTCAGTATGGCTAGGCTACAGACCCTAGTAATTCCAACACTCACCTACTCAGAGTTTCTGTGAAGGTATTTTGTAGATGTGATTAAAGTTCATAATCGCTTGACTAAGGGAGATTATCCTATATAATCTGGGTGGGCCTAAGTCAGTCAACTGAGAGGCCAGAAGGACTGAATGAAGACTTCACTGAGAGGAAGAAATTCTGCCTATTGATAGATGCATCAGCTGTTGCCCAAGAGTTCTAATCTGCCTTACGGATTTTAGACTTGCCAAGGCTTCTCTGCAGTCACATAAGCCAATTCCTTGCAATAAATCTCCATCTGATACAATTATTAAATTATTTACTTTGAAGTGATGACTTTAACAAGAAAAAAATATATATGTGGATTTGTCATGGGGCTAGACCATGGGTGATGGAAAAATTTATTGAATCCTGAAAAGATGGCAACTGTAAATTTTGCTGCTGTAAATTTTTTTTTTGGTAAATGTCAGCTGTGAAAAACTGGAAGGCAGGAAATGTGACAAATACTCTATGCCTTGACTTAAAGACAACAGAATATCTCTGTCAAGACTCATGTGCTCTTGGCTACTATTGCCTTGGGAACAGCTAGAGAGAAATGAGCTCAGAAAGAAATGTGTTCCTTAACAGGAAAAATGGAAGGGGATAGAAAGATTGTACGAACTGCAAGATAATGTGTACAGGCAGACTTTGTATCATTTATATGAGGAAATACGAACTTGGAGACATATTTTCTAAAAAAAAGTTTACACAGTTAAAAAAAAGCAAAAACCAAACCTGGGTTGTGGCTTAAAACCTTTGGTTTAAAGCAGTGATTGCATTATAACTTCTACCAATCATTCTTCTATTATTTAAGACAGCATTACTATAAACTGCCACCAGAAAAAAAATGGTATGTGCTTTTGCCACAGACACTGATAAGCTCAAGATATTTAAGATGAGAAACAGAAAAATTAGGCACAATGAATTGGGGGTGGGCTAATTGCACCTGGAAATAGATATAATTAGATATGTTAATTCGTCTTTAATTGTGTGTGTTTCCCTTTGTTGACATATATGTGTGCGATTACCAGAAAATTCACATGCTTTAACTAAAAGAAACTTAGCATGGTTAAAAGCAATGTTTTGTGAACTGCACCTGCTCATATTATACCCAGATGGTAAAACCCTCAAAGAGCTATAGCCTCTAATGCACCTACAAATGAGGCCAAGCAACATAAAGGACATCCAAGTATCTGGTGTAGGGACTTCATCTAGTATCAGACATTGACCTAAATAGGGGGAGAAGCATTCTCAGCTAAAGGGAGCTCTTACTCAAAACATCCCCCCATCTGAATCTTACTGCTGCTACGTTTCAATGGGTGCAGTGTCCCTCCTCTACTTCCGTATCATGAGAGGATATTACGGTGATCCAGTCCGTGTTCCAACTGGATCATAGCATGGGCTTTTGTTCTTTGATATTTTGATGAGGAAGAGTTTTATCTGGATCTTTCAGCTGCTTAGAGTGTGAATGCAGGTGTTGGGCTTTGAGTTCTAACTGTATTTGGAAAAATCTTTCATACTGTGCCTGGTGGAGAAGGGTAAGATTATTCTGTGTACTTTAGGGATAGAAGCCAATAATTTTGACCAAATAGAAGGACTGCAATATAAATAAATAAATAAATACAGTCATTTCTTAAAAAAAAATTATTTATTATTTTTTTAGTACATAAAGCTTTTTGTTTATTTAATATTCTTTTTTTAAACATCTTTATTTGAGTATAACTGTTTTACAATAGTGTGTCAGTTTCTCCTTTACAACAAAGTGAATCAGTTATACATGTACATATATTCCCATATCTCTTCCCTCTTGCATCACCCTCCCTCCCACCCTCCCTATCCCACCCCTCTAGGTGGTCACAAACCACCTAGCTGTTCTCCCTGTGTCACGTGGCTGCTTCCCACTAGCTATCCACCCTACGTTTGGTAGTGTATATATGTCCATGCCACTCTCTCACTTTGTCACAGCTTACCCTTTCCCCTCCCCATATCCTCAAGTCCATGCTCTAGCAGGTCTGTGTTTTATTCCCATTCTATCCTTAGGCTCTTCATGACATTTTTTTTCTTTTCTTAGATTCCATATATATGTGTTAGCATACAGTATCTGTTTTTCTCCTTTTGACTTACTTCACTCTGTATGACAGACCCCAGGTCCATCCATCTCATGACAAATAACTCAATTTCGTTTCTTTTTATGCCTGAGTAATATTCCATTGTATATATGTGCCACATCTTCTTTATCCATTCATCTGTCGATGGACACCTAGGTTGCTTCCATGTCCTGGCTATAGCAAATAGAGCTGCAATGAACATTTTGGTACATGACTCCTTTTGAATTCTGGTTTTCTCAGGGTATATGCCCAGTAGTGGGATTGCTGGGTTGTATGGTAGTTCTATTTGTAGTTTTTTAAGGAACCTCCATACTGTTCTCCATAGTGGCTGTATCAATTTACATTCCCACCAACAGTGCAAGAGTGTTCCCTTTTCTCCACACCCTCTCCAGCATTTATTGTTTCTAGATTTTTTGATGATGGCCATTCTGACCGGTGTGAGATGATATCTCATTGTAGTTTTGATTTGCATTTCTCTAATGATTAATGATGTTGAGCATTCTTTTATGTGTTTGTTGGCAATCTGTATATCTTCTTTGGGGAAATGTCTATTTAGGTCTTCTGCCCATTTTTGGATTGGGTTCTTTGTTTTTTTGTTATTGAGCTGCATGAGTTGCTTATAAATTTTGGATATTAATCCTTTGTCAGTTGCTTCATTTGCAAATATTTTCTCCCATTCTGAGGGTTGTCTTTTGGTCTTATTTATGGTATCCTTTGTTGTGCAAAAGGTTTTAAGTTTCATTAGGTCCCATTTATTTATTTTTGTTTTTATTTCCATTTCTCTAGGAGGTGGGTCAAAAAGGATCTTGCTGTGATTTATGTCATAGAGTGTTCTGCCTGTGTTTTCCTCTAAGAGTTTGATAGTGTCTGGCCTTACATTTAGGTCTTTAACCCATTTTGAGTTTATTTTTGTGTATGGTGTTAGGGAGTGTTCTAATTTCATACTTTTACATGTACCTGTCCAGTTTTCCCAGCACAACTTATTGAAGAGGCTGTGTTTTCTCCAGTGTATATTCTTGCTTCCTTTATCAAAGATAAGGTGACCATATGTGTGCAGGTTTATCTCTGGGCTTTCTATCTTGTTCCATTGATCTATATTTCTGTTTTTGTGCCAGTACCATATGTCTTGATTACTGTAGCTTTGTAGTATAGTCTGAAGTCAGGGAACCTGATTCCTCCAGCTCCATTTTTCGTTCTCAAGATTGCTTTGGCTATTCAGGGTCTTTTGTGTTTCCATACAAATTGTGAAATTTTTTGTTCTAGTTCTGTAAAAAATGCCAGTGGTAGTTTGATAGGGATTGCATTGAATCTGTAGATTGCTTTGGGTAGTAGAGTCATTTTCACAATGTTGATTCTTCCAGTCCAAGGACATGGTATATCTCGCCATCTGTTTGTATCATCTTTAATTTCTTTCATCAGTGTCTTATAATTTTCTGCATACAGATCTTTTGTCTCCTTATGTAGGTTTATTCCTAGATATTTTATTCTTTTTGTTGCAATGGTAAATGGGAGTGTTTTCTTAATTTCACTCTCAGATTTTTCATCATTAGTGTATAGGAATGGAAGAGATTTCTGTGCATTAGTTTTGTATCCTGCACCTTGACCAAATTCATTGATTAGCTCTAGTACTTTTCTGGTGGCATCTTTAGGATTCTCTATGTAGAGTATCATGTCATCTGCAAAGAGTGAAAGTTTTACTTTTTCTTTTCCAATTTGGATTCCTTTTATTTCTTTTTCTTCTCTGATTGCCGTGGCTTGGACTTCCAAAACTATGTTGAATAAGAGTGGTGAGAGTGGACATTCTTGTCTTGTTCCTGATCTTAGAGGAAATGCTTTCAGTTTTTCACCATTGAGAATGATGTTTGCTGTGGGTTTGTCATATATGGCCTTTATTATGTTGAGGTAGTTTCCCTCTATCCCAATTTCTGGAGAGTTTTTATCATAAATGGGTGTTGAATTTTGTCAAAAGCTTTTTCTGCATCTATTGAGATGATGATATGGTTTTTCTTCTTCAGTTTGTTAATATGGTGTATCACATTGATTAATTTGAGTATATTGAAGAATCCTTGCATCCCTGGGATAAATTCCACTTGATCATGGTGTACGATCCTTTTAATGTGTTGATGGATTCTGTTTGCTAGTATTTTGTTGAGGATTTTTGCATATATATTCATCAGTAATATTGGTCTCTAATTTTCTTTTTTTGTAGTATCTTTGTCTGTTTTTGGTATCAGGGTGATGGTGGCCTCATAGAATGAGTTTGGGAATGTTCCTTCCTCTGCAATTTTTTGGAAGAGTTTGAGAAGGATGGGTGTTAGCTCTTCTCTAAATGTTTAATAGAATTTACCTGTGAAGCCTTCTGGTCCTGGACTTTTGTTTTTTGGAAGAATTTTAATCACAGTTTCAATTTCATGACTCATGATTCGTCTGTTCATATTTTGTATTTCTTCCTGGTTCAGTCTTGGAAGGTTATACCTTTATAAGAATTTGTCCATTTCTTCCAGGTTGTCCATTTTATTGGAATAGAGTTGCTTGTAGTAGTCTCTTAGGATGCTTTAGATTTCTGTGGTGTCTGTTGTAATTTCTCCATTTTCATTTCTAATTTTAAATTTATTTATTTATGGCTGTTTTGGGTCTTCGTTTCTGTGTGAGGGCTTTCTCTAGTTGTGGCAAGCGGGAGCCACTTTTCATCGTGGTGCATGGGCCTCTCACTATTGTGGCCACTCTTGTTGCTGAGCACAGGCTCCAGACGCGCAGGCTCAGTAATTGTGGCTCACAGGCCCAGTTACTCCATGGAATGTGGGATCTTCCCAGAACAGGGCGTGAACCTGCGTCCCCTGCATTGGCAGGCAGACTCCCAACCACTGGGCCACCAGGGAAGCCCTCATTTCTAATTTTAATGATTTGAGTCCTCTCCCTCTTTTTCTTGATGAGTCTGGGCTAATGGTTTATCAATTTTATCTATCTTCTCAAAGAACCAGGCTTTACCTTTAGTGATCTTTGCTATTGTTTTCTTTGTTTCTATTTCATTTATTTCTGATTTGATCTTTATGATTTTTTTCCTTCTACTAACTTTGGGTTTTGTTTGTTCTTTTTTCTCTAGTTCTTTTAGGTGTAATGTTAGATTTTTTAATTTGAGATGTTTGTTGTTTCTTGAGGTAGGATTGTATTGCTCTAAACTTCCCTCTTAGAATTGCTTTTGCTGCATCCTATAGCTTTTGGATCATCTTGTTTTCATTGTTATTTGTCTCTATGTATTTTTTGATTTCCTCTTTGATTTATTCAGTGATATCTTGTTTTTTTGGTAATGTATTGTTTAGTGTCCATGTGTTCGTGTTTTTTACATTTTTTTCCCTGTAATTGATTTCTAATCTCATAGCGTTGTGGTCAGAAAAGATGCTTGATATGATTTCAATTTTCTTAAATTTACTGAGGCTTGATTTGTGACCCATGATGTGATCAATCCTGGAGAATGTTCCATGGGCACTTGAGAAGAAAGTGTAATCTGTTGTTTTTGGATGGAATGTCCTATAAATATCAATTAAATCTATCTGGTCTGTTGTGTCATTTAAAGTTTGTGTTTCCTTATTAATTTTCTGTTTGGATGATCTGTCCATTGGTGTAAGTCAGGTGTTAAAATTCCCCACTATTATTGTGTTACTGTCAGTTTCCTCTTTTATAGCTGTTAGCAGTTGCCTTAGGTATTGAGGTGCTCCCATGTTGGGTACACATATATTTATAATTGTTATATCTTCTTCTTGGATTGATCCTTTGATCATTATGTAGTGTCCCTCCTCGTTAGAACATTCTTTATTTTAAAGTCTATTTTATCTGATATGAGTATTGCTACTTCAGCTTTCTTTTGATTTCCATTTGCATGGAATATCTTTTTGCATCCCCTCACTTTCAGTCTGTATGTGTTCCTAGGTCTGAAGTGGGTTTCTTGTAGACAGCATATATATGGATCTTTTTTTTTTGTATCCATTCAGTGAGCCTTTGTCTTTTGGTTGGAGTGTTTAATCCATTTACGTTTAAGGTAATTATCGATACGTATGTTCCTATTACCATTTTCTTAATTGTTTTGGGTTTGTTTTTGTAGGTCCTTTTCTTCCCTTGTGTTTCCCACTTAGAGAAGTTCCTTTAGCATTTATTGGAGAGTTGGTTTGGTGGTGCTGAATTCTCTTAACTTTTGCTTGTCTGTAAAGCTTTTGATTTCTCTATTGAATCTGAATGAGATCCTTGCCAGGTAGAATAATCTTGGTTGTAGGTTCTTCCCTTTCATCACTTTAAATATGTCATGGCACTCCCTTCTGGCTTGTAGAGTTTCTGCTGAGAAATCAGCTGTTAACCTTATTGGAGTTCCCTTGTATGTTATTTGTCATTTTTCCGTTGCTGCTTTCAATTTTTTCTTTGTGCTTAATTACCATGTGTGTTGGCATATTTCTCCTTTGGGTTTATCCTGTATGGGACTCTCTGTGCTTCCTGGACTTGGGTGGCTGTTTCCTTTCCCATGTTAGGTAACTTTTCGACTATAATCTCTTCAAATATTTTCTTGGGTCCTTTCTCTCTGTCTTCTCCTTGTGGACCCCTATAATGTGAATGTTGCTGTGTTTAATGTTGTCCCAGAGGTCTCTTAGGCTGTCTTCATTTCTTTTCATTCTTTTTTCTTTATTCTGTTCTGCCGCAGTGAATTCCACCATTGTGTCTTCCAGGTCACTTATCCATTCTTCTGCCTCAGTTATTCTGCTATTGATTCCTTCTAGTGTATTTTTCATTTCAGTTATTGTATTGTTCATCTCTGTTTTTCTTTAATTCTTCTAGGTGTTTGTTAAACATTTCTTGCATCTTCTCGATCTTTGCCTCCATTCTTTTTCTGAGGTCCTGGATCATCTTAACTATGATTATTCTGAATTCTTTTTCTGGAAGGTTTCCTATGAAGCTTGTTCATTTAGTTGTTTTTCTGGGGTTTCATCTTGTTACTTCATCTGGTACAAAGTCCTCTCTGCCTTTTCATTTTGTCTGTCTTTCTGTGAATGTGGTTTTCCTTCCATAGGCTGCAGAATTGTAGTTCTTCTTGCTTTTGCTGTGTGCCCTCTGATGGATGAGGCTATCTAAGAGGCTTGTGCAGGTTTCCTGCTGGGAGGGACTGGTGGTGGGTAGAGCTGCGTTTTGCTCTGGTGGGCAGAGCTCAGTAAAACTTTAATCCACTTGTCTGTTGATGGGTGGGGCTGGTTCCCTCCCTGTTGGTTGTTTGACCTGAGGTGACCCAACAGTGGAGTCTACTGGGGCTCTTCGGTGGGGCCAATGGCAGACTCTGGGATGGCTCACACCAAAGAGTACTTCCCAGAACCTCTCCCACCAGTGTCCCCGTCCTCACGGTTAGACACAGCCACCCCCTGCCTCTGCAGGGGACCCTCCAACACAAGCAGTTAGGTCTGGCTCAGTCTCCTATGGGGTCACTGCTCCTTCCCCTGGGTCCCGACGCGCACACTACTTTGTGTGTGCCCTCCAAGAGTGGAGTCTCTGTTTCTCCCTGTCCTGTTGAAATCCTGTAATCAAATCCCACTAGCCTTCTAAGTCTGATTCTGTAGGAATTCCTCCTCCCATTGCCTGACCCCCAGGTTTGGAAGCCTGAGGTGGGGCTCAGAACCTTCACTCCAGTGGGTGGACTTCTGTGGTATAAGTGTTCTCCAGTCTGTGAGTCACCCACCCAGCAGTTATGGGATATGATTTTATTGTGATTGCGCCCCTCCTACCATCTCATTGTGGCTTCTCATTTGTCTTTGGACGTGGGGTATCTTTTTTGATGAGTTCCAGCATCTTCTTGTCGATGATTGTTTGGCAGTTAGTTGTGATTCTGGTGCTCTCACCAGAGGGAGTTCAGTCAAATGGAAAATGACATCAGTATAAGGAACATCACTTTATTTATTGGCCAACAGATACTATATATGATTCTATATAAGTATTAATTATAAACTTGGAAAGTATTGCCCTAAAAGAATATGAAAATATAATATTTTATCAATCACTAATATAATATTGGTGTTAGTAAAACATTTTAAGTTCAAAATTAAGTTTCTATTAATATTTTAATAGTACTACATATTTATTATATTGATAAAATAGATTTTATTATTAGAGAAATAATAATTATTTCATAACCCAATATCAATATTTTAAGTCCAGATGACATAATGTTAAGAAAATTGAAATTTACTGTATGTTTACCATTAGAACACTAAATTATAATTCATGTTTAACTTTTTTGTTAATTATTTACTCATCAAAATTATAATTATTATATCTTTTAAATCTACCCTTCTATTCTTCTAATGCTTTATCATCATTCTGGTTTTCCAAGATCTTCATGCTACTTTCCTCTTGACTCCCAGACTTGATAAAAATCAACATACCACTGAATTCTGCTGTTCTAAAATCTGAGGCCTCTTGCTGTCTGGGTGCTTCAGGAAGACATGTAAGTAGGTTTTAATATATTAATTATATTTTATTTAAAAATTATTATTTTTAAAAATTGAAGTAGAGTTGATTTACAATGTTGTGTTAGTTTCAGGTGTGCAGCATAGTGATTCAGTTTTTTTTTTTTTTTTTTTTTTTTTTTTTTTTTTTTTTTTGCGGTACGCGGGCCTTTCACTGTTGTGGCCTCTCCCGTTGCGGAGCACAGGCTCTGGATGCGCAGGCCCAGTGGCCGTGGCTCCCGGGCCCAGCCACTCCGCGGCATGTGGGATCCTCCCGGACCGGGGCACGAACCCATGTCCCCTGCATCGGCAGGTGGACTCTCAACCACTGCGCCACCAGGGAAGCCCAGCGATTCAGTTTTATATATGTATTTTATATATATAAATGTAGAGAATGAGAATGTAGATGTTCATCAGGGTTACAGTGGGTTATATGTATTTTTTATATATATATTTTCAGATTATTTTCCCTTATATGTTATTGCACAATACTGAGTATAGTTCCCTGTGCTATGCAGTAGGTCCTTGTTGGTTACCCATTTTATATGTAGGAATGTGTATATGTTAATACCAAACTCCTAATTTATCCCTCCCAATATTTTATTTCTAACATTCAAATTAAGAAGTTGAAATAAAATGTGAAATTCCCAAGAATAGAAACTTTAATACAATGAAACTGAGTACACAGAAATATATTTCTTCTTATTCAGTCCTGGGGTCCTTTTCAGAACTGTTTCATATGCATATAATCATGACACACTAGCAACATTTTCCCAGGAATAAATCGGTCAAGCTGCCATGGCTGGGATGCTAATGACCTAGGAGACAATTTCAGATTCCTGGGTAATATTACTTTAGGCTAAAACCTAGAAAACTTGACATTTGTAGCCAAAACCTTCATAATGGTATTTAGATTGGTATTCTTAAGATTTCCTTTACTACCAACTTTTATGTCAGATCACATATACTTATCTCTAACCTTGCATTCATTATAGCACACACTTCACATTGAGAAATAATCAAGTGTAGCACTTTCTTAATATTCCTAAGGATATAACACATTATGTATATGAATATGAATATAGATGCATGTATATTTATTTACAGAACACTTATATATCCTGATAATATTCTTCTGTTATTTTGTCTAAGAAAAATACCACTTGCCTTTCTGAAACCTGATGTGTCCTAAATATTCTATCAGTTGGAAGGAATACAAAACAAATAGTCTATCCAAATAATCAACCCTCGATTCTAAACTCTCTCCTCTTTTCTAATTTTATTTTTCTTAACTATTCACACATCTTCCATTTTACTGAGGAAGTACAAAAGTGTCATTAAAGAGAAGTCTGTCTGGAGAATTCCCTGGCAGTCCAGTGGTTAGGACTCAGTGCTTCTACTGCTGTGGCATGGGTTCAATCCCTAGTCAGGGAACTAAGATCCCACAAGATGCTCGGTGCAGCAAAAAAAAAAAGGCTGTCGCTGAAACTCAGATTCCAGATTTTGTTTTAAGGTTCCATGGTTAGTACAATTATTTATTTAACAGAAAAAAGATTTTTTTTGTGTTTTTAGAACAAACCATGAAATCATGCTGAATAGCTTTCAGTTTACTATGGAATGTATATTCATTTGCTACATGCCTTTCCCACACAAGATCCAATTCTAAGACATCCCTAAGTTGGAGTCAACCATAATTCAAAATTTGTAAACTTATGCCTATTACATCAAGAGGAATAAAAACCACAGTTATAAGGAAAGACAAAATTGCAGATAGGATAGAAAAGAGAGTGGTGGACATAGTGCCCAGAACAGTGTGCTGAGAGACAGATCTTTGCTGCAAGGTTATTGTCCTGGACCTGAGTTGGGCTTGTCCTGGACACCATGAAGTCACCCAGGCACATTCGACATTGAGGGACACTTCAGGTAAATCAATACTCAGCAATGTGTCCAGGGGTCAGATCTCATCTTGGGTCATGTCAGGGGAGCAGAGGGCCAGGACCAGCCTATATGGGAAATCCGTTTAGGTGCGGGCTGCATCAGGAAGCCTCTAGGCAGAGACATCCTAGAACATCACCTAGGATGCAAATGCATCAACTGATGGAAACCCCATATACTTGGGTTAGTTGGGGACATATGTGCCAAACTCAAAAGCATTCATGATTCAATGTGATCAAAGAAAAAGTTTAGTTGTACGATCAGGCAAAATGTCATGATACAACTAAAAACTAACAATGCTTCTTTGGCTGTTGGGGGAGGGTGCTTCCTTTGGTCTACTATTCCCACCCCCACCCCAAATAATAACCGTGTGACAAAAAAATAATAAATTGTTGACTGAAATAATCAACAAACAATCTATAAAGGGAATAGAAAAGAGTTTTATTTGAGCCAAACTGAGGACTATAACCTGGGAGATACAGATTCCAGAAGCACTTGAATTGTGCTCTGCAGGACTACAGAATGGGGGGAGGCTTATAAAGGCAAAACTCACAAAACTACATAAGTTGTTTGTCAAGAATTAGGACTGAAGCTGGCAAGAAGTAACGGTGCTTGTCAAGTAAGGATTGGTTGGGGTCTGAAATAGTTGCACAGTTACAAGTGAAGACCTTGAGACCACAAGGTTGCAGCTGGCAGCTGCTAGCAGATATTGTTTTGAGAACGGCTGGTGGTGTCCTTGAATTTATCCAGTTCAGAAATTTCAAGTTCTCAGTGATGCAGGAACTTGTCTGAAACTACATCCACAATGGCCACCTGGCTCTAGTTTGGATGCCTGAACCACACTCACTCCATTCTGATTTTTGAATGCATTCTTTTCTTCAATGGTTAAAGCAGATATACTGTACATGTTTGATGGGCCACAAAACAAGCTACTCTAGTTAGCATAAAGTTCAAGTTAAATCATGTGAAAGCCAGAATGACTTCCCCATACCTCAATATGTGAAAATTTTTTCCATCAAAACCAAATAAGAGACACTTTGAAATTTTTTTTTAAAGTAGAATTGTTAGTAGTCTCACTCACCTATGGCCAAGGTCAGAAACATGCACTACTGCATGCTTTATACTCTTCTCCACAAGACCAGGAAGTGGTCTGTATTCTGTTCATTTGAACAACAAAATACATTTATTCCTAGACTCCACCTCATTCAGATCAGCCATTCTGAAGCACCTCAGGTCATTGGGAAGGGGGCCTGCTATAGCCCAGCTGGTGTAGATGGTTGTCTCTGCTTGTGACAGGGGTGACCTGGGCACCGACAATGCTGTGAGGACTGAAGGGCAGCTGGCTGCACACAGCCTTGTTTACGTCTCCTGGCAGTCTGCAGTGGTGAGTGGAAAATGATCCCGGGAGAGGTAGGGGTTCCCAAGGCCCAGTCATGGCAGGCTGGTCCTCAGCGGGGGCTTGTGCCTCCTGGACCAAGTGCCCTTGCTCTGTCCTGGTGGAAGGCAGAGTTCTAAACTGTCTGTGAACATCAGCTCCAACTGTCACTGGGTTGGCTAATCAGTGGCTGGGGATGGAGATGCCCACTGGGAAGTGGGGGAGGGTCGACAGCTTGGCTCAGGTCCTTTCCATTCCCAAGACAAGACGAGGTGGCGAGGGAGAGGTGAAGGGCATTAGAACAGAGATGGGAATCAGCGGGCCTAAAAAAATATTTTCATCATCATAATTTGGTCTTGGGCTGGCTGGGTTTGTGGGGTGAAGAATCTCAAGGTTAAATCTGAGTTCAGAGTCCTTCTTAAGCATCACAGTGACTCTGTTTCACCTACATTCTCATTCACTAAAGTGCACCCTGAAAGGCTGTTTTTGAGAGATGTTCGTCAGGGTTACAGTGGGTCAGCAGGGGGTGGGGGCATGGAATAGGGTGGCGTAGAAAAAAAAATTGTGAAACTGGGTGAAACCTCCCATTCCATATTGGTAATCTTTGTGCGGAGCTGGATTCTGAGGCTGAAGGATGAAGGTGGCTGAATCCACAGAGCAGGTCTCCTCAATGCTGTTTATACACTAAACACAGGATGGATAGATGGATACTGAAGGAAGTAAGGCTTGGCCTATACAAGTTTTCACAGACTACTTTCTTTTTGAACCACAAATAACTTAGTTAACTATATTAATCTTATAACTAGAGTCAGTCCAGTTCTTGGGACACAGAAGTAAACTTTGTCTTTCAAATCTCTCTAGTCGTCATAAGACCACTCATGATAAACTCTCACTAGTTATGGGACATTAATAAATATCCATCACCAAAATACTGTCCTTACACAGTCTAGATATAGAGGAAAAGAAAAGAAGGCACTCACCAAATTTACTCCCTAATGAAATCCTTTCTTTTTTTTTTTTTTTTTTTTTTTTTTTTTGGTACGCGGGCCTCTCACTGTTGTGGCCTCTCCCGTTGCGGAGCACAGGCTCCGGACGCGCAGGCTCAGCGGCCACGGCTCATGGGCCCAGCCGCTCTGCGGCACGTGGGATCTTCCCGGGCCAGGGCACGAACCCGCGTCCCCTGCATCGGCAGGCGGACTCTCAACCACTGTGCCACCAAGGAAGCCCCTAAATCATTTTAGAAAAAAGAAAATTTTGTGTTTCTGAGTATTTTAGTGGTCTTTTGGTAGCCACAAAATACTGTCATTATACCACCTACAAATAGAATAACAAGGAAGGACATCCAAAAGTCACATGGAAATAGTCTACAGTTATGGAGCATTATCTAAGAATTACAATCCTATCAAGTTCCCACATGAAGCAGTTAGTGATCTGTGGAAAGCTCTGCAGGTCACTGATGTCTGAGAATGAGGCAGGAGCAACTCCATACTCTGAACTTGAAAAGAGGCACATACTCAAATGATGGTGATACCAGATGGTGACACGGATTAGTGGATGTCAGGGCTCAGAGCAAGGCAGAGGGAGAACTCACTAGGTTTCAGCTGTTACGTTGCAGAGAAGCACACAAGTTTATTTCCAGTATTATACTACTGACTTTACTACCCTTTCACATTTATTCCCATAGTTACCTGCAAAATGTTTTGCCCAGTTCCAGAAAGAATCCCCACTGTGGTTCTAATTAGGATTGCATTTGCTAATTATGCTTCCATTGTTTCTTCCCCACTCACAGTGAGCCTGAAATGACCCACTTTACCCTTGGTTTCCCTTGTTCTTGTGATCTGAACTCAAGGCTGAACCCCTTTCCCACCTGCGCCCACTGATGTTTGGATCTGCCTCTGGAAAGGTGTGCTCTTATGCTTCCAAGCTGCACAGACCTGGCCCAAGCATGAGCATACTCACTATCTCTGGGGGCCCTCCTCCTGAGTAAATGACCATTTCCCTCCATGAGAGGCCCTCTCACCCTAAACATTTTGATGCAGTTCGCCAGCCCGTAAAAGTTCAAACAATAAGCAAATGGGACTTAATCAAACTTACAAGCTTTTGCACAGCATAGGAAACCAAAACCAAAGTAAGACAACCTATGGGATGGGAGAAAATATTTGCAAATGATGTGACTGACAGGGCTTAATTTCCAAAATACACAAACAGGTCATACAGCTCAATGTCAAACAAACAAGCAAACAAACAACCCAATCAAAAAATGGGCATAAGATCTAAACAGACGTTTCTCCAAAGAAGACATCCAGATGGCCAATAGGCACATGAAAAGATGCTCAACATCTCTTATTGTTAGAGAAACGCAAATCAAAACTACTTTGAGCTGTCACCTCACACTGGTCAGAGTGGCCATCATAAAATGTTTACAAATAATAAATCCTGGAGAGGATGTGGAGAAAAGGGAACCCTCTTACACTGTTAGTGGGAGTGTAAGTTGGTGCAGCCACTATGGAAAACAGTATGGAAGTTCCTCAAAAAACTAAAAATAGAGTTGCCATATGATCCAGCAATCCCACTCCTGGGCATATATCCAGACAAAACTGTAATTCAAAAAGATACATGCACCCCTATGTTTATAGCCGCACTATTTACAATAGCCAAGACATGGAAACAATGTAAATGTCCATTGACAGATGAATGGATAAAGATGTGGTACATATATACAGTGGAATATTATTGAGCCATAGAAAAGAATGAAATAATGTTATTTGCAGCAACACGGATGGATCTAGAGATTATCACACTAAGTGAAGTAAGCCAGACAAAGACAAATCTCATATAACGTCACTTATATGTGGAATCTAAAAAAATGATACAAATGAACTTATTTACAAAACAGAAATAGACTCACAGCCACAGAAAAGAAACTTACGGTTACCAAAGGAGAAAGGAGGGGGAGGGATAAATTAGGAGTTCGGGATTAACAGCTACACATTACTATATATAAAATACATAAACAACAAGGTCCTACTCTATAGCACAGGGAACTGTACTCAATATCTTGTAATAACCTATAATGGAAAAGAATCTGAAAAGAATATATATCTATATCTGAATCACCGTGTTATACACTGGAAACTAACACAACATTGTAAATCAGCTGTACTTCAATTTAAAAAAATAATTGGGAAAAAAAAAACATAAACAGAGGCAAAACAGCTTTTCAGAGAGTGGAAAATGAATGGGATTTGGGGATGGAAGTTCCAGATTCAATGCCCGTTATGAGTGTGATGATAAAAGTAGCAACTTATTTTACCATGTACTAAGAGTTTTGCATAAATTCATCTCATTTAACCTGCATGTCTCTGTGTTAGAGTTGAGGGATTCCAGGGAGCGGGTTTAAGTTTCTGAGCTGATAACCACCTCTCAATGTTTCATAATTTGGAGCTTGTTTGAACCTGTTTCCTCATCTCTGCATGTAACCCTTGCGCTAGAGGGGAGCCATCGGGGGGCTTACAGGTGATGAAGTAGAAGACAACATGGAGCTCTTATGAAGGTCTGTGCTTTGTGACTTCTTGCCTCGCCGATATTAGTCATGACTCCCAGGAGGAGCTGGGAGTTAAACGCTTGCAGGTCCCTCGTCGCTAGGGACTGACTGTCCGAACCAGTGAAGTAATCTGGGCCCCTGAGGCCCAGCGGCTTTTCCTTTACCACAAAGGCACCCCAGCTCTTTCCTGCTCAACACTGCGGTACAGGAGGCAGTGGCCACCCCACCGTGTCTCTTTCCTGCAAACCACCTCCCTATTTCCCTGCAACCTGGAGCTTCCCCTGCCCTCCACGTGGACTGCGTGAATGCGCAGTCCTTGGCCTGAAAGCCACTCATGAGAGAGGAGCAGTTTCTGGGACATAAGCTGTGTTCCTCTGGGAACATTCAGGTAGTGGGAGCAGTTGGGTCCCAGGTCAGGCTCCAAGGAGTTCCTGTAGTGGAGGCCCAGAATGGCCTTACTCTGATGTTTGGGCAGGTCTGAGGTCTCATCGATCTTCCCACTGGACTGATTAATTTCTTGCTCAGTTTCTCAAATCCTTAATGAGCTCCTGTCACGTGCCAGACAGGAGAGGTCTCAGGGGAAGTAAGATAATCTCTCTGTCCTATTGGCCGTTATAGTGCAGAGGGTGATGGCAGAAAGTAGGCGTGAATAAACATGGAAATAAAACGATTTCAGGAAGGATGACTGCTAGGAGGCAATGAGTAGGGCAAAGGAATAGAGAGGGGCGGGTGAAATGCCATCACTAAGCTACAGTGGTCGGCGAAGGCCACTTTAAGAAGACAGGATTGGAATTGGTACCTAAGTGAAGGAGGGAGCACCCACCTATCTGTGGAAAGGTGCTTCTGACAGAGGGAATGCCACAGGTGAGCTTGAGATGCTAACTGAACAGAAGGCTGGCCAGTGGCTGTTAGGAGGGGCGTGGGCATGTACATGCCTGGACCAGGACATGCACCACCTTGGCGGGGTCATGGAAGCATGGATTTGAGTCTCAGTGTGACTTGGAGGCATTGATGGGCTTTGAGCAGGGTGGCCTCATGGTCTCATTTAGGGTTTTATTTATTTATTTATTTTTGGCTGTATTGGGTCTTCATTGTGGTGTGTGGGCTTCTCATTGCGGTGGCTTCTCTTGTTGTGGAGCATGGGCTCTAGGCATGTGGGCTTCAGTAGTTGTGGCATGTGGGCTCAGTAGTTGTGGCTCGTGGGCTCTACAGCACAGGCTCAGTAGTTGTGGCACATGGGCTTAGCTGCTCCACGGCCTGTGGGATCTTCCCGGACCAGGGCTTGAACCGGTGTCCCCTGAATTGGTGGGCGGGTTCTTAAGCACTGTGCCACCAGGGAAGCCCTCCTTTAGGGTTTTTAAATGTTCCACTGACTGCACAGTTGTGAAGGTGAGAAAGCTCAGGGAGGAAGTGGTGAGGGTTGACTCTGGCTTCTGAGGTCCTTCCCAATCCCAAATCCAGGCTTGTGATGGGGTGGAGTGGTATAGCACACAGGACAGGGGACAGGCAAGGGAATCAAGGGTCCCGAAAAAACCTTGTCACCTTCATAATTTTGTCTGGGGCAGGGCTGGGTGAAGAGTGGCTGGGTTTGACCTGTGAACTCAGTCAGCCCTCCCTTTCCCCAGGGGTAGCTTTCAGGGTCAAGGTTAAGGTTGCTTCTAGTCAACACCCTAAGGAGTTTAGGTTGTGGAGGTTAAAGCAGCTGTGGCTTCAGTGTTAAATGTGATTCACTTTCACATCAGGTACAACACAACCCTAAACATTATAAACCTATCAGGTCTCCTTTTGAGATGTGTGTGTCATTTTATATAATGGCAATAAACCAATAGAGAGGGCTTCCCTGGTGGCTCAGTGGTTAAGAATCCACCTGCCGGTGCGGAGGACACGGGTTTGATCCCTGGTCCGGGAGGATCCCACATGCCGTGGAGCAACTAGGCCCGTGCACCACAGCTACTGAGCCTGTGCTCTGGAGCCCGTGGGCCACAACTGCTGAGCCCATGTGCCGCAACTATTGAGGCCTGTGCACCTGGAGCCCGTGCTCTGCAACAAGAGAAGCCACTGCAATGAGAAGCCCGTGCACTGCAACGAAGAGTAGCCCCTGCTCACCGCAACTAGAGAAAGCCCGCGCATGGCAACAGAGACCCAAGGCAGCCAAAAAAAAAAACCCATAAATTATTTTAAAAGGAACTCAAAATAAAATATTTGCTGGTTTCCTAGATTATTTTAGAACACCTGTTAAAAACAACAACAAACTCTAATTACACTTCTTGCAAATAAAATAAATGGAAGCAATTAATTTAGTGTCACACTGAAATAATATACAGGCATAGAAGCATAATCCCATGTGGTTTTCATTTTAAACATTATATAATCACTTAATAGCAATAAAGCTAAAATAGAGAAAAAGAAAATTATTTTAGTAGAGAGAGAAAGAGTATCTGGCTGTGGTTCTGGTTTTATAGTTGCAGGCTCAATAGAAAGTGGGATCAATTCCAAGGTGACTCACTTCTGCTTTCAGGCTGTGTGGACAGCCTTTGGTATAAAATCATTTCTTGTGGCTGATGGAAGATGGCGAGAGGTGCAGGGCCAGGGAAGTCCCTCCATGGAGAAGGTTCCCAGGCAATTTCTTCCTGAATTTCTGGAACAGGGGGAAGACCAGAGAGTTCTCTTTTCCTGAGCTGCTCCCTTAAGCCTTTCTAAAACATCTGAAGTTTGACAAGGGGTAAGGTGTAGCATCAGAGCCCAGACCAGTTCAATTCCAATCCCATGATTTGTTGAATCAAAAGAAAGTCCCTAGCTGCTGTCTGCACCAGGGCACACTCTCTTTTGATCTTGAGAAAGATCTGCTCTGTCAGGATGAAGCGGACCTCCTGGAGGCATCTGTCCCCTGGGGTCCTGGTCCTTGGAGGGACGTTGGATCCTTAACCAGCCTCAGCCTGGGGCTGCTCCTTCCTTCAGGATCTGGACATCCAGAGGATGTCTGTCCTCTCCCCCTGTCCTGTTTGAAACACCAGGGGCATAAGGATCTTTTACAAAACCTTACATTCTTCCTCAGTTTATTTGTCTCAGGTATACATTTTCTTAAGCTATGGAGGGACACTACACAGAATTCAGCCAGTAGAGGTTTCAACTCATTGTCATGAACTTTTCTCTAAATAGGCTTTGATAATAATGTGTGATTCTTTCACATTTTCCTGAAAGAATTCTGGTTTGGGAATTCCCTGGAGGTCCAGTGGTTAGGACTGCTCGCTCTCACTACCAAGGGCCTGGGTTCAATCCCCGGTTCAGTCCCTGGTCGGGGAAGTAAGATCCCACATGCTGCGCAGCGCCATGCCCCGCCTCGCCCCCCAAAAAGAGAGTTCTGGCTTGTATTCTGTAGATGTCCATCTCTTCACATTAGCGGCTGGCTTTGTCGTCTGCTTTTGAAAGATTCCACTGTACCTTTCTTTGCAGGTATGTTCCCTCTAAATCAGGTGTCTGGGGCTTCCCTGGTGGCGCAGTGGTTGGGAGTCCGCCTGCCAATGCAGGGGACACGGGTTCGTGCCCCGGTCCGGGAAGATCCCACATGCCGCGGAGCGGGTGGGCCCGTGGGCCATGGCCGTTGAGCCTGCGCGTCTGGAGCCTGTGCTCCGCAATGGGAGAGGCCACAACGGTGAGAGGCCCGCGTACTGCAAAAAACAAAAAACAAAAACAAAAACTAAATCAGGTGTCTGGTGAACATTATTTTTTTTCCTGATATGGTTCAAGGAGGACTTTAAGTTTCCACTGGAGCTGTGACATGTCCCTTTCTAACTGTGCTTTTTTTCTGACTGCAGTGAAGCTTTCCCAGTTTGGAGACATTTCATATGAAATTTAAGGGCATCAATTATTTCATATTCCTCAGTTCAGTTAATATGTAGTTGGTTTCTTTTTTCTTCAAGAGTTTTTAAATAAGTATTTAACTCAGTCACATCAGTCATAGTCTTCAAAACTCCCTTTGATTTGCCATCCATGTGGTCTCTGTTTTCTGGTGAACTTGTTACCTCCAATTCCAAGCTCCCACCACCCATGTGTCTTCTCCAGGAGCAGAAGCCCAATCCTCCTCCTTCCCCGAAGTTCACCCAGAAGCTTGATCTGGCTTTTAAAAAAAAGTTTTATAATATCTTTTTATTCTGTATAGTAAATGTGCCCACTCTTTTCACTCATTAAGCTTCTCTTGAAAACGGTGTTAGGCTTCCTTGAAGATGAGACTTTTCCTCATAGAGTTACCTGAATTTCTTCTTCATTTTCCTGATGGATTTTGAAGGATGTAACAGTAGCAACGACTTGAATTTTGTGTGTCCTCTGCTGTACCTTGTTAAGGACCAGATTTTTCTGATAATGCCAGCCATTAGCTCAACTTGTTTTACATTTTGAGATTTGTCCTCTTTTGGTAGTTTTTGGAATGTCCACTTTACACCTAAGAAAAGGGTTAGATGTTTCTAGGTCTTTATTCATGGCTTCTAATTTTCTTATTGCTGATACTGTGGTCTCCCAAAGGGGTTCCACTGAAGTTGACTCATGCCCTTCAAATTCATTTTCAGTTAGGCAAAGTGTAAAGATATGTTGTCTTTCCTCCAGAGGGGCAGAGTCTCCAGTGTAGTTTGTCTCCATTTGAATGAAGTCAGACCTTGATAATTCCGACCATGACCATCTCGAGTGCCATCAAATACAGCAATGAGTGGAGAGCTAGGCCTGGTCTGAGGTCCCCTGAAAGTGTCACCACTGCCCAGCTCCACATCTCCTGGACCAGCAGGACACACAGCATCACAAATACTGCAGCACTACCTCATGTCCAGAACGCCGCTGCTCACAACAGACTTCAGAGAATGTTGAGAGCGTTGTGTCTGGAACCACATCACTGCCTGGCAACCAGGCAGACGTCATCTGAGCTGAGGGAGAGGGACAAATACAGTAATCCCTGGTCAATGCTCTTTTTTCAAACAGCTTTATTTAGGTACATTTTACAGATAAAAAATTTACCCCTACCAAGTGTATGATTCAATGATTTAAGTAAATTTACTGAGTAGTGCAATAATCAGCATTAATGTGCTTTAGAACCTTTCAATCACTGCACTAAGAACCCTCATGTCCAATATGTTCTTCATCTTGTTCTTCATCTCCTTTCATTTCTTTTTTTTAAAAAAATTAATTAATTAATTAATTAATTAATTGGCTGCGTTGGGTCTTCGTTGCTGCACGCAGGCTTTCTCTAGTTGCAGCGAGCAGGGGCTACTCTTCGTTGCGGTGCATGGGCTTCTCCCTGTGGTGGCTTCTCTTGTTGAGGAGCTCGGGCTCTAGGCATGCGGGTTTCAGTAGTTTTAACATGTGGGCTCAGTAGTTGTGGCTTGCGGGCTCTAGAGCACAGGCTCAGTAGGTGTGGTGCTTGGGCTTAGTTGCTCTGCGGCATGTGGGATCTTCCCGGACCAGGGCTCAAACCCGTGTCCCCTGCACTGGCAGGCGGATTCTTAACCACTGCGCCACCAGGGAAGCTCTGCTTATGTTTTCTCCTAGAATTTCATAGATTAAGCTCCTAAAATTGGTCTATGACACAACATAATTTTTGTATATGGTGTGAGATTAAGGGTAGAGGTTTACACATACATTTTATTGTTTCAGTACCATTTGTTGAAAGATTATCCTTTCCCCATCAAATGGCCTCGGGACCTTGGTGGAAAATCAGTTTATATGTATGAGTCTATTTCTGCACTCACTAATCTGTCCCATTGATCTATTTGTCTATCTGTACACCAATTGCATGGTTTTGGTCACTGTGGCTTTATATTATGTCTTGAAATAATGTGGTTTAAGTCTTGTGACTTTGTTCTCCCTTTTCACAACTGGATATTATTCATCGACATTTCTCAACCTTGTCTCTACTGGCATTTTTATATTGGATCCTTCTCTGTGGGGGGTGTCTTAGATGGTGTAGGATGTTTGGCGGTTTCTCTGCCCACTACATGTCAGTGGCGTCCTTCCCCACCATGACAATCAACATGTCTCCAGGATGTCAGCATCATGGCAGCATGAGATGTCACTCGTTTTTGTCACCACCTCCACCCCAACAACAAACATTTGGCATTCATCCACAGACAGATTGCCTTTGTGGGGTCTGTGGGATCTAGCACCATATGCCAAGTGACCCAGGAGGCGTCACCCACCTGTGCATTGGGTTATAGGCACACACACCTTGGTCCTGGTCATGGACCCTGCAGTGGCCTGTGAACCAGCTCCAGCCCTTCTCTGCTTCAGACCAGGGAGCCTCTAAAAGAAATTGAAAAGAGAGCCTTTGTGGAAGTCAGAGTTTCCAGAGAAGTTCCAGCACACTGTTGGAGGGAAAAAAAGTTTGGATGCATTGGAGTGGATAAGAGGAATAGCTTGACTTTGCCTACATCTTTCCTTCCTCAGAACAGCACAGCTTAGGGCCTCGAGAAAGTTTCTTGGCCTGTGATCTCCCGCGGAGGAACACAGGACACCGCCGAAGGGTCCTCTTTCACCTCATCAAGAAGGCTGAATATGGGCTATGTGACTGGGGGTGGCAGAGAGGACTCTCAGAGGGCATTAAGGGATGCGGATCATACCAACTGCATCGCAGACTCCGTCAAGAAGACAGCTCATGAGCTGCTGTGAACGCCTCACCTGCGGGTCCCCTCAACTGGCCCATGGCACCCCCAGCGCTCTGCGTGCCTTGCCCACACACACTCTGAAGAGCAGTTTCAGGTTTACAGAAAAATTGAGCACAGAGTTCTTATAAAGATGCAATTTGTAACGTATAGTTTCTTCTATAATTAACATCTTACGTTAGTGCTGCACGTTTCCTACAATTGATGAACAGATATTGATACATGATCAATAATGAGTCCAGGGACTTCCCTGGTGGTGCAGTGGTTAAGAATCTGCCTGCCAATGGAGGGGACAAGGGTTCGATCCCTGGTCCGGGAAGATCCCATGTGCCATGGAATAACTAAGCCCGTGCACCATAACTACTGAGCCTGCACTCTAGAGCCCGTGAGCCACAACTACTGAGCCCACATGCTGCAACTACTGAAGCCCGCCTGCCTAGAGCCTGTGCTCTGCAACAGGAGAAGCCACCACAATGAGAAGCCTGTGCACCGCAACGAAGAGTAGCCCCTGCTCGCCGGGGCTACTGAAATCCAATACGGGCTTCAATACGGGCTTCGCCACAACTGGAGGAAGCCCGCGTGCAGCAACAAAGACCCAACACAGCCAAAAATAAATAAATAAATAAAATGGTTAACTTAGAAAAAAAGACATAATGAGTCCACTACCCACTCCCACCCCATACTTGCTCTGTGGCCTGCGATCTCTTTCAAGGCAGCAATCTGGGGAGATTGTAGGGCTGACCTTGTCGCTGGTTTCACAGAACCACTCTCCTCTATTGCCCATTATTTAATGTCTTGCAAACCATTATGTGATATATTTTGTCTTCTTTTTTTTCTTGGTGGAAGGGAAAATTTGTTCCCTGTTATTCCATCATGGCCAGAAGCTAACCTCCTATTCATGTACAGTAAATCCCCTACGTACGAACCTTCAATTTGCAAACTTTCAAAGATGCTAACCTGTGTTCGCATGTCCAATCACGTAAGTTAGTTCACATGTCTGTAAGATTACTGTAAGATAAAAAACGTTTTCTTTATTTTTTGTATTTTTTAAGATGTATTATTTGTGTGAAAAGTGTAATAAACCTATTGCAGCGCAGTGCTATACAGCCGATTGTGTTAGTTGGGTACCTAGACTAACTTTGTTGGACTTCCAAACAAACTGGACTTACGAACGCGCTCTTGGAACAGAACTCATTCGCATGTAGGGGACTTAACTGTACTTAGCTTTCAAGCAGTGAAACAGAATTATTTTGAGTTAGTGTTTTGAAGTCTACCACTAGGTGGCAATGTTATACAGCTGAGGTGCTTTTCAGAATCAGCAGAGCCCAAAGCATTTCTAGGTTCTATTAATACGGTATAGCACAGGAAACTCTACTTAATGCACTGTAGTGTCTTAAATGGAGGGGATATATGTATAGGTATGGCTGATTCATTTTGCTGTGCAGTAGAAGCTAACACAACATTGTAAAGCAACTGTACTCTGCCTCAGAGGGCTCCTGTGTTTGGCGGGGTGGGAGACACAGATGTGTACCCCTAATGGCAGCACAAGGCAATGTACTTTGTAACCCTGTCAGGGGGAGTCTGAGAAGCTTCACAGAGTAGGTGACCATCCATCAGTGTTCAAAAGATGTGTAAGCTTTCCACTTGAGAAAGGGGCAAGTAACCGTCTGTCCCCAACAGTGCAAATGTGACGTAAATTAGAAGGAGAGAGGTACTCAGAATATCATGACAAGATCAGGGAATACTGAGTGAATCCATGAGAAGAGTGGCAGGAAGCAAGAATTAAAAATGGGGTTGGGGCCACTTTGTGAAGCGCTAAATTTACTACAATAAGAATTTGTACTATACCTTTTAGCCGGTGGAGATTAAACGACAATTTTCGAGTAAGTGACTGATATGATTAAAAGGGTGTTTTAGACTAGTGTCTCCAAACTCTTTTGAATGAACAGACTTTATAATAAAATGTTGGTTTAGTAAACATCCAATGTATTTATATCTAGTTATTTATGAATTATATGTATGTCATACATCCCATGCATTTATATAGATTACAAAATATACACAAAACTGTGACACTTGTGCTCATAATGAAATTGCGTTGACAACTTAGAAACTTTTGCAGATAATGTCAGATCTGATTAGATCACTGTTTTCTGTCATAATGAGGCTAATTTAAGTGGAATCGAAGACATTTTAGTCTTGGGGTTCTCTTGTTCACTTCAGAAAATGTGAACATCTTGGTGAACGTCCACTATTTCTTTGAGCCTGGCACACTGCACAGGCAGCACGGCCATTTTACATATAAACTGAGCAAGATTACTCTCCCAAGTAAATATTAGAGGTCTAATTTCTGTCTTATTTATTAGTATGAAACACATGCTAATGGAGATATGCTATTTTATTTGCTCCCCACGGACCATTCTATGCATGCTGGGATTCATGTGCCCTTTCATAGGCTTTCTGGGTTGGGTGGCTAAGACTGCAGCATGAAGAGATAACAGAGTGTAGGCAGGAGCCCAGCACACAGACACCATACCTGACCTTGCCTGTTGATAATGAATTAGACTCAATTAAGACTGAGATAAATAGTGACAGTCCAGTTAAAAATATATGTATTTCATTTTGACCTCTTGTAAATGAACAAAGCAAAGACATTTAAAAGAGCATTTATGGGGACTTCCCTGCTGGTCCAGTGGTTAAGACACCACGCTGCCAATGCAGGGGGCCTGGATTCCATCTCTGGTCAAGGAACTAGACCCCGCACGCTGCAACGAAGATCCCACGTGCTGCAAGACCTGGTGCAGCCAAATCAATCAATCAATCAATGGATCAATCTTTTTTTTTAAAAAAGAGCAATTATGTTCTAAAAAGTTCTGGTATCACAAGTGAAGATGGATTAGAATTATCTCAGAAAGAAAACTCTGTGACTGATTCTCAGGCCAACACCTGAGAAAGGACAAGGTGCTTTAACTAGGAGGACACAGCTAGAAGTTGGCAGTCTGCAACCCAGAAGAGGGCCTTTACCAGAACCCAACCACTGGGGCACCCTGATCTTAGACTTCCAGCTTCTAGAACTGTGGGAAATGAATTTCTGTTAGTGATAAGCCACTCAGTCTGTGGTATCGTTGTTATAGCAGCTCAAACGGACTAGGACAAAGAACAAAGGTAAACTGGAGTGTTTGACCTGTGTTATCTGCCACTGCGTTGTAGAAGATGCCTGAGAAGACTTGAGTTGGCACCCGTCTCTCCATTTCTTTGCCATCCACTAGTCCTTCAGATGAATGTGGTTTCTTCACTCAAGGTACTTGAGTTTCCCAAGTGTAGCAAGGAGTATCACATGTTCTGCTTCACTTTTTTTCTTTTTTAATGAAGGTTTTATTTATTTATTTATTTGGCTGTGTTGGGTCTTCGTTACTGTGCATGGGCTTTCTCTAGTTGTGGCAAGTGGGGGCTACTCTTTGTTGCGGTGCGTGGGCTTCTCCTTGTGGTGGCTTCTCTTGTTGTGGAGCGTGGGCTCTAGGCACGTGGGCTTCAGTAGTTGTGGCACGTGGGCTCAGTAGTTGTGGCTCTAGAGTGCAGGCTCAGTAGTTGTGGTGCATGGGCTTAGTTGCTCTGAGGCATGTGGGATCTTCCTGGACCAGGGATCGAACCCGTGTCCCCCTGCATTGGCAGGCAGATTCTTAACCACTGCACCACCAGGAAAATCCTCTGCTCCACTTCTGCAGATACCTTTCTTGTATGAATTTATAAACTACTGTTGGTAAATTGCATCAAGTACATGTAAGATATTACATAAATTCAGAGAAGTTTCATCTCAATATCATGCGAAGTATTAAAATAGATGTCTTTAAAGTAATGATTATAAATAATTTATACCTAGACAATTTGCAGCTAATTTTCCCCTCCCAAATTGCATTTTGACCTTGTTAATTTGTCGATTGGAAAATTGCAACACTCTATGACATAAATCACAGCAAGATCTTTTCTGATCTACCTCCTAGAGTAATGGAAATAAAAACAAAAATAAACAAATGGGACCTAATGAAACTTAAAAGCTTTTGCACAGCAAAGGAAACCATAAACAAGACGAAAAGACAACCCTCAGAATGGGAGAAAATATTTTCAAATGAAGCAACTGACAAAGGATTAATCTCCAAAATATACAAGCAGCTCATGCAGCTCAATATCAAAAAAACAAACAACCCAATCAAAAAATGGGCAGAAGATCTCAATAGACATTTCTCCAAAGAAGATATACAGATTGCCTACAAACCCATGAAAGGATGCTCAACATCACTAATCATTAGAGAAACGCAAATCAAAACTACAATGAGGTATCACCTCACACCGGTCAGAATGGCCATCATCAAAAAATGTAAAAACAGGGCTTCCCTGGTGGGGCAGTGGTTGGGAGTCCGCCTGCCGATGCAGGGGATGCTGGTTCGTGCCCCGGTCCAGGAGGATCCCACGAGCCTCGGAGCGGCTGGGCCCGTGGGCCATGGCTGTTGGGCCTGTGTGTACGGAGCCTGTGCTCCGCAACGGGAGAGGCCACGGCAGTGAGAGGCCCGCGTACCACCAAAAAAAAAAAAAAATGTACAAACAATAAATGCTGGAGAGGGTGTGGAGAGAAGGGAACCCTCTCGCACTGTTGGTGGGAATGTAAATTGATACAGCCACTATGGAGAACAGTATGGAGGTTCTTTAAAAAACTAAAAATAGAACTACCATCTCACCCAGCAATCCCACTACTGGGCATATACCTTGAGAAAACCATCATTCAAAAAGAGTCATGTACCACAATGTTCATTGCAGCACTCTTTACAATAACCAGGACATGGAAGCAACCTAGGTGTCCACTGACAGATGAATGGATAAAGAAGATGTGGCACATATATACAATGGAATATTACTCAGCCATAAAAAGAAATGAAATTGAGTTATTTGTAGTGAGGTCGATGGACCTAGAGTCTGTCATACACAGTGAAGTAAGTCAGAAAGAGAAAAACGAATACCATAGGCTAACACATATATATGGAATGTAAAAAAAAAAAAGGTTCTGATGAACCTAAGGGCAAGACAGAAATAAAGATGCAGGTGTAGAGAATGGACTGAGGACATGGGGGAGGGGGAAGGGTAAACTGGGACAAAGTGAGAAAATAGCATTGACATATATACACTACGAAATGTAAAATAGCTAGTGGGAAGAAGCTACATAGCACAGGGAGATCAGCTCGGTGCTTTGTGTGCACCTAGAGGGGTGGGATAGGGAGGGTGGGAGAGAGACGCAAGAGGGAGGGAATATGGGGATATATGTATACATATAGCTGATTCACTTTGTTATACAGCAGAAACTAACATATTGTTAAGCAACTACACTCCAATAAAGATGTTAAAAAAAGCCCAAAATAAATAAATTTCTTTTTTAAAAAAAGTAAATTTATTTATTTTATTTATTTATTTTTGGCTGAGTTGGGTCTTTGTTGCTGCGCGCAGGCTTTCTCTAGTTGCAGTGAGCGGGGGCTGCTCTTCGTTGCGGTGCGTGGGCTTCTCATTGTGGTGGCTTCTCTTGTTGCAGAGCACGGGCTCTGGAGGTGCGGGCCTCAGTAGTTGTGGCTCACGAGCTCTAGAGCGCAGGCTCAGTAGTTGTGGTGCACTGGCCTAGTTGCTCCACAGCATGTGGGATCTTCCCGGACCAGGGCTTCAACCTGTGTCCCCTGCATTGGTAGGCAGATTCTTAACCACTGTGCCCCCAGCGAAGCCCCTCAAATAAATAAATTTCTACCAAAAAAAATTTGCATTCCACTTCTTACTTCTGAGTATGATGGTGATATCAACAGTTCAGTGGCATACTTCAGAATTCACAGTTCTTGAATTCTGTCTTGCAGATAAAATCGCAAGCGTGGTTTTTCTCAGTGTGAGATATCAGAATAGTGGCTAGTCTTTAGGCGGTTACCTTCTGAAAGCTGAAACAGGATGGAGCTACGTGTGTACCAAATCTAACAGGAGATTTTTGAAGCAGATCCCAGCGTAAACCTGATGTGAGTTGAATGTTTTTATTGGGGCACTGATTCCTTACCTGGCCTTCAGGCCTCTGCTACCTGAGTATTTCATGTTCCTGCAGTGTTCTCTGTGTAGGAGCTCCACTGGTTTTTGCAGGGGCAAGAAGGCCTGATGAGCTGATCACTCTCTCTTCACTTCAGTGAACCTTTGTGAATTGTCTTGCCCTGTCACTTCCTGTCTCATTATTCAACTGTGTTTTCTCCATAGCACTTACCAGTATTTGAAGTCATCTTATTCACTCAAGCTCTGTGTATTTTCTCTCTCCTCTCATCTCACTAAAGTATAAAACTGCATGAGAAAACAAACAAACAAACAAAAAACTGCATGAGGTCAGGGGCTGTGTTTTCCTCCTTTATCATCCTGTCACCAGTGCCAAGACAGGGCCTGGCACAAATTGAGTGATCGATACAAAATCATTGATTACGTGAATGCATGAATGTGGGTAATAGTACCTGATGTCATGTACCTTGTCATCATCAATATAAAAAAGCATTTATTCAAGTAGTACCTATGGTTAACAATACATTATTGTGCATGTACGTTAAAATATGTTAAGAGGGTAGATCTCCTAACCCCCTAAACTGATAATGAACAAATAAACAAGAAACTCACAAAAGAACACAAAGAAAATTTGGAAGGTGATGGATATGTTTAAAGCCTTGGTTGTGGTGAGTATCACAGGTATAAGTATATGTCTGAGCTTATCAAGATGTAAATATTAATGAAGTGATTTTTTGGTATATTAATTATATCTCAATAAAGACTAAGAAAAGAATCATTTATTAAGCAGGACCACAGTATTGCAGAATCTCAGTGGGCTCTGTGTGTGTGTCAAGGGTCAGGCCTTGCACATAAGAGACTGAAGCCAAGAAAGACCTGATTAAATATAAACTTGTTACCAAAGTTGCTCATGGATAATGTCAGTGGTTTCCTCTATAGTTGAAATCATCTCATAATGAATATCTCTGGATAGTTCAGTAAATAAACCCCTTTGGGTAAATACCCCCATGGAGCCACCTTAAAATGAATACAAACCTTGCTCTATAATAAACAGCTTTTGAGGCAAAGAGCTTTGAATCTTTTGATTCTCTAAGATTCATAATCAGAGCAAGAAACTTCTTTTTTTTTCTGTGCTAGGCGGGCCTCTCACTGTTGTGGCCTCTCCCGTTGTGGAGCACAGGCTCCGGACGCGCGGGCTCAGCGGCCGTGGCTCACGGGCTCAGCCGCTCCGCAGCATGTGGGATCTTCCCGGACCGGGTCACGAACCCGTGTGCCCTGCATCGGCAGGCGGATTCTCAACCACTGCACCACCAGGGAAGCCCAGAAACTTCTTTTTCATAGAAACAAGGATATACACAAAGTAAATTTTTTTTTAATCAAATTGGGATTAAGTGCTATCTAACGCTAATTTGGAGAGTTAGTTAAATTTAATTGACTGATATGGGTAGGATACAATGGTAGTAATTATTGGACACGGTATTTAAATTTCATGACTTGAATTTCTTACAGCTTTTTTCCACGTGAGAATTACCTTTGCAAATACGACATAATAGAAAGCTTTTCAGAAACCTTTTACTTGCGTTTTCTCTCTGAGTGTGTTGATGTTGAATTTAGGCGTTGGTGACTTAGAAGGGCATAATGAGAAGATGAATGTGCCTCAAACTTAGAAGTTTCTCCAGCTACTGACTTTGTTCTTTCCCTCAGGCTGAATGAGGTGAATATAGAATATCTTGCAGTTGAATAATTCGGATTGTTTTTAGGCAAGAATTTTTCTGATGTTACAAAAATTGTGATCTAAAAGGAAACTTAAACTTCAGTTCATTCTTTTGCCCGAAGCATGGTGCCAGGACCTGTTATCTCAAATAGACGAAAAATGTCTTTCTAATTCACTCCTACATTGAAAGATCCTCATGGACTGAAATTACTGTGATCTATCAAAATTTACTATATTGTGGAAATAAAATAAAATCACATGTCAGGAAAGGAATAATGATAACAATGGACCAGCTTATTATGAAGCTTAAAATGAAAATGCTTTATTGGCAACACTATTGGACTGCGGAAAGATTGAGAATATGTGTCAAAACCAGAGAAGCCACAGTGCTGGCGTCCTATTCATTCTTATTGATGTAGCTTGTTTGCCCCATGTTTAAGGCCAATCTTTTGTTTTGTTTTGTTTTATTTTTTTTTGCGGTATGTGGGCCTCTCACTGCCATGGCCTCTTTCCGTTGCGGAGCACAGGTTCCGGATATGCAGGCTCAGCAGCCATGGCTCACGGGCCCAGCCATTCCGTGGCATGTGGGATCCTCCTGGGCCGGGGCACGAACCTGTGTCCCCTGCATCGGCAGGTGGACTCTCAATCACTGCGCCACCAGGGAAGCCCAAGGCCAATTTTTGTAATCAGTAGCAATATTTGGCTTAATTTGTGTGTCTTGTTTCATTGTTGTTGTTGATATGTAATTAACATACCATAAAATTTTTCTTTAAAAAAATTTTATTTATTTATTCAGTTGCACTGGGTCTTAGTTGTTGGGGCTCATGGGCTCCTTAGTTGCAGCTCATGGGTTTCTTAGCTGCAGCTTGCTGGCTCCTTAGTTGTGGCACGTGGGCTGCTTAGTTGCGGCTCGATGGCTCCTTAGCTGTGGCAGGCGGGCTCCTTAGTTGCAGCTTGCAGCCCTTTTAGTTGTGGCGCTTGGGCTCCTTAGTTGTGGTGCTTGGGCTCCTTAGTTGTGGCATGCGAACTCTTAGTTGCAGCATGCATGTGGGATCTAGCTCCCTGACCAGGGATCGAACCCGAGCCCTCTGCATTGAGAGTGTGGAGTCTTAACCACTGCGCCACCAGGGAAGTCCCAAAATTTATCATTTTAAAGTATACATTTCTGTGGTTTTTTTTTTTTTTTTTTTTTTTTTTTTTCGTTATGCGGGCCTCTCACTGTTGTGGCCTCTCCCGTTGCGGAGCACAGGCTCCGGACGCACAGGCTCAGCGGCCATGGCTCACGGGCTTAGTTGCTCCGCGGCATGTGGGATCTTCCCGGACCAGGGCACGAACCCGTGTCTCCTGCATCGGCAGGCGGATTCTCAACCACTGCGCCACCAGGGAAGCCCATTTCTGTGGTTTTGAGTACATTGATAAGGTTGTGCCACTATCATGACTAACTCCAGAATATTTCATTAATCCAAAAAAGATGAAACTACCAGTGTACTTTCTGTCTCTATGGATTTGCTTATTCTGGACAGTTCACATAAAATGATATATAATGTGTGCTCTTTTGTGTCTGACTACTTTCATTTAGCAAAAACTTTTCAAGATTCAGCAGCAAGTATCAGTACTTCATTCCCTTGCATTGAATTGTATTCCACTGTATAGCTAGTTATACCACATTTTTTTAATCCATAAGTTGATGACCATTTGCTTTGTTTCCATTTCTTGGCTATTATGAATAATGCTGCTATGAACATTTGTGCACAAGTTTTTGTGTGAACATTTGTTTTCAGTTCTCTTGAGTATATTCTCCTAGGAGTGGAATTGCTGTCATATGGTAGCTTCAGGTAGCCTTCTGAGGAATAGACAAACTGTTGCCCACAACAGCTGTGCAATTTTTCATCCCCATCAGCAATATATAAGGATCCAATTTCCCCACATCCTTGTCAACACTTGTTATTTCCCATTAAAAAAAATATATATCCATTTTAGTGGGTGTGAAGTGGTATTTCATTATGGTTTTGATTTTTATTTCTCTAATGAATGATGAGCACTCATGCTTATTTGCCCTATCTATCTATCTGCTTATCTATTTATCTATCCATCCTACCTATGTATCTATCTATAACAATGTCTATTTGAACCTTTTCCCATTTTTTGTTTGGTTTATTTGTCCTTCATTATGAATTGTAAGAGTTCTTTATATATTCTGGATACTATATCCTTATTAGATATATGATTTGTGGATATTTTCTACCGTGGGTTGTATTTCATGGTGGTGTCTTTTGCTGCATCTGGCAATAGGAATGCAGACTGTTGGTTTCCAAGGCTAGTGTTGAGATGGGCAGTGGAGGATGGTACTAGGGCAAGTTAAAACACCACAAAGCTTGCTGCTTTCATGACTATTTAGCCATTTTTATTTTTTTAAATAGATTTATTTACTTAATTTATTTTTATTTTTGGCTGTGTTGGATCTTCATTGCAGTGCACGGGCTTCTCATTGTGGTGCGCGGGCTTCTCACTGCAGTAACTTCTCTTGTCGTGGAGCACAGGCTCTAGGCGCGTGGGCTTCAGTAGTTGTGGCTCATGGGCTCTAGGGCACAGGCTCAGTAGTTGTGGCCCACAGGCTTAGTTGCTCCACAGCATGTGGGATCTTCCCGAACCAGAGCTCGAACCTGTGTCCCCTGCATTGGCGGGCGGATTCTTAGCCACTGTGCCACCAGGGAAGTCCTTAGCCATTTTTCTTGAACAAATGCTCTTTGGGTTACTACAATTCTTTGGTTAGTATCCATAGGTCTGAAAAAGTTGATTTTGACAAATTTTGCAAGTTTTTTTGGTTACTTTTATGAAGGGATACATTTTCAGAGGCTCTCATTCTGACATTTTCACTGATATCACCTCAATTGCATGACTTGTATTACAGTGGGATGACTGCTTTGCCTTTGGTTTTTTCACGCACACTTGTCTAGTCATATGGATGCCATGGAAAGATTGACTCACGCTTCTTCTAAGTCCATCACCATGGAACTCCTCATTGAATATCATCCTCTTAAACTTTTATGATTTATAAATTTTGAGAGCTATAAACAGCCTTAGAGATTGGCTAGTGGATTGATCCTTTTGTTTCACACATGAGAAAACACATGAGCACCCCTTGTAAAGTGAAGGGAATTGCCTGGCTTCTTCCTCTAGTTGGTAGTTGAGTCTAGAGGAGAATTGAAGTCTTTATACTGCAGGATAGAGCTATAACAGAAATACCAGTAAAATCCTTGTTTGCAATTCTCCCGAGTCTTATCACCCAGTCTTCTCTACATTATTTCCCTTTTGTGTGGGCATTCGGCCCAGTCCCTGGGAGACTTTGAAAATAATGAGATACCATGAGGTCCATGCATAGCCCCACAGCTATTCTCATGGACTTGGTTTTAACCTTGGTATTACTTGGGGATTATAAAAATTCTTAGTCACCAAGAAGCATCCAGCAGTTTGAGTTATGTGAAACCTGTGTGATAGAGGATACATTTCTGTCTAAATTTCCCTGTTCATTAATGCATCAAATAACCTCAAGAATGGCTTCTGTGTAGTCATAGAGAAAACACTGGTTTCAAAATAAAAGTTTTGGGCTGAAGTGTAGATATATGAATGTACATTGAAAGCACTTGTCTTTAAGGTCCTTAAAGCCTTAATACTGATTGGTGTTTATATTAGTTTGCTAGGTTGGCCATACAAAGTAGCACAGACTGGGTGGCTTAAACAATAGAAATTTATTTTCTCACAATCTTGGAGGCTAAAAATCTGAGATCAGTGTGTCTGCAGGATTGGTTTCTTCCAAGACTTCTGTCCTTGACTTGTACATGACTTTCTTCTCCCTGTGTCTTCACATTGCTTTCCCTCTGTAACTTCTTCTTATTATAATAAGGACACCCATCACATTGGATTAGGGACTACCATAATGACCTCATAACTTAATTATCTCTTTAAAAACCCTATGTCCAAATAGAGTCACATTCTGAGATACTGGGGATTAGGACTATGAATTTGAAAGCTATGAATCATTTTTTTTCAAAAAAAAAAACAGAATAGGATACTAGCAAACAACATACTCACCATTCTCAAACTGAAAAAAACAAACAAAAAAAAAAGGGAAAAAATGGAGCAGAATATCCAAGGACTGTGGGACAGCTGCACATATGTAATGGGAGTAACGGATAGAAAAGAAAATGAGAAAGGAGTAGAAGAAATATTTGAAGTAATAAGCTGACAATATTTCAAATTAATGACGGTCACCAAATGACAGAATCAACAAGCCCAGATAACACCAAGCAGGATAAATATCAAAAAATGTATACCTGTTCATATCATATTCAAATGACAGAAAATCAAAGTCAGGAGGATGGGGAACTAATCTATAGAGGAAGCTGTATAAAGATTACATCAGACTCCTTGTTCAGAAACCACGCACACAAGAAGAGAATGTAGTGAAAGTGTTTAAAGTGTTTAAAAAGAATACCCACCAACCTAGAATTTTGTATGTAGACAAATCATCCTTCAAAAGTGAAAGAGAAGTAAAGACTTTCTCAAATAAAGAAAGCTGATGAAAATTGTTGACAGTAGACCTGCCTTACAAGAAATGTTAAAGAGAAGTTCTGAGAAGGAAAATGATGTAGGTCAGGCACTCAAATGTACATAAGGAAAGGAACTGGATCAGGGAAGGAATATATGAAGGTGAAATAGGATCTTTTATTTTTGTTATTCTTAATTGATCCAATAGATAATAGCTGTTCAGGTAATAGCAACATATTGGGCGATTATAGATAGGGATAAGTAAAGTGATAGCAATGTTATAAGGGATGGGAGGGGGAATTGAGAATATTCTATTACAAGATACCTGCAGTATTCATGAAGTGGTATAGTGTTATTTGAAAGTGGATTTAGATTAGTTGTAAATGAATACTGTAAATTTTATGGCAACCAGAAAAAAATTTTTAAAAGAAGTATAATATGTTAGGAGGGCAGAGAAAATGGAATCATATAAAATGCTCAATTAAAACCAGAGAGGCAGGGGCTTCCCTGGTGGCACAGTGGTTGAGAATCCACCTGCCAATGCAGGGGACATGGGTTCGATCCCGGGTCCGGGAAGATCCCACATGCTGTGGAGCAACTAAGCCCGTGCGCCACAACTACTGAGCCTGTGGTCTAGAGCCCATGAGCCACAACTACCGAGCCCGCGTGCCGCAACTACTGAAGCCCATGCGCCTAGAGCCCATGCTCCACAATGAGAAGCCACCGCAGTGAGAAGCCTGCGCACTGCAACAGAGTAGCCCCCGCATGCCGTAACTAGAGAAAGCCTGCGTGCAGCAGCGAAGACCCAGCACAGCCAAAAATAAATAAATAAAATAAATAAATAAATTAAAAAAAACCCCAAAAACCAGAGAGGCAGAAAAAGAGGGGAAGATTAAAACAAAAGATCAAGAAAAAGTGCAACCAATAGAAATATGGTAGATTTTAATCCACCTATGTCAATAATCACTTTAAATGTGAATGGTCTACATATACCAATTAAAATAACAGGAATTGTCAAAGTGGATAAAAAAACAAGGCCCATCTACCTATTGTCTATAAGTAAGCCCTTTAAAATATAAAGATGCAGATAAATGAAGAGTAAAGGGATATAGAAAGTTATACCATCTTAACATCAATCAAAACTGGAATAGCTATGTTACTTTTAAGCAGAGCAGACTTCAGAACAAGGAAAGTTATCAGGGATAAAAAGAGGTATTATATAATTAAAACAGGGTCGATTCTCCAAGAAGTCATTAACAATCCTTAATATGCATGTTCCTAACAATAGAGCATCAGAATACATGAAGTAAAAAAATGGATAAAACTGATCACTACTGATCTCACGGACAATAAAAGGATAATAAAGGAATATTATATATAACTCTATGCCCACAAATTTGATAACTTAGATAAAATGGACCAATTGGACAGAAACTACTGAAATTCCAACAAAAAGAAATAGATAGTCTGAATAGGACTATATATATTAAGGATTTTGAGTTACTAATAAATAAAATTCCAAGAATGAAAGCAGTAGTTCTAAATGATTTCACTGGTGAATTTTACCAAACATTCAAAGAAGAAATGATACCAATTCTCTGCAACGTCATCCAGGAAATAGAAGCAGAGGGAATACTTTCTAACACATCCTGTGAAGGTAGCATTACACTAATCCCCCAAACCAGGTAACAACATCGCAAGAAAGGAAAACCAGAGACCAGTATCACTTCTGAACAAACATGCAGAAGTCCTCAACAAAATATTAGCAAACTGAATCCAACAACGAATAAAAAATTATACATCATGACCAAGTAGGATTTGTCCGAAATATGCATGGTTAAAATCCAAAAAATTCACAATACAAAAGCTGGTGAGAATGCAGAACAACAGAAACTCTCATTCATTGCTCGTATGAATGCAAAATGGTACAATCACTTTGGAAGACAATTTGACAGTTTCTTATAAAGTTAAATGTTATCTTACCATATAATTCAGCAATCAAACTCCTTGGCATTTACCCAAATGAAAACTCCATAAACACACACACAAAACCTGCACAGAAATGTTTATGGCAGTTTTATTCATAATTGCCCAAACTGGAAGCAATCAAGATGTTCACCAATAGGAAAGGGATAAACGTTGGCACATCCATACAATGGAATCCATATTATTCAGTGACAAGAAGAAATGAACTATCAAACCGCAAAAAGATACGGAAGACTCTTAAATGCATATAGCTATGTGAAAGAAGGCAGTCTGACAGTCTGAGAAGGATACATATTTTATTATCCACTATTTGTCACTGTGGAAACTACAGAGACACAAAAAACTATAGAGACAGTAGAAAGATTAGTGGTTACAGGGGTTGGGGGGAAGGGAGGAAGGATGAAACACAAGGGAATTTTAAAAATTTATTTTTTGGGGGTTGCGTTGGGTCTTCGTTGCTGTGCGCAGGCTTTCTCTAGTTGCAGTGAGCGGGGGCTGCTCTTCGTTGTGGTGCATGGGTTTCTCATTGCGATGGCTTCTCTTGTTGCAGAGCGTGGGCTCTAGGCGCGCGGGCTTCAGTAGTTGTGGCACGCGGGCTCAGTACTTGGGGCTCGTGGTCTCTAGAGTGCAGGCTCAGTAGTTGTGGCCCACGGGCTTACTTGCTCTGTGGCATGTGGGATCTTCCTGGACCAGGGATTGAACCTGTGTCCCCCTGCATTGGCAGGCGGATTCTTAACCACTGCTCCACCAGGGAAGTCCCACAAGGGATTTTTAAGGCAGTGAAACTATTTTCTATGATACTTTGATGGTGGATATATGAAATTTATAAAAATCCATAGAAATGTGCAACCTTATTGTAAACTGTGGATTTTAGTTAATAATAATGTACTAATATTGTTTCATTAACTTTAACAAATGTACCAAACTAACGTAAATTGTTAATAATAGGGGAAACTAAGTGTGGGAGGGGAGTATATGGGGACTTTTGTATTATCTGGTGGATTTTTCTGCAAATCTAAAACTGCTCTAAAAGTAAAGTCTATTAATTATAAAAAAACCCCAAAATACATAACAATATGTCTGATTTCAATTTGCCTATAACATACTCAGAAATCCTTTTCATTGAAACAAATTTCATTTTTGAAAATAATCACATTGTCCAAAAGAGGGTGCCAAAGACTTTAAAAGATACCTTTTTTTGGTTATGCAAAAGAGAGTTAAATAATGAAATAGAATTAATAGAATAAAAAACCAGAAGGCCCTAACATGAGTCAGTATGCATGACACTTAGTTACATCTTGCCAACGACTTTTAGCCTCCTGCCTTAGGACTCAGATCCATTGCCTTTGCTCTTTGGTGCTGCTTCCTTGCTGTATACGAAGGTGAATTTGCCCTGACAATGCACAGCAGTGACTTGCACTCCAAAGGGACCTGCAGGAAGCTGGGTTAGCACAAATACATTTGGACCTGATTTTAAACATGTATATATCAAATTTAAATGAGAGTTTTGCAAATTTATAAGTTTTTTTCAGTGTGTAACATTTTCAGATATAAATTTAAAGACACTTTTTACTTATTACTGTTAGGTCTTCCATCGACAGTAGCCTTTAAGACTTCATTCTTAAATTTCTCTGTTCATAGGACCCTAAGTCAAGGAGCCTATAATTCGTGACTAAGTATAAATGCACCAATACAATTCATTCTTCAAGATATTTTTTGGTGAATAATCTTTCAAGGAGAGAATCTCTGTTAAGGTAATAATAATAATAACACAAGTAAACCAAGTTTCTTTTTTGTTATATTGCCTTTTCATATTTTCAAAACATCTTTATTTTTTGTTGGTTATACAAGTGTAAAAAAATGGTGTAAAAACATACACTTATCTATTGTCTTTATTATTGTTTGGATTTTACAAATTGCATTTTAATGATGTCACACAGTGTCTTCTTCTGTCTACTGTCTTTCCAGAATATTAATAATTATATTGAGAAGCTTGATCTGATTTAGGTTTGATTTTATTGGCAAAAGTATTTCATAAATGGTGTTATGTATTTTTGTCATCAGGCACAAGGTGTCTGGTTGTCTTCTCTTTGGGACTGCTTGAAGCCATTCATGACCATTGCCTGTCTTCATTAAGAGTTTGCAAATGTTCCTATTCAATCATTTCCTCTTCCTATAGTACTTGGAGTGATTCCATAGAGAGAAAAATTTCCTAGTAAAGTATCTGGTTACCCTGTAGTATAGCTGATTTAAGAAAAGCATCTACACACTGCTACGTTTAAAATAGATAACCAGGGCTTCCGTGGTGGCGCAGTGGTTAAGAATCCGCTTGCCGATGCAGGGGACACGGGTTCGATCTCTGGTCCGGGGAGATCCCACGTGCTGCAGAGCAATTAAGCCCATGTGCCACAACTACTGAACCTGCGCTTTAGAGCCCGGGAGCCACAACTACTGAGCCCGCATGCCACAACTACTGGAGCCTGTGTGCCTAGAGCCCGTGCTCTGCAACAAGAGAAGCCACCACAATGAGAAGCCTGCACACTGCAATGAAGAGTAGCCCCCGCTCACCACACCTAGAGAAAGCCCGCGTGCAGCAATGAAGACCCAACACAGCCGGAAAAAAAAAAAAAAAAAAAAAAAAAAATAGATAACCAGCAAGGAACTACCGTATAGCACAGGGAACTCTGCTCAATATTATGTAACAACCTAAATGGGAAAAGAATTTGAAAAAGAATAGATACATGTATATGTAAAACTGAATCACTTTGCTGTACACCTGAAACAATCACATAGTTAATCAACTATACTCCAATATAAAATAAAAAGTTAAAAAAAGAAAAAAAAAGCAGATTCAATATTTAATTTATTTGCTTTATTTACCAGTTTTCAGAAAAAGAGTTGATTCCTTAGCATTTTTTAAAGGTGACTAATGAAGGTTTTACTTTTTTCTCTTTTAGTAACATTTCAAACTCATGAATTTTTAACATTTTTGGTGTGTTTTATTCTTTGCAGTTTAACATATCTGATGTATTTTTATTTTTATCAATACTTTGTTTGGTCAATTGGAGCCTCTTCAAATTGACTCCTCTGTTCTTGTGATATAACCTCAATACAGAAATCCCTCCTTATCCATGGGGAATACATTCCAAGGCCCGCGGTGTTTACTTGAAAACATGGATAGTACCAAACTCTCTCTATATACGAAATGGAGCAGGACCCTAGGGTCCTTCCCCCCCACCCATGTGCTCCGCCTGCCTTTTGTCTATGGAAAAACTTTAGCCAGAGAATAAGTTTAATCAGAGAAGTGAGAAAATGCAGAAACAAAGGAAAACAGTCCAACAAAACTAAATGATAATAGTTTAGTCATTAAGCACAGTTAAGGACCTTTAGTTCCTCCTCAAGGGCTATAGATAATATTCGGAGCCACATCCTGGGACCTGTCCTGTAGATACTGTCGCCCCCACCAGGTGGTAGAGGTTAACTACATGATGACCAGACTGTAGCCATGACATAAGCTGCCACAATGCCGAGAACTGGCCTCAAGAAAATGGGAGCAAACCGACCCTGGAACTGAAGATTAATAGTATCAATACTTAAAACAATCAAGATGACGCTGGTCAGACCCCCGCATGACCAATTTCAAGATGATTGTCAGCGCTGTGCTGTTTCTGCATGTAGCCCCCTCCCCCAACCTACAAATGCTCTTGCCCACTGGTGGTAGTTGGGGGGAATTGGCCTTTGGACAGGAATCTGCCTTTCCCCCACCAGTTGCTGGCATCCAAAATAAAGCAAACTTTCCTTTCCACCAAATTTGCCTCTTTATTGGCTTTTGAGTGGCGAGCAGCCAGACCCCCACTTTTGGTCACATATATTATACTATGTTTTTTCCTATACATACACACCTATGATAGAGTTTAATTGATAAATTAGGCACAGTAAGAGATTTAACAACAATAAATAATAAATAGAACAATTACAACAATATAGTGTAATAAAAGTTATGTGAATATGGTTTCTCTCTCAAAATATCTTTTTTTCCTTATTTATTTATTTATTTATTTATGGCTGTGTTGGGTCTTTGTTGCTGCGCGCCGGCTTTCTCCAGGTGCGGTGAGCGGGGGCTACTCTTCGTTGCGGTTCATGGGCTTCTCATTGCAGTGGCTTCTTTTGTTGCAGAGCACGGGCTCTAGCATGTGCACAGGCTTCAGTAGTTGTGACAAGCAGGCTCAGTAGTTGTCGTTCGCGGGCTCTAGAGCGCAGGCTTGGCAGTTGTGGCACTGGACTTATTTGCTCCGCAGCATGTGGGATCTTGCCGGACCAGGGCTCGAACCCGTGTCCCCTGCATTGTCAGGCGGATTCTTAACCACTGCGCTGCCAGGGAAGTCCCTCAGGATATCTTATTGTACAAATTTAATGCCTTTTCCATCTTAACTAAGCACTTATCACACACTGTGGCCATAACTTTTGCAGTTTGAGGTGCGACAACAAAACTAGCACGCATTTCTTTTTCCTCTTCACAGTTTCACAGATATAGGATTCATTCTTACCGTAGATCTTAGCAACCTCAGCATAGGATTTTTTTCTTTCCTCATTAACTTGAGACACCTTTTCACTTAAAGGAAGCACGTTGCAGCATCTCTTTGGCATATCTGAATTGCCAGCACCACTACCTATTGTGCTTTTGGGCCATTATTAAGTAAAATAAGGGTTATTTGAACACAAGCGATACTGGGGCAGTCGATCTGATAACCCAGATGGCTACTAAGTGACCAGCATAGGGGAGAATATGCTGACAATGGGGGATGGATTCACATTCCAGGTAGGATGGAGCGGGATGGTGCGCTATTTCATCATGCTACTCAGAACATTGCACAATTTAAAACTTATAAATTATTTCTGGAATTTTCCATTTAATATTTTTGGACTGCAGTTGACCATGGGAGTAACTGAAATCATAGAAAGTGACACATTGGATAAGGGGAGACAACTGCAGTGTTAGAAATCTTTTTTTGCTTGCAGCTATGACAAAAGGTCATCTAGTTTTGTATATTTCCTGTCCTGACCTGTAATTAATAATTTTTTCCAAGGTGCTTTAATTTTTAAATTAAAAAATAACATTTACTTACATTTAGAGAGCAAAACCTGGGTGCTAGAGGTGTTGAGTACTACCGGCTTGATCTTGGTCTCCAGAGTTTTTCAATGGACAACTCTTAAATTTGACAACAATCATTACCCAGTTTTTCATTGATGCCTTTATAGTAGTGGCATAATAAGAGTTATATATTATTTTCATTGATGTCAGTGGTTTATGTCAATTTAGGGAAAAATTAATAAGAATTTACATAAGTGAGATTGGTCAAGACCATTTTAGCCTAAGGAAAGATCATGAACAAAAGCACGGTCTGTAAAAGAAAACTCCCACATGGATAGTTGTTAGTACAGGTAGGACAGTGGTGAGTGTTAGGGCTAGGAAAGTCTGTTGGCCTGAGGTTGAGAGATGGGAGGAAGTGCCAGATGCTGCTAAGTGGCTCAGCATAGAGCATCATATCTTAAATTAAGGAATCAAAGACTTGTTAATACATCCCAAGAATGTATTGAGTAAATAATATGATATGGTAGCGTTAGAGTCAAACTTAGGTTTGAACCTTAGCTTTGCCACTTACTGGACAAACTATAGCTTAACTTTATGGAAGTGATGGTGAACCACGTGAAAACATTTGACTAAACAAAAGTTGACTGTGTTCCCAACGACATATCACAAACTTACATCTTTTTACCTGGACTTCCTATGTGCCCACATAGTTGTGGCACAAGGGCTTCGTTGCTCCACGGCAATGAAGTTGTGGGATCTTTCCAGACCAGGGCTTGAACTCATGTCCCCTGCATTGGCAGTCAGATTCCTAACCACTGAACCACCAGGGAAGCCCCCTTTTATCTCTTTAGGTTAGTGGCGTGTCCATTTCAGGTGCCATTTCAGTTAATGGGTTTAATCATGTACTGGACACTAAGATTCCTTGACCTGTGGGCTCTGAAGTGATAAGGTGAGAAGCATTGATGGACTGGATAATAAGATTGAAAATAGAGAAGAAAAAAATTAATTTGACTTCATGGTCTTGGAGAAAACAATTGACTTTATTATTAAAATGATCAAATACCAAATGTTGGTTATCAAAGTACCATGAACAAAATCACCTAACAAATCTTGTCCCTATCCCCAGAGAACTTACATCTCAGAGATCATAAAAACAGACTAATTTAACTATTGTATTAATTGACATTTAAAATAATATGCTAATTGCATAAAATAAATTTAAATACCAAATTTAAATGATTAAACTATAACTAGTAGACAGGAACGTTCACTGATCAGCTTTTGACATTCTAATTTAAATCTTAATATAAAACTTTTGTTTGGATGGTTCAGAAATGTAACCAGAGCTTTCAGTCATTTCTCCCTGTATTAATATATTTATGTACATTTTAAGAACAAGTCACAAACACTGTATGTTTTGAGAATTATTATCCTTTTAGATTGTCAGCACCTGGTAACAGCATGTTGATTGGTCATTTGTCTCTCAAATACTGAAAAAAACAACTATATATATGTATCAGTTTTAATTGTATATAACAGTTTGTTGTAGCACACTGTTAATGTATGTTTTCCTTAAACTCTAGGGGCTATCTTATACTTTCAGCCAATGTGAGCTAGCCCGTATTTTTCTCTATTTTTATGTTCTAGAACCAGGAGTGGTACGGTGCTCTTAGCTTATGAGTGCCCTGCTACTCTATACAGATGATGTAGTTTTTCAAGCTGATGTTGTTAAGAGCTATTTACTACATAGTGACCTTTCTGCAATTTATTTTGTGTCCTCATGGACATTTTTGACACACAAAGGCTGGCAAAGCTGTGTGGATGATAGAAGCAAACTTGCCTCAAGGGGACAAAGGATGTTATCGCACACATTTCGTAGACTGTAATGACCAGAACTTAGGGACTAATGGAAATAAACATCACTGCAACGTAGAGGGATTAGGTCACAATTTGGACAGGCACCGGAGGAATCTGTGGAAAGAGGTATGACTTGATTCCAGGGAACTTGGATTGGCTTTGCTAAGGGTCCACCCTAAGAAGGCATGTCCACAGGACATAAGCACCATGGTGGGGCTAGCACTGGAGCTGGGGCTGAATTTGAAAGACGTGCTGAGCCTATGGGGGACAGCTCAGCATAGCCCAGAACCCATTCTGGCTTCTCTCCTTCAATCTTTATAAAGAAGGAAACGTGTCCCTCCAGGAGTCCTGTAACGAGCGTGTTTACAGACAAGAACTGAGTGACAACAGTCCCCCTCTCCCCAATAAGAAGAGCTGAGAGTGATGATTTTACAGTATTTCCTCTCATCAAAGTAACACAGGCTTGTCTCTCGCTTCCTGACACAGAAAATTGCATTTTGTCACCCATTTGTCAGTTCTTAGAGATCTGAAGATAATTAAAGAATATTATAGCAGGTGACAGCTGTTGCCGAATGCTGTGTTGCTAGCTCTTCTCCTTGTTGGATGCCCATGAATCTTGGCTGATGATAGCTTGGTGCTCCAGGTTTAATTAGCTGGTTGTTTTGAATCTGTCTGGGCTCTCAGGTGTGGGGTTAGCAGGCTTGCAGCTTGTTGAATCTGAGCTGTGCTCATCACTGACGGGGGGACCTGGGTCTGACCAGCTCACGAAAGGGCCATGTAGGGGTGTCCTGACCTTTATCAGACAAAGGCACCAAAGGGTTAAGGTGCTTTCTAGGAAAGGCTACACAAGAGCATCAAATGCTGATTGGTTTCCCGGTGTTCTTGCATCAAAGCATGCTTTTGATTTTGAAATTTGTTTTCTGATTAAATCTCCTTAAGGCCATCTCTTTTATTATAATATAGCACACCAATCATAATCCATTTGGATTTATTTCTAGGTTAATTTACCAAAAGTTCCCTGACATGCAAGAGAGAGTTAAATGGTCTCAACTCTGGCTGTCGGTAGTATAGAAAATTTCCTTTCTTTTCCTGGAGGATTTGAATGCTATTACACCACCTCAGAGAAACTACGCACACTGCTGGAAGCTCCATGCTTTTTTTCTGTTTCACTCTCTCTAGATAGGAATGAGTTTCTATGTGTTTCAACAATTTGTTTATTAAAGAAGTATATTTAGGGGCTTCCCTGGTGGTGCAGTGGTTGAGAGTCTGCCTGCCGATGCAGGGGATACGGGTTCGTGCCCCGGTCTGGGAAGATCCCACATGCCGCGGAGGGGCTGGGCCCGTGAGCCATGGCCGCTGAGCCTGCGCGTCCGGAGCCTGTGCTCCACAACGGGAGAGGCCACAACAGTGAGAGGCCCGCGTACCGCAAAAAAAAAAAAAAAAAAAAAAAAAAGTATATTTAAAAAATCCCACATGATTTTAAGTTTACATCCCCAAATCGTTATTTGTTTTAAGCTCATCTCAAAACACAAAAGTAGTTTCAGGAAAATTTAAAACATCCTTAACTTATGCAAAAAGTTCTTTCCCAACAAAATCCTCTGAATCATTAAAATGAACACAGTAGAAGTGCATCAGTTTCTAACTTAGAACAATAGTGAAGGGTTCTGCTTGTGGAATCTATGGATAGTCCCTCAGACCGGACACATTCTTTCACTACATTATGCCTTTTCCTTGAATCCTTTCTCCTTTTTTTTTTTTTTTTTTTTTTTTTTTGCGGTACGCGGGACTCTCACCATTGTGGCCTCTCCCGTTGCGGAGCACAGGCTCAGCGGCCATGGCTCACGGGCCCAGCCGCGGGATCTTCCCGGACCGGGGCACGAACCCGTGTCCCCTGCATCGGCAGGCGGACTCCCAACCACTGCGCCACCAGGGAAGCCCCCTTTCTCCCTTTTGTACACAGATCAAACTCTGCTCATTTTTTAGCTCATGGCACAGAGGCCACCTCTTCTTTGAAGACTTTTCTGAATCTACTGAGCAGATCTCAGCGCTCTTCCCTTGGTTCTGCTTCCTGTGTTCTTTGCATGCATGTACACTCAGAATAGAAGCCATCTATGCACCTTACCATGTACATTAACATGACTTTACTATCCCACTGTCTTTGATATAACTTTAGTACTTCATGAGACTCTTTCCCTGGAGGATACAAGCTGTAAATAAGTTTACTTTTCATTCCAAGGACTCCCAGAGAGTTCCATCAACTCATTAATAGAAAGCATCCATGGACAGTTTACACCAGACTCTTTGAATCCCTGCCTCAAAAGTCTTGCATTGCTATGTCCTTAACTATTACTAATCCTAAACTCTTATGTCATGATTCCTGCCCAGTCGTAATCAAGCCTCCACATTGTAAGACCTGCTTTAAACCAGACTTCAAAATTTCAATAAATATACTGACTTTGTCCTTCCCTCTCCAGGACATTATTAAGACCCTGCTGACCTAGTGTCCTCCCTTACCATGGTAAGAAATTAACTGTGCTTTGTTTTGTCAGTAGATGCTCTGGTGATAGTTTGGGGACCAAGGATTTGACAACATCATTGTCCAAGTTACTGTGTCTTCTACTTGATTGTGGCTCTCTTTTCCCGGTTTACCATGAGCTCTTTACCCCCTGCCCCGCCCCGCCCCACCTATCATGGGGTCTTCTGTCAAACCCAGAGCATGAGAAAGAAATACGCGTCTTTTGGAAAAATGGACTTAGTGAAATAGAGAGGAAGTTAATGTCCTGCCATACAAAAAACATCTTGCTTGACCAGACTCAGACTTCTCTGGTGCTTTTGCGAGTCCTCCTCAGACCGAGTTTTAACGATCTCCATGTTCTGGCTTCAATCCGCCCATCTATCTGTATTTCCCACACATTTTCTACTCCAACAGAGCATTTCTTCTTATTGGTCCATGCTCTTATGCACCTGCAAATATTCATGTATTCTGTCCCCTGTGCCAGGAATGCCTTTGTCTCTACCTGATGCTAAACCTTGTCCCAAATTTAAGGCTGAATTAGTTCTAAATTCTCAATGTACTCTTTTCTAACTTCTTCACTATACCGTATTCTCTCTTTTAACTTTTATAGTACTTGTTTAGGCAGCACCTCACTATTTTTTCATTATTCTCCCATAACTGATGTTTATCCGGTTATTTTTGATAACTTCACTTCAGGCATGAGATCCTGTATTCATCCATTCACTTTTTATTCCACTAATGTTTATGGAAACCCACTATGGCAAGGTACTGTGACAGGTACTTAGGTTGCAGCAACGATTAAGACAGAGTGACGTGATGCATTCGTTTTGGATCCCTAATTTCCTTATCACAGGACCAAGTAAGACATCAATGCATGGTTAATTCTTTCTGATAGTTGGGAAGCCCTCCAGGCCTTCTTCATATTCGTCAAAGCATTCGTAGACCCATAGAGAGGCTGGATCAATATTTTGTACACAGTTTTATTGCATATTTTATCAACCGTGCTAAAAAGAAGCTTACTGTAGAGAAACCTAACATCAGTTCTCAGTGACTACTGTAATTGCTGACACATTTTGATTATCTGGAATAAGAAACAGCAACAAAAAAGATGAAATTAAATCAACCTAAAATATATAAGCTGTTACGGGACTGTGAAAGTTGGCTGCTCAGGGGTGCAGAGAGCACCAGGAATGGGCAGGGGGTAATTAGTAGGACAAACCCGAGGCTGTGTTGCCTTCAATGAAGCGGCTAAGTCTCCAGAATGTTGTCCTTGAGGGAATGACTGAAGAGAAGAGTATTCTAGTGAAACTGAGGATAATCATCATTTAGATCCGCTAAACGTGTAAGCTGCCTTCACTGATCAAGCTGGCTTTAATCGTTGCTACAAAAAGCTTGCATGTCCTCCAAGCCTCATGTAGCTTAAATAATAAGATGCTTGCCCCAGTTTTTTCTTGGGAACTTGGAGTCAGCTGTGTCCAGTTTGAGCTCGAGATGGTTAAGACTAGTTGGGACCACCAACTCTCCCACTGGGCATTCGTGAGTGTCTGATTGGTGGCCTTTTGACATCAGAGGGCCCCAAACTCCACCCTCAGAGCATGCTAACTGCTATTTTCTGAACACGCGTCCCGTGAAGAAACACGTAGCTTAGTTGTGCCTGCACAGGATTACCTCATCTTTTTCTTTTCTCCAATCACCTTTCCCCACATTCTCTACACCTCAGTTATATCCCATAAATATCCCGAGCCCCTCACCTTGGTTGCGGGGGCAGATTTGAGATCTGTTCTCCCGTCTGCTCGCTTGGCCGCCTTGTGAGAAAACCTTTTCTCTGCTGCAAAGCTCGGCATCTCAGCACTCAGCTTGCTGCGAGTAGGGCAAACAAACCTGGTTTGGTAATAACACCAGCCAGCTATGGCGTTCCACAGGGTGCCTCCTCGGGATTTCTAGGTGGTGGGAATAACTGTAGTAAGCGGATGGTGCAGATTTCCCCTCGGTACGTCTTCTCTGAAACAGTGCCTGATGGTACACGCGTAAATTCTAGGCCCTGGGAGACGGGAGCAGGCGAGAGTGGGAGCTGGCTGGGTACGTTGTTGGAAATCTATCCATCTGAGAGCAAGACGGAGGAAGACTCTAGACCCTCTTGGGACAGATTATCAGTCAGGAAAAGAAGGCAGAGCTGTATTCCTTAGAAGAAACTGATTTGGAGGGAATGAAGGGAATGCTCAGTAATCACGCTGTGTCCAAGGCTTTCCTGTCCTAGGGAAGCAAGTCTACCGGCAACCTCACAGGCGTGGTGCGCCTGCGTTTATTTTCACATATACAGCCAGGCTTGGCAGAAGTGGCTCCATCTCTGAGTCGGGCAGGGGTAGAGCTGCGTGTCAAGGGTTCTTCGTACCCGGGGCCATGCTGAAGGAAGCTGACGGACCTGGGCTTAGCTGGCACTGACATTTGGAGCAACAGTTTAGTACCTTTCTATTTTTTTTTCTCCTTTGGCTCTACTACAGTAGCTTATGTTATTTTGTCTTTCTTTGTCTCACATAGAAGGTAGAGGACTTAATTAGCCGTGAAATGACTCAAAGCAAGAAACAAAGATCAAATATGAAGGAAAGCAAGGCGAATAAATACAAATACATTGGATAGCCAATTCTTGAACATTCAAGGCAAAAAAGGCACGGGAATTATTTTGAAAATGAAGTGGCAAACTGATGAAAGATCAGGTGGTTTCACCAGAATTTGGATTAGTCTCTGTGTGTGTACTCCCGCTCCCCCACAACTTAGAAACAGAGTATTTAATTTAAGGAAAAATGATACATAGTGGAGATCAATATACAGTCATGGAAGCAGAAATTATTGGAGGAAAACAGTGCAAATTGGAGTATTCAGAAGAAAATCAGTATTACAATTCTAACTATCATTGTATATGAACCTATTAAAACATAATTGGCAACTTTCATCTACTAGAAATTGTTCCCTCTTACAAACAGGTATTGGCATAAATTCAGACACGTTTACTATGTTCCAAGTAGCGTTAATGTATTTTTTCTCATATCCCCAATTACTACAGCATATTCATTTTGATTTAAAAACCCAGAGCACAGCTTAATTCTAACAAATAATTTAATTTAAGAAAGCTATTTATTGAATCCTACTAAATTGTATTTTTTCCCGTAGACTACTGCCATATAAAGTTGAATTATCAAGCTTAGCTTCCTGTTATATTTAGCCTTTTGCCTCTAGGATTATTCTACTCTTTTATCTGAAAGAAACAATCCCACCTCAATTTTTTTACTGAACATATTTTACCTATAACTGATCAGAACACAGTCACCCTAGAAGCAGATTTATTTAGAGGACAGGTACTAATCCAGTTACTGAGAAATTAAAGTGTTGAATCAGTTGTTTTTTTGGCTGCGCTGCGAGGCTTGTGGGATCTTAGTTGCCCGACTAGGGCCCTCGGCAATAAGAGTGTGGAGTTCTAACCATGGACCACCGGGAACTCCCTGATGAATCAGTTTTTAATCCTGATAAACTCTTTAACACATGTCGGCTGTGTCTGTAAGTTTTTTTCTTGAGGTCGTTTATATTGTCAATATCTGCACTATCTGTTTTCTCTCAGTGGAGATAGGCTCTGATGAGGTGAAATATAAGGTGTTCCTGGAGAGACTAAGCTCTAGTTACAAAGCAGAAGAATGGTCACCACAAGCCCTTCCTTCTCTTTCTGGCAGATGGCTGTGAGATCTCATAAACAGTAAGAACTACTTGTGTCTTGATTTCTCCAGCTCTTAAAAGGGGTATAACATGTATCAAGATCCATCTTGTGCTGACTGAAACCAGCAGACACTATGCAAGAGTTAATTGACAATTTCTGTAGAAATTGTTCCCGTTTTTTTTTTTTTGTTCCCAAGTTTTGATGAAGATATTCTATTTCAAAATTTTATCCTTTTCTCAGATAATAAAACTGTGATCTTAAAGTGGGCTTCAATACGAAGCTTATTTTTATAAGATAAACTCCCACATAGCCTACATTTAATATAACTTTAAAAATAAAACTTTGTTCAAGTGAATAATTTTCTGTGGAAATCATGAAAAAGAGGCTTTTCAAAATGACTACTAAAATAATTATTACCTTTTGAGCTAATATAATCATAGTGCTACTATGGTATAAAATGAAAAAAATTATGGCAAAAGCAATAATCATTTGTGCTTCCAATAATTGATCTAACAAAAATTTTACTGATGGAACAAAATGATTTAGAAGGTAGCTGCTTTAATATCAATCTCATTATTATTGCCATTATTATAACAATAGAACATGCATTAAATAATAAATATGGCACATGATAGGTGGAGGAGACATCCTCTGGATGATGCAAAATGATTCTTCCAACACCCTTGGGTCATAATCACAGGCAGGCATAGTCTAGCCTTTAGCTATCAGAGGATAACATGGGCTCCCTTTTGAATTGGTTAATGGCATGGTATTTGGAGAGTGAAAGAAGAGCATGGGTGAGTATTTGGTTAGTTTTAGAATGGATTCATCCACTTGGAAGGGGAATGGATTAGATGACTTGAAGAAAAAAATCCCTTCCGATGTTGATATTCTATATCATTCTATCCTTTTTGGAAAGTAATTCATAGATTTGATCCTGGTACCTCAGGACTTTATATGCTATAGTAGACACGGAGATATGTACACATAAGATTGTTCACCTAGAGAACCTAATACATTTTCATCAATGCCTTTGTGGTTATGCTGCTGCTTTTAAAACTACCAGCAAGTAAAAAGCAAGACTTGTTCTATCTTGGTCTATTGCCACAGTCCACGTGTACTGTGAACATGGCTGCTGTCAGTTGTTACTGTGGATGTCAGCTGGTGTGGAAAGACCTAGAAGCTCTGCCTTGGAGGTGAGAGACAGGAAAGGAGAAGCCAGGACACTGGCCATGGCACCAGTAATAGTCATAAACTCCCTGATCACTCTCTCCTAGTTTTGATTAAACTGAGTGTTGATAGATTGATTAAGGTTCCTTCTAAACTTTCAGGACATCTGCTGCCGCCAAATGTTAGTGTCTCAGAGGCATTATGCAGTAATAGAAAATGGAAAACTGAAACTCTTCTTAGTTCATATCCGTGAATAGCAAGTAAATTTTATCTTTAACTTTTGTGCCTCCTACCTCCAAAGCATCATAAAGTGCTATCTTGAAAAGGGCTTTTATTTATTTCCCACCATTATTAGAATACAGTGTAGAGTCATTTACCAATAGGCCAAGGTCATTAATTTTAAAAAGTTCTACGCGTCCTTATTTCTTAAAATGGCTAACTGCCGGCACTGTAGGCTGGGAGAATGGAAAGAGAGAGGACTTTAAAGGAAGGTAGATGTTGTTCAGATTCCATGTCGACCGCTTACTAAATGCGGGACCTTGACAGAGTTAGTCCTTCTGACTCTTGTTTCCTCACCTATAAAATAAGGACACTACAACGTAATTTACAGTGTTGTTATACTTGACATACAGGCAGTAGTAAATAAATGGTATGGAATGTGGGATTTGTTGTAAGGATTTGACCTTAGACATTTGAGAGATTGCATTGAAGAGTTTATATACAGTTACTGCTTCTGTGTTGGATGCTGCAGCTTGAAGTCAGCAGGACTGGCAACTGGGAAGAGCGACGGACAAGAAGTGGGGGAGAGTAAAGCACAAACTGGAAACTAGAGGGACGGCCTGGTGCCCTCAGAGACGAGATGGAACCCACATGGGTCTCTCACTGCTTCCAGGCCTCCCACTTCAATGAGGTGGATGCCTTGCTGGGGCAGCCGGCACCCTTCAGCACAGAGCTGAAGAGGCACCTAGTACAGGAATGGGAGCAGCTGGGAGGAGCTGTGGCCTGCTTGTTGCTTCGTTCCAAGGCGAGCCAGCACATTAGTGACAATGTGTGTGTGAGCTGCAGTCATGCCTGGTGCCCGGCGATAGCCTCCTGAGTATGAAACGAATGTGGTGGCTGTTTCCTTCCACCTTCAAATCTCATGTAAAATGTCTCTTGTGGCCCCCATGAGTCTAGAACTATATAGGGAAGGGCATTCTGGCAGACACGGTTCCAGTGAGCCGAGTTGACACAAAACAAAGCCACCATAGTATCTGTTGTTATTAACAATTCTTCCCAGAAATTCTCTTAATCACTCAGCTCATTCTAACACCTTGTATGCAGTTACCATTCCAATTTCTCATGGTACTCAGAACGCCCACAGTGCAATCTCTGCCCTTCAGTTTATCTCTATATCAGTGGTTCTCAACCAGGGTGATTTCGCCCTGAGGGGACACTGGCAGTGTCTGGAGACAATTGGGGGCTGTCATGACAGGGCGAGAGTGCTGCTGGCATCTAATTGGTAGAGATCAGGGTTGCTAAATGTCCAATAATGCACAGAGAGGCCATCCCACAACAAAGAATTATCCAGGTCAAAATGTCAATAGTGCTGACATTGAGAAAGCCTGGTTGCAGTTACCTTCTCATCTGTCCCTAATATTTCTCAGGAAGAAATTACTTCTTCTTCTAAAGTCAGTTCCTTCACCCTTGCTTTTTTTATTCTCATCGACTCTTCAAGAACCCCATTCAGTCTCTTCTCTCTCTGTTTTTACCTCACAGACTTAACAGATTTAACAGATTAAAACAATCACATTTGCTTTTCCCCTTAGCTCTTGGAAATTCCCATGCATTTACTACCTCCTTCTTTAATTAGCAAACTCTCTAACTCTCTAACTGAATGATCCATGTTGGTTACTCTTTTCCTCCGTACCTCTAGCCACCTGGTACCTCTCAGCAAAACTCTTTTAAGTTAGTAATGAGCTTATTCTGGCCAAGTTTGTGGATTTTTTTTTTTTTTTTTTTCGGTACGCGGGCCTCTCACTGCTGTGGCCTCTTCCGTTGCGGAGCACAGGCTCCGGACGCGCAGGCTCAGCGGCCATGGCTCACAGGCCCAGCCGCTCCGCTGCATGTGGGATCTTCCCGGACCCGGGCACGAACCCGCATCCCTTGCATCGGCAGGCGGACTCTCAACCACTGCACCACCAGGGAAGCCCTGTGGATTTTTTAAAAAGCAAAATTAATGGACTTTGCAGTCCATTTCATTTCATTTCCTATATATACTGTCCTTAAAATCTCTCTCTTATCCCCCACTGAAATCATCATGTCAATATCATAACAAACGTCTGTAGTCAACATCTCCAATGACTTCCAGGCTGGTAAATACCATGGACACTTCTCATCCTCTTCTTACTTACCTTCTTAGCAGTACCTGACACTTTTTTTTTTTTTTTTTTTTGGCCACGTGGCACGTGGGATCTTAGTTTCCCAACCCCGGATCGAATCCGTGCCCCCTGCAGTGGAAACGCAAAGTCTTAACCACTGGACCACCAGGGAAGTCCCAGTACTTCACACTCTTGATCATTCCTTTTTTGAAGCGCTTTCTTCACTTGACTCAGCAGAAGTCCACACTCTCCTGGTTTTTCTCCTACCATACTCCTTCTCAGTCTCCGCTGCTGCTCTCTTCTCATCTTCTTGACGTTTCTTCTTTTTTTTTTTTTTTTTTTTTTTTGCGGTACACGGGCCTCTCACTGCCGTGGCTCACGGGCCCAGCCGCTCCGCGGCACGTGGGATCTTCCCGGACCGGGGCACGAACCCGTGTCCCCTGCATCGGCAGGTGGACTCTCAACCACTGCACCACCAGGGAAGCTCTTCTTGACCTTTTAATTTTGGAGGCTCCCATGACTCACTTTTGAAACCTCTTCTATTTTGTATAAACAGTCCCTTCCTGATGACCTCCTCCAGCCTCATGGCTTTAGATATTATCTGTATATTGATGACCCCCAATTTATTTTATTTTATCAAAAAAAATTTTTTGGGGGGCTTCCCTTGTGGCGCAGTGGTTGAGAATCCGCCTGCCGATGCAGGGGACACGGGTTCGTGCCCCGGTCCGGGAAGATCCCACGTGCCGCAGAGCGGCTGGGCCCGTGAGCCATGGCCGCTGAGCCTGCGCTCCGCAATGGGAGAGGCCACAACAGTGAGAGGCCCGCGTACCACAAAAAAAAAAAAAAAAAAAAAAAAAAAAAAAAAAAAAATTTATTGAAGTGTAGTTAATTTACAATGTTGTGCCAATCTCTGCTGTACAGCAAAGTGACTCCATTATAACATACAGACATTCTTTTTTCTAAAATTTTTATTCATTTACTTATTTATTTTTATTTTTGGCTGAGTTGGGTCTTTATTTTTTAATATCTTTATTGGAGTATAATTGCTTTACAATGGTGTGTTACTTTCTGGTTTATAACAAAGTACATCAGCTATACATATACATATATCCCCATATCTCCTCCCTCTTGCGTCTCCCTCCCTCCCACCCCTCTAGGTGGTCACAAAGCACCGAGCTGGTCTCCCTGTGCTATGCGACTGCTTCCCACTAGCTATCTATTTTGCATTTGGTAGTGTATATATGTCCATGCCACTCTCTCACTTCATCTCAGCTTACCCTTCCCCCTCCCTGTGTCCTCAAGTCCATTCTCTACATCTGTGTCTTTATTCCTGTCCTGCCCCTAGGTTCTTAAGAACCATTTAAAAAAAATATTCCATATATAGGTGTTAGCATAAGGTATTTGTTTTTCTCTTTCTGACTTACTTCACTCTGTATGATAGTCTCTAGGTCCATCCACCTCACTACAAATAACTCAATTTCGTTTCTTTTTATGGCTGAGTAATATGCCATTGTATATATGTGCCACATCTTCTTTATCCATTCATCTGTTGATGGACACTTAGTTTGTGTCCATGTCCTGGCTATTGTAAGTAGAGCTGCAATGAACATTGTGGTACATGACTGTTTTTGAATTATGTTTTTCTTAGGGTATGTGCCCAGTAGTAGGATAGCTGGGTGAGATGGTAGTTCTATTTTTAGTTTTTTAAGGAACCTCCATACTGTTCTCCATAGTGGCTGTATCAATTTACACTCCCATCAACAGTGCAGGAGGGTTCCCTTCTCTCCACACCCTCTCCGGCATTTATTGTTTGTAGATTTTTTGATGATGGCCATTCTGACCGGTGTGAGGTGATACCTCAGTGTAGTTTTGAGTTGCATTTCTCTAATGATTAGTGATGTTGAGCATCCTTTCATGTGTTTGTTGGCAATCTGTATATCTTCTTCGGAGAAACGTCTGTTTAGGTCTTTGCCCATTTTTGGATTGGGTTGTTTGTTTTTGTGACATTGAGCTGCATGAGCTGCTTGTATATTTTGGAGATTAATCCTTTGTCAGTTGCTTCATTTGCAAATATTTTCTCCCATTCTGAGGGTTGTCTTTCCGTTTCGTTTATGGTTTCCTTTGCTGTGCAAAAGCTTTTAAGTTTCATTAGGCCCCATTTGTTTATTTTTGTTTTTATTTACATTTCTGAGCTGGGTCTTTGTTGCTGCACGCGGGCTTTCTCTAGTTGAGGCGAGCTAGGGCTAGTCTTCGTTGTGGTGCGCAGGCTTCTAATTGCAGTTGCGGAGCATGGGCTCTAGGCACACGGGCTTCAGTAGTTGTGGCATGTGGGCTTCAGTAGTTGTGGATTGCAGGCTCTAGAGCACAGGCTCAGTAGTTGTGGTGCATGGGCTTATTTGCTCTGCAGCACGTGGGATCTTCCTGGACTAGGGCTCGAACCTATGTGCCCTGAAATGACAGGCGGATTCTTAACCACTGCACCACCAGGGAAGCCCTACATTCTTTTTTAATATTCTTTTCCATTATGGTTTATCACAGGATATTCAATATAGTTCCCTGTGCTATACATTAGGACCTTGTTGTTTATCCATTTTGTATGTAATAGTTTGCATCTACCAACCCCAAACTCCCAGTCCATCCCTCTCCCTTTCCCCCGCCCCCTTGGCAACCACAAGTCTATTCTCTACGTCTATGAGTCTGTTTCTGTTTTGTAGATTGGTTCATTTGTGCCATATTTTAGATTCCACATATAAGTGATATCATATGATATTTGTCTTTCTCTTTCTGACTTACTTCACTTAGTATGATAATCTCTAGTTGCATCCATGTTGCTGCAAATGGCATTATTTCATTCTTTTTTAAGGTTGAGTAGTATTCCATTGTATATATATACCACGTCTTCTTTATCCATTCCTCTGTCGATGGACATTTAGGTTGTTTCCATGTTTTGGCTATTGTGAACAGTGCTGCTATGAATATAGGGGTGCATGTATCTTTTTGAATTATAGTTTTATCTGGGTATATTCCCAGGAGTGGGATTGGTGGATCATATGGTAATTCTATTTTTAGTTTTCTGAGGAATCTCCATACTGTTTTCCATAGTGGCTGTACCAATTTACATTCCCACCAACAGTGTAGGAGGGTTCCATTTGCTTCACATCCTCTCCAGCATTTGTTAGTCGTAGACTTTTTTTTTTTTTTTTGCGGTACGCGGGCCTCTCACTGCCGTGGCCTCTCCCGTTGTGGAGCACAGGCTCCCGACGCGCAGGCTCAGTGGCCATGGCTCACAGGCCCAGCCGCTCCATGGCACGTGGGATCCTCGCAGACCAGGGCACGAACCTGCGTCCCCTGCATCGGAAGGCAGACTCCCAACCACTGCGCCACCAGGGAAGCCCTGGTTGTAGACTTTTTAATGATGGCCCTTCTGACTGGTGTGAGGGTGTACCTCATTGTAGTTTTTAGAATTAATTAATTAATTTATTTATTTATTTTGGACGCGTTGGGTCTTTGCTGCTTCATGCGGGCTTTCTCTAGTTGCGGTGAGCAGGGGCTGCTCTTTGTTGCGGTGCACCGGCTTCTCATTGCGGTGACTTATCTTGTTGCAGAGCACGGGCTCTGGGCACATGGGCTTCAGTAGCTGTGGCATGTGGCCTCAGTAGTTGTGGCTCATGGGCTCTAGAGCGCAGGCTCAGTAGTTGTGGTGCATGGGCTTCGTTGCTCTGCGGCATGTGGGATCTTCCCGGACCAGGGCTCGAACCCATGTCCCCTGCATTGGCAGGTGGATTGTTAACCACTGTGCCACCAGGGAAGCCCACCTCATTGTAGTTTTGATTTGCATTTCTCTAATAATTAGTGATGCTGAACATTTTTTCCTGTGCCTACCTGCCATTCGTATGTTTTCTTTGGAGAAATGTCTTTTAGGGTCTTCTGCCCATTTTTCAGTTGGGTTATTTGTTTTCTTGTTGTTGAGTTGTATGAGTTGTTTGTATATTTTGGATGACCTCAAATTTATAGCTGTAGTCTGGACCTAGGTGCTGATCTCTGGAGTCGTATATTCAATTACCTTTCCAGAATCTCTACTTGCTTTTCCCAACGGATATATCAACCTAATTATGCTAAAAACTGGGCTCCTGGTATTTTCCTGCATGTCAGGAAATGTCAACTTTATCCTTCTATTTACCCCGACCCCATGCTTTGGAATAATCCTCAACCCGCTCTCTCACAAAGTGTATACAGTCAGTCAGAAAATATCATCGTTTCTGTCTGCAGCATACATTTAGAATCCAACCACTTTTCATCACTTGTAGTTCTAGACCGCCACATGTACTTCGCAGACCGATGCACCATTATCTCTCACCCAGATTGTCCAGTCCCCCAACTGTGCTCCCCTTTACTAGTGCTTAATCTCTTCCACACTAACGAAAGGTTCTCCAGCCATACCGCTGGACCTCTCTCCAGAGTACGCTTTTGTAACAGTGAATCTCCTAATTTTAGCATCTTTTGCAATCTGGGTAGTCTGCGAATTTCCCAGATCAACAAGTACTGTTCCTTTTGGCTTAGTGGTTCTTTCCTCAATATGTCTCTTTCCTCTAGCATTTTAACACAAGCAGCGAGGAGAAGCCAGGCTGTATCTCAAGGCTATGCTTGGGAATCTCCTCAGCTAATATCTGAATTCATCGCTTACAAGTTCTTGTTTCCCACACAACTGTAGGTCACAATTCAGTGAATTTCTCTGCCACTGTATAACAGGGATTGCCTTTCTTCCATTTTCCACTAGGATGTTTCTCATTTCCTTCTGATACCCTTGAGCAGCACCTTTAATGTTCACCTTCTACCAGTATTCTGTTTGTGACAATATACACATTCTCCAAGATGATACACGTTTCCTCTTTTGTGCTTCTCTCTTCTTTCTGAGCTGTCAGCAGCATTGTCCTTAATGCTTATATTTCGGTCAGTAGTTTGTTTAAAGCAATTTAGGTTTTATCTATCCTGTGCCTCAAAATTCTTCTATCCTTTGACCATTACCACCTCCGAAGCCACTTCCACATTTTTAGGTATTTGTTACAGCAGTACCCCACTCCTTGGTATGAAAATCAGTATTGGTTTCCCTTGGCTGCTGTAACAAGTTGCCACAATCTTGGTGGCTTAAAATAATAGAAATTGGGCTTCCCTGGTGGCGCAGTGGTTGAGAATCCGCCTGCCGATGCAGGGGACACGGGTTCGAGCCCTGGTCCGGGAAGATCCCACATGCCGCGGAGCAGCTGGGCCCGTGAGCCATGGCCACTGAGCCTGCGCTTCCGGAGCCTGTGCTCCGCAATGGGAAAGGCCACAACAGTGAGAGGCCCGCGTACCGCAAAAAAAAAAAAAAAAAAAAAAATAGAAATTTACTCTCTTGTAGTTCTGGAGGCCAGGAGTCAGAAATAAGTGTCACTGGGTCAAAATCAAGCTGTGGGCAGGGGTGTTCTCACCCTGGAGGCCCTAGGGGAGAGTAATTTCCTTGTCTCTTCCAACTTCTAGTGGATACTGGGCAATCCTTGGCTTGTGGCTGCATCACACTAGGCCTCGAGGCCAGGATCTTCAAATCTCTCGCTGCTCTGTCTTTACACTGCCTTCTCCTCTCTGTGTGTTGAATCTCCCTCTACCTCCCTTTGCCTTGGGTAAGGCCAATTATCAGACACAGATGATCTGTGATATCTACCAACCCAGCTTTTAAACGCTCATCCCCATTGTTTTGGTGGAGTTGAGTTCAGACTGTCTTTCTTCCCTATTTCCATAGCCTTGAATAAAGCCTTCCTTACCTGCTTAACTTTGTCTGGTGCAATTTTTGCCTTGACAGTGGTTTCAGATACTAACCATCACCCTGTAATCATTTCCATCAAGACTCTCCAATATGAATGCAAATGTGATATTACTTTCAGAGAAACTTGTTAAATAACCCTTTATTTTCAGTCCCCGTAAATTATGGCATGTTAACGCTAAGAAAAGCATGAGAGAATATGACTCTTGATCCCCTCTTGCTGGGTATGTCCTCTTTTACCATCTCATTTTTATAAATTCCCTGATCAATAACCTCATTATGCTTATTTTTCCTCATTTGCAGCTGTTAAATGGTAATTAAAAAGAAGATAAATATGGGACTTCCATGCAGATATGAAATGAATAATTATTAAAGATTTTATTGAACTCATGAATTAATGAGGAAATCAAGTAGATGTTTAACAGTTCAAAAGAAAATCCTGGCTTCTCCACAGTGACGGAGGGAGGTCAATTAACTCTCTTTGGACAGCATAGATTTGTATAACTATAGATAAGAATTATTTTTCACTGCTATCAGTTATCTATAATTTAAAGAGATGTAGAATAGCTGCCATAGAATCATAAACAGATAATATGGAGACATGTTATAGATAACCCATAGTTTTTCCTTTGAAGCACAAATTTTTCTCTCCAGAGCCTCGATTCATTTTCCACTATTGACAGAGCTGCAGTATGAAAGTGCTGGAGAACTGTGAAAATTTCTCAGCATTAGGGTTTGGATAACTGTTTTATTCATAACAAGAAAGGGATACAAGGTTGGAGTATTTTCAACAGAAGCAGCCAATGAGCCTGAGAAAGGATTTAGTGAAAGGACTGTTACATTAAAGGAGAATGAGGTTCAGACTCTCAAGATGGAAGGGAGCTTCAGCTTTTGTGCTACTGATACATAAGGAAGGAGAAACAGCAATGTGATCAGAGTGCACAGTATTTCTTTATATTTGAAATGGACCTGGCCTGATGGATAGCCCCTGAGCCATTTGAACCCCTGAAGTATGATTCTGCTTACAGACACCTAGGGCCAAGATAATTGAGCCAGATAGTCCTGGGATGAGTCTGCAAAAGCCTGGGCAGTAGATATGCTCAAAAGGGAAGTTCAGTGGGCATGAGATGAAAGGGTGTTAAACTGTTTGGTGGTTCATCATGACCCCAAAAGTCCTCAATGCCAAGTTTCATCAGCCCTGAGTGATCTTTGCTCTCAGTTTGGTGTGCGGCGTCATGTGGCATAAAGTAGTCATTGTTAAATGTCCTACATCTTAGGGACAATAGGAACAATATGCAAATTAACCACGGGTAATGTTCCTGGCCATATACAATTATGGGTATTTAAAATTTTTAGATGCAAATTAAACCCAAAGTTCCTTGCAAATAGTGCCAATTTTCCTCCAAATAACATGTTGCAGAGATAGAATAATTTACCACAGGCGCCTGTACCAGCAACAGTAGCTTGGCACATATATAGATGCTATTCAATCAGTGTGTGTGGTATTGACTGATTTGAAAAGCATCCAAGAACAGTTTCCATTTTTCTATGATAAAAAAAATTTGATGCTCAGTTATTGAAAAAGAAGTGCTGACTTCAAACAGAGTGGTTTGGCGTTGTGCTACTAACATGCATACTAACTATACCTTCACTTTTCCATCGTGTTCCTGTTTGTTAAGTGTTGTTTACATCCTCTCCTTACAGGGGAACCAAAACATAGAGCACAGGAACACAGCAGCAGCATAAATGTAAATAAACATGCGTTATTTCATGAAAAAAAAATCCAGCCTGGGGAAACCTCTCCGCATGCAGTAGATGTTGGGTTACCTAGAACCTCCTAGTCTCCAGCTGTGTTTGTAATCATATGTATAATGTGCCTTGATTGCTAAGTAACAGGGCTATTGAAATGGGCAACATGGAACTAAAACACACTGACCTCTGGTTATAGAGACTCTATGAACTACTTCTTATAAACCACAAGGTTATACAGAACGGTGGTTTCAAAGTTGATCTTCTGTAGCAGTTTCTGCTCTTTCTTCCCTTCCTCTTCCTTCATTTGGACGTAAGTAGTTTGTGGAGAGTGAAATAGGAGATAACACAATACAAAATTAAAAAAAAACCAAACTAATACAATGTGAAATATTGAAAGAGAATATTCTAAACATGCAAATGATTACTTATCAGAATTTGAACCACAGTGAGTAAACAAATCCTTCAGAAAATAGGAACACATTAGGGTACATTTTGAAACCAAGACTGGAAGATTGTATATCAAATTATGCTCATGGTCTTTGGGTGGTAGCTGTTTTCTTTAAAATAATTTACTGTAATCTACTTTATAAAACTTAATTAAAAACTTACTTTTATTTATTTATTTTTTGGCTTTAATTTTTAATTTTTATTTTTATGATTTTTTAAACTTCTTTATTGGAGTATAATTGCTTTACTATGGTGTGTTAGTTTCTGCTGTGTAACAGTGAATCAGATATACATATACATATATCCCTATATCTCCTCCCTCTTGCGTCTCCCTCCCACCCTCCCTATCCCACCCTTCCAGGTAGACACAAAGCACCAAGTTGATCTCCCTGTGCTATGTGGCTGCTTCCCACTAGCTATCTATTTTACATTTGGTAGTGTATATATGTCAATGCTACTCCCTCACTTCGTCCCAGCTTACCCTTCCCCCTCCCCGTGTCCTCAAGTCCATTCTCTACGTCTGCATCTTTATTCCTGTCCCACGCCTAGGTTCATTAGAACCTTTTTGTTTTTAGATTCCATGTATATGTGTTAGCATACGGTATTTGTTTTTCTCTTTCTGACTTACTTCACTCTGTATGACAGACTCTAGGTCCATCCACCTCACTACAAATAACTCAATTTCATTTCTTTTTATGGCTAGTAATATTCCATTGTATATATGTGCCACATCTTCTTTATCCATTCATCTGTTGATGGACACTTAGGTTGCATCCATGTTCTGACTATTTTAAGTAGAGCTGCAGTGAACATTGTGGTACATGACTCTGTTTGAATTCTGGTTTTCTCAGGGTATGTGCCCAGTAGTAGGATAGCTGGGTGAGATGGTAGTTCTATTTTTAGTTTTTTGAGGGACCTCCATACTGTTCTCCATAGTGGCTGTATCAATTTACATTCCCACCAACAGTGCAAGAGGGTTCCCTTCTCTCCACACCCTCTCCAGCATTTATTGTTTGTAGATTTTTTGATGATGGCCATTCTGACCGGTGTGAGGTGATACCTCCTTGTAGTTTTGATTTGCATTTCTCTAATGATTAGTGATGTTGAGCATCCTTTCATGTGTTTGTTGGCAAGCTGTATATCTTCTTTGGAGAAATGTCTATTTAGGTCTTCTGCCCATTTTTGGATTGGGTTGTTTGTTTTTATGATATTGAGCTGGATGAGCTGCCTGTGTATTTTGGAGATTAATCCTTCGTCAGTTGCTTCATTTGCAAATATTTTCTCCCATTCTGAGGGTTGTCTTTCCGTCTTGTTTATGGTTTTCTTTGCTGTGCAAAAGCTTTTAAGTTTCATTAAGTCCCATTTGTTTACTTTTGTTTTTATTTCCATTTCTCTAGGAGGTGGGTCAAAAAGGATCTTGCTGTGATTTATGTCGTAGAGTGTTCTATCTCTGTTTTCCTGTAAGAGAAAAACTTACTTTTATCTTTGTTAAGATGGACACTTAAAAATTTTTATAATGAGGCACAAAAATTACAAAAGGCTTTTGAAATCTGTGCTGAAGTGTCATTTCCAGTTTTGCTTTCATAATACATTTATGTATTATAAAATCATAAATATGTATGATATATATGATTTTTAATACTTTTTATTCTATTGAGTGACTTAAAAATATTTTTATACCTTTATTACTTAATATATTGATGTTTTGTGATATCATAAAAAAATCTTTCAGGGCTTCCCTGGTGGCGTAGTGGTTGAGAACCCGCCTGCCGATGCAGGGGACACGGGTTCGTGCCCCGGTCCGGGAAGATCCCACATGCCGCGGAGCGGCTGGGCCCGTGAGCCATGGCCGCTGGGCCTGCGCGTCCGGAGCCTGTGCTCCGCAACGGGAGAGGCCACAGCAGTGAGAGGCCTGCGTACCCACCCCCCCCAAAAAATCTTCCAATGTAGTATTTCAGAATTATAGTTTAATTCCAAATAAATTATACATACATCCATGGAATATATATGTATATAAATATAGAATATGTATATATAATTGGAATATATTCATACATACATATTTGTGTATAGAGAATCACATGTGTATGTATATATATATATATAAAATCACTTTCTCCTTCTGTTATTAGGCATTAGTTTGATTTAAATATATTTATCCTATTAAGAGTAAATGTTATATAAACAGAGTGATGTGACTTTATATTATTCTTCTTCAATATACAGTTTCTTTTCCCTTATTCAAGTATGTAATACTTTTCAGATAATCATCTGAATTTTTACTTCATAAAGGATGCATTCTACCTTAATTGATTCTTAAGCAACCAAAAATCCTTGAACATTTTCTGAATAAGTAATCTATCTATCCCATTATCATCTCAAAAGAAACCAGTAATACTTCTCCCACATATTCTATTATTGTCAGTTTTTATTAATCATACTCTAGACCATTTGGAAGTTATCATTTATCTGTTATTTTAAAATTAAATTCATTGCATTCTTTTTCTCAGCTTTTTATAATGTTGATACAGAGCTCAGCTATGTGCCTCTCTAGTTTCTGTTAGAAAGTATAAGATGATGCCAGCAAGAAGAGTTGGTTTATTTATTGCAGGATATTTAGGAGAGCATATCATGAAAAGCAGAAGACACAGCAATCTGAACTCTGGTTTCTAAGCCAAACTTCATTCTGTCAGATGGAAAGCCCTTGTACACAGCAAGAGATGTATCTGATGATTCAGCAGCTGAGCTGAAATGAGGCTTGAATAGAACAACTACTTGAGGTAGCTCTTTATTAGCCCTCCCTGTTAAGAAATGATAATATGGGACATCTAGCTGTTGAGAAGTCTCTAGACCACTTCAGAAACTCCCTTCCCATATTCAGTGACTCATCCTAAATATAGGCTTGCCTTCTATCTAGTTGAGACAAGAAAAAAAAAGGAGGTTCTTATAGCTTTGGCTTCAGTAGGTTATCAAAAAGGACATCAATAGGTTATCCTGGTAGGAAGTCTCCAGTTCCCTGAAAATCTATAAGAAATAACATTTAAATTCATTGAATTTATCTACCCCATATAGAACATTGAGTTTAATGAGCCATTAGTCTTGTTTTGGAAATAAAGGAATATCTCTCCCTTACAAGGCTTTTGTAGAAAACTATTTTCCTGTGTGTCCACATATTATGAAAATCCAGATTTGAGATTCAAATAGAAGTGTTTCTTCCCTGGATACCCAGAGACTCACCGCCTTTTACAGTGTAACTCTGAAAGTTTCTGCTTCCTTCCTGAAGGCAGCACTCTTGTCTGAGCAGACCTCATGTTGGCAACTGACGGACACCTTAAAGACTCCCTTGACATATTTGACAGGAAAATCATACCAGCCCTTTGGCAGAGAGAAGGGGAAAGTCATTCTAGCAAGAGAATGACAGCCATTTTCATCAAGGGGCTTGATGTTTGATCTCTGCATGTATCTGCTTGGATCTGAAGAGGAGAAAGTGTATGATGAAAATGTTGGGAAAGCAAAGGTCCCAGGATTGTAGACAGACTTCTTCAAATATTAGTAAACTAATTTTTACTGAAAATTAGAATAATGGAATCATAAAGAAGTAAATCCCCAGGCAAGAAACATGTCTCTTTCCCAGATTTTTGTGTTCAGCTGAGCCACAATTAACTCTGAGGTGTCCAATATTGAGGAGTGAGGGTCTTTTCCTCTTAGAGTAGTTATACGGATAGTTTATTTAAATTTTTAATCTAATTGTGGGTTATAGAATTTGGGGAGAATGGGTAGTCTTCCATACTAGGGAAAAGATTTTGCAATATCCTCAAAGAGTAGATACATTACCAAACTTAATTGAGGAACTTGGAAATGTAGAAGAAGAATATCGAAGCAAACATGAGATCAAACACAAGACAGAAAAACTGCCTTTATCTGCCAAGGAAATTAGATGAGGTCATTTTAAATCCTTGACAGAAAGATGTTCTTGTGGGTAAAGCTAGAGAAAAAGCCTATTCACAAAAAAAGGCCATGGCATGCAGTATTATTTAGCTCTCCTTGTCTGGTGGAATATTTGAATTTATCATGTTGAATTTTCCCTTATCTAATATGAACAATTATAATAAAATTTCCAAGGAGGAGCTCTGAGTCCAAATATCATTGTTTAATAAGTCTTTGTCCAATAACAAGTAAATTATCACTGTATTTGATGTTATATCAGTTTGAGTTTTAAAAAGCAATCTGAAAGTTCCTTTAACTGAAGAAGTATATGCAGATACATTTCTTCCAGTCTCACTGTGGAAAACAAAATCTAGAAGCATATTGTACAAGATTCAGAATTTCCATAATTTTCATTAGCAAGTAGTTTGCAAGTTTCCAAGAAGGAAGGGGAATGTATTTTCAGTGTGTCCTCCACAGAGAGTTTCATGAAGAAAATAAGTAGTTGATTTAATTTTAAATGTATTCAATTTTTAATTTAAAAAAATACATTTATTTATTTATTTACTTTTGGCTGCGTTGGGTCATTGCTGCACACGGGCTTTCTCTAGTTGCAGTTAGTGGGGGCTACTCTTTGTTGCAGTGCACAGACTTCTCATTGCAGTGGCTTCTCTTGTTGCGGAGCACAGACTCTAGGCGCATGGGCTTCAGTAGTTGCAGCACGCGGGCTCAGTAGTTGCGGCACACGGGCCCTAGAGGCATGAGCTTCAGTAGTTGCAGTGCATGGGCTCAGTAGTTGTGGCGTGTGGGCTCTAGGATGCATGGGCTTAAGTAGTTGTGGTGCTTGGGCTCAGTAGTTGTGGCTCGTGGGCTCTAGAGTGCCGGCTCAGTAGTTGTTGTGCATGGGCTTAGTTGCTTTGTGGTATGTGGGATCAAACCCATGTCCTCTGCACTGGCAAGCGGATTCCTTTTTTTTAAATTAAATTAAATTTAATTTACTTTATACAGCAGGTTCTTATTGGTTATCTATTTTATACAAATTAGTGTATATATGTCAATCCCAATCTCCCAATTCATCCCACCCTCCCACCCCCCACTTTCCCTCCTTGGTGTCCATACATTTGTCCTCTACATCTGTGTCTCTATTTGGCAGGTAGATTCTTAACCACTGCATCACCAGAGAAGTCCTCGATTTTTAATTGTTAGTGGTATTTTCAAATTTGATGTTAAAAATTTAAAAGTGTTACTTTTAAAAAATTGAAATATAGTTGATATATAATATTATAAGTTACAGGTGTACAATAGAGTGATTCACAATTTTTAAAGGTTATACTCCATTTATAGTTATTATAAAATATTTGCTATATTCCCTGTATTGTACAATATATCCTTGTAGCTTATTTTATACCTAATAGCTTGTACCTCTTAATCCCTTAACCCTATATTGAGCATCCCCACTTCCCTCTCCCCACTGGTAACCACTAGTTTGTTCTCTGTATCTCTGAGAGTCTTCTTTTTTGTTATATTCACTAGTTTGTTGTATTATTTAGATTCCACATATAAGTGATACCATACAGTATTTGTCTTTCTCTGTCTGACTTATTTCACTTAGCGTAATGCCCTCCAAGTCCATCCATGTTGCTGCAAATGGCAAAATGTTATTCTAATTTATGGCTGAGTAGTATTCCATTGTGTGTGTGTGTGTGTGTGTGTGTGTGTGTGTCTCTATATATCACACTTCCTTATCCATGCATCTGTTAATGGACATAAAATTGTTACTTTTATTTATTAAAAATTTTAATTATTATTATTATTTTTTCTTCAGTGTTGTGCTGAAAACCTGATTGTTGTTTGAATAATGAATGGGGAATGGGGACAAAAGAGGATATGGAGATAAGACTCAAGAGATTTGGCTGAGTGGAGAACAGGTGGACAATAAAGCAAGCCCTTTTTTTTTTTTTTTGAATTTTATTTTATTTATTTTTTTACACAAAATTGTTACTTTTACTATGATGTCTTCAAATGGTGATGACATTGGGTAGAGAATAGACTTAGCATAGGAAACATTTATTAATCAATTACTGTTTTAATAATAATAAGATGAATAACATTGAGGTCATCCACTGGAGTGAAAAAAGTTAACTTATTAATAAAAAATAAACAAATGAAATGCTATGGAAACTTGCTTGGCAAACAATATGATTTGAGTTGGAAGACTATTTTCTTATGTTAGAAATCAATAAACTAGTTCTGTCCAGTAGAACTTTCTACAATGATGGAAATATTCTATAATACAGTGGCTACTGAATACTTAAAATGAGAATAGTATGACTGAAGAAGTGAATTTTATTTTTCACTTTTAATTAATATAAATTTGAATTTGAATAGCCACATATGGCTGCCATATTAGAGAACACAGCTATGGACAGTGAAAATTAAGACACTAAAAGAAGGTTGGATCATTAGATGTTTAGAAGATAATTTACAAATTGCCATTATAAATGCCAGAGTGCATTAATGAGAGTACAAATAAGGCTGAGAAATGATGACATTCTTTTTTTCTTTTTAAAACATCTTAGCATAGAATCTTATGGTATTTCATGATTATCAAATCTCAGACCATCAACCAAGAAACATGGTATACAAACATTTTATTTTTATTTTAAATTAATTAATTAATTAAAAATTTTGGACAATCATAGAAATGGTATCAATGTCTCGCCCAATGTTCCCTTTCCAATTCTGGCGTATTCTTTTTGGACCATGTTAATGTCAGAATCTTTCTCTTGTCGTTCTTTGAACCCTCAGAGTCTGACAAGAGAGTCTTATCACGTAGGGTCTGGAATTTATATGTACTGAATAGTTGAAAGTGTGTTAGTTGTGTGTGTGTTGCCCAGTCTATGGTTCTTCAAGGCAAGCCCCTCAACATCTGTCTCTAGTACTGTGAATGTTACAGAGCAGGTAGCAGTAAATGCTTGTGAACTGACTGCTAGACTTTGTACCTGTTTATTCCTTTAATTCTTATCTAGAAAAGCTAAATGGAAATTATATGTATGATATGAATATATATAAAAATTCTTTCACTTTTATGTGAGCCAGAAAAGTTCAGTTGGAATCTCTCCCCTCTGTTGACTTCCCGGCTTAGTCTTCTGCATGTTAAATGCTAAATTTATTGCTAAGAGCTATGAGTCTTATGCGCTTGGAAGAAAAGTGGATTTTCTGGAATGAATATATAAAGTCTAAGGAAATGCATACATTTAAAAATGTGACTTGCAAGTTGCCTCCAGTTAGAAGGAAAAGCAGCCTTGCCCGTCATTGAATTGACCCTTTATAGTGAAGCAACATCTGCTTGACCAACTTTTCCTTAGTCCTTGGCACACCTCTCATTAGAAAGGACTCTCTTTTCTTTTCTTATTATATTTTTTGAGGTGGTGGCATGGACCGGCAGAACTCTCAGAAAGAGGTTTCTGGCTTTAGCCTTGTAGAAATGAGCAGCGAGGGTGGCCAAGTACACTGAGATGTGCCAATGGAATGTTGTGTTAGGGCTCTAGTTATGTGGGGGATCCTCACCGTGTGTGTCACGCAAAATTCCCTCATGCCCTGTTGGGACTCTTGGGGGGCATTCTATTCTAGAATCTCTGAAATAACATGATGACCTTCTTGTGAAAGGAAGGGAGGACAGTGACTGTCGAGCTGCTGCTCAGCTTCCTTGGGGGTTGCACTCATTTTAACCAAGTTGAACTTTGGTTAGTTTTTTCATAAGTAATTCTTTGAAGAATTTGAGAGCTATGGTTCTTCTGTGTGCTGAATGCAATCCAGAGTGGTTTGATTTAAAGAGAATGTTAGGGACTTCCCTGGTGGCGCAGTGGTTAAGAATCCGCCTGCCAATGCAGGAGACACGGGTTCAAGCCCTGGTCTGGGAAGATCCCACATGCCGCGGAGCAACTAAGCCCATGCACCACAACTACTGAGCCTGTGCTCTAGAGCCCACAAGCCATGACTATTGAGCCCGTGTGCGACAACTACTGAAGCCTGTGTGCCTAGAGCTCGTGCTCCACAAGAGAAGCCACCACAATGAGAAGCCCGCGCACCGCGACGAAGAGTAGCCCCTGCTCGCTGCAACTAGAGAAAGCCCGCGCACAGCAACGAAGACCCAATGCAACCAAAAATAAATAAATAAATTTATAAAAAAAATAAAGAGAATGTCAATGGTTGGTCATTTCCTAAGAATCAAAGGTGCTTTATCCCTGTGCTTTATGTGTTTTGGTGGCCATAGAAAGCATGGGTTGTTCTAGGATCACTTGCCCTGAGAGAAGTCAGCTGCTGTACCAGGAGGACACTCAAGCAGAGTGCAGGAGGTGAGGTACTAGACTTCCTGCAAACAACCAGTAGCACTTGCCATCCATGTTAGCGAGTCACCTTGGAATTGGTTCTCCAGCCCCATTTAAGCCTTCATATTATTATAGTCCTGGCCTACAAGTCATCTGAAACCTTATGAGGGACCCTGTATCAGAAATACCCATTCAGGTTGTTCTGAATACCTTACCCACTAAAATAGTAGATTTTCCACTTCTTGTCATTTTGAAGTAAGCAGTACTAGATTTGTCCTCTTGCTGTAAATAATTTAAAAACTGGAAAAACATATGAAATAACAGTTTTCATAAATTGGGCAATAGGCAGTGAAGGACTGTGATCCAGGGAAATGGAAAATAAATGATATGAACACTACAGTTGCTCTGGCTACAATCACCTGGAAATCCTTAGTGGACCATGGCATAGGAAAGGCTAACCCAGGAAGCGTTCAGCATTCTCACTGAGTTGAGAAGACAGAGATTAGAGTTTTGGGAGAATGAAGTGGGTGGAATTTGCAAGGCAGAGTACTGGAGAAGAAGGAATCCTATTGAAAATGGTTCCAGAAATCAGAAGAGGAGTCCTCTTGAATCTGTTGCTGAGTACTACGTAGGATGAATATGTATATGTAGGATGAAACTCCATGAGGCAACACAAAGAACAACAACTTTAGAACTCACGCAGTGCTGGGAGACAAGTTCCATCCAGCCAGAGTAGAGAAATCTCATTGAAACCTGGGTGATTATTCAATAGAGATGGCTGAAAGGTTAGGGTGAGGCTAACTTAGTCCTAGAATAAAGGCTAATTCAGCCCTAATAAAGCTTAAAAATAAACTGATCTGAAAGTTACTCAACTGCTTGCCCAAATTTCAACACTCAATCTGACACTCAACAACATATCACTTAAAATCTAATAAAAAATTATGAAACATGCAAAAAAAGTATACATATTAAAATTAATATATAATCATATTATTCATAATAAAATGTACAGTTATATATATTTTATATAGGTGTGTATATAAACATATATACATACATGTATATGTGTGTATATATATTTTATATATAAAACAGTATGGTTAAGAGAAAATCAGGCAATAGATATGTACTTTAGAAATAGCAAAGGTGATGAAATTAGCTCAAGGGCTTTAAAACAGTTATTTAATTAATTTATTTATTATTTCTGGCTGTGTTGGGTCTTCGTTTCTGTGCGAGGGCTTTCTCTAGTTGGGGCGAGCAGGGGCTACTCTTCATTGCGGTGCGCTGGCCTCTCACTGTTGTGGCCTCTCTTGTTGCGGAGCACAGGCTCCAGACACGCAGGCTCAGTAGTTGTGGCTCACGGGTCTAGTTGCTCCGCAGCATGTGGGATCTTCCCAGACCAGGGCTCGAACCCGTGTCCCCTGAATCTGCAGGCAGATTCTCAACCACTGCACCACCAGGGAAGCCCTAAAACAGTTATTTTAAATCATTATGTTTAAAATCTTCCCTTTAGACATAATTAGGAAAGGAACGGAAGACATAAAAATAAACCATGAACTGATGAACATAATAAGACAGTATACAAAATAAAAATTTTACTGGATGGAACCAAGAGCAGCCATTGAAAAGGGAAAGATCAGTGAACCTGAAGATAAACAAAAAGAAATTATATAAAATGAAGCACAGAGAAAAGTAAACACATAAGAAAAGAACGGTGATTGGTCTTAGTGATTTGTGGGACAATATCAAATGTTCTAAATTACATTTAATTGCTGTTGTGGAAAATATGGAATCAGAAAAATTTCTAAACAATGGCAGAAAAATTTCCAAAATTAATGAACTCTGTAAACCCACAGATCTAAAAGTTTCAATGAACCCAGCCAAGCTAGGTAAATAGAGAAAAAGAAAACAAATGGAGCCACATCATAATAAAATTTCTGGAAACCAGTGCTTAAAAAAATGTCTTAAAAGCAATCAGAAATAAAAGATACATCACATATTGGGCAGAGAAGATAAGAATAATGTCAGATGTCTACTCAATAACTATATAAGTCAGAGGACGATGGAATTGTTAACTTAGAATGTTAAGTTGGCCAAAAGTAAAAAAATGAAGGCAAAATACTTTTTAAAGACAAATATGTATAGGATTTGTCACCAGCAGACCTGTACTACAAGAAATATTAAAGGAAGTTCTTCAAGTATAATAGAAACAATAGCAGACAGAGAACTGTATCCACACAAAGATGCAAAAAAAAAATGAGTGAAATTGATGCACAAAATGATGGTGATTCCTCACTAACAGTGACAGAAGCGGAAACTAAAACAACTGATTCTACTTTTGTCAGTGAAGTACTGTCATATACGTTTACTTTAATTGAGTGAAGCACAAAATAGGTATCCACAAAAATGAAACAACAGCAAAAAGAGTAAGCATGCGCTGCCTGAATTCAAACAGCATGAGGAGAGTGAGAGGTGACTGGAGAGAGAGCCTCCCTACAGGACGCTCTTTCTGCCAGTTCAGTCTACTCATCGACGCAAAGTATTTGCTAAAAAATGACAAAGCCTGGAAAGTTTCAGAAATAAATGGGATATCTGAGTTTTTACTCCCCCCAGATGAGACATTTTCAGGAGAATTCAGTTGCTACTATGCTCTCTGTACAGGGTATGTGGTATGCAGTATCTATGTGCGCTTTGACTTTTTCTCTTACTCCTTTGGTTCAATATCTCTTTTAATTTTTTTTTTTTTTTTTTTGTGGTACGCGGGCCTCTCACTGTTGTGGCCTCTCCCGTTGCGGGGCGCAGGCTCCGGACGCACAGGCTCAGCGGCCATGGCTCACGGGCCCAGCCGCTCCGCGGCACGTGGGATCTTCCCGGACCGGGGCACGAACCCGTGTCCCCTGCATCGGCAGGCGGATTCTCAACCACTGCGCCACCAGGGAAGCCCTCTTTTAATTTTTTGTTTGAAAAATTTAAGGGGCTTCCCTGGTGGCGCAGTGGTTGAGAGTCCGCCTGCCGATGCAGGGGACACGGGTTCGTGCCCCGGTCCGAGAAGATCCCACGTGCCGCGGAGCGGCTGGGCCCGTGAGCCATGACCGCTGAGCCTGGGCGTCCGGAGACTGTGCTCCGCAACGGGAGAGGCCACAACAGTGAGAGGCCCGCGTAACGCAAAAAAAAAAAAAAAATTTAAAATTGAGATATAATTGACATATAACATGGCGCAAGTTTGAGTACAACGTGTTGATTTGATACATTTATATATAACAATGTGATCACTACCACAACATTAGCTAACATCCCTATCACATCACATAATTACCATTTCTTTTTTTGTGGTGAGAACAATTGAGATCTAGTCTCTCAGAAACAATGAAGTTTATAATACAGTATAGTTGACTCTAATCTCTATGCTGTGCATTGGATCTCCAGGATTTATTCATCTACTAGTTGCAAGTTTGTACCCTCAGACAACATCTCCCCAATCCCCCCACCCCCTAACCCCCACCACCCAGCTCCTGGAAACCACCATCTTACTCTGTTTTTAACAAGGTCAGCTTTTTAAAATTCCACATCTAGGTGATATCATACAGTGTTTATCTTTTTCTGTCTGACTTACGCATAATGCCCTCACATTCCATCCATGTTGTCAAAAATGGCAGGAAATCTTGCCTGTGTAAACTGTGTCCACCAAGCTTCTTCTGTGGTTGGTTTTCACACTGTGTCTTGCTGTTGTTTGTGAGTATTTCCCCTGTCCTGGCTGGACAGGATACGTCCATGTTGTCCAAGAGCCCTTCAGAGCTCTTTAACTAATTAATTAATTAACAAGATTCATAAATCTTTTCGGAGTTGCCTAGCAACATGGCACTCACTTGGCTCTCCACTGACCTGGGCAAGAAGGTGGCAAGGGCAGGAAGGAGCTAGCCCACATCCAAGGTCCTTTCCCTCTTGATCAGCACTGCTTATTAAGAGCAACTAATTTTTTTAAAAAATAAATTCATTTATTTTATTTTTGTTTATTTTTGGCTGTATTGGGTCTTCGTTGCTGCATGCGGGCTTTCTCTAGTTGCAGCGAGACGGGGCTACACTTTGTTGCAGTGCGCGGGCTTCTTATTGTGGTGGCTTCTCTTGTTGAGGAGCACGGGCTCTAGGCGCGTGGGTTTCAGTAGCTGCAGCATGTGGGCTCAGTAGTTGTGGCTCCCGGGCTCTAGACCGTAGGCTCAGTAGTTGTGGCGCATGGGCTTAGTTGCTCCACGGCATGTGGGATCTTCCCGGACCGGGGCTCAAACCCGTGTCCCCTGCGGTGGCAGGTGGATTCTTAACCACTATGCCAGCAGGGAAGCCCTAAGAGCGACTAACTTTTGAGGAAAGATGAATATGAATTAGGAATCCTGGCTTAACTATCTCTCTAGGAAGAGAAAATCCATTTTGATAAGAAGCCTGTATTTATAAATACTAAATTGAAATATTTGGTGGTAGTTCTAGATGTGATATTTTCCTGGTGATTTCTAAAGACCACAACAGGTATTTAATAAGCTTCAATCATTCCAGCCACTTTCCCACAAGCTACATGGAGAATATAAATCAGGCGAGTCTGCTGGGCACAGCTCTTGTTCTCGGGGTGAGCTTCAGAAAGAGATTATTATTGCAAAACAGAGAGGAAGGAGTGGAAAAGAGCTGCAACTGGAAATGATAGTTTCTTTTTTTTTTTTTTGCGGTACGCGGGCCTCTCACTGTTGTGGCCTCTCCCGTTGCGGAGCACAGACTCCGGACGCGCAGGCTCAGCGGCCATGGCTCACGGGCCCTTTCCGGACCGGGGCACGAACCCACGTCCCCTTTATCGGCAGGCGGACTCTCAACCACTGCGCCACCAGGGAAGCCCGATAATTTCTTGAATAGGCTAATCCAAGGTGCATGATGTTGCACATACGCAGTCAAGCGTTAAATTTTTAGATTTCCCTAGACTGTGTGAACACAAAGGAAAATCTCTTTATGTGGTAGCAATGATGCCGTGATGTCTCATTTTGTGACCTAATAAACCCACTGGGCTGACACACTCATGGCTTCAAGCACTCCCCCTCTGTTTGCAGGCGCCTCTCAGCTTGCAGCTCAGAGCTTACAGTTGATCAGAGAATGGCAGCACGAGGCCCCTGGGTGGTGGTAGCTCCTTGTCCAGCCACTAACGAAGGATGTCCCAAACCAACCTTGTTACCTCTTCCCCAGTGCAGCAGCTGCTGTTTCCGAGTCACAGGGGTCACAGAAGTCTCCTTTGATCTCTCTGTTTCCTCTCGCCCCACCTCCTGCCTTTTGTTTTACAATGTGCCTTGCTCAAGGAACGCTTCCCATTCCTACTTCTATCCTCCAAGGCAAAACTAGTGTCCTTATATGTGGATTACATCCACGCACACCACTGGTGTGTGTGTGTGTGTGTGTGTGTGTGTGTGTGTGTGTGTGTGTGTTTGAGGTGTCTCCATCTAGGCTCCTGTGGGTAGACTCTGAAATGCCCTTTGCTTTTCCTACCTAGCTTAGCGGTAGGTAGGAAGTGCTAGGCACAGCAGAGATACAATACCATAAATTAAATAAACTGCCATGGAAATATGAAGACCTGCTCAAAGCAACTCAGAATATTTAAGAAAAAAAATTATATGAGAGAGAGAATCGCTGTTAATACAGATTCTGGAAAAGGTGCTCTTTGCCTAGTTTGGTCCACCCTGGGTACCCGTATCTCACTTTATCATAGATAACATCCACTGTTTATTTAAAAAAGCATGGATGAAGTTTTTAATGCAAGATTTTATGATGATGTTGAAATACTTTCTTTAGAGTTTGTGAACCTTCTTACAATACTAATCATAGTAATAATTATCATGTGTAGAGAATTTATTCTGAATCTACATATATACTTAAAGTTAACTTGATGAATGATTAAAAAAATTTGTCGGGACTCCCTGGTGGTCCAGTGGTTAAGACTCTGCGCTCCCAATGCATGGGGCCCGGGTTCAATCCCTACCCAGGGAACTAGACCCCACATGCATGCCACAACTAAGAGTTCCAGTGCTGCAACTAAAGATCCCAAATGCCTCAATGAAGATCCTGCATGCCACAACTAAGACCCAGCGCAGCCAAATAAATAAATATTAAAAAAAAATTTTGTTTATACTAATGTCTTTGCTGATCTATAATATGTATCACAAAATGCTGATCCTTTACTTGTTAGCTCAGGAAACATTTCAGTTTGGCTTGGCCCTGCTTCGGTCTTTCTCTTCTAAAGACTCTTTTCTTGCATTAAGAGACAGAAAGCATAGCTTACTGGTGGATTCAGATGGAGAATGTATCCCACATTGTGCTGCTTTGCTACTCTCCCTGTGACTGTACTAGCTGAAGGATGCTGCTTTTTTTGTATCACGTTATAGCCACAACTATGCACAACAAATTTATTGGTGGAGAAATTTTACTTAACATTTATGGAGAATTATTTAAAGCTATCACAGCCTTAGATTAGTTGATTCACTGTAATACTGTTCACAGTATTTTGTAATAACTATCAGTGATGTGGTGTGGCTTTGAGAGGTGTGTTTAGAGTTCTGTCCAAGTTCCAGCCTGAGATGTAGGGGTGAAGGATCAAGGTTTAGAGGAGTCAGAATTGCTACTTTTTATTTTTTGTTTTTAGGAAGGCAGATTTGGATACCTGTGTCTCTGAGTTCTCCCCAGTAAAGGTTTTCTGTGACAGCATCTCTGTTCATTTCATTTTCTTTAAGGAGCAAGGTGGAGGAGTCACAGAGTCTCAATTCCTTAAAATTGAGGACAACATAAAACACAAGGAATGGAAATATTTTCTCAGAGGTAGAGAGAATATCTTTGAAGAGTGAGGGAGTGCTGTTCTGACTCAATGTGTACCGGGAGACATTTTCTCCTACACAACTTGCCGCAAAATTCTCCTTAACACTTAACTGTTAACCTTTTATCAGCTGATGGTGGGACTGTAAGTCTAAACCTATTTTATACCACTGCAAGCTATGCAAAGCATTGCTTAAGTACAGGTGGTCTTTTTTTTTTTTTTTTTTGTGGTACGCGGGCCTCTCACTGTTGTGGCCTCTCCCGTTGTGGAGCACAGGCTCCAGACGCGCAGGCTCAGCCGCCATGGCTCACGGGCCCAGCCGCTCCGCGGCATGTGGGATCTCCCCGGACCGGGGCACGAACCCATGTCCCCTGCATCGGCAGGCGGATTCTCAACCACTGCGCCACCAGGGGAGGCCCCCCGGTGGTCATTTTTAAAAGAAAAAGGAGTTAATAGAATTCTTGACTCCCATTAACATATTTTATACATTTATTTATTTAGTTTTGACTGCGTTGGGTCTTCATTGCTGTGCACGGGCTTTCTCTAGTTGCGGTGAGCAGGGGCTACTCTTCGTTGCCGTCCTTGCAGTGGCTTCTCTTGTTGTGGAGCACGGGCTCTAGGCGCGCAGGCTTCAGTAGTTGTGGCGCGGGCTTAGTTGCTGCGGAATGTGGGATCTTCCCGGACCAGGGATTGAATCCATGTGCCCTGCATAACCACTGCGCCACCAGGGAAGCCCCCATTAACATATTTTAATGCTCTACCTTTAGTCAATAGGTTTTCCTTAAGGTTGACTCAAATCCTTCTTGCTGGATTAGAAAACAATTGTCACTGGTCATAGATTAGAGAAGTGCCAACCAGCATACATATCTGTGACTATATATATGATGTGTACATTTTAGGCTGATTAATCCTCCTTTTTTCAGCCCTCCATTGCCACTTCAGAAACTCCTGTTAATCTTTCTTATAAATAACATCTTGCGCTTAACACCATGTCTTTCTTTAAGTTATCCGCATATCACACCCGTTGTTGGGCTGTGAATTGGAAGAGAGTCTGAGTCATGAAGTCATTCTGAGCTTGGGTTTCTCAGAACTCCCCAGGTTTTCCATTCTTTGTGTCTGAAGCCATTTCCCCATCTCTTATGTTATATTTGTACAGCTTTTTTTCTTCCTAAAGAGATTACATCCACATCTGTTTCTATTAAACACCATTCTGCTTATCTTTCTTTTTCTCCAAATTGTCAAGGGCGCTTCTTTCTTCTTAATTCTGTGTCCTAGCCCCGTCTCTTTGGAGATTTATCTAATACCTGCACTGAGGAAATATCTTATTAAAATGTAAATAGATGGTCAACATCCCAAACACATTCGAATCATCCACATTTGACTATTTATTTGTTGGGTTCATGTTTCTATTTTTTTTTTTCATGTTTCTATTTCTTAAAAAAAGTATTTAAAAATAAATGACAACAACTTTAATTAAATGTGGTTATTACATGGTAGGGGGCAGGCAAGACATTTGGAAGTTAATGTATACTTGTTATTATGGAATAGTTATCTGAACAATGAGATTAAAAATTTATAGTCCTTTCCTTACATTTTAAGGAAAAGAGCCTTTCTTATTTGTCTGAGAATAAAAATGTTTTAAATTTTCACACCTGAGCATTTTGTCCTTTTTCATTGCTTTAAAGGACTCTGAATCTGGTTTTGACACATGCAGAATAGAAGTGTGTCTCCTCTCCCCTCTCCGCTCTTGTGATGCATGTCTTCTATTAATAGGGATAAAATTCTGGAAGTGAGAACTTGAGACTTGGCTCAAATTGCTTCAGAAATATGCCTGGTGAAACTCCAGTATTTCGTTTATATGACAATTTTCAAGGTAGCACAAAATTAATCAAGTGGTATGTGGACTCAAAACATTGTGAGTGTTAATTATGGATGTCTACAAAAATAATTTGGGGATAAAAAGGCTATACAATGGAAAAGTATTAGTATAGTGATGACTGCTATACTAATTAAAGTCATATAGGAACTATTTTTATAGCCATCTTTTGCTCTTTCCAGTGCTTTCATTCTCCTTATCTAAGAGCTCATGTCATACTGTACTTGAATCTCCATTTATCCAGGACTTGGCTTCCTCTGCTTTTGGAACCTGTGAAGAAGCTGAGTAGTGAGTCTAGAAGGGGCTGGTTGGAACCGGGGCTGAGAATGAGGACACTGGCAAGCTGCCACTCAAGAGAAGATGCACCTCTGTGCTTTGTGACCACCTAGAGGGGTGGGATAGGGAGGGTGGGAGGGAGGGTGACTAAAGAGGGAAGAGTTATGGGAACATATGTATATGTATAACTGATTCACTTTGTTGTAAAGGAGAAACTAACACACTATTGTAAAACAGTTATACTCAAATAAAGATGTTAAAAAAAAAAAAAAAAAAGAGAAGATGCACGGAGTCTTGCAGATTAGAAACAGACTGCAGCAGGAGGTAAAAATGTGAAATAATTTACATATATATGTGTGTGTGCACGCACACAATCACGCCGACAGACACACACACATACAAAACCCGTGAATAAAGCAGAGTATTCCCTGAAGAAAATGAGAAATAGAACATCCCAGAAGTCAACAAAGACACAATTTGTTCACTCATTTGCTCTCTCATTCCTTCATTCTTTCAATATTTATGTAACCCCTACTCAACACTCTGCACTGAAGAAGACATTATGGGAACAAAATGACCAAATATCTTTAAGAAACTAGAATTAATTGGAGGTACTAATTCCATATGTATAAGATTAAATCATAATAAAAAGAAGCCAAGGGTTTAATGTCTTTAAAATGCTGCAGGACACTACTGGGTCCATGGAAAGAGCTCACTCATTTCTGAAGGAGTTTTTCTTTGTGGATGAGCTTGTCTATAAAATGAAAATGGCAAACACACAAAGTGAGACCATGGGTGATTTTTCCTCTTAGGACCACGTCTAGTAACATTCCCAGAATTGAATCTCCTGGGATCAATCACTAGAGACATAGGCGAAGGCAGTGAAATAATGGAGTAATTTGTATATTAACTTCCTTCCAGCTACCAGAGAAATGCAGCGAACCAGTTTGTGTTTGATATGTAAAATACATGCTTGAGAATAGTAAAAGGGAAATGAAGCATTACACGGATTTCACTAGCTCACAGAAAATGAACTTCTCAGTTCCTGTTTACCTGCTGTATCAATTTGTTTCTCCAGACTTGCTGCATCTCTGTAGATTGTTGAAAAGGTTAGCTGCCATGACCCCGATATGACAAAGAGTTAAACAAGGATGTGCATGCCAGCAGCGCATGAATGCACGTAACAGGAAAATATTTAAGCTTTAAAGGTGGAAACATCAAGACAGTGTATTAGAGTAAAATGTTTCCACGAGTTCAACTGAGGGAGAGTTTGACAGCTTTTCTTCTCAGACTAATGACAGGAAGCATGTTTTCTCTATGTGGATGGGGTGGTTATAAATGAATATACTGTTTCCCCCCAATGAGCATCATTTTGAGCATCGTGTGTTCCATTCAAACCAGGGGCACCGATTTATAATTACCTTAATGGAGGCTGGAATTGAGACAAATGGATGTTCACATCCCATTTTCTTCTTAGGACATGAGTACATTGTGCACATACCACCAACAAGTACTGTACAGGGTACAAGTGAGGTTTGCTTATTTCAGCTTGCTTGTAATGGATGTGCATTTCTAGGCCACTGATTCCAGCACAGCAGTGTTCATGGCAAATAGTGTATAAAGGGGGATTTAAATACAGGACGGCCAGCATAACTGGATGGACTGTGCCTTGGTCTGCTTGGGTGGATAACTGTAAATGAAGCCTGGGCATCTCCAGGTAGCATCCTGGCTAATGAACAATGCACTTGTGTTTGGATTTACTAATATCCAGGTACATTAAACCGAACATATACTGAACTGGCACACAGAGAAACACATCTCTTAGGAACAGCAAGAGAAAGAGTGACTGAAATGTCTCCTTTAGTTCTAAATTCTGTTTCCAATTTTATTGTGAGGGAGCCTGTTAGCAAAAAAGATAAGATTTAAGATTGATATCTTCCAAGTAACGTTAAGTACCTATCTATGAGAGCGTATCATCTACGAGATGCTGTTAGCGGTTTGACTAAATTGTAGGAGCATATATACTTTACTTATCTTCCTGCGTTGGTTACATGAAGCCGTGGTGGTATTTGGACTGTTGACACATGATTTGTAAGAGGATTTAGTTTTCATTAAATTGCAACATGAGTACTGAAATGGAAATCTAATCTTAAATCCAGTACAGGACAATTTGCAAAAACATCTTAAAACATGAGTGTGGGGAATCGTAAAACGGTAGGAAGAAGACTTTTCCTGGTATCAGGAAAAAACACTGCAGGAAAAGCAGCGTCATTAGTAGCTGATTTGCTGAGCCAAATCAGGCTTCGTGACATGTTTATGGTGATCCAAAGAGTGTTATTTGCTAAGGGTGCAAATCCTATCTTTGTATTGAACTCTGAAGCCAGTGTTGGAATATAAAATAGATATCTTATTCTTTAGTCCTGGAAGGAAAATTCGGTATTTTTAGGTGTTATTGATTCTAGCCTCTATATTGAGTTTATAAAGAAATCAAGGACCTGAGAGGCTGCAGCCTGTTGTTGTAGGGTCACTCAGGGCAAGGTGGTTCTTAAGGTATTTAGAAACCAGTTAGGTACACACACATACACGTGTGCACACGCACGTGAATATATGCATACACATATATGTGTGTACACACGTGTATATGTATGCACGTGTGTATGTGTATGCACGTGCGTGCGTGCGTGTGTGTGTGTGTGTGTGTGTGTGTGTGTGTGTAGTGCTTTGAACGAAGTAGAAAAGTCCTGGAGTCATGGCTTCAAAGACAGTCTCTGTGCTTTAGCCCACAGACATTGTGCAATCTTGGGCAAGCTCGCTTGCCTCAGGATATCATCTAGTTGTGAGGAACCTGAACTCAGTCTCTGATAGCCTCTCTGCTAACAGTGTAGGGCCACCGGACTTTGTCCGGGCATCTTCCACATCCGTGTGTACACTCACTCCTTGGAGACCTCAAGGCTTTCCAACACCACATGTAAACTGACAATTCCCAACTTCTGCCCCCAATTCTAGCTGTCTTTTTGACGTTTCTACTTGGATGGCAAATAGACATCTCAACCTTTCAGTCAGAAACTGAATGCACCCTCCACAAACAAACAAACAAATACCTAGTCCCCCAAACCTGCTCTTTCAACAGGCTTCTCATTTTAGCAAATGGAAATCGCATCGTTCCAGTTTCAGGGCTGTAAGCCTTGCCGCCCTGCTTGTCTCCTCTCCGTCACAGCACACGTGCAACCATTAGCAACCCAATTAGCTCTATTTTTCCAACGACATCAAGAATCTGACCCCTTCTCGGTACCTCTTCCATTAACACCTCAGTGTGAGCACCCTCATCTCTTTCCAGAATTACTCCCACCGGCTCCTGATTTTTTTCCCTCCTTCCTGCTTACCAGGCACCTAGTATCTATTCTGATCATAGCATCCAGAGGCATTTAAAACACAGCTGGGTATGAGGGGCTGTTGCCTCTTCTGACTTTGCAAATCCTAGAACTTTTGGACTCTCTCTATTCCCTTTTTTTCCTGCTTACAAATGTAAATTCTTTTCTGAGCTAATCCCTTAAAGTACTTTGTCAAATGCATCCAATAATAACCAACGCATGCTTTTTAAAAAGTTATAAATTTTTAATTTTTTTAACATCTTTATTGGAGTATAATTGCTTTACAATGGTGTGTTAGTTTCTGCTTTACAACAAAGTGAATCAGTTATACATATACATACGTTCCCATATCTCTTCCCTCTTGCGTCTCCCTCCCTCCCACCTTCCCTATCCCACCCCTCTAGGTGGTCACAAAGCACCCAGCTGATCTCCCTGTGCTGTGCAGCTGCTTCCCACTAGCTATTAACTCATGCTTTTAACATTGTTTTCCAATTACTTTCTGTAGAGCTACAATATGATGAGGTACATGAATTGTCTCAAAAGTTGTCAGACATGATTGTTTACCCAATAATTTGCTATTTCATAATATGGCTTGCCATCTTCCCAGTTTGTAATATAGTTTTCCTTACTGCTTATTCTCTAAACCAAGGCTCTACTAAGATTTAGATTTTAAGGATTTTAGCGGTGACCCCTGAAGAGCCAGATGAAAAGCTAAGCAATCCCCAAATTCCAGTGGCCTAAAAGAGCAAGCATTTACTTTTCATTCACACAAACTCCCACTGCAAGTTTGGGAGGCTCCAGAACGACTGGCCTCCATGTCACGGCTCAGCCTGGCCCCTTCACAAGACCTGTAGGCAGCAAAAACTGTGTTGGAAAGATGAGCTTCAGAAGTTAAGTTCTTCCACCAGGAAGTTACACACACAAGCTCCCAAACCAAACCCAGACAGCTGGTTCTAATTTCCAAGGCTTGGAGAATAAGGTATCAGAGAATGCCCGCCTCAGAAATCAACTGTTTTCACTTTATTTTGATAATCACAAACGAGTGTAAAGCCATATGAATTGAATTTTTATCTTCCTGCCTAATATCAAAGTGATTTTCTTGAAGAAAAAAAATTTTTTGGCCTCATTTCTGGGTCTGAGACTCTAAAGACAGAATAGGCAGCATGTTATAAACAGGTAAGGTTTTCAGTAAAACTTCAATAATCCTCTTAGAGGGAACACGTGCTAGGTTTTTATGGTTTGAACTCTACTCTAAGGTAATTCACGCCAGCTGTTAGCAGAACCTAAAAGTAAAACTGTCTGGCTCTCACCCGAGCCCGTAGGCTGTTACTGCTGCAGTGTCTTTCTCCGTTCTTACCTTTGTTTTGCTTTTTGCCATGAAACAGCATCTATTTTTACCTGCCAACTACCTCACCTCTCTTATCCTCTTAATGTCCTGCTGTCCTTTTGTTATTCCAACAAAGATTAACCATGGTTTCTATAAGAACTTTAGTTACATTTGATACCATAAAGCAGCCATGTCCCTCTCAATGTATGTATTTATACATAGTTGATCTAGCATTACCTGCAAACAAGTTATTTTGCCGTTAGTGAAATGTTTAAATCCAGGTGTTAGTCAAGGGAACTCTCTCTTTGCCAGGAAAAGAGGAACTGGCAGGAGGGACCAACCCCTTTAAAAATCTCTGTATTCCATTTGATTTTATTCCTACTTGTACTGGGTTGGCCAAAAAGTTCATTCAGGATTTTCTGTAACGTCTTATGGAAAAGCCCAAATGAACTTTTTGGTCAACCCAATACATTTGTAGTACAGAGGAGGAAAAATCAACACAAATGAAAGTGATTTGGTTTTGGACTGGTTCTCAATTCTTTGAAAATAATGGATTTCTCCTATATTTACATGTTATTTACGTGTAGTGGTACAGAGTTCACAACTTGTTTCAGATTTGCTCATCTGCATCTCACACAACAAGTAGGTAATGTGTACATGATTCCTACTTTACAAACAAATAAACACACCAAAAAAAAAAAAAAAAATCCAGACATGGTAACATTGACAAAGCTGGAATTAAAAACTGTGTTATCTGGTTTTCTTTTGTGCTATTTCCCCATGCAATTTCCTGGATAATACAAAGTGAAGTGCATTATCTTTTTTTATCATGACCTGGTATTTATTTTGTCTCCTTAAATAAATAGTTGTATTTGAGGCTAAGTGGTGCCCTTGGTTCCCCACGTGTCTGTAGCTACTTGAGGTTCCTTTTGTGTCCCTGCCCATGGGGCATCCCACATGGCTTCATCTGTGGACTCTTCAAATATACTCCCAACATTAAAGAGGAGGGATTCTTTGTACAAGTAACTCTTTATGAATTGGTAAATTTTCCATTATTCTCAATTGGTGGCAAATGCTTTAGCACCTTGGCTAGTGTTCTTGTGGTTTCAGGATTTTACTCATTTGACTTCCTACTAAGTTCATGCATCAACGTCTTTCTTACCTTTCTCTTTTGCTAATCATACTCACAGATTTTTTTTTTGCCTTCTCCAGACTGTTTGTGTGTGTGTGTATATATATATATATATATATATATATATATATATATATATATATATGTTTTTTTTTTTTTTAAAACTGGGAGAAAAGAGTGTTATCTTTTTTTGTTTTTTACAGCAGATTCTTATTAGTCATCAGTTTTATACACATTAGTGTATACATGTCAATCCCAATCGCCCAATTCATCACACCCCCACCCCCATCCCCCTGCGGCTTCTCCCGCTTAGTGTCCATACGTTTGTTCTCTACATCTGTGTCTCAATTGCTGCCCTGCAAACCGGTTCATCTGTACCATTTTTCTAGGTTCCACATATATGCATTAGTATACGATATTTGTTTTTCTCTTTCTGACTTCACTCTGTATGACAGTCTCTGGGTGCATCCACATCTCTACAAATGACTCAATTCCGTTCCTTTTTATGGCTGAGTAATATTCCATTGTACATATGTACCACATCTTCTTTACCCATTCGTCTGTTGATGGGCATTTAGGTTGCTTCCATGTCCTGGCTATTGTAAATAGTGCTACAATGAACATTGGGGTGCATGTGTCTTTTTGAATTATTGTTTTCTCTGGGTATATGCCTAGTAGTGGGATTACTGGATCATATGGTAATTCTATTCTTAGTTTTTTAAGGAACCTCCATACTGTTCTCCATAGTGGTTGTATCAATTTACATTCCCACCGACAGTGCAGGAGGGTTCCTTTTTCACCACACCCTTTCCAGCATTTATTCTTTCTAGATTTTTTGATAATGACCATTCTGACCGGCGTGAGGTGCTAACCTCATTGTAGTTTTGATTTGCATTTCTCTAATAATTAGTGGTGTTGAGCATCTTTTCATGTGCCTCTTGGCCATCTGTATGTCTTCTTTGGAGAAATGTCTATTTAGGTCTTCTGCCCATTTTTGGATTGGGTTTTTTTTTTTGTGGTACGCGGGCCTCTCACTGCTGTGGCCTCTCCCATTGTGGAGCGCAGGCTCCGGACGCGCAGGCTCAGCGGCCATGGCTCACGGGCCCAGCCGCTTCGCGGCATGTGGGATCTTCCCGGACCGGGGCACGAACCCGTGTCCCCTGCATCGGCAGGCGGACTCCCAACCACTGAGCCACCAGGGAAGCCCGGGTTGTTTGTTTTTTAATATCGAGCTGCATGAGCTGTTTATATATTTTGGAGATTAATCCTTTGTCCATTGATTCATTTGCAAATATTTTCTCCCATTCTGAGGGTTGTCTTTTTGTCTTGTTTATGGTTTCCTTTACTGAACAAGAGCTTTTAAGTTTCATTAGTTTCCATCTGTTTATTTTTGTTTTTATTTCCATTACTCTAGGAGGTGGATCAAAAAGGATCTTGCTGTGATTTATGTCAGAGAGTGTTCTTCCTATGTTTTCCTTTAAGAGTTTCATAGTGTCCGGTCTTACATTTAGGTCTCTAATCCATTTTGAGTTTATTTTTGTGTATGGTGTTAGGGAGTCTTCTAATTTCATTCTTTTACATGTAGCTGTCCAGTTTTCCCAGCACCACTTATTGAAGAGACTGTCTTTTCTCCATTGTATATCTTTGCCTCCTTTGTCATAGATTAGTTGACCATAGCTGCATGGGTTTATCTCTGGGCTTTCTATCTTGTTCATTGATCTACGTTTCTGTTTTTGTGCCAGTACCGTATTGTCTTGATTACTGTAGCTTTGTAGTATAGTCTGAAGTCGGGGAACCTGATTCCTCCAGCTCCATTTTTTTCCCTCAAGACTGCTTTGGCTATTCGGGGTCTTTTGTGTCTCCATACAAATTTTTTCTTTTCTTTTTTTTTTTTTTTTTTTGTATGCAGGCCTCTCACTGTTGTGGCCTCTCCCATTGCGTAGCACAGGCTCCAGACACACAGGCTCAGTGACCATGGCTCACGGGCCCAGCTGCTCCATGGCATGTGGGATCCTCGCAGACTGGGGCATGAACCCGTGTCCCCTGCATCAGCAGGCGGACTCTCAACCACTGCGCCACCAGGGAAGTCCTCCTTAAGATTTTTTGTTCTAGTTCCGTAAAAAATGCCATTGGTAATTTGATAGGGATTGCACTGAATCTGTAGATTGCTTTGGATAGTATAGTCATTTTCACAGTATTGATTCTTCCAATCCAAGAACATGGTATATCTCTCCATCTGTTGGTATCATCTTTAATTTCTTTCGTCAGTGTCTTATAGTTTTCTGCATACAGGTCTTTTGTCTCCTAGGTAGGTTTATTCCTAGATATTTTATTCTTTTTGTTGCAGTGGTAAATGGGAGTGTTTCCTTAATTTCTCTTTCAGATATTTCATCATTAGTGTATAGGAATGCAAGAGATTTCTGTGCATTAATTTTATATCCTGCAACTTTACCAAATTCATTGATTAGCTCTAGTAGTTTTCTGGTGGCATCTTTAGGATTCTCTATGTAGAGTATCATGTCATCTGCAAACAGTGACAGTTTTACTTCTTTTCCGATTTGGATTCCTTTTATTTCTTTTTCTTCTCTGATTGCCGAGGCTAGGACTTCCAAAGCTATGTTGAATAATAGTAGTGAGAGTGGACATCCTTGGCTAGTTCCTGATCTTAGAGGAAATGCTTTAAGTTTTTCACCATTGAGAATGATGTTTGCTGTGCTTTTGTCGTATATGGCCTTATTATGTTGAGGTAGTTTCCCTCTATCCCAATTTCTGGAGAGTTTTTAATCATAAATAGGTGTTGAATTTTGTCAAAAGCTTTTTCTGCATCTATTGAGATGATCATATGGTTTTTCTTCTTCAATTTGTTAATATGGTGTATCACATTCATTGCTTTGCGTATATTGAAGAATCCTTGCATCCCTGGGATATATCCCAGTTGATCATGGTGTATGATTCTTTTAAAGTGTTGTTGGATTCTGTTTGCTAGTATTTTGTTGAGGATTTTTGCATCTATATTCATCAGTGATATTGGTCTGTAATTTTCTTTTTTGTAGTATCTTTGTCTGGTTTTGTTATCAGGGTGATGGTGGCCTCATAGAATGAGTTTGGGAGTGTTCCTTCCTCTAAGTTTTTGGAAGAGTTTGAGAAGGATGGGTGTTAAATGTTTGATAGAATTCGCCTGTGAAGCCATCTGGTCCTGGACTTTTGTTTGTTGGAAGATTTTTAATCACAGTTTCAATTTCGTGACTTGTGATTGGTCTGTTCATATTTTCTATTTCTTCCTGGTTCAGCCTTGGAAGGTGGTGCGTTTCTAAGAATTTGTCCATTTCTTCCAGTTTGTCCATTTTATTGGCATAGAGTTGCTTGTAGAAGTCTCTTAGGATTCTTTGTCTTTCTGTGGTGTCTGTTGTAACTTCTCCTTTTTCATTTCTAATTTTATCGATTTGAGTCCTCTCTCTCTTTTTCTTGATGAGTCTGGGATAATGGTTTATCAATTTTGTTTATCTTCTCAAAGAACCAGCTTTTTTTAGTTTTATTGATCTTTGCTGTTGTTTTCTTTGTTTCTATTTCATTTTTTTCTGCTCTGATCTTAATGATTTCTTTCCTTTGGCTAACTTTGGGTTTTGTTTGTTCTTCTTTCTCTACTTCCTGTAGGTGTAAGGTTAGATTATTTATTTGAGATTTTTCTTGTTTCTTGAGGTAGGCTTATATAGCTATAAACTTCCCTCTTAGAACTGCTTTTGCTGCATCCCATAAGTTTTGGATTGTCATGTTTTCATCGTCATTTGTCTCTAAGCATTTCTTGATTTCCTCTTTGATTTCTTCAGTGAACTCTTGGTTATTTAGTAACATAGTGTTTAGCCTCCATGTGTTTGTGTTTTTTACGTTTTTCCCCCTATAATTCATTTCTAATCTCATAGCGTTGTGGTCAGAAAACTTGCTTGTTATGATTTCAATTTTCTTAAATTTACTGAGGCTTGATTTGTGACCCAAGATGTGATCTATCCCGGAGAATGTTCCATGCACACTTGAGAAGAAAGTGTAATCTGCTGTTTTTAGATGGAATGTCCTATAAATATCAATTAAATCTATCTGGTCTATTGTGTCATTTAAAGCTTCTGTTTCATTATTTATTTTCATTTTGGATGATCTGTCCATTGGTGTAAGTGAGATGCTAAAGTCCCCCACTATTATTGTGTTACTGTCAATTTCCTCTTTTACAGCTGTTAGCAGTTGCCTTGTGTATTGAGGTGCTCCTATGTTGGGTGCATATATATTTATAATTCTTATATCTTCTTCTTGGATTGATCCCTTGATCATTATGTAGTATCCTTCCTTGTCTCTTGTAACATTCTTTATTTTAAAGTCTATTTTGTCTGATATGAGTATTGCTACTCCAGCTTTCTTTTGATTTCCATTTGCATGGAATATCTTTTTCCATCCCCTCACTTTCAGTCTGTATGTGTCCCTAGGTCAGAAGTGGGTCTCTTGTAGATAGCATATATATGGGTTTTGTTTTTGTATCCATTCAGCAAGCCTGTGTTTTTTGGTTGGAGCATTTAATCCTTTCACGTTGAAGGTAATTATCGATATGTATGTTCCTATGACCATTTTCTTAATTGTTTTGGGTTTGTTTTTGTAGTTCCTTTTCTTCTCTTGTGTTTCCCACTTAGAGAAGTTCCTTTAGCATTTGTTGTAGAGCTGGTTTGGTGTTGCTGAATTCTCTTAGCTTTTGCTTGTCTCTAAAGTTTTTGATTTCTCCATCGAATCTGAATGAGATCCTTGCCGGGTAGACTAATCTTGGTTGTAGGTTCTTCCCTTTCATCACTTTAAGTATATCATGCCACTCTGTTCTGGCTTGTAAAGTTTCTGCTGAGAAGTCAGCTGTTAACCTTATGGGAGTTCCCTTGTATGTTATTTGTCATTTTTCCCTTGCTGCTTTCAATAATTTTTCTTTGTCTTTAATGTTTGCCAATTTTATTACTATGTGTTTCGGCATGTTTCTCCTTGGGTTTATCCTGTATGGGACTCGCTGTGCTTCCTGGACTTGGGTGGCTATTTCCTTTTCCATGTTAGGGAAGTTTTGGACTATGATCTCTTCAAATATTTTCTCAGGTCCTTTCTCTCTCTCTTCTCCTTCTGGGACCCCTATAATGCGAATGTTGTTGCGTTTAGTGTTGTCCCTGAGGTCTCTTAGGCTGTCTTCATTTCTTTTCATTCTTTTTTCTTTATTCTGTTCCGCAGGAGTGAATTCCACCATTCTGTCTTTCAGGTTACTTATCCGTTCTTCTGCCTCCGTTATTCTGCTATTGACTCCTTCTAGTGTAGTTTTCATTTCAGCTATTGTATTGTTCATCTCTGTTTGTTTGTTCTTTAATTCTTCTAGGTCTTTGTTAAACATTTCTTTCATCTTCTCGATCTTTGCCTCCATTCTTTTTCTGAGGTCCTGGATCATCTTCACTCTCATTATTCCGAGTTCTTTTTCTGGAAGGTTGCCTATCTCCACTTCATTTAGTTGTTTTTCTGGGGTTTTATCTTGTTCCTTCATCTGGTACATAGCCCTCTGCCTTTTCTTTTTTTTTTTTTGTGGTACACGGGCCTCTCACTGTTTGGCCTCTCCCACTGCGGAGCACAGGCTCTGAACGCGCAGGCTCAGCGGCCATGGCTCATGGGCCCGGCTGCTCCGCGGCATGTGGGATCTTCCCGGACCGGGGCAAGAACCTGTGTCCCCTGCATCGGCAGGCGGTTTCTCAACCACTGCACCACCAAGGAAGCCCTGGCCCTCTGCCTTTTCATCTTGTCTATCTTTCTGTGAATGTGGTTTTTGTTCTACAGGCTTCAGGATTGTAGTTCTTCTTGCTTCTTCTGTCTGCCCTCTGGTGGATGAGGCTATCTAAGAGGCTTGTGCAGGTTTCCTGCCGGGAGGGCCTGGTGGTGGGTAGAGCTGGGTGTTGCTTTGGTGGGCAGAGCTCAGTAAAACTTTAATCTGCTTGACTGCTGATGGGTGGGGCTGTATTCCCTCCCTGTTGGTTGTTGGGCCTGAGGCAACCCAACACTGAAGCCTACCTGGGCTCTTTGGTGGGGCTAATGGCAGACTCTGGGAAGGCTCACTCCAAGGAGTATTTCCCAGAAGTTCTGCTTTCAGTGTCCCCGTCCCCATGGTGAGCCAGAGCCACCCTCGCCTCCACAGGAGACCTGCCAACACTAGCAGGTACGTCTGGTTCAGTCTTCCCTGGGTTCACTGCTCCTTCCCCTGGGTCCCAGTGCACATACTACTTTGTGTGTGCCCTCTGAGAATGGAGTCTCTGTTTCCCCCAGTCCTGTCAAAGTCCTGCTGTCAAATCCCACTAGCCTTCAAAGTCTGATTCTCTGGGAATTCCTCCTCCCATTGCTGGACACCCAGGTTGGGAAGCCTGATGTGGGGCTCAGAACCTTCACTCCAGTGGGTGGACTTCTGCGGTATAAGTGTTCTCCAGTTTGTGAGTCACCCACCCAGCTGTTATGGGATTTGATTTTGCTGTGATTGTGCCCCTCCTACTGTCTCACTGTGGCTTCTCTTTCGTCTTTGGATATGGGGTATTTTATTTGGTGAGTTCCAGTGTCTTCCTGTCGATGATTGTTCAGCAGCTAGTAGTGATTCTGGTATTCTCGCAAGAGGGAGTGAAAGCACGTCCTTCTACTCAGCCATCTTGGTTCAGCAAACCATACTTTCAGTTTTAAAATTAATAATTTGACAGGACTGATGAAAAGCCGCTACTTATTCACACTAGAAGGATTGAATTATTAATTTTGGGGGGAGGCATTTATTGCATCAAATAGAGGTAGGAGTCAGTACTCTAAGAAGGACAATCCTTGAAATTCAGGTTAATTTATTTTGAAACTTTTCCACCTGGTAATTCTGTACTCTTAGGCAATTTACTTTACCTCTCTGTATATATATTTCTTTATTAGATGCATGGAGGGATATACTACACAATACTTAATAATGCATAAACCATATGTTCAATTTTATTTTCACTTCTATGGGAAAGGTGTCATATAATCTTAAGATAATCCTGTGATTAATATCTTTTCTAAAGCAAGGTCAAAAAGAAGCTCGTAGGTGATCCCATGAGTGGCCATTCTGTGAGGTGTAAGAACAAAGCTAAATACTTCTGGTGCCAGTTTCCTTGTACCTGTGCTAGAGAATCTGCTGAAATGATAACATTTTCTCAAAAAAAAAATCAATTAGAATTCAAGGTTAAATATACCATTCATTAGAAAATTGGACCTCAAGTTTTAATTTTAAAACTTACTTAAAGGATATGTGCAAAATATATTAGTTCAGAATTAAAAAGATGTTGTTATGACTTCTACTCCCAGGAATGATGTAATAGACACAGCAGGCAAGTGTGCCCATTGCAAAAAAAATGCCTAATAAAATTAAAAAAAAATTTTGAAAATATCAGAGAGCTGTGGAGGCAAAGGGATTAGATGAACCAAAATTCCAGGGAGGAGAGAAAGTATCAGAGGTGAGGTAGTAATCGCCAGCTTTTTTTTTTTTTTTTTAATTTTGGGGAGCGGCATTTCCTGATTCTGAGTGTGAACTGGGAGCTTACACAGACAGAAATCCTATCTTGGGGGAGAGAATAAACAACAAAGATTTTCCTGCTCATGCAGGGCTGATATAACAATAACAATGACAGGGATTTTTTCCATGGAAAATTTGCACTGATCCTTGTATATAATGGCAGCTAGGGGTCTTGGTCAAAATGTTTTGAGGGGTAGAACAAAACATCCTGCAGCCTTGAGGTGCATAGGGAATAAAGACCCATCTGGGAGAAAACACAAAATTTGTCTTTCCAGTAAGATTTTTGGGGGCAGATTTTGAAACTAGTAGAGGCGGGAGGCTGGACTGGAAACTCTGAAGGCAGAGATGGGTCTCTCACAGAGCTTTCCAGGGCTGAGGAAAGAGAGACCCTTCAGGCTAGCAAGGGATATTTATCAGCTTCATTGAGCATTTTGATTCTTAGAGAAAGGACTTCTATCATTATAATTCTACTTAAAGCATACCTTAAAATATTTGATTGCATGTGCATAGTGACTAATTTTATAGAGAACTTCCACATAGTTTATTTCTTTTGTTTGAGCCCTTCTAACCTTGTCTGATATGTAGTTCTGGGGTAATTAATGCTGATTCTGTACAGGAGGAACCTGGGGTTCAGTTTAAGAGGGAGGCTCAGTAATAAGAATGAGAGCTGGGCTAGAATGCAGGTGTTTTGACTGCTCATCCAGTGGCCATGCATTATAGACAACTAGGCAATTCTTTTAACCGGTTACTCAGGAATTCTTAGCTGTACTTTATATATATATATATATATATATATATATATATATATATATATATATATATATATATATATATAATTTTTTTTTTTAGCTTTTGGCCACACTGCGTGGCATGTGGGATCTTAGTTCCCCGACCAGGGATTGAACCAGTGTCCCCTGCAGTTGAAGCACGGAGTGTTAACCACTGGACCACCAGGGAAGTCCCTCTTAGCTGTACTTTAAATTTCACTGTGGAAATGGACCATTTTTGAATAACTGGTGTTTGCAACAGTTGATCCTTCACTGGCAGTTACAACAAACAAACTTCAGAGCCACTGGGATCAATATTATTCTCCCTTGGAACTTGGATTAAATAAACTGGTATTGAAGATGAGAAGGTAAAAAGCATGGGGGCATGAATTTTGGTTTCAGGATACCAATTACAGCCAGAGTTTCACAGTGAATTATTTATATTTCTGTCACCTGAGGACTTCCAGAGGGCAATTGGGTTAATTCACATACTGTAATTCTCCAATTCTAATAAACTGTGGAGAGTTCTTAATTGGTAATTAGAAAATGATTATACCTTTTCGGTAAAAACCACATTTCTTTGACTACATTGATGTGATTATGCAATTGCATTTCAAATTAGCTTGAATAATGTTCAACACAGGAATTCTAATTCCAGTCTGATTTGCCAGGTAACTTCGACATGGGCAGATTTATGGGTGTCCTCAAGTGTAAGCACACTGTTCCTGGTTTTGAAGTGGTTTCTCACTCGTTCTAGTGTTCTTTGCAACACGTGGGGTGGCAGCAGGGGTTTAATTTCACCGTTCAGTCTTAATTTTATACATAATTCCTTTTTAATGATCACTTAAGTGTCTAATTTTTATGGAAACCAAGTGGCTCTATTTCAATATTATTTTCTTTTACTTAATAAGAACATACTGTAATTAATCAAGAAATACCTCTAATGTACATTTACAATGATCAGACCAAGAAGGAGAGTTTAATAATAATAATAATAATAAATTGGCTATTCCAAAATGTAGCAATCCACATAAATACAGCTCTGGAGAGTTGATAAAGAGTAGAGATTTGATAGAGTTCAAACGGTGGCACTTTTGAGAATCTAAGAGGATGAGAACACAATGGGGACATTGGGATAGTAAGTTTTAGTGTTGCTCAGGTTAAACTGGGATATGTGGTAACCCTAATCATGGTTATGTCTATGTATGTGTAGTATATGGCTGTTGTGCTACATAGATCTACTTGTACCTAATTGAAAGAATCAACATATATGCGTTTCTGTATATGCATTCACTTCAGTGGCTACTCTGTGCCAGGCACACTGGGAAATGGATATACGGAGTTCGAGACTCAGCCCCAGGGCTTGCAGAAACCGGATCTTGCTATCGTGGTAAATCCTGAGGGAGAGGTACAGATGCCTGAGGTGGAGGTGTGTGTGTGTGTGCCGGGGGCAGCGCCGTCAACAGCGGTACTTCTCCAGCCAACTCCACTACAGCCTTGCCTCGGTCTTTGATGCTGATGTTTCAAACTGGTATAAACACCTCACACTGGCGTTTGAATTAGTTTGTTTCTAACATTGTATGGGCCTATCAGGAAAACGCTTCTAGTTTTCAAAAGGACGGGACTGGGCATGTATGATTCATTTAAAGCTGCACTGTCCTCTACGGTTAGACGCATGTGGCTCTTTAATTTAAATTAGTGAAAATTAAATCAGATTAAGAGTTCAGTTCCTCAGGTGTACTAGTCACATCTCAAGTGCTCAGTAGCTGAACGTGGCTAATGGACACCAAAGTGAACAACACCACGTAGAACATTTTCATCATCTTAGAAGTTTCTCTAGGAGAGCACTGATTTAAGCGAATCCCACACCTCTAAATGCACAGAGTAATTTCCTTTCCCGTTTAATGTCAGCATGGTTAGACCATTGCACATTCTGCCAAAAGTCTGTGAAATGCTTTCATTCACTCATTTACTCACACAGCACATATTCATTAAGTACCTAATATGTGCCAGGCACAGGAATGAAGAAGATAGAAGAAGGACATGCATGTTATTCTCATTTAATTAAAACAGTTTAGGTATTGTAGGTATGGAAAATGTCTTCCAATGATTGAGGCGTCTAACGGGGAAGCAAATTAATTTATGTTCAGCTTCCTAACATGGCACAATTGGGAAGTAACAAGTACAGCATAAAATATGGGCAAGGAAAGTAAAATGGGAAAGTATAGTGATCAGTGATCTCAGAGCACCTCTACCATTGCTTATTGATTTTCTTCTTTCATTTTCTGAAAAACTATTATTTAATAACATCAAAACTCAAGAAGATGACTGAAGGTTATAAAAAAGTGTACCTGAGAGTAACTTTCAAATGAGGTAAGTAGGCAGACCCAGGAAATTCACAAGAACATTTGAGCAACATAGCAATTAATGGATTATAAGCCATACAAGATGCAGACACAGCAAATTATGGTTTATGTAGGCTTTTAAAATTAGTGTTAAAGAAATATAATCACGAACAATTACCCTTTCAGACTCTGATGTCAACTTTTACATTCAATGTACCAAAAAGGCAAAACAAAACCTGGCTGTATTTGAAGAGATAGTTAGTTTGATCCTGTGGTGAGAAGAGATTATGGTCCCCAAATAGCCTGCCGTCTGGAGGATTTACCTAGGATTTAAGGGCATTAGCCTGGAAAGCTAGGGTTAAACAGTTGAATGAGTTGCCTAGGGAAGGTTAACCTACTTCCTATTGCTCAAGGGCATTTTGCTGAGAATAAGGGTGGAATTGGACTGAGGGTTGTTTGTAAGATGGCATGAGAAGGGAACAGCGTTTGATATGTCAGCCATTTCCCCCAATCTCCATGTGAGATCAATATACCTTTGATTTAAAAACCATCGCCATCTCTTCTGAAAGCCAAGTTATCTACAGTATTGATTTCCCAGGTATTGTCAGGTTGGTTTCCTGAGACCATGTCTTCTGTGAGTCGCCGCAAAGTTTCTCCTTCTCTGCTGTTAGCGGGGACTTCCATGCCATTAAATGCAATGATACTTCTTTCATCTACACCTCCCTCCATCTTCAGGGAACATCTGGCACTTAAAGCAAATTCCTGACTTAAAGCAATCTCTCCTGCTGGCATCCATGGCACCACACCAGTTTGACAACATCCCATTTTATTCTAGCTCCACAGCTATCATCTTGATTGGAGACACCTAAAACTTTGGGTTACTGCTTCCTCCCTGCTCCTCCCAGTTGTCACTCTTGTTATAAATTATAAATTTATAATATAAATTTGTTCATAGCATTTTCCACTAAGAGCCTCTGGTGACTTGCCATTGCATTTACTTAATTAATTTTTGGGTGCGTTGGGTCTTCGTTGCTGCATGTGGGCTTTCTCTAGTTGCGGCGAGCGGGGGCTACGTACGCTTCACTGCCGTGCGCGGGCTTCTCATTGTGGAGCACGGGCTCTAGGCGCCTGGGCTTCAGTAGTTGTGGCACGTGGGCTCAGTAGTTGTGGCTCACAGGCTCTAGAGTGCAGGCTCAGTAGTTGTGGCACCGGGCTTCATTGCTCCGCGGCGTGTGGGGTCTTCCCGGACCAGCCCTTGAACCCGTGTCCCCTGCATTGGCACGCAGATTCTTAACTACTGCTCAACCAGTATTCTGTTTAACTGGAATATTTTTCCATCTTTGTGCCATGCCACATTGTCGTAATTAATATAGTTTTATAATGAGTCTTAATAACTAGTAATGTGAACCCTTCAACTTTGTTTTCAAAATTATCTTATGTATCTGTGGGCTTTTAATTCACATACATATTTTAATATCAACTTTTCAATTTCCACAATATAAAAATACAACTGGGATTTTCCTTTGGATCGTATTGAATGAATATATCAGTTTAGAAGGAATTATTATCTCTATAATATATTGTCTTGAAATTCATAGACATCTGTCCTGTTTGTTTAGCTCTTTTATATTTTCTCTCAATAATGTCTATAGTTTTCTGTGAAGAAGTATTGTATGTATTCTGTTAGGGTTATCCTTAAGTATTCTTTATGCTTTTATAACTATCACTTAAAAAACTCATTTTCTACTTCTTCCCGGTAGATAATAATGAAACTTTTTCATTCTGACTTTAATGAGCAATTTTGCTAGGTTCACTTATTCATTTTAATAGCTTTTCTGTGGAATATTTTTGGATATGCCAGATGAACAACTGTGTGGTCTGTGACCAGTCACAGGGATATTTACTTTTCCATTCTTTATGCTTTGGTAGTTCTTTTACTTACCTACATGCGTAGCCAAGGACCTAAACTATTACAATGTGGAATAGAAGAGGTGATAGAGGGTGTTTTGTCATGTTCCTGATCTTAGGAGGTGAGGTTTCAATATTTTACCATTAAGTATGATGTTTGCTGTAGGTATTTTGTAGATGAGCCTCAATATCAAGCTAATGTTAGATTCTTTTATTTCTAGTTTGCTAAGTTTCTATAATGAATTTTTTCAAGTGCTTTTTCTGGCATCTATCGAGAAGATCTTTTTTTTTTTTTTTTCTTTTCTTCTTCCATTGTGGTGAATTGTTTGGCTTTTCTTCCTCCCTCCCTCCCTCCTTTCCTTCTTTCTTTCTTTCTTTCTCCTTCCCTCCCTTCCTCCCTTCCTTCCTCTCTCTCTCTCTCTCTTTCTTTCATTCTTTCAACTGTGGGAACAACGTTGCATTCATGGCTTGTGATGCATTCCTGGATTAAATTCAATGGATTGTGATGTATTTATTACCTTTTAAATATATCGATGGCTTATATTGAAATCAATTTTGCAACTATGCTCATGATGGTTATTAGTCTGTAATTCACTTTTCTTACAATGTCCTTTCCAGATTTTAATATGAAAGTTAGGTTGGCCTCGCTGCATAAATTGGGGGTATATGCCCTCCTTATTTTGGATTAAAAAAATCCTTCTGACCATGTATCACATGAATTATCAAATGCCTGAAGGAAAAGGGGCCCAGAATGTTAAGTTCACTTCTCTGGGCTTCATTTACCTCCAGTAATGTGTTCCTTGAGTCTTGGCTGCCTTGGTAGCTCTCTGATATCTTCAACCTGAAGTTTTCTGTATTTTATTCATCTTTTAAAGATTTTCTTGGTGAGAGGTTCATTTTGCCGCAGGCTGGCCCATCATGGGAAGTGGAAGCCTCCCTCATTTTTAACCCCCATCTCCAGTTCCTGCTATTTTTCACAAAGGGCAGACAGATCAAGAATTTTTCAGCTTGTGTGTTACAAGTATTCATTAGAGACTTCTAGACTGCTGTCTGTGCTCACCTTCTCATGGTTGAATGCTTTAGGAATGAAGAAAAATATTTACTGAGACAAATGCTTCTGTCATCTTGACAATGCTCTTTTCAAACTGGGTGCCTCTCAAAGCAAGCTCTGCATGGTTCATTACCCATTTGCTGCCCTACCCTCGTCTTTAAAGATTTGCTTTAGATGATGCTAGTCTGCAGAGGTTTCTGTTTTCTGGTATATACAAGTTTTAGTTGTTTTAGAAGTCTTAGAAAAGTTAAGAAACATGTTCTTCATAGTGAAGAATGCCTATTTTAGTTTTGATTTTAATTTTGATTAGAATCTCTTATAAACATGCCCTGGAGGGATTTCTTTGGGTAAAATCTGGTTAGATGTTAAATCAGGCAGAAAGGCACACACACATACAAACTAATTCTAAAAGGTGAAATCAAGTTTTGACAAACAATATTTTCACAAAGAATGATGTCAGCAAGATGGCAGAATAGGAGTCCCCTGTTTGTATCCCTACTCAGCAATCATAATTTGGCAGCCATCTTGGACAAAAGCGCCTTAGTGGGAGATTTGGGATCCTTGTAGGAGATTGTTAAATCCTGTTGGACCCCAAGACCAGTGAGGGCTGTTTTGAGAAGGCAGATCCATGGCCAGGCTGCTGAATTGCCAACTGTGGTCCCAGCTAGACCTAGAAACAGCCCCTTCCCCTGTGGATATTATATCTCGTTTTGGCCGTGGTCCTGCCACCAGCACCATTTGTTACAGAATCCAGCAGGAGCGATGCCTGCCTGTGCCTCAGGTATAGACTAATGGAACAGAATTGACAGCTCAGAAATAAACCCACATGTACACAGTCAATTCATAATTGACAAGGGAGCCAAGAATACTCAATGGAGGAAGGATAGTCTCTTCAATAAATGGTGTTGGGAAAACTGGACAGCTACATATAAAAGAATGAAATTAGAACACTCCCTAACACCATACACAAAAATAAACTCCAAATGGATTAAAGACCTAAATGTAAGACCAGACACTATAAAACTCTTAGAGGGGGTTTCCCTGGTGGTGCAGTGGTTAAGAATCCACCTGCCAATGCGGGGGACATGGGTTCAAGCCCTGGTCTGGGAAGATTCCACATGCTGCGGAGCAACTAAGCCCGTGCGCCACAACTACTGAGCCTGTGCTCTAGAGCCCATGCACCACAACAAAGAGTAGCCTCTGCTCACCACAACGAGAGAAAAGCCCGCGCACAACAATGAAGACCCAGCACAGCCAAAAATAAAATAAGTAAAAAATTTTAAAAAAGAAATACTTAAAAAAATAAACGAAAAACAAGCTCTTAGAGGAAAACATAGGAAAAACACTCTTTGATGTAAACCACAGCAAGATCTTTTTTGACCTACCGCCTAGAGTAATGCAAATAAAAACAAAAATAAATAAATGGGACCTAATGAAAGTTAAAAGCTTTTGCACAGCAAAGGAAATCATAAACACGACGAAAAGACAACCCTCAGAATGGAAGAAAATATTTGCAAATGAAACAATGGACAAAGGGTTAATCTCCAAAATAACAAACAGCTCATGGAGTTCAATATCAAAAAAACAAACAATTCAATTAAAAAATGGGCAGAAGACCTAAATAGACATTTCTCCAAAGAAGACATACAGATGGCCAAGAGGCACATGAAAAGATGCTCAACACCACTAATTATTAGAGAAATGCAAATCAAAACTACAATGAGGTTAGCACCTCACGCCAGTCAGAATGGTCATTATCAAAAAATCTAGAAAGAATAAATGCTAGAAAGGGTGTGGTGAAAAAGGAACCCTCCTGCACTGTTGGTGGGAATGTAAATTGATACAACCACTATGGAGAACAGTATGGAGGTTCCTTAAAAAACTAAAAATAGAATTACCATATGATCCAGTAATCCCACTACTGGGCATATACCCAGAGAAAACCAAAATTCAAAAAGACACATGCACCCCAATGTTCATTGCAGCACTATTTACAATAGCCAGGTCATGGAAGCAACCTAAATGCCCATCAACAGATGAATGGATAAAGAAGAGGTGGTACATATATACAATGGAATATTACTCAGCCATAAAAAGGGACGGAATTGGGTCATTTGTAGAGATGTGGATGCACCCAGAGACTGTCATACAGAGTGAAGTAAGTCAGAAAGAGAAAAACAAATATCGTATATTCATGCATATATGTGGAACCTAGAAAAATGGTACAGATGAACCGGTTTGCAGGGCAGCAATTGAGACACAGATTTAGAGAACAAATGTATGGACACCAAGGGGGGAAAGCGGCAGGGGGTGGGGGTGGGGGTGTGATGAATTGGGGGATTGGGATCGACATGTATACACTGCTGTGTATAAAATGGATGACTAATAAGAACCTGCTATATAAAAAAATAAATAAAATAAAATTCAAAAGTTCAAAAAAAGATCAAAAAGAAAAAAGAAAAAAAAAAGAGACATGTACCACAGTGTTCATTGCAGCACTATTTACAATAGCCAGGACATGGAAGCAACCTAAATATCCATCCACAGATGAATGGATAGAGAAGATGTGGCCCATATATATATACAATGGAATATTACTCAGCCATAAAAAAAATGAGATTGGGTTATTTGTGGTGAGGTGGATGGACCTAGAGTCTGTCATGCAGAGGTAAGTCAGAAAGAGAAAAACACCATATGCTAACACATATATATGGAATCTTTAAAAAAAAATGGTACTGATGAACCTAGTGGCAGAGCAGGAATAAAGACATAGACATAGAGAATGGACTTGAGGACATGGAAGAGCAGGGGTAAGGGGAAGCTGGGGTGAAGTGAGAGTAGCATCAACATACATACACTGCCAAATGTAAAATAGTTAGCTAGTGGGAAGCAGCAGCAAAGCACAGGGAGATCAGCTCCGTGCTTTGCGATGACCTAGAGGGGTGGGATAGGGAGGGTGGAGGAGGCTCAAGAGGGAGGAGATATGGGGATATATGTGTATGTATAACTGATTCACTTTGTTATACAGCAGAAACTAACACAGCATTGTGAAGCAATTATACTCCAATAAATATCTATTAAAAAAAACCATTTTGAAGTAAATTATATTACATTAAAAAAAACAACAACACAGGTTGGCTTTTTGTAGTTTTCACTGAGGCTCAAATCAGGAATGTAGAAAATGTAATTTAATGCATAAATGTATTCCTTAATCTCTCATCTTTGATACTTGAGTTTAAATCTCAGAATCAAACTTCAGTTATTGAATGATAATCAGCCTTTTCTTGCTTTTCCTTACTGTCAACTTTTACTTTCTATTGAAATTTTAATCTATTGCTTTCCTGAAGGCCTTTTCAATAAGTGTGAGTATACTTCATAGGCAAAATTGCCAGATTTAGAAAATAAAAATACAGTGTAAGTAGATCTTATGCAATATTTGAGAGCTACTTATATTAAAAATCTATTTGTTGTTAATCTAAGGTTCAGACTTAATGGGGCATCCTGTATTTATCTGGCAATCCTATTCTTAGGGCAAGAAAAAAATGAAGTTGAAATTGCATTTTTCATAAGTAGTCAGAGAACAAGGAGACAGATATTCTGGCTGAGAATTTGGTGTTTTCTATAGGTTTTCTTTGTCCATGTTCTCGCTCACACTTTTGTGAACTACTCTTCATGATAATCTGTACTAACCAGACTCTTTTAATTTGTGGAAGAATTTTGTCAATGTGGGAATTTAAACATGTTCAATTTATTATTCTTCTTTTCTCTTTTTTTTTTTTCCAAATGAACAAATCAAAAATTTATTCTAGACTGTTGCTCATACACTGCCACGTTCCTTCTGTGTGGTCTGGACCAATCTATAGCTAACAAGTGACCAAATAGAATTGCATGATAAGACAGACTTCTTTTCTTTATTTGAATACCCCAATTATAGGCCAAATCCAAAATTTTACGTAGTATTTGGTATATATTTTATGAGGATTAAATACATCATTTATGTCAGACGTTACATTCCAACCTGAAGATTCAGATTTCCTGAATGGATATCTGCACAGGCCTTCTGTCCAAGTCCAGAGATCAGTATTCATTAGGAAGAAGTTCAGTGGCAGAGAAGAAAGGACACTGAGAATTAGGATATTTATATCCCGATCTTGGCACTGCCCCTGGGAAAGTAGCATCAATCTTGTGTCTCTGTTTCTTAATCTGTTAAATGAGGCAATTGGACTACATCTGCATTTCACAAAGTGCTCTAAGAACCGTCTTTGTAACAGTGCTTCTGGGGTCAGGAAAGTTGTTAAAAAAACTGAATACTCCATGGGGTATTCAAACTATAATATTAAAGTTTATATATATAATACCTAATATATGTAATATATCATAACATTAGATATTACATATGTTATATGATGCATATAAAATTTTATATTATGATAATATTAAAGTTTATATATAATATTTATTATATATTACATTAAATATATATTCTATTAATATTTTAAAATTTATAAAAGTATACATTTTAGCAACCACGAAGCTCTGAGAAGTATGTGGTGTCAAAAGAACAACAAACCACAGACAATATAAAGTTTGCATTCCGCAAACTTTTTGACTACAAACCCTCTTCTGAGAAAGCTGTTAGCATCCTATGGGCCACCTGGAGGATACTGGATTTGATGAGTATAATATCCTCTTCAGCTCCAACATGCTATGGATATCCTTAGAAAGATCTGGCTTTGGTGAAATACAATAGTGGCTCATCTTTCAGGAGGCTGAGGTGTTTTGGCTCAAACTGTGCAAACAGTGAGGAGACCTGGAATATTCAGAGTACGCAGTGACGATAGGGAGGCTGGTGAGCCTCCTTTTTTAAAAAATTTTTAATTAAAAAATTTTTTTTTGGCTACGTTGGGTCTTCGTTGCTGCGCGCGGGCTTTCTCTAGCTGCGGCGAGCGGGGGCTACTCTTCGTTGCGGTGCGAGGGCTTCTCATTGCGGTGGCTTCTCTTGTTGCGGAGCACGGGCTCTAGGCGCGCGGGCTGCAGTAGCTGTGGCTCACCGTCCTGTTGCTTTATTTACAGACAACAGCGACACCATCGCCAGCATCTTCTTTGGCTGTTAGGAAGGCTGCATTTATTCAGGTGTTATCTGCCCTTTCCAATTTTATTTGGATTCTTTGATTTGACGAGGGTGTTGTAATGGGAAGCTTTGTGTTAAAACAGAGAGAACACAATTTAAGTCTTCTGAAGGAGTAGTGGCTCCCTTTTTTCACCTCTCACCTCCTGGTCTGTTTTCCTTTGAGTGCTCTCTTAATGCCTCGCCGGGGCCTCAGAAATTAAAATGTCACTTTTATTACTATTATTCTGATTTTCTAATTTGGGATATTTTCTCAGTTCATATTTATGTCACATATGAGTTTAAAAAACTGAGATCTTTATTTTATAGTCAAAATCTTAAGTCTTCTGGCAGAAAATCGTCAGCTTTTTAAGTTACTCATGTGGCTTCTGAGAAATGGGGCTGCTGTGATCGATGTCTCGGCTGCAAAGTACCCAGTCTGCTTAGAACATGGTAGAGAGGTGAGGAAGCGCGTGCGTCCACATTGTCTTATGAGCTGAATTAGATCTCCTAAAATTCACATGTTGAAGTCTTAACCGTACCTCAGAATGTGACTGTATTTGGAGATGGGGTTTTAAAAGAGGCAGTTAAGGTAAAATGAGGTCATTAGGGTGGGTCCTAACCCAATCTAAGAAGCAGAAATAAGGACACAGGCACGTATAGAGGGAAGACCATGTGAGGACACAGGGAGAAGGTGGTCATTTACAAGCCAAGGAGAGGGGCCTCAGAAGAAATCAACCCTGCTGACACCTTGATCTCAGCCTTCCAGCCTCCAGAATTGTGAGAAAAACTTCTCTGTTGGTTGGAGTCACGAAGCCTGTGGTATTTGTTAATGCAGCCCGAGCAGGCTAAAACACTCAGGTATCCCTGGAAGCAGACTCTCACCACTCCATACACAGGTGAGATTGTTGCCTGGAAAATGTAATACTTTTGGTCAGAGAACTGTTCAACTGGTTTCTCAACTCCTATGCTGATGTAATAATATTGGAAATATCTTTAGCATGTTTCCTAGAGGGATGATCAGTGAATAAGTAACTTGATAAAGAAGTAGCATCCAAATAAACGGGGGTTTCTTTTCACAGATGCCTTCTACGGCCCAGGGGAACAGTTCCTCTCGTCCCTCTTCTGACAAAGGAATATCAGAGAGACAAAATTGAAAAATACTTCCCCATGTGAAGGAGCTTTGGTTCAGCTGCAGAGCTAAGCTCACATCTGCACTAAATTGGAATTGGCTGTGAATGGTTACAAATGAGAATCTGTTGCTGCTGAAGGATCTTATTTGCAACAAAAGACAAGAACAGGTATTTCTTAGTGTCACTGTGTTCTAGTATGTGGTCTTTACACCTGGGCTCCTGATTGCTTTCCTGTGCCTTGTTAAATTTATTGCTTTTCTGGACCCTGTACAAGAAAAATTGCTTTAAAGAGCGATAAGCGCTGGGCAGTATGACAAACTCCTATATATACTTTTACCTTTTCTTCTGAACCCGTTGAATTTGTGCATTAAAAAATTACCATTATTTGTTAAAATTTATATTAAAAATTACCGTTCTCCTCCCTTTTGCCTAAACATATTTACTCTCTTATTTGAATTACCTTTATATCTTTGTTTCAGAATTTGATTTAACTTGAATTTATACTAAACCTTTAATCAAATACAGAAATGATTCTTGCCCCTTGACTTAATGTTACAAAGTACTTGTCTTAGCATATAGGAATTGCACACATAACTGTAGTTTTATCTAGATCTCAGTCTTTGGCTCCATCCTTATTTTTATTCCTGTATCTATCCATCCAGGAACAAAGAAAATGCAACATACAATGCAGTATTAGAACTTCAAAGGAAAACAAAATGCATGTTTACAGGTAAAGAATCCTACAAAAATTCTAGGGTTCGGTAAAAATTCTCTTCCAAACCTCCTAACAAGCCCAGTGAGAAGGATGACACATTTGTTTTCAAATTGTAAGTAAGGAAAAAAAGGTGCTTATTAATCGTATGACCTTAGGCAAATTAAGTAATCACCCTGTGCCTCCGTTTCTTCACAAGCTTAATAAGAATGATAGAAGCAACTTCGTTATATAGGCATGTTATGAGGATTAAATCAAATATGCCAGTATTAGTAAAGCATTTAGAGCAGTGGCTGGCACAAGGTAAGCACTATTTGAGTGTTTTTAAAATAAAAAATAAAATAAATGCTAAGGAAAATTCTCAAGGAATGTAAAGTTTCACCCAGTACCCAATTGTAAAGGATAGTTCTCATTGGGAGCTCTGCCTTATCAACAGGAGAGTAAGAGAAACAAGGTAAAAATATTCACTTATGCCTTCTCTCTTGCAAACACATTTGTGGGAGTTGTGGGATGTTTTCTTGACTCATCCCTCAGCAGGTGCTGAGGACAGAACGTTGAACTCAGGGAAAGCAATTTTGCAGCAGGCCAGGATAATATGTTCTGAACCTACAAGGTTCTGATAATCGGGCTTTAGCTCTAGATTATAAAAAAGTGGATGGACGCATTTCCTTCCAGCAGCCATTCATAAGTATCTCTTCTCTTATCTGGGCATTTTACAAGTTGTGCAGTGGAAGCATGGCTCTATAGTCTCTGCTAGGGCTTCCCATGAAAACACTGTGTCCTGCTGATAAAGCCAGGGATTCAGTGTAGCAGTTGCTGGTCAATAGCAGACATACCTGCTTTTATATCACTGGCTATGCCAGTGGCTGGCTTGTGACCTCGGGCAAGTTATTCCACTCCTTAGGATCCTTGGTATCACCAGATGAGCCATTGCAATCTCCAAATAGTGCTTTGAGAATGAAGGAGATTATGCACGTGTAGCATGGAAACTGTGAGTGATTGCATAGGAGTGATGACAAGCGGGGACTCTGACTTTTCTTAGTTTGGTGACTGTGTCGGGCTTCCGGCTCCTCATCTGCAAAAGGGAAAAGTAACAGCACCTTTCTCACACGGCGGTTGCAAGGTTTAAATGCAAGAGCAAAACACGGTGATTGGCATATATTAAGGGTTTCATAAAGGTTACCTGTTAGGCTTTATTCAATCTTATACTAAATACTGCACATACTACAGTCTAATTGAAATCATACTAGGTAAAAATGGCATATTTTGGAAACAGATTTTTAGAAAAGAATTTTCAACACTGTTTTCACAAACAAAATGCAAGTTAATTATGTAAACCTTTATTATTACAGAAGCAGTACTTCTATAAGAAATGCCATGCAAACAAAAATATAAAATAAAAACATACATTCCCACGGCACAGAGATTACCACAGTAACAGTCTAGTAACACTCCACCTACATTTTCCCTAAGAATATATATGAGTAATATTATGTGTCTATCTATATTTTTAAGACATTTTTGAGCAGTTTTAGGTTCACAGAAAATTAAGATATAGAGATTTCCCATACACCCCCTCTCCCAACACAGGCGTAGCCTACCTCACTATCAAGATCCGCCATCAGAGTGTGTACATATGTTACAACTGACGAACCTATATTGACACATCATTATCAACCAAATTCCATGGTTTACATTAGAGTTCGTTCTGGGTGTTGTACATTCTATGTGTTTGGACAACTGTATAATGCTGTATCCACCATGACAGTATGATAGAGAGCATTTTCACTATAATATTATATTTTTAACCATAGTGATCATACTGTACACATTGTTTTATGATATGCTTTTTTCAGTGGACTATCTTGCTCCCTACAGATGAGTAAATTTTATCTCACCTAATATCTGAAACATAATAAACTATTTCCAGGTGTCCCAGTTATATTTTTTAGAGCTGGTTCGTAGAAATCACTATCCAATCCAGAACCACATAAGTGCTTGTGTTTCAATAATTTTTGCCATGAAATTTTTTTTTTAACATCTTTATTGGAGTATAACTGCTTTACAATGGTGTGTTAGTTTCTGCTTTATAACAGAGTGAATCAGTTATACATATACATAGGTTCCCATATCTCTTCCCTCTTGCATCTCCCTCCCTCCCACCCTCCCTATCCCATCCTTCTAGGTGGTCACAAAGCACCGAGCTGATCTCCCTGTGCTATGCGGCTGCTTCCCACTAGCTAGCTATTTTACGTTTGGTAGTGTATATATGTCCATTCAATAATTTTTTATTTGTGTTTTGAACAGCTCTATTTCAGTCTAATTTATATACAGTAAAATGCAAAGGTCTTAAGTGTGTACACTTAAGCTTGAGCTTGACACCCCTATAAACCTACGAAGCCAATGTGGGAATAAAGATATAGAATATTTCATCACCTTCAAAGTTGCTGAGTGCCCCATTTCAGTCCATTGCTCCCCAAGAGGCAAGGACTCTTTTGCTATATCTCATTATAAGTCAGTTTTGATTATTTTTGAACTTTATGTAAATGGAATGATTTGGTATTTATTCCTTATGAGTCTGGATTCTTTCACTAAACATAATGTTTTTGAAATACATCCACGTTGTGTGAATTAATAGTCCGTCCTTTTTAAATTGCTGAGTAGAAATACTTCGCATCAATAGACTGTGGTTTGTTTATCCATTCTCTTGTTGTGGTGGGTTCAATAATGGCCCCCAAATTCTGTGATATTCCTTCCACTGAGAAGTGAGGTCTGTGTCTCCATCCTTGAATCTGGGTTCTGTGCTTGTTGACAATAGAAACTGGAAGCTTTTACTGCCTGTTTCTTGGGGCACTTACTCTTGGAATACAGCAACCATACTGTGCAAAAGCACGTGCAGCAGTGTGGAGAGGCCCAGGCAGAGAGGGGCTGCAGCCTCCAGCAGTATTCAATTATTAAAAAAATTGTTTTTTTTCTGCTCGGTAATTTGAATTTTATTTATTTTAAGCTTACAGATCCCTCATAAAATCCACCATCTCTAAACTCATTCAATTTGTCTTTTTCTTTCAATTATTTAACATATTTGTAACACTTGTTTTAAAGTCTTTGTCTGTAGATTTCAGAGTCTTTAGTAAGTCTTTTTTTTTTTTTTTTTTTTTTTTTTTTTGTTGTACGCGGGCCTCTCACTGTTGTGGCCTCTCCTGCTGCGGAGCACAGGCTCCGGACGCACAGGCTCAGCGGCCACGGGTCACGGGCCCAGCTGCTCCGCAGCATGTGGGATCTTCCCGGACCAGAGCACGAACCCGTGTCCCCTGCATCGGCAGGCGGATTCTCAACCACTGTGCCACCAGGGAAGCCCCATTAGTAAGTCTTAAAAAAAAAAATTTTTATTTGGTCGTGCCAGGTCTTAGTTGCATCAGGTGGTCTCCTTAGTTGTGGCATGTGGGCTCCTTAGTTGTGGCATACGAACTCTTAGTTGCGGCATGCATGTGGGATCTAGTTCCCTGACCAGGGATTGAACCTGGGTCTCCTGCATTGGGAGTGCGGAGTCTTAACCACTGTGCCACCAGGGAAGTTTCAGTAAACCTTTCTTTATTGAATTTCCTCCTCTTGATTATGGGTCAATTCACCTGCTTCTTTACATGTCTTATAAACTTTTTTTGTATACCAGTCATTAAAGAACAGTCAAAAGTGAAATATTATGATTTTCTTCTTTTCTTTATTCTCAGAGAGTGCAGGAACTTCCTTCAACCAGGCAGCCGATACCAGGTCTATTCTTTTAGATCCCACTTACTTCAATCTGGGTCAGAGCTGGATTACAATTGCAGTTAGTTTTAGTTTGTAGCTGATTCAACTATAATTTAGGAGATCTCACTTTGTCCTTCAGCTCAACCACCAACTTACTTTATTTATTATTAATTAATTAATTTTAATTAAAAATTTTATTGTAGTAACATTATATAAATTTATATGTATAAATTATACATTATAACATTATGTTTCATGTGTACATTATATTTCTACTTCTGTATACACTATAGTGTGCTCACCACCCAAAATTTTTAATTTAATTAAATTTTTTAATTGAAGTATAGTTGATTTATAATATAGTGTTATTTCCTGCTGTACGGCAAAGTGATTCAGTTATACATATATATATATTCTTTTTAAAATATTCTTTTCCATTATGGTTTATCATAAGATATTGAATATAGCTCTCTGTGTTATACAGTAGGACCTTGTTGTTTAACCTCCCACTCCATCCCTCCCCCAACCTCTTCCCCCTTGGCAACCACAAGTCTGTTGTCTATGTCCGTGAATCTGTTTCTGTTTCATCGATAGGTTCATTTGTGTATTTTAGATTCCACATATAAGTGATATTGTATGTCTTTCTCTTTCTGACTTACTTCACTTAGTATGATAATCTCTAGTTGTATCCATGTTGCTGCAAAAGGCATTATTTCATTCTTTTTTATGGCTGAGTAGTATTCCATTGTAAATGTGTACCACATTCTTCTTTATCCATTCGTCTGTTGATGGACATTTAGGTTGTTTCAATGTCTTAGCTATTGTGAATAGTGCTGCTATGAACATAGGGGTGCATGTATCTTTTTGAATTAGAGTTTTGTCTGGATATATGCCCAGGAATGGAATTGCTGGATTCTATTTTTAATTTTCTGAGGAAAATTAAAAAAGGAATCCATAGTGTTTTTCATAGTGGCTGCACCAACTTACATTCCCACCAACAGTGTAGGACGGTTCCCTTTTCTCCACATCCTCTGCAGCATTTGTTATTTGTAGAGTTTTTAATGATGGCAATTCTGACTGGTATGAGGTGGTACCTCATTGTAGTTTTGATTTGTATTTCTTTAATAATGTTGAGCATCTTTTCATGTGCCTATTGGCCATTTGTATTTCTTCTTTGGAGAAATATCTATTTTGGTCTTCTGCCCATTTTTTGATTGGGTTGTTTGCTTTGTTGTTGCTGAGTTGTATGAGCTGTTTGTATATTTTGGAAATTAAGCCCTTTTTGGTAGCATAATTTGCAAATATTTTCTCCCCTTCAGTTGGTTGTCTTTTCGTTTTGTTTATGGTTTCCTTTGCTGAGTGAAAGCTTGTAAGTTTGGTTAGGTCCCATTTGTTTATTTTTGTTTTTATTGCCTTGGGAGACTGACCGAAGAAACAATTGGTATGATTTATGTAAGAGAATGTTTTGCCTATGATCTCTTCTAGGAGTTTTATGGTGTCAGGTCTTATGTTTAAGTCTTTAAGCCATTTTGAATTTATTTTTGTGTGTGGTGAGATGGTGTGTTCTAACTTCATTGGTTTACATGAGGCTGTCCAACTTTCTTGACACTACGTGCTGAAGAGACTTTTTCCCATTGTATATTCTTGCCTCCTTTGTTGAAGATTAATTGACTGTAGGTGTGTGGGTTTATTTCTGGGCTGTCTATTCTGTTCCATTGATCCATATGTCTGTTTTTGTGCCAGTACCATGCTGTTTTGATTACTGTACCTTTGTAGTATTATCTGAAGTCTGTGAGAGTTTTGCCTCCTGCTTTGTTCTTTTTTCCTCAGGATTGCTTTGGCAATTCTGGGTCTTTTATGGTTCCATATAAATTTTAAGATTATTTGTTCTAGCTCTGTGAAAAATGTCATGGGTAATTTGATAGGGATTACATTAAATCTGTAGATTGCTTTGGGTAGTATGGCCATTTTAACAATATTAATTCTTCAAATCCAAGAGCATGGCATATCTTTCCATTTCTTTGAGTAATCTTCAATGTCCTTTATTAATGTTTTATAGTTCTTGGCAAATAAGTCTTTCACCTCCTTGGTCAGGTTTATTCCTAAGTATTTTATTTTGGGGGGTGTGATTTTAAAAGGTATTTTCTGTACATTCCCTTTCTGATATTTCATTGTTAGTGTAAAGAAATGCAACTGATTTCTGAATGTTAATCTTATATCCTGCTACCTTGCTGAATTTGTTTATCAGTTCTAGTAGTTTCTGTGTGGAGTCTTTGGGGTTTTCTATATGTAGTATCATGTCATCTGCATATAATGACAATTTTACCTCTTCCCTTCCAATTTATTCATTTATTAAAAAATATCTACCTATTTATTTATTGGCTGTGCAAGGTCTCTGTTGCAGCACGCAGGATCTTCATTGCAGTACGTGGACTTCTTAGTTGTGGCATGTGGGATCTTTAGTTGTGGCCTGTGGACTTCTCACTTGTGGCATGTGGATTTCCTACTTGTGGCATGCATGTGGGATCCAGCTCTCTGACCAGGGATTGAAGCTGGGCCCCCTGCACTGGGAGCATGGCATCCCATCCATTGGACCGCCAGGGAAGTCCCCCCTTCCAATTTAAATATCTTTTATTCTTTTTCTTGTCTGACTGCTGTACTTGTCTGACTCCAGTACTTTTGTGTACACTATAGTGTGCTCACCACCAAAAATCCGTCCATCAACATGCAGTTGATTCCCTTCACCCATTTCACCCACCCCACCCTTCCCCTCTGGTAACCACAACTCTGTGTGGTTGTTATTTTTTGGTTTGTTTGGTTGGTTTGGTTTGTTCATTTATTTTTATTTGCAGCGACATGGATGGACCTAGAGATTGTCATACTGAGTGAAGTAAGTGAGACAGAGAAAGTCAAATGTCATATGATATTACTTATATGTGGAATCTGAAAAAATGGTATAAATGAACTTATTTACAAAACAGAAATAGAGTCACAGATGGAGAAAACAAACTTATGGTTACCAAGGGGGAAAAGGGGGAGGGATAAATTGGGATTGACATACACACTACTATATATAAAATAGGTAACTAATAAGAACCTACTGTATAGCACAGGGAACTCTACTCAGTACTCTATAATGACCTATATGGGAAAAGAACCTTAAAAAGAGTGGATATATGTATATGTATAACTGATTCACTTTGCTGTATAGCAGAAACTAACACAACATTGTATATCAACTATACTCCAATAAAAATTAATCAAAAACTTTAATTTTTTTATAGCCCACATATGAGTGAAATCATATTATATTTGTCTTTCTCCATTTGACTTATTTCACTTAACATAATACCTTTAAGGTCCAGCCATGTCGTCACAAATAGCAAAATCTCATCTTTCTTTTATTATGGCTGAGGAGTATTCCATTGTATATATATATATGTATCACATCTTCTTTATCCATTCATTCATTCATTGATAGACACTTAGGTTGTATGCTTACCATAAAGCTCCTAGAAGAAAACGTAGGCAGTACGCTCTTTGACATGGGTCTTAGCAATATGTTTTTGCATGTCTCCTCAGTGAAGGGAAACAAAAAATAAACAAGTGAGACCTAATCGAACGAAGAAGCTTCTGCACAGCAAAGGATACCATTGACAAGGTGAAAAGACAACCTACCGAATGGGAGAATATATTTGCAAATCATATCTCAGATAAGGGGTTAATATTCCAAAATATGTAAAGAACTCATACAACACAATGACAAAAAACCCAAACAATCCAATTAAAAAGTGGGCAGAGGATCTGAACAAACACTTTTCCAAAGAAAACATGCGGATGGCCAAAAGGCACATGAAAATATGTTCAACATCACTAATTATAAAGGAAATGCAAATCAAAACCACAATGGGTTTTTCACGCCCCTTAGAATGGCTATCATCAAAAAGGAAAGAAATGACAAGTGTTGGAGAGGATGTGGAAAAAAGGAAACCCTCCTGCACTGTTGGTTGGAATGTAAATTGGTGTAGCCACTATGGAAAACAGTATGGAGAGTCCTCAAAAAATTAAGGGTAGAAGTATCATTGATCCAGCTATTGCACTTCTGTATATTTATCCAAAGAATATGAGAACTCCTATTTGATAAGATATGTGCACTCCTTTGTTCATCACAGCATTATTTACAATAGCCAAGATAGGGAAACCCCCAATGTTCTTTACTACTGTTGCTACAACTAAGGGACAAATTAATCCTTTTGATTTTCCCAAGTTTGAACTTGAAAGGGTTTGATTTTTAGCTTAGTCGCTTATGATTTACTTATGGATTCAACTTTTACAGGGTCCTGGGATCTGAGCACCATGAAATGGCCCAAAATTTTTCTGTCTTTTAACTAGCCCTGTCCTCATAATTATTTCTGGTACTTTCTCAGAAAAATTTCTAGCGGGTGGGAGATTGGAGATACGTTGGCCTGAACAGTTCTTTTTGTATTTGAGCTATCATAGATTCAGTCTTTTGCCTGTCCTCACTGTTAAAACCTGCTGGTTTCTCCTAATCCCTCCCCCTTCCATCTCTGGCAAGTTTGCTTGGAATTTGCAAAGTCAGATTGGAATTTGCTGCTAAGTGTGGAAGCATCTGCGGCTCTTTGCTTGTCTCTCTCTGGAACAGAGTTCATTAAGGCTTCTTAGCTTTTTTGTCACGGTTCTTTGATAGCTTTATAGAAAAGTAATTTTGTTTTTCTTCTTGTTACCATGGAGATGATGGTCTTTTGCACTGTTCTACATCCTAGTCAGAAACAGAACTCCCTCAACAACTTTAAAGCTTTTATTATTTTCTTTCTTTTTACATTTATTGTGCACTTTATTTCTATTATTATTACATTGTAATTTATAATGAAATAATTATACAGTTCACCATAATGCAGAATCAGTGGGAGCCCTGAGCTTGTTTTCCTGCTACTAGATGGTCCCATCTGGGGGTGATGGGAGACAGTGATACCTGACGTGTGTTGCGTATGTCCAGTCTACTCCGTGATCTCGTTTTGGTTGCTGTCACTGCAGAAAACCGTGCTTCACAAGGATAGGACGCTGGAAATGGAAGCAGGCTTTTCAGTGCTTTTGTGGCAATCTCAGGATATTCTGCCTTGACTTTAATCCAGAACGTATAGAGATTTGAAGTTGTCTCAAACATACTCTTAAGGCCACCGTCATTTGTGATCTCAAGCAGTTGATTCTCATCTAGTATGGACAAAATCGATTCACCTGGCTTATTCACAAATGGGTCACGGTTCCATTCCTTCCCAGTTTAGGGGTCTTTTGTGGTTGGGAAGTAATGCTCAAACTCTTTTGAAAGCTGAGATAGGTGAGCAGTTTTGAAGGTTTCATGGCTTTGTTGGATAGCCGGTAGCCACATATTATACAAAGTGGGCCTGGATAATGCGAATCACTTGTTACAATGAATTTAAGTAGGACTTTTGGTATTTTCTTTTGAATGCAGCTTTCTTTTTGTGGGCAGTCTTAGAGTCTTCTGCTGTCTCCTCATTGGGTCTTTCCCCCTTTTCAAAGAAGCTCTCCAGGGACATTTGTTTTTCACTCATTTTGGCTAGGGTTAGCTTGTGGGCTTACCAAAACTGACTGAGACAAGTGCGCGCTGTGGGAAAGAGGCGCGGACGGAGGTGGTAAATAAAATAATGGGCAGGCTACACATGGACTAAAGTAAGTGTCGGATTCTGACTTAAAGGCTGCCACCAGATGCAGCTGTACAATTGAAGTACATCAACTCACTTGCCACTATAAAGCCTGCCACCAGATGCAGCTTAATTGTCACTTGACACTCACTGATAGGGTTTTTTTTTTTAGCATCTTTATTGGAGTATAATTGCTTTACAATGGTGTGTTAGTTTCTGCTGTATAACAAAGTGAATCAGTCATACATATACATATGTTCCCATATCTCCTCCCTCTTGAGTCTCCCTCCCTCCCACCCTCCCTATCCCACCCCTCTAGGTGGTCACAAAGCACCGAGCTGATCTCCCTGTGCCATGTGGCTGCTTCCCACTAGTAAAGCCTTTATTATTTTCTGATTTTAGACTTTGGGATCAGTTCTGTGATTTATAAGGTTTGCATTACAGGATTCCTTTACATATTAAGCAGAAAGTAGAAGGGTATTGGGCATGTAATTGGAATTTCTGAACTACCAAATCTGTTTATTTATTTTGTGATTCTCCGCATGTTTTTCACAAGGCAGAAAGTGATCGATGGTGAGATATCAAGAGACACAGGCAAAAGACACAAATCCCTTTAAAGTAGGTAAAGGATAAAGGATTTAACAGCGTGGTGATGGCTGTACCAAGTTGGAGACTCAGGAGTATTCTTCCCTTTGGAGGGGCAGTTTCCACAGCCTTAGACAATGACACAGCCCGTATGTGGAGAGGCGCTCCATAGGCAGGCAGGGTTTTTCAGGAAGCTCAACCTGGGTCCCAGAAGAAGGCCAGTCTGCCCCTCTGGCCTTTACGTTCTTGTGACTATACAGAGAAGCACCTGTCACTCTAAGTCTGTGTTATGTGTTTACCTGCTGCTCTGCGGAATCAGGAAAAACTTAAGTAAACCCTGTTGGTTGTCCTGGGGATGTTATGTCCATCTTTTATCACTTGGGGTGCATTTCAATCCTAGCACCCTTCTGGGAACTTACAGCAGGCTGTACGGAATCAGGGATTGCTTTTTATCACTCCTGAGATCTGATTATCCCACATAGAAATGGGCTGAAGGACTTTCGTAAGTCCTATCTTGATACAAGTAAGAAATTTACACTCTCTCAGCATCTAATTGTACATATTAAATACGTGAAGTTTTGTGTACCTCATAAAGCTGCAGGAAATAAACTCTATCAACATCAGATTTCTCACAAATAAAGTGGACTTAATAATAATAAACTCACTGCTAGTGATGGTAACGATAATAGATGAACTTGCCTTGAAAAATGTAGAGTCCTAGTCATATTGAGATGGGAAGAGATTTCATAGGGCTTTTGGATTTGGGTGTGACACAGTGATTGTGTGACCCATTTGTAAACCGTCTCATGTAAAAAAGGTTTTAGGTGATTGTAGTAATAGATTTGGCTGTTTCAGGTTCTGAGATGTAGGGAAAGTTCCTCTCCATTCACAAGGAGACACTGAGTATAAGGGATGGAGAAGCAAATGCAAAGAGAGAAAGGGGAGAAATTTGATTTGGTCCATATTTGGCCAAAGTTTTTGATGTGTTATGGTGTTTTACTTTATGCCTTAAGTAATTGGAAACTATAGAAGGATTTTAAGAGCGGAGTTTTATATTCTCTATTTTTTTCCTGAGACTGTACTCTTCTCATTTGTCTTGTACCTGTGCCACATCTATTCTTTCTGCATCTTTCAGTAAAACATTTTAGAGCTAAATTAACTAGGTTTAAATTATGTTTAATATTGACAAATGTTTAATATTGCTCTTGCTTGAGATTTGTATATTTACAAATCTATAATCCGTCTTCAAATCGTTATTTTCTAAAGTCGCATTGAAATGCATCGGTTTGGAAGGAAGACATACGAATAGCCAAAAGGTATATGAAAAGATGCTCAACATCACCAGTAATCAGGGAAATGCAAATCAAAACCACAATGAGGTATCATCTCACACCTATCAGGATGGCTATAATTTAAAAGAAACAGGGGGGACGCCGTCAGAACAGCCATCTTGTGGGAGCGAAACCAGCCTCTGCCTCGGGGTAGCCGCTGCGCCGGCCGCCCAGGGTTTCTCTAGCCGGTGCTGTTCCCACGGGTCTACAGCGTGGAGCATATCCCTGCAAACTTCTTCAAGGGCCTTTTTGGCAGAAAAGAAGCGTGCGTTCTCAGGGTGGGCCTAGATGCTGCGGGAAGGACCACCATCCTGCCCAGACTGAAGCTGGTGAAATCGTGACCGCCATTCCCGCTCGAGGCTTCAACGTGGAAACCGTGGAATACAAGAACATCAGCTTCACTGTGTGGGGCGTGGGCGGCCAGGACAAGATCCGGCCTCTGTGGCGCCACTACTTGCAGAACACACGAGGTCTCATGTTCGTGGCTGACAGCACGGACAGAGAGCGTGTGAATGAGGCCCGAGAGGAACTTATGAGGATGCTGGCAGGAGACGCGCTCAGTTTGCCGACAAACAGGACCTCCCCAGTGCCATGAATGCAGCTGAAATCACAAACAAGCTGGGTCTGCGCTCTCTGTGCAACAGGAACTGGTACATTCAGGCCACCTGTGCCGCCAGCGGGGACGGGCTCTATGAGGGACTGGACTGGCCAGCTCCAGAACCAGAAGTGAGCTGTACCCACCTGGCTTTCCCTCTCGCTCCCTCCTTCTACCCTCGCTTTACTCTCATGTGGCAAACGTGCCCCTGGGGTGTGAGTGCCAGAAGCTGCCTCCACGGTCGGTCACCGTGTGCTTCACCATGCGGTAAAAGTGCAGACGCAGCCTGCACCTGGGTGTTGATATAATGTAAATAGTTTTTGTTTCCAATGAGGCAGTTTCTGGTACTCCTATGCAATATTACTCAGCTTTTTTTTTTTTTTTTTGCGGTACGCGGGCCTCTCACTGTCGTGGCCTCTCCCGTCGCGGAGCACAGGCTCCGGACGCGCAGGCGCAGCGGCCACGGCTCACGGGCCCAGCCGCTCCGCGGCACGTGGGATCTTCCCGGACCGGGGCACGAACCCGCGTCCCCTGCATCGGCGGGCGGACTCTCAACCACTGCGCCACCAGGGAAGCCCTCAGCTTTTTTTTAATTATAAAAAGATAACCAACCCATCGTTTAGTACTGAGAAGGGATTTTAGGCACACGGGTCCTCCAGGAGTCACTGTGTCAGACAAGCCCGATGCTCCTCCCCTGTGCTTTAGATCTGTATTGAGATCCATTTTGGTGGCTGGTTTTTCACCCAAACTCAGTGCATTTAAAAAAATAGTTACAAATACAAGATAAGGAGGACACGTGAACACACAGAAGGGAGAAATGTGCCTAGTGAGTCCGGTCCACCAGTGGTCTGTTTCCCGTTGGGAACATGGTCACAATAGGGTCCCTGTGATCTGCCCTGTCTTGGGTCATCCCACACCCCATAGCGTTTGTGCTTGCATCTGTGCTTACATGGCCATCCAAGAGATGGGCTGGAGGCTGCAGCCACCACTCTCGGACCCCTTGGAGGAACCCCAGCCTTTGCTTGGGTCAGCATGGGCACTTTGGTTGGAACGCTCTGGTTTGCGTGGGAGCCCTGCAGCCTCCTTGCTTACCTGCTCCGGGCTCTCGGGGTCTCACCAGCGGGAGCGCGGGGGGTCATCCTTGAGCCCCAGCCCTTCGGAGCCCCGTCTACATGTGCTTTCACTCCCTCAGCCCGCAACGGTCAGATTTGCCATCGAAAAATGATAACCTCTACTTTTTTTTTTTTTTGTATTTTGATAAACACTGAAGAAGCTGGAGCTGTTAAACTTTATCTTGGGGAAAACCTCAGAACTGGTTTATTTGGTGTTGTGGAACCTCTTACTGCTTTCAAAACACAATTAGTAATCAAGTGTTTTGTATACTTGTTTTCAGTTTTCATTTCGACAAACAAGCACTGTAATTACAGCTATTAGAATAAAATCTCTTAACTAAAAAAATAAAATAAAATAAAAAAGACAGGGGACTTCCCTGGTGGTCCAGTGGCTAAGACTGTGCTCCCAACACAGGGGCCCAGGGTTTGACCCCTGGTCAGGGAATTAGGTCCCACATGTCACGACTAAGAGTTCACATGCCGTAACTAAAAAAGACTCCACAGGCTGCAACTAAAGATTCTGCATGGTGCAACTAAAGATCCCACATGCCAGAAGGAAGATTCTGCACGTGGCAATGAAAATCCTGCGTGCCCAACTAAGACCCGATGCTGCCAAGGAAATAAATAAATATTAAAAAAATATTAAAAAAGGGAAAAACAACAAACAAACCAAAAAACAAAAGATACGTGTTGGGAGAATGAGAAGAGGGAACCTTTGTGCACTACTGCTGGGAATGTAAGTTGGTGCAGCCACTGTGGAAAACAGTATGCAGTTCCTCAAAATAAAGTAGAACTACCCTACGATCCAGCAATACCACTCTGGGTATATGTGAAAAGGAAATTAAATCAGTATTTCGAATGGAGATCTTTACTCTTATGTTCATTGTAGCATTATTCACGATAGCCAAGACATGGAAGCAACCTAAATGCCATCAAAAGATGTATGGCTAAAGAAAATATGGCAAACACATAAAATGAAATGTTATTCAAGCTTTAAAAAGAAGGAAATCCTGCCGTTTGTGACAATATGGATGAACCTGGAGGGCATTGTGCTAAGTGAAATAAGCCAGACAGCAGGAAAAATACTGCATGACGCCACTTACAAGAGGGGAGTAAATCATAGAAGCAGTGAGTTGGAACTGTGGTTGCTAGGGACTGGGGTTAGGGAAAATGGGGAGGTATTAGTCAAAGGGTACAAAATTTCAGTTATACAAGATGAATAAGTCCTAGATATCTACTGTATAACATAGTGTCTATAGTTAACAACACTGTATTATATACTTAAAAATTTGGTAAGAGGATAGATCTTATGTTAAATGTTCTTATCCCCCAAAAAATGATAAGTAAGGAGGGTGTGAGGAAACTTTTGGTGGTGATTCATAGGTTTATGGCATAGATTGTGGTGATGGTTTCATGGGTGTATACTTATCTCCAAACTCATCAAGTCATGTGCATTAAATACGTACAGCGTCTTGTATGTCAATCACACCTCAAAAAAGTGGTTTAAAAATGTGTTTATCTTGCAATCTGCTTTGCAGCATCACCAGATCGACCACCTGTGGAAGTATTTCAAGTGCTCTGGCTTCTGATAAGTTAAACTCTGATATGTATACTAATTCAGGGACTGAAAACAGTAATAACTACATGTTGATTCACAGACATAAATACATGGTTATATAGAGAGGACATTGTTAGACGCGGTCAGTTACTTGGTTAGTCCCTCACCTCCAGGAGGTTCCAATCTATAAGAGACTAATGCGAGCTATAACCTGGGTGAGTCACAAGTGGAGTTGGGGGCTGTTAAGTTTTGCTGCAAATGAATCCTAGGCTATATCTTCATTCTTTTGCAAATGCGTCAAAATCAAAATTGTACAGGACAAAATTTCACAGGCAAGGAAGACTTTATTCAAGGCTGTTGCAAAGAGGAGAAAGGCCAGAACTAACTCTGCTGAAACAAACGGTGGGTGAGTTTTGAATAGCTGGGGAACGGGGGGATCATAGGCTGTCTGTATTTGCTAATGGTCTTTCCCAAGGGAAAAGTAAACTTTCTCTTATCTTCATGACAGAAGGCAGTTTTACAACTTGGGGCGAAGTGCTCATGGAAATTGGGCTCCTACCCTACCACGGAAACTGGGAGACTGGAGGGCTTGATGTTAGTGTTTCAAAGTGATGGCTCCCAGCTCCTGGAGGAAGATATTCCTTGAAGGTACAAGGAGTTAGAGGCTTTTAAAAGGATTTACATATCAAATGGGCAAAGAAAGATTTATGTTTTCTAAAGAAAATCCTCTGAGGAAAGGGAGGTCAGGATCTATCTATAGTCTGGAAGAAGCCTGACTAAAGTTTCTTCAAGCTGGACCTCTTGGTCATCTGCATGCTTGAATGTTTTATGTAAACCACACTGTCGCCACACTTTATGTTAAATCAATGATAAGATTATAACAAAACAGCACTTGATAGAACTTTATGGTTTGCAAAGCCTTTTCTCATATGCCATTTCTTTTTATTTTCACAGCCACCCCATGAAAAGTATAACATCGTTATATCCAATCTCTATATAAGAAACTTGGTTCTCAGCAATATTAAATGAATTAACAGAATCATGTAGCTGGCGAATGGTAAAAGAGGTGTTTTAAGGCATCTGACTCCTGTGCCCTTTCCAATCCATACTTCTTATTTAAGGGAAATCTGTGATAAAATCTGTGTTCTTCTGAAAAACAAAGGAAGCAGTTGGTCTAACATTATATATTTTTTTAAATTCAAGATTTCTGGGACTTCCCTGGTGGTGCAGTGGTTAAGAATCGGCCTGCCAATGCAGGGGACAGAGGTTCAATCCCTGGTCCAGGAAGATCCCACATGCTGTGGAGCAACTAAGCCCGTGCACCACAACTACTGAGCCCGTGTGCCTAGAGCCTGTGCTCTGCAACAAGAGAAGCCACCGCAGTGAGAAGCCCACGCACCGCAACGAAGAGTAGCCCCTGCTCGCCGCAACTAGAGAAAGCCAGAAAGCCTGCGTGCAGCAATGAAGACCCAACGAGCCAAAAATTAAATAAAATTTAAAAAAAAATCAAGATTCCTGTGTTTTATTTCTTTAAATTATATTAATATAATAGAGAAACTTGTAAGATAAGTAGTCATGTCAATTATTAAAAATTAGTTTAATCTGTAAGAGTATTGTTTAGAAAAGGTAACTAATGAAAACCAATTTTTACTTGCCATAAATATCTATAGCTCAATGATTTCTTCTTATGCTCACTAAACATGTTTCCTAGAGTTTTTGAAGTTTCTGTCCTAAAAATATTTTATGGGATAGGCCCTAAAATTTTAGCACAAGCAAAGGAAGATGGAGACTTTTAGTTCAGGTGTGAGTTTTTTTTTTTTGGTGTGGTACGCGGGCCTCTCACTGCTGTGGCCTCTCCTGTTGCGGAGCACAGGCTCCGGACGCGCAGGCGCAGCGGCCACAGCTCACGGGCCCAGCCGCTCCGCGGCACGTGGGATCTTCCTGGACCGGGGCACGAACCCGTGTCCCCTGCATCGGCAGGCAGACTCTCAACCACTGCGCCACCAGGGAAGCCCTCAGGTGTGAGTTTTGATTTCATGAGCTATTTAACGGCTTCCAAATGGAATTTCTCAATGGCCAGAATCAAATACGAAGGTTTTCTTTGTCATGGTTTCAACTTAATTTGAATATGATTTGGATGAGGGAGAGAAGGCCTTGTCTAAACAGTACTCTCTAGACCCTCTTGATGCATTGGCATCAGTTTTCTAAGTGTCTCCTTGTTCACTGGCAGTGCCAGGTCACTCCCTATACACTGTAGTCATGGCCTCCACAGCCCTGCTCCCCTTTCTGTGTTGAGCATGTTCTCACTTGAGATCTTCTACTAGTCCTTTATACCTACTCCTCCTCATTCTTCTCTTTTGAAATTTATTGCAGTTTTGATTTCCTTCCATGGTAATGGGTTATCTTTTATGACTGTGCAGGTAAGTGCTTTCATGTGGAGAAACTTCAGCGTTCCTGTTGGTCTCCAGATAATAGCTTAGAAGCGCTATTCATGGAGGTTCTTAACTATGTCAGTAGTGCAGGACACCTTGTCATCTATTTTACAGGGTCTGATGGTGTTTTCAGTTCCTGCTATACAGGTTTGGAATGTTACTGAGGCAAACAGCTCTGCAAGCTTTGCAATTAGGTACAGAAGAGGATGGCATCTATCCTTACAAAGGTTGGTTGAAAAGGGAGGATGGGGCAGGTTCATTATGTACAGTTTTCTGGTTTCATTATGAGGATAAACATTTGGAGCTGAAAGGTATCATCTAGTGGCTCCGTTGCAGTGGTGCTCAACTGGGGCCGATTTCTCTCTCCCTCTGAGACACTTGGCAATGTCTTGAGTCACAACTGAAGGGGTCATATTACTGGCATCTAATAGGTAGAAGCCAGGGATGCTGGAAAACATCCCTCCATGCACAAGAAACCCACCACCTCCAACAGAGTTATCCAGTCCAAAGTATCAAGTTCCACGGTTTAGAAACCTTGCATATCAGCTCTATTTTTTTTTTTTTTTTTTTTTTTTTTTCAGTACGCAGGCCTCTCACTGTTGTGGCCTCTCCCATTGCAGAGCACAGGCTCCGGACGCGCAGGCTCAACGGCCATGGCTCACGGGCCCAGCCGCTCCGCGGCATGTGGGATCTTCCCGGACCGGGGCACGAACCCGCGTCCCCTGCATCGGCAGGCGGATTCTCAACCACTGCGCCACCAGGGAAGCCCATCAGCTCTATTTTAATACTACTGTTTTATTATGCTGTTATAAGTAGTACTCTTCATAGTACTTTTCAGTATCTAATATTTTTCTTGTTTATTTATTTTTCCTGGTGTGTTTCTCCATCTTGCCTGTGTTGGCCACCCCCATTCCTTCATCCCATTGACCAGTAAGATTTTCCTTATCAGATAAAGTACTTATCTCTGTTTCATTAAGGTTTGGTTCTGAGGTTTTGTCTTGTTCTTTTGTTTGGAACATATTCTTTTGTTTCTTCATTTTGCTTGACTCTCTGTTGGTTTCTATGCATTAGATAAAGTAGCCAGACTTAAAGGAGTGGCCTCCTGCAGGAGATGAGCCTGATCATTCAATCCTGCCTCACTCTTGTCTCTCAAACCTTAGTGATTGTCCAAACAGCCTGTTTTATTATTTTTATTTTTTTAAACTTCATCTTTTTTTAAAAAAAAATTTATTTATTTTATTTATTTTTGGCTGCATTGGGTCTTTGTTGCTACAGGCGGGCTTTCTCTAGTTGCGGCGAGCGGGGGCTACTCTTCATTGCAGTGGCTTCTCTTGCTGCGGAGCACGGGCTCCAGAGCGCAGGCTCAGTACTTGTGGCGCACAGGCTTAGTTGCTCCGCGGCATGTGGGACCTTCCCAGACCAGGGATCGAATCTGTGTCCCCTGCACTGGCAGGCGGATTCTTAACCACTGTACCACCAGGGAAGCCCAGCCTCTTTTATTTTTACTGGCTCCTAGTAGATGAGGGTTTGCCAAGACCAGTCTGTGTTACAAAGTGGGGGAATCTCAGTCAGTACCTAGATTCAGGCTGATTGGAAGCCAGATCCTCAGGCAGTAGATTTTAAAATATGCAAATATAAACAGTGCTGTGGGGCTGAAAGCATAGGCCCCATGGCCACCAGAGCCAGGTGATGTAGAAGTGTCCCCTGGAGGCAGCCTCAAAAATCAGGGCACGCTTTGCGATGACCTAGAGGGGTGGGATAGGGCGGGTGGGAGGGAGGCTCCAGAGGGAGGGCATATGGGGATATATGTATACATACAGCTGATTCACTTTGTTGTGCAACAGAAACTAACACAGTATTGTGAAGCAATTATACTCCAATAAAGATTTTTAAAGCAAAACAAAACCCAACCCAGGGCACCAGATGTAAAACTGGGGCACCGATCCAGAGTCTGAAAATAAATGAAAAATTTCAGACATAATTCATAAATTTTAAATTGCACGCCTTTCTGAGTAGCATGATGAAATCTCATGCCCTCCTGCTCTGTCCCACCTGTTATTTACCTAGTAGCCCTCTTGGTTATCAACTCGACTGTTACTGTGTTACTGGATCACACTTGGGTCCGCTAGCCCATGCACGGTAAAGCCAATCTGCTGATACTGGGTTATGGTGAAGGAAAGTGCCCTGTTTACTGTAAAGCACCAGACAAGGAGTCCAGGACAGCTAATGTTCGAAAACACTAGTAGAGATGCTGGCAATTCGGATACGCCAAAGAGAAGCCATAAAGTTCTTCCTTTAAGTGGAAAGGTGAAAGCTCTTGACTTAATAAAGGAAAAAAATAAGTTAAGTGCTGAGGTTGCTAAGATCTAGTAAGAACAAATGTTCTGTCTATGCAATTGTGAAGAAGGAAAAAGAAATTTGTGCTAGTTTTGCTGTCACACCTCAAACTGCCAGAGATACAGCCATAGTGTGTAAGTGCTTAGTTAAAAGACGGAAAAGGTAGTAAATCTGTACAACAAAATATTTAGAGAGAGAGAGAGAGAGAGAGAGACCACATTTATATAATTTTTATTATGGTATATTGTTATAACTGTTGTATTTTATTATTAGTTACTGTTGTTAACCTCTTACTGTAACTAATTTATAAGTTAAACTTTATCAGAGGTACATATGTGTAGGAAAAACTTTATACCTAGTGTCTAGAACTATCCTTGATTTCAGGCATCCACTGGAAGGGGGGAGGTCTTAAAACAGGGGTCCCCAACCCCCGGGCTGTGATACAGGTCCACAGCCTATTACGAACTGGGCCGCACAGGAGGTGAGCAACGGGTGAGTGGGTGAAGCTTCATCTGCCGCTGCCCGTGGCTCCCCATCGCTGGCTTGACTGCCTGAACGATTCCTCCCCCGGAATCCGTGGAAAAATGGTTTTCCACAAAACCAGTCCCTGGTGCCAAGAAGGTTGGGGACTGGTGTCTTAAAACATATCCTCCACAAATAAGGGGGATCTACTTATTTCCTTCGATATCCAATATTTTTTCATGCTCTGTAATGGAATTCATTTTAAACTGCACTTGTAGTTTTTTTGGTGTTGGTGTATGAAAATACAATTTTTGTCTATTGATCTATCCAGAGACCTACCTAGCTAAAATAATTTACTAATTCTATTAGTTTGTATGTAGATTCTTTTGACTATTTTAAAATATTCTCGTAAACTGTAAATAATAAAAGTTTTACTTCAAAAAAAACCCCCCCAAAACCCCCAAACAAACGGGGCATCAGATATAAAGCTGATGACACCTGACATGTTACTTCTGTAAACCTGTGACCTGCCATACAACTGAGGCACTTGATGTAAACCCCAGGGGCACCTGACGTAAAACTGGTGCCTCACGTAAAGCCGGCGCCTGACGTAAAACTGGGCGCCTGACGTAAAACTGGCGCCTGACGTAAGCCCGGGCGCCTGATGTAAAACCACGACACCTAATGTATTACCGAGTACCTGACGTAAACCTGGGACCTGATATAATACTGGGGCACTTAATGTAAGCCCCGGCACTTGTCGTAAAACTAGGAGCCTGACATAAAACCGGGCGCCTGTCATAAGCCCTACGCCTGACGTAAGCTCTGCGCCTGACGTAAAAGCGGGCGCCTGACGTAAACCCGGTGCCTGACGTAAAGCTGGCATCTGAGGTAAAACCGGGTACCTGGTATAAAACCCGGCGCCAGTCGTAAAACTGGGGCACTTGACGTAAATCCAGGGCACCTGACGAGAAGCAGGGGCAACAGTCGTAAAGCGAGGGGAGCAGATGTAAAAGCCAGCACCTTGTGTCAAACCGGGCACCTGATGTAAACCTGGGCACCAGACTCCCCAGGCGCCTGACATAATGCTGGGGCACCAGAGGTAAAACCGAGCGTCTGACATAAAACTGGGGCACTTGACGTAAAACTGGGTACCTGACACGTGTGAGAACTCCCTCCTGGGCGATCCTGGCCCTGGAAGGAGGGCACAGAGTTGCTGCCTGCCAGTCTCCTTCGGAGAGAACACCAGCAGTCTCCGAAATGTGTTAAATCAGAGGCCTGCCCCTCAGGCCGATGCTTCAGGACCAGCAGACAGAGCCCCTCCCCGCGCCGCTGGAGGCGGCTTCCACGCTAGACCCAGGGCTGGTGAGTCTGAGCGCGGCCCTTCCAGAGCTGTCTCTCGGATGGCTGTAGGGCAGGTATCGTGAAGTGGTTGGTTTTCAGAGCGAGATGTTTTGGGGGCTCATGTCTCAGGTGCAGGTCTTAAAGGTTGGGGGTGTCCCATGTGGGGTTCAGAGCCTTCACTCCTCAGGGAGAAGCTCAGGGTTGGAGCTCCCTCCCGGGACTGGGGGTTGCCGCTCAGGGGTGCTGCTTGCGGCCCCCCGTGTCTGGCCTCTCCCACCTGCTCCTTTCCTCCTTCGCCTGAGGCGTAGGTGCTGCTCAGCCAGTTTTCAGGTTTTTTTTTTTTTTTTTTCAAGAGGACATTGTACCCTATGTAGCTGCAGGTTTGGTGTGTAGGTCACCGTCTTGGACTGGAATCTCTGAACGTTCTGTGTTCCGCTGCAGTTATTTCTTTTAACAGGAAACTGAAGCCAAAAGTGGGCCAAAAGATTGTAGTACAACACAGGGGCATTGGTATCAAGCTATTGGCATCTTGATTTACAGAGCAGCGTCCCATCCTGCTGGTGTTTTGACTCACTTTAAGGACGACAGTTTCGTCCACTGGTTTGTGTTTAAACACAGAAATGAAGGGAAACGGGCATCTTCTCTTCTGTATCCCTAATGTTTCAAGAGAACCTCATATTTCTTAGATTTTCCTGATAGCATTAAATTAGACGCCTGATACAAGAGAACTATGCCTGATTCTCCGGTTTATTTCTCTGGAACACGTCACGTCCTCTCGGTGATAGAAAGAAATAACTTCAGGAAAAGACTTCGTAGCAACCGTAGAGTATGTAAATATTTATTCTCAGGGAGTCTAGATAAATTGCCGTAAGAAATTTATAGAAATGGTTTATATATATCTCACAATTTCGTTTGTCTTTTTCACTTTAATTAGGCATCATCTCTGCTAATAAGCCTTTGCTTGACTTAGACTTTTGGTGACCCCCTACTTCATGGTGAATTCCTGGGATTTCGCTAATGTCCGTCTTAATTACCACTCCTAGGAAACCTGGTTTTGTTTTTTCTTCTCCTGTGGTGTCTGTAATCAGAAGGGGTTGGTAGCAATTGGCTATCTCTTTTGGAATCAGTCAGTTGGATACAACTTAATACTTTCTAGAAACAGAGCAGAAATATTGTACCATGGGCTGCAACCACCGTTTTGGATAAAATCTTTCAGTTTTAATTTGCACATATTTTATATTAAATTTGCTTAGTGTTCTGTGACTTTAAGGAATTTTCATTCTTAATCTTTAGAGCACCCTTTTTAGGTATGTAGGGAAATGTATTCCTAATCCAGTATGCTTTCTCCTGCATCATACAAATTTATCTCTGAATAGCCCCAACAAGACCGTAAGCTTTTGTAAGGCTGGAAGAACATTTTATACTTATTTGTATCACATCGGTGCCCTTAATAGGAAAAAGTAAATGTGTTTTTGTTGATTTATCCATTGTAAAAAATTAATGCAGGGGAACTCGAAATACCTAGAAGGCATGCCAGATTTGGCAAACTCTTTTAGGATTAAGCAACTTCTACATTTTAAGGACCCCAATCAATCAGTTCTCAATGTGTGTTTAAAGATGTGAAATCCAGAGAGTTGTTATGAAATTCAAGTCTCTCCGTGCCTGGTTAAAATTCAGCTTTTTTTCATTTTGTGAAAACTGGTCTGTTCCTTATAATGTTGAAGATAAAATTACAGAGAAATCATCTTGTTATTTACAAATGTAAATGAATGCAAGAATTGGCTGTCAGCTAGACTCTCCAGGAATCGCTTTATTATTACTTTAAAAATTTTATAAAAATATATAAACGTATGAAGGTCTGGACAGTCCATCTGGAAATAACAAGCAAAATAACAATGCTGTTAGTTTTTTCATTACTATCCAGCATTTTTGAATAGATAAAATTTTTAGCCACTTAAAATATTTCATTTACTGTGATTGGGAGTCAGCACAATGTTGAAGGTCATTGGAATAAGATGACATGGATCTGAATCCTGACTGTGTTATTGAGCATTTGTCCCAGTCACTGCAGTGAGTGATTATTATACCTGTTTCACATGATATTTATACAAATTAATTGAGATGATATCATCGCACCTTGTCAATTGAAAGGCATTGCAAAATGTTAGCTATTATTTGTTGGAAGTTTTGTGGAATGGTCAACAATGTTTTGTGTGACAAATTACCCCAAAACTTAGTGGTTTGGAAAAAATACACCATTTTATTTGCTCATATTTTTGTGGCTCAGGAATTTGGAAATGGCTTGACGAGCCATTGTTTGGGGTCTGTTGTGCTGCTGTGATCAGATGTTGTTTGTGGCTCCAGTCATCTAAAGGTTTGGCTGGCAGGACATCCAAGATGGCTCATTCACGTGACTGGGAGTTGAAGCTGGTGGTTAGCTGGAACCATAGCTGGTACGGTGAGTAAAAGCTTCATTCCTCACCTTCTCCAGTATGGTGGTCTCAGGGCAGCGATTTATTGTATGAAGGCTGTATTCCCCTAGAGAGTGAGTGTTCCAAGAGAACCAGTTGGAAGCTGCATTGTCTTTCCTTGTCTAGCTTTGGAAGTCATGCAGCATCACTTCCCCTGCATCTCATTGGTTACAACAAGTCACTAATATTTAAGGAGGGGGGGATATATGCCCATCTGTCTATGGGAGGAATAGCAGTGATATTGTAGACATGTCTTAAAACATTTCTCGTCATTAGAAAATTCAGGGTAGAGAGAGAAATTAAAGGGGCATATTTTGGAAAATAAATTAGACCACATATTTACTAATCTTTTTTTAAAAAATAAATTTATTTTTTTAATTTTTGGCCGCATTGGGTGTTCGTTGCTGTGCGTGGGCTTTCTCTAGTTGCGGCGAGTGGGGGCTATTCTTCGTTGTGGTGCGAGGGCTTCTCATTGCAGTGGCTTCTCTTGCTGCGGAGCATAGGCTCTAGACATACGGGCTTCAGTAGTTGTGCACGCGAGCTCAGTAGTTGTGCATGCGAGCTCAGTGGTTGTGGCTCATGGGCTCTAGAGTGCAGGCTCCATCGTTGTGGCGCATGGGCTCAGTTGCTCTGAGGCATGTGGTATCTTCCCGGACCAGGGCTTGAACCTGTGTCCCCTGCACTGGCAGGCTGATTCTGAACCACTGTGCCACCAGGGAAGTCCCTACAAATCCATTTAAGAATATTTACCTTTTCCTAAATATATTTTGTACCAACATCATTATTTTGGTGGTTTGGTGGTAATTGGGGGCAGGTGGTTTCCCAATTTTTACAGAGGTGTATCAGGCTGTGGATGAAATTTCTCTATGTTCTGTTACATGAGGAGAAGACCTGTCCCTCAATATCTTCTTCTTCACTTAAGAGGATGCACAGTATCTTCCTCTACATGTCATTTGATTCATTTATTTTAACTGGTGGCTTTGCTATCTTCAGGAATCCTCTAATCAATAGGCAAATATTCCTAACCTTTCAGCAGTTTAATAACCTTATGGCTTGATGCTATTATTAGCGTGTATTCCTTTCAGAGGCCAATTATCCCAGCAGATGATTAGGTTTTATCTAAGGCATCCCAGGTGGGGATTTTCCCAGCCTGCTTTGTGGTGATCCCCTAGGTACCTCACAATCACATCTTCTCTGTCTGGTGCTTCTGTAAGCTACTGTCAGGTGCAGCTTACTCTTCCAGAGAAGGTTAAGCTTATTTGCATCCATATGTGCTTTGTCATGTAGAAGGATTGGCAGGGAAAATTGCTGGTTGTATAATTTCTTGCCCCAAGGTGGGGCCAAATCTCTCACTGTGAAGTCCAGTGGGCATATTTTGAGTACTGACTGCCAAAGAGAGGGCTCTGCTGTTGCATTGTTCTCAGCAAAAAGCACGTCTTATCTGTAGGAGCCTCAGAACTTCCAGAATTGGGTTAAGGAAGTTGAAAGAAGTAATGGTTCTTGGGAGAAACGTGTGTTTCATGTGTCAACATGTGTGTTTCATAGACGACCCAGGCGAATACAGCTAGCATGTCTTCCAGTGACATGCATCTGGGGAGTGATGTTTTTGTGATGTTGTTATTGCCGTTGCATTAAATCCATATCCTTTAGTCAGCCCCTTTGTTAGAGCTTTTCTGACACTTGAGAGCCCTTCCCACTGGGATCCATGTGGTAGTAGGTTCTCATGGCATCTCAGAAGCCACACAGCTACTGCCGTGAGCTGGCTGGGAAAATTTCTACAATATTTGGCCAGAAGGGAGAGATTTCAGAATGTGGCTGCTATCACAAAGCAATGTATGGTGTTGGTTACCTTATATTAATTACCAAAATGTTCGTAATGACCAATCTCTAACATCACATACTACGGCAAAAAGTTGATTCCTGTGGCAGAAAGGGTTCAGGCATAAGGCAGTATCTGGTTTGATTTCAAATTTGTCTAGTTTCTGCATGTGGGACCTAGGACAACTCATGCAATAGCTCTAAGACTTGGTGTCTCCAACTGTTAATTGGAGACGATATTAGTAATTTGAGGGACCACTGTCAACATTTAATGAAGTGCAGTGCTCAGTGGTCAAATGAATGCTGGTAAATCAACCAACCATATGATCACATGATCCCAGATTGTGTCAGATGATGAAGTGTGGTTGGAAATGACCATTATTATTTGATTCAGTAGAAATATTTATTTTCATTTAAATCCTTGTTGCTTGGACTAAATAAAGTTAACTATTTCATGTTTTAAACATAAAAGTAACTGATCTGAGAGTAATTTGTATTCCTTATTGGATTAGTCAGAAGTTGGTTAGCAGAAAGGAAATTATTCTAGGTATTTCAAACTGGAAGGGAATTAATACAGGGGATTAGGAGGTTTTAAAATGAATGGAAGTGTTGGCGGAGAAAATATTTTTCGTAAGTTCAGGAATTTCAAGATGCCTCTGCCAGTGCATCCATTTACCTTCATCCCTGAAGTTGGTGATATGTAGGAGAATTTTCTGAAAGGTTTGATAAGCTGTCACATCTGCCTTTTGCTGAAACCCCCACTCTGCCCACCTTAGCTTCGTGAAAATTATTGGCTGTTTCTTGTTCACCTTCCAAATTTCTGTGGAATGCCCCTTGCTTTGGTTCAAAGGACAAAGAAGTTGATAAACATTGTTTGGAAAAATTTTGTACATGGATCATTATCTGTTTGAAAATGACTTTGTAAGCTTGAACATTCTGTATTACGGATGTTCTTCTAAAAAAACAGCCCTTTGTACCGTGAGGTTCAGCCTTTAGAATAATTCAACAGGGAAATAGTAAAATGATTAAAAAGAATATACAGGTGGATGCAAAATCACTTTTAATTACATACTCTCCAAATTACTGCTTTGTAGTTGACGGTGGCTACCATCCAAAGCTTTGTTTGGGGTGGGGTTGCTGAGGGAGCACGATGTGATCACAAGGTCAAGTTGCTGATCTCTTCTGAAGGGGTGATTCTCCAGATCTATAGTTGTGGGGCTTCACTTTTATAGAAAAGTAGTTGGATAATCAGCTTTGAGATAATTACACAAATCCAGAAGACATGTGAACTACTTCTCAATCCATGTTGATAGTTTGATTAATTCACAATGTGGTACATTTAATCTGTAATAGAGTGAGAACATCCATTAAAAAAATTCTACCACTTAGGAAGTGCTCATTTTTCCACTTAGGAAGTGTTCTCTGTATATGGGGAGCCAGGGAGCAAGGTATAGAATGGATAGATATTCTCTTTGCATTGACTTCATGGTAGGTCAGTGCCCCTAACCCCTGTGTTGTTCAAGGGTCAAGTGTATATTGTCTGTAGATTCTCACGTTATTAAAGAAAATAAGTTTGAAACACTACTGTAGCATATATATAGCTTTCATTTGAGAGTTTATTGGGCAGTTACTGTATTTTTAAATGTAATCTGTATTTTAAATATGACAGATTTTGGGTTCATGCGAACTGCTTAAGATTACATTTAGCAAAGGTGTCCACTTGCCTTTGGTGTCCATAAAAGAAAAGAACCAAAACATCAGCTAATGGGGCATTTGTGATATACATAAGGTGTTGAGTGCTTGTGAGAAGGAGTAATGTTGAGGGAGAAATAGAGGAAAAGGGAACGAGTGGTCTTTACTCTCCCCCTAATCTTCTTTGGAAAGCATTGCATTTTCACCTTCATTCGGCTTCCCTGCATTTGTGTACATGTTTGTTTTTCCTACTAAATTATAGTATCCTTGAAGGAAGACTTAATTCATCTTTTTTCCCTCAAAGCACCTAGCAGTTCTCCTTGAACAATTTCAATAGCTCAGGAGCAGGAGGTAACTTAATGATTTGCTGTACTTAATGTACATGATGAACATGCTTTGTAAACCACCACTGTTAGTGACAACATTAGGCTCTCATGGAAATCATCTAGATAATTAGGTCATCCTGATACTCTCAGTGGGTTGAATGGTGACCTGCAAAAAGCTGTCCGAGAACTAATTCCCAGAAACTGGGAATGTGGTCCTATTTGGAAAAAGAGTCTTTGCAGATGTAATTAAGCTAAGGATCATGAGATTAAGAGGTCATTCTGGATTATCCAGGTGGTCTCTAAATGCAGTGGTAAATTTCTTGTAAGAAACACCTGTGAGAGAGATTCGACAGAGAAACAGGGAGGAGGGGAGGAGGCATTGTGACCAGGAAGACAGAGACTAGAGTGATACAGCCACAAGCCGTGGAAGAACATTGTTGGCAGTCATCAGAAGCTAGGAGAGACATGGAATGCATTATCCACGTAGAGCCTCCGGAGGGAATCCAGCCCTGCTGGCACCTTGATTTCAGACTTTTGGGCTGTAGAACTGTGAGAGAAGATATTTCTGTTAAGTTACCAGGTTTGTAGTAATTTGTTGCTACTGCCCTAGGAAACTAATACAACTTAGCTCTGGACAATCCCCCAGAGACCACCCTCCCTGTATCTGGAGAACCTGGGTTGTTAAGTGGAGCCCCTGACTACCTGATGTTCCTTTATTAAATGCTTCACAACCCCAGGCTGGAGGGCTCCTCCCCAGCATAGATTCTGGGGATAGAGGGAACGTATCTTCACTTAAAAAAAGAAACCAGTAGCTGCTACACTATCCAGAGAAAGTTGAGGGTAAGGGAAGGGAAGTACTGCTCTCACAACCTCCTGCTTTTTGAACAGTCTTCTAGAACCCTACTTTCATTGCCTTTTGAAATTTAATCCCTGTAGAGAGATAAGGTGCTCTTAGACAACAGAGACTTTCAAGATAACATCTGAACACATTTATGACAGTGCAACAGACAAGAAAATCATAGGGAAGGAAGTATTTGTATGTAGACAGATGCTTCTTGGAGGAAGTAAGTTTAGAGCCGGACTGTGAAAAAAAATAGAGGGTTTGAGTAAGTGGCTAGTGGAAAGGAAGGTATTTTAGGTGGCAACACAGAAGAAAGAATAAGCAGAAGAGATGAAAACTAGTGTTGCTTGAAGGAAAGATCATCAGAACCACATTGAATGCTAACTAGGGTGTTCAGTTGCCATTGGAAGAATTTGGGTTTTTTAATCTAGAGGTCCGTTGTGGTTTGGTCGGCAAGGTAAGCCTCTTTTGCGAGGCTGCAAGCCTTTCAGGAGTTATCACTGGTGGGGTGGGTGATGCTGTAGGCCCCCTACAAGTTTCCTCCCTCAGCAAATCTTTCTGACTTCTCCAGTCAAGCATAAGTGCCCTTTTCTCTGCTCCATGCATAACTTGAACACTGCTGTGGAGTATCCCTCCTACCCCCATGTGGTTTGGATTCCTCCTAACTCTAAAAGGCCCCCAAGGGAAATGTATTCCCAGTATCTAGCACTGGACCTAGCTTCCAGTAGGTACTCCAATACCATTTCTTCTAAACTCAGTGATTTTCAGGGGTGACTCCTATAGAGGATTCAAGACCTGAATTCCAGCTCTTATAGCTGTTGTCTTCTCACAGCCAGGAGCTGTACAAAAGGATTTTTAAAATTAAATAAATAATTAATTAAGTGTTTGGCTGCGTTGGGTCTTCGTTGCTGCGCGCTGGCTTTTCTCTAGTTGCGGCGAGCGGGGCCTGCTCTTTGTTGTGGTGCTCGGGCTTCTCTTGTTGCGGAGCATGGGCTCTAGGTGCGCGGGCCTCAGTAGTTGTGGCTCGTGGGCTCTAGAGCACAGGCTTAGTAGTTGTGGCACACAGGCTTAGTTGCTCCACGGCATGTGGGATCTTCCCGGACCAGGGATTGAACACGTGTCCCTCCATTGGCAGGCGGATTCTTAACCACTGCACCACCAGGGAGGTCCCCAAAAGGGTTTTTAAAAAAAGTGATTTTCACATTTGGGCAACATGACCATAGTGCCTAATTCAGGAAGACACTCTTTCATGTTTTCAGTCTCTGCACATGGCTTTCCCAAGTAGAAAGCATGTCTTCACTGGGTTAATGTAAAGTTCAGAGAAAATGTGTGGCTAAAGGATGGGGAGTTGCCAGTGTTTGTTGAGGACCTAATAGTGTACTGAACACTACATTTGAGATTGAAAATTCATCAACCAGTACACATTTTGTTTTTTATTTTGTATTTTCTTTCTTGTTTTATATTTTTTGGTCAGTGTCCCAATACACTTTATATTTGTTGACATTTCTGTATATATTATACTTCAATAGAGCATTTCACTTAATAAAAACGAATATGAACCTGATGCTATGTGTAGCCTATTGTTATTGATCTCAAAATAATTGGACAAAATAGTTTACAATTCCTTATACTTACATTACATTACTTTTAGTAATTGGATGAAAAAAAATATTTGAAAGAAATTGAAGGGCAAAAAGCAATATAATGTGATTTAATTACCTTTTAATCAAAGTAATTGATTAAGATTATTCCCAGATCAGGAGAGAGAGCTCTTTTCATGATAAGATTCCTGCAAAGTGTTAATGACTACCAAAAAAAAAATTCCAAAGTGTTTAAGACAACATGATTTGACGGGTTTTGGAGAGATGAAAAACATTCTTTTACAAAAGAGAAAATAATTCAGAGTAATCTTAAGATAGTAGACTTGCATACCTAGTTTGTAATGGCAATTTGATTTAGATTGAGTATAGTACTTATTAATGGAATAAATATTTGCTATGCAAAAGAAAGTACATCAAATGGAAGGGAATGAGATATCAACTTTGTTTTAAATTAATCCTAAGATATTTGAGGGAAGGATAATTAGCAGTTAGACTTGAAGATATGGAAGCAATATGACAAAGCCAAAATAAGTAAGCAATAAACTAAATGATAGTAGAATGTTTCCTAAAATAATCACCTGCATATATTGCTTTCTGGAGAGACAAAGCAAATAAAACAAAATCCCAGATGCCTTCATTCAATATATATTCAAGTCATAAAACCTTAAAATCTGGCTTAAAGGTCATAAACCTTTGTAAAGTGTGGCTTAAGAAATGTTATTAAAAACCAAGCAGTTGCTGAAAGAATTATGCGGAAATTAAAAAAAAATCCTTGAGAATTCCCTTTAGACCTCTCAGAAATATACAAGCATACACACAGACACACGTATATATATGAAAGTGAACTGTGTGTGAAATAACAGAGAAGATATTTAAAGGGCCATAACTATTTGTTAGAATGTAAATGTAACGAGTATTACAAATATCTCAAATTACCCGTGTGTAGGACTACCTAAGCACTCCACATCCCCTGTGTCTGCTTGTGATAAGGCATTCACGTGTAGACAGTCAAGGCTTTTGCTTAGCATCTCTATAAAATAAAATTACCAGGTTTTCTTGAGCCTTTTACACATTTAATCTGAATATTCCCAGTGACTAAGATGTGTATGAATGAATTAGTTAAACTGTGTAAGTGCAGGACAGTTCTGGCTATCACATTCAGAATCTTCACCTATAAGATATTTTAGGAGAACACTACTTTTATCATATTTTCTTTCTGTTATTTATTTGAAGAAAAAAGAGAAAGAGGAGGAGGCGGAGGTGGAGGAGAAGCAAGAGGAGGTGGAGGAGGAGAAGGAGGAGAGGGAGAGGGAGGGAAAGCAAGAGAACAGCAAGAGAACTAGTCCAGTCTGGTTGAAAAATGTAGATTCCTGGGCTCCATGTCCAGCTTCCTGAATTAATAAAAATCTTTTTGGTGGTTCTAATCATCAGCAGAGTTGGGGGATAACTGGGTTAGAGAATACTGAGATTGTCCATAGGTTGATCCTCTGGGCCCTAGTCTACAAGGGTCATATCAAGTGTTAACGAGATTGTGTACTGGTGTCCCCCACAGTGCTTTCCATGCCTCACTCCAAAAGAACGAGGAGCATGGGAATCTCAGACCCATGGTCAGGACATTTGGGGGAATATTTTGGAATAGAGAGGGCTTCCTCGGGTCCTAAAATTATAACAAACTCATGGAGGACAAGAAATGTGTCTTTTCCAACTCTACCTCTTGTGTTCACCAGGGTACCTAGTGTGAAATACCTGATAGTAAATGTACTGATTTTGATGCATTATGCAGGCTTTGTGGGTGGCACCCAAGGCTAAATTCTTGTAGAGAGCTTGATTCGTTATTACTGTTGCCGATAAGAAGCCCATGATGCAGGAATTAGAATTATTTATTTATTAAAGATTATTTATTTATTTATTTGTTTTTGGCTGCGTTGGGTCTTCGTTGCTGCGCGGCAAGCAGGGGTTACTCTTCGTTGGTGCGCGGGCTTCTCATTGCGGTGGCTTCTCTTGTTGCGGAGCTCGAGCTCTAGGCACGTGAGCTTCAGTAGTTGTGGCATGTGGGCTCAGTACTTGTGGCTCTTGGACTCTCGAGTGCAGGCTCAGTAGTTGTGGCGCACGGGCTTAGTTGCTCTACGGCATGTGGAGTCTTCCTGGACCAGGGCTCGAACCCATGTCCTCTGCATTGGCAGGCGAATTCTTAACCACTGCGCCAGCAGGGAAGTCTAGGAATTAGATTTAAAATAAATCCATCTACACTGTAAGAGCATTGGTTGAAGGGAGTGACTATTTCTATTATGCCCTCACTGGAACATACAAACTTAATGGTTTCACAAGGAAGAGAGAAGTGGAAATGTCAAATGTAGGAAAACAGGAAAATACAATTACCTTGTCAGCTTCCCTAATACTGATTGTGGGTGGGTAGCAAACAATGGCTAATATCTCAAATTCAGGAGAAATTAAACCATATCTTTCAGTAGAATCAAACAGGAGATATCTACATGGTCAGATATGTAGCTTAAAAGAAAAATTTTTCTGTTCAATTTTAATTAAAATAAAACAAATTTATCTGAGAGAGGGCTCTCACAGAAACAATCACAAAGTAAATTTCTCAAGGAAATGTGGTAATCTTGAAATGTCTTATTTGTTCAAAAAAGAATTGAAATTTTAGTCCACCTCTATGAGAAATTACAATATGATTCAAGTGTTTTAATATGCTTGAATTAAAGGATTCATATTGCTGTGACCAGTTTTTATTTAGGACTTTATTAAATACTCTGTAATGTAAACAGGGAATAATCTCAGTTTGAGTGTTGTGGTTGCCATAAGGGTACAGCAAAAGGATTCATAGAAATTTTTGTATTTCACAAGAGTAATTTTGGGACCCCATACCTTTGTGCAAAAAGTGGTAGGTACTAGCCTGTACAGTATTTTTTGTACCTTGTACCATATGGCAAGACATCTGATTTAGAGTCCAAGAGTGTTACATTTTAGACATGGTAGCCTAGTGTATAAACACATTGTTTCCATAAATTTCACACTGCCTTGTTATTCTGGCACCTGCTGTTCCAAGAAAGAGGAAAGCTGAAAGAAATAAAACTCAGCACAAAATAGAGCAGCACTTGAATGGCGACTGCTGGGATGTACAAAGAGGAGACACAAAATAGGAAGACAAGATGCGTTTTTTTTAAAGGTGGGGTAAGATCTTATTTTCAATAGAATATTATTGTATTTAACTGAGAAACAATTGAAGTGAACAAGGTGAAGTGAAATTTGAGAGGAAAACAAAAGGGCTTTAATTGATTTTAGCTCACAGACTCTTAGAGCTGGAGTGGATTTTATAGAATCCCAATCTTGTCATTTTACAGCTAAGGAAAGTAAGGCTCAGAGAGGTTGGTGCCTGAAATTCACATGGTTCACATGATTGCTGGTGGAATTCTTTCTGGAACTGTAATTTCTTTTATAAACTAAATGCCCACTTATAAGTAAAATGCCCACTTCACTTGTTTATATCCGTATTTTTTTCCATTCCTAGAGGAAACATGAAAGCATAATATTCACAAAACGTTCTAGTGATTTTGGATGAGTGACATGCTGGAAATCAGAGCTCTTCCTTGAGCAACAAGTGGTTTGTCTAAGCGGACACTGAGGCTCCAATCCTTAGCCCCTGTGGGGAGAGGGCTGTGTCCTGTGGCCACAGCCCTGGTAGCAGGGACATGGGAAACTGCTGGGCTCCCTGAAGACTTCACTATCCTACTCCTCCGCCATCTTACAGGCATAGAATCTAAGGGCCTCCCTGGGATGCTGGAGATTCTTGCAGTATAAACTGGTAGTAGAAACCCTTCTGAAAATGTTCCTGAGAGTGAGAGGTTGCAGATTCTGACTAGCTGTTCAGCATCCACCTGTGGATCTTGGATTGAGTCCCCGGAGTCGTGGGGCTTCTGTCCCTGGGGTGGCTGAGTCACTGAGAAGAACATAGGCTTGGAGTCAGAACATCCTGGGTTTGAATTTTTTTTTTTTTTGCGGTACGCGGGCCTCTCACTGTTGTGGCTTCTCCTGTTGCAGAGCACAGGCTCCGGACGCACAGGCTCAGCGGCCATGGCTCACGGGCCCAGCCGCTCTGCGGCATGTGGGATCTTCCCGGACCGGGGCACGAACCCGTGTCCCCTGTATCTCAACCACTGCGCCACCAGGGAAGCCCCCTGGGTTTGAATTTTGACTCTGCAAAGGGACCATCTTTGTGACCGTAAACAGACACTGAAATCCCTGGATCTCTATTTATTGTGAGGGAAAACACATCTGGCTTATAAAATTCCCGGTAATGGCCTTCTCTGCCAAACACCGAGGAGTCAAACAGTAAATTTAAATGTTTCCCTCTGAATTTCTGAAGATATTTCTTGACTCAGTGCAGAAAGTGATAGCACTAACTTTTTCTTGGTTATCTAATTTGCAGACTTGGAAGTAAGAGCCCTCAAAATCCTCTTGGATCACTCACATAATGAGATGATAGCAATTTCCTTGAAAACAAAGAACATTAACTATTAGTCACTATATAAATAAGTTTTTAATATTGACTCCACTGATTTTCCCATCCTTCTTTCTAAATATCAATCCTGGCTTGAATGCTGTTTTTAAGATATATAATGGGCTACAACAATTCACAATACTGAGACAAAGAAAGGGGTGGGTGGTGCACAGGCAGAGCTGCAATTCAGCCAGCATGGAGGTCAAGGTTCTGTGGAGGAATGGAGCTTACTGAATTTTAAAAAAACTTTATGGAGATATACTTAATATGCAAAGAGTTGCATGAATTTAAATGTATACATTTGATGAGTTTGGACATATGCATACACCTGTGATAACCATCACCATAAACAAGGTAATAAACATATCTATTAGGTCCAAAAGCACTCTTGTATTCCCTTGCTTTATTATTCTTGGTGGTAAGAACACTTTGTGTGAGATCTACCCTGTTGACAAGTTTTTGAGTGCACAGTACTGTATTGTTAACTATATACTCTAGAGTTTTATGTAAGATGAATAAGTTCTAGAGAGCTGCTGTATAACTTAGTGTTGTATGATTTTTAAAAGTGTGATTTTTCAGTACAGGGTGTTTTGATTAGGTGGGTTGATCCAAGCATAACGTTCTAGGAGGAAAAGAACATTGAGTGTTGTGGCCTCAAATTTTAAAAAAAAAATCACTAACAAAAAATTGGCAAGAACCTTACATAAAAACAACAACTATAACAAAAAAAGAATGTTGCATAGAGTATAAATTACAGCAAAAAAATAATATCTTTTATAGTTTCATTTACATTATAAATGTTTAAAAAGTGATATTAATGTTTCTTGATATTTCCACAGTCCCTTTCTACCAAAGGATAAAAAAATGTACTTTCACGATGTTCATCATTCATTCAGCTTCATTCATTGAACACCTACAATATGGCAGAAACTATTTGACCATATGATGAATAAAATGAGCACTTGAAATGTTTAAGTGAAACATGCTGGTAGGTTAGAGGGAGACAGTAAACAAGCACATAATATGCTTCCAGGCACTGAGAAGTATTTTGAAGGCAGATAGAGAGAGGAGCCCTGGTCTGTTGGAGATAAGCAGGTCAGCAGTGGCCTCCCTAAGGAGGTGACGTTGGGGCAGAGGCCTAAATTAAGTGAAGGAGGGAGCCACCTGGAGTTCCAGGGGAAGAGCATTCCATGCACAAGGAACAACAATGACAACAAAAGGAAGCATTGTTTTTGCAGATATGAAGGAGCACGTCAGGTACCCAGAATAGAAAGAAGGCCAGGTGATCCAAAAAATGGAGAAGGTGAGAGAGTAAGGATAGGAAAAAAACTGTAGGTCATGGGTTTTGTTCTGAATGTAATGGGAAGCTGTGATGGTTAATTTTATGTGTCAACTTTGCTAGTCTGTGGTGCTGAATTGTTTGGCCAAACACTAGTCTAGATGTTGCTGTGAAGGTATTTTTTAGATGGGATTAACATTTAAATCAGTAGACTTTGAGTAAAACAGATTGTTCTCCATAATGCAGGTGGGCCTCATCCAATCAGTTGAAGGCTTTAAGAGAAAAGATGGAGGTTCCCTGAAGAGGAAGGGATTCTTCCTTCACACTGAAACATAGAAATCTGCCTGAGCTTCCAGCCTTCAGACTCAAGACTACAACATCTACAACATCTGTTCTTGCTGGAAATTCCAGCCTGCTAGCCTACCCTGCAGATTCTGGACTTGCCAGCTTCCACAACTGGATCAGCCCATTCCTTAAAATAAATCTTTCTCTCATCTCTCTCTCTCTTCACACACACACACACACACACACACACACACACACACACACACACACACACACACACACACACATACATACATCCTATTGGTTCTGTTTCTCTGGAGAACCCTGACTAATATAGAAGCCATCTGACTTACTTGAGCAAGGGCATGGTATGGTCTGGTTTACATTTCAAAAATCACTGTTACTTCAGGGAGGGAGAACTGACTCTTGGCAGCAAGAGGGAAGCAGAGAGACTAGCTAGAACGCCGTTCTGGTCCTGTAGGTGAGACCTGAGAGCGGCCTGGAGGTGATTGGAGGTCACTGGTTTTGAAAAATATTTTGCAGGCTTTTTAAACAGATCAGATGAAGGGTGTGAGAGAAACAGATAAATCAAGGCTTACGTGTTGGGCCTGAGCAACTGTGTGAGAAGGGTGTGCTATTTATAAAGACAGTTCTGGAAGCCTGGGTAAGGAACCAGGTGTGCAGAGGTGGAAAAGGAGGGGAGGGAAGATGTATAAAGGATCCAGAGTTTTATTTTGAGCACATTGATTTCATGTTGCCTGTGTGCTGTCCAAATGGAAACATCAGTTAGAGCATTAGATGCAGGCATATGCCGCTGTACAGTGGTAGTTAAGAGCACAGTCTGTGGAGCCAGAATGTGAACCTCACTGTCTTGGTCTTTTAATCTTAAAAATGGGATGACAGACCTACATTACTGATGTGACACGAGGATTAAATTAATCAACATGTGTAAGCTATTAGAATGTGCCTGATGATCACAGAAAAAGTTATGTAAATGTTAGCTATTATTATAGTCAGAGTTTTATCTTTCTGGCTCATCAAATAAATTCCTAGATTGAGGCAGGGGCCTGGGGAATGTCTCCCAAGCATCCTGCTTTGTATAGTTTTTGATTACTAGCTCAAAGAGGTCAAAACACACACAGGCATTGGGTGAAGCCAATTGTTTGTCTTCCCTTTGCCTGGACAGCAAGCACTTCTGGCATGATGGCATCAGAAAACTGCGCTTTAACAAAGCACACTTTTCTACCTGATTGCAACATCAGCTTGTCTGATGCAGCCCCACTCCCCCCAGTACCTCCTTGCCTTCTATGCTTTCTCTCTCCGTTGCATATCACACCTTCTTATGTACTGTACACGACACACTTCTTTGCTTATTTTCTGTCTCCTCTTGGTAGAATATAAGCTCTAAGAGGGCAGGGATTTTTGACCATTTTTGTTCACTGTTAGCACCTGGAAGAGTGCCTAGCTCCGTCGATACAGGAGGAGTGAATGATATTTCCTAGTGCTTATTGTTCCCTTTGTTTCTTATTCTATCTCTTCAAATATTTTCCCATGAGAAAGGCACATCAAAAAGAAGGTTGCACATTAACATGATTCTCTGAACCTTTATGATTTGTGCAGGATGTTAATTTGCATTGAGACAAACCTCATCTGTGAAATGGAATTTCAGAGGAAGCCTCTGATGGCAGTTTCAGTTTTGACTTTGGAAATCAATTCTGGAATTGACATATAGTCTCCTGAAAGTGATGATACTTTTTTGCTGTTGGCTGTCCACTCCGTTTCCCTTCCAGTCTAAGTGTGGGCAGTAATCCACTCCAGTTGCAGATTCCGATCACAGGTTTTTGCTCAGCAATGCTTGTCGATGAGAAGCATTGAGAGCCATGCTGAGTGGAATTTGATACATGACCAAGTCAATCTGTGACTTGTGAGTCTTATTGTAAGTCCAAGACACTGTATTGATTCTGTAGAATGGACTGGAAACTGACTATCATCTCACAGAACCCTCTAACTTGCTCCTCATCTGTTTATTCCCAAGGAAGTATTTGCATCATGCAGCTTTCTTCCAAAATCATTAACTTTTATTTCCCTTTACATTCCATTGTGATTTTACCATATGTATGAAGAGTGGACAAATGGATGTCTTTATTTAGCACAAAAGCATCAGTTCTGTTTTAATGTCAGCTTTTCAGAAGCAGTTAATTTTATCTTCTCTTAGTGCATGGTTTTAGTACATAGATACTGTTTCCTTGGACAAACAGGCATTGTGTCAAAATAAATTTCATTTGACCTTACACTTCTTGTGCCAGCACTTATTATCACCCTTAGCATATTGTATTTAGGTAGTCTTACAAAATATTTTTAAATTATCCTGATCAAATTAATCTTAATATTATAGCTGTTGCCTCATTTCTCATTGTGGTTGTACCAACCAACACATCATGGCACATAGTTGGAGTTCAACAAATGATGGTTGAAGTGAGTTAAATATTAATTACTGAGGCTACATGGGAAGGGGCATTGCCAGTTTGCTGCTTTCAGATTTTCCTTTTATCTATAGAATGAATGATAGGCTGAAATAGGACTCCTCATCAGCTATTCTCTTTGTCCTTGAAAGTGGATGTAGACTGGACCTCAAGGAAAAAAATCCGCTTCTGAACTAGGTTACGATCCTTTTGTGCCTCTGAATTCTAAGCATGTTTTATGTCATTGGAGGATGGTTATTCCAATGAATGACTAAAATTATAGAACGTCCGTTCTAGCTGGAAGGACGCCTATAATTCTACTAGAGAATGTTCATCATATAGATAAGTAGTGGGGACTGCGAATTTAGGGACTTACTTCAGACCTCAGAGCTGTCAGCTCATGTGGGAAAGAAATTCATAGCTCCTGTACTCTACCATGATATTAGACCTTGATTTGGAGGTAGTTACTTGATTTCCTGGACACTTATGTAAGGCAGAACATTCTGAACAAAGCCTGCATTCTTTTTCAGAGATGACTAGATGCTCCCGCTGAAGCCAGCCAGGCAGGGACGTTAGTCTGTGAGTTTGGTTTCTGCAGAACACATGCTGAATCACTTTCTCATGGCTGTTGGTACTCAGAATTGTCCTACCATCACCCAGGTCTTTGCTGTTGCTGTTTTTAGTTCACCTGAGGGGGGAAAAAATTGAACTGAGCAACAGAAGATATGTGCACGATAAAAAAAATCAAATAAACATTTTCCTCCCCTGAGGCTAAAAGGAAAGAGAAGGATTCAAATAAAACCTTCTAAGAATAATGATTCATTTATAATAAATGTCATATCCCTTGCTGTGGCTCTATGATGTCATTACTATTATTTATACAACATTCTGGACTGTGCAGCCCGCACTGCTGATACTGCATCAAAGGGTGGGGTGCCTCACAGCTACTGTTATATGTCAATATAGCCATTTTATTTATACACAAATAAATGAGCTTTATTATGTAGTATAAGTGATAAGTGCAAAGAAGAAAAATAAGGGAGGAAAGGAGGAGAAGTAATCTTGATGATAGGTGAGTAGCCTTAGACAGCCATAGGGATTTACTTTAAATATACTTTCCAGGTTTGCAGTTAAGTCCTAAACAGCAGTGTATGGAACAGATGCAGGCAAAGCCACCAGCACTAAGAAAATGGGGTCACAGCCATGGAGACGAGACATTCGCCCCTTTTACATGCACTTGGTCTTAATGCAGACCGTGCAAAAATAAATGAATACATAATCAGACCCCATTTTCTTTAACTGAATTATCATTTATTTTTATTTGTATCTAGAAAGGATTCAGACATAAGAAAGAATATCTATTAGCTTTATTTTTCAATACAAAAGCCAAATAGTTGTACATGATTTTAATAGATTCAAGTGGTAGATCAATTAACAAATTGTTTAATTTAAATCTATTTAACTTTAAAGAGGAATCCTTCCTTCCCCTTGTTTTTGTTCATTTAGTCATTAATATATTTTTTTGGGCTTAAATTGAAGTCAGTTTGAAGCACCTTTCCTGGAAGTGATCAATACCAAGAGTTATTGCTATGTTCTCTCACCTTTTTCATTTTATGATAACATTAATGGTTCACAAAAGGGCTGTATTTTGTAGGTGTTGGGCACCAAATCTGAGAGGCTAAAAATCCAGTGCAAGTGGAAATGATAACCTTTGTGCATGTGACAGTGACTTTCTCTGCATGATAATGGGGAAGAAGAGGAGAGAGCCTAAAAATACTGCAGCAATGAGACACTCAATATATGGACCTAAAGACCTTCTTGCAATGGTGTGGTAGGCAGAGTAATGGCCCTCTTAAAGATGTCCACGCTCTAATCCCTGGAACCTGTGAATATATTACCTTCCATGGCAAAAGGAACTTCGAAGATGTGATTAAGGGTATGTACCTTGAGATGTGGACCTTATTCTGGATTATTCAGGTGGACCCAATCTAATCTGGCTTGGTCACAGAGAGAAGCAATGGAAGAAGAGGGAAAGATTCAGGGTATGAGGAGGACTCTCCATTGCTGCCTTTAAAGATGGAGGAAGGGGGCAATGAGCCAAGGAGTGTGGACATCCTATGAGGCTGGAAATGGCCCTCAGTTGATTGCCAGGAGGGAGATAGAGATCTTGGTTCTACAAATACAGGAACTGAAACACCGGTAACCTGTACGACCATGGAAAAGCATCTTCCCCTAGAGCCTCCAGAAAGTAACACAGTCCTTCCAATACCTTAACTGTAGCTGGATGAGACCCATATCAGTTGTCTGACCTACAAAACTGTAGGCCACTATGTTTGTGGTATTTGTTAGAGTGGTGATAGGAAACTAATAGAAATGTTGGCGAATGAATGAAAAAGATTGAGTGGAGTCTTCTTCGGGTCCATCAGTTTCAGCACTTGGAACGAGCTGCCACGTGGAGTAGGCGAAGCTATATTTGCTCTTACATTTGAAAACACCCATTATTGACAGCTCAGGTAAACATTCAGGTCAGTTAAAATAATGAATAAAGGGCACATCTACACAAGAGTCAGACTTGTTATATGTTACCACAGAAGATAACTTTTCATTTTCACACAGGCCTAGGAGATAGGAGACATAGCTTTTTTGTTGAGGTCTTAAAAAATAATTTCCAAATAATGTTAGTGAACTATTTCTCTTTTTGTTTCTGAGTAAGGGTCAACTGAAATTGCTCAAGCTTCTTATAATAACCAACCATTAGTCATGGAAAAATGATATAGCCAGCATTAGGCCAAGTTTTATACCAACTTCTTTGCTCTTTCTCTGCAATTAATTGAATCTTCTACAATATCAGTGCTTGGGTATATAGATGACCTTTGAACAACCTGGGGGAATCAGGGTTGCCAACCTTCTGCGTAGTTGAAAATCTGTGTAAAATTTATAGTCAGCCCTTCAAATTCATGGTTCCTTCACACACACAACTTCTCTGTATATATGGTTTTGCACCTGCTGATTCAACCAACTCAGATGGTGTAGTACTGTAGGGTTTACTGTTGAAAAAAATCCACATGTAAGTGGACCTATGCAGTTCAAACCCTTGTTGTTCAGGGTCAACTCTTATCTTTTTAGCTCACTTACTTTTGGTTCAACTTCTCTCCTTCTCCCTAGCCGCCTTCTTAGGGCTCCTTGAGCACCAGCTACTTGTTATTAGGACCATCTGTTGGGTATCCTCCTGAGCGTGCAGAACTCTATCCATGTGTACTCAGGACTCACATAGAGATGTAACATGTAGGCACAGGGGTGTTCTGGTGGACCATGCCTGGATCGTACCTAGGTTTAAATTGTATTGAAATTTCACTAGTTCAAAATATGATTTCCTTTTTTCAGAATTCAAATTGCTCAGAGAGGCAGGGTCTGAGACCATAAAAATTATACATATGCAGACAGGCCTTGTGAGGTCCATCCTGCATTGATATAGACTCCTTAATAGGGTTAAACTGTTGTGTTTGTGCCTGTGTGTTGTTTTGGGTTGTGTACAAGCCAGTCAGATCTTTTCATCCTTAGCCCCAGGCAGAGCATTTCAGACCTGTTGTGGACTGAGTCATGCCCCTGCCCCCCAATTCTTGTATTGAAGCCCTAATCCCCAATGAGACCATATTTGAAGATAGGGTCTCTAAGGGGGTAATTAAGGTTAAATGAGCTCATTAAGAGTAGGGTTCTATATGATAGGACTAATGTCCTTATAAGAAGAAGAGATACTAGAGTTCTCTCTCTCTCTCTCTCCCAGCACTCACAGAGGAAAGACCCAGTGATGACACAGCAAGAATGAGGCTTTCTGTAAGTCAGGAAGAGTGATCTCACTAGAAACCGATTTTACTGGCACCTTGATCATGGACTTCTAGCCTCCAGAATTGTGAGAAAATAAATTTCTGTTGTTTAAGCCCTCCAGCCTCTGGTATTTTGTCATAGAAGCCTTGGCAGATTAATACAAGACCACTTCAGGAGTCTGCATTTCATCCTGGGAAGTCCTTGAGGCAAATTAAGTTTGGGACATGTGGCATTGTCCATTTTAAATTTGAAAGCAAATATCTCTGGCTCTTGTGTAAAAAATGATATGAAAAAGGAAGGAAAGAATGGAAGTGGAAAGTTAGCTGAGAGGCTACTATACTGGTCCACACAAGAGGCAATGACATTCTTTAAGATTTGACCATATAAAGCAAAAATGACAACTCTAAATTGTGCCGTTTATAACATATTCTACTTGTGCAGTTTATAATACATGAAGATAGAATTTGTATCACAACAATAGCCAAAGAGTGGGGATTTAAGGTTAATAGACTTACACTGTTAAAAATTTATACATTTCATGTAAGATGGTACACTGTTAACACTGAATTGATTGTGATAATTTTATTATTCATTATGTAACCTCTAAGTTAACGTGAAAAAGGTGCAAAGATATATAGCTAAAAAGCCAATAAAGTAACTTAAATGAAATACTAAGGGTATTTCATTAGCTCAAAATGAGGCAGAAAAGAAGGTATAGAGAAAAGAAAAACAGATGGGACAATTAGAAATCAAACAGCAAAATGGTAAACCAAAATCAAGCTATATCTAAAGTTATATTCAATGTAAGTGAAATGAATATGCCAGTTAAATGACAGAGATTGTCAAGCAGGAGGAAAAAAAAGAAGCAAGATCCAATTAAATCCTATCTACAAAAACATACTTTAATTATAAAAACTAATAAAGAGTGACAGCAAAAGGATGGGAAAAGATATGCCATGCAGACAACAAACATGAGAAAGAGGCAATGGCTTTATTAATATTAGACGATAGACCCCAAGACAAGAATATTGATAAAGAGGGACATTTTATCATGAAAAAATGCCAGCTCATCACAAAGACATAACAATTATTAATACATATGTGCCTAATAATAGAACTTCAAAATACATGAAGCAAAAATAGATAAGATTAAAGGGAAAATAGATAATTGCACAATCATAGTTGGAGATATTCACGTCATCTTAATAATTAATACAACACTTAGACCAAAAAAAATCAATAGAATGGATGATGTGAACAGCACTAGCAACCTCCTTGATCTAATTGATGCTTAATAAAACACAATGTTCTATAACTAGAATACACATTCTTTTCAAGTGGCATGGAACTTTCAAGATATATAATATACTGAGCCATAAAATAAATCTCAAGAAGTGTAAATTGGTATCCCTATTTGGAAGTACCTATTAAAGCTAAACTTACATCTACCCTATGGACCAGTATACCTATTCATAGGTGCTTACCACAGAGAACTGAATCCACCAAAAGACAAGTGCAGGATTATCCACAGCAGTGTTATTCAAAATATCCCAGTCCTTAAAAGCAGCTAAATACCCATCCACAGGAGAATGGAGACATTGTGGTATATTCATATAAAAGAATGTAACAGAAAGAAAAATGAACTTGTGCTACACAGGACAATATGGATGAATCTCACAGATGTAATGAAAAGCTCAAGAATCCAGTTGTAAATCTAGTCAATAGTGTATGATTTCATTTATGTGAAGTTCAAGAACAGGAAAAACTAATCAACAGTTATAGAAGGCAAAAGATTTGGAGTAGCTGTTACTTCTTGGTGTGGTAGATATTGCCTGGGAAGGACACATGGGAGCATTCTACATGCTGACAACGTATGTCTTATACAGGTGGGGGTTAAGGCCACATCAAAACAACTGGCTGGTCTGGTTCAAGAGGCCCAGCCTTCACCCTGTAAAACCAACTGTATAAATGATATGAGTCATAAGGACCTTGGTTTTCCAATCAACATTCCTAGGAGCTCCCAGATGATCCCCAAAAGTAGAACTGGTAGGTCATCTCCACCCCTCCCCCAATGCATTATTGCCAAATCTGATGACTTGAACTTTGTGCTCCCTTGGAAAGAAGCTTGCAAACAGGTGGTCCTTGTACCAACTATATAAAGAGATTTTCTTGAGGAGATTACTGATTGAATCAGTCCTGCAATGAGACCTTTTGATTGACCTAAAAATACAAATTGTTTAGAACTCTTTTAGAAGCACTTAACCATAAACTGATATACTGATTAATCTTTGAAATGTGGCCTTTGATGGGCAAAACTGTTTGGCCAGTTGAAGTTCTTGTGAACTTGTGAAAAAATGTTTGTCTTTGAAAGCATTTCCTACTTTTCGTATCTTTCCTTCCATTAGCTGCCTCTTCCTGACTTCCCTCCCTGTTATTGCAGTAGGAGGCATCTCTTCACACGAGCCCAGACATGCTTGGGCAGCCTTGCATAAAAACTTTTGATAGAAAGGGATTGTGCATTGTGATTTTCCCAGGGTGCCATAGCTTTAGGGACATCAAGTAAGTGTCATATGCTTGGACCTGTGTTAGAATAGCATGTGCTAGTATAAGAAGTGTAGGAGTCAGACCTCAGTTTAAGCAGTGGCTTTGGTACTCAGTAGCTGTGCAATGTTAGGCAAGTTACTAAAACTCTCAGAGTTTCAGCTTCCTTGTCTGTAAAATGCAGTTAATGATCATTGCCTCGTAGGATTGTTCTGAGGTTAAACATCTAGAATGGTGTATGGCATATTGTAAGGGCTCAATAAACAATGGTATTTAAAAAAATATTTATTTATTTATTTGGCTGCGCTTGGTCTTAGTTGCGGCACGTGGGATCTTTGTTGCGGCCTGCAGGATCTTTTTAGTTGTGGCATGCCAACTCTTAGTTTCAGCATGTGGGATCTAGTTCCCTGACCAGGGATCGAACCCGGGCCCCTTGCATTGGGAGCACAGAGTCTTAACCACTGGACCACCAGGGAAGTCCCAACAATGGTATTATTATTTCATGATGATGATAATGCTGCTGCTTCTGCTGACATTAAATTTAGTGGTATTCTGACCTCTTCCCTCTATAAATATAGGCAAAAACATCAGCACACAGTTATGTATAATTAAATGAGTTCTTTTCCTCCTTACTTTCTGGATAATGGGGCTTATCAATTCTTCATAAAGCACTTTGGATTCTGGAGCTAAAACTCTAAAGAGGTCTAATGACTAAATAAAATTTAAATGCCATTAGTACTTTCTGTAATTATCACAGAGTGCCAGAGTGATATTTGGAAAATAAATAAATTGAGTTGGCTATTTTGTTCTCTTTAAGATTTCTACCAAGATGTTAACAGACAGAAAACCAGTAAAAATACTGTATGAGATTTATTTTTGTATTAATTTTTTCAAATCCAATGTTGCTTAGCACAGGAGGATGTGACTATAAGAGAGTTTCAGCATAGTTCATTAGCTTTTAGAATAAGAGCTTTGTGAATTACCTAATTACACTCAACCTTGGTGCTCTTGACATTCTGCACATTCACTGTAGAACAGTTCATGTGTGGCATGTGTACCCTATAGTTTAATCTGACACAGTCATTTTTTCTTAATGAATGGGGAATTTAGGGCCCATTGTACAAATAATTGGCATGGAAATGGAAAGCATTTTTCTCTTCTTAAATAACAATATTGCATTTATACAGTGTATATTGGGAAGGAGCTGGGAAGAGAGTACAGGGGACTACTGTCAAATAATAAAATGATTAATATATATTTGTGATTAACTTCCCACTATTATCATCGGTGAGAGAGAAGATGGAATGACAGAGAAAATGGTATGAATTATATAGGTCTATTTGAAAGAAGCAGGAATTTGATTCAAGTGAAGCAAGGGCTATGGTTTATTTATTATTATTTAATCTGTGCAGGAAACTAAGTGTTTTACACATATTCTCTGATTTAATCCTTCGATGCCCCTGTGAGGAGGTGCTTTATGGAAAACACCATATTTTTTCATCAGGCATTTATTGACCACTTATGTGGTTACCAGAGGGGAGAGTGGTGGGGGGAGGGGCAAAATAGGCAGAGTGGTGTAAGAGGTACAAACAACTAGGTATAAAATAAATGTTACAAGGATGTAATGTATAATACAGGGAATATAATCAGTATTTTATAATAACTTTGTATAGAGTGTATTCCAGAAAAATAACGAGTTACTATGCTGTATGCCTAAAACTAATATAATATTGTAAGTGAATTTAAAAAAGAAATAGAAAAAACATATAGTTGAAAGAATAAATATATGCCAAAATATGGGCCTTTAGAAAAAGCAAACTGCCGGCATGTTTGATTATGGGAAATATGAAAAGATATAATAATTAAAATATATATTCAATAATTAGATAATTGTAAATATACAATATAAAGCATAACTGACAATACCACAGATACTGAAAAAATAAACAATTTATAAGAGAATACTATTTGTATTTTTTCTGAGGATCATATTTTCTTGATAACTAGTTTCTTGCTTATTTCAATATTCTGATTGTATTTGTTTCACCAACAGTCTTTCCCATTTGGCCAGCACTTAACCCTCATCACTGTTGGTACGTCCATTTAAGTCTGACAAGTTTCTTTATAGTACCAAGGTACTCATGTAGTGTTTATAACTCTTCCATTTTTCAAACAGTACTGCTTTTTTGTCAGTAGAGGAGGGTTGTTTATCATGACCACCTCCAATCAATGTCTAGTAAGGAGAAATTCACCTAGCAGAGGCGGCTTGTTTGTTTGTATGTTTTCCTGAACCAACATTACAGGCATTGAGAGACTCCCCATGACTTCTGTTGCACCAGCTAGACACAAGAAGGGCACTCTCTATTGTCAACTTGTGTTCCTGAAACTCAGCATTGTCCGGCAGTTCAGTATCAAGTTTTTAGACTATTGCCATTGAACTGGTTTTATTGAGCTGGTTGAAATGTATTTTATTATATTAGGAATGAATTTCATTATGCTATTGTATTATCCATGAAAATGCAGTAAAGGATCTTCAACTTAGTCATTGCATCTTTAACAACAAATGCATGTAAATGTACTACCTCTTGTGTATAAAACCCAATGTCTCAACATTAAGCCTCCTGGGAAGTTATTAGAAATGGTAATAGTAACTCCTGGTGGGACATGACTTGAACATTGACATAGAAAGTGTCTAGAGTCAAAGCACAGAACCTCTGAATTAAACTGGGTAAAAACAACTGCTGATAAAAATGCCCAACATTGGGTATTATCATTTAAAAGTTGCCATTTTGCAGAAGAACTGAATAGACATTTTTCCAAAGAGGAAATACAGATGGCCAACAGGCATATGAAAAGATGCTCAACATCGCTAGTCATCGGAGAAATGCAAATCAAAACCACAATGAGATAGCACCTCAAGTCCATGATAATGACTATCATTGAATAGAACACAAATAACAAATGTTGGTGAGGATGTGGAGAAAAGGGAACCCTTGTACACTGTTGGTGGGAATGTAAATTGATGCAGCCGCTGTGGAAAACAGTATGGAGGTTTCTCAAAAAAACTAAGAACATACCACCATATGACCCAGCAATTCCATTCCTGTGTATATATCCCTTAAATACAAAAACATTAATTCAAAAACATACATGCATCCCAATGTTCATAGCAGCATTATTTACAACTGCCAAGATATGGAAGCAACCTAAGTGTCTATCAGCAGTTGAACAGATAAAGAAGATGTGGTATACATACACAATGGAATACTGCTCAGCCATAAAAACAACGAAAATTTGCCATTTGCAGCAACATGTGTGAACTTGGATGGCATTATGCTAAGTGAAATAAGTCAGACAAAGACATATACTTTATGATATCACTTATACATGGAATTTAAAAAAATGTAACAAACTAGTGAATATAATAAGAAAGCAGATTCACAGGTAGAACAAACTAGTGGTTACCAGTGGGGAGAGGGAAAGGGGGAGGGGCAATATTAGGATAGGGGATTAAGAGGTACAAACTATTATGTATAAAATAAGTTACAAGTATATATTGTTCAACATGGGGAATATAGCCAATATTTTATAATAACTATAAATGGAGTATAACCTTTAAAAATTGTGAATCACTATATTGTACATCTGTAATTTATATATATTATACATCAACTATACTTCAATAAAAAATTGCAGTTTTGGTATATTTGAAAAAAATTTTCTTTTTCCATTTTTCCCCCTACATTTTCCCCACTTACTACAACTCTCTAAGCCTCCAGTGCTGGAACAAGGTCCTTTGGTTTAAATAGGTATTGTACAAACCTCCTTTCCATTGGCTTGCCCACACAGAGCTTTATATGCAAACCCAAAGCAAGCTTTGATAATGTGCTTTGTCTTGTGTCAAATAAGAGAAAGAAAATGTCTGGTAGCTTCAACACTTTCTAACTAAAGTGTGATTTACTTCCACTACTCTCTACAGTTTGATGAACAGATACTATAATATCTTAGTATTAAGATTATAATACTGACTTTGTTTATAGAAATATTGTAACTCAAACTTATTTTAGTTGAAATATGGTTGATATACAATATTATGTTAGTTTCAGGCATACTGCTTCTCAAGTTAGAAACCACAAAACACAGAAATAACTTTTAAGATTGTGAATTTTAATACTTCCATTCTGCAAGACCTATGTGCAATGGATCTTTGTGTTTTTCTTTTTCTATTCCTCCAAAACAAGGAATTAAAACAGCCTAGGTAAAATGAGTGACAAAATGTATGATTTTAGTTCATCTGCTGTTGTCTTATTCTAAGTTATGTGTTTGAATTTTGTATTACTGTTTGTGTATTTCTTCTTATGTACATACAAAGAGACAAGGTTTGTTCTGTTGAAAATCCTTGAATTTGTAACTTAAACCTTGAATTATGACAGATAAAATTATCTGAATTGCTATAATGCACTTATCACAAAGCTGTGTTTCTCTGTGCAGCAGGATGGAGATGATACAAAATGATATTTATTATTCAGAGATGATATAGCAAGCCAAAAAATATTTAAAGCAATACATATATTTTCAGGTGCTTAAATAAAAAACAAATACTAAGCTGAAATGTTTGATAGTCCCAGAAGCAATTTATAATGAATATATTTAATGTCATAGGCTTTACTCCTACTTTACATCACTAAAGTTCATGTAGCTTGATCTTAAATTTTGTGGAAAGGTTTGTAATCCTTTAAGCTGTTCTTGTCTCATCTTGATCCTTCCCAAGGAAAGGAAATTAGATTATTTAGTATCTTTATAAAATTGTCATACATTTATATATTTTTCCTTCAAAGTAATAGCAACAATAGTTTATAGAATGCTTTCATGTACACGTAATCCTGAGGATTATTCTGATTTAATGACTTGATAAGAACATACATCTATCTAGTAACAGAGCTGGAAATTCTGAGGAACTGCTTTGGGATTTAGGATACAAAGTGTTTATAATTTCATGAATAAATTAGATAAGCTGTCACAAGAGTGATTATGCATATATGGGAATAATCAGGCCCTTATTGCTTTACTGCCTTTCATACCCAGCTCCAACTTCTTCTTTGGTTCAACTTCATCTCTTCTTAGAAATACTGTTCACTTTTTGATTGGTTGTCCTTTCGTCCTGTTTACTTGGCAAAATCCCAACCATGCTTCAATCTAATTGTCTATCTTATTTAAACCTACTTACTCCTAGGTTGCCTACCACTGCTGGCCACAGATATTAGTATCTATCAATTCATAATCTCTATCCTTACCAAGGGTGAATAACTGTATCATGGAAATACTATGGGTGCCTTTTCTCTCTTCCCTGACTGTTGATTTCCACTCATACCTCCTTGTTTTTCAGCATTTGATATTAGCATGACATAAACCTAGGAATGTATCTTAATTTAAACATATAATATATCTTTAACCTAATCTTAGAGCTAATAATTTGAAAAGTATGCACTTTATAAAAGAGGTACAGAATACAAATAAAATATATTATTATGTAAACCTTCTATCACTAAATAATATAGAACACAAATCAACTTATCTCTAAATTGACAAATGAAATAGTTTCACAGACTATGTTCCTGAACATTATTGCCTAGAGAAATATTCTAAAGTGCCAGATGTTTGATTACTTGAGTATATTTTTATAAAATGGAAATTCATTGATTGCCATCAGATGGAAATTAGAAAGAAAATCAACTATTTAAAATCATCTCATCAATTTATTTTATCTGATAATTTAAGCATATATATACTCACCAATTTAAATATAAATACATATGTATATATATGATTTGCTAAACTCATTATGCAGTACGATTTACTAAACTTATTATAGTTTTATAAATATATTTTCAATTTTCTTGAAAAAAGCTGTGACTAGTGTACCTGCCAAATGTTGTGAAGGTAGTGTAATTACTTCTACAAAATGAAGAGAATATGCATTTAGAAAACCCTAAAGACACCACCAAAAAAATACTAGAGCTCACTAATGAATTTGGTATAGTTCAGGATACAAAAATCAATATACAGAAATCTGTTGCATTTCTATACACGAACAATGAACTATTATCAGAAAGAGAAATTAAGGAAATAATCCCATTTACAATTGCATCAAAAAGAATAAAATACCTAAGAATAAACCTACCTAAGTTGTTAAAATACTTGTAGTCAGAAAACTGTAACACTGATGAAAAAAATTGAAGATGACACAAATAGATGTAAAGATACTCTGTGTTCATGTATTGGAAGAATTAATATTATTAAAATGACCATACTGAGCCCTGCGGTGCCGGTGACAGAACGTCAGATGCTGCTGCAGCCTGCCCAGCCGCCTGCTGCCTGCCAAACACAAGCTGCTGCCACCCTCCCTGAGGAGATCCTGTGACTCACGGAAGATAGCTGAGGAGTAAGACGTGGAGATCACCTTCCCCCCCACAAATACATCTACATGTGGAATAACTCCTGCAGAACACCTACTGAACACTGGCAGAAGACCTCAGATTTCCCAAAAGACACCCTCAGGCAACCTACATGCAGAGGCCAGGCCAAATCCATAGGTGAACCCCAGAAGCAGTGCGAACAAAGAAGAGAAAGGGAAATTTCTCCCAGCAGCCTCAGGAGCAGCAGATTAAATCTCCACAATCAACTTGATGTACCCTGCGTCTGTGGAATACCTGAATAGACAACAAATCATCCCAAAATTGAGGTGATGGACTTTGGGAGCAACCATAGACTTGGGGTTTGCTTTCTGCATCTAATTTGTCTCTGGTTTTATGTTTATCTTAGTTTAGCATTTAGAACTTATTTTCATTGGTAGATGTGTTTATTGATTTGGTTGCTGTCTAGTAAAATGTATATATATATATTTATCCTTTTTCTCTTTTTGTGAGTGTGTAGGTGTATGCTTCTTTGTGTGATTTTGTCTGTATAGGTTTGCTTTTACCATTTGTCCTAGGGTTCTGTCTGTCCGTTTTTTTGTTTTTTCTTAGTATATACTGCTTGTTATCATTGGAGGATTTGTTTTTTGGTTTGGTTACTCTCCTTTATTTTTTTTTTTTTTTTTTTTTTTTTTTTTTTTTTTTTTTTTTTTTTTTTTTTTTGCTGTATGCGGGCCTCTCACTGCTGTGGCCTCTCCCGTTGCGGAGCACAGGCTCCGGACGCGCAGGCTCAGCGGCCATGGCTCACGGGCTTAGTTGCTCCGCGGCATGTGGGATCTTCCCGGACCAGGGCACGAACCCGTGACCCCTGCATCGGCAGGCGGATTCTCAACCACTGCGCCACCAGGGAAGCCCCCTCCTTTATTTTTTTATTACTTTAAATTTTTTTTGTTTTTAATCATTTTTTTAATTTTAATAACTTATTTTATTTTTTTTTCTTTATTTTTTTCTCCCTTTTTTTTTCTGAGCTGTGTGGCTGACAGGGTCTTGGTGCTCCATCCAGGTGTCAGGCCTGAGTCTCTGAGGTGGAAGACCGAGTTCAGGACATTGGTCCACCAGAGACTTCCCGGCCCCATGTAATACTGAATGGCAAAAGCTCTCCCAGAGATCTCCATCTCGATGCTAAGACCCAGCTCTACTCAACGACCAGCAAGCTACAGTGCTGAACACCCTATGCCAAACAATTAAAGAGCAAACAAACAATGATGAATGACACAATATATGAAATTTAAAATTCTCTAGAAGGAATCAATAGCAGAATAACTGAGGCAGAAAAATAGATAAGTGATCTGGAAGATAAAATAGTGGAAATAACTCCCACAGCACAGAATAAAGATAAAAGAATGAAAAGAATTGAGGACAGTCTCAGAGACCTCTGGGACAACACTAAATGCACCAACATTCGAATTATAGGGGTCTCAGAAGAAGAGAAAAAGAAAGGGACTGAGAAATCATTTGAAGAGATTATAGTTGAAAATTTCCCCAGTATGGGAAAGGAAATAATCAAGTCCAGGAAGTGCAGAGAGTCCCATATAGGATAAATCCAAGGAGAAACACGCCAAGACACATATTAATCAAACTATCAAAAATTAAATTCAAAGAAAAAATATTAAAAGCAGCAAGGGAAAAGCAACAAATAACATACAAGGGAATCCCCATAAGGTTAACAGCTGATCTTTCAGCAGAAACTCTGCAAGCCAGAAGGGAGTGGCAGAACATCTTTAAAATGATGAAAGGGAAAAACATACAACTAAGATTACTCTACCCAGCAACGATCTCATTCAGACTCGACAGAGAATTTAAAATCTTTAGAGACAAGCAAAAGCTAAGAGAATTCAGCACCACCAAACCAGCTTTACAACAAATGCTAAAGGAACTTCTCTAGGCAGGAAACACAAGAGAAGGAAAAGACCTATAATAAAAAATCCAAAACAATTAAGAAAACGGTAATAGGAACATACATATTGATAACTACCTTAAATGTAAATGGATTAAATGCGCCAACCAAAAGACATAGACTGGCTGAATGGATACAAAAACACCCATATATATGCTGCCTACAAGCGACCTACTTCAGACCTAGGGACACATACAGACTGAAAGTGAGGGGATGGAAAAAGATATTCCATGCAAATGGAAATCAAAAGAAAGATGGAGTAGCAATTCTCATATCAGACAAAATAGACTTTAAGATAAAGAAAATTACAAGAGACAAAAAAGGACATTACATAATGATCAAGTGATCAATCCAAGAAGAAGATATAACAATTGTAAATATTTATGCACCCAACATAGGAGCACCTCAATACATAAGGCAAGTGCTAACTGCCATAAAAGGGGAAATCGACAGTAACACAATCATAGCAGGGGACTTTAACACTCCACTTTCACCAGTGGACAGATCATCCAAAATGAAAATACATAAGGAAACACAAGCTTTAAATGATACGTTGAACTAGATGGATTTAATTGATACCTGTAGGACATTCCATAGAAAAACAACAGAATACACTTTCTTCTTAAGTGCTCATGGAACATTCTCTAGGATAGACCATATCTTGGGTCACAAATCAAGCCTTGGTAAATTAAAGAAAATTGAAATCGTATCAAGTATCTTTTCCGACCACAACACTATGAGACTAGGTATCAATTACAGGAAAAAATCTGTAAAAAATACAAACACATGGAGGCTAAACAATACACTACAAAATAACCAAGAGATCACTGAAGAAATCAAAGAGGAAATCAAAAAATACCAAGAAACAAATGACAATGAAAACATGACGACCCAAAGCCTATGGGATGCACAAGAGCAGTTCTAATAGGGAAGTTCATAGCAATACAATCCTACCTCAAGAAAGAAGAAACACCTCAAATAAACAACCTAACCTTACACCTAAAGCAATTAGAGAAAGAAGACCAAAAAACCCCCAAAGTTAGCAGAAGGAAAGAAATCATAAAGATCAGATCAGAAATAAATGAAAAAGAAATGAAGGAAACAATAACAAAGATCAATAAAACTAAAAGCTGGTTCTTTGAGAAGACAAACAAAATTGATAAACCATTAATTAGCCAGAATCATCAAGAAAATAAAGGAGAAGACTCAAATCTCTAGAATTAACAATGAAAAAGGAGAAGTAACAGCTGACACTGCAGAAATACCAAGGATCATGAGAGATTACTACAAGCAACTCTATGCCAATAAAATGGACAACCTGGAAGAAATGGAGAAGTTCTTAGAAAAGCACAACCTTCTGAGACTGAACCAGGAAGAAATAGAAAATATAAAGAGACCAATCACAGGCACTGAAATTGAAACTGTGATTAAAAATCTTCCAACAGGGCTTCCCTGGTGACACGGTGGTTGAGAATCCACCTGCCGATGCAGGGGACACGGATTTGTGCCCCAGTCTGGGAAGATCCCACATGTCGTGGAGCGGGTAGGCCCGTGAGCCATGGCTGCTGAGCCTGCGTGTCCAGAGCCTGTGCTCCGCAACGGGAGAGGCCACAACAGTAAGAGGGCTGCGTACCACCAAAAAAAAAAAAAAAAAAAAAAAAGGCTTTACATAGTTGGTGCCATAGTGGATAAAGCACTGGTGTCAGTATCAGGCATCCTTGAGTGGGAATTCCAGGTTTGCAGTTGTTTCCTTTGCCTGCTTCTGTGTTTCCTAATCTGTAAAGTGATACCATAGACCTCCCAGGATTGCTCTGAGTATTAGGTACAGCGTAAATCTGTGTATGTCACGTGACAGGGATTCAGTCAAAAGAAGCTGTCATCAACAGAAAGGATACTAATAAATAATAACTGCTGTTCTTATGACATTTCTATGTCATGCTTATAGGGACATAACTGAGCACTTTTCCAAACTAGATTAAAAAACTCAAAAGATGCTTGTAAGTTTTGTTCTTAAACATGTGTGTAGATTGTGTATAGAGTTCTGGGAGTTCATGTTGGGGGGTGGTAATTAAATGGAAGAAAACTACTTCATGAAGGTACTATTTTGAATTTAAACACATGAGTGTGGGTGAATAGGGAGGGTAGGTGTGACTTGTGAGTGACATTGTGAATGAGTCCATGCATCCCAACGTACAGGAGAAGAATGGTGGGGCCCAGGGATTTAAATTGGTTAAGCTAAGCCACAAAGAGGAAAAGGCAGATATAGGACAGGTGAAGTGAGGACAAGGAGAGAAGAATGATAAGGCTGAGAGAAGAGAGCTGATCATATGTAGAGGAGATAGGGAAGAGCAGATAAACTAAAGAAGTAAAGATAATTTAATGGCTCATTAAGAAAATAAGAAGCAAAGGAGGGAGACGTTGAGGTTCCTGGTGAAAAGGAGAAGATAGAATCGCATGTATTTTTGGCTTCAGCATTGAATATACTCTTATTTCTCCTCTCAATTTAAATTGAACTTTTCCTTTCCCTTTAGAGATGGCAGAGTAACTGTAGCAAAACTATTGTAAACATATGTTATGTGTTAATGTGTCATTTGCTTCCTCAATACGAATTTAGTATGACCATTAACATTTAACTGGCTAATTTCTCAATAACCATTGAAAAATTAGAGCTGCATCATTGCCACCCTACTACTCACCATAATAATTTTGTCATTTCTAAAAGCACTTAATCTTTGCAAAATGATGCAAATCACTTGCCTTTTTTTATTACTTTGACTTTTAGCCTATAATTATATGATTTATTTGTGAACTAAGTGTCTGTATAAAATAAAAATCACACAGTTAACAATCCTTTACATAAAAATTAAGTTATATTATCTAATTTTTAGGATTTTTTTCCTTTGCGAGATTAGTGTTTATTTGCCCTTGAAATAAATTTTTTTAAATTAAATTAAATTTATTATTTTATACAGCAGGTTCTTATTAGTCATCAATTTTATACACATCAGTGTATACATGTCAATCCCAATCGCCCAATTCAGCACACCACCACCACCACCCCCTGCCGCTTTCCCCCCTTGGTGTCCATACGTTTGTTCTCTACATCTGTGTCTCAATTTCTGCCCTGCAAACTGGTTCATCTGTACCATTTTTCTAGGTTCCACATATATGTGTTAAGATACGATATTTGTTTTTCTCTTTCTGAGTTACTTCACTCTATATGACAGTCTCTAGATCCATCCACGTCTCAACAAATGACCCAGTTTCATTCCTTTTTATGGCTGAGTAATATTCCATCGTATATATGTGCTACATCTTCTTTATCCATTCATCTGTTGATGGACACTTAAGTTGCTTCCATGTCCTGGCTATTGTAAATAGAGCTGCAATGAACATTGTGATACATGACTGTTTTTGAATTATGGTTTTCTCAGGGTATATGCCCAGTAGTGGGATTGCTGGATCATATGGTAATTCTATTTTTAGTTTTTTAAGGAACCTCCATACCGTTCTCCATAGTGGTTGTATCAATTTATATTCCCACCAACAGTGCAGGAGGGTTCCCTTTTCTCCACACCCTCTCCAGCATTTGTTGTTTGTAGATTTTCTGATGATGCCCATTCTAACTGGTGTGAGGTGATACCTCATTGTAGTTTTGATTTGCATTTCTCTAATGATTAATGATGTTGAGCATTCTTTCATGTGTTTGTTGGAAACCTATATATCTTCTTTGGAGAAATGTCTATTTAGGTCTTCTGCCCATTTTTGGATTGGGTTGTTTTGTTTTTAATATTGAGCTGCATGAGCTGTTAATGTATTTTGGAGATTAACCCTTTGTCCGTTGATTCATTTGCAAATATTTTCTCCTATTCTGAGGGTTGTCTTTTCGTCTTGTTTATGGATTCCTTTGCTGTGCAAAAGCTTTTAAGTTTCATTAGGTCCCATTTGTTTATTTTTGTTTTTATTTTCATTACTGTAGGAAGTGGATCAAAAATGATCTTGCTGTGATTTATGTCAAAGAGTGTTCTTCCTATGTTTTCCTCTAAGAGTTTTACAGTGTCTGGTCTTACATTTAGATCTCTAATCCATTTTGAGTTTATTTTTGTGTATGGTGTTAGATAGTGTCCTAATTTCATTCTTTTACATGTAGCTGTCCAGTTTTCCCAGCACCATTTTTTGAAGACACTGTCTTTTCTCCATTGTATATCCTTGCCCCCTTTGTCATAGATTAGTTGACCGTAGGTGCGTGGATTTATCTCTGGGCTTTCTATCTTGTTCCATTGATCTGTGTTTCTGTTTTTGTGCCAGTACCATATTGTCTTGATTACTATAGCTTTGTAGTATAGTCTGAAGTCAGGAAGTCTGATTCCTCCAGCTCCATTTTTTACCCTCAAGACTGCTTTGGCTATTTGGGGTCTTTTGTGTCTCCATACAAATTTTAAGATTTTTTGTTCTAGTTCTGTAAAAAATGCCATTGGTAGTTTGATAGGGATTGCATTGAATCTGTAGATTGCTTTGGGTAGTATAGTCATATTCACAATATTGATTCTTCCAATCCAAGAACATGGTATATCTCTCCATCTGTTAGTATCATCTTTAATTTCTTTCATCAGTGTCTTATAGTTTTCTGCATACAGGTCTTTTGTCTCCATAGGTAGGTTTATTCCTAGGTATTTTATTCTTTTTGTTGCAATGGTAAATGGGAGTGTTTCCTTAATTTTTCTTTCGATTTTTCATCATTAGTGTATAGGAATGCAAGAGATTTCTTTTTTTTTTTTTTTTTTTTTTTTTTTTCTTTTTTTCGGTATGCGGGCCTCTCACTGTTGTGGCCTCTCCTGTTGTGGAGCACAGGGTCCGGACGCGCAGGCTCAGTGGCCATGGCTCATGGGCCTAGCTGCTCCGCAGTGTGTGGGATCTTCCCAGACCAGGGCACGAACCCATGTCCCATGCATCGGCAGGCGGACTCTCAACCACTGTGCCACCAGGGAAGCCCAATGCAAGAGATTTCTGTGCATTAATTTTGTATCCTGCAACTTTACCAAATTCATTGATTAATTTTAGTAGTTTTCTGGTGGCATCTTTAGGATTCTCTATGTATAGTATCATGTCATCTGCATACAGTGACAGTTTTACTTCTTCTTTTCCAATTTTTATTCCTTTTATTTCTTTTTCTTCTCTGATTGCCGTGGCTACGTCTTCCAAAACTATGTTGAATAATAGTAGTGAGAGTGGACATCCTTGTCTTGTTCCTGATCTTAAAGGAGATGCTTTCAGTTTTCACCATTGAGAATGATGTTTGCTGTGGGTTTGTCATATATGGCCTTTATTATGTTGAGGTAGGTTCCCTCTATGCCCACTTTCTGGAGAATTTTTATCATAGATTGGTGTTGAATTTTGTCAAAAGCGTTTTCTGCATCTATTGAGATGATCATATGGTTTTTCTTCTTTGATTTGTTAATACAGTGTATCACTTTGATTGATTTGCGTATATTGAAGAATCCTTGCATCCCTGGGATAAATCCCACTCGATCATGCTGTATGATCCTTTTAAAGTGTTGTTGGATTCTGTTTGCTAGTATTTTGTTGAGGATTTTTGCATCTATATTCATCAGTGATATTGGTCTGTAATTTTCTTTTTTTGTATTATCTTTTTCTGGTTTTGGTATCAGGGTGGTGGTGGCCTCTATTTGCCCTTTGTATTTCTAGGTTCATATCAAAGCTTTTAAAGAATTACCATCTACATGTATATGGTAAAATACCCAAATCTTTCCATACTTTGTTTAAATTGCTTCCATAAATCACCAAGAGTAAATTCTTACTGTGTGCACAGGCATAATTCATTATTCAATGGGAAAATTCCTATGAAGCTGAAGATTTTGGTGTGCTTCTGGTTATAGAAGGATATGTGATCTTTGAGTGATTTCCACCTTAAATAAAAACACATTAGGAAATGCACACACATTCATAATAACATGCAAGATCATCTATTGTCTGTCTCTCTTTCTCACACACTCACACATACCTAGTAGTCCACAAACTCACATGCATTCACACTCGACTGCACACATCCACACACAGTATTCACCCTCCCAGATGCATATGGAGGTATAGTTATTTAAAATGCATTGTGAAATTTTTCTATTTTATTTGGCACATGGAGAACTTTTCTTTTTACACAGTATTATTTTCAGTAATATTGAGGGGTAAAACTTCTGCGATTTAGCTCCCTTTCAACTTGGATGCGAATAAATAAAACTATTTATGTATTTAATTTTTATTTAATTTTTGTTTTCTTAACTGAAGTATAGTTGACATACATCATATTGGTTCAACATTTATGTACATTATGAAATGATCACCACAATAAGTCTAGTAACCATTTGTCATCATACAAAGTTATTACAATATTGTGACTAGTTTCCATATATTGTACTTTTTATCCCCATGATTCATTCATTGTATGACTGGAAGTTTGTACCTCTTTTTTTTTTTTTTTTTTGTACCTCTTAATTCACCTATTTCACCCAATTCCCCACTCCTCTCCCCCTGGCCACTACCCATTTGTTCTGTGTATCTTTGAGTCTGTTTTTGCTTTGTTTTGTTTGTGCATTTGTTGTTTTTTAAAATTTCACATATAAGTGAGATCATAAGGTATTTGTCTTTCTCTGTATGACATATTTCACTTAGCATAAAACCCTCTAGATCCATCCATGTTGTAGCAAATGGCGAGATTTTATTCCTTTTTATTACTGAGTAATATTCCATCACACCACATTTTCTTTATTCATTTACCTATCACTGGATGCTTATGTTGCTTCCATATCTTGGCTATTGTAAATAATGCTTCAGTGAACATAGAGGTGTGTATATCTTCTTGAATTAGTGTTTTCATTTTCTTTGGCTAGATACCCAGGAGTGGATTTGCTGGATAATATTGTAGTTCTATTTTTAATTTTTTGAGGAATCTCCATACCATTTTCCAAGAGGCTGCACCAGTTTACATTGCCACCAACGTGTACAAGTGTTCCTTTTTCTCCACAATCTTGTGAATACTTGTTATTTGTTGTCTTTTTGATAATAGCCATTCTTACAAGTGTAAGATTATACCTCATTGTGGTTTTGATTTGCGTTTCCCCAATAGTTAGTGGTATTGAGCATCTTTTCATGTGCCTTTTGGCCATCTATGTCTGCTTTTGAGAAATGTCTATTCATGTCCTCTGTACATTTTTTTAATAGGATTGCTTGTTTGTTTTTTTGATATTGAGTTGTATGAGTTCTTTGTATACTTTGGATATTAACTCCTTATTGGGTATACCATTTGCAAATATCTTTTCCCATTCAGTAGGTTGCCTTTTTGTTTTACTGATGGTTTCCATTGCTGTGCAAATCTTTTAAGTTTGATGTAGTCCCATTTATTTATTTTTTCTTTTGTTTTCTTTGCCTGAGGAGACAGATCCAAAAATGTATTGCTAAGATTGATGTCAAAGAGTTTACTGCTTATGTTTTCTTCAAGAATTTTATGGTTTCAGGTCTTACAATTAAGTTTTTATCCATTCTGAGTTTATTTTTGTATATGGTGTGGGACAGACAATTTTGTGTGTGTGTCTGTCCAGTTTTCTTAATACTATTTATTGAAAAGACCCTCTATCGTCCATTTTATATTATTGCCTCTTTTGTCATAGATTAATTGGGCATATAAGCATGGTTTTTTATCTGTGTTTATGCCAGTACCATACTGTTTTGATTACTGTAGTTTTGTATTATAGTTTAAAATCAGAAAGCATGATACCTTCAGCTTTGTTCTTCTTTCTCAAGATTGCTTTGGCTCTTTGAGGTCTTTTGTGTTTCCATACAAATTTTAGGATTATTTATTCTAGCTCTGTGAAAAATGCTATTGGTATTTTGATAGGCATTACATTGAATCTGTAGATACTTCGGGTTGTATGAACATTTTAACAATATTGATTCTTCCAGTCCATGAACATGGCATATCTTTCCATTTTTTTGTATCATTTTCTATTTCTTTGATCAATGTCTTACAGTTTTAAAAGTATAGGTTTTTCATCTCCTTGATTAAATTTATTCCTAGGGATTTTATTATTTTTGATTCAATTGTAATTGGCCTTGTGTTCTTAATTTCTCTTTCTGATACTTTATTATTAGTGTATAGAAACACAATGAATTTCTGTATGTTATTTTTGTATCCTGCAACTTTACTGAGTTCATTTATTAATTCTAATAGTTTTTTGGTGGAGTTTTTAAAAAAATTATTTATTTTTGGCTATGTTGGGTCTTCTTGCTGCGTGTGGGCTTTCTCTAGTTGCGGCAAGCAGGGGCTACTGTTTGTTGTGGTGCGTGGGCTTCTCATTGCGGTGGCTTCTCTTGTTGTGGAGCACGTGCTCTAGGTGTGCGGGCTTCAGTAGTTGTGGCTTGTGGGCTCTAGAGTGCAGACTCAGTAATTGTGGTGCACAGGCTTAGCTGCTCCATGAGATCTTCCTGGACCAGGGCTCAAACCTGTGTCCCCTGTATTGGCAGGCAGAATTCTTAAGCACTGCACCACCAGGGACATCTCGTGGAGGTTTTAAGGTTTTTCTCTATATAGTGTCATGTCATCTGCAAATAGTGACTGTTTTACTTTTTTCCTTTCCAATTTGGATGCCTTTTATTTATTTATTTTTCTGTATGATTTCTGTGGCTAGTCTTCCAATACTATGTTGAATAAATATGGCAAGAATGGATATCCTTATTTTGTTCCTAAACTTAGAGGAAAAGCTTTAGCTTTTTACCATGGAATATTATGTTAGCTGTGGTTTTGTCATGTATGGTCTTTATTATGTTGAGCTATGTTCCCTCTATAGCCACTGTGTTGAGAGTTTTTATCATAAATTGATACTGGGTTTTGTAAAATGCTGTTTCTGCATCTACTGAGATGATCATATGGCTTTTATTCTTCAATTTGTTATTGTGGTGTATCACATGGATTGAGTTGCAGGTGTTAAAAAGTCCTTGCATCCCTGGGATAAGTCTCACTTTATCATGGTGTATGATCCTTTTAATATATTGTTGAATTTGGTTTGCTAGTATTTTTTGAGGATTTTTGCATCTATCTTTATCAGGGATATTGGCCTATAATTTTCTTTTCTTGTGATATCCTTGTCTGGTTTTGGTATCAGGGTAATGTTCGCCTTATAGAACAAATTTGGTAGTGATCCTTCCTCTTCAATTTTTTGGAGTAGTTTGAGGAAGATAGGTATTCAGTCTTCTTTAAATATTTGGTGGAATTCACCTGTGGAGTCATCTGGTCCTGGTCTTTTGTTTGTTGGGAGTTTTTTGATTACTGATTCAATTTTACTACTAGTAATTGGTCTGTTCAGATTTTCTATTTCTTGCTGATTTGGTCTTGGAAAATTATATGTTTCTAGGAATTTATAAAATTAAATTTTATGCATTTAATTTTGAAATATACTAAATATTCCTATTCATACCAACCCTTAATTTTCTCTTGAGGTTTTTGATTAACCTTAAAAGCATTTGGGGCAGAAATGCACATATAAAGTTATAATTTTAACCTTTCCCTTCAAGACATGGTAATTCATAAATTTCAAAAAAAAAAAGAGTTAATAGTCATCAGTGAAATATAACTCCCATTAAGATTATAGCTAAATTCACAATGGTTCCATGTGATGCTTTTCTTTCTACTGGTCCTTATGTAGTAGGTTTTTATTTCATGAACATTCGTTCCACATCTAATTTAGACAAGTGTATGGCATGTTCCAATTGCATCCAACCCAGGACAACTGAACAACTGAACAGGTATGTGGTAGCTATACCCGCATAACCTTGTATAACCTTACCATTTTTATTTTGGGGAAACCAGTCCATATGTGAAGGAATGTGTAGAAATAACATCAGCCCCACCTTGGCCTCTTTGTTAAGAAATAGAGGTCTGAACAGGTCCAGCAAACTGTAATGAGGGGTGGTTTTCTGATATTCTGCCATGCTTTGCACCCAGGCCACTGAAACTTGGGCTGAAGCAAAGAGCTCAAGGAAACAACCTATTCTGCTATCTGACATTTGAGAATTTCAGAACTTGAACTTCTTGGAACCTAAACCTGATTTATCAGACCAACTTTCTCTGTATGTCCCTTTACAGATGAGAAAATTGAAGCCTAAAGACAGGAAACAACCTGCCTAAGCTCACAAAAATAGTTTGTGTCAAAGCCAAGACTATAAAAAAATCTAGTTCCTAATCCAGTGTCTTCCATTACCCCCTGAGGATTTCTGATCACCCATTACTTGGGTAATTCGCCTGCTGTTGCTTCTTCTCTACTAAGTTATGAGTACCTGAATAGGGTGAATTCAATCAAGCACATTCTAAAGACCTGCATTTTTCTTTCCTCCAAGCTCTTGTTTCTTGTTTATTAGCTTGTGCCTGAATGTGAGTGATTTGTCAATACCCAGGCCTGAAGTAATCATATCAGATTCCTATTATTTTTACTTATTGGTGATCCACCTCTGTCAGAAATAGCCTTTGAAATTGTGTCTAGAAGCTCTTCTGTTATCCTATTTTAAATTGTAAAAAGTGGACATCGTGGAAAGGAACCCTCCAGTTTTGAAAGTATGCAAATGATAATATTGACCCCAAATGAATACGAGATGAGAACCTGGTTCACACTGTATATTTTTAGAAGAGAGTATATGCTCAATGTTTTTATAGTTTGTATGAGCTTTGTAAGTAATTTTATGGGATTATGTAGGTTGAGATTTTCAACCAAAAGGATTATTTGAGCAGGTATTAGCATCCATGGTGAGGATGTTGTCAACCTGTTAGCTGAATGGAATTCAGCCCATTCAGTGGTAGAGCAATTAAGTAGCCTTGATTTGATCTGTTGTTCTACTTGCATACTCTTAGTTTATAGGCATAGAGGGTGTTGGTGGTTTAGAAGATTTTTATGAAGATATGTATAGTATGAAGTAGATGAATTAATTAATACTTATTATTCAGAGTAGGAGTTTTGGTTTTAATTTAATTTTGCAGGTAGCTGTTTTATACCTGTTTTAGTTTTCCTTCCTTATTTTTCCTGGTTGTTAATATAGGATGTGAGAGGGAGGTGAAAAAATTCCTGCAATCAAACACAATTTCTAGGTGGCTTATTCCTTTCCTGTGGACTTACTGTTAATCCTCTTAGTCATAATCTCTTCAATTGAATATATAGCACCATTCTCCTAGTTGAGAATGCCAGATATCATTTCAAAGTGATTAAAAACTGAGAGATAAAAAATTCCAATAAAGTTCTCATTTTATGACTATTTCCTTGGATGAGTTCCTAAAGATGAAGAAGCAATAATAATATGTGAGCATTTAATATTAAGTATTTAGAGACTTCAATAATTTGATATTAATATTTATAAAACTTTATGGGTAACATAGCTAATATTTAATGAAACTATCTCATTATGTTAGTATTATTAGATTGACTGATATAGTAGTAAAATATCAATTATGCATTTTCTCATCGATCCTTGACAAGTTTTTGTATAGAAACATGACTGATGGGATGGATATTTATAGACTTTGGAATTGTTCCAGTATGAGATTTAATAGAGGCTTTGGGACTTATTAGTAGTGAGAGCTTCAGAAAGTTAATTATAGTCAGAAACTTTTTCCTTACCTAGGAAATGATCATGGTAATTCCTGTCTTGCCTAATTTTTTAAAGTATTAATGATATATTGTATAAGCACATAGCATAATAGTTTGACTGTAGTGATAATAATAGTGAATAATAATAGTAACAATAAGATAATCACTATAATGAACAAGTCAAATACAGTATGAAACAGCTAATATTGTCCTTTTAAAAATATGTTTCTATTTCCAAAATTTCAGAGTATTTTATTTATCATCTTTCAGTAAAAACCAAGGTGTTTAAGTAGGCTTGCTTTATATTCTAGGAATTAAGATGAGGCAGGAGATGAAGTTTACTTCAAACAAAAGTCCTAATGAATGTTTCTCAAAACCTTTGTAAAAATCGCACAGTTAATTAGGTGGCTTAATTTCATTGCTAGAAGCACTGATGCATATTTCATTCATTTTCAGCTTTTTCTTTTTCAGAGCCAGAATGAAAATATAATAATTGCATAGTCCATGATTGGCCAGCTGCTTTGCAATTCTCTTATTGAATATTTTCTGCTGTATCTTTTTGCCAGCAATGGATATCAAGTAGATAACATTAGTTGAGAATAGATGATATATTTTTGTTTTGACATAATTGCTGTCCCTTTAATAGAGTATGAGGGCTATCGGCAGTGTTCACTACCTGGGTATTTGCAAAAACTGAAGATGATGAAAAGTCACATCCTCAGTCCTTTTCATGAAGATGCAGCCAGTTTCACCACATTGATTTTGTAACTCTTTCTCTCTTGCTTTGAGCCTGAAGCCTTTGTTGATGGAGGAGCAATGGATGCTTATCAGCCATCTCTGCCTCTGTCAAGTTGTTTACCCTCACAGCAAGTGTCACTCAAGGGGCCTCACATTCATCTTCTTCCTACCCTAGCTCCAATAGAGCAACAGCAACTATCAGGCAGAGGAATATTCCAGAGAGAGTTTAAACCTGTATTTAACAGTATAGCCCAGGGCTGGTAATCATCACAGATTCCTGTAAAGGAACATCTCAGGCATCCAGGGTGCCCCGTCACTCTTCTCATGACTATCTGACACACATATGTGTGTCACTGAGAGCAAGGCAAACTTTTAAACTATTGATAGATGACTGGGGAAGAAGGATTGCATTCGTTTGGTTTCCTACTTTTCCATTCTTGACAGATTAGTCTTTCCTCACTGTTGAGAGTTTAGCTAAACTCTTCCATACATCCCTGCTTTGGCATCCCTTCTGTGTGGCCAAGTGACCTGCAAGGGCCTTGGACTGACTCTCGTCCCTCCCCCAAGCACATGCCACAGATACCAGCTTGCAGGGTCACAAGTAAATGTGAATTCCTGATAAGACGCCTTCAGTGGCCCTTGTAATAAGCATTCTCTCCTGCCTCCCAGGGCCTTACCCTTGTGTGGCCCCCTAGATAACCGCCCCCCAGAAGCTTACCAAAACTTTTCTCTTTTTGATTTGAATTGACTAATCTGGCCTTAGCCCAGGAACCCCAAAGCACTCCACCTGTGGACCCTAATAAAGGCATGTGTCCTAGGTCCTGCAGGACTCTCTGCCTGCATCCTGCCTTGACCTCCACCTGTGGCCCCTCAAGACCTACCTGTACTTTCTCCAGGGCCTGTGAGTAGTAAATTCCTCTGTTTCAATCCCCTTATAGTCTTTTGTTAAGACTCTCAGTTCAGCTCAGCATCTGATATCCCAGGGCTCTACTCAACAAATGTTAATTTAATAGTCACAACACTGATGAATCCTCAATGTCTGCAGTAATTATCCAAGTGACTCCGTAACCAAGACCAGTGGAGTCCAGCCAAAGAGGTGCTTAGGATTCCTTTCCTGCACCAGGAGACCATATAGCCCAGACTGTCATCCCCAGCCAGCAGAACCCTTACATGTTCAGTGCTGCATCCTCTGGCAGCAGCAGCTTCTGGTATTCTTTTTCAGTCTCCCTACTACCTGCCACTTCAATCGCTCTCCTTCTCTTATGAGCTAGTACATGTGTGTACACTCACACCAACTCCCACCCATCCTACATAAACACACACGAAGAGACATTTGTCTGCAAAATAACCACCACTACCTCTTAGGTTTTTCCTGTCTCCTGAGTCTTTAGCCAGGTCTCTAGTCCATGGGTTGATGTTGTTAGCATTTCCCAGGACTCCACTCTGAACCATCCTCTGGTTAGGGATCAACTTTGTTTTTGATGCCTGCAACACCTCTGCTCCATACTCATAAAATATGTGGTAAAAATTAACTACGTAATCTTTCATCTGGCTCACTCTGATCCAGCCATCTTCAGGGTTTATGTTTCTGGATTGGATTTGAGTTTTGTTGCAAACCTCAGATTTGGTGGGATCATTAAAAATATTTCTCGTCTTTTTCCCTGTGGGTTTTTTTTCCCCCTCTCATATTTATAAAGGGGAGCTACATCCTACAAAGAGGAGGCATTTAAGGTCTTCTTGTAAGATAGAACAGACATCTAGTAAATTATTCCCCTTAAAGTTTCCACAGATGAATCAAAAGGTACAATATATGGACATGGAGAGCCTCAGTAAGACCAACAAATTCAGGCAGCTTTTCTTGAAGCATTGATCCAACCATCATTTCTTCAACTGAGTTTCAGATAATGTTTTCGCTTATGTTTTGACATGATGCTATGTGGGAAAATATGTATATTTAACCCCAGAATTATGCTTCTGAGCTGAGATATTCACAGTATTGGAGGCAGATGGTTGACTGAAGAAACAGCAGCTTCCGTTCTTGGGGTCCCACTTGCTCTGTGGCATCTGTTCAGTGAGAGGAATGGAGAGTGGATTGCCAACACTTGCTCCTGTTCTTTTCTTCAGACAGCTCACTTGAACTTGAATAAGTCAAATGTACAAATGAAAACAATCCAGTGTTCTTGTGCACAGCTGGAGCCTTACCCTCTGCATTTCACATGGCTGCTCATGGCATTAGGAGCCAATGGTGAAAGTAATAACCACCATTTACTGAGTATTTGCAAAGTGTGTCTTGTATGCCAGCCTACAGAATGTAACATTTTAAAGAGATGGAAGTTGAGAAGGTAATAAAAATGGTTTTCTATTATATTTACAATGAAATGACTGAAGATTGGAGGGTTAACAAATCTTTCCAAGCAGACAGCATTTTGAGCCATACTGCTTCTTGTTCTTTGTATGAAGAGTATTTTTTTTTTTTTTTTTACTTGTTTCTGTCATCTATTTTCTATGTTTCCAGCTTTCTCAAGAGCTAGGACTTTTGTAATATTGTGAACTGCAAGGTATTGTTACATTACATGCTTTCTTCGTGTAGCTGCTTGGTTTCTGAGCTGGTTTTTATTTATTTAAAAAAGTGTTTATTTATTGGCTGTGTTGGGTCTTAGTTGCAGCATGTGGGATCTTTTGTTGTGGCATGCAGGCTCTTTGTTGAGGTGTGCGGGCTTCTCTCTAGTTGTGGCATGCGGGCTCCAGAGTGGATGGGCTTAGTTGCCCCGTAGCATGTGGAATCTTAGTTCCCTGACCAGGGATTGAACCGGTGTCCCCTGCATTGCAAGACGGATTCTTAACCACTGGACTACCAGGGAAGTCATTCAGCTGTTTTTAAAACCTAGGTGCTTGGTACTTGCAATCTTGGGACCTTCACATAGTATCTTGAAGATTTACCTGTTTTCTAGTGCAATACCATTTCCCCTTGCAAAAAGTTTTTTTGTTGGCGCTAATGTGAGTTGCTCTTGGTATAATTTTAATGGATTTCTTTCAATAAAGATCTTAGTTTTAAGCTGCCTGGATGGGCAGAGTAACACTTGGTGTTACCTATTTCTTAGTCAGGGGTTTAATAGAGAATTTATCTTATTTCCACTTACTGTGATAAATCACTTATTCTGCTTCTTAATTTTATAAACTGTGTAATTTCTGTTTTAATATTTCTCTGATATCTTATGCTATGTGGTTTTTGTTTTCTTTGTTGTGTTCATCCGTTTATAATAATTTTGAAGATTTAAGGAATATGTTTTAAATTATTTCGATGTTGGGGCTTCCCTGGTGGCTCAGTGGTTAAGAATCCACCTGCCAATGCAGGGGACACGGGTTTGCGCCCTGGTCCAGGAAGATCCTACATGCTGTGGAGCAACTAAGCCTGTGTACCACAACTACTGAGACTGCACTCTAGAGCCCGTAAGCGACAACTACTGAAGCCCGTGTGCCACAACTACTGAAGCCTGTGTGCCACAACTACTGAAGCCTGCGTCCCTAGAGCCTGTGCTCTGCAACAAGAGAAGCCAACGCAATGAGAAGCCCACGCACCGCAACGAAGAGTAGTCCCCTCTTGTCGCAACTAGAGAAAGAGAAAGCCCTTGTGCAGCAACAAAGACCCAATGCAGCCAGAAAAAAGGATAAAAAAAAAAAGTTGGGGTCTTCACATGACCTTTAAAAATAAATTATTTCAATGTTAATTGTTGTAATGTTAAATTATGATCACACATACTTATACCCTTATCTCTATATCTTTATTGATGTTTGTTTTAGCTTTAAATGTAAAGAAGTTATATGGCAGAAATTACATGATGGCTTCCAATTTATCGTTTTGTAGGTAGACAAGTTACTCTAGGCAAATTGAAGACTAATCGCTACTCTCTACCAGAATAACTGGCACCAACAGAGTTGATTTTCATAATGACCTCTTAAAACACACTTTTCCGGGCTTCCCTGGTGGCGCAGTGGTTGAGAGTCCGCCTGCCGATGCAGGGGGCGCGGGTTCGTGCCCCGGTCTGGGAAGATCCCACATGCCGCGGAGCGGCTGGGCCCGTGAGCCATGGCCGCTGGGCCTGAGCGTCCGGAGCCTGTGCCCCACAACGGGAGAGACCACAACAGTGAGGCCCACATACCACAAAAACAAAAAAAACCACACTTTTCCAATTTTCATGTTTATTTTGATTTCTGTTAGGCTCAGGCTTAAAAGTATACACCTTTTAATTGAATTGATTTCCAGATAATAGACACTTTTCTAAATATGGTTAGTAAACAACCTCTAAGCCAACAGCACAATTTTATGATAAATCATTGACTGTTATGTACTTTCAGTAATTAATTTACACTCTGATTCTGTAAGTACTTAAAAGTGCATATTCACCTTTTTACAGTAACCATCGGGGGGCTATTTAGCATATTGCGGCAATAGTGTATTAAATACTATAAATGAGAATGTACCAGAAAGACATTTGTAATAAAATAGTATCACAGTCACCTTTTCAGAGACACAGGATGTATACTGCAGTGAATTTTGTGAAGGTTGGCAATTTAATATAGGATGTGGAAATTGGCTTTAAATTCAAAGGTACATATATACATGTGTGTGTATGTATGTATATGTATATGTGTTGTGTGTATGTATATATACATATATAATATATTTAGAACAAGAGTGTATGTGGACACTAATAATGTTGAAATTATTCTGTGATCATATAATAATAGTAAATAGTTGCTCAAAAGACTAATATTTGCATAATAAAGGGACAGCTAATGTGCTAAAGAAAGTGAGTCTCAACCAAAGTCAGAGAGAACATCCTGAATTTTGAAGGACAGTGTTACTATCAGATCTTGAAAGGAAGCTTCTCACCTTCTTTTCAATTATGCCAGTCACTTTCCCAGGAATAGGTAGTGATTAAGTGTAGAACTTATTTCTCTCCATAACATAGAAAGTTCATGGGTATGTGTATGTGTGTGTGGTCCTGTGTTTTAATTAAGAACACAAATATGCAAAGGAAGTGTGAATAATAATTCCTTGATGTTTCCTCCTGATGTTTAACTCCTTGTCATGCTGCTGCTCATTATGAGCACTGGTTCTTTATGCCAGGCAGTGGCGAAAAGCTGACATTTCATATCAGAGGTCTTTTTCACGTTCTCCTACATCTTTCCATAATTCTGTAGCTCTGCTTAGATCTTTTCCCCCAGTAGCATGATGGTTTGCCCTCTGAACCTAGCATCTAATCTGCAAAAGACATGAGGCTCTTGTGGACAAAAGGTCAGCTTTCAAAGAACTCATAGGGGAGGTTAAAAAAAATAGACAAAAATTATCTGTAATGGTAAATTAAATGTAGTAAGTGCAACAGAATCCAGGAACTCAAAGAAGAAATAAAAAATCTACTGATGCAAGTAAAAGAAATCTTCATGGGTTATTTGTGATTAATCTTAAGGACTGGGTGAGATTTCATCCAAAGAAATGCACAGTGGATATGCAAGGAAGTGGGAATGCTAATTGGTGGAGACAGAAATGCCTGATGATTATTGCATCCAATTTGAATAATGTCAAGGGAATGTGGAGGCGAATTACAGGAGAATAGACCAGAAAAGTAAGGCAGGTCCATATTGTTTTCCTGGAATTAGTCTTTCCCAGCTGGAGTTCCACAGGAGAATTAGGCCTTACATAAAATAAATTGAGTGATTATTTTCTCAATCCTCCCAAAGTTACTACATAGCTGTCACCAGTCTAAATGCATAGGAGGGAAGTTAATTCATTATATAGAATGGGTGCCCAGAACATTTAGGTTTAATTCTCTCTGGGAACCCTCCACTGAGAAAGGCTGGTCTAGACTCTAGATAATAAGGAAACATGGAAAATATGTGAGTTAAAACTGCATCTTGATACAGCTGTGTTTTGGGAAAACTTAACTGACAATAGTCTTTAGAATAGTTTGAGGAATGTGAAACTAAATGTTTTTGGAGCTTTTGTAACATGAAAAATAATGAAAGAAATGAAAATAGTAATCAAAAAAAGGTGATGAGGGCTTCCCTGGTGGTGCAGTGGTTAAGAATCTGCCTGCCAATGCAGGGAACATAGGTTCGATCCCTGGCCCGGGAAGATCCCACATGCCACGGAGCAGCTAAGCCCGTGTGCCACAACGACTGAGCCCGCGAGCCACTACTGAAGCCTGTGCACCTAGAGTCTGTGCTCCGCAACAAGAGAAGCCACCACAGTGAGAAGCCTGCGCACTGCAACAAAGAGTAGCCCCAGCTCACTGCAACTAGAGAAAGCCCGTGCACAGCAACGAAGACCCAACACAGCCAAAAAAATAAAAACAAACAAACAAAAAGGTGATGATGCAAAAGATTTATTACTTCATTCATTTAAAGCAAAGATATATTAGATACCTACTGGATGTCAGGTATTGTGGCTACTATGATGAGTAGAAATAGATCTAGCCATTACCACCTAAAGGGGAGTCAGACGTTAAGCAAATGAGTACAAATCCATGTAAATTCTTAACAGTTAAATGCTAAAAGAAGGGAACTTTCTCAGTACATATAACAGAGACATAAAGTCTACTCTAGCAGTGTTTACGTACTTGGGAGGAGTGGATAACAGTAAAATAGAATGCTACTTTTTTGTATATGGTCAGTTTGGAATTTATTTTATCATTAGTGGGAGAGTAATGGATATTTTAAATCGGGAACTAAAATTATAAACTTATAACCTATGTCCAATGATCATTAAAGCCATTGCTTTGTTCTTTCATTCCAATCCTTACTTAAGAATACTTTTGTGAAAATTGTAATGATTTTTAAAAATATTTATTTATTTATTTTTGGCTGAGTTGGGTCTTTGTTGCTGCGTGCAGGCTTTCTCTAATTGCGGCGAGTGGGGGCTACTCCTTGTTGTGGTGCGCGGGCTTCTCATTGCGGTGGCTTCTCTTGTTGTGAAGCATGGGCTCTAGGCGTGCAGGCTTCAGTAGTTGTGGCTTGCGGGCTCCAGAGCACAGGCTCAGTAGTTGTGGCGCATGGGCTTAGTTGCACCGCGGCATGTGGGATCTTCCTGGACCAGGGCTCGAACCCATGTCTCCTACATTGGCAGGTGGATTCTTAACCACTGCACCACCCGGGAAGCCCAAAAATTGTAATGATTTTTGCATAAGGGTATAAACACTAACAGGATTTTTCCTCTTTGTAGGTTGTACCAGTATAATTGCTGCATTTATCTACTCTGTCTACATTCCGTTGTTACTGTAAAACAGACTCTACCCAGGCATGCCTGAGTGAATTTCTCCTAGTTGACAAAGAAGCAAAACTACTCCTGGACCTCAAATTAAATAAAAATAAATGAAGAGAAACGAAAATGAAAGAAACATAATTTTTAAAATGTTTAAGTGGTTATCAAGAATCTGCTATTGAAGATATTGTCAGGAATGTTACTTATTCTCCAATACATTTAGGTCCTATGTGAATATTTCCAGTGGTTTCTCAGTTTTAAAATTGAGACTTCTATCCTGAATTCAAAGAAGTTAAGGAACAAATGTGATGATAAAGCATAATTAGTTATACTTGTTTCCTTGGATTAGAGGTCCTAATTTTCTTCTATTTTATTGATCATATTGTACCCATGTCTTACTCAGTTTGCTGCTTCAAATAGAGAACTTCTAAGTTAACGAGCCATTATGATTAATCAGACATTTCCCTTTCTTAGTATCTAGTTACTTGAGTCTCTGTATGATACTTAAATCTGACACTGTGTGGATTAAGCAAAGATGTTAGCCTTGTTTCCTCTTTACTAAACAGGCCATAGCATGAACAAGCTTTATGGAAATGAAATTTATTATGAAAAACAATGAGCATTCCAATCTCATTCTTACTGTTTATATTTTCTATCAAATCACAAGTGTCTTCTGGGAGGAATCAGTAAAGCAGACTTGGAGTTTTTGAAATTGTGAAAGTCAAGCTAAAAATGTGTCGGTAAATCTATATCTCAAGACAGGAGATAAACCATAATTTTAGCTTTTATGGTTGTGAGCATTATGAAATAAATGTCCATAAAAGTCTAGACTAACACAGAGGGATTTGGAAAAACAAATGGCTGAGCTGCTTTTAGTAAATCCCAGTGAAAGTGACAAAACTGCTGAAGAAAGTGTAAACAAAAATCTGTAAAAGATAAAGATCTATATGGGACTATGGGATTTAACTAGATCCAAACACATGAAAGCTGTGTTATCCAATATGGTAGCTAATAGCCAACTACTGTATTTAATTGTTGTTCAGATTTTCTCTGTGATAGTAATCTTATTCTGATTTAGGAGCATTGTTTTATGTCTGTCTTACCCGTACACTACACCCTGTCTCCTTGACTCGCTGCCAGCAGAGTGCAAAGGCAGAGAATCAGAATCTCAGGAAGAGAAGTAACCTAAGGCTTACATCATCTGGTGCCATACCTTCCATTAAAGAAAACCGTTGAGTTGTAGAATCATTCATTCCATCCTTAGGCAAATATAAAGTTTTATTTTACTAAGTTAGAATCAGTTTGTTAACAGTGCTCCTAATTCTATCCTCCAGAGCCATCGTGGGACATGTCTAGTCTTTCTTTTTTTTTTAATTAAGTTTTTTTATTGGAGTATAGTTGATTTAAAATGTTGTGTTAGTTTCTGCTGTACAGTAAAGTGAGTCAGTTATATATATACACATATATCTGCTGTTTTTAGATTCTATTCCCATATAGGCCATATTGAATAGAGTTCCCTGTGCTATACAGTAGGTTCTTACTAGTTATCTATTATATATACAGTATTGTGGGTATGTCAATCCCAATCTCCCAATTTATCCCTCTCACCCGTTCCCCCTTGGTAACCATAAGTTTGTTTTCTACATCTGTGACTCAATTTCAGTTTTGTAAATAGGTTCATTTGTATCATTTTTTTTAGATTCCACATATAAGCAATATCATATGACATTTGTCTTTCTCTGTCTTACTTACTTCACTCAGTATGACAGTCTCTAAGTCCATCCATGTCACTGCAAATGGTATTATTTCATTCTTCTTTATGGCCAAATAATATTCCATTGTATACATGTACCACATCTTCCTTATCCATTCCTCCAATGACATTTAGGTTGCTTCCATGTCCTGGGATTGTAAATAATGCTGCAATGAACATTGGGGTGCATGTATCCTTTTGAATTATGGTTTTCTCTGGATTTATGCCCAGGAGTGGGATTGCTGGATCGTATGATAGTTCTATTTTTAGCTTTTTAAGGAATCTCCATCCCGTTGGACATGTCTAATCTTTCTTCTGCTCAACATTTCTTAAGTATTTAATACAAATACCATAAAAGCAAGTAAAATATCATCAGTTTTTACCTAGATGGGGTGACATTATTAGACACTATCCCATACATGAATAGTTATTGCCTTAATAATAGCAACTACCCTATATTGAATAAATAATCACAAAATCATGAACTATGGATTTTATGTACATTATTTCGAATGCATACAAGGGTAATATATATCTGCAGCCAACAAAATTATTACTGTTGTTTTCCAAGTTTGGCAGTTGACAGGAGCTGTCACCTTATTTAAGGAGCACAAGCTGACCCAGATTAGGTCTGACTATAAATCCTTTGTTCCACACTCTTTTATATAAATTGCAAGCACATGCCTTATTATCAGCTATATTATTCTGGGTAAATTGCACTATTCTTCAAATCTGTTTGTCCTTTTAAAGCAGTTGATTTTGGGGTTGTGAAAATAACCAATACAATCCTCCCTTGGAGAACGTAATTTTGGGGAACAGTTTTAAATCATATTTAAGAGGCAGATTGCTAGAAGAGGCAGGCTTCTCTAAATCTCATCTAGCATGGGACAGAGTGGCCTTGTCAGCACTCAAGAAAGAATGCACTGATGCATCTTCATACTCCCCAAATCTTCAGATGAGTCTGAGGAACGTTTAATTATAAAGTTTCTTATGACCATATATTTCTGTGATTCAAGAACTGTAAACTAGGGACTTCCCTGGTGGTGCAGTGGTTAAGGATCCGCCTGCTAATGCAGGGGACACGGGTTCGAACCCTGGTCAGGGAAGATCCCATATGCTGTGGAGCAACTAAGCCCTGTACACCGCAACTACTGAGCCTGTGCCAAGAGTAGGGGTCCCCAACCATCGGGCCGCGGACCAATACCATTACATGGTCTGTTAGGAACTGGGCCGCACAGCAGGAGGTGAGCAGCGGGCAAGCGAGTGAAGCTTCATCTGCTGCTCCCATTGCTTGCATTACTGCCTGAAACATCCCGCCCCCTCCCCCGTCCGTGAAAAAATTGCCTTCCAGGAAACCGGTTCCTGGTGCCAAAAAGTTTGGGGGCCACTGCTCTAGAGCCTGCAAGCTGCAACTACTGAAGTCCATGTGCCCTAGAGCCTGCATGCCTTAACTACTGAGCCCGCGCGCTGCAACTACTGAAGCCCGCGCACCTAGAGCCCGTGTGCCGCAACAGAGAAGTCACGGCAATGAGAAGCCCACATACCACAGCAAAGAGTAGCCCCCGTTCACTGCAAAGTCCACTTGCAACAATGAAGACTCAACGCAGCCAAAAAAACAACAAAAACTGTAAACTAATGAGCTAATGGTAGAGTTTTAGTACTTTTCAAATGTATTTATGTATATATGAATGATATATACAATATATATGTATGACATACATGATATATACAATCTACACAAGATAAATATGTGTATGTATATCTAATATATTTTTAACCACAAAGAAAAAAGTACAAATTTATAATTATAAATAAAAAATACAGAACTGTTTAAAAACAAATTTAAGGACTTCCCTGGTAGTCCAGTGGTAAAGAATCCGCCTTACAATGCAGGGGATGCGGGTTCGATCCCTGGTCAGGAAACTAAGATCCCAGTTGCTGTGGAGCAACTAAGCCTGCGTGCCACAACTCCTGAGCTCGTGTGCCTCAGCTAGAGTGCATGTGCTGCAAACTACAGAGCCCACGTGCCCTGGAGGCTGCTTGCAACAACTGTAGAGAAGCCCGTGCACCACAACGAAGAGCCCATGTGCCACAACTAAGACCCAATGCAAAGAAAGATAAATAAATAAATAAATAAATAATAAAAAATATACATTTAATATCATCTTTTCAATACCCCCCTCACCCAACACAGCCTTTTAACAATTTGTAAGACTATTTCTCTAAACCGTTCTCTGTGTTTACACATATTCTTTTCCTATTCTGTCTTTCATTCTTTTATTTTTCAACAAAAAAATTTAAAGTCTGAAACTCCTGGAATTGATTTCTACAATTCCATTGATAGCTTGTACGATAGCTTGTTCAAGTAACAGTTGCCTTTTGAATTTATGGAAATTGTTTGATTATTTTGCAAAAAAATTTTGCAGTCCACACCTTAAAAATAATTGTGGACATGCTCTTTCCCCCCATATTCTCTCCATCACAGAATACCATAAATATTTTAAACTTTGGCTAATCTGATGAGTGAAAAAGTATGTCTCATTCATTATGTATAATTTGGATGTCTAGTGATACTGAAAATCTTTTCGTGTTTAGTGACCATTTGTGCGTCCTCTTTTGTGGCTTGCCTGCTAATGTGCATTGCTAAATTTTCTGTTGCTTTTTATTTAGTTTATTCTTATTAATTAGAAAGAACTTTGTGTACATTAAAGATACTATCTTTTTGTTTGTCATGTTCCTAGTCTGTTGTTTTTCCTTTGCTTATGTTTATAGAGGTTTCGGCAAATGGTTATTTTATGTCCTAAAATAGGGTTATCTTAAGAAAATCCCTTCAGGTACACGTGATGGTTAATTTTATGTGTCAACTTGACAGGGCTAGTGGATGTCCAGATAACTGGTACAGCATTATTCCTGGGTGTGCCTGTGAGGGTGTCTCTGAAGGACATTAGCATTTGAATTAGTAGACTGACTAAAGATTACCCTTGGGCATTATCCAATCTGTTGAGGGCCTGAATAGAACAAAAAGATAGAAGGGTGAATTTGCTTCCTCTGCTTGAGCTGAGACATCCACCTTCTTCTGTCCTTAGACTTTCTCAAGCATTTGGATTCCACTGGGACTTATACCATCAACCCCCTGATTCTCAGGCCTTCAGATTGAGACTGAATTACACTACCAGCTTTCCTGGTTCTCCAGCTAGCCGACTGTGGGCCTTCTGGCCTCCACAGCAGCATAAACAAATTCCTATCATAATTCTCCTCTTATATATATCTCTATATATATCCTATTTGTTCTGTTTTCTGGAGAACGTTGACTAATTAGCATGTTATAAAATTTTTCTCCAGAAAAATTTCCATAATTTTTACCAGGAGATTTATTTTTATACTTTATATGAGATTGGGGTTAAGTTTTCTTTAATTTCATGAGCAAAAAAAATGCTAGCTTTATATGATGCTTTGAAATTCTTTCCATATTTTCCTGTGGCCTGGAAAGAAATAGTATTGTGTTACTTAAAATTCAGTAGAATTCAGCGATAAAACAATCTGGAGTGAGGTCATCTTAAAGGTAGTTTAATTAATGGTTTATGACTGTGTGTCTGTGGAGATTATTTGTCTCTTGAATCAAATTTCATAGTTTTCCTCAGGATTTTAATTAGTGTCTCACTGTTGCTTTTACATCTTAAATTCCTTATGAGATTGTATATTTTTCATAAACTCAACTTTATATTATCTTCAGTTTCTCTCTTTTTCTTAAGTCGTATGATAAAAGACTATCTACAGGGCTTCCCCGGTGGCACAGTGGTTGAGAGTCTGCCTGCTGGTGCAGGGGATGCGGGTTCGTGCCACAGTCCGGGAAGATCCCAGGTGCCGCGGAGTGGCTGGGCCCGTGAGCCATGGCCGCTGAGCCTGCGCGTCCGGAGCCTGTGCTCCGCAGCGGGAGAGGCCACAACAGTGGGAGGCCCACGTACCGCAAAAAACTAAAAAAAAAAAAGACTGTCTACGCATTTCCTAAACCTAGTCATGATTGTGTATCCCATTAACCGTATACCTTGACATGTCATATTCTACTGTGGCAAATTAACAGATGATGGAAGGTATGGCAGTTCTCATATGGGCTTAGAGTGGGTAAGTTTGTAGACTCTAACCCTACTGCTATGGTCTGGGGAGGATGCCTCTCTGCTCTCTTTTTCTAAGGGGCCACTGCTATGTCCCAGATGCAGGCTTCGACTATAAGTGCTACTTCCTTCCACCAGGGACCACTAGGGTTTACCAGTAGCTGTTCTAAGGAACACAAGAAGTAGGCAGACATCTGCTGCCCATCCTCCAGAGATCACAAGGCTTCAGCCACTTGGGACCACTCATGAACATTTCCCCAAGGTTGAGGAGAGGCAAACCTTTATCTTTCACTGCAGGTCCCTTGGAGAGGGAAACCCATTCCCTTCCTTAGAGATCCCAGCAGGACTTGTGGCCTCTGATCCTCCAAGGTCTACTAGAAGTATGCTTGCCTGGGTCCATCACCTTCTCTAGAGAGGGTATTGGGGAGGAAAGTACAGAGACTAGCATTGCATTATCCCAGAATCCCACAGGAATGAACTCGGCATTTAGATGTATCTTGGTAAGAAAAAGAAATCTTATGTAGTGGTCTTTTTTCTTTATTTTTCTCCCTTTAACACACTTTGGAATCAAATGCAACCAGATTTTAAGTGTTTGCCTCCTACAAGTGTGGTAAATGTCAATTGAGAGAAAAGTGAACATTCTTCTGTAAGGAACTTCAGAATTTCAAGGCTGACCCACTTGAATTTCTTTCTTAATAAGCTAAACCATGTTTTGCTCTCCTGCTACATGTCTAATCATAATCATATGAGTGTTTTTCTGCTTTTCTAGATGCAGATTGCCGTGTACATAGCATCTCTCCATCTGAGCCTCCACATGTATTCTATCTTCCTCTTGCCGAAGTGCTTCTCGCTTTTCCTAAGCCTTGCTGCTATGGTCTTGAGTATCATTTCCTTAGCGCCATCTGTATATTGATATTTTGTGAGAATCTGTATGGATTCCAAGTAAGAATCGAGCTCAGCAGGCCAGCGTATTTAGTTTTTAAGAGAAAAGAAAGTAATCGATCAATTCCTGTTGTAGTTCACTCTCTTTTTCCTCCCCGTTTCTTCTCATTCTATCCTCACATGCAGATATTCTTACAGCTTTGAAACGGAATCAAATTTCCAGGTGGTACAATTAAATTTCAGTCGAAAATTCCACTTACCAGAATGTTCACAATACTAATAGTGTTGTTAGAAATAAGACACTTGATTAAAAGGTGGCACACTTGTCTGTATCTTTAATGTGCATTCCTAATGAGTCTTACCAGGAGGCTGATTCACATGAAAATGCACAGTTAGCTCATCCAAGTTTAATATACCATTATCTGCACGCAGGCCCTCTTTTCATTACCATTTGAATGCACTGTTTTCTCTGGAGTTTTGTGCAAGAAACAAATCCCTATATATGGCACACAGCTCTAGACTCTGATTTGTCTGCATTTGCCCTTTAGACAAAAGGCCAAAACAGCGTGCTCTGTGGTGCATTAATTTTCAATCTCTGGCTATTTTTGAAATTGTAATGCAGTACATTTCCTTTTCCAGAGGACTTTAGTCAGAATACAATGTAGAAGTGAATATAGCCAAGAGATTTGTTATTCTGAGTGGTGGCGCACCATCTTTCCCACGTGAACTCCAGATAAAAGGGGCTGCTTTAAAGAGCTGTTGAAATCCAATGAAATAAAAAAGTATTTGAAAACTGATTTCACTAGTTTATTGAGTCTATAATACTATTTGGACTTTAGAGTCTGAGACAACCAGTTGCCTGCAATGAAAACTGAGAAAACAAAAGTTGTATTTAGTTCCTATCAAGGTTATCATTTGGACTTTCATTAATTTGCATGTTTCTGGCGTGCCACACTCCCACAATTCTATAAGCTTCCCTGGTGTCCAGAATTCTATTTAATCTGGAGCAAATGAAATCAATAACAGATTAAAAATACCGTAAACATTTAAAATAATTCCTTCCCTCTTATTTTTTCTTATTTTCAAGCATTATGTATATTTAGAACTTCAAAGAGAATTAAATAATTGGAAAAAGAGAAAATGTCTTTCTTACAAAGTAATTGATTCATTATTCAAGAGTAAGAACTATCATATGGGACATTTTACTAAGGATGAGGTCATTTGAGGATAATCCAAGTGGTTATTATTTTGCAGATATACTTAGTAAAACAGAGGTGTGGCACACTTGAGGTGCACAAATAGACAAAACTACTTGCTTGTAAGGTGGTGTTAAGAATAATTTGTTAAGGGTGAAGAGAACAGGCTTATTGGAAGGTGCATGACATATTAGAAAATAGATGATATTAGAGGTCATTTGAACCTATAGGATTGGCTTACAGCCTTTACAACTTACTATGTTTGTTTATCATGCATTTTTCTTAAGTTCTCTGAGTCTCAGAATTCCTCTTTCCTATTCCCAGCAGCATCTGTAAAAATGGCATAATAACCCTTTGTGAAAATAATAACCACTGTTGTGAAAATAGAGATAAAATTATATAGCATCTAGTAATAAACAAGCTCATAAAGGTTGCAAGATACAAGATCAATAAGAAAAATCAGCTGTAGTTTTTTACACTAGCAATCAATAATTTGAAGTGGGAATTAAGAAAAATTTCCATTCCCAATAGTATCAAAAAGAATAAATACTCAAGAATAAATTTTAAAAATGAAGTATGAGACTTATACACTAAAAACTATAGAACACTGGTGAAAGACAGAAGACCCAAATAAATGGAAAGCTATTTCATGTTCATGGCTTGGAAGATTTAACATTTTTAAGATAGTAATGCTATCCAAATTGATCTACAGATTCAACACAATGTCTATCAAAATCCCAGCTGGTGTTTTGCAGAAACTGACAAACAGATCCTATAATTCATATGGAAATGCAAGGGACCCTGATAGCCAAAACAATCTTGAAAAAGAAAAGCAAGGTTGTAGGACTCACACTTTGTAATTTCAAAACTTACCACAAAGCTACAGTAATTGACATTGTGATACTGGCATAAAGATAGACATATAGAACAATGGAATAGAATCGAGAATGAAGAAAGAAATCCGTACATCTACTGTCAGTTGATTTTTGAGAGATGCCAAGAAAATTCAGTGGGGAAAATAATAATCTTTTCAACAACTGGATATCCATATGGAAAAGAAAGAATTTGGACCCCTACTTCACATCATACACAAAAATTAACTCAAAATGGGTCGTAGATATTATACAGAATAAACTTAACTAGGAAGGTAAAATACTTGTACACTTAAAACTATAAAACAGTGATGATTAAAGTGGACACATATAAATTGAAAGACATTCCGTTGTCATGGATTATAAGACTTAATCTTGTAAAAATGTCTACACTATTCAACACAATCTATAGAATCAATACAATCCCTATCAAAGTCCTAGTGGCATTTTTACAGAAATAGAAAAAACAACCCTAAAATTCATATGGATCCACACAAGACCCAGAATAGCCTAAGCAATCTTGAGAAAGAAGAACAAAGCTGACAGCATCATAGTTCTGTATTGCAAAACTATAGCAATTAATTGGTACTGGTATAAAAAAAGACATATGGAACAGTAGAACAGAAGAGAAAGCCCCCAAATAAACGCACACATATATGGTCAACTTATCTTCTACAAGGATGCCAAGATATACAATGGGGAAACGATAGTCTCTTCAGTAAATGGTGTTGGGAAAACTGGATCTCCACGTGTAGGAGAATGAAATTGGACCCTTATCTTGTAACACACACACAAAAACAACCCAAAATGTATTAAAGATTTAAATATAAGACCTGAAACTGTAAAACTCCTAGAAGAAAACATAGTGGAAAAGCTTCATGACATTGGTCTTGGTATTGGTTTCTTGGATATGATATCAAAAGCACAAGCAACAAAAGTAAGAATAGACAACATCAAACTAAGAAACTTCTGCCCAGCAAAGGAAACAATAAACAGAGTAGAAGGGCAAACTACAGAATGAGAGGAAATATTTGCGAACCATTTATCTGTTAAAGAGCTAATCTCCAAAATATGTAAGAAACTTCTAGAACTTGATACCAAAAAACCCACAAAAAACAAAACCCAAACAAACAAACCAAAAAACCCTGTTTAAAAATTGGGCTAAGGTTTGAATAGACATTTTTCCAAAGAAGACATGCAAATGGTCAATAGGTTTATGAAAAGATGTTCAGCATCTCTAGTCATCAGAGAAATGCAACTCAAAACCAGAATGATATATTACCGCATACCTGTTAGGATGGCTATTAAAAAAGAAAACCCCACGAAAAAGATCTTGCTGTGGTTTATGTCAAAGAGTGTTTTTCCTATGTTTTCCTCTAAGAGTTTTATAGTGTCTGGTCTTACATTTAGTTCTTTAATCATTGGGGAAGTTCTAGAGATAACTCTACTGAGATGTCTTGTTGTAAAGGGGAACAAAAAAATGAGGCATAAGCTATAGGAGTATGAGTATATGTGTATATATATATATAATTTTATATTATGCTATTTTAGTTTCATTTCTTTTTTTTTAAAGATTTTTTTTTTTTTTTTTTTTGGATGTGGACCATCTTTAAAGTCTTCATTGAATTTGTTACAGTATTGCTTCTGTTTTACGTTTTGGTTTTTTGGCCGTGAGCATGTGGGATCTTAGCTCCCTGACTGGGGATCAAACCTGCACCCCCTGCATTGGATGGCAAAATCTTAACCACTGGACCACCAGGGAAGCCCCTTATTTCTTTTTAGGTAATAGACAGTTACATGAGTTGGTTTGCTGAAGTAAATAATCCAGTTTAAAGAAAGATAGGGAGGGAATAACCACATGAGTAAAGGGTTTAGGTTGGGTCCAGGAGGTGGAATCTAGGTACTAAGTACGGGGAGGTATTAAGAATTCTGTGGGGGTATGGGGTACTTACTGCCTTGTGACAGGAAGGAAGAAGGAAATGGATTCAAGAATAGGTATGTAAATTTGTTGGTGAAAAATCAGTATACTCATGTATGTTTACTTTCATTTTCTCAAGGAAATATGAGGCAAGAAAAATCAGTTGTGAGGATGAAAAGTGAAAGGGTTTTGACAGATAGGAAAATGCATGAAATATTCCTCTCAGGAGTGGGAAAGTAAGCTTACTAGAAAATAATAGGATTAGTGAGAAGTAGTAAGTGCCAGTTTGCAACTTGCAATCATGACTACGAAGGGAATGCAGTCAGCTGGGTTGTTGGTTGAGGTGCTGTGTGGATTGATATTAAGGTTCAGCAAATAACCTGTGATTATTCCCAGGGAGAGTGAAAGAGAGTGAAGGGAATCAAGTCAAGGGCATTTTAAAGGAATGATTAAAATGACGGATCAAGGAAAGAGGCTGGACAAGGAGCAGTGTTAGGGTGGGACTAAAGGCAAGGGGAATGCCGTGGCAATGGACTGGAGGTCTCAGGTGGTCGTGGGATGTGCCGGCGGTGGAGGCATACTTGAGCAAGTGAACTGGTGTGATCTGAAAGTGGATGCTTAAAATCCACTTTTCAGAAATGGTGTCAAGTCTGGTGAAGACAGGATGCGAGGAGGTAGTGTGGGAGATGGAAGTTCGGGGAGAAGGAGATCAAAGTACCAAAAGGAAGATGTTAGCCCATCAATGTGGACACTATAGTCATTGAGAATTTTGGCAAGAAGTTGGGGGAATGAAGAAGACTCTGCCTGAGTTAGGACCTTCCTTCTTTAGTTAATGAAGAATGTCTAGGAGATTAGCAATAAGAAGAGGGTGTGGTGGGAATAGAGAGGATGCTGTAGCTGCAAAGATGAATGCTAGGAACGAGAGGAAGGCAAAGTGTGGAGAGAAAAAAGCCTGCGCAGCCAGGAGGACACCTGAATGAAGACTGGACTGGACTGAGCTATGCAGAGCATGTGACAAAAACCAGTTCCTGGTAGAGAGTGTTGCAGAGGAGTCCCAGGGAGGAGCTGGGTTTCAGTAAGAGAAAGTAGGTTAAAAACACTCTATACATAATTCAAGGTTGAAGAAAGGTTACTGATCACAGAGAGGATGTGGAGAGCAGTGCATTATGGAAAGTTTTGCAGGAATAGGTCAATTGAGAATTAGATTAAGGAGAGGTCAGCACTTTGCATCCTGTCTCAACAATGCTTGTCCACCAAGTTGTAGACAAATTAGCTGCATAGTAAGCAAAGGACAGTGCTGTTTCTAAGCTGGACTCTAGCTCCTTTATAGAAAGTTGGGTGTATTGTTAATATATCTATTATAAAACTAACTTTCCTGAACTCCCTGGAAAATTAACTCAGAACAACTGCCATCCTACACTGAGATCAACAACTTCTGTAAACAGCCACTGTCCATTAAAGGGTTCTAAATACTCGTCGCACAAAACTATCCTCAATCTTGCTCATTGCCTCTGTTTCACTAATTGGAAATGGATTCAAGCCTGAAATACTTGTCTTCAACTATGGGGCAATGGCATGATAAGGATTCATTGAGACACTTGTAACATAAATACTTCAGAAAATAATGGAGAGGGCAGAATAATTTAAAGATGTTTTAGATCACTGTGCTAGCGATAGAAAATGCATTATTTTTTAATGGTTAGATCAACATTAATGTTTCAATCAGCATTTTGTAATTACATTTCTTTTGGTGAAACAAAGCAATAGGATTTAAAAGAAAATGAACAAAGTAGCCAAGGCTCAGTTTTGATTTTTTAAAAATTAAAGACAGACCTATTTTTTAGCATTTCCTTATTAATCCTTTAGTTGCATATCACCCTATGTTTGCACTATGTATCTGATCACTGAAATAGGAATAGTAAATTAAAACCAAAATGAAATGTATTATTATAATTTTCACACTTTTTTCATAGCTTTCTAAAGTAATCTAGGGGAGGAAGTTAGTACTGATACTGTGTCAAGCAAGGAAAATTCCCAGATTTCTGTATAAAGTGGGGAGAGGCATTTGAAGGAATTGATATCTTTAAATTACTTTAAAATGTATTTACTTCATTAGAAAAGGTCACTTTCCCAATAGATTTAAAAAATGAAGATCACATTTGCTTTGGGTTAGTGGACAGGCATTTTGTAAAGCTGCAAAAGATTTTGAATCTGTTTTCACCTGTCTTCTCTCATGCCGCAAATATGTCACATGAAAGACGAAATTCCATTAAAAAAAGTAGTTATTGACTTGCATATAGTCACAGTTCAGAAAGTAGTCACAGTGTAAGAGTTGGAAAGTCAGGATTTGAACCAGGTCTGTGTATCTAAAGTCAATGCATATTTTTCCTGCCACAACAAACTATGTCTTTATATAGATCACATAATTTTACAGCTCCACATCTTGATGTTCTAAACTCTGCCTAAAAAGTTCTTCCCTCTCTTTGGTGAGTCTCTATTTTTATGCTTCTCGGTTCCAAGCATGTCTTGAATGTTTACTCTTCCAAAGGAGCTTCCCTTCTCTTCCTGCTGATCTTGGCAGTTATGTGTGCACTCTTCCGGGCTGCGTGAACGGCACTTGTGTTATCCTGCTCGTGCTGCACTTGCCACATGAGCTGACGTCAGCTGTTAATTGAGGCTCCAAGTACACACACACACACACACACACACACACACACACACACACACACACACACACACGGTCCATTTTGCCTTAGAATGCAAACTGTAAAATAAACTTAGTGTGTACTTGATATAGGAATAATCATTATAAAAAAGGCAAGAACCTACATAAGGCTTGATAAGGCCTAACAGTTTTCATTATTCTATAGGTAAAGCCATAATACAATAAATGATTTAATTCTATTGATGGTGGAAGTTCAAGAAGGCTTTTTGGGGTGGAAATATTTGAGAAAAATCACTACAGTTTCACATCTGTGATCACAGGTTTTTTTTTAAAAGCACATTTGGAATCAAAATTTCACATTTGTGAGGAACAGAAAACAGGATCTTTAGGACTTCACAAATATGAAACTAATATTACAAGTTCCTGGTTCTAGCCAGAATCATATGTGTAATTGAGATTTGTACATTGCCTCTATATAATCTTCGCTTCACAAATAGCTGCTTCAGAATGTTTATTTTGGTTCTCTCTCTTCCCATGGAGTCACTTTTCAGATGAAGTAGCAAACTTTTAATCGCTTCATATGACAACTTATGGGTCCAGTGATGGATGGAGAATGACCCATTCCTCTGTACTTGAATGGTATGTACCTCAACAAAGTTACACATCACTGGCAGTCATGGTCCTGTGTCTCACCCATAAGTAGAGGTTTATCATGAATACTAAATTTGTAAGTTTCAAGGTACAGCTATTTGCTTTTTACCTATATCTTAAGATGGTGAATAGAGCAGATTTTGTAACTTTTCAGCTAATGATTCCAGGAAAAGCCCTTGGAACCTGCTGTATTTCTTTTGAGAGAGAATTGAGAACTGAGCTTATATCTACGGTGTGTTCCCCCACAGAGTTGAATCAGAGCTTTTTAATGAAAAGAATTTATGGTTGTAACACCATCCTATTGTGATGGGGACTTGGAGTTAATGCTACTGCAAATGTGGGGAGAAAGAGGTTTATTGTTACCTAAAGCTTTGGAAATAAATTGAGAGTGGCCTCAAAGAAAGACCCTACCTGAATGATCTGCTCTCTTTTATATTCTTGTCTGTTGCTGTTTCAGGATGTCAGTCCAAATCTGATCAACAGGTTTCTTGAGAGAATGTGGGTGTGCTTTTTATCTTTGGAATTATTCAATTTATCTTTAAACTGTCTCTGAGTAATTAGTTTGATTTGATGCTTTAACAGAAAGTTATCCTCAGAACCCTTAATAGAGTAAAAACTGATAACAGGAGAAAAGGGGAAAGATAATGAAAAATTGCTCTTTAGTTTCTCATTTTTAAAGAATGATAAATTTTATTTATCTTTATTTTTTTGGGTGCACGTATCTTTTTTTATATCTTTATTGGAGTATAATTGCTTTATTTATTTTTTTAATTTTTTTTTTTTTTTTTTTTGCGGTACGCGGGCCTCTGACTGCTGTGGCCTCTCCCCTTGCGGAGCACAGGCTTCGGACGCACAGGCCTAGTGGCCACGGCTCACGGGCCCAGCCGCTCCGTGGCATGTGGGATCTTCCCGGACTGGGGCACGAACCCGTGTGCCCTGCATCAGCAGGCGGACTCTCAACCACTGCGCCACCAGGGAAGCCCAGTATAATTGCTTTAAATGTTGTGTTAGTTTCTGCAGTACAACAAAGTGAATCAGCTGTATGTATACATATTTCCCCATATCCCCTGTTGCTATATTTTATTTACTCATAAAGTTATCTGTATATAGAATACATATAGGAATATGGAAATAAACAAAAAGGTAAAAACCCCAATAAGAGTAATAATCAAGTATAGCATGCTTTATATTCTCTGAAAAATATAATCACATGGCTTATGAACTTTTAAAAAAAAAATTTATTTATTTAGTTGCACTAGATCTTAGTTGCAGCATGTGGGCTCCTTAGTTGAGGCTCGCCATGTTATTTCTTTTTGTTGCCCTTTAAAATAATGTGTTATTCAGGAAAGGGTTGATAGTGTTGGGCCTGGAGAAATGAACAGTTTACAGAAGAATCACCTCCTCTCCCCACAACTCTGAGGTTTGCCAAACTCATCTCTGGGGAGTTGACCAATCTTTAAAGATGGAACCCACCTTATTCAGTGTTTCCCCAATGCTCTTGTCAGAATTGTAGAGATGTGTGGCTCTACAGAGTCACTCTGGTGAGCTGAGGGCAGAGGGAAATGACTAGAATTTCCTCATACCTTATCAACCACAACAGCATTTAAGTAATTCATTTGTTTACAGTCTGGACCAGGTATTATTTAAAGAAAGTTTTCATAGAAAAATAGAGTTTGAAAAATGTTGACTTGGTACAAAACGTTCAACTTATGCTGAAACTAGGACACATGGAAAATTTTTATCTTTCTATCATCTATCTGTCTATCTATCTATCTATCTATCTATCTATCTATCTATCTATCTATCTATCTATCTATCTATTATCTATCTCTCTCTTTCTCCCCGGTTACAAGCCAGGCAGAATCGGGACCATGTATTTATTTATATGCTTTATCCATCTTTGCCTCTCTCCTTTCTCTTTATCCCTGCTTCTTTCTTTTCTCTCCTCCCCTTCCTTCCTTGACTTCATTCACCAAATATTGGATAAGCACATCTGTTTGACAGGCACATTGCTTGCCACAGAGGGAACTGAGATCTAGTTTAAAAACACACAACAAACAAATAAGTCACAAAACAATATGGTGAGTGCTTTAACAGAAATATGAAGGAAACCTTGAGCATAGGTGACTGGATTACTGTAAGATAAGTAGTTGCCTTCATGGTACAGTAGTTAAGCATTTGAACTATGCAGTCAGGTTTACTTTCAAGTCTTCTCAACCACTGATTAGCTGTGTGACTTTAATAACTTCCTTTATGTGGATTGCTTCATAATTCCTAGAGAAAGGGGATGCAATCAGACAAGCACTACCTCTTCTCCCTACTTATAAGTCCATGGGAATGTCTATCTACCTAAAGGAAAAAAACATTTTCTTATACTCATAGCGCCGTGACACCACACGTGACGGATTTTTTTCCCCCACACCAGCTGATTCTTCTGCTCTCTGGACACCAGTTGGGTGTCCCACAATTCAGTTATGACACTAACAAGCTTGAGTTACTGCAGACCACACAGATTAAGGACTAAGTCCCACAAGAGTGTCCCCACTTCAGATGCCAGTCACAAGTCCCAGATTGTACCTGTACTTCTCACCAACCAGCTATAAATCACGGGTTCCCACAATCCCTGCCTCAGGCTTCATAGTTTGCTATAATGGCTCACAGAGCTCAGGGAAACATTTATTTACATTTACTGTTTTATTAGAAGTGATATAAAAAAGGATACAGATGAACAGCCAGAGAGAGGTACACAGGGCAAGGTCTGGAAGGGTCCTGAGTAAAGGAACTTCTGTCCTGTAGAGTTGGGGTGCTCCACCCTCCTGGCACATGGCTGCGTTCACCGACCCCAAATTCTCCTGGCATCCTGGCTGAGGGATTTGAATGGGGGCTTCATCATGTAGGCATGATTGCTTATTAGCTCAGTCTCTGGCCCCTCTTCCCTCCTGGGAGGATGGGGAATGGAGCTGAAAGTTCCAAGCTTCTAATCATGCTTGATCTTTCTGGTTACCAGCCCCCACTCAGGAGCCCATCAAGAGTTGCCTTATTAGAACAAAGGATGGTCCTGTCACCCAGAAAGTTCCAAAGGATTTAGGAGCTCTGTATAAAATACTCCTAGCACCCCTATTAGTCAGGAAATTGCAAGAGTTTTAGGACCTCTGGGTCTGGAACCAGGGACAGAGGCCACATATATACTTCTTATTATGTCATAGTCCACCCTCTAGTCTCAGGCCATGGACCCCTTACAGCAAAATGATCTTATCTTTCAGAGCTTTTACAGTTGGTGTAGCATTTATAGAACAGATGTAGCAGTAGTACCAACGAGAATGTGCCTAAGGTCTGGAGAAGCTTGTTTGAGGTAGGGATAGATTTAAAGAAACAACTAATTTGTCTTACAAAAGCATTACAGACATTTTTACATTCTTGTACAATTTAATTATTCTCCCCCTACCCCTTGATCAACTGCTGTTTGTACCTTATGATCAGCTTGTACAGAAGAACTATTTAGTGCAGAAATCAGCTAATGGTTAGCTTGATGCAGTTCTTCCTCGGGCCAGTCATTTTCCATGGGTATTACATACTGAGGAAGCTTTAACTCATTCTCCCAGTACATTTGACCAGTGAGGTCAGTATTATCATAAGATGTATTTATTGATACATGAGGTAGTTGAGTCTTACCAACACCACCACTATTATACCATAATGGTATGATCATGACATCATTCAGTTTCATTACAGAACAAATCAGTAAGACTATGTAAGAATCAGTAAGGCGTCTGCTTTGCCTTCCCAACAGAATCTACCATTGCCCATATACAAGATATTATTAAAAACAGGCACCATTACAGTTGGCCATGACTCATTTACGTCTGGGTTCCCAGTTAATTGAGGACAGCCTCACTGCACAGGCTTGTACTGAGACTGGTTTCCATTTTGTGTCGTTAGATAGTAGGGCTCACCTCCCTTCTATGGGGAGGACACAGTGGTGTTTAGAATAGTTTCTATTCCTACTAACTATATCCCAGGATATGTTTGATTTTGACCTGTTCTGGGGGCAAGAGCAATCATAGCATATTGATGTAAATTATAGTAATTTCCCAGAGAATTTCCTTAAGCTTGGAGGGCCTTGATTCCCATAGGTGTGCCCCTTGAGCCTCAGCAGCTAGGATTGAGGGCCATTACCCCGCGGCCACTTAAGCCTACATTTGTATTATGATAGTCAAGAGGCCTTGCTACGTCAAAGTCCAGGCCTTTTCCCAATGCTGAGTTCTAGCATCACCCAGCATTGTTTGTTGAGTAACAGCGTCCACTTTAATATCCCTTAAACACACATCTCTCTCCGGCTACTGCCCATTTCTCTGCTTCTCCTCACAGCAATAGTCCTAAAAATATTGCTTAAAACATATAGTCTGCATTTACTCATCTCACAGTTCTTCTTAACTCTTAGTATACTAGGAAAAACAGTCATCGTCATTCATCATTGGGGTCTAATGGACTATCATGTATTTAAAATATTTATTAGTTTTTTTGCAAATAATTTAAAGAAAGAAGAAGAAAGGGATAGTGAAAATTACTATTCAAAATTGTAATAAGTGTTAAACATAGCAAACCTCTCTATATCAAGTAAGGACTAAAGAATATTGTCATATGTTCTTTTAGCAAAAAGGCATGGTCCGGTTTTTGTCATAAAAAATTGTATGATAGCATTCTTCCTATTAAATAACTAATTGGATGAAAATACTGTATTTCTTTTTGTCCTTAGAAGTATATTGTCCACACAATGATTTTTGAGTTTGAGAAAATCATCTACATCATCATCTGAAGATTCATATATGATATATTTCACTTACATGATCAATTTCATCATCATTAGTGTCCAGAGTGCTGCTGTCCCTTTGTACTCATCTTTCTAATAATTGTGAAATGTCTTGTATATTTTCTTTGCCATTATAGGCAAGAAAAAAAATCTGAATTCTCAGCTGTGTTCGATGAAAAGTAAAAACAGGCTACAGAGATAGTTTGTCCAGTTTTCTAAAAAGTACCTTTTTGAAAGATGATGTAATACTTTGGGTAACAGAATAGAAAATTGGATAATAATTTATTTTACTATCACATTATCCTTTTAGGTGAGTTTAATATTCTCCCATCTTTCTATTTTATTCTTTTTCTTAGCATACATGGGAATAATGGGAATAATTGATAAATAGTAAAGAAATAAATTCATATCAAAACATAAGATCACTAAGATCCCATCATATACCTTAGATTTATAAAAGGTCAAATTCAGTATGGTAATTAAAATAGAATGGGTTTATTCTATTAAACATGAACTTTTTGTTTATTTCTGGAAAATCTCTAAGACTAAAAGTAATGAAATGTTAGTCTTCATAAACAGAACTGTTCAAAAGAGGAACTTAAAAGTGAAAATTGGATCCAATGGACTCTGTACATTGATTAGCCCACTCTTATCAAGCTCTCTACCCCCCACAAATACAATAAAATCATCTTTTTAAGATCATTAGTAAATTAAGCCTCGACAAAATGTGTAGTCAGTTTTGAGTTCTCACTGTAATGAATGTTCAAGGTCCTACATAGATGGATTCACCTCCCCCCTTGAGACCCTGCTCTGAGTGACGTCGGTAACGTCACCCTCTCCTAGTAGTTTTCTTCCCACTTCACCTGCGGCTCCTTCCGCATCTGCTCTTACTCATCCAGTCTGAGCTCTGGAGGACTTCTAGCCTCTGTCCTCAGGGCTCCTCTCATCTACTCTCCTTTTGTAGATCATCTCACCCAATCCTGTCTTTAGGTTAGGGAGTCTTTATATAGATATGCTGTATTTCATATTGCTCACAATGCACTATTGCATAGCCCTCCTCCAAACTGACACTCAATCACTGTGTCTGCCCTATCTTAGCAAATAGTACCATCATTCATCTGTTGCTTGGTACAAACACTTACAAATCATCCTTGATTATTAGCAGTAAGCTCAGACATCACATTCTTCAAAATAAATTTAAGATATAACTTTTAGGGGCTTCCCTGGTGGCGCAGTGGTTGAGAGTCCGCCTGCCGATGCAGGGGACACTGGTTCGTGCCCCGGTCCGGGAGGATCCCACGTGCTGCGGAGCGGCTGGGCCCGTGAGCCATGGCCGCTGAGCCTGCGCGTCCGAATCCTGTGCTCCGCAACGGGAGAGGCCACAGCAGTGAGAGGCCCGCGTACCACAAAAGAAAAAAAAAAAAAAAAGGATATAAATTTTACCATCTTATGTATAATAACTCTCGTCTAAGCCACCATTGTCAATCACCTGGACCACTGTACCCGTCTTTTGTATACTCTCCAATCTTGCTTTCCTGCAACTGAGTTTTCAACCAGCAGCCAGAGAGAGTTTTCTAAAGATAGTCTTACATTATATTACTCTCTTGCTTAAAACCATTTAAGCACTTCCCATTCCAAACTTTAGATGATCTAACTCTTATCTACATCTTTTCTTTCTTTTCATTCTTCCCATTATTCTGTTCTCCAGACACATTGGCCTACTTTCTGTTTCTCAAACACTCAAGAGAAAACTTTAATTGTCTTCCTCCCACATTGCAGGAAGAATACCACAAGAGGTCATCTCTATTTGAACTCTGAGTCGTGATCTCCCGTTCTGCCAGAATGATGAAAGCTCCATGTTGTAGGGCTGTAGTTAATAATTTCCTTGAAGCTGACTGATATATAGCACTATTCCTCCTCCTTTGGGGGAAAATGGAGTTTGGGAGGGAAGTGGACAGTTTTGGGTTATCTGTGAATAATCTATGTTGTAAATTAAAACACATATCATCGTACATATAGAAGTCCATAGAAGTCAGTAGAAGGCAGATGTCATTCATTGTTGGTTGTGAGAACCAGAGGCCTGCTTTTTGAAGAAGCCTTACCAGCAGGGAAAAATAAAACTTATTATACATACATTAGTATTAAAAAAAATTTTTTTGGACCGTAACATACTATAAGACGTACATCTGGTCCAATCATATTTATATACATAAATAGGCATATGCAATTGAAACAAAAATTTCACACAACTTACACTTACCCTTAGAGTATGTGATGTTATCTGATATTTTCTACAATATTCTATTTTATTTCCATTGAAAATTGAATTCTGGTTATAACCCACTAAGTTGTTTTCATAACCCATTAATTAGTCACAGTCCACGATTTGGAAAACAACGACACCGTTGTATCCACAGGTTACCATGAGAGCAACAAAGAAAAGCATTTAAATCAGATGGGAGGTTCAAAGAAGGTTTCTCAGAGGATTTCATATTCCCTGGGAAACAGAGGATGTCCATGATATTGAAAGCAGTGCTATGTACTTTCTGTGATAAACTGAAAAACAAGTTCCCCAAAAGAACTTGTATTGAGACAGTATGGGTAGGTGATAGAATGAATAAGAGAGTGGGGGAGTTCAGATATAACTATAAAGCGCACATGCCATGCTTAATTCCTGTTAAAAGTAATTCACAATTTGAGACAAGATCAAATGTCCATTTTCTGACCACAGAAGACATCACGTCTGTAAACATTTATCAAATGATTATGAAATGCCTCTAAAATTTCCAAAACTATATTACTTTTCACTTGTAGAAGTGATTATAATACTTACATATTATTAGTCTCTATCCTTGCATGTCAAGCACCACTAAAGTATTAAATCTGCAATATGAAGGCTAAGGACAATAAGAATAATGCTACTAAGGATAATAGTAGTAGTTGCTAATATTTACCGAGTGCTTTTTACCCTCAGTATCCATTTTGGAATTATCTCTTAGTGACCTTGACTTACCATAAAAGTGGACTGGAACTTCCATGGGATTAGTTGTTCCACTCAGACATTGGATTGTTTTGCATTTAATAATTTTTCTATAAAAGATACCTGAAACAGTCTAGTGGGGAAAAGCTGAAATACTGACTGAAGTACTTGAACAGTAAAGCTTATCCTAGGTGAAATAATGAACCAATTTTAACAGCCCCTTTGTGGCGGGTTTAACTTTTCTCTCACATGGGGTTTTGAGATGTTTTGTTTTATTTTTATGTCTTTGTTATGGTCTAGGAGAAGAGACTGGTTTTCAATAATTGCTATGCCCCTCCTTCACATTCAAGTCCCCACCCCCTTCTAAGGTCACAATGTTTCTTGTAAAATTTCTCTTTAGGGAACATAGCATGAAAGCAACCTATAGAGACAGGTTTATTTTCCTGCCAGTTGGCATGAGAGTTCCTTGTAGGAAAGCTGTTTCTATGTTCAGAGTGGCTTTGGCTAGGATCCTCAGAGGCAGAGCCTGAGCTTCTAGGGCTGAGATCCACCCATACCCAGGTCTCCCAGGTGGAGGGATGCCATTTTGCATGAATAATGGTAAAGAAATATGGTTTTCAGTGAGGAAAGCCTGGAGGAAGCCAGGTGGAGCTAATGAAACAGAGCTCAGATGGAAAAAAAGGAGAGAGGAAGGCTTTTGGACACTTGGCTGAAGGGGATTTGGAGAATTACCTGAGGGGATTTCAAATTATTTTCTGTGAATATTCTCTCCTCATCTCCCTGTCTAGATATGTAATAAATTCCACATTGCCAGTGCTGTTCTGTGTGAGCTTGTTGTTTCAGGAAAGCCATGCATTGTAGAAGGCATAGCCATGCCTGATGTGCAGGAGCAGTGCTTGTGATCTGAACTCACGCAGCAAGTGGAATCACCCCGATGTCTCCCCCTCCCTTGACCTGCCTCACAACTTCTAAATCTCAGCTCTGCCCTTAGCTAGCCATGTGACCTTAGGCCAGATCTCCAAACTTAAGTTTCTCAATCTAATAATTTGAATGGAGGACCTAATAGTAATATCTGCATAGAGTTTTTCATATATTAAGTTAAAAAATGTATGTTAAATATTTAGGTACATAGGAGTTACTTAATAAAGTTGAATGTCCTTCCCACTTTTCCATTATTCTGCAGATATCTACTGGGCTCCCTGAGAGAAAGCATTTCTTAGCTGTCCACTGAAAAGATCCTGTCAGATTCTCAGGGCTCAGCTATAGTATACGTCGTGCTTTCCCTCTGCTCTCACTGTTTTCAAAGGGCCAGTTGGTGCTGTTGTTGTGTGTGTGTTGTTTGTCTATCCAACCGTGTCTTCACTTTCTAATGGTACTCAGACTTTTTCTCTAGGCATCTATACTGGCCCCCAGATTTTCTGTTTCTTGAGAAGCTGATCTCAAGATAAATGATGTGTTGATAAAGGAATAAAAATACAACCCAAGGCAATCTAATCACAGTGAATCTCAACACTTTTTAAAAAATGTTCTGTTTTTTTACTGTGACAAACAATGTTGTAACAAACACTTTTATACATTTATCTTATATACGTGTTTTTAAAAATCACAATAAGAATCCCCAAAGTAGTATTGCTAGTTTAAAAATGGGCATATTTTACATTTTAATACACATTTCTAGATTAATTCCCTCACTTTGTAGCAGCTCATACTCAAGTGAACAAAGTCGGAGGATGACTTATCCTCGTTAGCTATGAGTGTTATTGCCGTGTAAAGTTTGTGCTAATCTAATGGGTAAAAAATAGATTATTATATCAGATGGTCCCTGATGTGGTTGGACTTACAGATTTTTTGACTTTGGGATTGTGTTAAAGTGGCAGCAGTTAGCAGAAATCATACTTGCAGTTTTGAATTTCGATCTTCTTCTGGGATAGTGATGTGCAGTCTGATCCTCTCTCGTGATGCTGGGCAGAGGCAGCTGCGGGCCACAGCTCCTAGTCAGCCACACAATCACGAGGGTGAACATGTGATACACTTACAACTATTGTGTACCCAGACGTTTTTAGTACAGTATTCAGTAAATTACATGAGACATTCAACACTTTATTATAAAATAGCCTTTGTATTAGATGATTGTGCCCAACGGTAGGCTAATGTAAGTGTTCTCAGCACGTTTAAGGTAGGCTAGGCTAAGCTTTGATGTTTGGTATGTTAGGTGTATTTAATGTGTTTTAGACTTAAAATATTTTCAACTTATGAGAGGTTTATTGGGATGTAACCTCAACATTAGTTGATGAAGATCTATACCTTTAAAATTTGTAATCATTGTTTTTTTAAAAATTGTAGTAAGAACACCTAACTTGAGATCTAACCTCTTAACCAATTTTTAAGTGCACAATGCAGTATTGTTAAGTATAGGCACAAGGTTGTATAGCAGCAGATCTTCAGAGTTTATCCATATTGCATAACTAAAATTTTATACCTGTTGAACAGAAACCTCATTTTCTCCTCCACCCAGTCCCTGGCAAGCACAATTATACTGTCTGTTTCTATGAGTATGACTATTTTATATATCTCATGTAAGTGGAATCATGCGGTGTTTGTCCTTCTGTGATGGACTTATCTCACGTAGCATAATGTCTTTCAGGTCCATCTGTGTAATCACATGTGGCAAGATTTCTTTTTTCTTTTTTAGGGCTGAATTTATTGATATTATTGCTTTTGATGTTGTTCATGAGGAAAATAGAAACCTTGAATTTTCTAGTGTTGTGAACTTAGAAAGTGACACTCAAAATACCATTTCTACTTTTCCTTTCTTTTTATTTTTTTAATCAAATAAATGTCTTCAATTTAATGCAAAAGCACATTTTACTCTACAACTTAAAATCGTGTGTTTTGGTAATTGGTTATTTACATGATATTCTAAAACAGAAATATACTAGAATATTTTAATCGAGATGTAGTTCCCTACTATGATGTAATTTGATATTTTGTAGGATAATTATGATTCAAATATTCTGTTCATTGCAATATATAAAATAATGTAGTTTAGTCTGCAACAGTTGCTTCTATTTTTTGAGACTTCTACTGTTTAAAAATACACACAATAAAGGAAGCATTTATATGCATAAAATGTAGCCAGAGGGTTTTTATAACAGCATTTTATCATTTTGAATTTATAAAAAATATTCTCATGCAGTGACCTCTTCAACAGGAAGATTATCATTACTGCTTCATTTTTGAAATAATGTTTCAAATAGGCATTTTTCCATATATTGGCTGTACTACAGTAGACTATTACATCTTTCAGATAGTTGGAACCGGAGAGTGAAGTTTTCCTTTAGCTATCTTTTCGGACTTTATGAAAGATCAGAAAAGAATGCACCTATTGGTCATTTGGAGTCAAAATTACGAAGGTAATGACCAAGCTGTTTCCTCTGTGTGTGCAGCTCATGTCTATTTTTACTAAAAATGAGAATCATAGCCTCCTGAAGAAAAAAAAAACTATTCTGCACTTACCTGTATTCATATATTGTATTTTTTGTATTGTACAAAGTCACATAGACATTGTTGTGATTTAAAAAAATTGCTGAAGGACATAGAAACATGCCAAATAATGTAAAGATATGCCATTTTGCCTGAATTGAAGACTCAGTATTTTGAAGATGCATTATATCTCTATAAATTAAAGGATAATTTCAGTGTGGCCCCAACAAAACACCTAATAGATTTTTAAATAGAATTTGACATGTTTCTTTATGAGAAGAACCACTGGTAAATTTGATTCTATTAAGATAAATAATATTGAACAGAGTTCAATATAAGTGACGGCGGAGGGTGGGGGAGATATCCTTTACTGTGTTAACAGATAAAAGAGTAACATCTAGAATTTCCAAAAAGAAACATTTTAAAAATTTAAGAAGAATATCTGTAACACAATAAAAATGGACAAAGAATAGAAAAAGGCAGTTCACAAAAGATGAAACACCAAAGTTCAGTAAATACATATGTATAGTAAATATATATTTCAATCATATATTTTGTAATAAAAATTAATTGAAAAATTTTCCCTAAATAGGATGACAAATTTTTATATAGAATGACAATTTAAAACATGCTGCTAATATCAAGTAAGGTAAAGGTATATATCAGATATTTTGCATCCTAGTGGGGTTATTAATTGGTATAGACACTATGGAGGGAAGTTTGGTAGCATTTATTAAGTTTTAAATGTGCATGCTTTATGACACTGCCATTCTTCTTGCTGATATTAACCTGTATGTCCAGCAGTAGGGCATAAAAAAGTAACTAAGGAGCAACCATATTGCTATGACTAGGAAGAGTTACAAAATATGACATTTGCTGCAGACTGATTTGCAAGATATATTATGATAGGAGAAAAGCAAGGTGAAAATATGCAAAGTATTGTATTAAAATGGAAAAATGAATTCTGTTTTAGTATAGGATGATGTGTGCATTCCTAAATCGTGTAGAATGTCTTGTAGGACACACATCGCAGGGATAAGGGATAACAATGGTTTCTGAGACAGGGGAGACTGAGGTTGTGGGTTGGAGAAAAAGAACTAATTTGGTTCACCTATTTTAACTTAAATATTGTAACAGAAATTTATTAAGATATTAGCTGTGGAATTAAGCACTTATTATTAAAAGAAATCTACTAAAGTGTCTAGTAGTCCGGAATCAAAAAGATACAGCTTTGAATAGGGCTTATAAGCTAGGGTACATCTTTTTAGATCAATGTGAAAACACTCTTTAGCTTCACTGAAGTAGTTTGCTGAAGTAGAATGCCGTTTGAAGTTTAGAAGACTGAATTGAAGATTTCTAAAGATAAAATTTCTGATTTCTGATTACAGAGCTGACCTACCTTAGGATAATTTTTGGCTCTCTATCAAATCAATAAGCAAGCACACTCCTTTGTGCTGCTAGTGTTAAGGATTGATTTGCACAATCTCCTTCACACCTCTGTCTCGTTCCCATTGTGAGGATCGTGATCCAAATATTTGGCATTAGGCAAAACCTGCTATTATGGGACAGACTATAGAAAAAACCTCATTTGTGGAATAAAATGATACGTAATGTAAAAATGCCTATCACATGCTCATGAAATGATTGTTTCCCTTCACAAACTTTAAGATTTTCCTGCTGCTCAAAGAAGAAGTGGAAGAAGAAAGAGGAGGGGATGGAGGAGGAGGAGGGAAAGAGGGGATGCATGTGTACTTTTTGGAAAAGACCAATACGTGGTTATTGGTTTTTATGGATGGAAGCTGAATACTTATTAGCACATACAATTTTACACATGGTCCTGTGAGTTTATATACTGAGGAAAAGAATAAGACTCACCTTTAAAAAGTTTCACTAAAATCATTCATTCATTCATTCATTCTTTATATGTATCTTGTGTGCCTACGCATACTGTCCTGGGTGGTGTTGAAATAACTGGGAACACACAGAGCTCCTGTACTTGTGCATCAGGGGCACATACAAGATATAAGAGATAAAATAAGATAAAATAAAATTAAAAAGTAAAGTAAAATAAGAATTTTAAAAGCTATGGAAAAATTAATCAAGGGCTCAGAGAAAAGTGCCAATCCTTTGCAAGAGTGGAGAGGGGAAGCACTCCAGGCAAAGGGAACAACGTGTGCCAGTGCCTGGAGGTGGAGGAAGAGCTTGATACCCGGAAGCAGCTGAGAGAGGAGTAGTGTCATCAGTGCCCTGTGTGCTGGGGTGGGGTGGGATGGAGTAGGCCCAACAGAGGAAGCTGGAAAAGTGACTTGAACCCACATAATACAAAAAACACAAACCATGGTAGAAAGAGGAATTTTGTTCCGAGTGCATTAGAAACCACTGAAGAAGTTCTAGCAGTGATCCAGTTTGGATTCTAAGAAATCATTTCCCTGACTATTGGCCGTGAAAATGTCAATTAAAAAAACTATCTTCATTATTCATATTGCTTCAAAAATGTCTATTATTCCATGCACTGCAACAGGTTGAACACACTTTTTCACTGGACTAACACTATCCTTATTCACATACACAACTGAGCATTCTTAGAAACATTTTAAAAAATTTAAATAAAAGTGAAAATTTTTTTATTGTGGTATGAACACTTAATATGAGATCTACCCTCTTAACAAATTTTCGAGAGTGTAATACAATATTGTTAACTATAGTATTGTTAACTATACACAATGTTGTACAACAGATCTCTAGAATGTATTCATTTTGCATAACTAAGTGTGTTCATTTTGTTGAATAGTGACTTCCCCCTCCCTCCAGCCTCTAGCAAACATCCCTTTTCTCTCTGTTTTTATGAGTTTAATTCTTTTAGATACCTCATATGAGTGGAATCAGGCAGTCTTTGTCCTGCGACTGGCTTATTTCACTTAGCATAATGTCTTCCAGGTTCATCTATGTTGTCACGTATAGCAGGACTCACTTCTTTTTTAAGGCTAAAAAATATTCCATTGTATGTATATACCATATTTTCTTTATCCTCTCGTCCATTGATGGACATTTAGGTTGTTTCCCAATCTTGGCTATTGTGAACAATGCTGCTGTGAACATGGGAGTGAAGATACTTCTTTGAGATCCTGATTTCAATTCTTTCAGTAAAGTGGGAGTGCCAGATCATACCGTAGTTCTCTTTTTAATTTTTTGAGGACCCTCCATGCTATTTTACATAGTGGCTGCACAATTTTACATTCCTACCAACAGTGTACAAGTGTTCCAATTTTGATAATAGCCATCCTATCGAGTGTGAGATGATTAATGTTGAACATATTTTCATATACTTGTTGGCCATTTCTGTGTCTTCTTTGGAGAAATGTGTACTGAGGTCGTCTGTCCACTTAAGTTTTTTTTTTTTTTTTCCTGTTTTTGCTGTGTTGTTGTAGGACTTTCTTGTATATTTTAGAAGTTAACCCCATATCAGATATATTGTTTGCAGATATTTTCCCCGTTTTTAAGGTTGTTTTGCACTGTGTTGATTGTTTCCTTTGTTGTCCAGAAACTTTTTAGTTTGATGTACTCTCACTTGTCTATTTTTGCTTTTAGAATGCTGTTTATCTATGTGAATAAGTGCTGTGTTATTTCAGTGAAAGAATGTGTTTACCACACTTCAGTACATGATATACGCTATGTAAAGACACATGTATAAAAGGTGTTTCTAAGGATCTAGTTGTATATGGTGAATCAAGGTAGTGTTAAAAAAAAAAGCCAAGAAAATGTCTTTTTTTTTTAGGTAAAAACTATTGGGAAATAAAAGTTTTTGTTTGTTTGGATTTTTTGATTAGTCAGTCCAAAAGAGTAATTATTAAGTAAAACAGAAGTAAGTAAAACATATTTTATTAATTTTTTGCATTTGGGGGCAGCTAAATCCTTAGCATAGAGATAAAATCTTTGAATAATGTTTTTGTTTCTGACTGTTGAGATTAAACTTTGTTCAGTCTGGAACATGTGTCCTTAACTAGATTATCAAATGACACATGAATTCTCCCCTCAGTATTAGTTTCCACAGTGGTGATTTCAGTATTCAATAAATGTATAACAAGACAAGATGCTCCATTAGAGAAAACAGTTCTGTTCTCCATTGATGGATAAACAGTTTAGCATGAGATCGTTTGATAGTTTCTGCCTTAAACTAGTTGGTCTCCCAAGGCAGAGGTATTTTTTAGAGCCAGCCCTTGCACCATGTCATTGTAATGACACCGTAAAACAGTTTCTTTTTATACTTTCCAATAAAACAGTGTGACATCTTAAATCTGAGTTGCTTTACTTTTTAAAGGGTGAAGAATACATGATTCCTTTCCTTGCCCTCCACCAAGGCAATCATCAGGTACAAAGAAGAAAGCTCAGGGGAAACACACTGCCCCTCTATAAATGCATTCAAGGTAGCCATATAGATGGAGGGGGAATTGTTCACAGTCTGAGAAGATAAGAGACAAGGTGACAATAACCTAGAATTATTCAAAGATAGAAGTTTAGGTTTTTCAATGGGTAAAGATAACTTAATGGAGGATACTTATAGACAAACACACACTCTAGAAGTGGTGACCACAACTACCGCGGAACAGGAAAGTTTGGGATTAGCCATTGCAAGTGTAATGAGACTCTTTGTCCTGAAAGTTGAGGCTGGGCCCTGTTAAACGGATCAGGTTGGTTGGTGGGAAGAGAGGGAGAACCATAAAGGGAAATATGCAAGGAGACGGTTTCTGGAAGTTGTCTGTGTTCAACTAGAACAAATCTCTAAAATAATAGCTACCATTTCTCTTTAAAACTTCAATTTAGATAACAAACTAATGCAGAGAAACAAGAAGTCCATCTATTTCTAGTTAATGATCCCTTTCTTAAAGAGAAAGTATAACCTAATAAACGCAAATAAAACAACTCAGAAGAGAGTCTGCATGTAAGATTGTTTACACATATTCTGGTAATAATTATGATTTTAATTAGCATTATTGGATTGTGCCGTGTCAACTCCATTTTGCACTGAGTCAGAATAACTAAAATCTAACTCATCAGATGGATCTAAGTCAGTGGAAGCATTTGAAGGCATTAGTTTGTCAGAGAAAATTTACTGTTCTAATACATGGTCCTATCTTGATTAGGCAGATTTCAGGTAGATGGTGATGCTAAAGTTTATACTGGCTGTCTTAGTCTGTTTGTGCTGCTCTAGCAAAATACCACAGTCTGGGTTTCTTATAAAAATCAGAAACATTTCTCACAGTCTGGGAAGCTGGAAGTCTGAGATTGGGGTACCAGCATGAATGGGTGAGGGCCCTCTTCAGAGCATAGCAATGGCTATATCCTGATGCTGTAGCGAACTTTTCCCTGTGACACACTCAAGCCCATAATGAGAACCAGACCACTGATCTTTGCAGATAATCCACTAACAAATGTCTTCTCTGAATTCATATCTGAGCTGAAATTCCTAGGATTTTCTACTAGCAGTGACATTTTGCAAATATTAGTTTAATATCTTGATTTACCTCTTTATTCAGAGTCCTGTATACTTCTGTAAAAACTGCCCTCACTCTCTTTAACATGCATTTGCATAATGTAAACTGAAGATGGATATCCTAAATGCATACTAATGTGAAACACTTTAGCTTCTATAATTCCTGAAATATAAAGCTGATGAACATATGAGGTCAAACCCTGTCTGCCTGGGTGTCCTTCCTCTTTGAAATTCCTAGTTACTGGGCTAAGGAGCATCCTCATTCTCAGTGGAACTCTTGACACATGGATAGTTGTTTAATTATAAATATAAAATATATTCCTATTTAAATTTTACAATTTTTTTAAACATCTTTATTAAGAGTATAATTGCATTACAATGGTGTGTTAGTTTCTGCTTTATAACAAAGTGAATCAGTTATACATACACATATGTCCCCATATCTCTTCCCTCTTGCATCTCCCCTCCCGCCCTCCCTATCCCACCCCTCTAGGTGGTCACAAAGCACCGAGCTGATCTCCCTGTGCCCTGCGGCTGCTTCCCACTAGCTATCTATTTTACGTTTGGTAGTATATATATGTCCATGCCACTCTCTTTGTCCCAGCTTACCCTTCCCCATCCCTGTGTCCTCAAGTCCTTTCTCTACTAGGTCTGCATCTTTTTCCTGTCTTGCAACTAGGTTCTTCTGATCATTTTAGATTCCATATATATATGTTAGCATACGGTATTTGTTTTTCTCTTTCTGACTTACTTCACTCTGTATGACAATCTGTAGGTCCGTCCACCTCACTACAAATAACTCAGTTTCATTCCTTTTTATGGCTGACTAATATTTCATTCGGTATATGTGCCACATCTACTTTATCCATTCATCCATTGATGGACACTTAGTTTGCTTCCATGTCCTGGCTACTGCAAAAAGAGCTGCAATGAACATTTTGGTACATGACTCTTTTTGAATGATGGTTTTCTCAGGGTATATGCCCAGTAGTGGGATTGCTGGGTCGTATGGTAGTTCTATTTGTAGTTTTTTAAGGAACCTCCATACTTTTCTCCATGGTGGCTGTATCAATCTACATTCCCACCAACAGTGCAAGAGGGTTCCCTTTTCTCCACACCCTCTCCAGCATTTTTGTTTCTAGATTTTTTGATGATGGCCATTCTGACGGGTGTGAGATGATACCTCATTGTAGTCTTTATTTGCATTTCTCTAATGATTAATGATGTTGAGCATTCTTTCATGTGTTTGTTGGCAATCTGTATATCTTCTTTGGAGAAATGTCTATTTAGGTCTTCTGCCCATTTTTGGATTGGGTTCTTTGTTTTTTTGATATTGAGCTGCATGAGTTGCTTGTATGTTTTGGAGATTAATCCTTTGTCAGTTGCTTCATTTGCAAATATTTTCTCCCATTCTGAGGGTTGTCTTTTCGTCTTGTTTATGGTTTCATTTGCTGTGCAAAAGCTTTTAAATTTCATTAGGTCCCATTTGTTTATTTTTCTTTTATTTCCATTTCTCTAGGAGGTGGGTCCAAAAGGATCTTGCTGTGATTCATGTCATAGAGTGTTCTGCCTATGTTTTCCTCTGAGAGTTTGATGGTGTCTGGCCTTACATTTAGGTTTTTAATCCATTTTGAGTTTATTTTTGTGTACGGTGTTAGGGAGTGTTCTAATTTCATTCTTTTACATATAGCTGTCCAGTTTTCCCAGCACCATTTATCGAAGAGGCTGTCTTTTCTCCACTGTATATTCTTTCCTCCTTTATCAAAGATGAGGTGACCACATGTGCATGGGTTTATCTCTGGGCTTTCTATCCTGTTCTATTGATCTATATTTCTGTTTTTATGCCAGTACCATACTGTATTGATTACTGTAGCTTTGTATTATAGTCTGAAGTCAGGGAGCCTTATTCCTCCAGCTGCGTTTTTCTTTCTCAAGATTGCTTTGGCTATTCGGGGTCTTTGTGTTTCCATACAGATTGTGAAATTTTTTGTTCTAGTTCTGTGAAAAATGCCAGTGGTAGTTTGATAGGGATTGCATTGAATCTGTAGATTGCTTTGGGTAGTAGAGTCATTTTCACAATGTTGATTCTTCTAATCGAAGAACATGGTATATCTCTCCATTTGTATCATCTTAAATTTCTTTTATCAGTGTCTTATAATTTTCTGCATACAGGTCTTTTGTCTCCTTAGGTAGGTTTATTCCTAGATATTTTATTCTTTTGGTTGCAGTGGTAAATGGGAGTGTTTTCTTAATTTCACTTTGAGATTTTTCATCATTAGTGTATAGGAATGGAAGAGATTTCTGTGCATTAATTTTGTATCCTACTACTTTACCAAATTCATTGATTAGCTCTAGTAGTTTTCTGGTAGCATCTTTAGGATTCTCTTTGTATAGTATCATGTCATCTCCAAACAGTGACAGCTTTACTTCTTTTCCGATTTGGATTCCTTTTATTTCTTTTTCTTCTCTGATTGCTGTGGCTAGAACTTCCAGAACTATGTTGAATAAGAGTGGTGAGAGTGGGCAACCTTGTCTTTTTCATGATCTTAGTGGAAATGGTTTCAGTTTTTCACCATTGAGGATGATATTGGCTGTGGGTTTGTCATATATGGCCTTTATTATGTCGAGGAAGGTTTCCTCTATGCCTACTTTCTGTAGGGTTTTTATCATAAATGGGTGTTGAATTTTGTCAGAAGCTTTCTCTGCATCTATTGAGATGATCATATGGTTTTTCTCCTTCAGTTTGTTGATATGGTGTATCATGTTGATTGATTTGCATATATTGAAGAATACTTGCATTCCTGGAATAAACCCCACTTGATCATGGTGTATGATCCTTTTAATGTGCTGTTGGATTCTGTTTACTAGTATTTTGTTGAGGATTTTTGCATCTATGTTCATCAGTGATATTGGCCTGTAGTTTTCTTTCTTTGTGACGTCTTTGTCTGGTTTTGGTATCAGGGTGATGGTGGCCTCATAGAATGAGTTTGGGAGTGTTCCTCCCTCTACTATCTTTTGGAAGAGTTTGAGAAGGATAGCTCTTCTCTAAATGTGGGATAGAATTCGCCTGTGAAACCATCTGGTCCTAGGCTTTTGTTTATTGGAAGATTTTTAATCACAGTTTCAATTTCAGTGCTTGTGATTGGTCTGTTCATTTTTTTTTTTTTTTTTTTTTTTTTTTTTTGTGGTATGCGGGCCTCTCACTGTTGTGGCCTCTCCCGTTGCAGAGCACAGGCTCCGGATGCACAGGCTCAGAGGCCATGGCTCATGGGCCCAGCTGCTCTGTGGCATGTGGGATCTTCCGGACCTGGGGCACGAACCCATGTCCCCTGCATTGGCAGGCGGATTCTCAACCACTGCACCACCAGGGAAGCCCTGTTCATATTTTCTATTTCTTCCTGGTTCAGTCTCAGAAGGTTGTGCATTTCTAAGAACTTCTCCATTTCTTCCAGGTTGTCCATTTTATTGGCATAGAGTTGCTTGTAGTAATCTCTTATAATCTTTTGTATTTCTGCAGTGTCCGTTGTTACTTCTCCTTTTTCATTTCTAATTCTATTGATTTGAGTCTTCTCCCTTTTTTTCTTGATGAGTCTGGCTAATGGTTTCCCAATTTTGTTTATCTTCTCAAAGAACCAGCTTTTAGTTTTATTGCTCTTTGCTATCGTTTCCTCCATTTCTTTTTCATTTTTTTCTGATCTGATCTTTATGATTCCTCTCCTTCTGCTAACTTTGGGGTTTTTTGTTCTTCTTTCTCTAATTGCTTTAGGTGTAAGGTCAGGTTGTTTATTTGAGATGTTTCCTGTTTCTTAAGATAGGCTTGTATAGCTATAAACTTCCCTCTTAGAACTGCTTTTGCTGCATCCCATAGGTTTTGGGTCGTCGTGTCTCCATTGTCATTTGTTTCTAGATATTTTTTGATTTCCTCTTTGATTTCTCCAGTGATCACTTGGTTATTAAGTAGTGTATTGTTTAGCCTCCATGTGTTTGTATTTTTTACAGATCTTTTCCTGTAATTGATATCTAGTCTCATAGCATTGTGGTCGGAAAAGATACTTGATACGATTTCAATTTTCTTTAATTTACCAAGGCTTGATTTGTGACCCAAGATATGATCTATCCTGGAGAATGTTCCATGAGCACTCGAGAAGAAAGTGTATTCTGTTGTTTTTGGATGGAATGTCCTATAAATATCAATTAAGTCCATCTTGTTTAATGTATCATTTAAAGCTTGTGTTTCCTTATTTATTTTCATTTTGGATGATCTGTCCATTGGTGAAAGTGGGGTGTTAAAGTCCCCTACTATGATTGTGTTACTGTTGATTGTGTTACTGTTGATTTCCCCTTTTGTGGCTGTTAGTATTTGCCTTATGTATTGAGGTGTTCCTATGTTGGGTGCATAAATTTTTACAATTGTTATATCTTCTTCTTGGATCGATCCCTTGATCATTATGTAGTGTCCTTCTTTGTGTCTTGTAATAGTCTTTCTTTTAAAGTCTATTTTGTCTGATATGAGAATTGCTACTCCAGCTTTATTTTGATTTCCATTTGCATGGAAAATCTTTTTCCATCCCCTCACTTTCAGTCTGTATGTGTCCCTAGGTCTGAAGTGGGTCTCTTGGAGACAGCATACATACGGTTCTTGTTTTTGTATCCATTCAGCCAGTGTCTGTCTTTTGGTTGCAGCATTTAATCCATTTATATTTAAGGTAATTATTGATATGTATGTTCCTATTATCATTTTCTTAATTGTTTGGGTTTTATTATTGTAGGTCTTTTCCTTCTTGTGTTTCCTGCCTAGAGAAGTTCCTTTAGCATTTGTTGTAAAGCTGGTTTGGTGGTACTGAATTCTCTTAGCTTTTGCTTGTCTGTAAAGCTTTTAATTCCTCCTTCAAATCTGAATGAGATCCTTGCTGGGTAGAGTAATCTTGGTTGTAGGTTTTTCTCCTTCATCACTTTAAATATGTCCTGTCACTCCCTTCTGGTGTGCATAGTTTCTGCTGAAAGGATCAGCTGTTAATCTTAATGGGGCTTCCCTTGTGTGTTATTTGTTGTTTTTCCCTTGCTGCTTTTAATATTTGTTCTTTGTGTTTAATTTTTGGTAGTTTGATTAATATGTGTCTTGGCATGATTCTCCTTGGATTTATCCTGTATAGGACTCTGTGCACTTCCTGGACCTGATTAACTATTTCCTTTCCCATATTAGGAAAGTTTTCAACTATAATCTCTTCAAATATTTTCTCAGTCCCTTCCTTTTTCTCTTCTTCTTCTGGGTCCCCTATAATTGGAATGTTGGTGCGTTTAATGTTGTCCCAGATATCCCTGAGACTGTCCTCAATTATTTTCATTCTTTTGCCTTTATTCTGTTCTGCAGTAGTTATTTCCACTACTTTATCTTCCAGGTCACGTATCCGTTCTTCTGCCTCAGTTATTCTGCTATTTATCCTTTCTAGAGAAGTTTTAACTTCATTTATTGTGTTGTTCATCTCTGTTTGTCTGCTCTTTAGTTCTTCTAGGTCCTTGTTAAACATTTATTGTATTTTCTCCATTCTATTTCCAAGATTTTTGATCATCTTTACTCTCATTATTCTGAATTCTTTTTTTCAGGTAGACTGTCTGTTTCCTCTGCATTTGTTAGGTTTGGTGGGTTTTTGCCTTGCTCCTTCATTTGCTGTGTGTTTCTCTGTCTTCTCATTTTGCTTCACGTACTGTGTTTGGGGTCTCCTTTTCGCAGGCTGCAGGTTTATAGTTCCCGTTGTTTTTGGTGTCTGTTCCCAGTGGCTAAGGTTGGTTCAGTGGGTTGTGTAGGCTTCCTGGTGGAGGGGACTAGTGCCTGTGTTCTGGTGGATGAGGCTTTATTTTGTCTTTCTGGTGGGCAGGTCCACATCTGGTGGTGTGTTTTGTGGTGTCTGTGGCCTTGTTATGATTTTAGGCAGCCGCTGTGCTAATGGATGGGGTTGTGTTGCTGTCTTGCTAGTTGTTTGGCATAGGGTGTCCAGCACTGTAGCTTGCTGGTCGTTGAGTGGAGCTGGGTCTTGGCGTTGAGATGGAGATCTCTGGGAGATTTTCACCGTTTGATACTATGTGGAGCTGGGAGTTCTCTTGTGGACCAGTGTCCTGAACTTGCCTCTCCCACATCAGTGGCACAGCCCTGATGCCTGGCTGGAGCACCAAGAGCCTGTCCTCCACACAGCTCAGAATAAAAGTGGGAAAAGAAAGAAAGAAAGAAAGAACATAAAATAAAATAAAATAAAGTAATGAACATAAAAATAATTAGGAAAAAAAATTTTTTAAGTAATAAAAAAATGGACAGACAGAACTCTAGGGCAAATGGTAAAAGGATAGCTATACAGACAAAATCACACAGAGGAGCATACACATACACACTCACAAAAACAGAAAAAGGGAAAAAAATATATGTATCGTTGTTCCCAAAGTCCACCTCCTCAATTTCGGATGATTCATTATCTATTCAGGTATTCCACAGATGCAGGGTACAGCAAGTTGATTGTGGAGATTTTTTTTTTAAAGAAGATTTTAGGGGTATAAGTTTATTAATTTATTTATTTTTGCTGTGTTGGGTCTTTGTTTCTGTGCGAGAGCTTTCTCTGGTTGTGGCAAGCGGGGTCACTTTTCATCGTGGTGCGCAGGTCTCTCACTATTGCGGCCTCTCTTATTGCGGAGCACAGGCTCCAGATGTGCAGGTTCAGTAGTTGTGGCTCCCGGGCCTAGCTGCTCCACGGCATGTAGGATCCTCCCAGATCAGGGCTCTAACCCGTGTCCCCTGCATTAGCAGGCAGATTCTCAACCACTGCGCCACCAGGGAAGCCCGATTGTGGAGATTTAATCCGCTGCTCCTGAGGCTGCTGGGAGAGATTTCCCTTTCTCTTCTTTGTTCGCACAGCTCCTGGGGTTCAGCTTTGGATTTGGACCCGCTGCGTGTAGGTTGCCTGAAGGCGTCTGTTCTTTGTTCAGACAGGACAGGGTTAAAGGAGCAGCTGCTTCGGGGGCTCTGGTTTGCTCAGGCTGGGGGGAGGGAGGGGTACGGATGCGGGCGAGCCTGCGGCATCAGAGACATGCGTGACATTGCACCAGCCTGAGGCGCGCCGTGCATTCTCCCGGGGAAGCTGTCCCTGGATCACGGGACCCTGGCAGTGGCCGGCTGCACAGGCTCCCGCGAGGGCAGGTGTGGACAGTGACCTGTGCTCGCACACAGGCTTCTTGGTGGCGGCAGCAGCGGCCTTAGCGTCTCATGCCCATCTCTGGAGTCCGTGCTGATAGCCGCGGCTCGCGCCCGTCTCTGGAGCTCCTTTAAGCGGCGCTCTTAATCCCCTCTCCTTGCGCGCCAGGAAAGAGTCAAGAAAAAGTCTATTGTCCCTTTGGCGGCTCCAGACCTTTTCCGGGACTCCCTCCCGTCTATCTGTGGCGCACTATCCCCCTTTAGGCTGTGTTCACGCCGCCAACCCCAGTCCTCTCCCTGGGATCCGACCTCCGAAGCCTGAGCCTCAGCTCCCAGCCCCGCCCGCCCCGGCGGGTGAGCAGACAAGCCTCTCGGGCTGGTGAGTGCCGGTCGGCACCGGTCCTCTGTGCGGGAATCTCTCCGCTTTGCCCTCCGCACCCTGTGGCTGCGCTCTCCTCCGCAGCTCCGAAGTTGCCGCCTCCGCCACCCGCCGTCTCCTCCCGCGAAGGGGCTTCTAGTGTGTGGAAACCTTTCCTCCTTCACAGCTCCCTCCCAGTGGTGCAGGTCCCGTCCCTGTTCTTTGTCTCTGTTTTTTCTTTTACCCTACCCAGGTACGTGGGGAGTTTCTTGCCTTTTGGGAGGTCTGAGGTCTTCTGCCAGCGTTCAGTAGGTGTTCTTTCTGTAGGAGTTGTTCCACATGGAGATGTATTTCTGATGTATTTGTGGGGAGGAAGGTGCACTCCACGTGTTACTCTTCAGCCGTTTTGAAGCTCCTCCCTACAATTTGTTTTTATTTGTATCACACAGTACAACTGTTCAAAAACTTCATGCCATCCTGGAAAAGAAAAGGCCCCCTTAAATAGAGGGACCAAAGTGGTAATGGGGAAAATAACATAGGTTAATGCAGGGAAATGTGGTTTTGGATTCTTTATCTAATACTAGTATGTTAGGCAGAAAGAGTTCCAAGTTTTGCTTCCAAAGGACCAGAACAAATGAAATCCTAGAAAAAGAATATGGAGGCAGCCAACTAGTCAATTGACCATTACAGATGTAGAACATAACACCCCTTCCATTTATCCCATCGCCAAGGAGTATTATTTACTTTTGTTTAGGACCAGGAATGTGTATTTTGTGATGCTCAGAAAGGCGGCAGAGAGGCACCATATATTTTCAATCCAGAATGAACACAACATACCGTGGAATCTTTTGGGTTTAGTTTCTCCCAAGAGTAGATCTGACTACTGCGCGGTAAAAGAAAGTAAGAACCAGACTTGCCCTGATTGGAGGAGAAAGCCTTAAGGTCTAATTGCACGGTGCACAAAGTTTCAAGTAAGTCCCTAATTTCTGGAGGAGCCTACCCCTGACACATCTGAAGCTTCTCCCTGCACAGCCTCTCAGGTGTCTTTCTGTGATGCCCTGCAGGCCCAGAGTCTTCGGCTTTCCCATTCTGCCTTGTCACCATTCCTCCTTACCTTCTGATGAAAAAAAATCATTAATTTCTTAAAGCAATTCCTCTTGCTTCTCTGACTCTCCGTCTTGCTCTGATTCTGTCTCTCTAACGTGCTTGCTCAAGCTTTCTCTCTTTGTCCTCTTTCAGTCTATCTCTTTCTTTTAGGCAGAAGTCTAATTAGTCTTTTGAGAATCCTGGTTAATGAAAGAAGAGAGAAAAAATTGCTTTTTGAGGTGGTATGATGTTAAAGTTATTCTGTGAGTTGGAGGGAGTATATATTTTTAGAGAGGGAAGATGTATATGGAAATATTTGAAAGAAATATGAATCCTCCAGAGGTATAGCTTCATGGGAGCTAACGGCACATTCTGTTACACAGGATGTATTTTACTTACTGTCGTGCCTTCAGATCTTTGCTGTTGTTTAAATATGTGCATTTCTTTTCTCCAATAATCAGCTCTCTTTCAAGCAGTTATTTTACTGAAATATGCACTATCTTTCTCTACTGTTCCAAGTTTAATTATATGCATTTTTCAAGATAGGCACCAGAGTCAAGATGCAGAAGTTCCAGAGTTGTTTGTTCTTTTCTCATGATATTAACCAGCCCATCCATTGGGAGAAAACCCGGGCCTCACAAGCACTGTGATTCATCAAGCTGCAAAAAATGGCCACATTTTTAAAAGAGTGTGGCTAGCCTATTAAGAGTACTTCAGCCAAATTTTATGAAGCTTTAAATAAATGGATTTTATGGTTATTATTGCAGAGCTTATTCTTTTTGAGTTAACTTGCAACTAAATGTAATGCTTTCTTTCTTTTGTCACCCCAAGTTCTTTTAACTTACAAACTCCTCCCTGGCGATAGCATCTCAGATGGAGTCATAAGATAATTGTAACTTAATGGGACCCCAGTGGCCTTTAAAAGTTAATGCAACTAGAGCAATTAATGGAGCTTCTAAAGTAAGGGATGTAAGCCTGAGGATAATTTATGCCCTGGGATGATCTAGCTCATTATTGGCATTATTTAACATTCCCCAGGCTCTCAAGTAGATCACGGCTATACATCCAAAAATAGGACAAGAAAATATTTTTGACTCCTATAGATAAAAAAATATTCTTCAAGTTAGAAGAAGGAAAATGATCTTGAAAGGGAACATAACAAGGAGTTGGGAGAAGGAAAGTTCTTTATAAACATTCAGCTAGTAAGTACATGGATGAAAGAGTGATAGAATTCTAAAGCTGCATTTTGCAATTCTAGGCAACAAGCACAGTAAATCTTAAAATTAGGGGAAGGTTGACTGGAAATTTTATGAGGACAGGCTAACATCATCTGAATTCACAGATAGATCTTAACATCATTATATATGGGGCAGCCAGATATCATGGGGTCTCAAGGATGTGAAGTAATAGGAAGTACAAAGCACCACATATGAAGTATGTTTGTCAAAATACTTGAGCCTGACTATCTTAAGTCCTCCAAAGTCTTCCTGTCAATTTATAGGAAAAGAGGAAAGTTAGTATACACGTTATGAGGAAGCAATCAATCCAATGCAGAATGTGGGACATTTGATAGTACATATTAATGGAGTAAACAAAACTTAAGGGATATGGCAACTTAATACAATATGTGGACATTGAAGGATCTTGATTCAGATAAATCAAGTACACAGGAAATGTTCATGGTATTAAGAAATTATTGACTTTTAAAGTATGTTGATTGTTTAAAAATAGTCTTAGAGAAGCATACTAAGTCTTTACAGTTGAAATGCCATGATGTATGGAATTTGCTTTAAAATATTCTGGCTAAAATATGCGGGCAGTAGTTGAATTAAGGCTGGCCATATGTTAAAGCTGGGTAATGGTATATGAGCGCTGATTAGAGTGTTTTCTGTACTTCTTGCTATGTTTGAAAATTTGCATAGTGAAAAGGAGAACATGAGTATTTCATGATAGACACAAAGATGGTAAGTGAAAGAGTTGTACTTTTTATGTCTGAGGACTTGAAGACATGGTGACATAATCACATCAAGTCTGGGAGTTGTTTGGAGCCGATATAAAATTTTTAGACATTGTTCAGATACAATGACAAGAAAAGAGGAGTGCTTCAATTTTGTGTTAAAGTACCATTCTTGTAAATGTATCTCACTCTTTGTGAATTTTACCTACCTATGAGATGTATATAATACAATTTCCAAAACATATTACTTATAGTTGCTCTACTAATTTAAGCAAACTAAGAATTTTATTGGTTCTGATTTTTTTTTTAATTTAAGTGTTATTTTATATTGGAGTATAGTTGATTTACACTATTATGTTAGTTTCAGGTGTACAGCAAAGGGATTCAACTGAATAACTATACATGTACATATATCCATTCTGTTTCAGATTCTTTTCCCATGTAGGTTATTACAGTATATTGAGTAGAGTTCCCTGTGCTCTACAGTAGGTCCTTGTTGATTATCTATTTCACATATAGTCGTGTGTGTATGTTAATTCCCAGCTCCTGATTTGTCCCTCCCCACCACGTTTCCCCTTTGGTAACCATAAGTTTGTTTTCAAAGTCTGTGAGCCTGTTTCTGTCTTGTAAATAACTTCATTTGTATATTTTTTTTTAGATTCCACAAGTAAGATATCAAAAGATACTTGTCTTTCTCTGTCTGACTTTACTTAGTATGATAATCTCTAGGTCCATCTATCTGGTGGTTTTAATATTGTCAAAATACCAAGTTTTCTAAAACTTTTTTAGCAATGCTGAGGGAAAAAAATGATCTCCCTCTTCTTTTGCAAGTGGTACTTTCCAACTTCTTTATTTGAATAACTTGTAATGACAAGTAAAATGATCATATTTGTTATACCTATTTACTTTGAAAATATTTTCTCATCCCTCACTCAGAGGTTGTAGATACACAGAGTGATTTAGTTTATTTTAAGCAAACCTTACAAAGTGCCTTTAAAACAATTATATCATATGTGATTTTATTCAGCGAAGCACCCGGAAAAGCACCAGTGTGAAATTGGGGAAACTGAGCTAATAAATGATATTTAAGACCTGCATCATTTCAAAGGTGCTGAAAAGCAAGACAACTTGAATTTAAATAAGACAGTCCCTAGTGTGTGCATGTGCAGAGGGCCTACCCTGTAGCACAAACATTTAGCCACACATATCCTCTTCACAGATTCTCCCCAAAGCAATCAAATTCACATGGCGCCCTTTCTTTCTTCCTGTCTTTATCATTTCTCCACCTTCTCAGCCCCACAGGACACACTTTCTGTGAGTGAAACAACTACATTTGCCATTGCTAAGATCTCATCTACAAAACAGAGTTCGTGATGTTTCATGCTGATGTCTTATCTTTATACATACATATATATATATTTTAAAATAACTTTTGTTTTGGTAAGAATGCTTAATATGAGATCAACCTCTCAGCAAAATTTTAAGTGTACAATAAAATATCATTGCCTCCAGGTACAATGTTGTACAGCAGATCTCTAGAACATATTTAATTTGTCCTGATCAATACTGTTATAATTATGCCCTCTAGTGATCTAGGAGCAGTCTTGCTGATTGTTCTGATTCCTCTCTTGTTACGGACACTTCTTTGTACCGCGCAAGACCTATCAGATACACCTCTGCAGGAACTCCTCTCTTTCTGTTCTGCTGCCCTGAATGCCAGCCTAACTCAAGAAACTGTGTCTGATGTTCCACCTGATTTTCTTCCCAGCTTATTGCTGCTCTTAAGATTTTTGTTTACATACATTCCTTGTAAGTTAGGTGTACTAAACATCAGATAAAAAGGGAGAAGACAAATACTAATGTCTCGTGGATACCCTTGGTTTCTTTGGGTGGTTTCAATTGCAGTGTTTTCCTACTTTAATGAGACTCAGTGTTCATGGGACTAGGGCGCAGCATAAAATGCAATGATGCAGACAAATTTGAAAGGCCAAATACCACAATAAAATTTGCCTTTGTGACTTCTAGAACTTTGAAGGAGCGTTGTGGAACACTGTTGTGTTGAAGCACTGCAGGTCCCTGAGCAGGTGTGAAGTAGAGAAACATGGAGGGTCTCTGGATATTGGATCAGTACCAGCCATCGTTTTATGGAAAACGTCCAATTAAGTGATTGTTAACTTTTCGTGTGGAAGAAATCTCATGCACATTAAACTAATTCAGTGTTTTAGAGGAGAAAAAAAATGTCGCTCAGGTACTGGAGATTAGATAATTCCCAGGTGGGTCTATTCATTTGTTTGAAGCAGTGGCTCTTTCAAAGTGTGTTCTGGGGACCAGTAGCATCAGCATAACCTGGAAATTTGCTAAAAATGCAAATTATCGACTCCCACTTCAGACCTACTGATTCAAAAACTCTTCCATGGCTCCCAGAAATTTGTTCTCACAAGCCTACCAGGGGATTCTGGGGAATGCATGAATTTAAGAACCACTGGTTTAATGTATATTTTTCAAAAGAAAGATTTTAAGATTTTTCAATCCATTAACATTTTTTCTTAGTACAGTAAAATCCTTTGAAATAATTCTTCAAGTCAGATAAATAGTCCTTTTTTTCCTTTCAAGATTATTAGTTAAAAACAATGAGGATCATATTGGCTTGATAATTCTGCTTATTGATGCTAACTCAGAAAATATTCATATTTATTATTAGAACTGTCACATTTTATTGTTTTGCTGACATTCAGCACTGTAAATGGCCTGATGCATAGCTTTAACACCTGCATATTTCTAAGGAAAACAAGCAAGGAATGCCTGTAGCTCCTTTGGGATCCATGGATTAATAATGAAGCAAAAATTAGTCAGGAATAGAGTGTGAAGCTCAATTCAGTTTCAGATTCCAGGTCTGAATAGCAATATTTCCCCCCATTTTATGAGACAGCACATGTAACGTTCATTGCCTTGGCAAGCGTACCAAAGGGGCTTAATGCTAGTTCTTATGAGCCTAGTGCTCTTTAATACGATTCCAGAGAAGGCTGCTACAGGCCTCCCTGTTTATACCATTGTGAAGCTTGACTAACTGACAAAAAGAAAAAAACTCACCAGCCCAGTTTCTCATATGACTAGGCATATATAAGTTCTAAAGAGAACATTAGAAATTGGCAGTGTATTAAAAATAAATTTACTGTGACTAAGTTCAGTTAAACTCTATCCTTATGACCTTTCTGTCCTTAAGAGATGTCTTTTTATTATAAAGTTCTATTGCTTGCTTAAAAGTCTTCTTTGTCTGATATTAATATAATTACACCAGCTTTATTTTAGTTAATGATCTTTTGGTATATCTTTCCTCATCCCTTCATTTTAGACAGTTTTTGTCATTTAAAACATATACCTTTAAACAGCATATAGTAAGGTTTTATTTCTATCCAACCTGAAAATCTTTGCCTTTTATAGAATGTTTTTTCCATTAACATTTAATTTAGTTATTACTATAATTATTTATTACTAAGTCTACCTTGCTTTTTCTGTTTTCCCCTTCTCTTCCCTTGTTTCTTTTTCTCCCTTTGTTTGCATATCTTTGGATTAATCAAATGTTTTTGTTATTCCCATTCTTTTCTCATTTTTAGGAGTTATTAAGTTGATTGCAATATTTATCCTTGACTTATTAAAATTTATTTTAAATGAATACCTTTTAGATTTCCAAAATGATGCGATTATTTTATGAGTTTAGCTCCATTTAACCCCTTCTTGGGACTTTTTTTCTTGTTCCTCTTTCATGTTACTACCATTCTCTGTTTTGTCTTTGAGGGTATTTATTGTATTTATTTAAAATTCTTGGTCCATATGTTTCAATAATTCAGATAATATGTATTCTTCAGCTTTTGGGTTTCTTACTGTGTTTACATGGCTCTCCCCCACCCCAGTTTTTATGGCATGTGGGTTGCTTATGTGCCCCTCCCCCCAATTATTAGCCACCCTGTCTGGTAGGAAGGGCTGGAGCAGGTCCTGGCCTGTGCCTATACCAGTGTATTTGAACATAAGGGAATGGATGAGCTCCCCGATGGACAGCTGCAGGCCCCATAGAAACGTTGTCCCCAACTCTGAAAGGCTCTCTCCCCCAGGTGAACCCTCAAGTTAGGGAGTAGGAACCTCCGTTGGTTTGGAGTTTAGGGTTTTAGACTAGAGAATGGACAAATCAATGGGAGATGGCAACACAGTACCCCATATGTATTTTCATTGGCGCTCTGCTCTCATAGCGTTCTGATAACAGTGGGATTCCTGATAGCAGTGTCGGGTAAAGGTGGTTCCAAAGCACCATGTGTAGGGGAGGAGGTGAAGATGGATGGAGACTAAAACAGAGCTTCCAAAGTTCTCCTGCAAGCTGTAGTCTCACGGTCTTCTGCCGAGGCTGTATCTATCAAAGCCCCCATATCCACCCATACCACACATACCCTCATATACAGATACAATACAACCCACAGCAATCTCTGATCTCCTTAGGAACGTCTCATAGTTATTTTGTATTTCTTCAAATCCATGCTGTCTTTTCATTCTGTACTTTCTCCATGGAGACAAATCCAGTGGCCTGTGCTAGGTCCCCATAGAGACAAAACTGTTATTTCTTTAATGGTCCCCTCCTTGCCCTTTTCTCTCAGCTCTCTTGTTGAAACTCATAGAATGGGCTCCTATTTTTTTTTTTTTTTTTTTTTTTTTTTTTTTTTTTTTTTTTTGCGGTATGCGGGCCTCTCACTGCTGTGATCTCTCCCTTTGCGGAGCACAGGGTCCGGACGCGCAGGCTCAGCGGCCATGGCTCATGGGCCCAGCCGCTCCGCGGCATGTGGGATCTTCCCGGACCGGGGCACGAACCTGCGTCCCCTGCATCGGCAGGCGGATTCTCAACCACTGCGCCACCAGGGAAGCCCAGGCTCCTATATTTTGATAGAAAAGAAGACTTGTGAATCAAAAACTAAGGCTGTGAATACATATTTGATATAATCATTTGCTCTGGGGAGATTATGTATTAGGACAGGGAAAGTCCCTCTTCATTCCCATGTCTTGACCAGGTTCCAAATCCAGAAATCAGAGATTGAAATGAAAGTGAGACCAATGATGTTCTTTTTTCCTGTTCTTACTTTCTGCTGGCTAACGGGAGGAGACTGAGACAACCTCTGGATCATCCCAGAGAAGACATGGTGCCTTGCTCAGGTTCAGAGTATGGGATGGGTCTGCCTGAAAGAGTTTCCTCCATCATAAGACACAGATGTAGCACTAAGTGGGGTGTCTAGGCTGAGAAGGCTTGAGAGAGTCATCAGATTTCCTGGGTTCTTAGTGTTGTCTGAGAGAGCAGTCAAATTTCTCCTTTGACATAGGTTGCAGGGGTAGCCTCCAATTTCTCCCAACACACAGATTAGGGAGAGAGCTCTCCATCGCTCTTGGGGGCAATTCATATCCAACAAGGGGAGGTGTTATAGGAGCAGGCGTCTTCTATCTCACCTTCTTCTTGACTTCCCTCTTTCCAGTTCCACTCTTTGTGAAAACAGAAAAAAAAGAAGTAGAAAATTCAGTTATACTAGGAGACTCGGTTGCCAGTTATACCTTGTCTTCTTTGTTGATGGTTTGCTTTGAAGAATCTGAAAGACCTTCCACCCTTCCCATGAGGAGCAACAAGGACCTGCTGCTGCCCCTTGGGTTATAGGTCTCAACGCTGACTGTGTACTAGAAACATCTGAGCAGCTGTAAAAAATAAACAGCGATGCCCAGCCCCATGACCAAAAATCCTGACTTTAATTGGTCTTGTGTGGGCCCAGGACATAGATATGTTTTAAAGTTTTCCAGGTCACTCTTACACATAGATAGCACTGAGAAGGGCTTGAAGCTTCGCACTGATGGGATGCCAGAGGTTTAGATAAAGAGGAAGTAGGGGAGGGATAACGCAAAAAACAGCTTCCCAGAATTCCATTCAGAAGGTGACTTAATAGGAAAGATAATGCCTGGCCTCGACCTTGGGAACTAGATATTCACCGATTAATGAGTTCTGCATTCTAGAGCAACATTCTTATAGATGTCATGGATTTTACCAATCCCTATTAATATATCTTTTCTTCCAAGTTTCCCTTCTCTCTTGTTACTGATGGTGATTCTCATCACCATATCTTCACAGCACTTGGCAATAGCCCACTTGGTTCCTGTTCATTTTCATATTGATATCCCCAGTAGGCAAGGGCATTCAAAGTTCTTACAACTTTATTGTACAGAAGAATTTACTCTGGGCTGAAGACTACTGTCCTTGCAAATTTGCCTGCCCCAAATATTCACCATGCCTAGTAAGCAGATCATCTTTCTAGTACAAGTATCTATTCTCCTTGGAAGGAGTGGGGGCTTCTGAAGTATTATAGAATTTAGGAAGTCCTCTGATTATTGTTGAATTTGCCATTTTTACTGTTTTGGGGATTTTAGATGAACCTAACTCTCTCAGCTTTTAGGATGAACAATTGATAGGATGGCAATTTTGATCTACAAGTAGTTTTTCTTTTAGTAACTTCCATGTTCAGTTACATGGCAAAGGGGAATTAAGGTTGCAGATGGAATTAGGTTGCTAATCAAGTAATCGTAAAATAGATTATTTTAGATTATAATCACAAGGGTCTCCAAAGGTGGAAGAAGGAATCTGAAAAGAGAACCAAAGGGATGGCAGCATGAGATGAGCTCAGCCAGATGTTGTTGGCTTTGAAGATGGAGGAAGGGGACTACCAGCAAAGGAATGCAGGCCTCCTCTAGACGTTGAAAAAATTAAGCAAATGGATTCTCCACTAGATCCTCCAGAAAGGAAGGCGGCTGTGTGGATACCTTGATTTTAGCTCAGTGAGATTCTTTTTAAACTTATGAGCTCCAGAACCATAAGATAATAAACTTGTGTTGTTTTAAGCCGCTAATTTTGTGGTAATTGGTTCTAGCAACAATAGGAAACAAATACATTGTTGAAAAGGTTGAAGAAATTAATAAAAACTAACATGCAAATTAATTGAAGACCCTCATGATGGAATGAATCTAAATTTGCTAAATATTAATTTTTTAACAGAATATCTTATATAAATATGAAATGACTTGGTGAAATGGAAACATTCTGGAGAAAGAGGTTTAACTGAAGAACTAATTGCATGTTCTTGCAGGTTTTTTTTTTTTTTTTTTTTTTAACATCTTTATTGGAGTATAATTGTTTTACAATAGTGTGTTAGTTTTTCCTTTACAACAAACTGAATCAGTTGCAGGTTTTGTTTTTAATACATAATTGCCTAATGGAAAATCAGTTCACAGTCTTTTTAGAAGTAAGCATGTTTAAAGGACTTGAAATGGAGCCATTTCTATTTTTCTGAGCATAATGTACTCAAATCCATTTTACTCCACAAAGGCAAGAGTACCTGTACTCTACCACAGATTTTTTTAAAAAATGTATTAATCTAAGTAAAAGATGGCAAAGTAAGCATGAAGTCAATCTGGGTGAAAATGGTTTTAATTCATTTTCATGGGTGTCTATTCATGGAAACTTTTTTTTTTGTTTTTCCCATAAGGAAATTTTTTTTTAATAAAAAGGAAGAGAAAATAACAAGAATTTTCTATACCAACTAATATGATTAGTAACAAGTGAAGCAACAAGAGGATGAAGCTGATAATTTAAAAAATATTGCAGTGTTACTGGGGGTCAGACTATTGCTAGCAGCCTGGTTATTTTTTGCATAGTTTTCATATAACTGTCCAAGCTTATTTGGTGAAGTGGAAGTTTAGTCATTGCTGACATTGTTTGTAGGACTTTAAGAAAAATTCTTTAAAACAAATTTGGGATAATGAAGAATTTGGATGAAAGAAAACTGTGTAATAGATGCGTTCTCTTTGAGGTCTATTATAGTCACTCTTGCACCCAGCCTAAATCTCACTACCTTGCTTTGGATGTACTCAAAGAGAAAATGTTTCATTTTTGTGAAGAGCTGTCGGACACAGGGAAACTTCACCTTCAATAAGATTATTTCTAGGCACGGGAACAATTGAAGCACTGCTTCTTCAAAATCACTGGAATACACTTCAGAAGCCCTCCTTATAGAATACGTTTTAATTTAGATCTTATCACTGCTCATCAGAGCTTTTGTGTCCACCTGTCTTTTGTCTCCAAACAGATGAGTAGAGTTGGTACTACACAGACAATTCAGAGAGGTGTTCTGAACTGTCATTGTTTTGGAAGTTTTTATTCTTCTAAAGACTGGAAGAAAGATGCAGTAAAAGATGTTAGGTCAGACACTTAGAAGTTTTTTCTACGCTTAATTCTATTGTATGTTTTTTCTACCTGATGGTATCAATAATCTTATGTGAGGGTATTTTCACAGTTAGAGTACAGGATGTTTTATTTTGATGGGTGTAGAAGTGGCTGGGGTGGCTACATGTGGAAGAAAGCTTTCATGGCTTTCTAAATTTCATATGTTCTTTGCTCTCTATTTTTCAATTTCATCCAGACACAAGTTTTTTATTTATGTGTCCTTGGTCCCAATTCTTCTTCAAGAAAGGAGCTCCGTGGGCCTATGATATTTCCCATAGAAATAAGGAAAATGTGACATATTTTACTATTAACACTTCACAAGAGGCCTTCACCCAAATTCATTTGGCATTAAATGATTTTTAATTACAGAATATGATTACACAATTATGGTTTTAGTCTTCTTTCTTCACCAAATAAAGCAAAGGTATATCTTCGCAGACTGCAAATCAATTTTCCATGAATTTATTGCTTTGAAATTTTCATTTTTCCTTTATCAACTGTTTTATTACCCCCTTGCATGATATGGTTTATCCCCCTGGGAATATGTTTCATTTACATGTGTATAAGCATTCCCATTTTAGTTACCCTTGAAACAAATTTTTTTCTTAATTTTTTTCTGTTTTATAAAATTAAAAATAGAACTGTTATATGATCCAACAATCCCACCTCTGGGTATATATCCAAAAGAGTCGAAATCAGGATTTTGAAGAGATATCTGCTTCCGCATGTTCATTGCAGCAATATTCACAATAACCATGATATGGAAATAATTCATATGTCTTAACAGGTGACTGTATGAAGAAAATGTGGTATATGCACACAATGGGATATTATTCAGCCTTAAAAATGAAAGAATCCTGCCATATATGACAACATGGATAAACCTAGAAGACATTATGTGACGTGAAGTAAGCCAGTCACAGAAGGACAATACTGCATCATTCCACGTAAATTCAGTATCTGAAATAGTCAAACACATAGAAGCAGAGAATAGAATGGTGGTTGCTGGGGCGGAGGAGGGAGGTGTTGTTCAAGGAGTAGAAATTTCCAGTTACGGAAGATGAATACGTCCAGAGATCTGCTGTACAGCATTTGTTAACAGTATGGTATTGTGTACTTTAATACAGGTTAAGAGGATGGATTGCATGTTAAGTTTTCTTAACCCCAAAACACAATGAAACAAGCCCACAAAAGAACGTAAGGACATTTTTGGAGGTGATGGATATGTTTAGTACTTCGACTGTAGTGATGGTATCGTGGGTGTATGCATATGTCCAAACTCATCATGATGTATACCTTAAATATGTGCAATTTTTTATCAGTTATACCTCCATAAATGTTAATCAGCATTTTATTTATGCCTATAGAGACTTGCCAATCTTTTTTACCTTCTTCCCTGAAATTCTTTGTACCTCCAGATACATCTCCAGAGCTGTGTTGATTAGTTGACTGCACAAGTGTTTTGCAGTAAAGCAGGGATTTTGTGTGCCTATTTGCTTCTCTCTACATTCACTTCTCTTCTGGAGAAATGGCCAAATGGAATGTTCCACAGAAGCTCTCTGCTTTGCTCTGTTTCTATTTCCTTTAATTTTTCTATAGGAAATTCAACAATCTCATCCTTAGAGAAGTACTTTCTATCTTTTTAGATTCTTAACTTGGAATTTAGAACAGTTGTAAAAACGTGTTTTCTAGATATTTCATTGTAACATATTTCACTAGTGAAAAGTTGGAGATAATTTAAGCATTTACCGATAGAAGATTATGATATTATGACATAGGTTATGTTATGTTATTTATTTATTTATTTAATTTTTTTTTTTGTGGTACGCGGGCCTCTCACTGTTGTGGCCTCTCCCGTTGCGGAGCACAGGCTCCGGACGCGCAGGCTCAGCGGCCATGGCTCACGGGCCCAGCTGCTCCGCGGCATGTGGGATCTTCCCGGACTGGGGCACGAACCCGTGTACCCTGCATCTGCAGGCGGACTCTCAACCACTGTGCTACCAGGGAAGCCCTGTTATTTTTATAATGCTGTATTTTTCATCTTTGTAATTATTTTATTTTTTAGTTAACTTCTTTTTTTATAAATTTATTTTTGGCTGCATTGGGTCTTCATTGCTGCATGTGGGTTTTCTCTAGTTGTGGCGAGCTGAGGGCTACGCTTCATTGCGGTGTGCAGGCTTCTTATTGTGGTGGCTTCTTTTGTTGTGGAGCACAGGCTCTAGGCACATGGGCTTCAGTAGTTGTGGCACATGGGCTCAGTTGTTTTGGCTCGTGGGCTCTAGCAGGCTCAGTAGTTGTGGCACACGGGCTTGGTTGTTTGGCATGTGGGATCTTCCCGGACCAGGGCTCGAACTCGTGTCCCCTGCATTGGTAGGCGGATTCTTAACCACTGTGCCACCAGGGAAGTCCCTCCTTTAGTTAATTTGTTTTGGAGTATAGTTGCTTTACAATGTTGTGTTAGTTTCTACTCTGAAGCAAAATGAATGAACCATGTATATACATATATCCCCTCTTTTTTGGATTTCCTTTCTATTTATGTCACCACGGTGCATTAAGTAGAGTTCTCTGTGTTATACGGTATGTTCTCATTTATTGTCTGTTTTATACGTAGTATCAGTAGTGTATATGTGTATAATGCTATATTTTAAAGTGAAAGAGAAGATTATAGAATGTGATAAATTCAATCATGTAAAGTGTATGATGTGTGTGCTTTGGGAAAAAAATGATTGGAAGGATATTGAACAAAATGTTAGCAGTGATCATCTGTTGTGGATGGTGGGATTATGCATTTTATGTGTAACATCTACTTTCCTTTGTTTTTCTGTGATTTATTATTTATTAAAAAGCAAAGTACATGTATTTCTTTTCTTGCAGTTACAACTTATTTCCAGTTGGGGAAAAAATCAGTTACAATTCACAAATTTAGCAAGTACCTTGTATAGCATTTTGCTTTCGTTTGATAGATTCTCGTATATGATCCTAACACCCCCTCCAATGTTTATTGCTGTGTTCTTTGTATCTAGTCCATTTTCAAAGAAATATTTTTTCTTCTGGGAAGAATTACTTTCTCTTAATATTTTAATGTAGACAAATATTGGTTTTTAAGTTTTCTATTGACTTACTGAGATTGTTTGCCTTATTAAAACTAGAATCAATTCTAGAGTGGTAATTCCTAGGCCTATGTCTGGTGGTAGCTGTTGAGAATTGTTTTTTAAGTTTGCAGGCCTGAAATGGATGCCTTGTCAGTGAAATTACGTACCTTGTCAGTAGAAGGCATACATACATTGGTCAGATTTTTGTAAATTAAATATTACAAGAAATCAAACTCCTTTATCTCTACTTTCGCAGACCATGGGATGGATTTTTTAAAAAATTGCAAGTCACAGAAGATCTCTTACAAATTCAGAATGTAATAGATTGGCATAGAAATGATATAATTCATCAGTGAAGATTTTTATACCTTAATGGAATCTTTAAGATAATCCAGGAAAACCAGTTTATTTGAAAAACACAAGAACTCTGCTGCAGAGATGTAATCTATCCAGGATCTCATGACAGCTACTGGCATTTAACAAATGATTATTGAATAGCTACTATGTGCCAGGCACTGTGCTAGATATTAGGAATTTTTATTCTTTCTATTTAGTTTTGAATTATTTCCAATTTCCTTATAGTTTTGACCTTAGGAAGTATTTTTTTTCCACTGTAAATGATCTCTTTACTCTCTGAAAACCTGTTACTGAATGTTAGCACAGTAATTGTTCACATTCTGTTTGTTTGGCGTCATTGTTCTTTGTTATGTTTTGTTTTCTAGTAGTTGCTTGTGTATATAAAGTGTCTCATTACAAACACGTAACATTTTATTTCCAAGTACACGAAAATTAAAGGAATATACTCCTACTGAAGAAAACAAATAAAATGGACGAATGCAGGATAAAGAATTCTCATACATGCACACACATGTGCATTTGTGCCGTCCCAGCTCACTTCCCAGGGTAATCTCTACCACTGGTAACCTGGTGTGCACTCTTTTGACATTTTTCTATGCATTTAAACTTGCACACAAAGAAACACATAGCGATATACTTACTTTTATGCAACTGTTATAATGTACATATTTTACCACACAATTTGCTCTTAAGTTAAATCTTACAGATTTTTCAATGTCAGGCACATGAGCATATTTTTCTTAAAGACTGCATAGTGTTTCACAGAAGGATTAGTAGAATAATCACATATTTATCTGCTTCCCAATTGCTAGACATTTGGAATACTCCATGGTTCACTGTGTTGAGCATATCTACTATGAACCTGCTTAAACCCATCTTTGTACGATATGTGGACTTTTGTATAAATACATAGAAATGGAATCACAAGGCCAAATTGGGAAAATTTCAGTAATATTGTTTTTTTGTTTTTTTTTTGCTGGACGCGGGCCTCTCACTGTTGTGGCCTCTCCCGTTGTGGAGCACAGGCTCTGGACGCGCAGGCTCAGTGGCCATGGCCCACGGACCCAGCCACTCCGTGGCATGTGGGATCCTCCTGGACCAGGACATGAACCCGTGTGCCCTGCATCGGCAGGCGGACTCTCAGTCACTGCGCCACCAGGGAAGCCCAGTAATACTGGTTTTTAAATTACTGCTACATTGTCCTTAAAATGGTAGAGCAGATTATGACAGAATCTTCTTCCTACTCCTTCATCCACACTGCATACTATCAACCCGACTGAACTACAACTTCTCTAAGAAGATTATGGGACCAAATACTCTCCTGTAACTGAGGATTGCTGGTTGGAATGTGTGTGTAGAAAGACTGGATTAAGTTCTTGCTATATAGTGGAACCACAGGTGCAAAAATTCAGTTGTAAGGAATGCTGCAGTACCACTAAAAGGTTTAAGATAAGTGGCACATCTATAGAATGGTTTTTAAGGGAGGGAGGGGATGAGATGGTAGCCTTAGACTAGAAAAATAACATTGCCAGAAATTTTAGATACGATAGCTTTATTTTTAGTCTAATCCTAAGTTTTTGAATGCCCAGACACAAGGAGAAGGATCCAAAGAAACAGACTGTCTATATAGTAGAATATATGGTTAGCTGAAATCACTTTTGTAAAACTCACTAGTAATTCATCTATCTGACAAAATTCTTTCAATATTTGAAAGTCAAGGCACTTCCCTGGTGGTCCAGTGGGTAAGACTCTGCACTCCCAATGCAGTGGGCCTGGGTTCGATCCCTGGTTGGGGAACTAGATCCTGCATGCATGCCACAACTAAGAGCCTGCATGCTGCAACTAAAAATCCCATGTGCTGCAACTAAGACCAGCGCAACCAAAATAAATAAAGAAATAAATTTTTAAAAAAGAAAAAAGAGGTCAACACATAAGTTTATTTTTATCAAGTAAGACTTTTGTAGGTGCTTATTTCAAAACTGCCGCCACACCTGATTAGCAACAGTTACTGCAGTGTCAATTTTGAACACAAGTAAGAACGAAGTAATTTTTTGTACTTAATTTGTTTTGGGGGAGAAAATATACACACACACACATAAACACCCTACACTCAATTTCAAATTTCTATCGGCTGTTACAGCAGTTTCAGCTTTCTGGGTAAGAACTGAATTTTTACTTTTCTCTTCTCACTTTGTCCTCACAGTTCCTGCCAAGTGAGAGTTCACATGCAGATGGACCAAACTCATCCTGCAAACCTGTCATTTCACCCATATTGTTTTCATAAATTTGCTACCCCCCTCAGTGCAAACATATGATGTTCTTTTTTAAAAAAAATCATTATTGGAGTATAATTGCTTTACAATGGTGGGTTAGTTTCTGGTTTATAACAAAGTGAATCAGCTATACATATACCTGTATCCCCATATCTCCTCCCTCTTGCGTCTCCCTCCCACCCTCCCTATCTCAGCCCTCTAGGTGGTCACAAAGCACCGAGCTGATCTCCCTGTGCTATGCAGCTGCTTCCCACTAACTATTTTACATTTGGTAGTATATATAAGTCCATACCAGTCTCTCACTTCATCCCAGCTTACCCTTACTTCTCCTGGTGTCCTCAAGTCCATTCTCTACATCTGTGTCTTTATTCCTGTCCTGCCCATAGGTTCTTTATAACCACTTTTTTTTTTTTTAGATTCCATATACATGTGTTAGCATACGGTATTTGTTTTTCTCTTTCTGACTTACTTCACTCTGTATGACAGTCTGTAGGTCCATCCACCTCACTACAAATAACTCAGTTTTGTTCCCTTTTATGGCTGAGTAATATTCCATTCTATATATGTGCCACATCTTCTTTATCCATTCATCTGTTGATGGACACTTAGGTTCCTTCCATGTCCTGACTATCGTAAATAGAGCTGCAATGAATATTGTGGTACATGACTCTTTTTGAATTATGGTTTTCTCAGGGTATATGCCCAGTAGTGGGATTGATGGGTTGTATGGTAGTTCTATTTTTAAATTTTTAAGGAACCTGCATACTGTTCTCCATAGTGGCTGTATCAATTTACATTTCCACCAACAGTGCAAGAGGGTTTCCTTTTCTCCACACCCTCTCCAGCATTTATTGTTTATAGATTATTTGAAGATGGCCATTCTGACTGGTCTGAGGTGATACCTCATTGTAATTTTGATTTGCATTTCTCTAATGATTAGTGATGTTGAGCATTCTTTCATGTGTTTGTTGGCAATCTGTATATCTTCTTTGGAGAAATGTCTATTTAGATCTTCTGCCCATTTTTGGATTGAGTTGTTTGTTTTTCTGATATTGAGCTGCATGAGCTGCTTGTAAATTTTGGAGATTAATCCTTCGTCAGTTGCTTCATTGGCAAATATTTTCTCCCATTCTGAGAGTTGTCTTTTCGTCTTGTTTATGGTTCCCTTTCCTGTGTAAAAGCTTTTAAGTTTCATTAGGTCCCATTTGTTTATTTTTGTTTCTATTTCCATTTCTCTAGCAGGTGGGTCCAAAAGGACCTTGCTGTGATTTATGTCATACAGTGTTCTGCCTATGTTTTCCTCTAAGAGTTTGATAGTGTCTGGCCTTACATTTAGGTCTTTAATCCATTTTGCGTTTATTTTTGTGTATGGTGTTAGGGAGTGTTCTAATTTCATACTTTTACAGGTAGCTGTCCAGTTTTCCCAGCACCACTTATGAAAGAGGCTGTCTTTTCTCCACTGTATATTCTTGCATCCTTTATCAAAGATAAGGTGACCATATGTGTGTGGGTTTATCTCTGGGCTTTCTATCCTGTTCTATTGATCTATATTTCTGTTTTTGTGCCAGTACCATACTGTCTTGATTACTGTGGCCTTGTAGTAGAGTCTGAAGTCAGGGAGCCTGATTCCTCCAGCTCCATTTTCCTTTCTCAAGATTGCTTTGGCTATTTGGGGTCTTTGTGTTTCCATACAAATTGTGAAATTTTTTGTTCTAGTTCTGTGAAAGATGCTATTGGTAGTTTGATAAGGTTTGCATTGAATCTGTAGATTGCTTTCGGTAGTAGAGTCATTTTCACAATGTTGATTATTCCAATCCAAGAACATGGTATATCTCTCCATCTATTTGTATCATCTTTAATTTCTTTCATCAGTGTCTTATAATTTTATGCATACAGGTCTTGTGTCTCCTTAGGTAGGTTTATTCCTAGATATTTTATTCTTTTTGTTGCAGTGGTAAATGGGAGTGTTTTCTTAATTTCACTTTGAGATTTTTCATCATTAGTGTATAGGAATGGAAGAGATTTCTGTTCATTAATTTTGTATTCTGCTACTTTACCAAATTCATTGATTAGCTCTAGTAGTTTTCTGGTAGCATATTTAGGATTCTCTATGTATAGTATCATGTCATCTGCAAACAGTGACAGCTTTACTTCTTCGTTTCTGATTTGGATTCCTTTTATTTGTTTTTCTTCCCTGATTGCTGTGCTGAAAATTTCCAAAACTATGTTGAATAAGAGTGTTGAGAGTGGGCAACCTTGTCTTGTTCCTGATCTTAGTGGAACTGGTTTCAGATTTTCACCACTGAGGACATTGTTGGCTGTGGGTTTGTCATATATGGCCTTTATTAGGTTAAAGAAATTTCCCTCTATGCCTATATTTTGGAGGGTTTTTATCATAAATTGGTATTGAATTTTGTCAAAAGCTTTCTCTCCATCTATTGAGATGATCATATGATTTTTCTCCTTAAATATGTTAATATGGTGTATGACATTGACTGATTTGCATATACTGAAGAATCCTTGCATTCCTGCGATAAACTCCACTTGATCATAGTGTATGATCCTTTTAATGTGCTGTTGGATTCTGTTTACTAGTATTCTGTTGAGGATTTTTGCATCTATGTTCATCAGGGATATTGGCCTGTAGTTTTCTTTCCTTGTGACATCTCTGTCTGGTTTTGGTATCAGGGTGATGGTGGCCTTGTAGAATGAGTTTGGGAGTGTTCCTCCCTCTGCTATATTTTGGAAGAGTTTGAGAAGGATAGGTGTTAGCTCTTCTCTAAATGTTTGATAGAATTCGCCTGTGAAACCATCTGGTCCTGGGCTTTTGTTTGTTGGAAGATTTTTAATCACAGTTTCAATTTCAGTGCTTGTGATTGGTCTGTTCATATTTCCTATTTCTTCCTGGTTCAGTCTTGGAAGGTTGTGCATTTCTAAGAATTTGTCCATTTCTTGCACGTTTTCCATTTTATTGGCATATAGTTGCTTGTAGTAATCTCTCAGGATCCTTTGTATTTTTGCAGTGTCAGTTGTTACTTCTCCTTTTTTATTTCTAATTCTGTTGATCTGAGTCTTCTCCCTTTTTTTCTTGATGAGTCTGGCTAATGGTTTATCAATTTTATTTATCTTCTCAAAGAACCAGCTTTTAGTTTTATTGATCTTTGCTATCGTTTCCTCCATTTCTTTTTCATTTATTTCTGATCTGATCTTTATGATTTCTATCCTTCTGCTAACATTGGGGTTTTTTTGTTCCTCTTTCTCTAATTGTTTTAGGTGGAAGGTTAGGCTATGTATTTGAGATGTTTCCTGTTTCTTAAGGTAGGATTGTATTGCTATAAACTTCCCTCTTAGAAGTGCTTTTGCTGCATCCCATAGGTTTTGGGTCATTGTGTTTTCATTGTCATTTGTTTCTAGGTATTTTTTGATTTCCTCAGTGATCTCTTGGTTATTAAGTAGTGTATTGTTTAGCCTCCATGTGTTTGTATATTTTACAGGTTTTTTTTTTTTTCCTGTAATTGATATGTAGCCTCATAGCATTGTGGTCGGAAAAGATACCTAATATGATTTCAATTTTCTTAAATTTACCAAGGCTTGATTTGTGACCCAAGATATGGTGTATCCTGGGGAATGTTCCATGAGCACTTGAGAAGAAAGTGTATTCTGTTGTTTTTGGATGGAATGTCCTATAAATATCAATTAAGTCCATCTTGTTTAATGTATCATTTAAAGCTTGTGTTTCCTTATTTATTTTCATTTTGGATGATCAGTCCATTGGTGAAAGTGGGGTGTTAAAGTCCCCTACTATGATTGTGTTACTGTCGATTTCCCCTTTTATGGCTGTTAGTATTTGCCTTATGTATTGAGGTGCTCCTATGTTGGGTGCATAAATATTTACAATTGTTGTATCTTCTTCTTGGATCGATCCCCTGATCACTATGTAGTGTTCTTCTATGTCTCTTGTAATAGTCTTTATTTTAAAGTCTATTTTGTCTGATATGAGAATTGCTACTCCATCTTTCTTTTGATTTCCATTTGCATGGAAAATCTTTTTCCATCCCCTCACTTTCAGTCTGTGTGTGCTCCTAACTCTGAAGTGGGTCTCTTGTAGACAGTATATATATGGGTCTTGTATTTGTATCGATTCAGCCAGTCTGAATCTTTCGGTGGGAGCATTTAATCCATTTACATTGAAGGTAATTATCAGTATGTATGTTCTTATTACATTTTCTTAGATGTTTTGGGTTTGTTATTGTAGGTCTTTTGCTTGTCTTGTCTTTCCTGCCTAGAGGAGTTCCTTTAGCAGTTGTCGTAAAACTTGTTTGGTGCTGCTGAATTCTCTTAGCTTTTGCTTGTCTGTAAAGGTTTGAATTTCTCCGTCAAATCTGAATGAGATCCTTGCTGGGTAGAGTAATCTTGGTTGTAAGTTTTTCCCTTTCATCACTTTAAATATGTCCTGCCACTCCCTTCTGGCTTGCAGAGTTTCTGCTGAAAGATCAGCTGTTAACCTTATGGGGATTCCCTTGTGTGTTATTTGTTGTTTTTCACTTGCTGCTTTTAATATTTTTTGTTTGTATTTAATTTTTAATAGTTTGATTAATATGTGTCTTGGCATGTTTCTCCTTGGATTTATCCTGTAAGGGATTCTCTGCACTTCCTGGACTTGATTGACTATTTCCTTTTCCATATTAGGGATGTTTTCAAATATAATCTCTTCAAATATTTTCTCAGTGCCTTTCTTTTTCTCTTCTTCTGCAACTGCTATAATTCGAATGTTGTTTTGTTTAATGTTGTCCCAGAGGTCTCTGAGGCTGTCCTCAATTCTTTTCATTCTTTTTTCTTTATTCTGCTCAGAAGTAGTTATTTCCACTATTTTATCTTCCAGGTCACTTGTCCGTTCTTCTGCCTCAGTTAGTCTGCTATTGATCTCTTCTAGAGAATTTTTAATTTCATTTATTTTGTTTTTCATCATTGTTTGTTTGGTCTTTAGTTCTTCTAGGTACTTGTTAAACGTTTCTTGTATTTTCTCTATTCTATTTCCAAAATTTGGATCATCTTTACTATCATTACTCTGAATTCTTTTTCAGGTAGACTGCCTATTTCTTTATTTGTTTTTTCTGGTGGGTTTTTATCTTGCTCCTTCATCTGCTGTGTGTTTCTCTGTCTTCTCATTTTGCTTAACTTACTATGTTTGTGGTCTCCTTTTCGCAGGTTGCAGGTTTGTAGTTCCCTTTGATTTTGCTGTCTGTCCCTAGTGCCTAAGGTTGGTTCAGTGGGTTGTGTAGGCTTCCTGGTGGAGGGGACTAGTGCCTGTGTTCTGGTGAATGAGGCTGGATCTTGTCTTTCTGATGGGCAGAACCATGTCCGATGGTGTGTTTTGGGGTGCCTGTGACCTTATTATGATTTTAGGCAGCCTCTCTGCTAATGGGTGGGGTTGTGTTGCTGTCTTGGTAGATGTTTGGCATAGGGTGTCCAGCATTGTAGCTTGCTGCTCTTTGAGTGGATCTGGGTCTTAGTGTTGAGATGGAGATCTCTGAGAGAGCTTTCACCGTTTGATATTACACAGAGCTGGGAGGTTTCTGGCAGACCTATGTCCTGAACTCGGCTCTCCCACCTCAGGGGCATGGGTCTGACACCTGTTCAGAGCACCAAGACCCTGTCTAGCACACAACTCAGAAGAAAAGGGAGAAAAATAGAAAGAAAGGGAAAAAAAATAAAGTTATTAATATAAAAAATTATTATTAAAAAAGACCAAAAAAAAAATAGGAAGAAAGGAGAGAGCAACCGAACCAAAAAACAAAGCCACTAATGATAACAAGTGCTAAAATTTATACTTAAAACAACAACAACAAGAAGAAGAATGGACAGACAGATCCCTAGGACAAATGGTAAAAGCAAAGCTGTACAGACGAAATCACAGAAAGAAGCATACACATACTCACAAAAAGAGAAAAAAAAAAATTATCTTTGCTCCCAAAGTCCACTGCCTCAATTTGGGATGATTCGTTGTCCATTCAGGTATTCCACAGATGCAGGTACATCCAGTTGATTGTGGAGATTTAATCCGCTGCTCCTGAGGCTGCTGGGAGAGATTTCCCTGTCTCTTCTTTGTTCACACAGCTCCCGGGGCTCAGCTTTGGATCTGGCCCCATCTCTGCCTGTTCGTCGCCTGAGGGCATGTGTTCTTTGCTCAGACAGGACAGGGTTAAAGGAGCGGCTGACTAGGGGGCTCTGTCTCACTCAGGCCGGGGGGGAGGGAGGGGTACAGATGCGGGGCGAGCCTGCGGCGGCAGAGACATGCGTGACATTGCACCAGCCTGAGGCGCGCCGTTTGTTCTCCCGGGGAAGTTGTTCCTGGATCACGGGACTCTGGCAGTGGTGGGCTGCACAGGCTCCCAGGAGCGGAGGTGTGGATAGTGACCTGTGCTCGCACACAGGCTTCTTGATGGCTGCAGTAGGAGCCTTAGCATCTCATGCCCCTCTCTGGGGTCCGCCCTGATAGCCGTGGCTCGCATCCGTCTCTGGAGCTCGTTTAGGTGGTGCTCTGAATCCTATCTCCTCACATACCCCAAAACAATGGTCTCTTGCCTCTTAGGCAGGTCCAGACTTTTTCCCGGACTCCCTCCAGGCTAGCTGTGGTGCATTAGACCCCTTCAGGCTGTGTTCACGCAGCCAACCCCAGTTCTCTCCCTGGGATCTGACCTCTGAAGCCTGAGCCTCAGCTCCTAGCCCCCGCCCGCCCTGGCAGGCGAGCAGATAAGCCTCTCGGGCTGGTGAGTGCTGCTCAGCACCGATCCTCTGTGTGGGAATCTCTCTGCTTTGCCCTCTGCACCCCTGTTGCTGCGCTCTCCTCCGTGGCTCGAAGCTTCCCGCCCACCACCCCCCGTCCGTCTCCACCAGTGAAGAGCTTTCCTAGTGTGTGGAAACTTTTCTTCCCTCACAGCTCCCTCCCCGAGGGGCAGGTCCCGTCCCTATTCTTTTGTCTCTGTTTTTTCTTTTTTCTTTTGCCCTACCCAGGTATGTGGGGAGTTTCTTGCCTTTTAGGAAGTCTGAGGTCTTCTGCCAGCGTTCAGTAGGTGTTCTGTAGGAGTTGCACATGTAGATGTATTTCTGATGTATTTGTGGGGAGTAAGGTGATCTCCATGTCTTACTCTTCCACCATCTTGAAGGTCTCCCCATGATGTTTACCTGAAAATTGCTTATTCAAGCCTTCATTTGGGAAGGTATAGATTTAAGTGTTGTCAGCAGTCCAGGGATATATTTGAATAAAGTCAAACTCCCTAGATCTTTTTCCCTTGTTCCAATTTCCACAGCCACAGTGTATCTTTTACTCTGCCCTCAGGCATAGCATTTGTGGCCCTTTCCCTGATGGCTTAAATCTTTTGCTACCTAGAGAAGAAGGCACCAGGTAGTACTTTGTGTTTTTCCACAGGGGCTGCCTCTCCCGTCCTCTTGGCCTGCAACACCAACCGAGGCTTTCTCCTGTCTTCCTCTTTTCCACTGCTTTGGCTTATGCACCTGGTGAGTCCTATGTACCTGATGAGTTCATGGAGAAGAGTCTCTAAGTGGGTGCAAAGTGCTGTGTGTCAGCAACTCTTAGCGTTTCTATTCTTTTACAGTTGCTCACACTGGGCCTTCCACAATTCACTAAACATTTAGTTGAACCCCTTTTATCCTCTTGTATGAAGATCTCGGCTTCCTCCTGCTGCAGCTGTTAACAACAGTGCTGTCTCTCCTTTGATATTAGAGTAGTTGGTTATTCTATTACTACAGCTTTTTGATGTGTTCAAGAAACATTATAATTTTGTACATTATCCTGCATTTTCTTGTCATTAGGGTGGGAGTGATGTTCTTACCAGCTTTCTACATCTTAGACAGAAACTGGAAATCTGTCTACATTCATGAAAAACATTTTACAGATATTCCTGTAAAGTATATTTGCGTTTACTTGTTTGCTTTTTTCCGACTTCTTTCAATGTTTTCTCTGCAATTTTTATATTTAGACTGTTTTCCTACGATGTTTTTGGAACTGTGTTCTCTCTTTCTTCATGATGTTGCCTCTTATCTAGAACTGGCTCAGTTTTCTACACTGTACTGCCTTTTTCTGATTTATTCTTTAGTAATTTCTCCAGAGTTAATAAATGTAATCTATAGCACAGTCAGTTTGGTAGGAGCTTTTGTGACCTTATCAGAGAATTTCCTGTTACCTCAGTCTTCAGTTTGGGATCATAGTTGTCTGCATACATGGGGAGTCTGATATGATTTAACCCTACTTTAGTGCTTAGTCCTGTCAACCTCTGTGCCTACAGATTTTAGTCCATCAGGTCCCCCAAAACTAGTTCTAGCTGGTGTTTACCACCACTAAGGAGGGCTTCCTTTTAAGATTTATAGACTTTTGTAACTCTAAATGTGCCCTCTTAGAGTTTCAGCAGATATGAGACCTGAGCTCCTCAGGTGATTCTGAAACCTGATCAATTTAAATTGGGAGTTTGGGATTGACATATACACACTACTATATTTAAAATAGATAGCCAACAAGGGAACTCTGCTCAATATTCTGTAACAAACGAAATGGGAAAAGAATTTGTAAAAGAGTAAGTTACATGTATATGTATAACTGAATCACTTTGTTGTACTCCTGAAACTAATACAACATTGTTAATCAACTCTACTGCAATATAAAATAAAAACTTAAAAAACCCACTTAAACAAGTTCTTACTCTACAGTTTTTCTGACCTCACTCAATAGCAAAACTCTTCATGACAAATTGAATTTTAAAGGTTGTAGAGAATGTAGAAGTGTGGAAAACAGGAAAAAAAGTCATTCTTGACAATGGGAGTAGTGCAGTCAAAGAAACAGGCAGAGAAGTAGGGTGAATGTAATTACTGCTGCATTACTGGAATATGCCATGCTTGTTGGAAATTAGTTTGGGACTAAATTTTGGATGGTCTTGGAAGTCAAACTAAGGATACCAGTGTTCATTCTCTAGATAATAGGAACTCAATTAAGGTTTTTGAAATGAAGGATAACATGATTAGTGCTGCCCACACAAAAACTAATCTACTAGCTTGTATATCTCTGACTGACATCGGAGATTAGAAGTAGAAAGAATATTTGCAATATTCTAGGAGAAAGTAATTGTGGGCTTGAATGAGAGTTTGATCACTGGAATGTAAAGGTTGTGATAGATGTGAAAACTAATAAGGTAAAAGGATCCATCAGTGGAAGAGAGAGGGCACTGTTAAGGGTAGTACTGAGGTTTTAAATGTAAATGATTAAAAGACTAGGCTGTTGTTTACAGCAACTAGGAACAGCTTTGGGGAAAAGATAAAACATTTAACTGGGGTTAAAATTCTTTGAGGGGTTGCTGGTACTTCCAATTGATTTTAAGACAAACTAGTCTAAATTCATTAATGCAAAAATCCAGTCCATCAGGCATGCAGACTTTTTATTTTTTAATAGTAAAATTCTATAATTGAGATTTTCTCATCTAATCCAGGATACCCTGTGGATATATTGAATTAATTCTCCAATTTATTCATTTTGCATTTAATATGTAGTATTTCACTTCATAATAATAATTTGATCTTTCAAAAAATTTTCAAAACTTTACTTAAATCATTTAAAGAATGAGTCAATAAATTTGATTTACTTTCTAGTACGAAGTCCTAACACTAATTGTCCTCTCGTTTCTTCTGTGATTATTTCTGACATTATGGTTTAATTTTAACATTATAATTTCCATTATTTTTAATCTGTATTTAAAAGTATTTTTTATGAAATTGTAATGTACATACAGAAAAGTGCACAAATAATAAGTATAGACCTTGAAGAATTTTCACAAATGTCCTTCCATTTTACTGCCTACCTCTTCCAGAGGAAACAAACTTCTTTCACTTTTAGATTATTTTTACCTGAATGGAATCATACAGTATGTACTATTTCATGTATGGTTTCTTTCTTTCAGAGTCATGTGTATGCTGTTTTTCTATTCTGTTTCAGAAATAGTTATTTATTTTTATGAATTTCTCTAATCTTTATTGACATTTGCATTGTTTCTGGTTTGCAGCTATTCAAAGAATGCTGTTATAATATAGTCATGCAACCTTTCAGTCAATATATGTATGCATGTTTGGGGTTTATATTTAGATTTATGATTGTTGGGGGTGTGTGATAGGGTATGTGCATGTCCATCTTTAGTAGAGAGTACAGTTTTCCAAAGTGGAAATGATGAGAGTTCCAGATTCTCCTCATCCTTGTCTGTGCTTGGTGGTTGCAGTCTTTTAAATTCAGTCATACTGATGTATATGCAGTTGTAAATTACTTTGGAATTAGTTTACATTTTATGGTGATTAAGGAGACTGAACACTTTCTCATATGTTTATTGACCACAAGTTATCCTCATTTTAGAAGAAGTTGCAAAAGATTCTTGGCCATTTACTTTTTTTTTTGTACACAAGGAGTTTTATTACAGAATTTAAAAAAATGGAAGTGTAGTTGATATACATTATTATATAATTATATATAATACATATTATATATAATTATTATATAATAATATATATCATATAATTTATAAGTGTACAGTACAGTGATTCACAACTTTTAAAGGTTGTACACCATTTATAAGTAGTATAAAATATTGGCTGTATTCCCTGTGTTGTATAATATATCCATGTAGCTTATTTTATACATAATAGTTAGTACCTCTTAATTACCTACCACTATCTTGCCCCTCCTCCCTTCTCTCTCCCCATTGGTAACTCCTGGTTTGTTCTCTAAATCTGTGAGTCTGTTTCTTTTTTGTTTTGTTCACTAGGTTGTTTTATTTTTTAGATTCCACATGTAAGTGATATCCTACAGTATTTGTCTTTCTTTGTCTGACTTATTTCACTAAGCATTATACCCTCCACCTCCATCCATGTTGTTGCAAATGGCACAATTTCATTCTTTTTTATGGCTGAGTAGTATTCCATTGTAGTTATATGTACTACATCTTCTTTTGATGGGCACTTAGGTTGCTTTGTAAATAATGCTGCTATGAACATTGGGGTGCATGTATATTTTTGAAATAGTGTTTTTGTTTTACACCAAGGAGTGGAATTGCTGAGTCATATGGTAATTCCATTTTTAGTTTTTTGAGAAACCTCCATACTGCTCTCCACATTGACTGTACTGTTGAATATAATTTTTTGGTGTAAGGTATTTTTTTAGATAGCTTAAGGAAGACTTCTATTAGTATATAACAAATTTTCTCATGAAAACATGATAGAATGTTAAATCTTATCATATGCTTTCTTTGAAACTATCAAGGTGACCAAACATTTTTATCCTTTATTCTGTTAATGTGATGAATTACATGATTTATTTTCAGACATTAAAACCAGTTGTCCATTCCTGGAATTAATCCAACTTGTGTATATTTCTGGATTATTTTTGCTAATATTTTATGTAGAATTTCATATGTATGTTTATGTTTTTGTCCGATTTTTGGTATGATAGTTATGTTGGTCTCATATAATAAGTTGAAAATTTTCTCTTTTTTCTATTTCTCTAGAATAGTTTTAAAAATAAGATCAATGTTAATTATTTCTTAAATACATGGAGAAATTCAATTATAAAATCATCTCAGCCTGAAGTTTTCTCTAACGATTTTCATTTGAGCTGCAATTCTTAACAGATATACATTACTCAGATTTTCTGTTTCTTCTTATGCCAGATTTACTAAGTTGTGCTTTACTAGAAATCTGTTCATCATTTAATCTAAATTTATATAAATTTGTCATATATTTTTACTTTTCTTTTGTAGTTTTCATTCCCAATATTGTTTGGATTTTTCTGTCTTTGTGTTTCTTTCCAAAGTCTTCGCATGGATCTTACAGTTTTATTAAATTACTATTTATTTTATTAAACTATTATTTTTCAAACATTGCAGTGAAAATTTTTTCTTTGTGTGCTTTTCTTTGTGTTTCATTAATTTCTTATTTTTCTATTACTTTCATTGGATAACTTACTGAGTTGGATGCTTATTAGATCATGAAGTATGAGCATTTATTCTTTTTCTAAATATGCCTTAAGGCTCTAAATTTCCATCATAGAATCTTTACAAGTGTCTAGGAGATTCAATATAATTATGTTTATTATCTTTCCATTTGACTGATTTAAAAATTACATTGTAACATTAATTTTGGCTCAAATATTGGGAGATTTTCTAGTTATGCTTTTGTTGCTTGTTTCTAACTTAATTCCCCTGGTCAGATATGCACATGGAATTGTTTCAGTCGTAATACATTTGTTGAGACTTACTATGAACAGTATATTATCAATTTTGAAAAATTCTCCACTCCATCTTGGGAGAAATGTGTTTTTTCTAGTTGTTGAGGATGGTGTTGTATACATTGATGGGATGAAAATTTTAAAATTTCGCTCTTCAAAACTTTTCTATCTTTGCTGCTAATACTGCCTTCCCTTATTAGTTACTGAGCGCAGTGTGTTAAAATTTATTACTTTGCTTATATATTTCATATACTAGTTTACAAGGTACAAAAATCTTTCTGATGGATGGATTATTTAATCACAATAAAATATCTTATTTTTTCTTTTTTTAAAATTGGAGTATAATTGCTTTATAATGTTGTGTTAGTTTCTGCTCTATAATGAAGTGAATCAGCTATATGTATACCTGTATCCCCTCCCTCTTGGACCTCCCTTCCACCCATCTAGGTTGTTACAGAGCACTGAGCTGAGCTCCCTGTGCTATACAGCAGGCTCCCACTAGCTATTTTGCACATGGTAGTGTACTTCTGTCAACCCTAATCTCCCAATTCGTCGCACCCATCCTTTCCCCACCCCGTGTCCACATGTCCATTCTCTATGTCTGCATCTCTATTCCTGCCCTGCAAATCGGTTCATCTGTACCATTTTTCTATATTCCACATTTGTTTTTTCTCTTTCTGGCTTACTTCACTCTGTATGTCAGACTCTAGATCCATCTAGATCTCTACAGATGACCCAATTTCATTCCTTTTTATGGCTGATGTTGAGCATCTTTTCATGTGCCTCTTGGCCATCTCTATGTCTTCTTTGGAGAAATGTCTATTTAGGTCTTTTGCCCATTTTTTAATTGGGTTGTTTGTTTTTTTGATATTGAGCTCCATGAGCTGTTTGTGTATTTTGGAGATTAATCCTTTGTCCATTGCTTCATTTGCAAATATTTTCTCCCATTCTGAGGGTTGTCTTTTCATCTTATTTATGGTTTCCTTTGCTGTACAAAAGCTTTTAAGTTTCATTAGGTCCCATTTGTTTATTTTTGTTTTTATTTTCGTTACTCTAGGAGGTGGGTCAAAAAAGATATTTCTGTGGTTTATGTCAAAGAGTGTTTTTCCTATGTTTTCCTCTAAGAGTTTAATAGTGTCCAGTCTTACATATAGGTCTTTAATCCATTTTGAGTTTATTTTTATGTCTGGTATTAAGAAGTGTTCTAATTTCATCCTTTTGCATGTAGCTGTCCAGTTTTCCCAGCAACACTTATTGAAGAGGCTGTCTTTTCTCCATTGTATGTTCTTGCCTCCTTTGTCATAAATTAGGTGACCGTGTGTGGGGGTTTATCTCTGGGCAATAAAGTATCTTATTTTTTCCTTAATAATGTTCTTGCCTTGAAGTTGACTTTTTTTTCTATTGATACAGCTATATGAACAGTTTTGGGCAATGTTCGTATTATATATCATTTTTTAATTCTTTTACTGTAAAAATCTCTTTATCCTTGTATTTAATGCATATCTTATAGTTGTGCTTTGTTTTATTTAGCCAGTCTCTCAAACTTTCTTTTAGGAATTATGTAGTACATTTATATTCAATTGAATTACATATATATTTTAGATTATACTTAACATTTTACTAATATTTTTTGAATGTGTAGTAATTTTAGCACTTAAAATTTTTTGTCTGCTGGTGAAAAACTCTCTGTTTTGTTCTTCTGGAGCTCTTTTCATTTTATGTCAGTTTTGAAGGATTTCTTTTTCTTAGGTGTACCTATATAAATTGAAATACTTTTCTTTCAGCACTTTGATGATGCCATTCCATTGATTTCTAGCCTTCACGGTTTCTATTCAAGAGTTAACTATCAGCCTTATTGTTCCTTTGAGGGTGATGTGTCTCTTTTTTTCCAGCAGATTTTAGGATTTATGCCTTGGTGCTTGTTGAATTTTCCAGTTCTTTAAAAATGTGGAAACCTCTGCTGGTTTTCTCAGATTCTGTAGGTGATGTTCCTCAGAATCTGTAGATGATGTTTTCAGCTTTACCTCTTTCTGTCAGAGTTTTTACATCATTAGTGGACTAAATCTGCATATATGTGCCTGATGGATTTTTCTGGAAGGCTGCTCTAGCTATTCATGTGCTAAAATTGCTCAGGAATTAAAAATTCCCCAAAGCAGTCCTTAACTAATGACTGGCAGTTGTTGGTATATAAATCTTTACAGTTCCCCCACCCTTGGGTAGGATAATCCTGGAGCATGTGTTTTACACCATTTTTTTTTAAACTTGAGTTTCCCCTATATGATTAGCTAGTGTAATAATGTATCTTTTGTTAGTTGCCATCCCTTCTCTGCATCACTTCCTCCATGTTAGTGTTCCTTTCACTCCCAGATAAACCAAATAAACCACTTGTGACAGAATCCTCATCTCAGGATCTGAGTTTACTCCAGTCCCAGGAGACTTAAACAAAGACTCTTGGGCTTCCCTGGTGGTGCAGTGCTTGAGAGTCCGCCTGCCGATGCAGGGGACACGGGTTCGTGCCCCGGACCGGGAAGATCCCACGTGCCGCCGAGCGGCTGGGCCCGTGAGCCATGGCCGCTGAGCTTGCGCGTCCGGAGCCTGTGTTCCGCAACGGGAGAGGCCACAACAGTGAGAGGCCCGCGTACCAAAAAAAAAAAAAAAAAAAAAAAGACTCTTACAACCCTCTTGCTTAGGAGGGTAATATAGAGGTCAGGTGATATATGGAGTCCTGGCCCAACTCTGCCTCCCTGTGAATCCAGTGGTTCATTAGTGTACTCTAGTGAATTCCCTGGTCCCTCATTACATAATAAAGATACATCTAATTTGGCATAATTCTCACATTGGCTGCCTGACTTATGGAGAAAGAAGCAAAATGGGAAAAACAAGTAGAATCCCCTAAAATTACTCCCTGGTCAAGAGACTAAATGAGAAGCCATAATGCATCCTGAGAAAAATGACGGATTTAGTGTCACCCTGTAGGCTTAAAGGATGCAGGGTTGGTGATCTCTATGATATTTCCATTCAGTTAACTAGTCTGAGTCCTGAATATCAATACATTATGAAAAATTATGGGGAACTGCCATAAATTTAACCAAGGGATAGCACCAATCACTATTGCATTTTTGCAGTTGTCAACATGGTGATAAAGGCAAATAAAATCTCAATATTATGAAAATGTTGGTGACCCCAAAGACCACTGAATATCATAGACACCTGCAGGGCCTAAGGACTAAGAGTGGGAGTAACAGAAGTGGTCCCTTTAACTGTTACTCCTCATGACCCACTTGAGGAATTTGGGCTTCAGTTTCCAGAAGAGAAAAGCTTCTACCAGGCTGCACAGCAAGAGATCCACAAAAGCTAAAAGTATAGCTAACCCTAGTCATTCTGGGCTCTCACATAGGAGTGCAGAGGCATTTAAAAAGTTGTTACATTGTCAGTGGAAATTGATCATTATTATCATGAGAATATAGAGTTGCTGCTGCGTGATGAAGGCAGGAAGAGTCACTGTCTTTCCCCATCTAGTAATTTCTGAGAAATGGGTACCAGCAGAAAGCATGACCTAACAAAAGCATGGTAACCAGAGGCTGGAGCCTTCAAAGATAAGGATCTGCTTTATCCCAGATTATCAGAAGTACGGGCCAATTACATGCGGAGATTAAATGGTAGAATAGACATATAGTGAATATTGGTTGCAACCTTTGGATGCATGTCTCTTGTTTCACTAAAGCTCCTGCACATGCATTTTTTTTTTTTGTGGTACGCGGGCCTCTCACTGTTGTGGCCTCTCCCGTTGCGGAGCACAGGCTCTCGACGCGCAGGCTCAGAGGCCATGGCTCACGGGCCCAGCCGCTCCGCGGCATGTGGGATCTTCCCAGACCCGGGCACGAACCCGTGTCTCCTGCATTGGCAGGCGGATTCTCAACCACCGCGCCACCAGGGAAGCCTCTGCACATGCATTTTAAAAAATATTTGACCTTGAAGAGGTGGCAAGGTAGAGCAAACTTAACTTGAGGTGTGAGTTGTTTTGAGCATTACAAAGGGCAGACTACATGTAGCAAATTCAGTTGGTACCTTCTCAAAACCCCTAAAGTTTATCATATCTGTGTGCTCTAGCTAATTGATAACTGCCAGTATCTGTATATTCATGCTCCATGACTTGTTCTGGAAGGTTACTCTGCTGTACCCAAGGCAGGCTAGAAATGCTCTGGAATTAAATAACACCTTAGCAATATCTCTCACCCAATGCCTGATGGAAAGAATGTACAAAAACCTCAGCCCCATCAAGCCTTAGATAGGATATATCTGAACATAGTATGTGCTTTACAACATATCCCAGAGTGACTCTAGTATTATGTTATAGCTGTCCCTTGAATCTTGCTTAATAGGGTACTCTTTATTGGTTGCTTCCCTTTCCGATATCAGTTTCCACTTCCCTCTTGATGTTCCTGGCATCTCCCAAAATGAACTACTTACACTAAGATCTTTATGTCAGGGTCTGCTTCCAGAAAAACTCAAAGTAAGACCGATTTGTAGCCACTACTTTTTGATAGGGTTTTCTGCCTCTTAGCCACTGCTTGGGGATTAGAAAATTCCTTATGTGTAAAAGTACTTTTAAATAACTGTATTCTGGACCCTTCAAATCCTTACTGATTTGATAGCCCTCTGATGCCCTCAAACAGCCTCTAGAAATGTATCTAGTTATTACAGTTGTTCTCGGGGGAGAGTTGGTCCAACATAACTAATAGCAGAAATCAATTTCTTTCATATATCCATATGTGAATCAAAGAAACTTTAATGAGAACTTAAAAAAGCAGTTACTGCCTCTTCCATGACATTTCGAAAACTCAAGGAACATTTGAAAAATGTAACATCCAATTTTCTAGAAGTGAAAAGTCAAGCTCAAGGCATTCTTACATTATGACTCTTTCAATCACCTTTGATTCTTTGTTTTCTGCCAATCTCTACATCTTTTGGGTAGTTTCTTTGCTCTTATTTTATGAGAAGGGATTAGACTTTTAAATTTGCTATTGTTTTCATGACATGTTCAGGGAGTAATTTTCTGGCTTTTAAGGATCATACACTCATTCCTTTGGGGGTAAGGGAGCAAGTATAAAACATTCATATTTCTCTTCATTTTCATTCCAGTAACTATATTCTAAAGGGGCACAGCATAGTGTTTTAAATGGAAAGAGAGGTTAAAGGAATGAAAAAGTGCTTGTTTGAAGAGTTCACCATTAAGACTCCTTCTGTAGATTAATAGATCACCAGTCTCTAGGGTTAGCAAGTCAACCATTTCATTAAAATTAAATTTACATGAAAATATGGGGGAAATGAATAACATTTCAGTCTTTGTTGGTAGCAGGTCAAAAAGCCACATCCCCATTGAATTTGGAACTCTGCTTTGTAGTGACTTTTTCTATGACCTATTTTCCAGCTCTCATTTTATTGACTGGCTGCAGGCTTCTCCATGAACCAATTGGTTTCTTTGTAGTTTTCAGCTTCATTTTTCAGGAAGATGTGCCTATGAGCTGAGTTGTAAATATGATGCCTTAAGTGACGTGTCATTTAGTGAATGCTGTGAAGTTTGAATGTTTCCTGAACAGTGACAGATTTTGCCTAATTAATTGTCTCTATATTAAGAGTTGGACACAGTGTCAGTATCATCTTGTTTGCTGATGTAAGGAGTGTCCCTTAACAATTACTTACATGTTGGAGGAAAAAAAAAAGAGGGAGACAGCTTATGCCTTATATATCATAAGGACTAGTCACAACTGAATATTTATCTCACAATATTAAAGAAAAAAATGCCTACATTTTCTTATCATGTCAATTTGATATAGGAAAAATGTTTGCTCTGTTCTCTCTGAGAAAGAATGTGAGTTGCTGAGATAATATTCATTTCCTTCTATGAGATGCCACTCAGAAGCCAAGGGGGATGAAAATATTACCTTACTCTTCTAGGTTAGGTATCAAACATGCTTTTAGATTAATATCTAACGTGCAGAAGCACAGTAAGCTTGCCTATTGTCTTAAATTCTACGTGCTCCTTTCTTACTTTTTTGTATGCATCCTACTTAATCCTGGCATTCTCACTCTTGCTCCAAACTTCTCACTTCCTTGCGATAAAGAGAGATGTTCAGCAATCTTGACTATTGCTCTTGTCTACCACTGAACTGTGGGTGCTTAATTGGCACACAACTTGAAGCAATTTGAACTCTGAAGCAGAGTCCATATCAAATGCTTTATGACATGGCAATGATTTTGTCTAAAAATTTTTTTTGGTGGTGGTAATGATAAGGTAGCCATCCAAATGCAGCAAGCAGAGGTACCCAAAGAACTGTTCTGATAGATTTAAAAAATTTCTCTGTATAGAGAACTTAAAAGTTAGTTTTACTTATATACTATGTATATTCATCAGATGTTATCCCTAAATATTATGTAGTATTTTAATATATTTGTTATCATTCATTCATCCAAAATATATAGAAAACTTATATGCTAAGAATACTGCTAAGTGCTTGGTTTAAAAATATTTTAAGGGGGCTTCCCTGGTGGTGCAGTGGTTAAGAATCTGCCTGCCAGTGCAGGGGACGTGGGTTTGAACCCTGGTCTGGGAAGATCCCACATGCCATGGAGCAACTAAGCCCGTGCACCACAACTACTGAGCCTGCGTTCTAGAGCCTGCAAGCCACAACTACTGAAGCCTGTGAACCTAGAGCCCGTGCTCCGCAGCAAGAGAAGCCACCACAATGAGAAGCCCGCTCACTGCAAGGAAGAGTGGCCCCTGCTTACCACAAGTAGAGAAAGCCCGTGTGCAGCAATGAAGACCCAACACAGCCAAAAATAAATAAATGAAATAAATAAATTTATTTAAAAATATATTTTAAGGGACTTCCCTGGTGGCGCAGTGGATAATGCTCTGCGTTCCCAATGCAGGGGGCCTGAGTTCCATCCTTGCTCAGGGAACTGGATCCCACATGCATGCTGCAACTAAGAGTTCACATGCCACAACTAAGGAGCCCATGTGCTGCAACTAAGGAGCTGGTGAGCCACAATTAAGACCTGGTGCAACCAAATAAATAAATATTAAAAAAATTTTTTTAAAAAATAAATGGTTTGCTTCCAAAAAGCTGACTGAACACTGATAATTTCAACTTCTAAGTCACATACATATTTCGTTAGTATTTGTCTTTCTAAAAGTAAGTGCCAGATTTAGGGCTAGATATTTCTAATATGCTAATGTTTGTAACTCTATGTATGAATACTAGGCTACATAATTTATTTAAACTAATGTTCAAGATTTCCTTCAAAAGCGTAATAGAAAAGATGATTAACATGTACCATCCTGTGATCAAGATGAAGTTTTGTTATTTTTACACAATGTGGACCTGGAAGCAAGAGTCAGTGTAGCATATGCTACTCTCATCTCAAATAGATTTTTTTCTTCTCTGATATTTACTGAATGCTAATAATGTACCCTAAGCACATTATTACCTTTATATTTCATGATCCCTTTAGGTGCTGCTGTTAATATTTCAATTTTCCAAATAAGGACACTGAGCCTGTGAGTCTCAGGTCACATGGTTAGAATGTGTCAGAGCCTTCACTGAGGTTGTGCACCTTGAGTCCTTTTGTTGCCTTATGATCAAGAATATTTTGAATTTGCGTGAGGATTTTCTTTTCAGTCTACATATTATAGCTTTATGATGAGTTATAGTCATTTTCCTCACAGGCCCCTCGAAACGCTTAATTCCATTTCGAGTGTCAGAGCATCCCATACATGAGTACTGCCCCCGCATTTGGTTCCTGCCTGATTTTTCGTATGTTCAAGGGAAAATGAAATAAGGAAATGAGAAGTTTTGTAAAAGTGAGTAAGTGCCCTAGGGCATTTGTGGGATCAGAGAAGTGTATTAATACTCTAATCTACAGTTAGCTACCTATTTTTCCTGAGTACCACATGCTGGCATCAGTAGGATTTGGGGGATTTTCTGAGTTTTCCTGATTAGCCTAAAGCAATGAAGAGGAGAGGGGAGAGTGACACATGAGCAGAAGAATGCGAAGGAGTGAAGTGACATGGCAGGGAGAGTGGTGTTGGAGAGGAGGCTAAACAGAAAGGTGCATATGGAAGGGGGCAGCCCTGAAACACCAGAGCACTAGCTGGATCTCTGGCAGACACCTGTTCTGTCAGTTACTCCATCCTGCTCTGGTGAGGAGGGATAGAATTCATCACGAGCTCCTTATTTTTTCTACTTCCACATTTCTCTCTGGGGTTGGGAAAGGTGAGCAATTTGTTACAAATGCATGATGAATTTCATTAAGTATTCACAACTACTGTTAAAGTCACTGGAGATCCTCAAAGTAGAACCCAACATGCCCAGAACAGATTTGACACACAGAGCAGAGATGTGAAGTTTGCCAGAAATTAAAAGCTGTGCTGGTAAATTCAGGTCCTTTATGATTCTTCTACTTCTTTCTTTTCATGAGCAGAACATGATTTTATTGAAATAATGACAGTTACATGTTTTATTAATGTGCTTTTTAGACAGGCTTCGTAACATGATCTCATCATAAAATTCTGAAGGTAATGGATCTATCATTCAGTGAGTTAATGCGGTAGAGAGTGCTTTGTAGCCTGGAGAGTGCAAAATAAATATTAGTTATTGCAATCATAATCCACATGACATTTTGTCCTATAGATTAAACAAATTTTTATATGAGCTTTTTATTTTAGAACAATTTTAGATTTACAGAAAGACTATGAAATAGTACAAAGAGTTTCCACATAATCCTATTTTCCCATAGTTTCCCCTATTAGGAGCACCTTAAAGTGGTATGGCACAATTATAATTAATGAAACAATTATGTTAGGTCCACATTTTATTCAGATTTCCATAGTTTTCACCTAATGTCCTTTTTCTGTTCCATGCTACCATCCAGGATGCCACTTTACATTTAGTTCTTATGTTTCCTTAGGATCCTCCTGGCTGTGACAGTTACTCAGACTTTCCTTGTTTTTGATGACCTTGACAGTTTTGACAAGTACTGGTCAGGGATTTTTTTTTTTTTTCCTTTTTTTTTTTTTTGCGGTACGCGGGCCTCTCACTGTTGCGGCTTCTCCCGTTGCGGAGCACAGGCTCCGGATGCGCAGGCTCAGCGGCCACGGCTCACGGGCCCAGCCGCTCTGCGGCATGTGGGATCCTCCCGGACCGGGGCACGAACCCGCGTCCCCTGCATCGGCAGGCAGACTCTCAACCACCGCGCCACCAGGGAAGCCCACTGGTCAGGGATTTTATAGATTGTCCCTCACTTGGATTGGTCTGATGCTTTTCATATGATTAGACTGGAGTTATGAGTTTTTGAGAGCATGATCACGGAAGTAAAGTACTACTTTCATCACAGCATATCAAGGGTACATACTATCAATATGATTTATCATTCTTAATGCTCACCTTGATCATCTGGCTAAAGTTGTGTTTATCAGTTTCTCCACTGTAAAGTTACTGTTTCTCCCCTTTTTCCATACTGTACTCTTAGGAAGGAAGTCACTATGTGCAGCCCACAATTAGGCAGTGGGGAGTTACGCTGCAGGTCCTTCAGGGTGGAGTATCTACATAAATTATTTGAAATTCTTCTGCTCAGGAAATTCCTCCCCCCCATTTATTTATTTAATCATGCACTTACATCCATATGGAATTGTAAATATTTATATTTTACTTTGCATTATACTCCAATACAAGTTAATTTTGCTGCTCAAATTATTCCAGCTTTGGCCATAGGGGACCATTTGTTTTGGCTCTTAGGTCCATTTGACGTACTTCCATGTGGGTGTGTGTGGATGTTTGTTTGGTTTTTTTGAATTATTATTTTTGTTTAGCACTTCCATACTTTCTGGCATTTAAAAGATGCTCTAGGTTCATCTTGTAGATATCCTGCCCCAGTACTGGGATCAAATATTTCTTCAAAGAGCCCTGATTCCTTTTATTGAAGAACAGCACTAGAAACCAAGTTATGAGTTATTTTGCTACCAAAATGTCATTTTTCTGAGTTTTCTTAGCTGAAAAAGCAAAGAAATATATGTGTGTACACTAACCCATGTATATGCACATATCTATAAATATTTTATATGTAACCATCTTCATGTACATTAAGGTAAACATGAGTTCATGTAGGTGTCTCCAACTGGAATCCATTACCACATAGACTACCTCCTGTTCTTGCTTATCTGAAACATCTCATTCCAACAGTGAAAAACCTGACTCCCAACATTCATTTACTTAATGGCTTTATTATAGATTTCAACATTTATCATTTGTATGCTTCTTTTGTCTGAGAAGCAGACATCTAGATAGAATTAGATATGTATGAGGTTTATTAGGGGAAATACCTGGGCAGGAAGAAGAAAACGGAGAGCAGGAGTAGGTAGAGAGAGGTTTTAGACTATGATTCAGGTCCCACACTTGTAAAAAGAGAAAGACAAGAAAGGAAGGAAGGGAGGGAGGGAGGAAGGACCTCGCACTGTGTGCAGCTCTGAGAAAGTGTCAACCAGGATTTTGAAGAGACACAGCAATTATTGCCCATTAGAGGAGATCCATGTAGGGCAGAAATGGCCTGGCTCCAGTGTCCTCACTGTGCCATCATTGGCTGAGAGCATCTTGGAGAGAGTGTGGCTTTGGTATAAACATTATAGCAGATCTCAAGGTGTGGCCACTGGAGACTGCCATCCGCCGATGCTGTTCATTGCAGAAAATCTACAAAGGGAGACCTGAGCCAGGCATTTCCATGGCCATCATAATTCTCTCTCGTTATATAGGTCTGTTATAGGTTAAAATTGTGTCCTCCCCCGAATTTATATATTGAGGTCCTAACACCCAGTACCTCATAATGTGACTGTATTTAGAGATAGGGCCTTTTAAAGAAGTAATTACAGTAAAATAAGGTCATAAGGGTGGGCCCAATTCCAATATGACTCATGTCCATAGAAGAAGAGGAAATTAGGACACAAGCATGCAGAGAAGGAAGACAATATAAAGACATAGGGGGAAGATGGCCATCAAGTTGGCCAAGCAGAGAGGCCTCAGAAGAAACCAACCCTGCCAACATCTTGAACTTGGACTTATAGCCTCCAGCATTGTGAGAAAATTTCTGTTGTTTAAGCCATCCAGTCTCTGGTACTTTGTTATGGCAACTGTAGCAAACTAATTCAAGGTCCTAACATTTACAACTCTTTAAATGGGTGGAGCTTCAAGATGGCAGAAGAGTAAGATGTGGAGATCCCCTTCCTCCCCACAAATACATCAGAAATACATCTACATGTGGAACAACTCCCATAGAACACCTACAGAACGCTGGCAGAAGACCTCAGAGCTCCCAAAAGGCAAGAAACTCCCCCACATACCTGGGTAGGGCAAAAGAAAAAAAGAAAAAAAAGAGACAAAAGAATAGGGATGGGACCTGCACCAGTGGGCGGGAGCTGTGAAGGAGGAAAGGTTCCCACACACTAGAAGCCCCTTTGTGGGCAGACACTGCGGGTGGCAGAGGGGGAAGCTTCGGATCCATGGAGGAGAGTGCAGCCACAGGGGTGCGTAGGGCAAAGTGGAGAGATTCCCGCACAGAGGATCGGTGCAAACCAGCACTCACCAGCCCGAGAGGCTTGTCTGCTCAGCCCCCGGGGCTCGTGGGCGCTGGGAGGTGAGGCTCCGGCTTCGGTTGGATCCCAGGGATAGAACTGGGGTTGGCGGTGTGACCACAGCCTGAAGGGGTTAGTGCGCCACGTCTAGCCGGGAGGGAGTCCGGGACAAAGTGTGCAGCCGCCGAAGAGGCAAGAGACTTTTTCTTCCCTCTTTGTTTCCTGGTGCGCAAGGAGCGGGGATTAAGAGTGCCCCTTAAAGGAGCTCCAGAGACTGGTGCAAGCTGCAGCTATCAGCATGGACCCCAGAGCTGGGCATGAGATGCTAAGGCGGCTGCTGCCATCACCAAGAAGCCTGTGTGCAAGCACAGGTCACTATCCAAACCTCCCCTCCTGGGTGCCTGTAAAGCCCACCACTGCCAGGTCCCCGTGATTCAGGGACAACTTCCCCAGGAGAACACACAGTGCACCTCAGGCTGGTGCAATGTCACACTGGCTTCTGCCGCCTCAGGCTCGCCCTGCACTCCGTACCCCTCCTCACCTCCAGCCTGAGTGAGCCACAGCCCCCAATCAGCTGCTCAGGCTAAACAATACACTACTTAATAACCAAGAGATCACTGAAGAAATCAAAGAGGAAATCAAAAAATACCTAGAAACAAATGACAATGAAAACACAATGACCCAAAACCTATGGGATGCAGCAAAAGCACTTCTAAGAGGGAAGTTTATAGCAATACAATCCTACCTTAAGAAACAGGAAACATCTCAAATACACAGCCTAACCTTCCACCTAAAGCAATTAGAGAAAGAGGAACAAAAAAACCCCAATGTTAGCAGAAGGATAGAAATCATAAAGATCAGATCAGAAATAAATGAAAAAGAAATGGAGGAAACGATAGCAAAGATCAATAAAACTAAAAGCTGGTTCTTTGAGAAGATAAATAAAATTGATAAACCATTAACCAGACTCATCAAGAAAAAAAGGGAGAAGACTCAGATCAACAGAATTAGAAATGAAAAAGGAGAAGTAACAACTGACAGTGCAGACAAACAAAGGATCCTGAGAAATTACTACAAGCAACTCTATGCCAATAAAATGGACAACCTGGAAGAAATGGACAAATTCTTAGAAACGCACCACCTTCCAAGACTGAACCAGGAAGAAATAGAAAATATGAACAGACCAATCACAAGCACTGAAGTTGAAACTGTGATTAAAAATCTTCCAACAAACAAAAGCCCAGGACCAGATGGCTTCATAGGTGAATTCTATCAAACATTTAGAGAAGAGCTAACACCTATCCTTCTCAAACTCTTCCAAAATATAGCAGAGGGAGGAACACTCCCAAACTCATTCTACGAGGCCACCATCACCCTGATACCAAAACCAGACAGAGATGTCACAAAGAAAGAAAACTACAGGCCAATATCCCTGATGAACATAGATGCAAAAATCCTCAACAAAATACTAGTAAACAATCCAACAGCACATTAAAAGGATCATACACCATGATCAAGTGGGGTTTATTCCAGGAATGCAAGGATTCTTCAATATACGCAAATCAATCAATGTGATACACCATATTAACAAATTGAAGGAGGAAAACCATATGATCATCTCAATAGATGCAGAGAAAGCTTTTGACAAAATTCAACACTCATTTATGATAAAAACCCTACAGAATGTAGGCATAGAGGGAACTTACCTCAACATGATAAAGGCCATATATGACAAACCCATAGCCAACATCGTCCTCAGTGGTGAAAAACTGAAACCATTTCCACTAAGATCAGGAACAAGACAAGGTTTCCCACTCTCACCACTATTATTCAATATAGTTTTGGAAGTTTTAGCCACAGCAGTCAGACAAGAAAAAGAAATAAAAGGAGTCCATATCGGAAAAGAAGAAGTAAAACTGTCTACTGTTTGCAGATGACATGATACTAAACATAGAGAATCCTAAATATGCTACCAGAAAACTACTGGAGCTAATCAATGAATTTGGTAAAGTAGCAGGGTACAAAATCAATGCACAGAAATCTCTTGCATTCCTATACACTAACAATGAAAACAAAGTGAAATTAAGATAACACTCACATTTACCACTGCAACAACAAAAAAATAAAATACCTACGAATAAACCTACCTAAGGAGACAAAAGACCTGTATGCAGAAAATTATAAGACACTGATGAAAGAAATTAAAGATGATAGAAATAGATGGAGAGATATACCATGTTCTTGGATTGGTAGAATCAACATGGTGAAAATGACTATACTACCCAAAGCAATCTACAGATTTAATGCAATTCCTATCAAACTACCAATGGCATTTTTCACAGAACTAGAACAAAAAATTTCACAATTTGTATGGAAACACAAAAGACTCCGAGTAGCCAAAGCAGTCTTAAGAAAGAAAAATGGAGTTGGAGGAATCAGGCTCCCTGACTTCAGACTATACTACAAAGCTACAGTAATCAAGGCAGTGTGGCATTGGCACACAAAAACAGAAATATAGATCAATGGAACAGGATAGAAAGCCCAGAGATAAACCCACACACATATGGTCACCTTATCTTTGATAAAGGATGCAAGAATATACAGTGGAGAAAAGACAGCCTCTTTCATAAGTGGTGCTGGGAAAACTGGACAGCTACATATAAAAGAATGAAATTAGAACACTCCCTAACACCATACACAAAAATAAACTCAAAATGGATTAAAGACCTAAATGTAAGGCCAGACACTATCAAACTCTTAGAGGAAAACATAGGCAGAACACTCTATGACATAAATCACAGCAAGGTCCTTTTGGACCCACCTGCTAGAGAAATGGAAATAGAAACAAAAATAAACAAATGGGACCTAATGAAACTTAAAAGCTTTTACACAGGAAAGGGAACCATAAACAAGACGAAAAGACAACTCTCAGAATGGGAGAAAATATTTGCCAATGAAGCAACTGACAAAGGATTAATCTCCAAAATATACAAGCGGCTCATGCAGTTCAATATCAAAAAAACAAACAACCCAATCCAAAAATGGGCAGAAGACCTGAATAGACATTTCTCCAAAGAAGATATATAGGTTTCCAACAAACACATGAAAGAATGCTCAACATCATTAATCATTAGAGAAATGCAAATCAAAACTACAATGAGGTATCACCTCACACCCCTCCGAATGTCCATCATCAAAAAATCTACAAACAATAAATCTTGGAGAGGGTGCGGAGCAAAGGGAACCCTCTTGTACTGTTGGTGGGAATGTAAATTGATACAGCCACCATGGAGAACAGTATGGAACTTCCTTAAAATACTAAAAATAGAACTACCATATGACCCAGCAATCCCACTACTGGGCATATACCCTGAAAAAACCATAATTCAAAAAGAGTCATGTACCACAATGTTCATTTCAGCTCTACTTACAATAGCCAGGACATGGAAGCAACCTAAGTGTCCATCAACCAATGAATGCATAAAGAAGATGTGGCACATATATACAATGGAATATTATTTAGCCATAAAAGAAACAAAATTGAGTTATTTGTAGTGAGGTGGATGGACCTAGAGTCTCTCGTACAGAGTGAAGTAAGTCAGGAAGAGGAAAACAAGCACTGTATGCTAAGACATATATATGGAACCAAAAAAAAAAAAAATGGTCTTGAAGAACCTAGGGGCAAGACGGGAATAAAGACACAGACCTACTAGAGAATGGACTTGAGGACACGGGAAGGGGTAGGGTAAGCTAGGACAAAGTGAGAGAGTGGTCTGGACATATATACACTACCAAATGTAAAATAGATAGCTAGTGGGAAGCAGCCACATAGCACAGGGAGATCAGCTAGGTGCTTTGTGACCACCTAGGGGGGTGGGTTAGGGAGGGTGGGAGGGAGACACAAGAGGGAAGAGATATGAGGATATATGCATATGTATAACTGACCCACTTTGTTATAAAGCAGAAACTAACACACCATTGTAAAGCAATTTTACTCCAATAAAGATGTTAAAAAAAATACTTAACAAACTAGCACATAACATGTGTTCAATTAAAAAATATATATTAAAAAATGTCTTTAATTTAAAAAATCTATCTCAGACATAAAGTATTTAAGTCATTACAGGTAGAGTGCTATGATGTCTGGAATTTATTTTGATATACTGCATCCAAAAAAAGGAGGGTAGATGATGAAGAATGGCAAAATGATTATTACTGGAAACTGTTTTGAGTATATGAAAATTAATTATCCTCTGTTTTAGTGTATGACTGAAAATTGACATAAGTAGTTTCAATATGTAACTAATTGATTACTATTAATTATTGATTAGTCTGCTGGGCACAGCATGCCAGGATCTGTATGGATTTAAAAATATTAAATTTAGAAAACCACAACAGTAATGGCTACCCACTGAAAGACAGGAATTCTATGTACACTTTATGTATACTAGTCCCATGGTTATAACACAGACCAATAAGGTAACTGTTATTGGCACTAATTTATACAGTTAGTAAACAGCTTAGTTTGGACTTGAACAGTAGCCTACCTGTTTCAAAACCCAGAGTTATTTCCACTATACTTTTCCATTCTGCCACTGTGTCCCACAATAAGAACTACTTTTATTGTATGTGTATATGTGTCAAGCATTTTGTTGGGTGTCATATATCGTGAAGGAGGGTCAAATTTGAAAAAAATACTTTTTATGCATCTACTGATACGGTCATATGATTGTTCTAATTCTATAAAGGTGGTAAAATGTATTAATTGATTTTTAATATAACTTTACTTGCACATAATGTATAATTAACTGCACAAATTTACAATGAACAGTTTATTAGATTTTAATATATCTAAGCACCTGTTGAAACAATCACCACAGTTGGGGTAATTACTATTTCTACCCCCCGCCCTCGCCCCCGAGGATTCCTCATGCTCTTTTATAATCCCTTCTGCCCTCTCAAAACCCCCGCAACCAGTGATCTGTTTCATGTCACAATAGGTTAGCTTACAGTTTTTAGAACAATGATCAGCAAATAATGGCCTGTGGGCCAAATGTGGCCCAACCTCCTGCTTCTGTAAACAAAATTTTATTGGAACACAGACGCATTCATTTGTTTACCTGTTCTGTGGGTCGGAGAACACAGCCAAAGTTTTGGCAGTTCATAAGTCTCCCCTGGCTTTTAATTTTCCCCTGAGTCTGCTTGTATTTTCTCCGGGAATATGTAAGCCCTCATGACCTAAAACAGTGATATTTGGAGAGATAGGACCCTCTCTAGTCTGTTCTGAGTGTTTGTGTGGTTTCGCACATGTACGCAGCCTTCCAGGAAGCTAGAGATATGGGAACTTATCAAGGCCCACTGTGAGTGTATCATTCCATGATCCGTGTTAAATTTCTGGCTAATTGGGCAGTCTGCTGCTTGTCTCAACCTGAATTGCAGTCTCATGCTAGCTGTGATTTCACTCTCCCTATTTGTTTGCCACCAGAATTGCTACTGTTTTTTTTTTTGGCCAGTGTTCAGGAGTTTGGGATTTTTCGACGTTCTGATTCAAATTAAGTCAGTGCCCTCTAGCAGTAGAACAGTTGGTTCCTGCTTAGCAAGCTAGTGGGGTAGGAGGGGGACAGATGAAAGCCACCTCAAGCTAAAACTCCATCAAGTCCCATGGTTTTTGCCTCGGGTTTGGTAGTTTTTCTTCAATCATCTTTTCTTCATTAAAAAATGTCTCTTGTTGCTCTCCAGAGTACTGAAATTATTTCTGTCAGTTCTGTCCAGCTGTATCATTGATTTTTGGGGAGAGGTATTGCAGAGCTCCTCATACCTCCATTCCAGAAGTCCTGCCCCCTCAATGCCCTCTTTTTTTTAACATTTTATTTTATATTGGAATATAGTTGATGAACAATGCTGAGGTAGTTTCAGGTGTACAGCAAAGTGATTCAGTTATACATATAAATGTACGTATTCTTTTTCAGATTCTTGTACACACTGCTATATTTAAAATGGATAATCAACAGTGACCTACTGTATAGCACAGGGAACTCTGCTCACTATTATGTAACAACCTAAATGCTCAGTGCCCTCTTTTAAGAAGTGTTATTATTGGTCCTGTAATTCCCTCATTCTCCTCACTAATCCCCACCTTCCAAAAGTTGTCAGGTGTGACTTTCATTTTTCTTTGGCAGAGTTAAAAAAGTTACGTCCTGTTTTGTGACTCTCATTACATCTTCGGTGCTGTTTATAAATTATTTGATTCATTTAGCAAATATTTACTCTGTATTTACAAGTTGCCTGTCATTGTGGCAGGTTCTGAGTTAGGAGAGGTGCCTCAAATTGACTGGGTCCTGGCCCTCCTGAAATTCACATAAAGTACATACATGATAAATAGGTAAAATCACATGTGAAAACAATCAGTGCTTTTAAGTAAATAAAACTTGTAAAAGGGGACTGTGGTGGTGGATGGGGACTGTTTTAGATAGAATGACGTGCTTTTAAAAGGTGATAGTTAGGTGCGGTGTGGACGGTGAGAAGGAGTCTGATGTGGTAATTTGGAGGGAGTGTGTTTCAGGCAGAGACTCCCAAGGGCAAATATTTTTAAGTTGCCTAGTAATGGCCTGTAAAATGATAGACCTAGAACCTGGGTGAGATGAAGACTGGTAAGTGGGAGCAAGGGCCAAAAAAAAAAAAAAAAATTATGTCAGTAATTGTTACAACTATTGGAAAACTAATATTAATTGACATGAATTTGAGTATGTAAGTAACATGCTATAGAGCCCAGTAGTATGGTGAAATTACATTTCCCTCTTTGGAGTTTCAGTAGCACAGTTTTATTTATGCTCATTGGAGAAAGTTCCTAACTTTCAAGTGGGTGCTCCCTTTTTATATCTTCCCAATTTGATGGAGGTTTTTTATTATCAGAATTTCAAACTAGATATTTGAACTATTGGATTGGGATGAAAGAACTCAGACATAATTTTAACATTTTATTTTGGATTGGCTAATATTTCAGTTCCTCATACTGTCTAGATGTTTCATGAACGAAGAGGTGCCTGACACAAATAAGGATAAAGACTGGGTTTTGATTTTTTTCTCACCTACTGATTGAGGTTAGGGCGCGTTAACATGATAAGAGAGGTTTCCTTTGACAAGTGTATTAGGGCTCTTGACACTGAAGCCTGGTTAAATGTTAAAGTCCAGTATACTTATTTTTCAAAATGAGTTTTTGTCACAGCTAAACAGTTGCCAGGGGATTTACATATTGTATAGCTATGGCAGCGTATGACAGCTGCAGCAAATTATAGAACCCCATCCTGACCTTAGTTTTTAATAAATGTAAAAAAAGGAAGGAAGTATCTTACTTTCAGATATGAAAGATAAATATCTAAGCAAGAATTCAAATAATGAATAACTGTTTTAGGCTGGACATTAACTGAAGCAGATGCAAATAATGTCATCTACCAAGGGACCATTCCAGGACATTGTATGGTATCTCTCATAGGCTGGAGAAAAGAAAGAGAAATTGAACTCCTCAAAACACATAGAGATTTCTTTACACACTAATCTAACAACAGTTAAAATTTTGACAGTATATTGCGCTTCATCGTGTGGTGTCACAGCTTTTATATATTTATGAAGAAATGGAAGCAGATTAATACATTCCTACTAAAATATGGATACATATTATTTAAAGGATGAATATATACTGTTTTAATACCTATTTCAACAGAGGACTGAAATAACACAAGTGCCTTCCATGAAAATGATCAAACCTGAAACATGTGAAAAGAATCTTCAGAGAAATAGTAAATATTTAAAAGTTGAGCAGAAAGTGCTGAGAATTCCCATATAACCATGTTCCCATTTATTCACAGCCTCCCCCACCATCATCATCCTGCACAGAGTGGTACTTCTGTTGCAGTTGATGAACCTACATTGATACGTGATCACCCAAAGTCCATAGTTTACATTAGGGGTCATATTTGCCATTGTACATTCTATGGGTTTGGACAAATGTCTAATGACATGTATCCACTATTGTAGTAACATACAGAATAGTTTCACTCCCCTAAAAATTCTCTGTGCTCTGCCTATTTATCCCTCCTTCCCTGCCACCCCCTGGCAACCAATGATTTTTCACTGTCCCCATAGTTTTGTCTTTTCAGGAGTGTCATATAGTTCGAATCATACAGTATGTTGTCTTTTCAAATTGGCTTTTATAAGTTAGCGATATGCGTTTAAATTTCCTCTCTGTCTTTTCATTGCTTGGTAACTCATTTCTTTTCAGTACTGAATAACATCTCTTTGTCTGGATATACCAGTTTATTTATATTCAGCTACTAAAATACATCTTTATTGCTTCCAAGTTTTGACAATTATGAATAAAGCTGCTATAAACATCCATGTGCAGGACATATGTTTTGTGTGGACAGAAGTTTTCAATTCATTTGGGTAAATACCAAGGAGCATGATTGCTGGATCATATGATAAGAAAGAAACTGACCAATTAACTTCTAAAGTGGCCATACCATTTTGCATTCCCACCAGAAATGAATGAGAGATCCTGTGTTTCCACATCCTTACCAGTATTTGGGGTTTTCATTGTTCTGGATTTTGGCTATTCTAATAGGTGTGTTGTAGTATGTCATTAGTGTTTTAATTTGCAATTCCCTAATATCAGATGACGTTGAACATTTTTATATGCTTATTTCCTGTCTGTATATTTCCTTTCTGAGGTGTCTGTTAAAGTTTTTGGCCATTTTTAAACTGAGTAGTTTGTTTTCTTATTATTGTGTTTTAAGAGTTCTTTGTATGTTTTGAATAGCATTCCTTCATTAGATATGTCATTTGCAAATATTTTCTCCTAGTCTTTGTCTTTTTTTCTCATTCTCTTGACATTTTTGATTTTGATGAATTCCAGCTTACCTGTTACTTCTTTTGTGAATCATGCCTTTGGTATTGTATCTGAAAAGTCATTGCCATACAGAATGTCATCAAAATTTTCTTTTATGTTATCTTCTAGGAGTTTTATAGTTTTACATTTTACATTCATGTCTATGATTCATTTTGAGCTAATTTTTGTGAAGAATGTAGGGTCTGTGTCTATGTGTCTGCATTCTAGAGAGTTTTGTTGTTGTTGTTTTGGTAGGTGGATGTCCAGTTGTTCCAGAACCATTTTGTTGAAAAGGCTGTCTTTTCTCCATTGTATTGCCTGTGTTCCTTTGTCGAAGATTATTTGACTTAATTTATGTGGGTTTATTTCTGGGCTCTCTATCCTGTTCCATTGATCTATTTGCTTATTCTTTTGCCAGTACCACACTATCTTGATTATTATAGCTTTATAGAAAATTGTGAAGTTGGGTAATGTCAGTCCTCCAACTTTGTTCTTCTCCTTCAACAGACCTTAGCTATTCTAGGTCTTCTGCTTCTCTATATAAACTTTAGAATCAGTTTGTCAGTATCCACAAAATAGCTTGCTGGGATTTTTTTTTAAACATCTTTATTGGAGTATCATTGCTTTACAATGGTGTGTTAGTTTCTGCTTTATAACAAAGTGAATCAGTTATACATATATCCCCATATCTCCTCCCTCTTGCGTCTCCCTCCCACCTTCCCTATCCCACCCCTCTAGGTGGTCACAAAGCACCAAGCTGATCTCCCTGTGCTATAAAGCTGCTTCCCACTAGCTATCTATTTTACATTTGGTAGTATATATAAGTCCATGCCACTCTCTCACTAGGTCCCAGCTTACCCTTCCCCCTCCCCATGTCCTCAAGTCCATTCTCTACATCTGCGTCTTTTTTTTTTTTTTTTTTTTTTTTTTTTGCGGTACACGAGCCTTCTCCTGCTGTGGAGCACAGGCTCTGGACGCGCAGGCTCAGCGGCCATGGCTCACGGGCCCAGCTGCTCCGCGGCATGTGGGATCTTCCTGGACCGGGACACGAACCCGTGTTCCCTGCATCGGCAGGCGGACTCTAAACCACTGCGCCACCAGGGAAGCCCTACATCTGCATCTTTATTCCTGTCCTGTCCCTAGGTTCTTCAGAACCTTTTTTTTTTTTTAGATTCCATATATATGTGTTAGCGTACGGTATTTGTTTTTCTCTTTCTGACTTACTTCACTCTGTATGACAGACTCTAGGTCCATCCACCTCACTACAGCTTGCTGGGATTTTGATTGCACCGATCGTATCATTAACTGTTTGTATCAAGATCCAAATAAGGTTCAAGTATTGCAAACTATTTACATATCTTTAAGTATCTTTTAATGTACAAATTCTATTTCCACGTCTCTTTACATGCAACTTATTTATGGAAGGAATAAATTTATTTATTCTGTAGAGTTTTCCACAGTCTGGATTTTGAATAGTGCATCTTTCTGGTGATATTTAGCATGTTCCTCTGTTGTCTGTGTTTCCTATACATTGGAAGTTAGATCTGTAGGTGTAATCAAATTAATGTTAAAATTTTGCAGCAAAACTGCTTCACAGATGGCCTTATATACTTCCATTAGAAGGTACCCAATTCCAATCTCCATCTCTCTTTCTCTCTCTCTCTCTCTGATGCCACATGTAAAATAGTGGTATTCTAATTCTCCTATTCCCTTTTCAAATATTAGTTAAAATATTTCTAAAAACAGAAGATCTCTTTTGTCAACTATGTGGTTACTCAAGGATGTGACTAATGTAGAAAAAACTTGATATTTTTTCCTTTATTTTCCATAATAAACAGTTGGTTCCTTAGCATTCCTCAGTTTATTAAAAGAAAATTTATCACTAATAATGGAAATGTCTTTAACTTCATTAAAAGATATTATGAATATAACTTTATGGCAATAAATCTTAGAATTTAAGTGAAATGAAATTTTATAGAATTCTTTTCTAAAAAAATACAATGTACAAAACTAAAACCAGAACAAAAAGGAAATATGAACGTGAAATAATGGTTAACTACATTAAAACTCTAAGTAAAAATCTTCGTTGAAAAATCTTTAGTCCTACATAGTTTCATTAGTGAGTTTTGAAAACATTCAATGAAGGAATATTTCAATTCCTATGCCAGTTATTTCACAAAAAGATGGAAATTCTCCCTAAATCATTTCATGAATCTAGTGTATCCTTGATACCAAAACCCAACAAGAATATTCAAGAAAGGAAAAGTATAGACAAATATATTTCATTAATGTGAATGTAAAATTCTAAATAAGTTTATATATCAAATCCAGTGATTATAAAATAGGACAATATATCATGAACAAGTGAGGTTCTTTCCAGAGATGCAAAGTTGATTTGACATTTTAAAATCAATAAGCACAATTTAAACATTACCAGAATGAATGAGAAATGTCAAATTCTTACCTCAGTAGATCAATAACAATCATTTGATAATTCCACACTCATTGTTCAGAACATTTAGCATACTATCAATGGAAAGAAACTTCCGTAGTATGAAAGAATCTATAAAATTCTAAATAATCATTAATGTTGAAATATCAAAGATTTCATTTCAAGAAAGAATAAAACAAGGAGGCTTGCTATCATTACGTCATTCAATGTGGTAGTGGAGAGCTCAACCAATTCATTAATGCAGACATTGAAGTGAACAGAATAAGTAAAAGGAAGCCGGCCATTATTCGTTACAAACATAAATGTGTACATAGAAATTATTTTGGCAATCTAAGCACAAAAAATTAGAATACACTAGTATCTAACTATATATAAAATTGGTATAAAATAGTCTAATCTGATATTTTACAAGCTTATAAAGAAGGTGAATAAACACTTTTCCTAAGGTCTTAGCATTTAATAGAGTAGAAAAATCTATGGATTTTTATTTTCAACTCAAAACCAGGCATCAGTATGTACGTGCTATATATCACAAATGATTTTAATAATATTTTATTTACCAGACACAGGAACAAAATTTACCCATTTCTTCTAAGGATTACAATTAGATTTTACATATACCAGAAATGACCTGCCATAAACAGAGCTGGAAATGATGAAAATTAGTGCAACGTGGTACATGGATAAAAGAACAAAAAACATTTTGTCTGTCTTCAAGCATGTTGTTTCCTTCTGAAATTAAACCCAGCAGGTAGGAAGATTCTAAACAGACTTCAAATCATTGAACATCTGCTCACCCTAGCACAATCTAAAACAAGGAATGCATAACATTTTACAATGCTAAAATTCATACAATCTAGTTAGAATCATTGCACTATTAAATTTTGGCAGGGGGGAAGAATATCTCAAACAGAATCCAAAATGTTTTTACTTTCAAGTCATAAAATACTGTGAAACTGACCCAAACTGCTCTTTCAGTATGTTAAAAATAGTTGAATATCGTTTGCTAATTTAGGTTTATATCATTTCCTAAAATTTCTCAAAATGAAGAGTAAAATTAATAAACCTTAAGGTCAATTATATTTAAATGAAATGGAAATTTAGATTTCTGCTTTAAGATGAAGGTGCTTGATTTTCTTCTTTCATATTCAGGTGGCACTATAACATGTTCTGGTTTGCTGCAGATAAGAAAGGGCTCAGTGCAGGTTGGAGTGACAAAAATACCCTAGAGTTTATTTTGCTTACTAATGCAATGGTTATTCAAAACAAGTGGGTGGACGCTTCTAGTCCTGATGTCATAACTCTCAGCCATTGCAGAACTTGAATGTTCTGCCTCTGTAGAAAGATGTCACCTATTCTGATTTGCCTACGTCCCCGTGTATCCTTCTGAGAGTTTAAAAAACAGCGGGTAAGCAGCTGCCATAGATGGCTCAAGAATTTTGTATCTCACAGCTGATTTCATTTCCTTAGTTCATTTTCTGTGCAGAAAAAGTCATGACACCCTTCAGCTTTCAAGTTGGTCATTTCCCCAGTCACAGACAAAACGTGTCGAACCCTATCTGACATTCTCAAGAAGACAAAAGTATGTGATAAATGGATCCACAGTTTTCCAGGGCTTAAGGGAAAAGAGGAAGATATGACTTATAAAGGGATAGTATAGGGGTTTTTTTCCTGGGGTGATAGAATTATTCTGTATCCTGATTGTGATGCTAGTAACATGAATCTATACATGTGTTAAAATTCACAGATGTGTACACCAGAAAGAAAAAGAGAGTCAATTTTACTGTTTGAAAATTTAAAAGATAAAATTTAAAAAAATCATCCTAAAAGAAAATTCAAAGTGTTGTTATTTGTAGAGAGGTTCTCTCTCTGACCCCAGATCCACACCCACACAATCCAGTTAAGTAAAAAGTTTTCCAAGCACAGGCTTCCGTGCTACTTTGTGCCTTAAACAGGATTATTTAAAAGCATGCTAAGGCAATTATCTCCTGTTGATGCCAAAGAAGAAGGAAAAAGCTGCATTTTAAAAGCTTTTAAACAACATTTAAAGGGATAAACAGCCTTTGGAAAAGCTATTTTCTTTTCTTAAAATATGTCCCCTCTCCCCACCACAAATGGGGCTTTTGTTGGTGCCTGTAGGAGACTGCAAGTGAAGGCAATAGGTTCAAAATTCTTTGCTTTAATGTAAAATTGATTTGAGATTGCCCTTTCCCCTTCCCTTTGTCGAATCGTCAAGATCATATTCCTATATCGTTATTCATCAAGTATTAGGGCAAAGAACAGTCCCGTGTTTGATTGCACAGCAATATAGAAAAGGAAATCTAAGCTTCCTGGGACTTATTTTTTGTTGCCTTGTGTCCCTTATATTTCTGTTACTTCAGGTTATTTTTGTGAACCCAGAGATAAGCAGAAGCAGAACTGTGATGCTATGATTTGTCCAAGAGAAACAAAAATCATAAACTTATCAAATTCTAAGGGTTACGTCTCTGAACAATTTATTTATAAGAGGATAATTTATATGAGAATTTGTATGACAAAACTGCGTACATGGCTTTAAAATTGGAAGTCAATCAACAAGCTAAATATCATGGAACTTATATCAGGGACTTCAGCAATGTTCTTTGCACTTGTCCTTTCCTCTTTGTGCAGTGAAAGGAAAGTAATCAACTTTCTTACTCAGAAAATAGCTAAATTGTAAAGAAATCTTTTTTGTGTGTGTGTGTGTGGTACGCGGGCCTCTCACTGTTGTGGCCTCTCCCATTGCGGAGCGCAGGCTCCGGACGCGCAGGCTCAGCGGCCATGGCTCACGGGCCCAGCCGCTCTGCGGCATGTGGGATCTTCCCGGACCGGGGCACGAACCCGTGTCCCCTGCATCGGCAGGCGGACTCTCAACCACTGCGCCACCAGGGAAGCCCAAGAAATCTTTTTGAGATTTTGTTTTTATATACATTTATCCTAGTGAAATGAATCCCTGAGTTTCGAGCTAAACTCATGGATTTCCTGGCTAGAAACATAGCTCCTTTTGCCTGCATTTGTGGTGAGTTTGTTCATTCAAGATAACTTGATTCAGAACAAAAAGTAAGATCTTCCTCAGAACTGATGATTAGAAATCAGTTAGTGAAGAAAATTGGTAAAATTTATTAAATTATATTTAGAAAGAGGTAACAGAGAGAAGTTATAAAATTATTTCAGCATGGGACCAGGCTTATCAAATACCTGACTTTTCCTATAAGCGATGTGATTTTACCTGAATTAATTAATGTCATTGAGGCATATTTTCTCTCAGCAAAATTAGATAATAATAACTCTCTCTTACATTTGCTGTGAAAATGAAACAATACCTATGTTTTAAAAACGTCTAGCATAGTTCCTGGCAGATAATAAGCATGTGCTATTCCTTCTCCTTGTCTTTTGACATTAAAAACCACGTTTCTCAAACTTTTAAAACCCATAGAGGCTTATATTTTCTAGTGAACTCTCACCTGGCACCCAATGTGTACCACACGAATTCAGAGCTTTTTGGTTGAAGAGGAATTGAAGTCCTGCGTTCAGAGTCCTGGCGCCTTCTTCTGTCTGCTTTCCTCTCCCCACCTCACTTGCACCCTCTCTCCAGCTTCTGATCTCCCTCCTCCACGTCCATCCCCAGTGCTTCAGTTCTAGATGCTCTGCCGCAATAGCCTAGGACTCCAGTCAAGAAATGCCATTTTAAAACTCTAACACCAGGGTTTAGAAAGACAGCATGCTCAGATTTAATAGCCACAAGTGTCTTATGTACAATAATAGTCACCACAGACATATTAGACACAATGGTGTTGGTTAAAGAGGAAGAATCATAAAAATATTCATGTGAACCCAGTGTTTTATGTTCACTCAAAAACACACACATGCACATTGAGTCTTTTAGCATAGAACCAGTTATTTATTTTTTTTGAAGAACAGTGTTCAGTTAATTATACTTCTTGGGAAAAATATGCCTGTAATTCTATTGTCCGTGATATCTAATTTGACTTTAACAAAAGGGTACAGTTCAGTAGTGTTAAGAATATTCACTTTGTCATGAAACAGAACTTTTTCACCTTGCAAATCTGAAACCTTATTCCTACTAAACAACTCCCCATTGCCCCCTCCTGATGGCATTTTTTTAAGTAAAGTAATATGTTGAAGAGACTTGTGTAGCTGTCTAAGATCAAAATCTTTCCACTTGTGTTCCTCAGGTTGTCCTGGACTGTCATTCATGTCTAATTCAAAAGCATTATTACATTGTTTCTTTATTGCATCTTTCTAAAGTCTTCAAGTTACTTTTCTCAGAAGAAGTTGGTATCACCTCTCCCTCAGATTTCTTTGTTTTTTCATTATAATTTTGTTATAATTTAATTACATTTCATATATATCAAGCACAATTAGCTTAAGACATAAGAAATATCTCCACTCACTCTTATTAAACACATATTTGTTTGGAGAAGCAGTGACAAGCACTCTAGCAAATGGTCTACAAGCCCTAAGCTGTAACAATGTTATGAACATGCTATGAACACGGGTGAAATATATGTATTAATACATGTTTGTCAAAAATGTACATCATTTGGCAACAAGAAAGAAAGTGCATTGCCATTTATCTATCTATCCAAATGTCTATCTATCTAATCTATAGGAATATGTATATCGATATCAATTTGAAATACAAAAATGGAGCTATGAAAATGATCATTGCTGCTGATTGCATACTTTGAAAATGGTTATATATCGTTAACAGTATTATATAGGTCAAGTACTTTATTTATTTTAAAGAGTTTTTTTGATGTTGACCATTTTTTTGAAGCTTTATTGAGTTTGTTACAATATTGCTTCTGCTTTATGTTTTGGTTTTTTGGCCACGAGGCATGTGGGATCTTAGCTTCCTGACCAGGGATCGAACCCGCACCCCCTTCATTGGAAGGTGAAGTCTTAACCACTGGACAGCCAAGGAGGTCCCAGGTCAAGTACTTTAATACTTTGCTATATTATGCTGAAGACATTAAGAGAAGGCAAATAAATCCACAGTGTGTAACCATAAGCAACATAGCTTGCTTTCCTTAGCTAAGATACAAGAATTGTATCTCTATATTTTTCTTAAATTTAGAATAAATTCCCGTTATGCTTTGCCCCAAATATGGGGGGAGGTGAATATGTTGAACTCTGAAATGGAAGGCACAAAGGAGGCAAAATATTTTTCAATTTAGGAGAGAGAGAATCTAACCAAGGATTACAAATTCTGAGAGTATGCAGACTTTTAGACAGAAATATGGGGGTTTCTATAGTCTGAAGACCAAATTGAAAGTTATGAAATGTTTCAGAGCTCCGAAATAGTTGTAAAATTGATACAGAATTTATCAGTGGACTGATGATAAGGTGAGGAGCCCACCTCTTCCCTCTTGGAATGTTGATGAAAATTTCTCATCTTGTTCTTTCACGCTTGTACTCTTCACTTACATTGGTTTGTAATTAGCTGTAACTCAGTTGAAAACCTTCATTGCCTGCTGCTTTTGACGAGCTGAGAACTGATCCAAATCTTTGACTTACAGCCATTTTCTTTTAACACTTGCTTTCTGACCTCTCTCTTTCATCTTTAGAATGTTGTCTATCAGCATCTGTCAAGCTCTGTCTTTAAAATATGAAAGTCCAAGATAGACATTACAAATTTGGGCTTGTTTTCTTTCTAACAATTTTCAAACATATCTATTTGCTTTTTAATGAGGAGAGATATTCTATGAAGGGATCAATGGCTTTAACCCACATTCTATGACAGCAGATCTCTCATACTCTTACAGGTTATTCTTTTTTTTTTTTTTTTTTACATCTTTATTGGAGTATAACTGTTTTACAATGGTGTGTTAGTTTCTGCTTTACAAAAAAGTGAATCTGTTATACATATACATATGTTCCCATATCTCTTCCCTCTTGCGTCTCCCTCCCTCCTACCCTCCCTATCTCACCCCTCTAGGTGGTCACAAAGCACCGAGCTGATCTCCCTGTGCTATGCAGCTGCTTCCCACTAGCTATCTGTTTTACATTTGGTAGTGTATCTATGTCCCTGCCACTCTCTCACTTCGTCACAGCTTACCCTTCCCCCTCCCTATACCTCAAGTCCATTCTCTAGTAGGTCTGTGTTTTATTCCCGTCCTACCCCTAGTCTCTTCATGACATGAAAGAATGCTCAACATCATTAATCATTAGAGAAATGCAAATCAAAACTACAATGAGATATCATCTCACACCAGTCAGAATGGCCATCATCAAAAAATCTACAAACAATAAATGCTGGATAGGGTGTGGAGAAAAGGGAACACTCCTGCACTGCTGGTCGGAATGTAAATTGATACAGCCACTATGGAGAACAGTATGGAGGTTCCTTAAAAAACTACAACTAGAACTACCATATGACCCAGCAATCCCACTACTGGGCATATACCCTGAGAAAACCATAATTCAAAAAGAGTCATGTACCAAAATGTTCATTGCAGCTCTATTTATGATAGCCAGGACATGGAAGGAACCTAAGTGTCCATCAACAGATGAATGGATAAAGAAGATGTGGCACATATGTACAGTGGAATATTACTCAGCCATAAAAAGAAATGAAACTGAGTTATTTGTAATGAGGTGGGTAGACCTGGAGTCTGTCATACAGAGTGAAGTAAATCAGAAGGAGAAAAACAAATACCGTACGCTAACACATATATATGGAATCTAAGAAAAAAAAAATTCAGGTTATTCTTGAGATGAGTTCCATGGCTTTGGACTTGCTCACACAAGGTTACAGCACAGACAGAATGTCTGTGAATTCTTGGAGGGAAGCAAGCCATCAAGTGCTACCAATTATTCTGCCATCCTCAACATGTTGTGGTGTTTCAGCTAAAAAGAAAGCTGTGTAACACACAGTTTGGGCATCTAATCAGTTGATGGGAGCATATGTACTTTAAGTCTACCTACCAAAACACGATCTTCTTTTTGGGGAATCTGATTCAGTAAACTGCTGACTATGTGAGATTCACACTCTTCCAGTCTTCCAGCCTTGCCTCTTCAAACAGGCATATATATATATATATATATTTTTTTTTTTTTTTTTCTCGGTACGCGGGCCTCTCACTGTTGTGGCCTCTCCCATTGCGGAACACAGGATCCGGACACTCGGGCTCAGCGGCCATGGCTCACGGGCCCAGCCGCAATGCGGCATGTAGAATCTGCCCAGACCGGGGCATGAACCCGTGTCCCCTGCATAGGCAGGAGGACTCTCAACCACTGCGCCACCAGGGAAGCCCAAAACAGGCATATTTTGCTGATAGCGAGTAGTTTCTGGTTTCTACATCAGTCACTTATTTAGCTCGTTAGTCTGCAGTCTTGGTCATGGCTCAGTGAAGAATGCTTGTATCTCCTGCATGTGGCTTCAGTGGGAGCAAATTCCAGTTTTAGAGTGGCTCACTCACGTGGCTGATAAATTGGCACCTTTGTTTCCCTTCATGTGGGCAACTCCACCTAAGTCTTTGCAAAGGCTGCTCCAGCTTCCTCACAGCATGGTGTCTGGGGTCCAAGAGTGAGGATCCAAAGAAACAAAGTAGAACCTACTAGTTTCCTAAGACAGGGGCCAGAAACAGGCACAGTACCCTTTTCCAGCTTATTTTATTGGTAAAACACAGAGCCCCAATTCAAGTGGAAGGCACATGGATCTCACTTCTTGATGAGTCAACAGCATGGTAAATCAGCTATACTTCAATTAAAAAAAAGGGAGAGATGTCAGAGGTATTTGAGACCATGTTTTAAAACTAACATGTCGTTTATTTTCAAGTATTTTAAAATTTAAATTATGGTTCCTTCTTGATCTATAGGTTACTTAAATAAGAATTGCCTACTGTATATGGGAATTTTCTAGTTATATTTTTGTTACTAAATTCAAGCCTAATTATTCTATAGTGCAAGATTATGTACTTCATATCAATCAATTCTGAGTTCAGGACTTATTTTACATTTCAGGATATGATTGTTTTTAATGGTTCTTCTTGGAAATAGAGGAAAAATTAGATATATTCCAAAGTTTTGGGGCATAGTATTCAGTATATGAGTTAGGTTTACTAATTTTAAAATTATTTTTATTCAGTTATTCTATATTATTGCTAGTTTTATTGGCTTTAATTAGGTACTAGGATCAATTAAAACGTTACATTAATGATGGATTTTCAACTGACAAAGGATTAATCTCCAAAATTTGCAAGCAGCTCATGCAGCTCAATAACAAAAAAACAAACAACCCAATCCAAAAATGGGCAGAAGACCTAAATAGACATTTCTCCAAAGAAAATATACAGATTGTCAACAAACACGTGAAAGAATGCTCAACATCATTAATCATTAGAGAAATGCAAATCAAAACTACAATGAGATATCATCTCACACCGGTCAGAATGACCATCATCAAAAAATCTAGAAACAATAAATGCTGGAGAGGATGTGGAGAAAAGGGAACCCTCTTGCATTGTTGGTGGGAATGTAAATTGATACAGCCACTATGGAGAACAGTATGGAGGGTCCTTAAAAAACTAAAAATAGAACTACCATATGAGCCAGCAATCCCACTACTGGGCATATACTCTGAGAAAACCATAATTCAAAAAGAGTCAGGTACCAAAATGTTCATTGCAGCTCTATTTACGATAGCCAGGACATGGAAGCAACCTAAGTGTCCATCAACAGATGAATGGATAAAGAAGATGTGGCACATATATACAATGGAATATTACTCACCCATAAATAGAAACAAAACTGAGTTATTTGTAGTGAGATGGATGGACTTAGAGTCTGTCGTACAGAGTGAAGTAAGTCAGAAAGAGAAAAACAAATACCGTATGCTAACACACATATATGGAATCTAAGAAAAAAAAAGGGTGATGAAGAACCTAGGGGTAAGACGGGAATAAAGACACAGACCTATTAGAGAATGGACTTAAGGATATGGGGAGGGGAGAGGGTAAGCTGTGACAAAGTGAGAGAGTGGCATGGACATATATACACTACCAAATGTAAAATAGATAGCTAGTGGGAAGCAGCTGCATAGCACAGGGAGATCAGCTCGGTGGTTTGTGACCACCTAGAGGGGGGGATAGGGAGGGTGTGAGGGAGGGAGATGCAAGAGGGAAGAGATATGGGAACATATGTATATGTATAACTGATTCACTTTGGTATAAAGCAGAAACTAACACACCATTGTAAAGCCATTATACTTCAATAAAAATGTTAAAAAAAATGATGGATATTCTATTTTTCCTTTAGGTTCTATCAATTATTTTGCAACATACATATTTATTGAAGTATAGTTGACTTATAATATTATATTAGATACAGATATACAACATAGTGATTCAATATTTTTATAGATTATGCACTGCATAAAGTTATTATAAAATATTGGCTATGTTTCCTGTGCTGTACATTACATCCTTGTAACTTATTTATTTTATACCCAGTAGTTTGTACCTCTTAATCCCCTTCACTTATTTTGGCCCTCACTCCACACCTACCCATCTGGTAACCACTAGTTTTCTGTATCTGTGAGTCTGTTCCTGTTTTGTTATATTTGTTTGTTTGTTTTATTTGTTAGATTCTACATATAAGTGAAAATATACAGTATTCATTTTTCTCTATCTTACTTATTTCACTAAGCTTAATAACCTCCAGGCCCATTCATGTTGTCACAAATGGCAAATTTTTATTCTTTTTTATGGCTGAGTAATATTTCATTATATAAATACCACATCTTCTTTATTTATTTATCTGTTGATGGACACTTAGGTTGCGTCTATATCTTGACTATTGTAAATAATGCTGCCATGAAGTTAGGGTGTACATAGCTTTTCGAATTAGTGTTTTCATTTTCTTTAGATAAGTACCCAGGAGTGAAATTACTGGATCATATGGTAGTTCTATTTTTAATTTTTTGAGGGAACTCCATACTGTTTTCCATAGTGGCTACACCAATTTATATTCCTGCCAACAGTATGCTAGGGTTCCTTTTTCTCCAGATCCTTGTCAACACTCGTTATTTCTTGTCTTTTGACAAGAGCAATTCTGACTGTGAGGTGATATCTCATTGTAGTTTTGATTTGCATTTCAAAATTTGAAATTTGCATTTGAGGTTTGCATTTCCCTGATGATTAGCGATGTTGAGCATCTTTTTATGTGCCTTTTGGCTACCTATATGTTTTAAATTAGTGTTTTTATTTCATGTGCCTATTCTTTGTTTCTTTTCCTCTCCATTCATATTGTAAGTTAAAATGTATATTTTCTTTTGTCTTTTCTCCTCTATGATTTTTTAAGTTACACAGTCCTTGAAAATTGTTTCAGTAATTTCCTAGAGATGCAGAGGTTCATGCCACATACATAGCATGTTAACTCATCAAAGTTAACATATATTAGAATTTTTTCTTACTTCATAGAGAAAACAAAATTCTTGGAGTATATGAATTTGATCTATTACTGTTCTCAGGCACTTTAATTTTCTGTATTACATATTTTAAATGTCACAATGCCTTATTATTATTGTTTTTGCAGTCAGCATTCATTTAGATTCACCTAATATTTTACACATTCACTCAGAAAAGAATACCTTGTTGGCATTTTAAAAATATCACTCTGTAGATTTCCTTCTATGTCTGTTTCCATAATTTCTGTTGAGAAGTCTGTTGCCAGACTTACTCTTGGTTCTTTGAAGGTACTGCGTGTTATCCCCATTAATACTTAAAAATTATTTTCTTGTTATTTGGTTTTCAAAGAATTTCAGAAACTTTTCAAAAATATGATCTGCCTATAATTATTTGATTATTATTTGTTTAATTATTTTTTTTTTCCCTGCAGCTGTTTGAGTTTGTGGCTTGATGTCTTTTGTCAGTTTTGGGAAATTCTCAGCCCATCTTTTTTTCTGCCCTTTTCTCTCTATTCTTTCAGTTCTTCAATAACATGTAAACTATTTTCATCCCCAAAGTAACTTACACCCTAGTTTTACTCTTTTCCCCTCTATTATTTGGTTTGGCCATTTTACTTTTTACTGTATTTTTGGTAAGTGATTTTCTCCTTAGCTTTGTATAATCTGCTGTTGAACACATTCACTGTTTTTAGTCTCAATAATTGATAATTTCTCATTATATGAATTCTCTTTGTATGTTTTGTAGTTTATTGTTCTGTGTCAAAGTTTTGATCTCTTTTATCTCCTTAAACATATGATGCAGAGTTATTTTAAAGTTCATGATAATTCTATTACCTGAATCCTGTGTAGATTTATTTGTATTCTCTGTTGCTTCCTTGACTTTGTCATAGTATCATCTGCTAATAGTGACTTTTTAAAACATTCAGTGATGTATATTGTGAATAAGAAATTGTCAAAATAATTTGCACCCTAAAAGGATGTACCTTTTCTCCAGAGAGGTTTTAAGTTTGCTTTGAATGGATGGTAGGGTCATGAGGAATCATTGATCTTATGAAGGCTGATGTATCTCTAGCTCACCCTTCTTTTATTGGATAGCCTTTGTGATTTACCAAGGTTTTCTCTACTTGGAAAGTCCTTCATTCTTTTTTTGTACTCCTAAACTTGTAAATCTGTCAAAAGCCTTGCTGATCTTTTCAGCCTCTTTGGCTCTTCTAAAATCAACAGCAACTTCTGTGATAAATATAGACTTTAATTTTGCGTTCATCTCACTAAGTTTCTTACCCTGGACTTCCACTCTTTAATTTTTTTTATTGCCTCATTGATTCTTTGATGCCTTCACACATAATTTTATAATTTTTTTCTTGCAGTTTTTCTAATTGTTCTCAATTAGAGGGTTGTTCTCAGGGGTGAGGTTGGCCATTTCCCAAACCAGAGTTCTTATTTCTTCTTTATGTATAGTAATAATTCTACAAAACTATTTATTAAATAAATGGATAAACATGTAATTTTAAAGTTCTTATAGTTAAAACTGTCAGATACAGGTGTTCTGTGACCCATGAAAGTTTTCATCAACCTTTCACTGTTATTCAAACTTCTGACTTATGTCCACTTAATTTTATGACTGTGCTTAAAACTGAATGAAATTAAAAAAAAATTTTTTTAAATTTTGAGCTGAAGGTTACTTTGAACATCAGTAAGTCTCTCCATTTTATCGGTCTTATAAATGCAATTTAGAACATTGGCATCAGCAATAGCATCAATTATGCTGAATGCACAATACAGGATTATACCTGTCTATAGTCTACATAGTAAAACTTTAGATCAAGAACCATACTTATCCTGTATACTTATATTATTGAGTATGAACATGTATTTCAAGGATACTTTAGTTCTGAGGCCAGTAGGACTACAGGAGGGTTTTATCACCGGTGTCTAACAAATATCCCCAATAGTTTCTTCCATGACTTATTTACACACAGATTCCTTGTCATGTAGAAGGAAATGGTTCCCCTTGGTAAAGCAAAACGTATTGGGTTAACCATTGAATATTATCAGGAGACCAACACTGAGAGATAGGGTCGGAGTAATTTCAATATTTGCCTGTGACAAGAACCAGATCAAATGAGGAGAGAGAAAATATTGCTCAGTAGTCTAATTGTTTATATTTAATACTTTAACATGTCTAATTCAGATCCACGTGAAGAACTTGAAAATAAGAATCTCTGAGAAACTGTGTCACTTCAGACATAGAATAAAAGATAGAGATGAAGTCCTTGTTATAGATAACACATTTACACATCATTTCAAGTGAAATTATTTTTGAAACAAAGTCCTAGTTCTAGACTCCAGACACTTTATTGTCATCTAACAATGTAATGGAAATCGAATATATTTTACTGTTTTCTACATTTTACTATCATATGTTATCTGCTGAATTTTATGTAGTCTGTAACATTTTATATCAGATTTATCAGTTTTGGGGTATATTTATGCACTACTAAAATGTTTACCACACTTATTTCAAAATAACCTTATTTTGAGAGAGGAAACAAAATTTTCTATACCTTTAACCAAACTAATTTACCTTTTAAATCTACTCTTAGTGAGATATAGTAATTCTAGTTCAGTTTAATGTTTTGGTATCAAGTATTGTACATGATTTTTTTGTTTATTGTCTTTTTGTTATTAATATGAGTCGATTTAAGGGAAAATATTAAAATTAAAAAACTGAGAAACACATGTCCTATAGGAATATCTATTTTAAAAGAACAGGTTTTCAGATAAACACAGGCAGTTGGTTTCTAAGGATTCAGCTAAATTCATTATCCATGGAATCAAGAAAAAATTGATACTAGTTTCTGAAAATATGAGAAACATATCTCATGTAATGTGATTTCAATATTATGTCTACTCTTTTCTCTATTGCTAATATACGTTGCTTGCAATTCACAAGCCATTATTTAATGCCCTATAAATTTAATATACCCTGAGGGAATTTGCCCTAGGGACACATTAAGAAGGCTAAATATGATTTTGAAAGCTGTAAACTATGCTTTCCAATTTAGTGTTATTCAGTCAGACCTAATTTATATTTTCAGCATACGCTAGAAACAGAATAATCAGAGTTTGCCTGGTTAATGTCCGAGGGAAAGAGGACCTTCTAGCAAGTTCTCTAATGTATGTCTAATTGATACTTCCATTGTTAAAATACTGACAATGTTTATTAGTATCCCTCAAGAGAAAGAAATCATTCAGATTTCTTTCTTTGCAAATACATATGTGTATTTGCAAAAATCATGTTGTATTTTGCATCAATGAACTTATCTCAGCCAACTCCTTCTTTCATTGGCATGATTGTCAGTACAGGTTTCTGCCTATTTAATAATAAAAGTTTCACTGTAAGTCTAATTCAGTATCTAATTGTTCTCCCTCCCACCCCTGGCAATTAGCCAGGTATCAAGTCTTTAAGCTTGTGCACCATACCCCTAAGTGGTAGTGTTAACACTGTGACCGACAAGTACAGTTCACTTTGATCCACATACCCCAGCTGTGTTGGTAATTGTGACAAGCAACAGAAATACAAAATGCTTCAGCTGCAGGAAAGCAGTTTAGAGACTCCAAGGCCAAAGGTACATCTCACAGATCTCGGTATGTTTAGGAAAACCGTATAGCGTAGCCTTGGCTGTGAAGACAGAAATGCCAACATTTGCAAGTTACTGTCTGTGTCATACCTATTACCTGTGTAATTTTTAAAGCAGCATTATTGAGATATAATTCACATACCATAAACTTTACCCATTTTAAGTGTACAATAATTTTTGCTAAATTTACAGAGTTTTGCAAATAGCATCATTATCCCATATTTCCATCTCCCCCTAAAGATTCCTTGTGCCCATTTGGAGTCAGTTTCAGTTCCCACTCCCACCACCAGGCAAACAAGAATCTGCTTTCTGTCTCTATAGATTTTCCTTTTCTAGGCATTTCCTAAATAGGGAAACGTTTCCTATAAATGGAAACATATAATATATGGTCTTTTATTTATTTATTTATTTTTTTGTGGTATGCGGGCCTCTCACTGCTGTGATCTCTCCCTTTGCGGAGCACAGGCTCCGGACGCGCAGGCTCAGCGGCCATGGCTCACGGGCCCAGCCGCTCCGCGGCATGTGGGATCTTCCCGGACCGGGGCACGTACCCGTATCCCCTGCATCGGCAGGCGGATTCTCAACCACTGCGCCACCAGGGAAGCCTTAATATATGGTCTTTTATGTCTGGCTCTTTTCACTTAGCATAACACTTTTGAGGTTCATGTGTATGTTTTGTGTATAGCAGTAGTTCATTCATTTTTATTGCTAAGTATTCTACTGCATGAATATACTACATCTTATTTATTCATCAGTAGAGGGACATTTTGATTGTTTTTACTTTTTGACTATTATTAATAATGCTACTGGAAACATTAATTCACAAGTCTTTGTGTAGACATGTTTTTTATTTACCTTGAGTAGTTGCCTAGAAGTAGAATTGATGGGTTATATGGGAAATTCATGTTTGAAATTTTAAGAAACAACAAAACTGTTTTCCAAAGTGGCAACACTATTTTAATTCCCACTAGAAATTTTCTCCATGTTCTTTCTAAAACTTCTTATTGTCTATTAAAAAATTTTAATTATAGCCATTCTAGTGGGTGTAAAGTGGAATCACATTGTGGTATTAATTTACCTTTCCCTAATCACTAATGACGTTGACTATCTTTTATGTGCTTCTTAATCATTAATGTATCTTTTTGGAGGGTAAAATGTCAATTCTACACTTTTCTTCATTTTTAATCAGGTTTTTATATTCCTTGGTTTTAAGAATTCTTTATAGTTTTTGATACAAGTCTTTTATGAGATATTTGTTTTGTAAATAATTTCTGCTAATCTGATGCCTGTTTTTACGTTTTTGTAATGGTGTATTTTAAAACATAAAGGTTTTAAATTTTGATAAGGTCCAAATTATCCATTTTTTCATTTATGAATGATGTTTCTCGTGTTGCATCTAAGAGAGTTTTGCATGAACCTGGTTATAGATATATTCTCCTATGTATTATTTTAAAATTTTTGTGGTATTTTAAAAATTTTGTACTTTTAGCTCTTTCATTTAGGCTTTGATACCTTTAGGGTAACTTGCCATGTGACTCCCTCCATCTTCAAAGCCAGCAACAAAGACTTTCTTTCTTTTTTTAAAATTGGGGTATAGTTGTTTTACAATGTTGTATTAGTTTCTACTGTACAGCGAAGTGGAGTTCCCTGTGCCATATAGCAGGTTCTAAGACTCTCTTTCAATTTGAATCTCCCTCCTGTGTTTTAAGTCTTTTTCTCCAGGAAGAACCTTATCTATTGTTAGGATTCATCTGATTAGGTCAGGCCCAGGGAGAATAATATTCTTTTTAAAAAGTCATTTGTGCCATATAATACAACCTAATCATATTCTGTCATATACCTCCCACTTTCAACAGAAGAGGGCTATACAAGGACGTGAATCACAGGGAGTAATTGTAGAATTCTGCGCAATTCTTCTATTGACATGTCTGTTATGGCATAATATATTGAGGGAAAAACATGTATGCTAATTACTCTTTCACTTGCCATTCTCAGGGAGATTTTAAAAAGTTAAATCAAGAGGAACAAAACAGTTTACTTCATCTTCAGTTTGTATATTAAAATATTCTCAAACTATGATTCTTATGTTGAAATGTTCTTAAGTGAAAAATTTTAACCCCCTAGTCTGATACATGATTGCTCAAACTAAAATAGTTATAATCACTATTTAATATTAGGAAATATAAGTTTCAAATCTTACAATTTATTAAAGATACTTTTATTTATAATATTTACTATCTCATTTTCCATTCACTAACTCATAAGGTAAAGATGAATAGAATGGGATGACATAAAAAATATTTTTATGATGAATAAGAATCAGTGTGGTTGCCTTCAGAGTTAATGTGTAGTTTGGACTGGCTTTTTTTCAAATTCAAGTACATGATAAATTACATTGATTGCATTTTCATGAAGGTGCCTGTGCTTAGAACAATGGCCTCATAGGAGATGTAAAATGCTGTATTTGAATGGCTTTGAAAATAAAAATACAATTATTTGGAAACTGATATGTTGAGGTAGGTTAGAATATATTTGGCTTTAAAGGACTTAACCCACTCTAATTCTTCATTAAGAAAAATAAGTCACAGGATAAGAACATAAATTAGGTATCCCTAAATGTCATAACATTTATATATTGGATTTTATTTTTACTTCATTAAGAAACCAAATAGGACTGTAATTAAAGAAACGATAGCATATGGTGGAGAGGCTGTTCTTGGTTTTCCCAACTTTAAACACCTTTAGAAATTCTACGCTATGAAGGACAAGCCAAGTGAACTATATGCATAATTGATTAGAAACTTATCCATTTTTAGATCACAGGGAAATCTACTTTTATTTAATTTGAAATCTGTTACACAACTCTGTTTGAAATTGAATGCCCCAAAGTGTCCCATGAAATTTGAAAGGGGATGAAAATAAATTAAGGAGCAAGGGCTTGAAAAGTCCCCTAACAATATTATTTAATTGTATAGACTTATTTAGAATAGATACATCTTGAAATTATATTTTTATAACTTCAATAATAAGTTATAATAATAAGTTATTCAAGCAGTAAAATATTTGAGACTCCTTGAAAATGAGCCCCAGTAGAATTTTTATTAAGTTACTGATATCCTGTCCTAGTAATGAGCCCCAATCATGAGGGAGATTGTCCATGCATCTCTCATCTTTTTGCTTTATTTCTTGAATGTAATTCACATTGCTACATATTTTTATAAAGTAGCCTGAGACACAAGCACATTTGCTAAAACTTTTGACATTAATGGGATTACTTTGCCTAGATTTCCATACTAAATTAAAATTTTTTTCATATTTTTCAGTAATAAAACTAAACTTTAAAAATCATTCTTTTTTTTCTGATGGCACCTAAATTGACATAACAGTACATGTTGTTGAAATTTGTTATCTAGATGAGTAGCAAGTGATGTTGTCCTTAATTTGGATCTATCATTCCAGCCCCCATAATATTTTATAATACCAACTCTGCTCTGAGAGCATTGATTTATCAAACCCTCTCAGAGAAGGGACATGTGACCTTGTTCACAGTATCTTTCTTTGAGACTCTGTAAACAAAATGACATGATATGTGCAGTAAGCCTCTCCATAAGAATATCAGTGTATAAAGTTGATTAATTAGTAATAATAGTGAAAACATAGTAGTATACAGTAATAAGGTTATGGTAAATAATTTGTGAGGTTCAGAAAATGTATTTTGTGTTTACTAAACTTTTTTTCATTGATGATGAGTTTCAAGATAGTATCATCAGGAACCTTAAATTCAATATTTTTTCATTCATCCATATATTGATTCAGATATATACTGAGCATTTATTATATATTAGACATTATGTTCAGCCCAGTGGACTCAAAGGTAAATAGGAGATCACAGTACTGGGACAAACCACCGGGAAATCCGAGAGCTTTAATGAAGTCTGGCCAAGTGCAACCATAGAAATGCATACGGGCTATTAATGTAGCTTTGGGAAGAAGCATGAACCAACTTGGGGCTGGTCTAGGAAGTGTTGCAGAAGAAGCCACAGGTCATCTGAGATGTACAGGCTCAGTAAGGAGTCAGCAGAAGGCATAGGGAGACTTCTTAGCCAAGGGAGGGTCACAGGGGAGAAATAGCCTGGGGCTAGGATGAGCGAAGAGGAAAACAGGTGGGCAGTCCCATCTCCTATAATAGGAAGTGGGAGATGGGGAAGAAGATGACAGTGAGGTAAAGAGGAGCACAGAATTCTGAGCATTAAGTCCTTGTTTCAGCGTGTTGCCAGTGTGTATGAAAATAGACTTTGACCTCATAGAAGAAATTACTCTTGAGAATCCCCCTTGGCTAAGACAAAATATTTTTGATACCAATATTCTAGTTACTTCCTTTTGAAAATATTTCTTTTTCTGGAGAATATTCAACCTGTCCAAGGTATAAGCTCAATGGATCCAAACTTCAAATTCTCTATATGGTGCTGGTCCGCTACACTCCCTCTGGGTTACTTAGTGTCAGAGAAGGGCTAACAAGTAGTTTCAGCAAGTGCCCTACAAGGAATTATGAAGAATTCTCTCTGTGTGTCAGGGCAGTTGCAAGAAGGGAAATGAGGTAAAAGAGAGTTGGGCAGACTGGAAGCAGGGGATGCCCAAGGGAGGAACAGCCATCTACCATGTTTTCCTGCTGAGAGCACAAATTGAATGAGGAGGAAGAGGGAAAAGATGTTGACTTGGGGGGAGGGCATTGTTTTCCCTGAGAGAAGTTACAGTGGAATGATGAGAATCACATACAGATAGTTAAAAATTCAGTTTGCAGTGATGTAGAGGAATGAATGGCGGTAAAATAGTTACATACAGTGCATGATATTTAAGGCATTTGATGGTGAAGTGAAACACTGAGATGGCTTGAGGAAGGGTGGGGTGTGTGTGTGTATGTATGTATGTACGTATATTCCTTTTTTTCCCCCCATAGGGCAGCATGTATGATTCCATTTTAGTTTAAAGGATTCTTTTTTGGGTTTTATTTCGTTCTGTTTAGGATGAGGCAGCTTCCAAGAGACGCAAAGTCTCCCTCTCACAGGGCTTACAGATTTAGAAATAAGCCATAGGAAAATGTTCATGGATGTTTAGAAAAGAATTCTGAAAATGTTCTGTTGAAGACGTATTTAGGTGAGAAGATGTCAAACTCTCTGATATTCAGTGTAAATATCCATTTTTTCCCCTCTCGTATATGAGGAATATGAAGCGGATAAAATGGAAATAAAACAACTTATTTTGGTTCACTCTTTTCTTTTACTCTATTAACTTTAATTCTTGGTCTTTTCTGGTAAAATCATGATTTTTTTAAATTACCTGTCCAATACAAAAATCACTTGGTAAACAAGATCTGAACATTCAAGTCACAGAGGAAAGCCTGAGAATAAATAAAACAATTGTGTCTTGTTCTCTATGGCCTTGAAGATCCTACTGATTTAATAACCCTCAGTGTACATTTAGGCTTATTGTGTAGCAAGCCAAATAATATTGTCTGCCAATTATTACATTAAAAGGGAACCTTGTATTAACTTAGAAATGAAGTAATTTCTTTCTTTGAGTGAGTAGAATTAAGTTGGAGGTGATTTTGATGTTATTGAGGAGGGCTTAATCACACTGTCTAGTTGTTTATCCAAATCTTTTCATGAGAATGCCTAAGGGATGTTCCCCCAACCCCCATTACCACACAATTGGGAAAATATTAGATCTTAATAGGAAACCAGACTGGTACATTTTCTACTAAGATACTTTTTAAACCTGGGATTTAATTTAAAGATTTAATCTAATTTTCTCTTGAATTGCTCATTTCTTTTCACAGTGCTGAAGTGTGGGATTTCCTTTAAGGAAACCTCCCAATTTGTCAATACTGTGTGAATACATAAATGAACATTCAAATAAAAATTAAAAAGGAATTTCAGGTAATTGAGGATTTCCCTTATCATATCAGTTTTATTGAAGATAAAATTTAAGCCTGAATATAGAAGAAAACATATCCCATTTGCAAGGCTATTTAGAAAAGATAATAAGAAAAGATAATAATAATCCCTGGGACTTACTGAGCACATACCATCTGCCAGGCATTGCTCAAATGATTTGCATTCATTAAGTTATTTATTCCTCCCAGGAACCAGGTAAGATAGATACTGGTATTATCACCCAAGGCAGAGAGAGGTTAAGGAACTTAAATAAAGTCACATAGCTGGTGAGAATGGAATCCAGAATCTATATGCAAGCAGTCTGACTTCAGAGCTACAGATGATTCTCAAAACACACCCTTGAGTAACATAATTCATTGCTCAACGATTGTTAGCAACAGGAATTGGTCTTTAAATGTAATGTAGAATTTGGAAGTAAACAAAAATGGAGAAATAGCTAATAGCCTGCTAGCTGTAATATTTTACATAAACCTATCTCAAAAATTTATTTTAGCGATTCAGCTCTGTAAGGTATTTTTTCTTATGTTTTCCTGAATATAGTAAGTATTTTTTTCTGTATTCTACTTCAGATCATCAATACAAATGCTGAACAGGTCAGCACTGTCCAGAGTCCCCTGTCATAAAATGTAAATGTCCCTCATGGTGAAAATCAATCCAGCAGCTTTGGCAAATGTAGATAAATTAAAATGCAAAGTCATTAAAGAGTATTGAGTCCACATATCACCATTTTGTCAGTTTGAATGAAAAGTTTAGTCAAATGAGTTGGTGAAATCCAGATACCCACGTTTCAGTAGTGAACTTTTAAAAGGGCCAACGGGGCACTTCTGCCAGGCTACTATAATCTGATATTCCATTCTAGCCACAAGAGGATGTTTATAAGTGTAGAAAAATGAATGTGCAAGAGAAGCAAGATTTTTTTGGAAGGTTATTTTTTCCTTTGAGAGTAGAAGTGACCCTACCCAAGACTTTCTGCTATAAACCCTAAGATTGTTGAAGGAAATGTTCTTATCTGTCAGGGACAAAGTGCAGGTGATGGGGCTTTCAAGAAGTACACAGACTGTATTTTGGATAGTATCAGAAAAAAATGCTGTATTTTCTGTTGGAGAGACCTCCTCAAAGAACCAGTTGGTACATGCAATGTCCTTTAAATACATGATTCACAGTAGATTTCAGGAGCTGAGCAAAGAAGCAAGAGAAGTAAAGTCTACAGGGGAGGATGCAGAAAATGTAGGAAAGGGGAGGTGCAGAAAAGGGACAGTTCCAAATCAGTGAAAGCTGAAGCACAAGAACAAGTGTTTGTGTAAATGGCATATGGAGTCAGCTAAGATGCCAGCAGAGTAAGAATGCTGACCTAGCTAGACTGAATAAGGGATTCTTCCAGCTCCTAAACAAAACTCCCATCAGAATCATAGACCTGTAAATTGTTGTACTTTTCATTTAAATAGTACATTTGTTTAGGAGTTTAGCTAGAGTGTCATTAAGTAATTCTTTTTTAAAAAAAATAAATGTATTTATTTTTATTTTTGGCTGCATTGAGTGTTCGTTGCTGTGCGCGGGCTTCCTTTGGTTGTGGCAAGCAGGGACTACTCTTCGTTGCGGTGCGAGGGCTTCTCATTGCGGTGGCTTCTCTTGTTGTGGAGCTCGGGGTCTAGGCACGTGGGCTTCAGTAGTTGTGGACATGAGCTCTAGAGCGCGGGCTCAGTAGTTGTGGTTCACGGGCTCTAGAGCGCAGGCTCAGTAGTTGCGGCGCACGGGCTTAGTTGCTCCACGACATGTGGGATCTTCCCGGACCAGGGCTCGAACCCGAGACCCCTACGTTGGCAGGCGGATTCTCAACCACTGCGCCACCAGGGAAGCACATCATTAAGTAATTCTTTAAAACAATGATCTTTGCTTAGAGTCCTAATTAGATTCTTTGGTGGAAGCAAAATTATCTGCATGGTGGAAAACTGTGTGTGCAGTGTATCCAATCCCCAAACTGATGTCCAACCCCAGATGGCTGTTAAGAACTGAATCTGGGGACTTCCCTGGTGGCGCAGTGGTTAGGAATCCGCCTGCCAATGCAGGGGACGTGGGTTTGATCCCTGGTCCAGGAAGATCCCACATGCCACAGAGCAACTAAGCCTGCAAGCCACAACTACTGAGCCCACGCACCGCAACTACTGAAGCCCATGCGCTCTAGGGCCCTGATGCCGCAACTACTGAACACACGAGCTGTAACTACTGAAGCCCGCGTGCCTAGAGCCGATGCTCCTCAGCAAGAGAAGCCACTGCAATGAGAAGGCCGCGCACCACACCAAAGAGTAGCCCCTGCTCACCACAACTAGAGAAAGCCCGTGCACAGCAATGAAGACCCAACACAGCCAAAAAAATTTAAAAATTAAAAAAAAAAAATAAAATTTCCATCCCCATATTTCTAAAAAAAAAACCCTAAAGCTGTCTGGTCTCTTGCCTATGGTGGGATGAAATAACCGCAGAGCATAAAATCTGTGCTCATTAAAGAAATTGTCAGTGAGATATATGAGATTATTCAAATTTAGATTAGGAAATTTTCTCATATACATACTTTACCTGCTCTTGAATCATCTTGATGTCTCTCATTTAAAAAGGCCAGTAGTAACAAGATTTTGCACACACCGGCATGCACAGAGACACGTGTACACACGCAACTTTATTTGGGGATTTTCAAAGTAAATATAATTTAAAAGACAAGAGTGAAAATATTTTACTGACTGATGGAAATGTCATTAATATTTTGAAAAAAATTTCAAAATGTCATTTAAAATATTATTATTCCAGTGACACACTTGAGTTCCCTTCAACAATAACCTCTAATGTCCACTTAGGTGGGTGTTAGAGGGGCATGGAGTTTAATAATCTCATTCATTACTTCAGAAGTAAGTATTTGAATTTGAGGTGTCCATTTGGAGGTATTTTAATGAATACAGATTTCAAAACAGGTTGAAGTCTGATAAATCTCAGAACCTGTCATGATAATAACAACCATCGTGGACTCTCTACCAATTTTTCTTTAAGAACAATAATAATTGAATATAGGAACTCTATACTAGTACATTTCAGGATAGAGTAGTAACTCTATCCTGAACTTTTTACATAGATTAAACGTGCATTTCCAATCCTAACTACAGCTGCATCTTGCCACACTGCTGTCTCTAAAGTTGGTCTGATTCAGTGGTTTGAATCTTGCAGATTCAAGAGGACCAATGAAACACTGTGGGCAAATCATGAGTAGATGAGTCTGTGGAATTCTTTTGGGTTTTATCTTTGGGAAATTTAGGTTTAAGACCATCTTGAAATTTATGTTTTAAATTCCTAGATTTATAATGATATGTAAGAGGAAGAAATTTGCCAGTTTGTATCTTCTACATTTTTTGTATATTTTGTGCATAAAGTTAACTGTTAGATCACATAAAGGATTACATTAGTTTTCTCTATTAATACATTAACTCCACAGTTTAACCTATTCTCATGGCTTTCAATATTATAACCAGAGAATGGTTCTTCCATCACGCCTTTGGAGGAAGTGCTGTTTCTATAGCAGATACTTTTATGGGCACCTAGGTTGGCTCTAGGACAGCCCCCATCCCCCCGGAAGATGTCTTGATGAAGAGAATTGAGGTCTCACCCAGGACTTTGATCGCACAGTTCTATAGGGGCTCAGCTAAACTATTGAAATGGCATGATATGTGAGAACACCTAAATTGAGAAATAAGACCTGAGTAGTATGAAATAAAAATCAATAAAATCAATCAGGAAATCACAAGGCATATATTCTGGGCTATAAAGCAGAACATTTTCCCTCAGTTGTAGAGAAATTGTTAGTAAGTGGCCCAGATTAAGAATAAGGCAAAGAAGAGGCAGCAATTCACACATATTTTGTAAAACCATGAATTGGAATTCCTTCTCAGTATTCATCCACTTTAGAATGTATCCTTGAGATATTGTGCCAAAGAGGAAAGTAGGAAATGCACATTTACTGAGCACTTGTGAAGAGTTAGTTTTGTACAAGACACTTTACATAATTCCCATGGCCACTCTCTGATTTATAATTATTACATTTACAGTTAAAGTAAATGGGGCTTAGAGACAAAGAGTCGTTGTGACACCTCAGAGTCAGAGGCAGAAATCACAGCCAGGACTCTTTAATTTTCAATTCTAGGGGACCTCCCTGGTGGTCCAGTGATTAAGACCTCGCTTTCCAATGCAGGGGGTGCGGGTTGGATCCCTGGTCGGGAAGCTAAGATCCCACATGCCTTGTGGCCAAAAAACCAAAACATAAAACAGAAGCAATATTGTAACAAAGTCAATAAAGACTTTAAAAATGGTCCACATCAGGAGATTATTTTGGATTAATTGGCTGAACCCAATCTAATAACATGAGTTCTACTAACTCAGAGTGATACGACATCAGAAAGGTTTGGCCCACTGCTGCAGTCAAAAGTGTGAAGATGGCAAAAGGGGTCCAGGAACCAGGGAATGCAGGTGGCCCTAGAAGCTAGAAAAGTCAAAGAAACTGATCTCCCTTATGGTTTTCAAAAAAGAGTTAGCCCTGCTAACACCTTTAATTTAGCCCAGTGAGATCCATGTTGTACTTCAAACGTACATAATATATTTGTGTTACTTTAAGCCAGTTTGCAATAATTTGTTGAAGTAGCAATAGATATATAAATAATAGTAAATATAAGCAATGTGTATTTATGTGGTAAATATAATCAATAGAAATAGTAATAATATTGACTATATATATTGTACAATGCAGTGGTAAATCCACAATAAATATAAAATATGACCCCTAAACCATAGTTCACCTTGCTAGAAGGAGCAAGGCCTCCAAACATGAAACAATTAAAAGATAATACAAATTATTGTGTATACAAGCACTAACTTGTTTGATTCAGATAAAATATTTAAGACTTCAAAGAAAGATGTGTTTGAATATCAGCGTGAGCCCATGGAATTAGATAAGCCTTCTCCTTGAGTAGGAAATATGAGTGTCATATGGAAGATGTGAGAAAGATTTCCTTGATAACATTGACCATAATAAATAGCTGGCATTAAAAAAAAATGGTCCACATCAAAAAAATCTTTTAAAAAATTTACGATTCTGTGCTCATTCCAAAATACCATAGAATTTGTGAATTCAACTGCATTAGGACAGAAGATGCCCTGTTATTTAACAAGAAATTCCTTGTAAGTCTCCAGTATTTTAGACGTTCTCTCCTTAGTCTCCTTTCTCAGCTCCTCCTCTTGACACATCTCTTATATGCCGGTGTTCTTTGTGATTCCGTCCTAGACACTTTCGATCATACTCTACACTTTTTTCCCAGGTGCTCTCATCCTCTTCTATGGATGCACTTATAGTATTTCTCTTAAGTGATTCTCTCTGCTTAACCAATGTGCTGGCTTCACAGATGCCATTCTCAGTGAACTATGTCCATTGATTGTCATGGGATGTTGAACTATTGTGACTGGTAGACTGCATTTGCTACTTTTTCTCCTACCAGAAAAGTTGCAAGCTTATCTTGGTCAATGGTTTTTGTTCCCAAACCCACTTAGGCAATTTGGACATCATAATATTCTGTGTATTTTAGTTAGAGATTGTGCCAGTTGAAAATGGTTTCATACAAAATTAGAGTTGTTTCTATAAAAATCACATTGAATGCACTGGGAAGACTTGATATAGGAAGCCATTTAAAGTTTTTTCCTGTTGACAAAGGTAGAAAAGAGTAAGAAAGAATAATAAAAATCTAGAATTCTGTACTCAGATATTTTTCACAAGGAAAGTTAATGAAAGGAATATTTACAAAGGGGTGGGCAGGGTTTAGGGAAGTTAACAAAGAATAATTCAGTGCCTCAGACCTAGTAAGAGTGAGGGACTTTTTACCTCCCCTGCACTTGAGAAACCCAGGGATAGTAGCTGTGTAGAAGAGAGTTCGGCCTTTGGTAGAGAGCCAACTGAAGATGATCCAGCAGGGAGGAAGCAATAGAATAAAGCCACCAACTTCCTTTCCTTCTATCTCTGATATCCAGTTAGTGCCCACTATTGGAGAGATTAACAGAAGATATGTAGCATAACCCATTGCTTTTGTCTTTACATCCACTCAATTTTTATATGGGTGGAAAATTTGTACACTCGACACAAATTCACAGGCCTGATTACATAATGTAATATCTTGAGGAAATACCAGTTAGAACATATTCCTATCTGTAAATCTAAAATGCTTGCTATACCACTGTTATTTAAGGTAGCAGGGGAAAAGGTGGGGAGCAATTAACAGCAACAAAAGAGAACGGAATTTATTGGTACAGTCCCCATTTATGTAGCTCTTCACAAAGCCAAAGTCAATAATTAGACCTTTATTCTCCTACTATCTTGTGTTTCACTTACTGTCCATCACCAGTAATGGTATTCTTTTCTTGAAGTTGTGAGTGAAACCTTCATTTCTAAAAAACCCCTTAATATTTGGTGTTCCTGTTTTTCAGGATTTATCTCAGTTTTTCACTGACTATTGGACAACTGTATACTAAGAGGCACCCCACTGAATCCCTTAGGTTTTACATATGGTTTTATTTGTACATACCTCTCCCCACCATTGTGTAGCATCAGCTCGATTCCCCCTCAGAAATAAAATCAGTCTGCTGAGCTCCCTTCTCACCCTGATTGTCAGCACCTGAGGACCTCAAAATGGCCAGAGACTTGCCGCATCATTTAACTCTATCAGTCCTTGACTACATTCTTTGGTGGAAACATTGTTCCCTTGGACACTAGGACTTTCAAACTCCTTCAATCACAGTGTTGCCAGACAAAGAAACGAAGAATTCATTAAGTGCATTTCTTAGCATAACAGAGACACTCCTACCGCCATCTTTTGGTTTTGGACTCATAGATCCCTGCACAGTCTGTGTCAGGAAATAGCATATTGTGTTGTGATGCACTTGAACTTGCAAAGCATTCTCCCTCAACTGGCTTCGGAGACTGGATCATGCGATAAGCCCGGTGATTTACATGGGAGTGAGCCGATTGTTGAACTTCCTTTGTTGTAACAGTTGTTCCCCTGGTCTGAGGCAATGTTGTATGGGATGAAATGGTAATGGATAAGTGATTCTATAAGTCAGGGATGATGGGAGATGGATGTCACTCTTCAACACTTAAAATCATATCCTCGGCTGTGCTTGGTGTTCAGTCATGTCCAACCCAAGACAATAGGAGATGAGGTGTTCCTTCAAAGCTGCCATCAAGACTTTCTGATTTTCTGCTTGGTTTCTAAATAGGTTTTCATTTTATATTTTTAATCCATATATATCAGCTCTCAGAAGCAGCCAGGTAACCCCATTTTCATGATTATTACTAATTCCATGATAGCAGCTACATGATCTCGCACATCTTGCCTTCCACTTGCATCTCATTCCATGGCATCACCAGGAAAAATCTGAATCATCGTGATGCTATCTCATCCTGTGGCCTAACATTGTACCAATGTCCCACAGCAAAGTGGCTTTTTGAGTATCCCTCAAAAATACGAGCACCACATTTCAGAATCTCATTTGAAAGTTGCTTTCCTGGGACATTTCTTGTATCAGTTACTGAATCTGCCAAGGTTCTCACCAGGAGCAGAGGGAACACAAATGGGGTGATTGAGGAGAATTTGTTAAGGGATCATTTATAGAAGTGCGGACAGGTGTTAATGGCACCCAGAAGGATAGCGTAAGATATAAGGGCGAGAAGCAATAAGAAGATTTTACTTTCTAGCTCCTCTAGTCTTTACTCTTTGGAAGGTACCAGGGGAAGGAGCAAGTTCCAACAGAGTATCGCTGTAGACAAAGAGCCTCTTCCTTTCTTAGCTCCCAGCCTTCCATGTGACAGAGGTCTGTCTCTTTTAATTGGAAGGGAAGTGGAGGAGGGAAGATAATCCTTCTCATTTTATTCTTAGAAATAAACTGTGTGTGTGCATATGTATATGCATTTTCAAAAACTATCATTTTCAGCAGTTTTTAGCTCTTTTTAAAAATACTGAAAAAAATAACGTGTGTTCTTCAAGATACACTGAGACATGGAGAAGAGAGTAAAATCACAGAAGCGTTCATTCATATATAGAAAGTAATATGGGTTGATTATTGATGTATGATACGAAATCTGTAAGAAAATATTTCACAGAATACCTGGAATACTATGAAGAATGTTATGATTTTCTCATAGATAATTGTAGTCAATTCATAACTCCCTCCATATTTCTGTTCATGTTCTACATGTACACATAGAAAAATACTCTATATGTGTTTCATAGTCTATAATGGTTTAACCATAACATTTTTAAGTAGAATAGCATGAATAATTTGTCATCAGCAATAGCCTGTATTTCTGTAACTATGAAGACTATTTCACAATACAAATCATACTATAAGATGGCTTTAATTAACACCACTCTTGTAAAGCCTTTACCAGAAACACAAACACACACACACACACATTTTTAAACTATATGGATTATTCAAATCAAGTTGACTTGAAAATTTAAATTGTGAATTTGCTTATGGAAGACAGTGTTTGAAATAGCAAACACACTAGTCATCTACTACAATTTAACCAAACCAGCTGTTTCAGAACTGTGAGATCTATCAGTTCCTTGAAAATCATTGCTAAATCTGATGTATAGAATTGCATTTTTAATTTTACAGAATTTAATTTCTTGGTTTAAGTACTCTGCGTTGCTCAGGTTGTAAAAGCAATCTGATGAGTTCTTTTTATTTATAGTGCTCCCGTTCAAGGTGCTTATAATTATATCTCACTGCGATGGAGATATGCAATCATCTATTTCAGTGCCTTTAAGTTTTTTGAAATTAAACTTCTGCCAAACATTAAAGAATTATTTTTAAAGATAAAATATTATTTGCTAAGATGATAAAAAAGGAAATTTGCACATATGTGCATTACAAAACCATTACAAATGGATGGAGTTATAATTTCTATTTGGCAAAGTCATTCAGTTGCAGAGTCATTAAGCATTTATTGAGTACCTTCTGTGTGCCATGCATTTTCACATGACACCTTCATTTAGTGCTCAGAAATTTATAAATTTGCTGTTTTTAGTAACACAAAAGCAAGTCTACTCTTATTTAGTAGGCACCTTATGAGTGCTGTAATCATCAGGATCCATAAAGACACATTTCCTTTTTTTTAACTTGGCTTGGAAGACCTCTCATGGCCTCCCGCTCCAGCACCAGCTTTGATCACTCCCCCAGGCCCATCCGCCATGACAGCTGTCCTGGCCTGCTTTCAGTTCCTCAGACACCTTGCTCTCTCCCTTACTCATCCGTCCGCCTGTTTTGATCTCCACTGCTACTCCTACATTGTCACTTTCCCACTGAACCAGGTCCAAATCTTCTTTCAGGCACCAGCCTAAATGTCATCTTATTCACTTAATGATGCCCAGCTAGAATTTATCAAATATATTATCTGGTCCTCCTTGATTAGATGAGGTGATCTTGGTACATGTTACAGTCCCTTCAAATTCTTATCACAGTTCTTATGAACTGTTACCATAATTTCTTATTTAATGTACCTGTCTCCCTTGCAGGATATTTAGCTCAGAGGCCAGGCAATGACTATGTTGTTTCTTCTTTAAATTCTGCCACCTGTCATCAGTTGTTCTCTGTAATAGATGCTCATAAACATTTGGGTAATCAGCCATTGAACACAGACTCATCATGGATCCCAAAATACTTGAATAAGTAGTATAGGAGAAGCAGGGAATGCAGGTAAGGCAGAGTCCTCAGTGTGTTACACGTAACACAGAACGTCCCGGCTTTAAACCTGCAGGATCAGCATGGGCTGTGGAGGCCGTCAGAGCTTGTGAAGAAGCTATGTCTTTACGTGATGTGAACCTGGCGTGGCCACTGGCCTCTTCAGAGGCCTTAGCGTTTCACCCTTCTAGAGTGTGCATATGCCCCACTTCTTCTAAGCTGATGAATCAAATGGTTTTCATGTTGAAAGATCTCCCAACAAAGCATTAGCCGTCTGCAGAGCCAGTTCCTAGCATAGCGGCTCAGGGGCTCCTGGAGATACTCTTCTTGGTTCATGCAGTGGATCTTTCTGCCAGGCAGTGATTAGGGGGCATATTTTTTTACACTAATGAGATCAAGAATTGTGAAGAGCTCTTAGGTCAGAAGTGACCCGTGCAATGATGGAAACAGAGCAATGAAACATATATATGCTGAAGAAGAAATTATTAATTTGGTAACTATAATTTCCCACTCGGTTTAAAGGAGATTTTCCTCACTGGCTAAATCAGCATATGAACCAGTGCCCAGGTGGCGGGCACGACAGGCTGATCTGTGCTGTCTGCACGTGTTTGTCTGCATTCTTAAACATTCTTTTTCATTCCTTCCTCCCGCTCCTCATGCCCAGAACTTCATTTCAAATCCAGTTGCTTTTGTCAGTATCATAAGAATGACAAATCATATGCTATAGATTGTCAAATTTATTTATTTATAAGATACTTTGTAAAAGGTCTCTCATGTGGGGGGCGGTAAGGAAAGAGACGGCTAACAAGTTGTCAGAAGGATAGCTAATCAAATTAAATTGGGTATGGTAAGTCTGTTTTTTTGGAAAAGGTAGTCTTTTTTTTTTTTTTTTAACCCAAAACATGTGTTTTATTTTATTTTTTAAACATCTTTATTGGCTTATACTTGCTTTACAATGGTGGGTTAGTTTCTGCATAATAACAATGTGAATCAGCTATATGTGTACATATATCCCCATATCTCTTGACTCTCCCTCCCACCCCCCCATCCCACCCCTCTAGGTGGTCACAAAGCACCGAGCTGATCTCCCTGTGCTATGCGGCTGCTTCCCACTAGCTCTCTATTTTATATTTGGTAGTGTATATATGTCAATGCCACTCTCTCACTTCCTCCCACCTTACCCTTCCCTGTCCCCGTGTCCTCAAGTCCATTCCCTACGTCTGCGTCGTTATTCCTGTCCTGCCCCTAGGTTTTTCATAACCTTTTTTTTTTTGGATTCCATGTATATATGTGTTAGCATATGGTATTTGTTTTTCTCTTTCTGACTTACTTCACTCTGTATGACAGACTCTGGGTCCATCAACCTCACTGCAAATAACTCAATTTTGTTTCTTTTTATGGCTCAGTAATATTCCATTGTACATATGTGCTACATCTTCTTTATCCATTCATCTGTTCATGGACACTTAAGTTGCTTCCATGTCCTGGCTATTGTAAATAAGAGCTGCAATGAACATTGTGACACATGAATTTTTTTGAATTATGGTTTTCTCAGGGTATATGCCCAGTAGTGGGATGGCTGTGTCATATGGTAGTTCTATTTTTAGTTTTATAAGGAAACGCCATACTGTTCTCCATAGTGGCTATATCAATTTATATTCCCACCAACAGTGCAAGAGGGTTCCCTTTTCTCCACACCCTCTCCAGGATTTATTGTTTGTAGATTTTTTGATGATGGCCATTCTGACCAGTGTGAGGTGATACCTCATTGTAGTTTTGATTTGCATTTCTCTAATGATTTGTGATGTTGAGCATTCTTTCATGTGTTTGTTGGCAATCTGTATCTCTTCTTTGGAGAAATGTCTATTTAGAAATGTCTTCTGCCCATTTTTGGATTGGGTTGTTGGTTTTTTTGTTATTGAGCTGCATGAGCTGCTTGTATATTTTGGAGATTAATCCTTTGTCAGTTGCTTCACTGGCAAATATTTTCTCCCATTCTGAGGGTTGTCTTTTCGTCTTGTTTATGGTTCCCTTTCCTGTGTAAAAGCTTTTAAGTTTCATTAGGTCCCATTTGTTTATTTTGTTTTTATTTCCATTTCTCTAGGAGATGGGTCAAAAAGGATCTTGCTGTGATTTATGTGATACAGTGTTCTTCCTATGTTTTACTCTAAGAGTTTTATAGTGTCTGGCCTTACATTTAGGTTTACAATCCATTTTGAGTTTATTTTCGTGCATGGAATTAGGGAGTGTTCTAATTTCATTCTTTTACATGTAGCTGTCCAGGTTTCCCAGCACCACTTACTGAAGAGGGTGTCTTTTCTCCATTGTATATTCTTGCCTCCTTTATCAAAAATAAGGTGACCATATGTGCATGGGTTTATCTCTGGGCTTTCTGTCCTGTTCCATTGATCTCTATTTCTGTTTTTGTGCCAGTACCACACTCTCTTGATTACTGTTGCTTTGTAGTATAGTCTGAAGTCTGGAAGCCTGATTCCTCCAGCTCTGTTTATTTTCTTCAAGACTGCTTTGGCTATTCGGGGTCTTTTGTGTTTCCATACAAATTGTGAAATTTTTTTGTTCTAGTTCTGTGAAAAATGCCATTGGTAGTTTGATAGGGATTGCATTGAATCTGTAGATTGCTTTCAGTAGTATGTCATTTTCACAGTGTTGATTCTGCCAATCCAAGAACATGGTATATCTCTCCATCTGTTTGTATCATCTTTAATGTCTTTCATCAGTGTCTTATAGTTTTCTGCATACAGGTCTTTTGTCTCCTTAGGTAGGTTTATTCCAAGGTATTTTATTCTTTTTGTTGCCATGGTAAATGGGAGTGTTTCCTTAGTTTCTCTTTCAGATTTTTCATCATTAGTGCATAGGAATCCAAGAGATTTCTGTGCATTAATTTTGTATCCTGCTACTTTACCAAATTCAATGATTAGCTGTAGTCATTTTCTGTTAGCATATTTAGGATTCTTTTTGTGTAGTGTCATGTCATCTGCAAACAGTGACAGCTTTACTTCTTCTGTTCTGATTTGGATTCCTTTTATTTCTTTTTCTTCTCTGATTGCTGTGGCTAAAACTTCCAAAACTATATTGAATAATAATGGTGAGAGTGGGAAACCTTGTCTTGTTCCTGATCTTAGTGGAAGTGGTTTCCATTTTTCACCATTGAGAATGATGTTGGCTGTGGGTTTGTCATATATGGCCTTTATTATGTTGAGTTATGTTCCCTCTATGCCTACTTTCTTCAGGGTTTTTGTCATAAATGCCTGTTGAATTTTGTCGAAAGCTTTTTCTGCATCTGTTGAGATGATCATATGGTGTTTATCCTTCAGTTTCTTAATATGGTGTATCACATTGATTGATTTGCGTATATTGAAGAAGCCTTGCATTCCTGGGATAAACCCCACTTGATCATGTTGTATGATCCTTTTAATGTGCAGTTGGATTCAGTTTACTAGTATTTTGTTGAGGATTTTTGCAACTATGTTCATCAGGGATATTGGCCTGTAGTTTTCTTTCTTTGTGACATCTTTGTCTGGTTTTGGTATCAGGGTGATGGTGGCCTCATAGAATTAGTTTGGGAGTGTTCCTCCCTCTACATTTTGGAAGAGTTTGAGAAGGACAGGTGTTAGCTCTTCTCTAAATGTTTGATAGAATTCGCCTGTGAAGCCATCTGATCCTGGGGTTTTGTTTGTTGGAGGATTTTTAACCACATTCTGAATTTCAGTGCTTGTGATTGGTCTGTTCATATTTTCTATTTCTGCTTGGTTCAGTCTCGGAAGTTTGTGCTTTTCTAAGAATTTGTCCATTTCTTCCAGGTTGTCCATTTTATTGGCATATAGTTGCTTGTAGTAATCTCTTAGTTTCCTTTGTATTTCTGCAGTGTCAGTTGTTATTTCTCCTTTTTCATTTCTAATTCTATTGATTTGAGTCTTCTCCCTTTTATTCTTGATGAGTCTGGCTAATGGTTTTTCAGTTGTGTTTATCTTCTCAAAGAACCAGCTTTTAGTTTTATTTATCTTTGCTATCGTTTCCTTCATTTCTTTTAAAAATATTTCTGATTTGATCTTTATGATTTCTTTCCTTCTGCTAACTTTTGGGGTTTTTTTCTTCTTTCTCGAATTGCCTTAGGTGTAAGATTAGGTTGTTTATTTGAGATGTTTTTTGTTTCTTGAGGTAGGATTGTATTGCCATAAACTTCGCACTTACAACTGCTTTTGCTGCATCCCATAGGTTTTGGGTCATTGTATTTTCATTGTCATTTGTTTCTAGGTATTTTTTGATTTCCTCAATGATCTCTTGGTTATTAAGTAGTGTATTGTTTAGCCTCCATGTGTTTGTATTTTACAGAATTTTTCCTTTAATGATAACATTGTGGTCAAAAAAGGTTTTTGATACAATTTCAATTTTCTTAAATTTACTAAGGCTTGACTTCTGACCCACGATATGGTCTATCCAGGAGAATGTTCCATGAGCACTTGAGAAGAAAGTGTATTCTGTTGTTTTTGGATGGAATGCCCTATAAATATCAATTAAGTCCATCTGGTTTAATGTATCATTTAAAGCTTGTGTTTCCTTATTTATTTTCATTTTGGATGATCTGTCCATTGGTGAAAGTGGGGTGTTACAGTCCCCTCCTATGATTGTGTTACTGTTGATTTCCCCTTTTATGGCTGTTAGCCTTTGCCTTATGTATTGAGGTGCTCCTATGTTGGGTGCATAAATATTTACAATTGTTATATCTTCTTCTTGGATTGATTCCTTGATCATTATGTAGTGTCCTTCTTTGTCTCTTGTAATAGTCTTTATTTTAAAGTCTATTTTGTCTGATATGAGAATTGCTACTCCAACTTCCTTTTAATTTACATTTGCATGGAATATATTTTTCCTTCTCCTCACTTTCAGTCTGTTTGTGTTCTTAGGTCTGAAGTGGGTCTCTTGTAGACAGCGTATATACGTGTCTTGTTTTTGTATCCATTCAGCCAGTGTCTGTCTTTTGGTTGGAGCATTTAATCCATTTACATTTAAGGTAATTATCGATATGTATGTTCCTATTACCATTTTCTTAAGTGTTTTGGGGTTGTCTTTGTAGGTCTTTTCCTTCTCTTGTGCTTCCTGCATAGAGAAATTCCTTTAGCATGTGTTGTAAAGCTGGTTTGGTGGTGCTGAATTCTCTTAGCTTTTGCTTGTCTGTAAAGGTTTTAATTTCTCTGTTCAGTGTGAATTAGATCCTCGCTGGGTAGAGGAATCTTGGTTGTAGGTTTTTCCCTTTCATCACTTTAAGTATGTCATGACACTCCCTTCTGGCTTTCAGAGTTTCTGCTGAAAGATCAGCTGTTAACCCTATGGGGATTCCCTTGTATGTTATTTGTGTTTTTCCCTTGCTGGTTTTAATATTTTTTGTTTGTATTTAATTTTTGAAAGTTTGATTAATATGTGTCTTGGCATGTCTCTCCTTGGATTTATCCTGTATGGGACTCTCTGTGCTTCCTCGATTTGATTAACTATTTCCTTTCTCATATTCGGGAAGTTTTCAACTATAATCTCCTCAAATATCTTCTCAGTTCCTTTCTTTTTCTCTGTTTCTTCAAGGACCCCTATAATTCAAATGTTGGTGCCTTTAATATTGTCCCGGAGGTCTTTGAGAGTGTGTTCAATTTTTTTCATTCTTTTTTCTTCATTCTGCTCTGCAGTACTTATTTCCACTATTTTATCTTCGAGGTCATTTGTCCGTTCTTCTCCCTCAGTTATTCTGGTATTGATTCCTTCTAGAGAATTTTTAATTTCATTTATTTTGTTGTTCATCATTATTTGTTTGCTCTTTAGTTCTTCTAGGTCCTTGTTATACATTTCTTGTATTTTCTCCATTCTATTTCCAAGATTTTGGATCATCTTTACTATCATTACTCTGAATTCTTTTTCAGGTAGACTGCCTATTTCTTCTTCATGTGTTTGGTCTGGTACGTTTTTACCTTGCTCCTTCATCTGCTGTGTGTTTCTCTGTGTTCTCATTTTGCTTAACTTACTGTGTTTGGGGTCTCCTTTTCGCAGCCTGCAGGTTCATATTTCCAGTTGTTTTTGGTGTCTGCTCCCAGTGGCTAAAGTTGGTTCAGTGGGTTGTGTAGGCTTCCTGGTGGGGTCTAGTGCCTGTGTTCTGGTGGATGAGGCTGGATCTTGTCTTCTGGTGGGCAGGACAACGTCCAGTGGTGTGTTTTGGGGTGTCTGTGACGTTATTTTGATTTTAGGCAGCCTCTCTGCTAATGGGTGTGTGTGTGTTCCTGTCTTGTTATTTGTTTGGCATAGGGTGTCCAGCACCGTAGCTTGTTGGTCATTGAGTGGATCTGGGTCTTAGTGTTGAGATGGAGATCTCTAAGAGATCTTTCCCTGTTTCATATTACGTGGAGCTGGGAAGTCTCTGGGACCAATGTCCTGAACTCGGCTCTCCCACCTCAGAAGCACAGGCCTGACACCTGGTCTGAGCACCAAAACCCTGGCAGCCACATGGCTCAGAAGAAAAGGGAGAAAAAAACAAAAAATAAAATAAAGTTATTAACATAAAAAATAATTATTAAAAGTAAAAAAATTAAAAAGCAATAAAAAAAGAAAGAAGGAAGAGAGCAAGCAAACCAAAAACCAAATGCACCAATGATAAGAAGCGCTAAGAACTATACTAAAAAAAAGAAACAAAAAAAAATCTGGCAGGCAGAACCCTAGGCCAAATGGTAAAAGCAAAGCTCTACAGACAAAATCACACACAGAAGCATACACATACACACTCACAAAAAGAGAAAAAGGAAGAAAAATTATATATCATTGCTCCCAAAATCCACTGCCTCAATTTTGGGATGATTCATTGTCTATTTAAGGTATTCCACAGATGCAGGGTACAAACATCAAGTTGATTGTGGAGATTTAATCTGCTGCTCCTGAGGCTGCTGGGAGTGCTCTCCCTTTCTCTTCTTTGTTTGGACAGCTCCTGGGGTTCAGCTTTGAATTCAGTCCTGCCTCTGTGTGTAGGTCTTTGAGGGCATCTGTTCTGCGTTCAGGACAGGGTTAAAGGAGCAGCTAATTAGTGGGCTCTTGCCCACTTGGGCTGGGGGGAGGGAGGGGTACGGAATGCAGGGTGAGACTGTGGCGGCAGAGGCCATTGTGACGTTGCACCAGCCTGAGGCGCGCCGTGTGATCTCCCGGGGAAGTTGTCCCTGGGTCATGCGACCCTGGCAGTGGCGGGCTGCACAGGCTCCCGGGAGGGGAGGTGTGGACAGTGACCTGTGCTTGCACACAGGCTTCTTGGTGGCTGCAGCAGCAGCCTTAGCATCTCATGCCCATCTCTGGGGTCCGCGCTGATATCCACGGCTTGCGCCGGTCTCTGGAGCTCATTTAGGTGGTGCTCTGAATCCCCTCTCCTCACGGACCCGGAAACCTTGCCTCTTAGGCAGGTCCAGACTTTTTCCCAGACTCCCTCCCGTCTAGCTGTGGTGCATTAGACCCCTTCAGGCTGTGTTCACGTAGCCAACCCCACTCCTCTTCCTGGGATCTGACCTCCGAAGCCCGAGCCTCAGCTCCCAGACCCCGCCCGCCCCGGCAGGTGAGCAGACAAGCCTCTTGGGCTGGTGAGCGCAGTTTGGTACTGATCCTCTGTGCGGGCATGTCTTCCCTTTGTCCTCCGCATCCCTCTTGCTGCGCTCTCCCCCGCGGCCCTGAAGCTCCCCCCACCCCCTGCCACCTGCAGTTTCTGCCCACGAAGCAGCTTCCTAGTGTGTGGAAACCTTTCCTCCTTCACAGCTCCCTCCCACTGGTGCAGGTCCTGTCCCTATTCTTTTGTCTCTGTTTTTTCTTTTGCCATACCCAGGTATTTGGGGAATTTATTTTGCCTTTTGGGAAGTCTGAGGTCTTCTGTCAGCGTTCATTGGGTGTTCTGTAGGAGGTGTTCCACATGTAGATGTATTTCTGATGTGTTTGTGGGGAGGTAGGTGATCTCCACGTCTTACTCTTCTGCCATGTTGTAGATCTCCTGGTAGTCTTTTTAATAACTGCTTTTGTCACCCAGTTAAGTCATGCAGTTACCAAGTAGTTAGAAATTTCTGCAAGGATATTATGGTTAACAAAAGAAAAGCTCATTCTTACATAAATAATATCCAGTACTTCATTGGGACACTACTGTTCAAAAGGCCCTGGCAAACAACTTCCAAACAAAACACAACCCTAGGTTGTTTCCAGCCCACTGGGAATGAAGCCATGTATGGAAGAGGAGGCCTCTAAATGAGGACATAAATTCAGGGTGAGTCGAGGCCATTGGCAATGATTAGAATCGCCAGCCAAACTCCAAAGAGGGAGCCCAAGTGGTTTTCTTCTGGGGCACTCTACCTGAATTATTGTTCAGTTAGTCAACACAAGAGATCTTCAAAAGAGGACAATTAATTAACATGTTAAGGAGGTTACTGCACTCTTTGGACTCTATGTCATAACTGTGGTTAGTAAATTCCAGCAGTCTTAACAAAAATAGTCTCCATCATTTGCAGGTATGAAGATAACTTAATTCTCTACCGGACTTTTTATTTTTGCTGGATGACAATATGCAATTGACAAGTTATAAATGATACTGTTTTATGTTATAAAAATACTAGCTTTTTTCTTTTATTATGTTTGCAGGCATTGACTGCTTGAGTCAAGGTTACGCTTGTTAAGTATTAAAGGCAATTTTAATACAGCAGCATGTACTTATTTTATTCTAAAAGAATAAAATGCATGAAGAGAAAGTTTTTTTTTGTTTGTAACTTGTAAAATTGAGTTATTTTGCTGATTTGAAATACCAATAACTCACTTGAAGACCATGCTACCTCCTGAAAATGCCATATACCTGCCTCTTAAATGTGTCCAAGCACCTGATAGATCTGTCCAGAGCTGAAGTGGGAAGTGACTGACTGCTCTTGGACAAAAGGTGCTTTCCCAGGGCTACAGCTGACTGTGCTGGGAAACAGCCGTGGAGCAAGGCAGTACAGGCAGAGGGTAAAGACTTTATTTAAAGGCAAAATGCCCAAATGGCTCTCTGACGTAGCTAATTTCTACTATCACTTATTAGCTTATATATGATCCCCTAACTTTTTTTCTTAAGGGTCTGATTTGGATTGACTTGTTGAGAATGGTGTCCATTATCTATTAAGTCATGAGAGAGAGATTTCTGTGGTTACATGTAAACTTGTGATAGGTCTGCAGATGAAGAGGTGAAGAGGGTAGTGAAGAAGTCAGCCGCAATCTGGTCCTGTTTACGTGAAGGTCACACCAGCTTCATTGTACACCTTGAAGACTTTCTCGGTGGCGCTGACATAAGCAGCTGTTCTCAGGTCCAATCCCAGGTTACACCTCATGGCTGTGCGCATGATTTGCCTGGCGAGCGCTCCATGGTGTAAGATAAGCCAGAGTGCACGATGTCTTTCTCAGAGGCACGCAATATCCTGTCTTGGAACTGTGCTGTGGGTACGATGGGAACAGTTCCACCGTGCTTTCCAAATTTCCTTTCCAAACTCTCTTGAACAGAAATGAGCAAGTGGTAGTTAGAATCCCTTTCATATTTGAAGGTCTAATGGCCATAGCTGACATGATTTAGATTCTTCAGCCGCTCAAAGTAAGATACTGTCACCCCTGCAGCGTTCAAGCAGAGATCTGGAATAAGCATGATGTTGCTCTCTAGGAAAATCTCAGCAGCTTCTGGAGTTGTCGGTCCGTTGGCACCTTCAGCAATGATCTTGGCTTCTTAACTTTGACTCTGGGTGCACCGGACACGGTCAGCTGCTTCTCGCTGGCAGCAGGGATCAGCATGCCACAGTCCGCCTCCAGGATGCTCCCTTCACAGATCTTTGCTTCGCTCTCCCGGGTCTTGAGGTCCTCCACCAGCTTGTCCTCCAAGCTGCTGGCGCCGCGGTCGAAGAAGGCCCTCCACCATCTTGAGGAAGTTGGGGTCGTCCTGGCCGTCGGCCGCCGCCTCACTGTAGTGTCGCCGGCCAGGCGACGCGAGCCCCGGCTGCGGGGCGGCTGCGGCGGGCTGCCCGCGGGCCCGGCCCAGCAGCGCGGCCGAGTCGGCCGCCGCCGAACCTGGGGCTGTGGGCCTGACACGGGACAGCAGTAGCGCTTCACCCAGGTACATGGCGGCGGGACGGAGGCCGTGGAGGAGAGGCTCTCTCACAGGCCCGGGGACGGATAGGGGGTTTTGTAAGTCTTAATGTAGGAGCCCCATCAAGTGATGCTGAGCACGGCATCACTTCCGAGCAGAGGTGGTGGCCGGTGTGTCATAAGACTCATCTACCTGTGGGGAACTTAGGCGGACAACACAACCGACATTTTCATTTCCTTCTGAAAATCAACTATGGACCCTTTGAGGAACAAATTAGGACATTTGGGGCATGAAAGTAATTTAGTGGGTAGAGACACAAAAATATCATCATCACTGCTGTTGCTTACAGCAAATTAGCAGGTGGCCCAGAGAATGAGAGAGCTGATGAACATTGTGCATTCGCGAGCCCAGTTCCCCAAGGTGCAACAAGAAAACATGTTCATCATGGAAGCAGGCACAGCTTCTGGATGTTTCAGCACTTATTTTAAAAAGTGTGGAAATAACTTTTGCTTTAATGTGAATCAGATCTGAAGCTGGGTAATAATTTTCTTCCTCATTTGAGTTGCCTTTAACTCTCAATTCAAAACTATATTACATTGATTAGAAACATACGGAAATCAAACTAAACAATTATTCACACACATTTTTTGATAGATAGAAAGCCGCTTTATACTTGCCTTTATGAATGACAATTTAAAGGTGATTGGATCACCCTATTGGATCAGCCAATTTACATAAAGGCAATTTGTGGAGAGATTTATATTGCCAAATTGGATGAGGTACATTTTTGAGTTTGCATAAAGTGTTCTGCAAATTGTTCCATTTTCTTACTGTACGCCCCAGGTTTCTCAACACAGAAACTCTATTGGATTTACATTTTCTGTGTGGGAAACGATTGATGGAACTGAATGAAGGATTCAGTGTAAAAGATGAGCATCACTGAGCAGAAACAGGCTTCAAAGTGACTTGCCTTATCAGAAGCCCAAAATGATTCATCTATAATAATTAAAACAGTGTGATGCTGGCATAAATAGATCAGTTTAACAATCTACATTATCTTTCAAGAGACTCTGATGTGATGCATATAATAAAATGAAAAGGAATAGATTATTTTTTAAAAAATCATTGGGCTAATTATCTATATAAATAAGCACACACAAACACACATGCACACACACACTCCTTAGAATTCTTATCTAAAATCACAAGAAAAAATATTCTGAGCTCTTTTAAACATCTATACTTAACACTTTTACTTAAACCGTAGATATCACAAAAAACTACAAATATATGAGGCTAATAAATAGATAAGAAAGGTATTTATAATTTTTAAAAAATTCCCAGAAGAAATAATACAATAAGCCCTAATATACTTAGCCCTACAAAACATATCTTCTTTACATCAAAGGCACTGCAAATAATTAAAGATCAAATGATAAACTAAGGAAAACCTTTACAACATTTATTATAGAATAATAGTTAATATAGAGATATTTAAAGTATGCATATATCATACAAATCTTGAGAAAAAAACAGTAAAAAAAATAAAATAAAGTAGGAAAATGACATGGATGGATATTTTAAGGGAAATTGAAATACTGATAATTACTAAAAGATAAATTATCCAGTAATAAAAAATATATCAATTAAATACCAGGCTGCAATGAACACTCAGAATCTTTCTGCAGATTGAGTGCATTGTGAGACAGAGGGGAGGAGTGTACTTATTACCCTGGCTCCATCCTTGCCAACTCACCTGGTTTGATTGTTCCCTTCTATCGATGGCCAGAGCTCCTGCCAACTGTCACTTTCTATTTAGCAATTTCCTCAAGTTTCAGACAACCACCCAGTCCTTTGCCCCTACAGAAGAGGTGGCATAGGTTTTTCATGTGGCTGGCCTCAGAGTACCATAGCTTTCTTATGTGGCTGGCCTCAGAGTACCATGCCCTGTTGGTTGTCCTTAACATTTTCCCACATCTTTGTAAAGAGCATCTCAATTACCCTACTGAGTTTAGCATTGGTTTACTGTTAAGATATATCAAAATAAATGGGAAAACACCTCTTTTTTGTTACAGAATCTTGACATTATCTAAGAAAATTATATTTTAGGGCTTCCCTGGTGGCGCAGTGGTTGAGAGTCTGCCTGCCGATGCAGGGGACATGGGTTTGTGCCCTGGTCTGGGAAGATCCCACACGCCGCGGAGCGGCTGGGCCTGTGAGCCATGGCCACTGAGCCTGCATGTCCGGAGCCTGCGCTCCACAACGGGAGAGGCCACAACAGTGAGATGCCCGTGTACCGCAAAAAAAAAAAAAAAAAAAAATTATATTTTATCCCATATTCCAGTTTGAGTTTCTTCCCAGGCTTTATGCACTTATCTGTAAAATTTTAAATGGATATTAATTTAAACATTAAATGAACAAAGATTTATTTCTCATTACATCAATTTAAAAAATACAAACAAGAGAAAAGATGCTTTTACTATTAATTACTTAGTTTGTATTAATTTACAATTATTAAAATTTTAATTTAATAGCATTGCTAATTCAGAAAAATTATTTCATCTTTAGAGTGAATTGAAATGAAGTAAAACTAAGCATTATTAATATGTATTTGAAAAATAACTTTTTAATGTAAAGTTGTTAATTTGTTGTCATTAACACCACCAAAACAAAGATGAACATCCACTAAGTAACTCTATGTTGCAACAATGACAGAGCACTATTAAACTAGAAATTTTGTAAAAACACTTCAATACAGTGAAGATAGCAAGAAAAATAGGAAGTCAACGTATACCAGTTGATGGAAATTCTCCCTGAAACAATAATCATAAATTAGAAGTAAACTGTATAATAATAGTTAACATGGAATTAAATATATTCATAAAAGCATTTAACAATATGAAGAACCACCTTTATTCATAAATTCAGAAATTACTAATAGAAATGAACAACAAACAAAACTCAAAAGAATAAAAATGAGATTTTAAAAAAGGATTAAAAAGGGTAAAATGGAAAGTAGAAGAAAAGGAAGACAGGAAAGGAAGGAATAACATTCATGTTATTTCAATTACTGAGGAATAAAACAGTGGAACAGAAATAGTGTTTAAAACTCTAAGAAAACTTTCCACAGTTTGACTAACACACATACACATGTACACTAATGTCATATATATCTGTGTAGACACATTATGTATTATGTGTATATACACACACATGTGTTATATGTGTATATTCACAATGTGCATTATGTGTGTATATACACATGCACATACACATGCATATCTTCTAAAGTCAGTATCATCTTATTTAATAAGGAACAATAATGATATTTCCAAAAAGAACAAGGCAATTGTGCCTACAATCTCTGCACTAATCAGCACTTTAATGCAAATATTAGTCAAATTAATTGATCATGAGAAATGACTTAGAGGCATAAAAATAGATAAAACAGATAAAGAAGCAGTAAAACTATCTTTTTTTTTTTTTTGCTACTGACCTGTACGTATATCTGGAAAACTCTAAGGAATCTAAAGAATCAATTAATGGGGCTTCCCTGGTGGCACAGTGGTTAAGAATCTGCCTGCCAGTGCAGGGGACATGTGTTCGAGCCCTGGTCCAGGAAGATCCCACATGCTGCCAAGCAACTAAGCCCGTGCGCCACAACTACCGAGCATGCGCTTGAGAGCCTGCGAGCCACAACTACTGAGCCCACCTGCTACAACTACTGAAGTCCACACCCCTAGAGCCCATGCTCTGCCACAAGAGAAGCCACTGCAATGAAAAGGCCATGCACCACAATGAAGAGCCCTGCTCACTGCAACTAGAGAAAGCCCATGTGCAGCAATGAAGACCCAATGCAGCCAAACATAAATAAAATAAATTTATAAAAACAAAAGAATCAATTATGAAAAAAATTCAGTAAGGTATGAGGGTATGTAAGTAATATAAAAACATTAATAGAACCAGATAGAGGACTGGTTGAGGAAAAGGTTGAAATATTTCTCAAGGACAAATAGTAGACTCAAACAAACAGGAAAACATCACCTATTCTTAGGGTAATTCAGTGTTATAAAGATGTTAGTACCATCCAAGTTACTTTCCAAATTTCATCTCACTACTCACCAAAACGAAAAATAACAGCAATGTTTTTACACGGACTTAGATTAATGGGCACTAAACTTTATACAGAAAAGGGAAATTGTAAGACTAGCAATGAAAATAATTTTAAAAATATGAGGGAGGGGCTTCCCTGGTGGCGCAGTGGTTGAGAATCCGCCTGCCAATGCAGGGGACATGGGTTCGAGCCCTGGTCTGGGAAGATCCCACATGCCACGGAGCAACTGGGCCCGTGAGCCACAATTACTGAGCCTGCGCGTCTGGAGCCCGTGCTCTGCAACAAGAGAGGCCGCGATAGTGAGAGGCCCCGCGCACAGCGATGAAGAGTGGCCCCCGCTTGCCACAACTAGAGAAAAAGCCCTTGCACAGAAACGAAGACCCAACACAGCCATAAATAAATAAATAAATAAAATTAAAAAAAATATATGAGGGAGGTAATCTGTATCAGATATTACTATATATTAGCTAAAATTCAAATAGTTTGCTATGGTTCATGGAGAGAAAAATAGAATTCTGCCATAGAATAAAAAGTCAAGAAATAGGGGGGACCTTTAAGATGGTGGAGCAGTAAGATGTGGAGATCACCTTCCTGCCCACAAATACAACAAAAATACATCTACATGTGGAACAACTCCTACAGAACACCTACTGAATGCTGGCAGAAGACCTCAGACTTCCCAAAGGCAAGAATATCCCTTTGAACCTGGCCGTGTGGCTGACAGGGTCTTGGTGCTCCGGCCGGGTGTCAGGCCTGAGCCTCTGAGGTGGGAGAGCCGAGTTCAGAATATTAGTCCACCAGAGACCTTCCAGCCCCATGTAATATTAAACAGAGAAAGCTCTACCAGAGATCTCCATCTCAACGCGAAGACCCAGCTCCACTCAATGACCAGCAAGCTACAGTGCTGGAACCCTATACCAAACAACTAGCAAGATACGAACACATACCCACCTGTTAGCAGAGAGGCTGCCTAAAATCATAATAAGTTCACACACACCCCAAAACACGGTGCCAGATGCGGTCCTGTGCACCAGAAAGAAAAGATCCAGCCTCTTCCACCAGAACACAGGCACCAGTCCCCTCCACCAGGAAGCCTACACTACCCACTGAACCAACCTTACCCATAGGGGGCAGACACCAAAAACAACAGAAATTACGAACCTGCAGCCTGCAAAAAGGAGACCACAAACACAGTAAGCTAAGCACAATGAGAAGACAGAAAAATAAACAGCAGATAAACGAGCAAGGTAAAAAACCACCAGACCAAACAAATGAAGAGGAAATAAGCATTCTACCTGAAAAACAATTCAGAGTATTGACAGTAAAGATGATCCAAAATCTTGGAAATAGAATGGAGAAAATACAAGGAGCGTTTAGCAAGGACCTAGAAGAACTAAAGAACAAACAAACAATGATAAACAACACAATAAATGAAAGTAAAAATTCTCTAGAAGGAATCAACAGCAGAATAACTGAGGGAGAAGAACAGACAAATGACCTTGAAGATAAAATAGTGGAAATAACTCCTGCAGAACAAAATAAAGAAAAAAGAGTGAAAAGAATTGAGGACAGTCTCAGAGACCTCTGGGACAACATTAAACACACCAACATTCGAATTATAGGGGTCCCAGAAGAAGAAGAGAAGCAGAAAGGGACTGAGAAAATATTTGAGGAGATTATACTTGAAAAATTCCGTAATATGGGAAAGGAAATAGTCAAGTCCAGGAAGCACAGAGAGTCCCATACAGGATAAATCCAAGGAGAAACACACCAAGACACTTATTAATCAAACTATAAAAAATTAAATACAAACAAAAAATATTAAAACCAGTAAGGGAAAAACAACAAATAACACACAAGGGAATCCCCATAAGGTTAACAGCTGATCTTTCAGTAGAAACTCTGCAAGCCAGAAGGGAGTGGCATGACATATTTAAAGTGATGAAAGGGAATAACCTACAACCAAGATCACTCTACCCAGCAAGGATCTCATTCAGATTCAATGGAGAAATTAAAACCTTTACAGACTAGCAAAAGCTAAGAGAATTCAGCACCACCAAACCAGCTTTACAACAAATGCTAAAGGAACTTCTCTAGGCAAGAAACACAAAAGAAGGAAAAGACCTACAAAGACAAACCCAAAACAATTAAGAAAATGGTAATAGGTGCATACATATTGATAATTACCTTAAATGGAAACGGATTAAATGCTCCAACCAAAAGACATAGACTGGCTGAATGGATACAAAAACAAGACCTGTACATATGCTGTCTACAAGAGACCCACTTCAGACCTAGGGACACATACAGACTGAAAATGAGGGGATGGAAAAAGATATTCCATGCAAATGGAAATGAACAGAAAGCTGGATTAGCAATTCTCATATCAGACAAAATAGACTTTAAAATAAAGAATATGACAAGAGACAAAGAAGGACACTACATAATGATCAAGGCACCAATCCAAGAAGAAGATATAACAATTGTAAATATTTATGCATCCCACATAGGAGCACCTCAATACATAAGGCAAATGCTAACAGCCATAAAAGGGGAAATCAACAGTAACACAATCATAGTAGGGGACTTTAACACCCCACTTTCACCAATGGACAGATAACCCAAAATGAATATAAATAAGGACACAAGCTTTAAATGATTCATTAAACAAGATGGACTTAATTGATATTTATAGGACATTCCATCCAAAATCAACAGAATACAGTTTCTTCTCAAGTGCTTGTGGAACATTCTCCAGAATAGATCATATCTTGCATCACAAATCAAGCCATGGTAAATTTAAAAAATTGAAATCATATCAGTTACCTTTTCTGACCACAATGCTATGAGACTTCATATGAATTACAGGAAAAAATCTGTAAAGAATTAAAACACATGGAGGCTAAACAATACACTACACAATAACCAAGAGATCACTGAAGAAATCAAAGAGGAAGTCAAAAAATACCTAGAAACAAATGAAAATAAAAACACAACAACGCAAAACCTGTGGGATGCAGCAAAAGCACTTCTAAGAAGGACGTTTACAGAAATAAAATCCTACCTCAAAAAACAAGAAACATCACAAGTAAACAACCTAATCTTACACCTAAAGCAATTAGAGAAAGAAGAACAAAAAAATCCCAAAAGTTAGAAGGAAAGAAATCATAAAGATCAGATCAGAAATAAATTAGAAGAAATGAAGGGAACAATAGCAAAGATCAATAGAACTAAAAACTGGTTCTTTGAGAAGATAAACACAACTGATAAACCATTAGCCAGAATCATCAAGAAAAAAGGGAGAAGGCTGAAATCAATAAAACTAGAAATGAAAAAGGAGCTATAACAACTGACACTGCAGAAATACAAAGGATCCTGAGATATTGCTACAAGCTACTAGATGCCAATAAAATGGACAACCTGGAAGAAATGGACAAATCCTTAGAAAAGCACAACCTTTTGAGACTGAACCAGGCAGAAATAGAAAATATAAACAGACCAATCACAAGCACTGAAATTGAGACTGTGATTAAAAATCTTCCAACAAACAAAAGCCCAGGACCAGATGGCTTCACAGGCGAATCAAACATTTAGAGAAGAGCTAACACCTATCCTTCTTAAACTCTTCCAAAATATAGCAGAGGAAGGAGCACTCCCAAACTCATTCTACGAGGGCATCAACACCCTGATACCCAAACCAGACAAAGATGTCACAAAAAAAGAAAACTACAGGCCACTATCAGTGATGAACATAGATGCTAGAATCCTCAACAAAATACTAGTAAACAGAATCCAACAGCACATTAAAAGGATCATACACCATGATCAAGTGGGGTTTACCCCAGCAATGCAAGGATTCTTCAATATACACATATCAGTCAATGTGATACACCATATTAACAAACTGACGCATAAAAACCACAGATCATCTCAATGGACGCAGAAAGAGCTTTTGACAAAATTCAACACCCATTTATGATAAAAACCCTCCAGGAAGTACCCATTGAGGGAGGTTATCTCAACATATAAAGTGCATATATGACAAACCCAAGACAACATTGTTCTCAATGGTGAAAAACTGAAAACATTTCCTCTAAGATGAGGAAAAAGACAAGGTTGCCCACTCTCACCACTGTTATGCAACATAGTTTTGGAAGTTTTAGCCACAGTAATCAGAGAGGAAAAAGAAATAAAAGGAATCCAAATCGGAAAAGAAGAAGTACAACATCACTGTTTGCAGATGACATGATACTATACATAGAGAATCCTAAAGATGCTGACAACTAATAGAGCTAATCAATGAATTTGGTACAGTAGCAGGATACAAAATTAATGCACAGAAATTTCTTGCATTCCTATACACTGTTGATAGAAAATCTGAAAGAGAAATTAAAGAAACACTCCCATTTACCACTGCAACAAAAAGAATAAAATACCTTGGAATAAACCTACCTAAGGATATAAAAGCCCTGTATGCAGAAAACTATAAGGCACTGATGAAAGAAATTAAAGATGATACAAACAGATGCAGAGATATACCATGTTCTTGGACTGGAAGAATCAACACTGTGAAAATGACTATACTAGCCAAAGCAATCTACAGATTCAATGCAATTTCTATCAAACTACCAATGGCATTTTTTACAGAACTAGAACAAAAAATTTCACAATTTGTGTGGAAATACAGAAGACCCTGAATAGCCAAAGCAATCTTGAGTAAGAAAAACAGAGCTGGAGGAATCAGGCTTCCAGACTTCTGACTATGACAAAGCTACAGTAATCAAGAGAGTGTGGTACTGGCACAAAAACAGAAATATAGATCAATGGAAAAGGATAGAAAGCCCAAAGATAAACCCACGCACATATGGTCACCTTATTTTTGATAAAGGGAGCAAGAATTTAAATGGAGAAAAGACAGCCTCTTCAATAAGTTGTGCTGGGAACCTGGACAGCTACATGTAAAATAATGAAATTGAACACTCCCTAACACCATACAGAAAAATAAACTGAAAATGGATTAAAGACCTAAATGTAAGGCCAGACACTATCAAACTCTTAGAGGAAAGCATAGGCAGAACACTCTATGATATACATCACACCAAGATCCTTTTTGACCCACCTCCTAGAGAAATGGAAATAAAAACAAAAATTAAAAATTGGACCTAGTGAAAGTTAAAAGCTTTTGCACAGCAAAGGAAACCATAAACAAGACCAAAAGACAACCCTCAGAATGGGAGAAAATAGTTGCCAACGAAGCAACTGCCAAAGGATTAATCTCTAAAATATACAAGCAGCTCAATATCACAAAAACAAACAATCCAAAAATGGGCAGAAGACCTAAATAGACGTTTCTCCAAAGAAGATATACAGATTGCCATCAAACCCATGAAAGGATGCTCAACATCACAAATCATTAGAGAAATGCAAGTCAAAACTACAATCAGGTATCACCTCACACTGGTCAGAATGGCCATCATCAAAAATCTAGAAACAATAAATGCTGGAGAGAGTGTGGAGAAAAGGGAAGCTTCTTGCACTGTTGGTGGGAATGTAATTTGTTACAGCCACTATGGAGAACAGTATGGAGGTTCCTTAAAAAGTGTCCATTGACAGATGAATGGATAAAGAAGATGTGGCACATATATACAATGGAATATTACTCAGCCATAAAAAGAAACGAAATTGAGTTATTTGTAGTTAGGGGGATGGACTTAGAGACTATCATACAGAGTGAAGTAAGTCAGAAAGAAAAAAGCAAATACAGTATGCTAACACATATAAATGGAATCTAAAATAAAAGATGGTTCTGAAGAAACTAGGGGCAGGACAGGAATAAAGATGCAGATGTAGAGAATGGACTTGAGGACATGGATAGGTGGAAGGGCAAGCTGGGACGAAATGAGAGTGTGGCATGGACATATATACACTACCAAAAGTAAAACAGATAGCTAGTGGGAAGTGGCCACATAGCACAGGGAGATCAGCTCAGTGCTTTGTGACCACCTAGAGGGGTGGGATAGGGAGGGTGAGAGGGAGACGAGACGCAAGATAGGGGATCTACGGGCATATATGTGTTTCTATAGCTGATTCACTTTGTTATACAACAGAAACTAACACACCATTGTAAAGCAATTATACTGCAATGAAGATATTAAGAAAAAATTAAAAAATAAAAAAAGTTAAAAAGTCATGAAATAGACCCAAATACATATGGTAATTTAGTATATGAAAAAAGTGACAGATGGACTTTATGATATACAGTGCTTTAAAACAAGAAGAAATTTACAAACAGATATAATTAATTCCATATTAAAGAGGAATGCATTATTCTACAAAAGTATGAACCCACAGTCTCTGCCCGCGAAGGGGCTTCTAGTGTGTGGAAACCTTTCCTCCTTCACAGCTCCCTCCCACTGGTGCAGGTCCCGTCCCTATTCTTTTGTCTCTGTTTTTCTTTTTTCTTTTGCCCTACCCAGGTACGTGGGGAGTTTCTTGCCTTTTGGGAGGTCTGAGGTTTTCTGCCAGCGTTCAGTAGGTGTTCTGTAGGAGTTGTTCCACATGTAGATGTATTTCTGATGTATTTGTGGGGACGAAAGTGATTTCCACGTCTTACTCCTCTGCCGTCTTGAAGGTCTCCCCTCTTTCATTTTCTGTAATGCTCCCAAAGAGTTTTGAAATTAGAGAATGTCAGTATGGTAAAAAAACAAAACAAACAAACAAACAAAAAAAAAACGAAGCAGATTTTAGCTATACACCGTCAACATGAAAACTTCCTGGAATTTTAAAATGTTAAATACAATTAAAGAGGTTTTTGTTTATTAGATTTCTGCTAAAAGATTAGGTAAAGCAAACTAAAAAAAGAGAGTTCATTTTAAAATATTGATAATTCCAAAGAAGGTTTAACCTCTTAATGATAATTTTGGGTAAATTGTAAAATTAATTTTTGAACAGTTAATAAAGTATTAGGGAATCTCTGATATAGCTTTATGAGGAGAGAACACAAATGAATAAAGTTTCGTATCCAGGAACTGCAGATAGATGGGTTGATAGATATAATTCAAAAATATAATGGTTATGTGGTAATAAAACATATTTATATTTCAAAATTTCCCACTAAAATAATGAGGAGACTCATCAGGACCTTAATTTTTAAAATATTTTTTAGACAGTTTCTTTACAAAAGTAAATAATAGTTTAATTCAACTATTATTGAAAAAATTAGGAACAGAAAGAGAAGTTAAAATTTATAGAAGACTTACATGATACATTTGCAATGATGCATCTGTAAAATAATTTCCACTTCTACTTTGGAAAACAAGACTTTTAACTGGGTCTGTTTATCTGATGGCACGCTCACATGAAACAATACTGTGCTTAAATATTCTATCTTACTATTCCCATAAAACAGCAGATATTCTAAAAATCTCAAATTCTTTGGAAACTAGTAACTTACAAAATAATGTCTACAAGTATCATAATAAATTGTTCACGTGAACTGAAATGTAAATTGCATATTCTTTCATTCATCCGTTCATTTGTTAAAAAACACACACTGAGTTCCTGTGTATTCATCAGTGTGATGTACAACATTTAGATGTTGTATCATACTTCCCTTATTCAGTACTAATGTTAGGCCATTAAACACCAGTTTTACCATTTTAAGACACTCTCTAGCCAGACCAGTGAAAACCTGCTTTGGAAATGTATTTCATTAGCACAAGCCCAACTGCATTAAGTCTCACTTACTAGGTTGCCTTCCCATTCTTCCTACTGGATTCTTACTGTTTTCTTTTTTTCCTCTTCTCCCCGCCCCACTCCACAATCCTGGTCATTTTCAACTTTCTAAAAGTATTTTATTTTAATTAAAAGAATAAAATATTTTGATATTTTAAAATGAATGATGTAGTTAAATAAAAACAACAACAACAAAAAAATAATATATTCTACAGAAAGCAGGTGCTTCCAGGCTGTGGTTGGTTCTATGAAACCATTTAGCTCAGATCAACAGGCAATTTTCATGGCTCAGAATTTCTTTCTAGTATTTTACCTAGACACCCTTTCCATGTACAAAGATCTTGAATTCTGTCCATTAAATTCATATCCCAAGGTAAAATGTGAACTTGTCAAACACAGAACAAATGCACCATACTCCTTGTGACCAGCAGGTGGGCTGAGGGGGGGCCTTGTTACTCATACAGACCCTGAGGTTATGCTGCCCACCTCTGCAGCAGGGCAGAAGATCAAGACAGCCAGCCACCAATCTCCAACATCATGTCTTACTTTTTATAAAATCTCCATTTTCTTCAGCCTTGAGAAAGTCAAATGCAGCACTTAACCCCATTTCCAGACACTAAGTACCCACAGTGTGCATGTATATGTTCTCTCCCTGCTGGTTCAGGTAAGGAACAGCCACTTAAGAAATGCTTATTGCCTCTTTATGTAGGCAAAATGCAGGGCAGTGTTAAGGGCACTTCTGCTGAATTTGCTCTTTGCTGCCTGCTGCTGGGCAGTTCATCCTTTCATTTCAAGGAATCAAATTTCTCTTCATATTTGCCTTGCCCACTTGAGTAAAGGGTGAGTAACCAGTCGTTGTCGTCATCATTATCATCATTTCTCTGTACATTTCCATTCTTGTATCTTGAGTGATAAAGCTGCACTTTGCTATAAGAATGAGTTTTCCATTTTCACTGCTCTGTAAACCAGACAAGGGTTCCCAGGTAGAACCAGGATGATGGAGATCACATTTTTCTGAGAAAAGAAATGTGCACCCAATATGTCAGGAAACTGTTGCTGGAGTACAGCTAGTTTTGAAGTCATAGGCGCCCTTATATTTGGCCTGTTTAGATAACACACTGACATTTAGCCCATGCCACCGGTGCCCGCCAACTTTCTGTGAACAGGAGGACAGACCACAGTGAGAAGTCATAGAAGTCAGCTCAGTATACAAAGGTCAAAACTTTTGTCATATAGAAAAGTTTCTCCAAATCAATGGCTCTTTTCTCTTCTCTCATTGTATGCTAAATACACACATTTATTAATAATTTTGCCTCATGAAACTTTTATAAAAGCATATTCATTGCCAAAGGGAAAGCATTTTGAAACCAAAAACACTTTGAGACACCTAAGTTTCTCCTTCTGTCCTGTTTTGTAAAGACTTTTCCCCCTTTATGTTTTCCATTAATACTCTATATTATGATACACAAACATTAATGTGGATCGGAATTTCTAAGTTAACATACATTTCAAAGCCATTAGAAAAAGCACAGACTGTGGTCACTCTTTTTATGAGAATAGAGATTGTAGGCAGCTGTTTTCAAAAGCACTAACGTACTTCGAGCACTGATGTAATGTCTAATGTGCATAACCTTTTTAAACCTGGTAATATAGAAGACATTTAGATTTACTGTGGAAATATGTCTCCGTTTTATTTCCTGCAAAAAATATTACAGAGAGGCATGTGGAGTTTTGTTTTTCCATTTGGTACCTAAATACCATGGCCCATAAATAAACCTACATACTATCCAGAACTGGGATAAATTTGGCAATTATTGTTTTTTATAAATTTGTTTTATGTATTTATTTTTGGCTGTGTTGGGTCTTTGTTGCTGTGCGCACGCTTTCTGTAGCCACGGCGAGCGGGGGCTACTCTTTGTTGTGGTGCGTGGGCTTCTCATTGTGGTGTCTTCTCTTGTTGCAGAACACAGACTTTAGGCACGCGGGCTTCAGTAGTTGGGACACGTGGGCTCCAGTAGTTGTGGCTCGCGGGTTCTAGAGCACAGGCTCAGTAGCTGTGGCGCACGGCCTTAGTTGCTCCGCGGCATGTGGGATCTTCCCGGACCAGGGCTCGAACCCGTGTCCCCTGCATTGGCAGGTGGATTCTTAACCACTGCGCCACCAGGGGGCCCCGGCAATTATCCTTTTGGCCTAACAAAAGGTATAAAAAACTATTCACGATCATAAATGGTGTCCCTTTCGACTAACCAAATTGGGGATAAATATCCCGTTCAAGCACAGACTTATTAAATTGTTTGCTCTGAAACAGTAATCCATTCTATAAATATTAATTGAAGATTTAATTATTTTTAAAGAAGTCCTTGGGAAACAAAATTGACTGAGCCATAGTCTATCATCTGGGAACTTCCCATTTGGAGGGGAAGACTTAATTATGTCAATACAAGATGTATTAGTTTCCTGTTTCTGCTGTAACAAATTGCCACAAACTTAATGGTTTAAAGCAACACAAACTTATTATCTTAAAGTTCTGGAATTCAGAAGTATAAAATGGGTTGTTGGGATTCTGTTCCTTTCTGAGGCTCTAGGGGAAAAATCTGTTTCCTTGCTATTTCTAGATTCTACAGTTCTCCTGCACTCTGTGGCTCATGGCCCCTTTCTCCATCTTCAAAGTCAGCAGCATAACATCTTCAAATCTCTCTGTCTCTGCTTGTGTCATCACATCTCATTCTCTGATTCTGACCCTTCTGCCTCCATCTTATAATGACCCTTATGACTACATCGGGACCACACTCCCCCACTCCCCCAGATAATCCAGGATGATCTCCCATCTCAAGATCCTTAGCTTAATGTTATCTGGAAAGTTCCTTTTGCCATGCAAGGTGATATATTCACAGTGGGTGTCTCTTTTTTTGGTGGGAGGAGGCATATTTTGCCTATGACACAAGGTAAGCTATCTAAAGTGTTGGAGCACTGAAAGAAAAAAGTCTAAAGGAGGGAGGTGATTTGGAACAGGGGATGAGAGAAGCTACTGCCGAAAGAGGCGGTACTCTGGAACGTTTTGCATTGCTTGAATGTTTAGGGTTTCTTAGGGGCATATCAAGAGAGGTGGGTATATCGGAGGCATTACCAACAGAGCAAACTGTACTACCCAATGCAAGGAAGGAAAAGATTCAGATTATGTCTCTTGACATCATGTGTTTGTGAAGATGTTGAGCAGGAGTCAGTCCATCGGATCCCTCTTCTGGGAATATAATGTTGGCAGAAACATAGAGTTATGTGATATGTGCTCATCTTGGAGGGACATAGGGGCTGCTAGGCAATCAACTGGCAGTAAAGGAAGAGATTTTTGAATTTTAATTTTTACTCATTGTTACAGTCATTTAAATTTCAAATTATGTTTGATCTGTAAGATGCAAAAAGTTAAGTCTAAGCAGAACATGAATAGTATTATATTTAATATACATACATTTAGGGTGCATGTACTTTTTTTTACTTCAACTTTCTTCCAAATGCCTCAAACCCAACAACAGCAACAGCAACAACAATAACAGTAGTGATACCCAGGGCCAGTGAGGTTAGAAATGTCTGGTTCAGGGTACACCTCAGACTGGGGAGAAATGGGAGTCAGGTTTAGTCAGAAACTGCAACAGCAGAAGAGTCAGAGGCTAGATATCCTATTATTTTATACCTTCTTCCACTTTGTAGAGGTAAAAGCTGTAGAATTTTGTGAATCGTTGTTTGTGATTTTTAAAATTATAAATTTGGGGATGTGGATCCTGAGACAGTGTCAAAATATTAGATCTTAATGACTGACGGTATAACCTGAATTAAGGCCCAGAATACAGAATAAAGAGAAATCAAGTGAGAAAATAATGAAACATAAAGTAAGACTCTCAAAGAATAAAAGTGGTAAATGCTAACGATGAAGTTTTGGTGGATAAAAGGATAATTTATTTCTGTGGTATTATGTGCTAAGTTCCTTTAGTCAAGAGATAAAGGTAATTGAAGAATGGTAATTCACAGGGCCGGGTACACTTCCCATAGCTTTGACATTTACTCAGTCAATGACTGGTGATCACAAAACAGAGTCTGTCTGTAATATATGGATGATGCTCTTTCCCATCCCATATTGCTGTGTTTAGAAACCAATGAATTAATAATCGTACATAATATTTAATTAGTACTCAATAAATACTAGCCATTAAAAAGAATACTCTATAAAGTGTTTTATTTATTTATTTAAAAAAAAATTTTTTTTTTTTTAATTTTTTTTTGCGGTACGTGGGCCTCTCACTGTTGTGGCCTCTCCCGTTGCAGAGCACAGGCTCCGGACGCGCAGGCTCAGCGGCCATGGCTCACGGGCCCAGCCGCCCTGCGGCATGTGGGATCTTCCCGGACCGAGGCACGAACCCGTGTCCCCTGCATCGGCAGGCGGACTCTCAACCACTGCGCCATCAGGGAAGCCCCTATTTATTTATTTTTAAAGATTTTTTTTTTTTTTACATGGACCATTTTTAAAGTCTTTATTGAATTTGTTACAATATTGCTTCTGTTTTATGTTTTGGTTTTTTGGCCCCGAGGCATGTGGGATCTTAGCTCCCTGACCAGGGATTGAACCTGCACCCCCTGCACTGGAAGGCGAAGTGTGAACCACTGGACTGCCAGGGAGGTCCCTATAAAATGTTTTATATAATGAAGTTTATATAACAAAATGTTTTATATAATAACTCACACAAACAGATAGTAAGCACATGTAAATGTTCATTTAGTCCATTAATGAGGGAAAAACACCCTAAATGTTAAAGCTGGTTAGAAAGAATTCAAGATATACTGTACATTTAAACACAGAAACAAAAAATGCTGTCATAAGATCACCAAATATAGTACAAAATTGGCTTAGTGTCCTACAAGGCAATACAACCTTAAGTTTGAGGGCTATCTTTTCTTCTAGACAAAAATCCTTGGCAGCTTTAACAGACAAAACAATTCTACAAGTTAATATGAAACTTCCTAGAATCTGGATGCGAATTAATAATAAATACATAGTTTTAAAAAAAGGCAGATTCCCCTTTAGAATTAATAGTCATTGTCTTGTGGAGACCCATTCAAAAGCGCTCCAGTATGGCCGTAAAATGACGCAGTCATCCTTTTGCCTTCTTTCTAAGTTTTAAAAAATAATACTTTTATGTTCATTATGCAATGAGAGAATTGAGTTTTAGAAATGATTCCACTTATCCAAGGTAAAAAAAATTTATAAATAGAGAAACCAGGGTTTCAACATACACAGTTTGGATGTGAATAATTATTGATAACAATTGCTCACATGTATTAAGCCTTAGTAATATACTGTATTGTGGACTCGCCTAAATGTTTTACATTAATAACTGATTTAATTCTCACAGTAAACTTGGGGTGGGTTCTGATCCCATCCCCATTTCCAAATACAAAATGATTGTTTGCCAGCTATATCTACTAATTGGAATGAGAAAAAGTTAAAGCCATTGGCAGTACATATTGCACTGAGAATTATCTATCTTCATCCAGCTGTGTTACTTGAGCAGAAGATGCTGGGCCTTGGATGGAAACATAATGCTGTTCACTAAGCTAATTAAATTTGCTGTTTCCTGCAAATCACCATGATGAAGAGACGAGAGAATATATGGATTATTTGTTTTTTGAGAGTCTTAATTTAGTGATTCATATTTTCTCCCTCGATTTTCTTCCTTTGTTGAATTTTGTTTATTGATTCATATCATACCAATTTGATTCATGTTTAAGCCTTGAAATCATCTCAAGGGCTCCACTTCTCCACCTATTTAACTATATGTAGTTACTGACTGTATCTTATAGTTCTACTTCTCCAAAGCAATGAAAGCTTAAGATTAATAGTAGCATTTCTCTAACTCAACCTGATCCCATCTATTCCTTTCCAAGCCATCTTCTACATCAGTTATCTCTGATCTCAGCTAAGACAAAATAGGGCTGTTGTTGGTACTGGTAACGTTAATATTATTTTTAGTATCAGAATTGAGGTATTCGGCAGAAATTGAAGAGTCAAAGGAAGGTATATGTACCAAACAGATACATACACGTTTATAATTTAAGGACATGTTCTATTTTACTGAAATAATATGAACATTATAAAATGCAACACATTTGAAATTGCAGATATGAAGTAAAAATAAATCAATGCTAGTTTATTTTCTTGAGCCCTACCCATCTCCATCCAGAGTGTGCACGTTTCACTTAGGAGATCATAACTCAAAATTGCTGCCAACATTATCTTTTCCAAAGAGATACCTGTTGGTCCCACTCTCCTACTCAACCTCTTTAAACACACGCCAAGAATCAAAATCTCCTGCCCCTCATTCTGACTTACTTTTTCTAGTATAGTTCTCTCTGTTTGGAAAGTCATTTTTCTTGCCCATCTTTTTCCATAGCCATCTATCAACATTAATTAAATACACCCAAGGTAGCACATGTTTCTTTATGGTCCTTTTCCATCCTTCTGTTCTACCAGTCTCTCTTCCCTATTTCTATATTAAGTACTACCTTTGTTATAACAGTATGACAGTTGACACTGTGGTGACACTATCAAAGTCTTTCTCCCCAAGTGAAACTCTGAGAAGAAAGACTGAAGCTAAGTTTTTGTTTTCTTAGTAGTCCTTTGCAAACAGTGGATGCTCCATAATGGGATATCAAATAATTACCTTGTTGGAGAGCAAATGAGTCAGACTTGAATTAGTTCCCGCCTGAACAAGTATTTTGATATTCACTTCTGATTAAATTCCAGAAATCCCTTTCATGTTTATTTGATCATCCTGATTGCTTTGTCATATTTCCACTTGATTGAGCTGATGACTTGCAGAGAGATTCATGCTATTCTAACAGATGGGTTTCTCAAATGGGTCAAGATATTATGGAAGGAAAAGTTCGCACAACTCTCAACTATTTTCTTCAGGAAACAGAATCAAAACATGGCTTCATGCTGAAACCAAATCTCTCTTTCACTGTATTTGAAAAGATTATGTTTGAAGCAGTCTAGTAATTTCTAAAGAGCTTCCTTCTACCCCCGCTTGCATAAAAACAGCAACCACAACTTTTTGCTTTTTCTAATGACTTTAAAATTTAACTTAGTCATTCTAATACACTGTCATGTTTTCATATCATGATAAATATTTAATGTTAATGGAAAAGAAGCATATATTTTGAACATAAATGTGGGAGAAATCTTTAAAAAATAGAGAAAGGAGAAATTTAAGTTTCTAAAGGTATTTTACTTCTCAAAATGCTTTCCTACTGCCAATGAATCTGCTTTTAAAAACCTTTGTGATATAAAATTACTAATGAATGTGTGTTCAGCACAGGAAGTAAGAAGAGAATAAGCACCTGCTTTTGAGAAATATCTTTTCAGGTCTAGAGGAGAACAATTTTCAGTTCGGTTTGTGTCTGGGGCTGATCTGTTGCCTTAAGAATTCACAGGTGGGATTGCCCTAGTGCACAGAGAGTGTTGGTGAACACAGGGGACGTGGGTCATCCATTATAGGGTTACTTAAATATATTAGAATGTAAGGACTCATATGATGTCAAGACAAATTTTCCTGTGACAACAGTTCCCCAAAAGAATGGGCACCCATCTATTCTTCGAAGAGTATGATTCCATGGTTCTCATGTAACTGAAAAATAATGAGGAAGCGCAACCTTCACCTGGTTTACATAACAGAGGGCATCATTAGACATCACTCATACAAGGATCGAAATAAACTGGATATTTTTTGTTTATTTTACATAATTTTTCTCATTTAGGGAGAAAAAAATACAAAAGAAGAACAGTCCACTTGAAATGAAAGTTTGAACTGGCCAAGAGTAAGACGTGGTGTCATAATTTGAGAGAAAATGCACACTGAGATCCTCTATCCTGTATTATACTCATCTGCATCGAAAAGGTAATGAGCATTTTGTCAGTGCCTGTGCTTCACCTAAATTATCAAGGAGAAGGTACATACATGTGAATTTGTGAGCTTCATGACTAGGAATGGGGCCACATTCTGCTTTTGGGGACTGATATTGAAATACATTGGGGTAATTAAATGCTTGATATTAGGAAGCTTTGAAGGCCTTTCTTGGTTCTTCATCCTCATGCAGATTCAAGCATCATTATGTCAATGTCAACGTGACCACCAAGGACTGACCCACAACCTCTTCTCTACCTCTGCTCCCTGGTACCCAGAGCTGATTTCATGAAATTCACAGTGCACTTGTTTTGTTTCTGACAAATTTATAGTGTGCCTTGGGATATAAATTTAATTGACTGTCATTTCAGGCTTTGTCATCAGAAAGGTCACTGGAGAAAAACACACAGGGAAATTCTGAAGTATGAAAATTGTTAGTTAATATGAGCTTTTCATTTAAGGTTTTATTTTTAGGTCCAATTTCACTGTACTATGCCAAAGGCCATTATAAAACTTGATGAAGAAATAATTTTCTTTTAAAAATGATATAACATTTAATTGTAATTCTAATTATATTCAACTTATTGGTAATATTAAGGTATAGTTTGAATGGAGGCTGAGTTCTTTCTGCTTTATTCCTTGGCGACGGTGGAACTGTGAAGCCATTGAAGTTGAATGGTTTTTTAGAATTATGTACTGACCACTTACCATACTTTGTTAAATTTACTTCCCTGGATGGTGTGAAAAAATGTTTAAATGTATGTATTTTAAAGATTACTTGCATTTCAAATCAAAGGAAGGAAAGATATATAATTGGAAGTGTGATTTTCTTGGATTTCCTTTTTACTTTTATTTATATATTAAGTTATTTCTACTTAGTCTTTGGGTGGCATTTTACTTCATAATCATTTCCTAAAATGTATGCAAAATTGTTGTCCATATTTATTTTTCCTCTTTTCTGCTGTAATTGCTTTATTTACATTCTACAAAAATTCTCCTTTTCATGGGTAACTAAATAGAAGTAAACATTAATTTGCTGTCTCCAAAGAAAAGTCAACATAATAGCCTCAACTTGCTTTCACTCATTTGCATGTTCATAGTTTTTATTTTCCAATGAATACTGAGTGCTTCTTGTATACGTATAATTTACTGGGTGCAAGAAAGAATTAAAATAAGATGGGTGGTGCAAACTAGCTTTAAAGAACGTTGGAGGAATGTAGACACTTTAGTATTTTAGTACACATCAAAGAACAAGAACAGGAAATAAGAGGTAAATGGTGTTTATTTAAAAGGACAAGTTGGACCATTGGAAAGGACTTCTCCATGGACTAACGGAAAAGGTTCTTAGAAGATAGGAAACTGCTCTGACAGTTGAAGAATAAAGAGAATTTGGATGAGTCAGAAATTAAGTGGAAGAAATGACAGGAAATGAGATCAGCAAGAGCCATGGCAGAGTTAGGAATAGAATGTGCAACAGATTAATAGGAGCAAAGAAGAGGATTTGTGTGGAAAGAAGGAGTTGTTCAAAAGAAAAAAGAAGGTTGGAGCTGATTTTACAAGGCTTTGGTTTCCAGCTCTTTCACTCATATGGGAAAGCAGTACCGTCATCCCTGGGTATCTGTGTGGGACTGGTTCCAGTAACCCCCTGATACCAAAATCCACTAATGCTTAAGTCCCTTGTGTAAAATGACATAATACACTCAGCTGTCAGTATCCGCAGATGTAAAACCCGTGGATACGAGGGGGCCACTCTAGTCCTAAGGCCTGGTGGTTCCAGACCCTTCAATTTACTATTGTAACAGAGACAACAAAATCCTTGGTGCTTTTGTGGCAGATTAATGACCACTTGATACATTTTGAGAAAGTGTATTTTTTTTTTTTTTAGATTTTTTTAATACTGCAACTAATGGGAGATAGGGAGCTTAGTATTTGCTCAGATGTACTTCCTTATCAATGCTTTAATCATTTTTTAAAGACTACTAATTGTTGCCTGAATCACAGATTTGATGAAGCAGGAATGGGTTATGCTACATTTAATTGTTCTTCATTCTCTTTTTTATAGTCTCATTTTATAACAATGATTTTAAAAACTTAATTTCTCCTTGTAAAAATGAGTCATTTCTTATTTCTCATATTCAAAATGAAACTCAAACATGTTATTCTGGGGTGCTCTCTTTTCCTTTTTCTTATCTTAAAAGAGCTCAAAATAATGCTTGCTTTAAAAAATTTGGCATAGTTGATATTGGTGGGCCCTGGATTTTTTCTGGCTTATTTTACCTCCTGCTGGCTGCCCTAAGTGATTGCTCCATCAGGCAGATATTAGAAATATACAAACATGCATTCCATCAGAGAAACATGGAAAGCACCAGATGGATTTAAATACATCCGAGAATTGGGCTGCCCATTAGCAAACGAAATCTGACTATGGTAAATCAATGCTGTAATGAACATGGCAGTGCACATGAACTTATCTCTTAGAGATCCTGATTTTAATTCTCTTGGATAATGTCAAACAAGCGGCATCTGTTGCCTATTATCAGGAGTAGAAGTCTGAGCACTTCTGACCACTGCATCATGGTATTGGAGTCACCACGAAAAATAATGCAATCAGGCACTGGATGGAAAAATGCTTTACTCACGTGGAGAAGGGACACAGCAAGATCAGCTTCAGTGGTGGATGTCAGTCCCCAGTGGCCAGCAGGTCCCTTCCTTCAGCTGACGGAGATTAATTGTTCTGCATGCATCCCTCTGTGCTCCAGCAGGAGCATCCTGTCCTCACCTCTTACAGAGGACAGATATAGTCATGGAGTTGTCAAGATGCCATATCATGCACATGCTTAAGCAGAATGATGTAAGGAGCACAGATCGAGTCTGAAATAGGAAAACGTTTTCCCACGTAAGGTGACAAGTTCAGCACAGGCTATGAGGACTCTATCTCGTGGTAAGGAAGTGTGCCAGGCCCAAACCCATCCATATGGCTGAGTGGGTGTCAAAAGATTGTATGCATGAGACCACCTTTCCTAACAGATAGATACCCAGAATTGGGATTGTTGAATCACGTGGTAGCTCTATTTTTGATTTTTTTCAGGAAAGCGCCATACTGTTTTCATAGTAGCTGCCCCATTTTACATTCTGATCAACAACGCACAAGGGTTTCACTTTCTCCATATCTTCCCCAACACTTGTTATTTCCTGTTTTTCTGATAAGGCCATTCTAACAGATATGAGGTGATACCTCATTTTTAATTTATTTCTATTTTTGATACCTCATTTTTTGGAACATTTTTATTGGAGTATAATTGCTTTACAATGGTGTGTTAGTTTCTGCTTTACAACAAAGTGAATCAGTTATACATATACATATGTTCCCATATCTCTTCCATCTTGCGTCTCCCTCCCTCCCACCCTCCCTATCCCACCCCTGTAGGTGGTCACAAAGCACCGAGCTGATCTCCCTGTGCCATGCGGCTGCTTCCCACTAGCTATCCACCCTACGTTTGGTAGTGTATATATGTCCATGCCACTCTCTCACTTTGTCACAGCTTACCCTTCCCCCTCCCCATATCCTCAAGTCCATGCTCTAGTAGGTCTGTGTTTTATTCTCATCCTGCCCCTAGTCTCTTCATGACTTTTTTTTTTCTTAGACTCCATATATATGTGTTAGCATACGGTATTTGTTTTTCTCCTTCTGACTTACTTCACTCTGTATGACAGACTCCAGGTCTATCCGCCTCACTACAAATAATTCAGTTTCATTCCTTTTTATGGCTGACTAATATTCCATTGTATATATGTGCCACGTCTTCTTTCTCCATTCATATGTTGATGAACAACTAGGTTGCTTCCAAGTCCTGGCTATTGAAAATGGTGCTGCAATGAACATTTTGGTACATGACTCTTTTTGAATTATGGTTTTCTAAGGATACCTCATTTTTTAAAAAATAGTTTTTGCTTTAATTATTTTGTTGTGGTAAATATATATAATATAAAATTTGCCATTTTAACAATTTCACAGTAAATGTTCATTTTTATTGGTATTTTTAATATTATGCCAAGGAGTTGATTGATATAGGATAATGAGTTATTAATATAAAGCCAACATTATTTTCCTTCCTCCAAAGTTAGCAGTATCTTCATATTCCAGAAATATTTCTAATACAGTTTTGGTATAACACCACCGAAATATAAGATGAGGCTTTACTTATTTTAGGGACAGTTTTCCTCTGTAGTTGCTTCTTTTTAAAAAATCTTTTCTTTTATATTGGACTATAGTTGATTTACAAAGTTGTGTTACTTTCAGGTGTACAGCAAAGTGATTCAGTTATACACATACATATATCGTATTCTTTTTCAGATTATTTTCCCATATAGATTATTACAGAGTACTGAATAGAGTTCCCTGTGTTATACAGTAGGTTCTTATTATCTATTTTATATACAGTAGTGTGTGTATATCAATCCCAAACTCCTAATTTATCCCCTCTGCTTCCCTTTGGCAGCCATAAGTTTATTTTCTTAGTCTCTGTAGTGGCTTCTAAAAGTATGGCTGGAGTCATTCATTGCAGGTCAAAAGCAGTAGTTAAAAATACTAATATCCAGTATCCAATCAGACCAATATTCAGGCCACTATGAAATGGGTGTTTTCTTCTTTTTTTCTGCCCTTAACACAGCTCTAATCTCCTGTTATCATTGTGATTTTGATTTGTATTTTCCTGGTGATTACTGACATTAAACATTTTTTTATATTCCTGTTGGCCATTTGTATGTCTTCTTTGGAGAAATGTTTTTTTCAAGCCCTTTGCCTCTTTTAAAAGTGGGTTACTTATTTGTTTTGTTTTGTTTTGCTATTAAGTAGTAGGAGTTTCTTATGTATTTTGGAAATGAACCCTTATCAGATACATGGTTTGCAAATATTTTATCCCTTTCTGTAAGTTACCTATTCACTCCATTGATTGTTTCTTTGGCCGTGCAGAAGCTTTTGGTTTTGGTGTGGTCTAGCTTGTCTAATTTCAGGTCTTATGTTTAATTCTTTAATACATTTTGAGTTGATTTTTGTATATGGTGTAAGATGAGCCCCCAATTTCATTCTTTTGCATTTGGATATCCAATTTACCCAGTATAATTTATTGAAGAGAATTTCCTATCCCAACTGTGTGTTCCTGGCACCCTTATCAAGGATCAGTTGACTGTATAGGTGTGGGTTTATTTCTGGGATCTCTATTCTATTCCATTGGTCTATATGCCTTTGTACCAGGACTATACTGTTTTCATTGCAGCTTTGTAATATGTTTTGAAATCAGGAAGTATGAAGCCTTCAGTTTTGTTTTTTTTTTCTCAAGATTGTTTTGGCTATTTAAGGTCCTTTGTGGTTCCATATAAATTTTATGTTTTTTTCTATTTCTGTAAAAAAAATGCCATTAGGATTTTTAAGAGACATTGCATTGAATCTGTAGATTGCTTTGGCAGTATGAACATTTTAACAATATTGTCTTCTAATCCATGAACACGGGATGTCTTTCCATTTATATGTGTCTTCTTTAATGCCTTTCAATAATGTTTTGTAGTTTTCAGTGTAGTAAGTCTTTTCTCCTCCTTAGTTAAATTTATTCTTAAGCATTTTATTCTCTTCAATGGTACAGGTATTGTAATTGTGATTGTTTTCTTAACTTCCTTTTCAGATTGGTAATTGTTAGTGTATAGAAACACAACTGGCTTTTGCATGTCTATATACATTTTCACTTTAAAAATGTTTTGAGTCATAGAATCTAGAGAAGAAAACCAGAAAATTGTAAAGACCAGGTTGGGGAGGTAGAAGGAGATGAGTTATGACAGAAAATCAGTGCAGACATGGGAGTCAAACAGGGTAATAAAAGCTACAGTGTCATGGATAATGAGATTCAGGCCCTCAACGATGAGTTCATCCATCTTCCCTGGGTACCTGCCATTACTATGTGACAGGTACTGTGATGTGCATTGGAAACACAATGGTGAAAGTCCAAGGGCAGGAAGTAAGACTGAGTATCTAACTCTTTCAGGGACCGGAGAGAGCTTCAGTATAGCTGATATACAGAGTGTTAGGTCAAGGCAATAGAAGATTTCAAGAAAAGGGGGTCAACACTGCCACATTCTGAAGAGTTATTGTTAAATTAAGGGATCATGGCCACTGTGTTAGTTATAAGGCAGGCAATGGTGATACTGACAAAAACAGTTTCAGTAGATTTGTTTTGGGTTAGAAGCTGTATTAAGGGATATGACAGGTAAATGAAAGGAGAAGAAATAAGTGGAAAACTGAGCCCAAATCAGGTTAAGACCTTTAGTGCCTATAAGCATAAGGACAATAGAGCCCACTCTCTTAAAGATTATTTTCAATACAATTTCATTTTTCAAAATGACCCAAAATTCACATGAATTCTAGAGTTGGAATAGCTTTCTTGTATATTATCTAACTGCACAGCTCTGCATGAATACACTGTAATGGACTCCTTGGTATTTTGTGCCTTTGCTTTGCTGATGCCCCATGCTCACTGCTCATTATGTATGTGGTGGTCCAGCACTTATGGGAACTCATTTCAGGAAACTGGATTTTAAAGGAAAGGAATTAGATGCATTGAAAATGAGTTGGGAAATCAGGGTGAGGGGTTTGGGGGAAGGAAGGTGTTATGTTGTTTTTCATTTGGGGAATGCTCTAGAGTTTTTATATGTTGAAGGAATGCAATCCATAAAAAGAAAACATTTGGATATGCATATGAGAAAGCATGATTGATGAGGGAAGTTTGATGAAAAGTTGGAAAGAATAAGATTGGGAGAAGAAATGAAAAGGTTAGAATTAGTCAGCAAAACAACATAGTCTCCATAGGAAGTACAGTAGGAACTCCCAAGGTAACCACCTAGAGTATAGTGGGTTCAAGGCAAATCAATATAGTGCAAAAATGTAGAGCATCCAGTGGTTTAACAAGTATACGTTACTCCTTAGTTCACATAGGTGTAGTTTTTTAAACTATGAAGCATATGCTTATGTATTCATTTATTTTTAATGAAGTACATTATGTTTTGAGGAACTTGATCAGAGGAATCAGTTGAACTAGACCTTCTTTAGTGTTAACTTAGAAAATTTAAAATGGTAGCTAGCAATTTTTTAATGATCCTATGTGCTAGGCATGCTGCCAGGTACTCTACAAGCATCATTTTATTTCATTTTCACCACAGACCTATGGGTTAGTAACTATGAATATTGCCAGGTGTCATGTAAACAGAATGTAAACCAAGATTTGATTGTAAAGCCCCTGGTCTTATCCGTACTGATGTACTGGTTTCAGTTACCATGTTTAAAGTAAGATTGAACATGCATAGTTCCTATAACCAGCTATTTTCACTGTGTATCATAGACCGAAATGCAACTAGATTGGACCACAAAGGTAGAGGGCCAACTGGAATTCAAGAAAGGTTTGATCACACATCATCAAAACTCAGTAACTAAGCTGGAGCATTTAGTTAAATGAGCATTTAGTTAAATTAAAGGAATGCTTTATAAGCAACTGATGTAGATCAGTTTAAGAAGGAAGTTTTTCATGGTGACAGATACATAAAATAACGAAGTGATAGCTATCAAAAAAAATCTACTGAAACTCATGAAGAAGGTTGTTTGAAAGGGGCTATGCAGAAACTCAGAGGCATATAGATGGTGTCATGTACCCATGACCCTGTGAGCCCTGCGACTGTCTCTGCAGGACCGGTTCAGTTTCTGTTCTGCTTCCCTCTGGTCCACCTCTCTGATGCTTTCTGCTCTCTGTCCATTCAAAAACCATGTACTCTTGACCTGTGTTTCATTGTCCCTGCCATTCTGTCTACCATAGGCTCTGAAATCTATACTCCCCTTGCACAGACGTGCCTGCATCACAGGAGTGATTTCAATTCAACTTCAAGCTGGGAGGTCTACTACATATGGTTTTATTTAGGCACATAACATTTCTGGTAAGGATGACCTACTGTTTTCATTTTCATTTTCTAATTGAGTAAACTAGACCTAGGAGTGATTTTTCCAAGGTCCAACTCAGAATAATTAGTATTGATAGGGCTTACATTCTTGCTTCCTAATGCTAAATATCATAGCCTTCTATAGGATAGTGTTACCTGGATCTAGAATTCTCCCAAGATAGTTTGGTAGCACAATAGAGATTGCTTTGTGGATCTCACTCATTCACATCATAATTCTTGGGTTTGACAGGTAAAGATGCTGAACTGTGAAGAGTGATGGAAACAATGTGTGAGTATAGGTAAGGGCACAGATGGTTGCTGAAAATTGTAAAATCAAGGTGCCAGGGGTTATGAAGAATCATACTCTGAGTGTACATGTTCTGGATGTTCTCAAAATGACAGAAGCTTATGATAAATGTATGAATGTATGACATCCTTTATGTTATTTTTTCCTATCATATTATTATCAAAGGTTCTTAGTGCTGATTTATCACCATAAAGTCTCAGTAGATTTCAGTGTTGTAGAATACGTATAGAAAAATATTACTAATACAAAACCACTATGACACAGTGAAAAATCACTATTATAATAGCAGATTTCTTTAAGAATGCGAAAGAGCCCATTAGAATCATTTGACTGTGCTTTTCTGTTGCTGTGTTTTCTATTTTTACTTTACTTTCTCTATAATTAGAAAAAAGAAGAAACTGCTATTACCACCTACTTCAGAGGCTAGAAAGGAAAATGAGTAACAGAGATTTTTTTTCTTCTTCTTTTTCCACATGGAGCATACCAGTTTTATATGACTTCTGTTGTTTATTTCGTTATTAAAAGTTTTTCTAATAAGCAATTTCAAAGTTATCACAAAATGCAAAAAAATGTTAATTCAAAAGAAACTAATGTACTAACATTATATAATCTATAAACTTCCTAGTTGATCTCGTTCTGTTTCTTTAAACAAAATCAAATGCTTTTCCCCCCTCATTATTAGGTATACTACTAATTAGTCAGTCACATAGCTCTGCAAAGGTTCATAGAAAAATATCCCTTCCTGTTGAAAATGCAATTATTGTATGGACTACTTGCCTTCCGTCTGATGCAGCTGTGTCGATAACAAGTTTAGATTCTAAGGCTTCATTTTAAATATTCAATATTTAATAAGTATTTATTAAAGCAAATGTAAGGTAAGAGAGCCTAGTAATGTCTTTCTAAAAATGGAAGAGCAAAGCATAACAACTTAGCTATTTATTTGTAAACCCTGAGGAAGTTAGTTAACTCTATGAGATTCAATTTTCTCCACAAGAATAGCATAATATTTTTTTTCCATAAGGCCAAGCATTTTCATAATCTTTGTGATCTTGTTTTAGGCAAAGAGTTCTCAGATATGACATCCAAAGCACAATCCATAAAGGAATAAATAGCAAACTCTGACTTCAAAATTAAGATTTTGTGCTCCAAAAGACTTATTTAAGAAATAAAAAGATAAGCAGCAGACTATGCTAAAATACTTGCAAATGATATATCTGGCAAATGATTTGTTTCAGGAGTATCTAAAGAACACTTACAACTCAACAATACAAAACAAATAAATAACCCAATTTAAAAGTTGGGGGAGAAGAAAAATGGGGAGTGATTGTTAATGGGTACAAGCTTTCTTTCGGAGATGATGAAATGTTCTAAAATTAGGTTATGGTGATGGTTGCGTAACTCTGTAAATATACTAAAAATAATTAAGTTGTGCACTTTTAATGGATGAACGATATCTTATGTAAATAACATTTCACAAAACGGTTAATAATGGGCAAAATATACAAATAGACATTTCACCAAAGAAGATATATAAATGGCTAATAAACACATGAAAGGATGTTCAGCACCGTTAGTCATTAGGAAATTGCAAATTAAAACCACAATGGAGCAACAGTTCACACTCACTAGATTGGTTGTAACAGAAAAAGATAATACTAGTATTGGCAAGCATGTGGAGAAAATGGAACCCTCAAACACTACAGGTGAAATGTAAAATGATACAGCTACTTTGGAAAATAGTGTGACAGTTTTTTAAGAGGTTAAATATGAACATATCATACAACACATCAACTCCATTCTGGGTATCTACCCGAGAGAAATGAAAATGTAGGTTGCCTAAAGACTTGTGAATGTTCAGAGCAGCATTATTCATAATAGACAGAAAGTGGGAACACTCAAACCTGGCTAAGCAGAATGTGGTATACCCATATAGTGTGATACTACTCAATCATAAAAATGAATAATCACGCCTACTAAAACATGAACGAAACTCAAAGTATTATGATAACTGATTAAGAAAAAAATACCCAAAGGACTATTTTTTGTGTGATTCCATTTATTCGAAATGTCTAGAAAAGACAAATTTACATAGACAGAGATTAGTGTCTGCCTGGGGCTAGAGTAGAAACAGAGATTGAATACAGATGGGCCTGAGGAATCTTTTTGGGGTGATAGAAATATTCTTAAAGTGGACTGGGGTGATGGCTGCACAACTGTATAAATTTAAAAGAATAATTGAATTGTACACTTAAGATGGGTGACATTTAATGGCATGTAAATTATACTTCAAAAAGATGTTTAAAAAACTAAACAAAGAAAAGTAAATAAACTTGAGTTATGTAGAACATTAAGAAGAACCAGGAAAAGTGCTGATTCTTTCTCTCTCTCCATGTATTTACATCAGACTACTAATCATACGTATATATATATATATATATATATATATATATATATATATATATATGATTATGTATGTACGTAATTATATACATAAATAAGATTAATAGTCTAGTGTTAATATACTATTACTCTTACCATTTCTATAGGGGTACTGCTGGTTAAATAATGGGAAATCTTGAGAATAATTATAAACTAGAGTAGGGTCTTCTTAAGGTTATGAAATCAGGAGATCTTGTGATATAGTAGAGACTGCTTACCATCTTTGCCATATGACTTAATGAAGGATCACAGTTGGTAGAGTGATCAATTAGCTACCTCCTGGGGTTCCCTTCAGGGTAAGAGTTAAGTAATTACTATGATTAAGAAAAGTCTGTTTATTGAAATGGTGTGGATCATACTCATTTTTCTTTTATTGTTCATTGCTAATGGTAAGAAGAATAGAACATTTGAAAGATATTGCATTCAAAACTATGATTCTTTTTCTTTGAGTTGTATTTTACTTACAGAATTAATTCCTGTGATATGTTGAGAACAATTGCTAAGAGTTGGCCTACATAACAAAAATATAGTCTTTGTGATTTTCTGAGACCTAAGGGACAGTTTATATCTTTGGGAAGCTTTAGAAGTCATTCACAAGGTGGGGAGGAAGGATCTGATGATGGAAGACTCCATCATGAGTTATCGGGAAAACACAGAGGTATGGGACATGTGTTTTGTGGGTTAGAAGACGATGGAGGAGGCATGTGGTTTAATATCTCTTACATGAGAAGGACAATGCAGGATACACCCTAGAAATTCATGGTTCATTGGTATGCTTCCAGGGTTGAGTATTCCGGATGGTACAGTCCATGCCTCTGCATATTAGTGCTTCCCCTGATATCACTTTCTTGTGCTGATGAATTTGCATATCAAGCGTATATGCATTGGAGACTTCCTAATGTCAAAAATACATATTCCCCCCAAAGTGATATGTAAATGTGCTTTAACTCCATAGTGAAAGAGTACGTCATCAAAATGGGGTAGAACGTCTATTTTATGATGTTTGCTAGAATTCTATGAGAATAGAAAAACATTTCCTGAGCTGAAACCATTTAGTATACAATTTTCTGGCAATGTATAGACATGATATATAGATATGAGTAGGAATCGCACATTCAGCTAAATTGCTTGGATAACATAACAGGACCCAGCAGTCATCATGCTTTAAGGCCACCTAAGGCAGGAATAAATTATGCCCATTGTAAAGGACAATTATGTCCCTTATCAGTTGGTCTGCAACAAGAGACTGGAATATATGGACCATTAATCTGTGTGTGAGCATCTGTTCTAATGTCCCTTCCAGAGAGAAAGTGAGAGACTTTTTGACCTCCCTTGTCAATCATCAGCAAATTAAAAACAACTTAAGTGGCATCTTCTACACTGCAGGTCACTTTTTAAAGGAGAATATTAGTCTAGATAATAGATCTACATTACTTTAAAAACCAGTCAAGATTTCTGAGCCTTTTCCCTCCATACTTTCTAATATTTCATAACTTAAACATTTCAGAGAGAGAGAGGCTCAAAACCAAGAGATTCTACAAGTCATCATGACCTTAATTCTTACCCATATTTGCTTGCTTATTTTTATATTCCAGCCTTGATCCTAAGAGGATAAGAAACTGATCAAATATATAACTAAACTAATTTATAACTAAATATATAACTAAACATATTTTTAAAATGAGGAACAATGGAACAGTATAGGTAGAAGAAGAAAAAGGATGAAACCAAGGAGATTAATTGCTAAATTCATTCTCTCAAGCTCTGTGTTCCTAAGTCCAGGTTTTAAAACTGAATTTTAGAAAGTTTACCGCAAACTTACCTGATTTTATAATAGCAAAGGCAAGGATAGAAATGATTCATACTGTCTTTATGACAAAAAGAATCAGATGTTAAGAAAAACACAATTCTTAATACTGCCTCTGGAAGGAAATTCATCATGAAGAGACGGTTGTGTTATGTAGTGATTCATATCATCAACAGCTTCCTTATCCATGAATACTGAGAGCATCATGATTTTCTTTTCTTTTTATTTCTTTTAACATTAGTCAGGGGATGGCATAGTATCAAAAAGTTGTTAGGTAAAATAATTGGTTCTGGGGAAAACTTGAAAGGCAGACCTGTTTCTAATGAGCTCTAGGGGAAGGATTTGGCGAAAAGAACCTTAGTAATGTATTTTGGCTAAGTATTACAAGGAAAATATGAGCTCAGGGAAACACTGGCTGTTTTATAAGAGGAAAAGACTGTGCATCACCTGGATGGGAGCTGAATCCATGGAATGAATGGCCATTATGTTGACACCCTTGGAGAGAACATGAGTGTTTTCATGTTTGTGAGGAAGAGTTAAGTGGGTATTTGGATATGACAAATGCAGACTGTGACAGAAACTGGCAAGATGTTCCCCAATCACATTTCCTATTTCTAGACATGTGGGAAGAGTGCATATTCCAGTGTCCCTTGCAGGTAGATTGAGGCCATGCGACTGGTTCTGGACAGTGGAGCGTAGCAGGGGGTGATGGATACTTTTTCTAGGCCTTGGTCCTGAGATCACTTGTGTGATCCCATGCAGGCTCTTCCTTTCTCCTGTCTCTATTGCCCATGTCCTTTAAGGTGGGCAGCACAGGAAAGAAGACTGGATGTGTGATAAACCATATGACAGGGGAGGAGTAGCCAGCCAATGCACATAAAATTGTGATGTGCTCTAGAGGGCATTACCCTCAATAATCCAGTTAATTTAAAAAAGTAGTTGTATTATTAATGAAGAAATAAGTGAGTCAGAACTTACCTATCATATTTAATTTTTATTATAATTATTTAGTCTAATATTATTTATCACACTTATGTAAGTGCAGTGTAATTTCAGACTTATTTAAATTTTTTCTTACCTCTATCATCATCAAATATTTTCTTTGCTTTCAATGTTTGAAAAGTGTAGATATGTTAAATACAAGTCACAGAGTTCATGAAATTATCTGTTGAAATTTTTGCCTTTTAATTTATTTGTATTTTTTAGTAGGGAGTGGTAGGTTTTTTCATTTATTATTTGTTTATATTATATATTTTTGATGGGGTCAACTGTAGTTTTATTATATTATTAAATATTATATTTGTAATTATATTTTCCTAGATAACCATCCATTTCATTAAAGTTTTCAAGTTTATTTGGAAGGAAGTTAAGTGATATGTCACCATATATATCAAGATGGTATAAACATCTTGAGCTGAATGGGCCTGTCTCCACCATTTACTATTTGTATAAAATTGATAGGCCACTTGAAATGACTGAAAAGTTCTGTCTTCCTAATTTTCTTTACTTTTTGTGAAAAGAGTAATAGTACCTATTATATGTTTGTTATGAGAGTTAAGTACATATATAAAACCCTTTAGAACCCAGTAGGAACTCAATGTATATTAAATAGTATTACTGTTTCTCAGTATCTCTAGTGGTTGTCTTATGTGCACTGTAAGTTGTGTTCATTTGCTCTTCCTCCACTAAAAATTAATTAATTAACTAAAATTTGAGTCCCTTCCCTAGGCCCATATCCTCACATCCATTCTCCTGCTAGATGGGAAGCACCTCTGTTTCTCACTTCCTGTGGCAAATGGTGGACAGGCAGGGGAGGGATGCAGAGCATTTGGCTTGCCTGGCAGTTACTATTGTGGGTTCCTTACTGATTACCACTCATCTTTTCATCCTTGAATGGGGAAAGGGCATTCGTTTTGTACAGCAGAACAAAAGAGAAATAGGAGAAATTGACAAAGATGGACTGAATTTAAGTTTTGGAATCTCAATAACATAAATTCTTAAGGTACATTGTAAAGAATGGGTAATTAGAGGGGAAAGAGCATAAATATTAATGTCTAGGACAAAAGGTTTAGATTATTTACATTATAAAAAATAACACTTAATGAACTAACAGTCTTTGTTATAGAACCTAAAAATGAAAGTCAGTAATTTGTCTTAGTTGGTAGGGATACACAAAACAGAGAAAGCATTTTAAAGCAAGAGTTTCTATGTAAAGATTGGGAAAACCAACTCTCTGTATTGGTAAAAATTATTAAACACTGATCGAACATTTCCAGCCCTGACATTTATAAACTATATAACCTTAAGCAAATCCTCTTACAACTCTAAGCCTCAGTCTCATCATTGATAAAACAGTAAAAATAATAATTTTTAAAGGGATTTTGAGTCACTGTATAAAAAGTACTACATGTACACCGAGAAGAGAACAGGAGCTTATTACATGTCAGTACTCTTTCCCTTTCTTTATTTTCCTATCTTTTATAGATAGACTCAAGGTGAGGATAATAAAGAAAACTTAGCTGTGCTATATATACTGTAGCAATGTGTAAGGAATAATATAAATAATAAGCTATTCATGGAATTTTGATGCCAACTGAAATAGAGGTCACAACATAAACACTGATCAGGAGAAACAATAAAAAATGATTTACTATATAGTTATAGGCAGGATTTTCATTTACATTTTTCAGATTCAGTATATGTGATTACGCACGAGACCATCAATGTCTGAAAGTAAAAAAAAATATATTACTTGAAGAATCTTTTCCATAAAGAAAGCAAATGTACTGGTAGAATATATAGGATTTTTTTCTTTAGGGAACATTCTGAACAGAAAAAAAAAAATTCTGTTATATGGAAACATATGTACATGGAATCTTACAAATGACAGCCCTTTTTAATATATAACTTCTAAAACTATAGTATAGAAATTATATGCATATTTATAAAATTATGAATAAAAGTCCAGATGAAAGAAAAAAAGAATTTAATTATCAGATCTATTTTATGATGTCTCAGGAAGAGCATATGTACTTGTTTTCATGGTTTTTCTCTCAGTGAAACTCTTAAAGCTTTTCCATTCATTAATAATAAATGGAAAATCTTAGAATTAGTTTTGTGTGACCACAACTTTTACTGAAAAAGCAAAACAAAATAGCATAACTGTTAAGAGCTCTCTTATTTCAGATTGCTAATTCTCCAGTAGCAATACTTCATCCATTAATTATTTAATTACTCACTAAAGGATTAAAACAAAACATGATACACAGGGAGATATCATATTTTGTATGATGTACCTAAAGGAGTGTTTAAAGGAAAAGTTATAGATTAAAAACGTACATTAAAGAATAGTTGTCCAAAATCAGTAATCTCAGTTTCCACCTAAAGAATCTAGAAAAAGTTAAAATTAAACCCAAAGAAAGACAATGGGCAAACAATAGAGAAAATCAACAGTCAAAAGTTATCCTTTAAAATTATTAATAAAATTGAAACCTCAGAAAAACTGATTTAGAAAAAATGATCTATATAAAAATGACAGTGACATCACGACTGAATCTGTGATATTAAAAGAGTGATAAGCGAATATCTGTCCAAGTGTCTGCTGATAAATACAATTTGGTGAAATGAATAAATACACTGAAAAAAGATAACTTACCAAAACTGACAAAAAAGTAGGAAATTAGAATATGCATTATCAAAAACCTCCCTCAGAGAAAACTGCAGTCACATATGGTTTCATTGAAGAACCCTATTAAACATATGATAAAGAATTAAAACCAATTTACACAAACTTTTTCAGAAAATAGAAGAGAAGGAAAAACTTCTCAAATCCTCATAAGAAATCACCATAACCTTGATACCAAAACAAAATAAATATGTACAAAAAAATTAAAGACCAGTATGTCTCATGAACATAGATGAAAATCCATGATGGAAATTACCAAATTTAATCTAGCAATGTATTAAAAAAAGAGAGAGATAATATATCATGACCAAGAGGGGTGCATTTGAAAGAATGCAATGTTGTTTTAACATTTAAAAATCAATCAAGGTATTCACCACTTTAACAAAAGAGAAAATGATATAATCATGTTAATAGATGCAAAAAAGTCATTGAACAGATCTCAACATGAATTCGTGATAAGACCTCTTAGCAAACAAGGAGTATAAAACCTGGCTCATCAGATAAAGGACAGCTACCAAAAAACCTGCATCTAACATTATGTATACTTAATGATGAGGTATGAAATTCTTTCCACCTAAGTCCATACACAAGGCATAATCTTCTATTCTTAGCCTTGGAGATCTTGGCTAATGTTAAAAGGCAAGTAAAAGAAGTGAGAGGGAAAAATGTTTGCAAGTAAACATATTTAAGTTGTCTTTATTTGCAAACCCCATAATATTTTAAATACAAAAATCCTAAGCCATCTACAGTAAACTAGTAGAACCAATAAATGAATTTAGCAAATCCATAGTGTAAAAAATCAATAAAAGTATTTCCATATACTAATATAAAACAACTGGAAAATGAAGTGTTTTGGCTTATTCTTGAAGGATATCTTTGCTGGCTGTTAAACTTTAGAAGATAGTTTTTGTTTGTTTTCTGTTTTAATACACTTTAAATATGTCATGTCATGTCATCTGGCCCCTATAAGTTTCTGAGTAGAAGCCCATGATTATTTGTATTTTTGTTCCTGTTATGCAGTGTATCATATTCTGTAGCTCTTTTGAAATGTACTCTTTGTGTTTGATTTTCACTATCTTTATTATAATATACTTCGTTCTGATTTTCTTTTCATTTGTTTTGCCTTGGATTGGCTGAATTTCTGGAATTTCTGTCTTTTACCAAATTGAGAAGATTTTCAGCTATTATTTCTTCATATATTTTTTGTTCTCACTCTACGTGTTCTCTCTTCTCATCAGAACCCAGTTACATATATGCTAGAAGTTTTTATATTGTTGCATATTTTCCTAAGTTTACGCTCATTAAATTAAAAAAACAATTTTTAATCTTTGCTCTTTAGATTAGATCATCTCTATTTATCTGTCTTCAAGTTCACTATCTGTCAATCTCTAATCAGTATTAAGAACATCCAATGGATTTTTAAATTTTCAGGTTTTATATTTTTCAGTCTTGGAATTTATAATATTTTAAGTTATATTTCTACTCTAGGATTTCCTATTTATTAATAAATTAATATTTCCCTTTAAATATTTGATATATTATATATAATTATATAATTACAATAGCTTAGGACATTGTATGCTAAATCCAACATATGGTATATTACAGGATCAATCTTCTTTAAATGCCTTTCCTCTTAAGTATGGGTCTTACTTTCCATTTTCTTTATGTATCTAATAATTATAGTTTGTATATTATACAATGTGATATTAAATTTTAGAGACTCTGGATTATTTTTATTCCTTGTAAATTATAGCAGATTATAACAAATATAAGAAATTATTAACTTTAAGGAGATATGTCAGTCATTTTCTTATACAAAGTCTTTGAAATCTAGCATGTGTATTATAACTGTAGTGCATATGAATTTGGACTAGCCACATATCAAGTCCTCAATAGCCACATGTGGCTACCATATTGGATACACACATACATGTGTAGTGATCTCAGTTAAACTTGTCACAAGCAAAGCTGAAATACATATTTTTACCAAAATTAAAGAACCGATATGACCAATTAATGTATGATTTTGAAGTATTTATCTTTGTGTCTACAGCAAAGGTCCATCAGTTTTGTAAACTGTTGCTTTTGAAATCAGATTTGCAGATTAATTTGTCAGCTGACAAAGAGAGGGGGATCTTATAGGCTGGTGTTTCATTGGGATTGACCAGTAGGTAAAACAGTCATCAACTAAAAGGAAATAGATAATATGATAGAAACCTCAAACAATATGGAGGCAATTAAGGCTGCAGGTTGGAGCAATAACAATTCCAGGAGGAGATAAATATTAAACACAGAGGGAATTCAGCAACTGAAACAGAAAAGAACTGGACAGAAAGAGTAGGCAGTGCTTCACCACAATTTTGAGAATATTATTTAGAATAATTCAGTATATAATCATTCAGCAAATAATACATCTTCTCTTTTCTCACATCCCTAAATGACATGTACATGATGCTCTTTTCCTCATTCTTTGGTTTTCAGGGGAAAAAAGTTTATTTTAATTAGAGATAAACAGAAAATAGAATTAAGTACAGTCTTTAAAAAATGGTGATCACTTAAACTGCCCCTTGGGTTTAGAATTTTGAGTCTTATTCTTACATTTTTTAATAGGTCTAGTTTCCTGTTGAGACTGTTGTTTAGATTATCTCATTTTTCTCTTATTATTTGAAATTAGATCACCGTGAGTGCTTTTAGTCCTGTTTTTGTTCATGCACTAATCAAGGTACATAAATCGTAATAATTGACCTGGGTTTAGTTCTGTTCCTCCTTCTAGTTAATTAAAGATATAGTCATCACAAGTAGATAAAAGAAGTAAAATGCACTAATTGAATGATTATTTTGAGTATTAAAGACTCAGTACATAATCTTGGGTTGGCTATTAGAGATAAAAGTCTGCTTTTACTTGAGTTTCAGAAACAGGATTTGGGGAACTCAAAGTTATAATAAGTTTCCTTAAAATTAACTCAATTTTCTTAAAATCAATTCTAGTAATTAAAATATCCTAGTTCACTAGTCTCATAGTGTTCAAGGTAGGTACATGAGATAAACCATGGACTTGGAATGGCTTGTCTCTCCCATGTTATTTTCTGAATATAAAGAAAAGTGCATGTTTTTAGGCAGTGTCATGAGGGAATAGAGATAATTCTGTCTTAAGAATTTGAGTGAAAGATCAGTTTAATAGGGTAAAGAAAGAATTCCACCTGTCTGTATGCCATTGTAGCTCTAAACAAGGATCATAGATGAAAATAAAAGCTATTATGACTCTCATGGTAAAATCATGAAAATGCTTTATTTAACTGATTCCAAATAAAATAAAAACATAAAAGAAATAGTTTGAAAATCAGAATTGTAAGCTGTTAAGTGAAAGGTTTTTAAAAAGTCTAAGCCACTCTCTCTCAGAAGATCCACAAACAAACATAATTGTATATATGTAAAATATACTGTGCAATAGAGAAAGAACTTTACCTACAGAACTGAATGTACTTTGTCCTTCACTTTTGCAAACCTCTTTTTCTATGGTTCCAAAATTGATATCTGATCATGATATGGATCAACCCTATGAGGAAAAAAGTATATTTTATTTTTTCCTCCTTGTCCCATCAAACTTTTTACTCTGAGATAATTTTAGATTTGGGTGCAACTGTAAGAAATAACATTAAGTGATCCTGTGTACTCTACCCAGTTTTGCCAATGGCACCAACTTGCAAAATTGTACCACAATATTATAACTAGGATATGATCCACTGAATTTATTAATATTTCCCCATTTTTACATGTACAGTTGTCCTTTGGTATCTGTGGGGGATTGGTTCCAGGGCCTACCATGGATACCAAAATCTGGGATTCTCAAGTTCTATAGTCAACCCTCTGTATCCAAGGAGGTCCCGCATCCTTGGATTCAACCAACTGCTGATCATGTAGTACATACTGTATTTATTGCAAATAATCTAGGTGTAAGTAAACCATGAAGTTCAAACCCATTTGTTCATGGGTCAGCTGTACTCATGTGTATGTGTGTGTGTGTGTGTGTGTGTTTCGTTTTATGCAGTTTTATCACATGTGCAGGTTGGTGTATTTACCACTACATTCAAGATACAGAACAGTCGTATTATCACAAGGATCCCTCATGTTACCCTTTTATAACTACACCCAACCTTCTTCCCATCCCTAACCCCAGGAAAACCTTAATCTCTTCTCCATTTCTGTGACTTTGTTGTTTCAAGAAGATTATATAAATGGAATCATATGATATGTAACCTTTTGGTTTGGCTTTTTTCACTCAGCACATTTCCCTTGATGACATTTCCAAGTTGTTCTGTGTATTAATAATTCATTCCTTTTTGTTGGTGGGTAGTATTCCATGGTATGGATGTACCACAGTTTATTTAACCATTCATCCATCAGAAAACATGTGGTTTGTTTTCAGTCTTTGGCTATTGCAAATAAAGTTAATGACAAATGCTATGAACATTTGTCTACAGGTTTTTCTGTGTTCTTTTTCTTTTTTAAGAAATAACACATGTAAATTCTATGGACTTTTGTAATGTGGACTTTAAATACTTTATTTTGTTTAAAATTGTCAATTAAACAAGGTAGGCAAACAATAATTTCTTTGAAAATGCTTAACAAAATGTGTTTTGAAATCGTCATTTAAAAGTAGATTTTAGATTGTCTGTAAAATAAATTTGAGCATATTTGATATCAAAATTTCCTTGAAAGAGAAGAGGGTGGTTGGAGGGAGGTGGTATGGCATTCTCCTTGAATCACCTTAAAATGAATTCCATTGAGTTCTCATAGAGCACGCTGGGTACTCCCTCGGACGAGGGCAGCAGGGGTCGAGCCTCTGGCACGCTTACGGTGTTTAATCATTCCTTTTTCCTGGGGGAAGGTGAATGAGGAGTTGTCATAGGGCTGAATGTTAAACTAATTGATGTCTCTCTACTTTCCCTGTGGAAGGAAACAGCAAGCATTAGAAATGATTGTCTCTACCTCTCAATGATCTCATAACACCAAATATTACAATGCAAAATGAATGCCATTTTGGATTCCTTTAGAATTACTTAACGAGGGTGTTGAATACTAAGACTCTCATGAGGAGCCTGTTTCTGTTTGTTCAGCTGAGGACCAAGACCTTGCTGAAGCAAAAGCTTTAATACTATTTACCACAGGCTTACAGTAGCAGTGACATCCTCAGAACTTGGGGTAAAGAGAGTTAGATGTTTTCACAGCATTCTTTGTGTCCTTAATAAGGTAGGGGACTCTGCAAACTACTGATACTTGTTTAAGATAAAAGCATATTGCTTTCTTCAAAAAATCCCTGAAAATCCAACAAAACAAAAACACAGAGATGTGACATACTTTGAAAAGAAAGCAAAGTTAAAAACTCACAAATTCCATACAATACCCACTTGCTTTCTAATATAGCTCTATTTCTACAAACAAGTTAGGGTTTAAGCATTTCACTGAACTATAAAGCAGAACTCATGAGAGTAAATCTCGCAGACAACAGTGAGATTATGTGTCATCCTTTTCTCATTCAAGTTTTCAAGAGGAAGAAATTTCTTATCCTACAGCCTGTCTGTGTGTTCAGAGTAGAGGCTGTACGTTGCCCTTTAGAAGTGGGTCCTCTTGGGTTTTTGTGTTAAGGTCATTTAAGTCACAAAACCCAGCTATTTCTCTCTTTCTGCAAATTAAACACACTCCCCGTCGTGTTGTAATGGATTTCAGTCCTTTGTAATTAAAGATCCAACTGTTCACCTCCTGAAACCAAGAGCTTTTTACCACATTGTTACTTCATTTATCTCTGGGGAAGACACTGATCCACCCATTTCCTGCTGGAGTGACGCAGCACTCTCAATATTGCTGGCAGTAATACAGCAATAAAAGCAAACAGTAGACATTTTGGAGGAGAACCATTACCTTAACTCTCTAATGAGTTTTGATTTTCAAGAGCTTTTCAGTCAAAAAGATTTACAACAGAGGAAACCTCAGAGTCAGAAGACTGGCTCTTCAGAGTCTTATCACTGTTCAGAGTGATTAAAATATTTTCTCTCAAGTTCTTCAGCTGGACTTTGTTTCCTTTATCTAATATTTCATTTCATCTTTCATAACAGAATTTCATTTCTTGCTTATTTTCTTCTCTTTCACTTGTAACTCATTCCATGTTTCCTCATGACTCATGACAAATTCTTCTTTGGCTGAGTCCTATTCTGCGTTCCTCTGAAAGCAAGGCCTGGGACAGAGGGTGGATGTGCTGTTACCAAAGAAGCAGGAGTAAGTGAGAGGGAGGGATGCAAAAAAAGGAGGAGGATGCATTTTCATGCTGATGCTGCTAAGTTTGTTGAGTGTGACTGGTTGCCTGACCCATGGTAACAAACCCCTGAGAAGCTGAATAAACTGCCTTATAATCAACTTACGGTGGAAGGGAGAAGCACTCATTGAATGAATCACATTTCTGTTCAGAGGTTCGCCCTGTGGGGTCTTGCATTTCTGGAGATGCATGTATGGACACTTTTATCCCATTGATTCTCCTGGAGAAGTCAGCAAGGAAGGCCCATAGAGAAGTAGAGGTGCTCTCAGGGGGATGTTTGTCAGAAGTTAGCCAGAGCTGACAGGGCTCAGGCAGAGCTGGTAGTCACAGCAGCTGTTGGAATAGAAGACGGTTGAAGTCTATTACGTGTCCAGTACACACGGCAATTGTTTCCTATCAGTTGTTGGTCCATGTAGAAGCACAGGTGAAACTAGTCCCTGCAGTTGAGGATTTAAGATAGTCTTGGAATTATGTTCTTACTATATCAAGAGATGACTAATTCAATCCTCTCCGAGCAACAAGAAAACAGGGATCATACATGATTCATTCTGCATTTTCAAAATGAAATGGAAAGTTTACCACAAAGCAGGTGCTCAATACAATTTTTTACAAGTAATGGGTATTTATCGATAACTTGCATTTTTGGAACACTATGATTTACAAATTCAGTCATTAAAAGAATAAATTCAGTGTACATTTTTAGCACTAGTTGATAAGACATGATCTATCAAAATTGGAAGGTTAGTCTCTGATATAATGGGGCCATTGAGGAGGTTTCCTCTTAATAATTGTCATTTCAACTCAGTAATCTCTGGAGACCATAATGTGTCCATTTTCATTTAACAAGTCTGGTCTGTTCAAGCCCCAAAGTCCTAGACATAAGGAGATGTTATCCAATACATATAAGCATGAAGGCATTTCTTATACCTCAAATAATAGTCTCCTGTGCCGAGTTTCCACAGTGGGAGCTACTTCAAGGAGGCAACCAGAGAGAGCACTGTGGTATTGAGACCATCTGGACAGAGTACACGTGATTCAAGGCAGAAATGACTTAGAGCAGAATGGACTGATTAAGAAGCAGTTATGATACCTTCAAGATGGCAGAGGAGTAAGATGTGGAGATTACCTTCCTCCCCACAAATACATCAAATATACATCTGCATGTGGAACAACTCCTACAGAACACCTACTGAATGCTGGCAGAAGACCTCAGACTTCCCAAAAGGGAAGAAGGTCCCCACGTACCTGGCCGTGTGGCTGAGAGGGTCTTGGTGCTCCAGCCAGGTGTCAGGTCTGAGCCTCTGGGGTGGGATAGCCGAGTTCAGGACATTGGACCACCAGAGACCTCCCAGCCCCATGTAATATCCATCAGTGCGAACTCTCCCAGAGATCTCCGTCTCAAGACTAAGACCCAGCTCCACCCAATGGCCAACAGGTCCAGTACTGGACTTCCCATGCCAAACAACTAGCAAGACAGGAACACAACCCCACCCGTTAGCAGAGAGGCTGCCTAAAATCATAATAAGGTCACAGACACCCCAAAACACACCACTGGATGCAGCCCTGCACACCAGAAAGACAATATCCAGCCCCACCCACCAGAACACAGGCACCAGTCCCCTCCACCAGGAAGCCTACATGAGCCACTGAACCAACCTTACCCAATGGGGGCAGACACCAAAAACGATGGGAACTACAAACCTGCATCCTGTGAAAAGGAGACCCCAAACACATTAAGTTAAACAAAACTGGAAGACAGAGAAATATGCAGCAGATGATGAGCAGGGTAAAAACCCACCAGACCAAACAAATGAAGAGGGAATAGGCAGTCTACTTGAAAAAGAATTCAGGGTAATGTTAGTAAAGATGATCCGAAATCTTGGAAAAAGAATGGAGAAAATAAAGAAACGTTTAACAAGGATCTAGAACTAAAGGGCAAACAAACAATGATGAACAATGCAATAAATGAAAGTAAAAATTCTCTAGAAGGAATCAGTAACAGAATAACTGATGCAGAAGAACGGATAAGTGACCTGGAAGATAAAATAGTGGAAATAACTACCACAGAGCAGAATAAAGAAAAAAGAATGAAAAGAATTGACGACAGTTTCAAAGACCTCTGGGATAACATTAATTGCACCAACATTCGAATTATAGGGGTCCCAGAAGAAGAGCTGATAAAGAAAGGGTCTGAGAAAATATTGCAAGAGATTATAGACAAAAACTTCCCTAACATGGGAAAGGAAATAAGTCCAGGAAGCACAGAGAGTCCCATACAGGATAAATCCAAGGAGAAACATGGCAAGACACATATTAATCAAGCTATCAAAAATTAAATACAAAGAATAAATATTAAAAGCAGCAAGGGAAAAGCAACAAATAACATACAAGGGAATCCCCATACGGATAACAACTGATCCTTCAGCAGAAGCTCTGCAAGCCAGAAGGGAGTGGCAGGACAGATTTAAAGTGATGAAAGGGAAGAACCTACAACCAAGATTCCTCTACCCAGCAAGGATCTCATTCAGATTCGATGGAGAAATTAAAACCTTTACAGACAAGCAAAAGCTAAGAGAATTCAGAACCACCTAACCAGCTTTACAACAAATGCTAAAGGAACTTTTCTAGGCAGGAAACACAAGAGAAGCAAAAGACCTACAAAAACAAACCAAAAGCAATAAAGAAAATGGTAATAGGAACATACATATCGATATTACCTTAAATGTAAATGGATTAAATGCCCCAACCAATAAACATAGGCTGGCTTAATGGATACAAAAACAAGACCCATATATACGCTGTCTACAAGAGACACACTTCAGACCTAGGGACACATACAGACTGAAAGTGAAGGGATGGAAAAAGATATTCCATGCAAATGGAAATCAAAAGAAAGCTGGAGTAGCAATTCTCATATCAGACAAAATAGACTTTAAAATAAAGACTATTACAAGAGACAAAGAAGGACACTACATAATGATCAAGAGATCAATCCAAGAAGAATATATAACAATTGTAAATATTTATGTACCCAACATTGGAGCACCTCGATGCATAAGGCAAATGCTAACAGCCCTAAGAGGGGAAATCGAGAGTAACACAATCGTAGTAGGGGGCTTTAACCCCCCACTTTCACCAATGGACAGATCACCCAAAAGGAAAATAAATAAGGAAACACAAGCTTTAAATGACACATTAAAAAAGTTGGACTTAATTGATATTTATAGGACATTCCATCCAAAAACAATAGAATACACTTTATTCTCAAATACTCATGGAACATTCTCCAGGATAGACCATATCTTGGGTCAAAAATCAAGCCTTGGTAATATAAGAGAATTGAAATTTTAGCAAGTAACTTTCCCATCCAGAACGCTATGAGACTAGGTATCAATTACAGGAAAAAAAACTGTGAAAAATACAAACACATGGAGGCTAAACAATATGCTACTAAATAACCAAGACATCACTGAAGAAATCAAAGAGGAAATCAAAAAATACCTAGAAACAAATGACAAAACATGACAACCCCAAACCTATGGGATGCAGAAAAAGCAGTTCTAAGAGGGATGTCTATACCAATACATTCCTACCTCAAGAAACAAGAAACATCTCAAATAAACAACCTAACCTTACACCTAAAGCAATCAGAGAAAGAAGAACAAATAAACCCCAAAGTTAGCAGAAGGAAAGAAATCATAAAGATCAGATCAGAAATAAATGAAAAAGAAGTGAAGGAAATGATAGCAAAGATCAATAAAACTAAAAGCTGATTCTTTGAGAAGATAAACAAAATTGATAAACCATTAGCCAGACTCATCAAGAAAAAAAGGGAGAAGACTCAAAGCAATAGAATTAGAAATGAAAAAGGAGAAGTAACAACTGATTCTGGAGCAATAATTATGAGAGATTACTACAAGCAACTATATGTCAATAAAATGGACAACCTGGAAGAAATGGACAAATTCTTAGAAACGCACCACCTTCCAAGACTGAACCAGGAAGAAATAGAAAATATGAACAGACCAATCACAAGCACTGAAATTGAGATTGTGATTAAACATCTTCCAACAGACAAAAGCCCAGGACCAGATGGCTTCACAGGCAAATTCTGTCAAACATTTAGAGAAGAGCTAACACCTATCCTTCTCAAACTCTTCCAAAATATAGCACAGGGAGGAACACTCCCAAACTAATTCTATGAGGCCACCATCACCCTGATACCAAAACCAGACAAAGATGTCACAAAGAAAGAAAACTATAGGCCAATGTCACTGATGAACATAGATGGAAAAATCCTCAACAAAATAGTAGCAAACAGATTCCAACAGCACGTTTAAAGGATCATACACCATGATCAAGTGGGGTTTATCCCAGGAATGCAAGGATTCTTCAGTATACACATATCAATCAATGTGATACACCATATTAACGCTGAAGGATAAAAACCATATGATATTCCCAAGAGATGCAGAAAAACCTTTTGACAAAATTAAACACCCATTTTTGATAAAAACCCTGCAGAAAGTAGGCATAGAGGGAGCTCACCTCAATGTAATAAAGGCCATATATGACAAACCCACAGCCAACATCATTATCAATGGTGAAAAACTGAAACCATTTCCTCTAAGATCAGGAGCAAGACAAGGATGCCCACTTTCACCACTATTATTCAACATAGTTTTGGAAGTTTTAGCCACAGCAGTCAGAAAAGAAAAAGAAATAAAAGGAATCCAAATCAGAAAAGAAGATGTAAAGTTGTCACTGTTTGCAAATGACATGATACTATACACAGAGATTCCTAAAGCTGCTACCAGAAAACTACTAGAGCTAATCAATGAATTTGGTAAAGTAGCAGGATACAAAATTAATGCACAGAAATCTCTGGCATTCCTATACACTAATGATGAAAAATCTGAAAGAGAAATTAAGGAAACACTCCCATTTACCAGTGGAACAAAAAGAATAAAATACCTAGGAACAAACCTATCTAAAGAGACAAAAGACCTTATGCAGAAAACAATAAGACACTGATGAAAGAAATTAAAGATGATACAAACAGATGGAGAGATATACCATGTTCTTGGATTGGAAGAATCAACATTGTGAAAATGACTATACCTCCCAAAGCAATCTACAGATTCAATGCAATTCCTATCAAACTACCAATGGCATTTTTCACAGAAGTAGAATAAAAAATTGCATAATTTGTATGGAAACACAAATGACCCTGAATAGCCAAAGCAATCTTGAGTAAGAAAAACAGAGCTGGAGGAATCAGGCTCTCTGACTTCAGGCTATACTACAAAGCTACAGTAATCAAGACAGTATGGTACTGGCACAAAAACAGAAATATAGATCAATGGAACAAGATAGAAAGCCCAGAGATAAACCCACGCACATATGGTCACCTTATCTTTGATAAAGGAGGCAAGAATATACAATGGAGAAAAGATAGCCTCTTCAATAAATCTTGCTGGGAAAACTGGATAGCTACATGTAAAAGAATGAAATTAGAACACTCCCTAACACCATACACAAAAATAAACTCAAAATGGATTAAAGACCTAAATATAAGGCCAGACAGTATAAAACTCTTAGAGGAAAACATAGGCAGAACACTCGTTGGCATAAATCACAGCGAGATCCTTTTTGATCCACCTCCTAGAGAAATAGAAATAAAAACAAAAATAAAGAAATGGGACTGAATGAAACTTCAAAGCTTTTGCACAGCAAAGGAAACCATAAACAAGACAAAAAGACAACCCTCAGATTGGGAGAAAATATTTGCAAATGAAGCAACTGACAAAGAATGAATCTTTGAAATATACAAGCAGTTCATGCAGTTCAATATCAAAAAACAGACAGCTCAATCCAAAAATGGCAGGAGATCTAAATAGATTTCTCCAAAGAAGATATACAGATTGCCAACAAACACATGAAAGGTTGGTCAACATCACTAATCATTGGAGAAATGCAAATCAAAAGTACAAGGAGGTATCACCTCACACCAGACAGAATGACCATCATCAAAAAATCTAGAAACAGTTAATGCTGGAGAGAGTGTGAAGAAAAGCGTACCCTCTTGCACTGTTGGTGGGAATGTAAATTGATACAGCCACTGTAGAGAACAGTATGGAGGTTTGTTTTAAAACTAAAAATAGAATTACCATATGACCCAGCCATCCCACTACTGGGCATATACTCTGAGAACACCATAATTCAAAAAGAGTCATGTACCACAATGTTCATTGCAGCACCATTTTCAATAGCCAGGACTTGGAAGCAACCTAGTTGTTCATCGACATACGAATGGAGAAAGAAGGTGTGGCACATATATACAATGGAATATTAGTCAGCCATAAAAAGAAACGAAATTGAGTTATTTGTAGTGAGGTAGATGGAACTAGAGTCTGTCATACAGAGTGAAGTAAGTCAGAAAGAGGAAAACAAATACCATATGCTTACACATATATATGGAATGTAAATAAAAAAGAAAATATGGTTCTGATGAACCTAGGGGCAGGACAGGAATAAAGACGCAGGTGTAGAGAATGGACTTGAGGACACGGGAATGGGGAAGGATAAGCTGAGAAGAAGTGAGAGATTAGCTTTGACATATATACAATACTAAATGTAAAATAGATAGCTAGTGGGAAACAGCTGTATCACACAGTGAGGTCAGCTCGGTGCTTTGTGACCACCTAGAGGGGTGAGATAAGGAGGGTGGGAGAGAGACTCAAGAGGGAGGGGATATGGGGGCATATGTATACATATAGGTGATTCACTTTGTTATACAGCAGAAACTAACACAACATTGTAAAACAATTATACTCAAAGATGTTAAAGAAATTTATTTTATTGAAGCATAGTTAATTTAGAATGTTGTGTTATTTTCTAGTGGATAGAAAAGTGATTCAGTTATGATATATATACATTCTTTTTCATATTCTTTTCCATTATGGTTTATCATAAGACATTGAATGTAGTTCCCTGTGCTATACAATAGGTCTTTATTGTTTATCTATTCTATATATAATAGTTTGCATTGGCTAATCTCAAACTCCCAATTCATCCCTCCCCACCTCCTATCCCCCTTGGCAACCACAAGTCTATTCTGTATGTCTCTGAGTCTGTTTCTATTTCATAGATAAGTTCATTTGTGTCATATTTTAGATTCTACATACAAGTGATATCATATGGTACTTGTTGTTCTCTTTCTGACCTACTTCACTTAGTATGATAATCTCTATTTGCATCCATCTTGCTGCAAATGGCTTTATTTCATTCTTTTTATGGCCGAGTAGTATTCCATTGTATATATGTACCACCTCTTTTTTCTCCATTCATCTGTCGATGGACATTTAGGTTGTTTCCATGTCTTGGCTGTTGTGAATAGTGCTGCTATGAACATAGGGGTGCGGGTATCTTTTTTAATTATAGTTTTGTCCGGATATATGCCCAGGAATGGGATTGCTGGATCATATGGTAACTCTATTTTTAGTTTTTTGGGGAAACTCCATACTGTTCTGCATAGTGGCTGCACCAATGTACATTCCCACCAACAGTGTAGGAGGGTTCCCTTTTCTCCACACCCTCTCCAGCATTTATTTGTAGACTCTTTAATGATGGCCCCTCTGACCCATGTGGAGTCTGTACCTTATTGTAGTTTTGATTTGCATTTCTCTACTAATTAGCAATGTTGAGCATCTTTTCATGTGCCTGTTGGCCATCTGTATGTCTTCTTTGGAAAAATGTCTACTCAGGTCTTCTTCCCATTTTTTGATTGGGTTGTTCATTTTTTTGTTATTGCATTGTATGCTGTTTCAACAAGTATTTTTTAAACCACCATACAAAATAAGTCACAAATGAAAAAAATCAAAATTATGTTCCTTTTATTATTTGCTTTTTCCTTTATTTACTTCATGAACATGTCTTCCCTTGAAATCCACCTATTTCAATATCTAAAAAAATCTTCTGTTCACTGTAGAGTCTTATAAACAGTTTTCCATATAGATAAATCATTCAATATCATATTTATGGGTTACCCTCACTTGATCATAGTTAAGTCAATGTTTTTGAAAGAAATATTTTAGGGCTGCAAAGGTGAAAAACATATGCTACAAGAAATTGCACCCAGATCCCAGGGAATGAAATCACTGCCCCCAATTTAATATTTATCACTGTTTCTTGCTATCAGAAGTGGCATCAAATAATTCCTCAAGAGGACTCCTGGTTTTTGTGTGATCTGCTGCTCCATCATGGCACATTAACTGAGACATAGACACAGGAAAACCTTTCTTCCTAGCCTCTACCGAAATTGCCTGTAGACAAAAAGGAGCTCCCTATTTCCCAAGCCATGATAGCAGAGTCTGATGTCATCTCTCGTATTGTAGAAAAAGAAAGAGGAAAAGTGTAGATTTTGTTAAAAAACCAAAATTCAACTGAGTAAATTTGAAAATCGAGTTGGCTTTATTCAACAATTCATGAATCAGGTGTTATCCCATCTAGTAAACAGAAGGTTGCTCTGAGGAGTTGTTCAAAATGAGGGGGAGGTGGGTGTGGTTATAGGAGGAGGTTGGGGCAAGGAAGTGACTATCAAAAGAAGAGGAAGAATTGTTTCAGGCCAGTCACCTTCTTTTGGGGGAAGGGCGAGTGTCTCTCATGTTGCTTACCTCTTCTTCCTGTGTGTGTGTGTGTGTGTGTGTGTGTGTGTGTGTGTGTGTGTGTGTGTGTGTATTGGGAGTGGGTGGAGGAAGAGGCCCATATGCCAGATTACCTCATTGGTACTGACCAGAAAATTCCAGAGTAGGTGATTAAGATTACGTTCCTGGGGAAGGTCGAAACTGCAGTTAGGTCAGGTATTAAATCTAGGATTGGTTCCATGGGCTTTAGCATGAGTGATGCCATTTTGGGCCTGTGGTTTTCTCTTAACAAGGTTAACATTCGGGGCTCCAGAGATAGGTTGTCTGCAGTCAGATCTGACCTCCACCATTTACAAGTAGTGTGACCTTAGGGAGGTTACTTAACAGTTTCTCACCTGTAAAATGGGCACTAAAAGAAAGATCTAAGCCCATAGGCTGTTATGAGGATTGAATGACGTAACACTTACAAGGTGCATAGGATATTGTGATACATAGATTATGTCCACAAGGGCAAACTATGATTTTTCCCTTCTCTCTGCCCTGGTTTGGGTCCCCAACATCTACTTCCATTATTGGATCTCCTCCTTCATAAAAATGTACTGCTTGGGAAATCCACCCTATCTCCATGGCTTTGGGTATATACAGTAGTTCCTCCCTTATCTGTGGTTTCGCTTCTCATGGTTTCACTTACCTGAGGTCAACTGCAGTCCGAAAATATTAAATACAAAGTTCCGGAAGTTAACAGTTCATAAGTTTTAAACTGTGCTCCGTACTGAGTAGCATGATGCAATCTTGCGCCATCTGGCTCCAACCTGCCTGTGGATCACCACTTGTCCATCACATTCCTTAGCACTAGTCACTGAGTACTCATCTTGGTTTTCAGATTGACTGTCAAGGTGTTGCAGTGCTTGTGTTCAAATAACCCTTGTTTTACTTAATAATGGCCCCAAACTGCAAGAGGAGTGATGTTGACAATTTGGATATGCCAAAGAGAAGCCTTAACGTGCTTCCTTGAAGTGAAAATTTGAAAGTTCGGGACTTAATAAGGGAAGAAAAACAATCCTGTGCTGAGGTTGCTAAGATGTATTGTAAGAATAAATCTTCTATCTCTAAATTGTAAAGAAGAAAAAAGAAATTCATGCTAGTTTTGCCGTCATGCCTCAAACTGAAAATGTCACAGCCACAGTTAGTGGCAAGTACTTAGTTAAGATGGAAAAGACATTACATTTGTACCATAAGATATTTTGAGAGAGCGCTAGAGAGAGACCACATTTATATAACTTTTATTATAGTATATTGTTATAACTGTCCTATTTTATTATTAGTTATTGTTGCTAATCTCTTGCTGTGCCTAATTTATAAATTAAACTTTATCATAGGTATGTATGTATAGGAAAAAACATTGTACACAGAGGGCGGTACTATTTATGGTTTCAGGAATCCACTGGGGGTCTTGGAACACAGTCCCCTGCAGATAAGGGGGACTACTGTATTTTCTTTCTGTTCTTCTTTATAAACTCTCGCTTTGATATGTTAACATCACACAGAGCACCTCTTCCCAGTGTAAAGCCTGATAGAAATGTAAATAGTTCAGCTTTCTGAGTAGGGAAGTAGGCCACATATGGGAAGAGGAAGTAGACTGCCTTCTGTGCTCTTTCATTGCAGATAACCTCACCATCTTGAAACCTCAGAGAGCTCAGCAAGAGCATGTATAGTTTGGGGAAGTAGCCAGAGCATTTTGTACCATTATTCAGCAGAGGAATCTTGGAAACAATGCACTATTGCTAGTAAATGCTGCCTTCTTCCTGTGTAGGGGGCAGGGTTTGGAAAGTCCTGTGGAAACAAAGCATCATTTGCCTGGATGCAGAATGCTTCAGTCTGTTCCTTTCTCTAAACATATCCCATGTTCAATTTTCTATTTTATTACAACTATGTGCAGTTGTGTCTCTTGTGCTTACGTTCTCGCTTTGCTCTCTTTGTTCCTGGTTTAGGGGAAGTCTGTGTCAAAGACAGAAGCATGGGGACTAATGAGAGCCCTTCATGGGCAAATGGTAAAATTCCCAAGGTCCAAATCCTAAATGCAAAACAGCACATACTTTTTGTGCTCTAGGTTGACACACAAAATATATTCACAGCTATATGTTTTTTCTTCTCATATATTGAGGGTTTTCAACTGAGAAATCAACCCTTTCCTCAAATCACGTGTCAATGACGGCAACAGGAATCGATACTGAGGATGAGGGATGTACACTGTAGTGCTGTCACAGGTAGTATTCTGGTCCAAAATGTGTTTTCTGGGCAGGTGTTGAGGCCGTGAGGATCTCAGTACCATCACATGATTTTTAGCACAGGGCACACGAGAATCATATTTTCATAACGTTTCTGGATTTAATGAAATAGTTTATGTTAGTCCCCCCAAATGAAGCAAAAATTCATACATTATCACCCCCAGTTGGGACTCAAAAGATTAACAGTTTGAAATCCAGAAACCAGCTCTTACTGACACTTGTTGGAGGCATTTTATCTGATGGGTGGCCAGAATCTCTATTGCATTTTATCACAGGTCATAAAATGGGCCTGAGTGCTCTGTATCCGCACTATACAGTGTATGGAATGCACTGATTAAATAAAAATAGAATCTGACAATTCCATTCTTTGGTGATAATCTCTGATTTAAACGCTTTGGTCAAATGTTTGTCAGAACTAAGATGTATGTTTTCTGATTGCCCAGTGCATGGGAATGTGGGAGAAAACACACACACACACACACACACACACACACTCCCTCTCTTTCTCTCTCTCTCCAAACTGTCTCTATCATTTTATTGCAGTTACTCCTTTGTTTTCATTTTACTGTCTTCCATTCAAAACTATGAAGAAGGAATAAGTGTTCAAAGATTAAAGAAGTATTCTGATAAATAAGAAAAGTAAGTGTTGATGTCATTTGCACAGATTTTTAATGACTACAAAATAATTTCATCTTCATTCCTGTAAAGGATCGGGAATTGATTCCCATATATAATGCAAGTAAAAGAGAGATGAAGACCTAAAATAGGACAATGAAATGTGCAGGAACTCTAAAAAACCCCACCAATTTTAATAGAGTTTTGAGTTTTAAAACATGAGCCTAACATATTCAGTAGAAAAAGAATTCTATTTGATTAGAATAGAATTCAAATAGAATTGGATAACAAGTTAAAGATATTATTATTATGTAAATTAATAAGATAAGGTAATATAGTTTTAGAAGTGGTTTAATCTTTAATTGAAAGAACAAGTGTAGAATTTAGTAATTTTATTTTTTTCAAAATCAGATGCTCATTAGTGAGATAAAAGCACGGGGAGAGAAACTCAGATAAGCAAAAGAAATAAGATTATACACAGCCCTTAGGATGGAGCAACTTTTGACCAAAGCCAGATTCCCTGGGCTCCTCTGGCATACCTGCTGATGTGGACTCATTACCTGACAGATTAACAGTTACCCATTCTACAGAGGCCGACTACTAGATGTAGCGAGGCAAGAGAGCCTGTCATCAAAGCAGCCCATTGTTCTGAGGTGCTAGGGAACAGGCAGAGCTAAGAGACAGAAAAATCTGGATCCAGATTCTAGGTTTTGGCTTACAGACCAAGGATTTGAAGAATCAACTAAAGGAAATTTTATTATTTGAAAAACCCATTTTGGAAAATTGGCGTTCTGCGATTAACCGCATTCTGATGCCACCCCTGGCTATTATGCTCTTTTAACAATATGTAAAGGGCAAAAATGATGCAGCTCAGTTCCTCACATGTATGATCAGTTAGAACAGGGACCAAGTGCCATCCTCCCTGCAAGCAGGGCCAGAGTGGTAGTGACTGCTGCATGTACTAACCCTAACCCTCCAGCATCCTTCCTATAAAGACACTTGGGATATAGTGGGCCTACCCATTTAATCCTGGATAATTTCCCCATGTCAAGAAGCATAAGTTAATTAATTTTTTAATTAATTAATTAAAAAATTAATTAATTAATTATTTTTTTTTTCCGGTACGCGGGCTTCTCACTGTTGTGACCTCTCCCGCTGTGGAGCACAGGCTCCGGACGCGCAGGCTCAGCGGCCATGGCTCACGGGCTCAGCAGCTCCGCTGAATGTGGGATCTTCCCGCACCGGGGCACGAACCCGTATCCCCTGCATCGGCAGGCGGACTCTCAACCACTGCACCACCAGGGAAGCCCAAGTTAATTACATTTTAAAAGTCTCTTTTGCCAGGTATGGTAACATATTGGCAGGTTCTGGGGATGTGGACATAGACATCCTTGGGAGGGCATTATTCAGTTTACCACATCTATTTTCAGCTGGCTTCGATTGGGATTTTGTCACTTTCATCCTGGAGAATCCTAATTAAGACACAATGATTCTGCTTTTTTATTTACCTTAGAAGTCAACTACCTGTTATTAATATATACTTCTGCATTTATTGCATATTATAAATTCAAAGAAGCAGAGATATTTATAAGAAATGACAATAGAATGTGAATTACTAGTATTTTATTCCTCACTAGAGCAAATGACATATTTGCTTTCAGGCTTATTCATTTATAGTAATCAGATAATAACTCCCGATTTGCCTGATTCACAAGGTTATTGTGAAAATTAAATGAGATTTTAAAAAACCCACAAATTTCATGCTGCACGCATATAGAAATTACTGTCGTTTTATCTCATGCACGTGTCAACTTTTAGGGTAAGTCATTCACTCACCAATACTGACTGTAGTTTTTGACCATTGGTCTTGCTATAATTGCTTTTGAGTATTCCTCCAGGCTAATGAAAGAAAAAAAAAAAAAGATATGCAGGTCCCCTCTGCTTGAATAAGGCAGAAAAGAGGCAATTTCTTTTTTCCCTCTGCTTCTAAATCCATTGGGGAAAAAAAAGCAAAACAAGAAAAAAGGGAGGGAAAAAACCTAACTTTTTTGGAAGCAAGGAAATGATCACACTCCAACACACCAAAATGGGAAGATGTGTTAAGTATTGTGAAATAATGCTTAGAGACAAGTGAGGATAAGAGAAACCAAACATACCTTTTCAGATATAAGGGGCATTAAAGATTCTCCTGGTAGCCTGTGACTGAGTCCAAGATAAATCTTTTCTGTTTAGTTCAGAGAGATGGGATACATGAATGTGAGCCGGCCAACACCTCAGAATGGCAGAGGAGATACTGATGGAGGGAAAACTGTGCTGCAGCCCTTTTTTGTTTGGTTGGTTGGTTTTTAAAATCTACAACTTAGCTTACAGTCTAAGGCGGGGGGATGTTCATGATTTACCTAAAGAAGGCGGGAAGGTAAATAACAGTTGCCAGGTCAAAAATTAATATAAACACATTTGCTGTGATCACACTGACATCATGGATACTGAAACTGAAGGGGGGTGTACAGAAAGACAGAAGAAATCACAGATTTGATGAGAGTGTGTTTGAAGTAGCATACCCACATCTGTTACAGATGCCTCCGTGAGATACATGGGTGACAAATGCTCTGCTGAGGACCAGTCAGAAAATACCCAGTATGAGATATGAGCACAGTCACCCCACCACCAATCAAAAGGGAAAAGGAGTTAAAATATAGGGGAAAAAAGAATATAGATCATAAAGAAAAATTGCCCAGAGGAGGAGAGGTCACCAGGATAATTTATATAATCAAAATCTCCCTAAACAAATTCCTTAAAGAAAAGATAAAATATTTTAAATTACATGACAAAAGAAGAAAATAGAGTGAGGAAAAAAATTAAGATATCGCAGAGATGAAATCTATATCTATATGTATATCTACCTAACTATAACTATATCTATATCTATATAGTCAACCTAAATAAGGAGGTAAACAGAGGCAAGCTTGAATTACCAGAATTTGAGTTTATTTGGGAATAGCAGAGGAATTGCATTTTAGCAAATGCAAACTGTAGCAAGCTACAGGCGAGTCTGCTGAGGGTTCAGGTTGGGCTGTATTTAGGGTGGGCACGGAGTACAAAGAGGGCAAAGTCCAGTCATAGTCTAAGCGGTAAGTTCATTGGCTTGAGGATGGGGAGAGATACTTGGTGGGTGTTTATTGGTCAGGAGATAAGTTTTGGTCTTCTGTAAATCAGGCAACTCAGTCTCTCTAGTGGCAGTGAGTGGGGGCTACTCTTCGTTGCGGTGCGCGGGCTTCTCATCGCTGTGGCTTCTCTTGTTGCAGAGCACAGGCTCCAGGTGCGCGGGCTTCAGTAGTTGCAGCATGCAGGCCATAGAGCGCAGGCTCAGTAGTTGTGGTGTACGCGCTCAGTAGTTGTGGCTTGCAGGCTCTAGAGCGCAGGCTCAGTAATTGTGGTGCATGGGCTTAGTTGCTCCACAGCATGTGGGATCTTCCCAGACCAGGGATTGGACCCGTGTCCCCTGCATTGGCAGGTAGATTCCTAACCATTGTGCCACCAGGGAAGTCCAGTCTCTTAGTTCTTACATTTTGTTTTCTTGAGGGCCCGTTGTGAGATTCTCCTTTCCATGTCCTCTAATTCCTTTTTATATTGAAATCCTTTCACAGTAGCATATACATATAAAACATATTCCAAATTAATTCTCAAATATAAAGTTGAACAACTTTTTTCTTTTTTTCCCTCTGATCTAAGATCTTGAATTGGTCTTGTGAAAAAGGTACAGCTTGTCCCAGGAAAAAAAGTTAATGTCAACTTTAATTGGTATTTCTAAAAAATGTAGGTTTTATTATTATTCAGGTAAAATGAGGCAAACAGATCAGGAGGCAATGGCCATTGAATAAACAGTTTGTTACTCATAGTTCCCAAGAGGAAGGACACATCCTGCCACACAGGGAAGCACCAGCGTCCATCAGGAGGCAGAGGGGGGCTTCCCCAGGGCTTCCCCGGGCTTCCCCGGGCTTCCCCGGTGGCGCAGTGGTTGAGAGTCCGCTTGCCGATTCAGGGGACGCGGGTTCGTGCCCCGGTCCGGGAAGATCCCACGTGCCGCGGAGCGGCTGGGCCCGTGAGCCATGGCTGCTGAGCCTGAGCGTCTGGAGCCTGTGCTCCGCGACGGGAGAGACCACAACAGTGAGAGGCCCGCGTACCGCAAAAAAAAACAAAAAACAAAAAAACCGCAGAGAGAACAAAGAGAAAATGTGGGCAAGAGCCTTTATCTAGGCTTCTGCGGGAGGGTAAGCGAATTTAGGATTGTTTATTTTAAATAATTTCAGTATTGGGGGGATTAGGGCAGGGGAATACTGGGGCCAGTGTGAGTGCCTTGTGAGAGCCAGATAAAGGAGGAGGATGGGCTTTGGAATGGTTGGTTTGCATATGGAAGGCACGCATTTGGTGGAGTTGTCGCTCTCTCTAGGAATTAGTAAATCCCAGAGGAATGTCTCCGTCGGTGTAGGCAAGGCCCCAGATATCAAAGTATCAGGAAAGACAGAAAACAAAAAACGTGATTAATATAAGTTGCAGTAGGAGGGCTCTTAAAAGACAATGAATTGAAATTCTAAAGAATGGTTTGCCATGCTATGCCAAAGTTGTCATTTATTGTGCACATGATGTAATATTTATTTAATTAAAGCCTAATTAAGTTACATTATATAGTAGATCATTGAGTTACAGGGGAATATACTTCTGACAGTTTCATGTGGTGGTGTTCAAAAAGAAGCGTGTTTTCCTTAAAATTAGGTATTCTATGAATGCTCTATTGAAAATTTTATATTTTCAAGGCAGAATGTTGGTAATGCCTCCTGAATTTGTATTTCACGCTATGTAAATTAACGCCTGAACAAAGAAGTAAGACTAATACATTTTAATAACAAAAGAACACGAAAAGAAATACATGGATGGTTACATTTCATTTCATGCATATGCCCACAGAAACTCCAGGCTCATAAGAGTTTGCATGTAATTGGAACCTGGGAGGAGTGAAAATCTGGATAAAAAGGAATTTAGGATTCTGGACAAAAAGGTAAAAGACAAAGGGAAGGACTGTTTATTAAGTCAGTGGGAGAACTTTTCATGCAGACTCATTAACATAACAACTAAACTTACTCTGAAACAGGTTTTTTCTTCTGTTAAAATAAATAGTGCCATTGGTATTGAGAATCTTGGAACTGATCAGATGCAGTGGTAGAAAAGGGATGAGAAGCAAAACTAATTTATTTTGCAGAAATTGTTGGTCAGTTTATAGCACTTTGTAGACCATAGAAGTATGAGGTAACTATTCAATAAGTTATCGTTCAGATACTTGTCAACAGAGTAAAATTAAAATCTTCTGGTACTGTTCAGCAGGGGGCAAGTGTTATTTTAAAATAGGTATCAGTGACTTAAAGGAAGGCATTGGGAATGTGTCTCATTAAAATCACAAATGGCATCGTGTTGGATGTGAGGACATACAGTCTGTAGCACAGAAATAAGATTCAAAATTTACTTTTTAAATTGGAGAAATGAAATGAGCTGTCAAAATAGAATGAAACTGAGGAGGGACACAGTTGGCTCATTGACTGTGCACTTCCATCATTATAGTTTCTCATCTGAAAAACAGACATAAAAGCTGTAAACAAACAAAGGACAAAATCCCTGGTCACAGCATTGTTACCGGCAGCATGAAAATGTTTGATATAAAGTCTATACATGCTTGACTTACTTCTAAATGCCATGTGCATGAAATTCGTTTAAAACTCCACAGTTAAGCTTCAACTCTTTAAGTTTTGTTGAGGATAAAAATCTCTGTATTTTCAATAACTTTACAAAGATTTTTAGATAATTAGCACTTCTTTTAAGAAGTAAAAGTACATTTACTATGCATTTGTTTTAGAGAAGGAAAGAAAAGATGCTTCACATGTCTAAAATATTTGATAGCAAACGCTTGCTTTTTCGTGTATTCAAGTGCACTCTGTATTTACTTTGATGAGATCTCAATTCCATCTATAGGCATACCTCGGAGATGATGCAGGTTTGGTTCTAGCCCACTGCAATAAACCAAATATCACAATAAAGCTCGTCACACAAGTTATTTTGGTTTCGCAGTGCATATAAAAGTTATATTTACACTATACTGTAATCTATTAAGTGTGCAGTAGCATGATGTCTAAAAAAACCCAATGTATATACCTTAATTAAAAACACTTTATTCCTAAAAAATGCTAAACAATATTTGAGCTTTCAGTGAGTCCTAATCTTTTTGCTGGTGGAGGCTCTTGCCTTAATGTTGATGGCTGCTGACTGACCAAGGTGATGGTTACTAAGTTTGGGGTGGCTTTGGCAATTTCTTAAAATGAAACAGTGATGAAGTTTGCCTTATTAATTGACTCTTCCTTTCATGAATGATTTCTCTGTAGCATGCGACGTTACCTGGCACTTTAGTTTTTCAAAGTTGGGGTCAGTCCTCTCAAGCCCTGCTGCTGTTTTATTAACTAAGTTCAGGTAATATTCTAAATCCTTTATTGTTATTTCAACAACATCTTCACAACATCTTCACCAGGAGTAGGATCCATCTCAAGAAACCACTTTCTTTGCTCATCCATAAGAAGCAACTCTTCATGCGTTCAAGTTTTATCATAAGATCGCGGCAATTCAGTCACATCCTCAGGTTCCACTTCTAATACTAGTTTTCTTGCTCTTTCCACCACATCTGCAGTTACTTCCTGGACTGAAATCTTGTATATCTCAAAGTCATCCATGAGGGTTGGACTTCTTCCAAACTCCTGTTAATGTTGATATTTTGACCACTTCCCATGAATCATGAATGTTCTTAATGGCATCTAGAATGATGAATTCTTTTCAGGAGGTTTTAAACTGACTTTGCCCAGATCCGTCAGAGGAATCAATATCTGTGGCAGCTATAGCCATGCAAAATGTGTTTCTTAAATAATGAGTCTCGAAAGTCAAAATTACCCCATGATCCGTGGCTACAGAATGGCTGTAGTGTCAGCAGCCATGAAAACAACATTAATCTCATTGTCCATCCCCATGAGAGCTCTTGGGTGACCAGGTGCTTTGTTATTGAGCAGTAATATTTTGAAAGGAACCTTTTATTCCTGTTATTGAGCGGTAGGTCTCAATGGGGGGCTTAAAATATTCAGTAAACCGTGTTGTAAACTGATGTGCTGCCACCTAGGCTTTGTTGTTCCATTTACAGAGCACAGGAAGAGTGGATTTAGCCTAAGTCTTGAGGGCTCTACGATTTCTGGAATGATAAATGAGTGTTGGCTTCAACTTCAAGTCACCAGCTGCATTGGCCCCTAACGAGAGAGTCAGCCTGTCCTTTGAAGCTTTGAAACGAGGCATTGACTTCTCCTCTCTAGCTATGGAGGTCTGTTCTTTAGTGTAGCTACCTTCATTAATGATCTTAGCTAGATCTTCTGGATAGCTTCTTGCAGCTTCTGTGTCATCAGTTGCTGCTTCACTTTGTACTTTAATGTTATAGAGATGGCTTCTCTCCTTAAACCTCTTGAACCAACCTCTACTAGCTTCAGACTTTTTTTCTGCAGCTTCCTCACCTCTCTCAGCCTTCCTAGAATTGAAGAGAGTTAGGACCTACCTTGCTGTAGATTAGGCTTTGGCTTAAAATGTTGTGGCTGGTTGATCTTCTATCTGGACCACCAAAACTTTCTCCATATCATCAATAAAGCTGTTTTGATTTCTTATCATTCATGTATTCACAGGAGTAGCACTTTTAATTTCCTTCAAGAACTTTTCATTTGCATTCACAACTTGGCTAACTGTTTGGCTACAAGGGGCCTAGCTTCTGACCTGTATTGGCTTTTGACATGCATTCCTCACTAAGCTAAATCATTTCTAGCTTTTGATTTAAAGTGAGAGACACGTGACTATTCCTTTCACTTGGTCACTTAGAAGTCACTGTAGGGTTATTAATTGGCCTGATTTCGTGTTGTTGTGTTTCAGGGAATAATGAGGCCTGAGGAGATGGAGAGAGACAAGGAATGGCTTGTCGGGGGAGCAGTCAGAACACACACAACATTTATGAGTTAGGTTTGCTGTCTTATACGGGCACAGCTCATGGTGCCCCCAAACAATTATGATGGTGACATCAAAGATCTCTCATCACAGGTCACCATAACAAATACAGTAATAAAGAAAAAGGTTGAAATATTGAGAGAATTACCAAAGTGTGGCACAGAGGCATGAAGTGAGCAAATGATGTTGGGAAAGTGATGTTGACAGACTTGCCTGATGCAGGGTTGCCACAAACCTTCAGTTTGTAAAAAACGCAATATCTGTGAAATGCCATAAATCAAAGTGCAATAAAATGAGGTATGCTTGTATTTATACTGAAACCCAATCAATAAACTAATGTAAGCAGAACATTGGGAATGTTCTTAAGAAGGAAATTGATAGAATATAAGTATATGCCACATTGGGCAGAACGTATATTTCCATGTACATTTTAACCGCAGGTCTTTTTTTTTTTTTTTTGCGGTACGTGGGCCTCTCACTGCTGTGGCCTCTCCCATTGCGGAGCACAGGCTCCGGACGCACAGGCTCAGTGGCCATGGCTCACAGGCCCAGCCTCTCCAGGGCACGTGAGATCTTCCCGGACCTGGGCACGAACCCGTGTACCCTGCATCGGCAGGCAGGCTCTCAACCACTGCGCCACCAGGGAAGCCCATTAACCGCAGGTCTTAATGATCATTTATGTTGCTTAAACAACTTCCAAAGGTTATCTCACTTGCTCATTATAGAACTTAAGTAAAGGTAGATACTAATGTTTGCTTAAAAAAGAGAAATTTGTCTTCTCTGTCTGAGTTATTTCACTTGGCATGTAACCCTCTAGATCCATCCATGTTGTTACAAATGGCAAGATTTATTTTTTTTCTTTTTAATGACTGAGTCGTATTCCATTGTATGTACAGACCACATGTTCTTTATCTATCTCTGCTGAGGGACATTTAGGTTGCTTCCGTATCTTGGCTATTGTAAATAATGCTGTGATGAACATAGGGGGACATATATCTCTTTGAACTAGGATTTTCATTTTCTTCAGATCGATACCCAGGTGTGGAATTGCTAGATCTTATGGTAGTTCTATTTTTAATTTTTTGAGGACCCTCCATGCTGTTGTCTATAGTGGCTGTACCCGTCAGTCTACATTCCCAGCATGTGTGAGGGTTCCTTTTTCTCCACAACCTCACCACCATTTGTTATTTGTTGTCTTTTTGATAATAGTCATTCTGACAGGTGTGAGGTGATATCTCACTGTGGTTGTTTTTTTAAAATTTTATTTAATTAATTTATTTTTGGCTGCGTTGGGTCTCCATTGCTGTGCACGGGCTTTCTCTAGTTGTGGCAAGCGGGGGCTACTCTTGGTTGCAGTGCGCGAGCTTCTCATTGTGGTGGCTTCTCTTATTGCAGAGCATGGGCTCTGGGCACTCGGGCTTCAGTAGTTGTGGCTGGCGGGCTCTAGAGCGCAGACTCAGTAGCTGTGGCACACGGGCTTAGTTGCTGTGCAGCATGCGGGATCTTCCTGGGCCAGGACTCAACCCGTGTCCCCTACACTGGCAGGCAGATTCTTAACCACTGCGCCACCAGGGAAGCCTCTCACTGTGGTTTTGATTTGCGTTTCCCTGATAATTAGTAAGCCCTGTGGTGGTGCTCACAGAAAGAGGTCTGGAAGAACACTCGCCAAAAACATTGATAGTGATGAGGCAATAAAATTTATATTTTAAAGCAGGACAGGAAAAAAGTTAAACATAAAATTCTCTCTCTGTGTCTTTGTTTGGGCCTTTTCCCTCCCTAATGTGCAATGCACATCTGCATTATACATTAACCCAGAGACTCTCAAAGATGAGCGTGCCTGTTCAACTGTAAAGATCAATCTTTTTTTTCTTTCTTCTGACACTAGCAGTGTAACTTCTTAAAAGAATAATCTTTTTTCCCAGCTCTGTAGGGGGTCATGGTGACTTGTTGCTCACTTTGTACGTGCTTAACTGGACCATGTATCCTTGGTGACCTTTGTGTAAAATATCAGTATGTCATTCTGATCCCAGGCTATAATCCTCAGTTTGGCTTGAATAAAATTCCCCTTTTTTCTTCTTAACTTGATGGTTAATTGAATTTTGAACTTTTATAAACAGAAAAATTAAAGAAGTAAATGAAGGCCTAACCGAAAAAAAAAACCCAAAACGAAAAACGAAAGAGAGCTTAACAGAGGGAAACTATGGTATAAGAGGGGCAGCATCATATTAAAAAAGAGCACTAGGGCTTCCTTGGTGGCGCAGTGGTTGAGAGTCCGCCTGCCGATGCAGGGGATACGGGTTCGTGCCCGGGTCCAGGAAGATCCCACATGCCGCGGAGCTGCTGGGCCCGTGAGCCGTGGCCGCTGGGCCTGCGCGTCCGGAGCCTGTGCTCCGCAACGGGAGAGGCCACAACAGTGAGAGGCCCGCGTACCGCAAAAAAAAAAAAAAAAAAAAAAACACTAGGTAATAACCTAGTATGAGATCGAGTATGAGTTTTGACACCAAATGGATGGATGGATATCATTTGATATTCTTTGGTGTTAGCATTTGCTAGTGTTGCTTTTACTTTCCTATTATTTCTAAAATGTGTCGTATTTCAGTACATTCTAACCATTTCCTTGCCTCCAAGATCCTTCCCTTCACAGGTATGATCCCCAGCTTTGTCGTTCATGTAAACAGCTAGAGAGTACCACACACACACACACACAATGAGAGTGTAATAAATACCAGTGCTTAATGCTATTATCGTTAGTATTATTCATTCAACAAATATTTGTTGAATATGTATAATTCTGCTGTGTGTGTGTCATATTTGAAAACACACATGATTTGTCTTTATAGATCTTGTACTCTAACGGGAATACAAAAGGTATCTATTCAAAATCCAGTTCCCCTGTCATGTTGAAACAGCAGCTCGTTTTTTATAAGATAAAGTCCATAGCATTGACATGTTACCCAAAGACTTTTGTATCTGACATTTCCCTGTAACTTCAGCCTTACTACTTGACATTTGCTACCTTTATACCTTTCAGAGCACCCATGTTTTGTAATTCCCTTGTCTGTCTGCACATTAATCATGCAAAAGCTCCACTCTGTGCCTTTGTGTGTAATATTTCCCTTACTTAGAATTTTCTGGAAACAGTATAAAACTGGCTAATCGATGATGCATCTTCTTTAAGATTTGGCTCAAATTCCACCTTTTCTATATAGCCTTCTCTGATCTTTTATCAACCTCCAACCTTTGTGTTATTTCTGAATCTGACATGTTGGTGTATAACTATAGTTCTTAGCTGGGGGCCATCTTTCTCCATAGGGGACATTTGGCAATATCTGGAAACATTTTGGTTGCCACAACTGGGGCGATGCTCCTGGCATCCACTGAGTGTAGGCCAGGGATACTGATAAAAGTCCTATGATGCTCAGAATAGCCTCCCACAACAAAGAGTTGTCTGGTCCCTCCTGTCAGGAGTGATGAGGTTGGGAGACCCACGTTGATGATTCCGCCCCAGCCACTAGGGTATGACCTTCCCCCGGCTAGTAGCTCTGTCTTATTTACCTCTGTGTCCTCAGCATTAAGTCCAAAGCCTGCACCATGTTTATTAGATATTTCCTGAATACATGAAAGAAGGAAGGGAGTAAAGTATGCATGACTATATAAATAATTAGAAAGTGTTTGTTCAATAATCAAGACATTGACGGTATTTTGACCAACAGCAGTGCTTCCCACCTGGGGAATTAAACTTTTGAATTGGAGTGGTAGGCAGCAGAAGGAACAGGGGCATGGGATGGAGAAATCACAGTAATTGAGGATTAAAGTTCCGATAACAGAAAAGGAGAAAATATCAGAGATTCGGATGTACAGTGACATTTTCAACAGTTTAAAGCTTTTATTAGATGGAAAATAGTATTTGAATAATTTTTATTATTGCAGCCAATCAAGATTAATTATAGGGCTTCCCTGGTGGCACAGTGGTTGAGAATCTGCCTGCCAGTGCAGGGGACACGGGTTCGAGCCCTGGTCTGGGAGGATCCCACATGCCGTGGAGCAACTGGGCCCGTGAGCCACAACTGCTGAGCCTGTGCGTTTGGAGCCTGTGCTCCGCAACGGGAGAAGCCACAACAGTGAGAGGCCGCGATAGTGAGAGGCCCGCGCACCGCGATGAAGAGTGGCCCCTGCTCGCCGCAACTAGAGAAAGCCCTCGCACAGAAACGAAGACCCAACACAGAAAAAATAAATACATTAATTAATAAACTCCTACCCCCAACATCTTCTTTTTTAAAAAAAAAGATTAATGATATGTATAGTTTCAATAAACAAGGTTATTTATCCTTTTATTAAAATTAGAATTAATGTAATGTATCTGAATATTAACACAACATTGACTATATAAGATGTGCTATCTCAGTCTTTCTTACTTTTTTCCAGGTATAAAATTCTGTGTAAGCAAATACTTCTTTTTTATGATATTAGTTGATGGTAGGTGAAAGAATTCTTACAAAATAGGAGCTACTTCAAACTTTCAAACTAAAATCAAATGGAAACAGTTTTAAAGTTTAAAATAGTTCTTTAAATTTTTATGCCTTTTATGCCTCTCAATCAACATCAGCCAATAAAGCACTGAATTACTACTAAAAACAGTTCTTGAAATACTTCCAAGTTGTTTAGGAAAAAAATTCTCCCAAACTGAAAGGACTGCCAATCTCATAGGAGACTCTTAGGAAAAGACGGTTAAAAAGCCAACAGAAAACAGAGAATCTGAGACCGTGAACTTCCTTAAATATCGTAGAAACAACTTTTAATAATATCACACTTTCTTAAAAAAGGTTAGCTAAAAGTGTAATGAGAATTTCCCATTTCTGCTTGTAGATAATTAGGAAAACTCATTTACTAATATATTTCCATGACATCCCATCCCAGAATTGAAGATTTTTCTCCTCCCTGAAACGGCCCTTTCAGGTTCTTATAAAGTACATTTTTCTCCCATGTTCTTTTTTAACTTAAAAAAAATATTTGTGAAGTTTTTACATATGAATAGTCTCCACGTAGATAGGTATAATTAATATATCACATTATATTATTTTCGGGTGTACAACACAATGATTCGATATTTGTATATATTGCAAAAGCATCCATCACCATACATTCTTACAGAATTTTTTTTCTTGTGATGGGAACTTTTAAGATCTACTTTCTTATCAACTTTGAAATATGCCATACAGATTATTTATCTGTAGTCACCATGACTTATTTATTTTTTAGCTAGAAGTTTGTACCTTTTGACCCTCTTCACCTGTTCTTCCTATCTCGCCATCCCCGGCCTCTCACAACCACCAGTCTGTTCTCTGCATCTCACGTAGATCCACTTTTTATGTTCTACCCTTTAAAAGTACTTTAACTAAAACTACCCATCAATGAAGTGCTTTGCACAGAGGATGCCTGTAGTCTTTTTACTTATACAATTTTTTTATTATATTTTAAATCACCACTTTCATCAGCACTAAAATTTTATAAGCAAAATATTTTCTAAAACTCTTCCTTCTTTAGTGCAAAGGAGCTTCAGGGAGTCTGACTCTTAATACCACCTATTGGTCTGACTCCAAAACTGTTGCATAGCTGGAGTAACAGTTAATAAATAATGGCTGACAATAATCTTCTATATGTCTGTAGGAGACCAATTAATTGCCACCCAAAGATTTCAAATTCTACTCCCCAGAACCTATAAATGTTACTCTATCCAGAAAAGAGGTCTTTTCAGGTGTGATTAAGTTAAGGATCTTGAGATGGGTGGTTATTCTGCATTATCAGTGTGGGCCCTACATGCCAATAACAAGTGTTCTTATAAGAGAGAGACAGAAGGAGATTTGATACAGACGAAAGAGAAAAAGACACACACAGAGGAGAAGGCTTTGAGACCATGGAGGCTGAGCTTGGAGTGATGTGGCCACAAGTGAAAGAATGTTGGCTGCCACCAGAAGCTGGAGGGAGCAAACAACTTGACTTCAATCTAGTGACCCTGATTTCAGACTTCTGGCATCCAGAACTGTGAGACAATAAATTTGTGGTTTTAAACCCCTGAATTTGTGCCAATTTGTGACTGTAGCCACAGGAAACAAACAAATGACACTTGGCCTCAAAACATACCTTAAGAAATAGGTGGAAAAAAAGATTAAAAAATGAATGCTCCATTTATGTCTCCGTGAATGAATGTGAATGAGGCCAGTTCCACCAGTACGTTAGAGAACTGTAGGATCAGGTTTGGAGGTGAGTTAAGAAATCCTTTGGTCCACATTGATTCTCAATATAGAAACTCTATGATAACCTCTCTCTTGGTTGACCATTAAGCATTTATATGAGTCCTTTTAGAGAGAAGGAGCTCACCATTTTTTTTTTTGGTACGCGGGCCTCTCACTGTTGTGGCCTCTCCTGTTGCGGAGCACAGGCTCCGGATGCGCAGGCTCAGTGGCCATGGCTCACGGGCCCAGCTGCTCCGCGACATGTGGGATCTTCCCGGACCGGGGCACGAACCCGTGTCCCCTGAATCGGCAGGCGGATTCTCAACCACTGCGCCACCAGTGAACCCCCCCATATGTTTTAACACTTTAATAAAATAGCTTCACTATGCCCACACTTAATCAAACCTAGGAAGCATAGATGTATTTAAAACTGCTCTGTTCTATAATAGACACTCAAGGGGGTGGGCACATTAGCCCTTCAAGAGCCTAGAAGAGAACTGAGGACCAAAATAATGCAGGATAAGAATTGCTTAAAATTGACTTTGAATGGATAGTTGGGTAGGAATCAATCTGAGTTGTCATTATAATTGATTTAATCCAGGGTATCATCTGGCAGTTTACTCCAGGTAGATTTTAGGAGCTTACCTTCAAAGGCACACTGGGTTAGACTTCTTTCATAGGTTACAGCTATGACTAACACTGAGAAGAATGATGAAAGCTTTTCAAAAAGTGCTGAATGGGCTTCCTTGGTGGCGCAGTGGTTGAGAGTCCGGCTGCCGATGCAGGGGACACGGGTTCGTGCCCCGGTCCAGGAGGATCCCACGTGCCGCGGAGCGGCTGGCCCCGTGAGCCATGGCCGCTGAGCCTGCGCGTCTGGAGCCTGTGCTCCGCAACGGGAGAGGCCACAACAGTGAGAGGCCCTGCAAAAAGTGCTGAATGCTGGATCCACTTAGAGTTCATCTCGGTAAGGCAAAGTATGAGCCCCGAGTGCAGCTTTAACCAAGACAACTTGAGTCACCTTTTTCATTCTTAGTTGGAAATGAACAATACATCTGAATTTTTGTGAAACAAATTCTGTGATTGTTTTTTTGACCTGAGGAAGAGTAAAACACTTTTCACCTTTCCTGGCCACCTCTATTTTGTTATTTAAACGTAAAAAGTGAAAACATTTTAGACCAGCTTCAAGTGGGGCTTGGGATGTGGCAATCCCAAGGAGATGGCGATCAATAGAGATTCAGATTACTCTATGACTTCAGTGTTTGAAACATTTAAAGGAGAAAACAATGTGAAGTTAGGTTAAACTAGCAGCATTTGTAATGGAGGGTGGTTTACACAGTTCATTAAGACAGGACATGCAGTCAGTAATGTCATGGCTCTGAGCTTTTGTTTGGACCACTCTCTAGCTTTCCATAAGCTGATCACTGCTTTGCAATAATTTAACTATTTTTTTTTCCTACAAACCAATACAGTAAATCAGCAAATGTGCAGGTAATGAAAAATCAATGCCCTTTGTCAAATGCTCCCACTTCTTTTCAGATAGTTCTCACTTTGGAAAGAAACTAAAGTGCTAGGATATTAAATTCTTGAAGAAATAATAGGACAAGTCTAAGCAAAAAAATCACATAGGATTTGAGGTCAATTCAGGAAGTGTATTTGTCTCAGAGCCCAAGTAATGTCTTCTCTCATATTAAAGTTATTTTTTCTGTCATTCTAATTTGCATTTCTCTTCATAAACTATTTTTTCACATAGGTCTATTTTCTAAATTTAAAATGATCTGACTTAGGGGGCTTTCCTGGTGGCGCAGTGGTTAAGAATCCGCCTGCCAATGCAGGGGTCATGGGTTCAATCCCTGCTCTGGGAAGATCCCACATGTCGTGGAGCAACTAAGGTCATGTGCCACAACTACTGAGCCTGTGCTCTAGAGCCCATGAACCACAACTACTGAACCTGCGTGCCACAACTACTGGAGCCCGAGTGCCTTGAGCCTGTGCTCCGCAACAAGAGAAGCCACCGCAATGAGAAGCCTGCGTGACGCAACGAAGAGTAGCCCCCGCTCGCCGCAACTAGAGACAGCCCATGCGCAGCAACGAAGACCCAATGCAGCCAAAAATTTAAAATAAAAAAAAAAGATCTGACTTAAAACTTAAAGAAACTTATTCTTTAAACAGTCTTCCAGTTGTAAATACTGGCAAGTACTTATCTTTCTATCCATTCTTATTAGTTTGCATGATTTGATGGGTTATTTTAGGAATGATAAGTTTTAAAGAATTTTAAAGTTCACTTGGTGAATACTCTGTGTTATAACTTTGCATTTAAATCTGGTAGTTTCATCGAAAAAGAACCAATTTGGAACAGGAAAAAGGACCACAAGCACATGGAAAATATTTTGTTGGGACTAGTAAAATTTAGACATAAAATGTATTTCAATATGTAGTGTTTATTTAAAATATATGGACACTCTCAGAGTTGATATATACTAAAGAAAAAAAAAATCCCATGTTTTCTTATCTCTTTCTTCTTTTGTTTTCTAAACAAAAATCTAAGGAGTTCCAGAGAAGAAACATTTGTTTTTTCACAAAGCTAGAGAATATATTTCTCCTTTCATAAAATGCCGGACTGTGTCCATTATTCTTGTGACTCATAGAATTCTAGGGTATATTTGAAAAGTTCTGAACTCACTTGATGAAAGAAGCATGAAAGATCTGTAAAGAGGTTTTAAAAATTCTATCCCATCCATAATTTCTAGAATCCATTAACAACCAATCTGGAGATTCTTAACTCTACAAACTTTAGTTTCTATTTTCATATTAGGGCACGAGAGAAGTACTGAGCCAACTTCCAGGGAAAGAAAATGGACACCCGTTACACAACTTTCGTTATATATGCTGATTTTTGAAATACACATTTTGTGATTGTTGGTTCATATAAATAATCTTAGGTTTATGCTTTTGCTAGTTGCAATGACTTTATTGTTTGGCTAGGCTAAATATCTTAATTTACATATCTTATATTTCACCTAACAGTGTTTTAAGATCTGTTGTTGTATAAAACTCCGCTTGCTTTGCTGAATTCATAACTCTCAGGAGCAACATATTTATGGTTAATGATGGAAAACATGCTTCCAAGATGTTTTTGTTTCTATTTATAGATATACTAAAGGATTTATGTGCCCACTACTCATAAATATTCTGATCAGGTGTTTGACTATAAAACATTTTTTTAAATGCCACAGTCCACAGGCTAATGATCTATTCATCTGAAATGTATTCTGACTCCTATAAGTGATATATATTTTAGATCTTTTAGAGATAGCCTTTGTATCCTTCTGTTTTAGCCCATACCTAGAACAAGAATAAATTCCCTGGACTGTTAGGACAATTCAGAAGATAAAGCTGAGGATGGACCCTGACCTGTGAAACAGGACTTAATGAGAGGCCCAGGTTAACCTCTAAAGTCCAGGTGAGAGTTCACACGTAGCCAGGAAAGCCAAGAGCATGCAGAGCCCTCAGAGTAAAAAGGGACGTAATGAGGAAGTCACTTACCAGATGACAGAGTAATGTATATGTTGAAGGACCTCCATGAGAAACTGAAAGACATCTTAGCTAGACAGATAAAAATGACTGATATGCCCAGACCATCTCAATTTATAGATAGGGCTGTACACTTCTAGGGAATATTTTGTAAATTTATTTTTCCCCACATAAATACAGATTAGCTCCTTAAATCCTACCTCATCTTTTCCCCATGAATACATGATTTTTTTCCCCCCTCTGGGTCACCTCTTCTAGATGTTCCAAGGCAATTTGCTTGGCTCCATTATAAGTCCCCTATCTTTATTTTTCTCTTTATTCTATGTTTCATGTTTATTATTTAGCTCTACTTCATTTCCTACATTATTTTTGGAACTAGGAAAATTGTACATTAGTAAGTTGTCAAAGCAAAGATTGTACTGGAAGGAAGACTTTATTTAGACTATTGTAATAGAGGAGAGAGACTGAATTCAACTCCCCTGAAACAAAAGGTGGGAGGGATTTTAAGTGCTGGGGTGAGTAAGTGGAAATGTCCTGGAGGACATTAAGGGGGAGGTTGGTCAATGGGATATGTTGAGCACATCAGAATTATTCCTGAGTTTGCAAGTGTTTTTCACTGTGATTAGGCCTTTGTGTTTGCTAGTTGGTGTCCATCAAAGTTAGTCTCCTACTCTCCCACAGAGACTGGGAGATACGGGTGCTATCTCCTGAGATGTTTACTTTCAAAGAGATGGTTCCCAAGACCCTGAGAAAACATTCCCTGGGTTGTAAATCTGACAAGAGCCTGGGAGAAGATTTACATACCTTCCACAGGGGCAGAGGAGGAATTTACAATTGCAAGTTTTCTAAGTAAACCCTCTAAGAATAAGGAAGTCAGAGCCTATAGTCAGGAAGAAATCTGTCTAACATTTAATCAAACTGAAGAGAATATTAAGGCTGTCTTGGTCAAATGTTTATTAATTTTCAAATAGTAGTGTTTATATCCATTGTGTATCAGTTGCATATCTTATATCTGACTATAAATTCTGTAACACACAAACAAATGCATGAATGTAAATAGTACATTTCAGTCTTTAATCTTCTGTGTTCTTAATTCCATTTCCTACTTATAGATCTTCATCACAATTTATTGAGCCAAAATTGGCCAGACTGCCTCTAGTGCCAAACACTGAAACAGCTAAGACATCGTCCCTCCTCCCCAGGGCCTTTTTCCACTGGCTACAAGAATGCATAGGTTTTGATTGCCTAAGGGTAACTCCATTCACAGAAGAGAGGGGTGGTGGTACAGAGTATTATCCAGCAGCCTTCCTGCAAGCTGAACTATTGGACACGTAGTCCAGAAGAATATACAAGGCAGGCATGCATTCCTTTGCCCATTTTGTACATTCTGGTGCAGAAAGAGTCCACAGTGGAGAAATGCATGTTGCTCCTTTCCATTGTTCAGCTCGTTCCTGGCTCCCCATAACCTTTGTTAAAAATGCTAGAGCTGCGCTGTCCAATGTGGTAACCACTAGTACCATGTGATTACTGAGCACTTGAAATGTGACCAGTCCAAATTGAGAAGTGCTGTAATTTAAAATCATACACTGAATTTCAGAAACTTAATATAAAAATAATATAAAATATCTCTGATAGTTTTATATTTATTGCTTGTTAAATGATACTTTGGATATATTGGGCTAAATATTGCGATGAATTTTATCTATTTTATTTTATATAATATGGTTACTAGGAAATTTAAAATCATGTATGTGGCATGCATTAAATTTCTATTGGTCAGCAAGGCTCTAGAGAGTCAGATGTCCCCCTTCCCAGTACCCTAGGGTATTCCTCTCCTTTGTATTGGTCCCTATTAAAAGGACTGTTACCTTCCATTTCTGCCTGCCTCTCTTGTTCCAGTACCAGCTGAAATGGTACCTCCTTCCTACAGTACTGAGCTACTTAACACTAATTTATCATTTATAATGGTTATATATGTATCATCTCATTCCTCACACTGAAACATGTTCCTTTTTGTATCTCAGCCTCCCATGGAGTTTATAATTAAACACATGGTATAGCTCAATAAACATCCATTTAATGTTCTAAATTCTGATCAAACAGTTAGCTGAAAACCCACTGTTTTCAATTTACCATCACATTCTTATAATTTCACTTGGGGGAGGAGGAAGATGCAAACTATAACCTTGATGTAATCTGCTTCTCTGAGTTCAGAGAGTTTGAGAAAACCCAAACGCCCCCTCACCACGTGCTCCAACCTGCTCATTCGGTCTCAATCAAGGGGCTGAAGCAAGTTACCAGATGGGATCTGAATTCTTGCTTCTCTAAAGTGTATGCTGAATTCAACGATAAGTTAAGTAGAAAATTTTCGACTTGCATAAAAGCAAGGAAGTCATGATGAAAAATATACTTTTTTATTGATGTCCAAGTTTTTTTTTTTTCTTCATAAAGAATCTTCCTTAATGTTGTGATTGTTTGTTGTAAAAATGATGTACAAAGGCAGGATGCTATCCATGGAAACTTGTCAATAAGCATCCTTGATAAACCAGTGAAAGAAATCAGAGTATTCACTGGAAAGAATTTCATCCCCATGCTGACTTCAAGCAAGTATAATTTAAGGGAAACATCAATGACAAAATATTCCTATGGCCAATGTGCAGACCTGTAAATTATTAAATCCTCCAAGGCTGTGAAGGGATGGTCAAATTCAGTGTTCAAAGTGTTTCAGGCAAATGTGTTTTAAAAGATTTTCTGCTTGAGGCATACATAGAACAGCTTACTTTGTTCCCTTGTAAAAGACTAATCGAGTAGCTTAGAGCATCGTAAAAGTGATCATCTCCCCCAGGGAATGGGAAACACCATTTTATCTTTCACATTGTCCATTCTGGGCACACAAAGGAATTATACTTGCTGCTAATGCAGAAGATGAGGGAGCCCTTACATAAACACACCGAGAACGAGGATTTATAGAGGCAGATTCTAGAGGGGACTTTGGGATTAGGCATTAGTTCACATTCACTGTCTTCTAATAGCTGAGACTGCACCTCCGGGCAAGGGTCCTGCACACCAAGGAGACCCGCTTGGAACTTAGCAAGATCCCAACGTGAAGAGCCTAGCTCAGAGAGACATGTCATAAATATAAACTTACTCTGTTTTCTCCCAGTTTCAAGGATGACACTGAGACTCTATGGATTGCAACAGCTGATGAAGCGAAACATTTCATTTCCAACAAAAGGAACCAATATATTACTTGCTCTGAATAATGACATGCATCACACATGTTAACTCAGAAAAAATGCATTACACTTTTTTCTGTATTAAAATGTAAAGGTCATGGTTTAGGTCAGGATTTCTTAGTCTCGGCACTATTAACATTTTGGGCTGAATAGTTCTTTTTCGGGGAGGGGGGAGGTGCCATTCTGTGCATTGGAGGATACTTAGCAACATTCCATCTCTACCCACTAGAAGCCAGTAGCCTCTGTCCCTGGTTTGTGACAACCAAAAATATCTCCAGACATTACCAAATATCCCCTGGGGAGGAGGGCAAAATTGCCCCTGAGAACCACTGATTTAAATTAATATTTTACAGAGTTCACTTATATATGTGTGTGTAATACACATACTCACATATACTGGATCTTTATCAGGGTGTACAGGTGCATATGAGCACATAAAAATCATAACATATCTAAGTACTTTACAAAACACATGAAATAAAACTTCAGTGCAATCAGTGTCAAGGAAAATCAAGAGGGACAATAATGATCTCAAATTATATATTCATGCGCCAAGGTTTTTTTGTTGAACATTTGCTTTGAATATCATTATGTTAATTATAAAAGCACCCATCATTATAATTAAACAAAATAAAGTATTCTAAAAGTGTTTGTTGAGCAAATTGAATGAGCCAGATGCTAGTCCAAGGGTTTGGGCTGAAGTACAGAAATGAAGCAAATGGATCCCTGTCTTCGTGAAGCTTACAGTAGAGGGTAGTCGTGTAATAATTAAATAAGCATGCAAGCAAATATAAAATTAATCATTGTGACATGAGCTCTGAAGACGAGGTTTATAGTAGAGACTCTTCACTAAGGAAGTGAATTGTAATACATGTGCATATGTACCGTACATATGTCACACGTCAACAATGGTCATATTATCTTTTAAGTCAACGGTGGTACTCATGGAATTCCAACAGACTATTGGAATAGGTAGTTGGAATCAAGGGACAGGTGATCTGCGTTATCCATGGAGGCTGACAATCTCAGTCAGCTGCAGGTAAAATGAAGAAAGACTGGGGGTCAGGTTAAACTATCAATCCACAGGCTGGAAGAAAGGAGGGAGACTGTAACAAGGAAAAAGAATGATATTATACAGCAAATATATGCATTCTAATAAGAACTACAGTTGAAGTACACACACATACCTATTTGTATACATAACATTTATATATTACAAGATTTTAAATAACAATTCTGTTTGGTAAAAATCTTATAAAGAAAAAGACTTGGGGATTTAAAATTTCTGAGCATCAATTTTCCTCAGCAAGATAAAGGGAGATAATTTATATGGTGGCTTTTAAGCACAAGATACAGGGGTACAATTGTATTTACAGGCTGTCTACTGAGTGAATACCCAAATCCATGGAACAAGTGCTATGACAAAGATGATCACTTTTCTTGATAGTTAGTAAGTTATTTCTCACTTCTGCTGGGAGTCCAGCGTGGGTTAGGATTGGGTGGTAGGGGCAAGGTTCTGGTTCCCATAGCTGATCAGATAGAAATTCCACTATCTTGTAGCTGAAACATGGAACACCATGGCAGGGCAGGAGGATCAAATTGTGGCCTTTCACTGGCCATTTCACTGGACATAAAAGTCACATGGTATTGCCTAACCATGCAGGGGAGAAAATTAAATATTTGGAGAATGTTAGTATGTCTGCTACAGACATCAAGATATATATATATTTACAGAAGTTTTGTATGCTTTACCACAGTGTTTGTGTTTAGAACTATGGTGTCTGTGACAGAAACAAAAGAGAAGGAGCTAAATGATCATCAGTATAAGTATGTTAAATGCCACCATAGGGTGGAGTGCTGTGGGGTGGAATACTGTGGAGGAGGTCTTCTGTGGTTATTTGGAAAGAGCTAAAAGATGTATTGCGAAGGACAAAGAAGAAAACGTAGGGGAGCTTTTATAGTATGAAACTTCTGCTGGCAAAATTGGGGACTGGGGGTCAAAGAGAGACTGTTTTTTTACTTGGTAGCCTTTTATACTATTTGGATTACTTACTCTTTGAATTTTTCGTTTTTACTATGCATTTAATCAAGCATTACTAAATTAATAGGCTAAGAGAATATAATGGTTGTATTTTGACAACTCAGATGAGAGGCATATTATGACTGTAACAGTATCACTGGAACCCATTCAGAAATCATGGTGATAAAGGAAAGAATCTTTAGAAGCAGTATGAGCTTAGAGCAATTTTAACTTGTTCTCTTTCCTGAGCCTAAAATTGTTCAATGAGCTCCAACTTCGGCTGGCATTTTGACCATCAATTATCACTGTGTATTTATAGATATGCTCTTTCCCAGCAATTTCAGAAGGTTAGAGCAAATCTATATAATCAGTCTATTATTTGCCAGAAGATGAAGTGCCATTGAGGCTTGTGTAATCAAAGGAAAATGGTTCCAAAGATAACTTTAGCATTGGCTGGTGTTAAATGTTGAAAGAAAGAGCTTTTCAAATATAAGATAAATGTATATACTTTCTTCCAAATATAGCCAGATCGGGGCTTAAAAACTACAGTCCTTCATAGTATGATTTTATTGATGCACCGTCACAGTAGTATATTATTGGAATTATGTTTTGCAGGAGTGATGGATTTGTCTTGAGTCAGTCTTAGCAGCTTGGTGCACTCTGGTGCAATTGTAAGCTTTAAGAGATTCTTCCTCTGGTCAGTCACAAGTTTTCCTCTTTCATTCAATCAGTATTTATGGTTCAGACAGAAAGTCAGAGTCATTTCCTTGGAGACACCTCTTCTGCTCCCGAGACTGGGTTAGTACCCTTGAGTGGATAATTAGAGCCTGCTTTACAATTTTTCTCAGCTCTGCTTATTACACCATCTAATTAAAGTTTGCGCTTGACGTGACTTGTCTGCCTTGCATGACTGTAAGCTCCAAGTCGGCTTTGCTCACCACTGTAAACACACCTCTGATCTCAGTTGCTGAAACATAGGAAGTTTCAAAAGACAGCTATTGAATGAATGCATGCTGGCAAATGTACGTGTTCATGTTCATGTGCAAGTGTGTGTGTCCTGTGCAGGGTATCTTACAAGCAGAGTCTGGGGCACTGAAGGGAGAGTAAAGAGTCATGTCTTCCCCTCTCATGTGAAAAGAACTCAAAGAGAATGATGTAGTGCGTTGGAGTCTGCTCTGAACCACCCTGCAGGACATGGAGAACCAAGGCAAACCCTACGTTTTCTGGCCCTAGTCCCACTGTGGTGTGATTTTTGAAATCATATCTCAGGCTTTGGGAAACATACTCTGGCCCCTGGACTGTTACGTTCACCAGACTGTCCTGGTTGTGGGTGGGGATGGGGAAAGACACTGAGATTATATGAACCCCTGTCAGTAGGAGGTGGATTTTCCTGTGGAGGAATGACGGTATAGACTGTCAGGCTTTGAAAACACGGTATTAATCTATGGGGAAGCAGACCATTAAATATCATGGAAAAGGCAATTAGAACTAACAGTGGGGTCATTTTGGGGGACAACACCATGAGAAGGGCTTGGTCTTTTTCCCTCCTGTAAACAGTCACGTTTCATTTGCTGTATCGTAGTTTCTTCTCAACTTCCCTAAACTATCAGTAAAGTCTGTTCCTCATACTCAGCCTTTCTCCCAGTGGCAGGCTGAGGAATTAAGACAAGGTTGTTCAGTGGTGGCGCTCTGCTCACCTAGGAAGATCTGTGCTCTCGGAGCTCCAGGCTGGAATACATCTAGGTCATCAGAGAAGCCAGGCAGAATTGTAGTCAGACGATCTCAGGGCTGATGATGATGGCGAAGGATCCCTGGGGAGGGCAAAGGAAGTGTAGATGATAGACAGCACAGGAATTACAGTGATGTTGAGGGATGAGAAAAGGCTATGTGTAATTGTACTGCGAGAGTAGAGGCTGCACTGAAAAGTTGCATCAAGTTGTGCCCTTGGTAAGGGGTGCCAATATTCTGCAGCCAAAGGGGGATCATCTGTAGTTTCTGAGCAGTTGAAATTTCTCATCTTTCTAGGTTTCAGAAAGATAACCTGAGTAGTCAATGTGAAGGGAGGGCAAACCAGTGCTGAAGTCATTAAAATGTAAGCACAAGACAGAAGTTTCTAAAACATAGAGATTCTGATTTCTTATGTTCTAGTTCTGTAAGTATGATAAGTTGATTGTTTTCACTTGAAATTTTAAAAATTTATTAAAATTGTGGGAAAATTATCAACTTAGAAGACATACCAGTGTTGGGGAAGGATATCAAGATTTTACTAAAGGGTATCTGTTTTTTGACATTAGAAAACAGAAAAATAGAAAAACAATCTGCACAAGCTTAGGACCAATTAAAAAAGAAATAGCCGTGCGTGTTATTGTTGGTCAATGCTTGATGGCATAGTTGACTCAGCTGGAATCAGGAAAAGAGATACATTTGTATCATTAAAGAATGAGGTTTATTATACCACTGGAGGATGTGTGTGTTGTGTGTGTATGTAGGCATGTGTGTATGTTGTATACATATGCAACACACACACACACATTTTGTCTGTCTCCATGAAATTTAACTTCGCACCAGAGATTTTTAAAATGTAAATACTGTAGCAATGTTAATTTTATCATCTGACAGAACTTCTTTTCCCAATAATTGCTCTTCAAGAATTAAATGCTGAATCAGCAGATTTCTAGAGTAGTCAGTCGATCTGCTATTATGCAAGATTATGCAATTTCTGTTAAGTGGTTCCCAGAGGCTTCCAAAACAGGTTAACTTTGTCCTAAATGTAGGTTAATTTCTTTACTATTTCCCAGCCTTGTTTAACCTCTTTAGTGTGAAACATGATTAGTTTATCTCATATTTTTATTTGATTTACATATCAAGAAAATTAACTTTCAGAAATGTTAATTCCTTTGGTACATTTTAGGCAGTATAGCAATAGAGGTTTCGATATTGATTTTGGTCATACTTTTTTTGGTTCTTTTACCTCCAAATATATATATATATATATACACATATCTATGTGTATATATATATGTATTTGTATAAACTCTGATGACATTTAGGAAATTTCATGTTGCTGTAGAAGAGTTTCTCCTGTGAATAAAGGATATTTGTTCAAGGAAATAAAGGGAATTACTGCAAACGTGGCAGGACCTTTGTTCAGTATACCCTGTTAAGTAATATACGTACTTTATTTGGCCTGTGCTTCCTTAGTATATAATTTCTTAAAAATAGGAGAATGTAGCATGATAGGCTAGCCCAGAAGCAATGTTATTAACCTGTGTGGTCAGGGCACTTGGAGCCGCGTGGGAGCAGTTAATCAGCTAATGGATATTTCTGTAGGGAGAAGGTGTCTAGTCATGACATATGAGTCACACAGCCCAAGTGGACGGAATCATGATTCCACAGCCACAGGTCCTTTCTCCGGGTTGTTTTGCAGTCTGTCTATGTGGATTTTTTCTTCTTCTGTGCCACTTTACCATCACCAGTCATTAATTTATTAAATACATTGTTTACAAAATTATTGAATTTAACTATAGGATAAAGGATGTTTTGAATTCACAAAAGAAACAAGTTTAATTACAAATTATGTTACTCATATCTGTAACTTGCACTGAAGTAAGGCAAGTTTTTAAAACATTACAATGTATTTTTCACTACATATATAACATTTTATAGTTTGATTTTAATACAAGAAACTATAATAAACTATAAACAATAGGTCCAAATCTCACCACTAGATATACCCTGGAATCACCCTTTCTAGGTGGTCTCACCTTCAAATTCCATCAACAGGGTGTAGGACATTATAAAGCATTTTTAGTTTTTGCTTTTCTGGAAAGGGAAAAATGGTATTTCATTGTTGTTTTAATTTGTATCAAAATAAGCGATGTTCTCTATTCTTACTTATTGGCCATGGCCAAAAATGCTTACTGCATCTAATTTATGTTTAAATGTTTTAAAATATGTTTGTTGGATAGAGCTATATATTACATGCAATTCCCAGGATATGAGATAATTTCCGTCATGTATACACATATAATAAAACTTTAATAACTTATACTTCATAATCATTGGTAAAATCTGAGAAAACATTAATAGTATCAGTCATATATATTGTTCATAAAAACATGTTTCGGATTTTTTGTCAAGCAGGAGAACAAAGCAATAAGCTGTCAACCTATTACGAACCAGACCAGTGGTTCTCATAGTGGGGTCCTCAGCCAGAAGCACGAGCATCACATGGGAACTTGTTAGAAATACAAAAATTTGGGGCCCCCTAAAACCTACTAATCAGCATCTTGGTGTGGGGCCCTCAGTGTTTTAACAAGCCCTTCAGGTGATTATGATGAGGCACCTTGACGTTTGACAATAACTAGACTAGATCAGCAGTGAAGAGCCTCATGTGAGATGTTGTTTGAGTTATTTTCCTCATCCCCTGCATCACGTTACTATGCACATTTTCTAAGACTTCCCCCCTCCTCCCTCTCCTTTTCTCTCTCTCTCTCTCTCTCACACACACACACACACACACACACACACGTTCCATCGATTTGTGTCTTTATCCTTTAATCTTTTCCAGATAATAGCTTCGTTAATGTATTGCTACATGTGGAGAATCTGTTAGCTTTTAAGATAAAAAGTTCATTTGCTAAATTTTCCCCGTATGTGCAGACTCAAAGTGTTTGCTCTGATTGCTACATATAAACAAAAAGCATATCGCTCAATTTGGTACAACTTTAAGAATACTTTTGTGGACTTGCCTTAGCACTGTTTTGAACACGCTCTATTAAACTCTAAAACCTTTCATACTAGAGGTCATTATAGAAGCCTTAATGTGTGTCAAGATTTTAGATGGAAAATTTCAAATTAAAGCTTACTTGTTCCTAAAGACAATGAGTGGAATATAAGTATTATTACTACCCCTATTATTATTTATTTATTTTTAATTAAAAATGTATTGAGGTAACATTGGTTTACAGTGTTCCATGTTCCATGTGTAAGACATTATATTTAAACTTCTGTATACACTACAGTGTAGCTCACCACCAAAAGTTTAGTTTCTGTCGGTCACCCTATGATTGATCTCTGTTACCCATTTCACCCTCCCCTACTGCCTGTCTGGTAACCACTACTCTGTTCTCTATATCTACATGTTTGTTTTTGTTTACCACTGTTATTATTAAAACTGTGTGTGTTGATATCTTTACATACATTATTTCCTTCAATCCTTATAATAACTCTTATTATTCTCATATACATAAGTCTGCTGGAATATACATTATGAAAAAAGAATTGGATAGACACTCAAAATTTTAAATTTGTATGATTGGGACTATTTAATTAAATTCTACTCATCAGAACAGATTCTAAATAGACTTTGGATTAACCTAAAGTCTTTTAATGAAATAAAATTTTATTGAAGTTATCATATTTGATATTTATGCAATTCTCATGTTATCTAACATTGTACCATTTAAAGTGGGGTTTAATAGTAGGATTTCCTTTCTATTTAAATAATTCTTTGGAAAGATTATTTGTGTTCTAAGGAACTATAATTACGGTGTTGTGAATTTGGATACCTTCTAGGCTGAGGAGTTTCTGGAGAATTTGTAAAAGTTTTCTTTTTTGTATGGCATTTCAGTCCAACTCATCATTCTCTAAACGTTAAGGGTCTGTAAATTCATGGCTTCAGAGAATGGTACAGTATTGAAAATGCAATAAAGAAGAAGAATATGGAACCTATTCTTCCATAAATAGTTCACTCTGGTCCCGTTAAAGATAATCAGAATTTGGGCTTCCCTGGTGGTGCAGTGGTTAAGAATCCGCCTGCTGATGCAGGGGACATGGGTTTGAGCCCTGGTCCGGGAAGATCCCACATGCCGCAGAGCAACTAAGCCTGTGCACCACAACTACTGAGCCTGCGCTCTAGAGCCTGCAAGCCACAACTACTGAAGCCCTTGTGCCACAACTACTGAAGCCCTTGTGCCTAGAACCCGTGCTCTGCACCAAGAGAAACCACCCCAAAGAGAAGCCCACACACCACAATGAAGAGTAGACCCTGCTCACTGCAGCTAGAGAAAAGCCTGCGCACAGCAAGGAAGACCCAACGCAGCCAAAAATAAAATAAATAAATTTATTTAAAAAAAATGTTAAACAGAATTTAAGAATAATGCAAGAGCATAGTGCATATTTATTAAGTGTTACTTTATGAGCTACTCTTTTTGAACCAAACTTCAAAGAGCTATGTCTACTTTTGTTTTGGAGCCTATTCAAAAGACAATGCTAAGAAAATTGGAAGCACTCATTTTCTCATTTGCTAAAAAGTACCACAATGGGATTTTTACTAGAAGACGTATTTACCAAAAACAATTTAATAGAAGAGGGTACTTGTATCAAATATTGGATTTTTTGGAATTAAAACAGTGAGATATTTGAAGCACAGATAAAGTAAGAAATCTGGGTTTCTATAGTTATTAAACAGAGAAGAAACCTAAGGTATGTAAATCATCCTTTGTGGAAAATGTAATTAACTTGTGCACTTAAGTGGCATTTTAATAATAGAAAAATGGAGATTGGACATAATGATTTTAGAGGAGAAATGGACATGATCTAGTGATTCTGCACTGATGAGACTTTGCCTTCCTTGAAGGACAGATATGCACAATTTTGTTTGTAAAAAATATATTCCATTACATTCAGAGAAACATTGTTGATCGGAAGTGTAATGTGGGATAAGGTATGTGTGAAGTAATTGGGCAAATTTATAATTTTTTGCCTACTCAAAGTTTACCTCCATCCTGGTTTTCGGGCATTACCCAGTGGGTTGACTGGTGAGAAGCAGAGGACTTCCTACCAATATGGAAGCCATAGGGTGGGTCACACCTCTTTACTGATTCACTGGCAGCCAGTGGGCGGGCATGCATCTGAGATTGGGTTGGTTACTTGCTTCCACTCAAGCCAGGTGCTGATGAGTCCAAGACCGTGGGAGAGACGGTTCCTAGCTCTTAGCTCCTAGGGCTGCTTTGGTTTCTGGGCAATTTCTAACCCAAGTCCTTGACAAGAATCCCATGAATTTGCATTATTTTTCTATTATATTTCCTTCTGCTTATGGTGACCAGTATTACTTTCTTTTGCTTGCAACCGAGATATCTAACTTTGGAAAATATTTTTGCATATATTTCTTAAGGGTTTGCTAAAGTTTTAGTAATGTGCAGATGTTGCAGTTTTATTTACTGTGGAAAATCATGGCTATGCTTCCAAAAATTTACAACTTCCAGCAGTAGGTTAATCAGTATGGAAAGTGTAAGTACAGAGTAATAAAATAATCTTAGTGTTAATATGCATATTAAGAAACCAAAATATTATACAGGCTATATTTTGAGGCAACTCAATAAAGTGCCGAGGACTTCTCACACATGGTAGGAAAACTTGAAAAACTTTCCACTTTCCTTGGGAAAATTTGAAAAACAACTCTGTGTGTGTGAATATTTTGGGGTGTTTAAAAACCTTTGCATGACTTTCTCAAAGCTACCCAATCCAGAAACTTATTTTTTTATTTTTTATTTTTTTGCGGTACGCGGGCCTCTCACTGCTGTGGCCTCTCCCGTTGCAGAGCACAGGCTCCGGACGCGCAGGCTCAGCGGCCATGGCTCACGGGCCCAGCCGCTCCGCGGCATGTGGGATCCTCCCGGACCGGGGCACGAACCCGCATCCCCTGCATTGGCAGGCAGATTCTTAACCACTGCGCCACCAGGGAAGTCCCTGTTAGGTGTTTTTCAAAAGTTTTTTTAAAAGCAGTTTCTTGGGTTTATATTTTTAAAACTACTTTATTGAGGTATAATCGACATACATAAAGCTGTATTATATTTAATGTACATAACTTAATATGTTTTCTTGTGTTTATTTTTAGATTAATAATGATTCAACCCATTTATTAAACCCTCAGTGTTTTATGGGAACTAGAAAGTTTGTGTTAGTTGTTTTAGTATAATATTCACAACACACCTGGAAGGCAGGCTTAAATAATAAGTGTTAGAGAGATTTGGTGACTTGGTCAAGTGGGTGAAAGAAGTGGAAATTCAAAAGCCTTGCTCTTGGTCTCATCCCCTTCACCATTTCGTTCAGCTGGGCCACAGTACTCTTTAAAAGTTTTAACTGCCATCAGTTCTATTCTATCTTTAGGCCGTTTTTCTAAAGTGTTTTTTTTTTTTTTTCCTTTCTTTTCTCATATCCAAACTATTTTTGTTTTAATTAAATTATTTATTTATTTACTTATTTAATTTAAAGACATGAACCAGAGTATCACACTAATTTGTATTAGAGGACTGTTTATTACTATTACAGAGGAATATTGTCTATAAGCCCTCTAGGTGGTTATTTCAGGTGGGTGAGTTTACTATTCATCCAGAAAAAGCATAGAGACATTTTTCCTCTTTCGAGACTTTACAATCTGAAATTTCAATGCACATGATTTCAGTAAGCGTGGAAGGAAAATTGCTTTTAAATGTTTTTAATGGAAAAATTAGGTACTGAAATACCGGCATGTTATAAAAACGTTGCCCAGCCTTTGCAAACATCTGGAGTGGCACTGTCCAGTCTGACTTCCTGTGTTGGTGGAAATGTCCTGTATCTGCATTGTCCAACATAGCAGCCACTACTGAGCACTGGAAATGTGCATGGTGCAACCGAGCAATGGACTCTAATGGTAATGTGGCTAGTGGGTACCATGTTGAACAGCAGGTCAAAATGAATGACTTCAAGCATCCAGTCCCCCTGGTAGGGCTGACCTCCCACACTGTTCAGACAGCACACAGAAAGTGAGCTAGTCTGTTTAAGAAAGCAGGTGAACCCTGGAACTGCACTCTTCCTTTTTCTTGCTACTGTAGCGATGGCACCATTAGCATGTTTGCAAAAGTAACGACCAGTTTTACTTGTAGGAGATTAACCCCAGCTATCCTCACTCTTCTGTAACGGTGGTTTTCTGCCTGAGAGTTGGAGAACTGCTCCCTTAAACCACCTTAAGGCACCTCGGCTTCTAGGCACTACACCTGCCAGGCGTTGTGGATCGGAAGATCTAGGCGGTGGGTGGATTTGATTTTCCTGGACCTGACTGAGGCCAAAATTGTTTCTGCTTCATTATTCTGAGAAATGGATACTTTGCATGAGGCAGTCTAGAATTCTAAAACAAACACTAGTGGGTATAAAAAATATTCAAAGTCCTTATCTACAGAATTCTTTGTTTTCTACAGTAACTGTGTTCTTTTATGCTTAAATCAGTTCACTATAAAGAGATCACAAATCTAGGCATGACATTTCTTAATGCTATGCATTCCTACTGGGATAAGCTTTTTCTATCAGAGAAGTAAAACTCTGAATGCTGTAGTTACAGGGTTTTACTGAGACAAAAATGCACAGGAGGCAGATGCATCTTTGACACGTAATTATCTTTTTCGGCATCCTGCCCTTCCCCTACCACATCTACTCTCTGTTCTCCCCCCCGCTTTTCTTTTCTGTCAGACCCTCTTGAATCTGGTGGTCTTTGCTCTCTCCTAAATCCCTGTCAGTTCCTAGGAAAAGGGTTGAAATGTAGATGAGGGTGATCAAAGACAATCTTACCTTTTTAGTGTACTTGAATTTTAAGCACAATTTTATATCTGTTTAAGGAATTGAGTATTTTTAGCGTATCTTATGCTAAATATATTTAAAACAATTTGATGGAATCAAGGATTTATTTTCTAGCTCCTGAATTCTCACTCGAATTTTGTGCACCTACTGTTCTTATGTGTAAAGTTAATCCTGATTTATGGTCATCCTAATCTTTCTATATCAAAGAAGACATCTAAATCAAGAAAGATCATGTAAGGAAAACGTATCAGTGAATACCGGTGTTATGATGCCTAATGATATTAAATTAGACATGAGCATATCCACATAGTACTCACCTTAAAGAAAAATTCAAGCACGTGGTTTAGAAAAGAGCTTTTTTAAAAACATTGTTTTCTCCTCCTCTAACCCCTCGATTCCTCATGGGTAGTTAACTGACTTTTGGTCAGGGACATAATTTATTATGAAGATTCTTCATAAAATAGCTTGTTCACCTTACGTATAGCAGAGATATTTAATGACTTTTTTTAATACTTCCAACCAATGTGGAGGGGCCAGGATCAGATTTATCCTCTTAATTAAAACAACCAAAATAAGTAGACAAAATATGAAAAATAATTGGTCTTAAGATACTAGATATCAGGTGACAAAGACAATGACCTCTGAAAGTTGAGAAACAAACAGGTGAACTCTACAATTGCCTCAGTTTATTGCCTCTAGAATTGTTTCTAGGCCATGGTTTAGGGAGGAGAAACTCAGAGTCTGGTGGATTCCCTTAGTTGAGGAGATGGAGCTATGAATTTGAGAAGACCAAAGCAGTTAGAATTCACAGAGGAGAGTATCACAGAAGAAAGAGTTGCACAGAGAGAGAACCTCAGACATCTATGGTGGGTTTCTCTTGAGTTGAGTATTCAACAGAATGTTAACCAGCCCATGTGTGTGAAGAAATTATCTGAGACCAGGAACAAACATCAAAAAATATTAGAGGAAAGAGGTTTTGGCACTTTCACAGGTATGGAAGAATGCCTATGCCTACCAGCCAGATAAGAAAACTCATAATTCACAGGTCATTGTATAGAATACTCAGGAAATTCATGCCTCAGTAGTGGGGAATAACTAGTCCTAGGCTAAGGACTACTCCAGACCCACGTAAAAATCATGAAAGCAAGACCTGAATGAATCAAATTATTTATAAGTAACTTAACTGTATCTCAGAATAAAGCTAAGAAGATTTAAAGAAATACAAAAATAACCAGTAGTGAACAAGGTAAAATCCACACAATGCCTGTCATCCAGTCAAAGTTTACCAGGCATGCAAAGAAGCAGGGGACACAACCCATAATGAGGAAAATTATCAATGATAATCTAATAATATTATTATAATCTAACAAGTGCTATAATGAGCATTAAGGACATTAAAAATGCTTACTATAATTGTATTTCATATGCCCAAAAGTTGAGTCATGGAAGAAATAAAAAGGATGCAAATTGAAGTTCTTGGCCTAAAAGTGACAGTGCCTAAGATTAAAAACACTCTGGATGTAACTGCATATTAAATATGGCAGAACAGGATATTAGTGAACTTGAAGACATAGAAATATAAGCTATCCAAAGTAAAATATAGATGAAAATTAAAAATGAAAAGAGCACCTGTGAGTTATAGGACAACTTGTAGCTCCTTAATATACATGTAATTGGAGTCCCTGAAGAACATGAAGGGCAAAAAATTTGGAAGAAATAATGACCAAAGTTGTCCAAGTTTGATGAAAACTATAAAATATAGATCCATATTCATGGATTGGAAGACTCAGTGTAGTTAAGATGTCATGTCTTCCCATCTTTATCTATAGATGTAACATAATCCCAAATAAATCCCAGATCAGGTTCTTTTGCAGATGTTGGCGAACTGATTCTCAAGTTTATATAGAAAGACAAAAGACCTAGAATAGCCACCACAATACTCAATAGGAACAAAGTTCGAGACTGATACTATCCAACTTCAAGATTTACTGTAAAGCTACAGTAATCATGACAGCGTGCTATTGGTGGAAGAATAGGATGCAGATTAATGAAACAGAGGAGAGAGCCCAGAAAAATGCCCACATAAATATAGTCCACTAATCTTTGAAAAGGAGCAAAGGCAATTCAATTGAAAAAGGATAGTTTTTTCAGATGTTTAACTTTCACAAAAATGCACTCAATATGGATTGTTAACCTATGTCGGAAGCAAAACTATAAAACTAAAAACCTTTGGCAAGAATCTATGAGCTCTTGAGTTTATAGATACAACATCAAAATCAAGATCCATGAGAAACATAAGTGAAAAAACACACTTTATTAAAATTTTTTAAAAACCTGCTCTGTGAGAGACACTGTTAAGACAAGGAATAGATAAGCCACAGATGAGGACAAAATATTGTTAGAACATATATCTGATTAATAAATTGTATCCAAAATATACAAAACTCTTAAACTCAACAGTGAGAAAATAAGACACCTAATTAAAATGGGTGAAAGATCTAAATGAACACCTTACCAAAGGTGATACACAGATGGCAAATAAACATATGAAAAAATGCTCAATATCATTTGTCATTAGAGAATAATAAGTTAGAGCAACAACGAAATATAGATACCAACTTATTAGAATGGCTACAATCCAGAAAACTGACAATAAAATTGCTGTCCAGGATACGGAACAACAGGAACTTTCATTCACTGCTAGTGGGAATGTAAAATGGAACAGCCACTTTGGAAGACAATTTGGCAATTTCTTACAAAGTTAGGCATAATCTTACTAATGATTTGGCAATCACACTCTGAGATATTTGCTCAAATGAGGTGAAAATTGTGTCACACAAAATACTGCATGTGAATGTTTATAGTAGCTTTATTAATAATTGCCCCAAACTGGAAGCAACCAAGAAGACCTTTAATAGTGAGTGGTTAAACAAAAAGTGGCATACCCAAACAATGGAGTGTTATTAAGGAAGAAAAAGAAAGGAGCTATTAAGCCATGAAAAGCATAGGATGAATCTTCAATGTGCATGGCTAAGCAAACGAAGCCAGACTGAAAAGGCTACATACTGTATGAGTCCAATTATATGACATTCTTGAAAAGGCGAAACTATATGGATAGTAAAAAAGATCAGTGGTTACCAGGGGTTAGGGGAGGGTAGGAGAGAGTTAAATAGGTAAAAGATTGGAGACTTTAAGGCCAAGAACCATTTTGTACTATACTATGATTATGGATACATGGCCCTATGTATTTGTCATAAGGTACAGAACCCATAGAACCTTATAAAGCACAGAGTTAACCTTAATATGAGCAAATTAGAAAAAAAAATCATTTAGGAGGGTAGGATTCCCTGGATGGAATGTAGAATATGACAAAACAAGAACTTGTATTAGAAACATAGGAGAAAACCTTATTCAAGGGGGTGGGTGAAAAAGGTTCTGAACTAAGTAACTTTGGAAATGAGTGGAGTCTGTAAGACTAAAGAAATAGTACCAAAGCATATACTTTAGTTGGTAAAGATTATAAATTGTGGTACTATTCTAAAGGCACATTGAAATGAACAATTACATAAATTATGGTGGATAATGGGAGTCAAATTTCTGACTGTTGGAATGGCAGTTCACAAACAAGAAAAAGAAGGGAATGGAATAATCCAGGTGGTAACAGGTTAGAGTTGGAGACGGCAGTACAAAGTCCTATTTAGCTTAATATAGATCCTAATGGATAAACATACAAATAGTTACAGATATCTGGATATACACAGGTTCGTATGTACACATATATTTCTTTGCTCTTTCAGCTGAGGGGACCTAGAAGTAAGGATATCCAGTAGCAACAAGCACACTTAGCACCTAGATCTTGGATACCCTTCTCCAGTAAAAGGAACCAGCTGCTCTTTAAAGAAATAGTTTAATCTAAGACTGGGGCAGGAAGTATAAAAGATGAGCTTAGAAAGATCAGTGGTTTCCAGGGGTGAGGTGGGGAGAAATGAGTAGGTAGAGCATAGAGGATTTTTAAGGCAGTTAAAATGCTCTGTATGATAATATAATGATGGATATATGTCATTATACATTTGTCTAAACCACAGAATGTACAAGACCAAAAGTGAATTCTAAAGTAAACTGTGGACTTTACGTGATTATGATGTGTCAGTGTAGGTTCATCTTTTGTAACAAATGTACCCCTCCAGTGTCTGATGTTGACACTGGAGGAAGCTATGCACATAAGGGGGTACAGTGTATATGGGAAATCTCTGTACCTTTCTCTCAATTAAAAAAAAATTATTTATTTAACTGCACTGGGTCTTAGTTGCGGCTTGCGGGCTCTTTTAGCTGCGGCATGTGGGATCTAGTTCCCTGAGCAGGGATTGCACCCGGGCCCCCTGCATTGGGAGTGTGGAGTCTTAACCACTGGACCACCAGGGAAGTCCCTCAATTTTGTTATATAACCTAAAACTGCCCTAAAAATGAAATCTTTTAAAAACTAAAAGGAAGGGACTTCCCTGGTGGTCCAGTGGTTAAGAATCTGCCTGCCAATGCAGGGGACAAGGGTTCGAGCCCAGGTCTGGGAAGATCCCACACGCCGCGGAGCAACTAAGCCCACGTGCCACAACGACTGAGCCTGCACTCTAGACCCTGCAAGACACAACTACTGAAGCCTGCACACCTAGAGCCCGTGCTCCGCAACAAAGGAAGCCACTGCAATGAGAAGCCTGCACACTGCAACGGAGAGCAGCCTCAGCTCGCCACAACTAGAGAAAGCCCGGGCGTAGCAACGAAGACCCAACGCAGCCAAAAATAAATAAATAATAAGAATAAATTATTTAAAAAATTTTAAGAAACTAAAATAAAAAAAGATAAGCTTAGAGAATATTATAGTGCCAGAAATTAAGGAAGTGCTAAAGTGTGCTTATGTGCACAAGCACAGACACACACAGGATCCAATTAAAAAGGATACTGATAGAAGCCTTTTCATCTAAAGATGGAACAATTTCAGTAACAAAGTAAAATAATATTGGATTATAAGCTAACATATATCAAAAGTATCCGTGAGTCCATATGATTGATTAAATAAATAAATTGGGAGAATAGACAAATCTGTCATGCGGAAGAATTCCAAATATATACAGTATATATAGTTACTATTAGTAAATATACTATTAGTATATACTTTTACTAGATAGATAGATATAGATACTCTGCCCTCAAGTAGGTGGAACGTAATTCCCCACTCCTTAAATGTGGTGTGCGTATGGTGCCTTGCTTCCAAAGGAAGGATGAAAAAAAGAGTAACCTGACAGCGGGGAAAACACAAACACTTCCTTCTCCAAGTGGTCTAGGTCAACGTCATCAATGATAACTCACATTAATGGTACGTACTCTTGATATGGTGTGATGGGAATGGCACTTTACCTCCGTAGCCTTTCCCCCCAAAACTCATCATCACAGTTTAATCATGAGAAAAACAACAGACAAATTCCAATACAGAACATTGTACAAAACAGCTGACCACTATGCCTCAAAACTATTAAAATAATTAAAAGAAAAAGGAAAGTCTGAGAAACAGTTATAGCCAAAAGGATCCTAATGAGGCACAAGTACTAAATGTGATGTAGTATATCCTGGATGGGACCCGAGAATGCATAAAGTACGTTAGGAAACAGGAAGGCTATCTGAGTAAGATGTGAACTTTTAGCTAGTGATAATATACCAGTGTTGACTCATTAATTATAACGAATGTACCAAAACTAGTATAAGATATCAATAATAGGAGAAACTGCGTGGGGGGGTGGGTGGAGGGGAGGGTAAATGGAAACTTTCTGTACTAGGTTTGTAATTCTTCTATAAATTTAAAAGTTTTTACATTAAAATTTATTTTTATTAAAAATAAATTTAAATTAAGTGTTTAAAATAGTAAAAATAACATTTAAAAATAGAGACTTTCAAAAGTCATAAATGACATCACACTCACTGTACAATATTTTAATCAGAATGATGTCTGAGACTCCTTAATACTTTCTATTGAAAACTATATCTCATTTTAAATCTTGTTGAATTATGCAAGCTATGTATGACATGCAGAGGTATTTGGGATGGCCAAAAGGTTCGTTCGGTTTTTTCCGTAAGACGGCTCTAGTAACACTTAGTTGTCTTTAACTTCATTCGAAACAATTTTGTTAGATTGTACGTGACAGCTATCATATCAGTGTGCATTTTAAAAAAGACGTCAAAATTGGTGAATTTTTGTGTGGCCATTTTAATATTGAAGATGGAAGAAAAAAAGCAACATTTTCGGCGTATCATGCTTTATTAGTTCGAGAAAGGTAAAAATGCAACTGAAATGCAAAAAAAGATTTGTGCAGTGTATGGAGAAGGCGCTGTGACTGATCGAACATGTCAGAAGTGGTTTGCAAAGTTTCATGCTAGAGATTTCTCACTGGATGATGCTCCATGGTCAGGTAGACCAGTTGAAGTTGATAGCGATCAAATCGAGACATTAATAGAGAACAATCAACGTTATACCACGTGGGAGACAGCCGACATACTCGAAGTAACAAATCAAGCGCTGAAAATCATTTGCACAAGCTTGGTTATGTCCATAGCTTTGATGTTTGGGTTCCACGTAAGTTAAGCAAAAAAAACCTTCGTGATGGTATTTCCACATGTGATTCTCTACTTACACGTAAAGAAAACGTTCTGTTTTTAAAACAACTTGTGACGGGCGATGAAAAGTGGATACTATACAACAATGTGGAACGGAAGAGATCGTGGGGCAAGTGAAATGAACCACCACCAACCACACCAAAGGCAGGTGTTCATCCAAAGAAGGTAATGTTGTGTATATGGTGGGATTGGAAGGGAGTCCTCTATTATAAGCTTCCAGAAAACTAAACGATTAATTTCAACAAGTACTGCTCCCAATTAGACCAACTGAAAGCAGCACTTTACAAAAAGCATCCAGAATTAGTCAACAGAAAATGCACAATCTTCCATCAGGATAATGCAAGACTGCATGTTTCTTTGATGGCCAAGTGAAAACTGTTACCCTTGGCTGGAAAGTTCTGATTCATCCACCGTATTCACCAGACATTGCACCTTTGGATTTCCATTTATTTCAGTCTTTACAAAATTCCCCTAATGGAGAAAATTTCTATTATCTGGAAGACTGTAAAAGGTACCTGGAACAGTTCTTTGCTCAAAAAGATTAAAAGTTTTGGGAAGATGGAATTATGAAGTTGCCTGAAAAATGGCAGAAGGTAGTGGAACAAAATGGTGAATATGCTGTTCAATAAAGTTCTTGGTGAAAATGAAAAATGTGACTTTTATTTTTACTTAAAAACCGAAGGCACTTTTGGGCCAACCCAATATAATCTTCTGAAGAGAGCAGCCAGTGTTGCCTATAATTTGTATCTTTATTTGCAAATTGTCTTTATTATGTAAGGGTCGTGTCAAGTGAGGCGTTAATAGGAAAAATGCACCTGCTAGAGCTTTGGGTGTTCGCAAACTTGCAAAACTCAATATGTGTGTTATTATGGAAGTCATCACTTACCCTATTTGTAACATCCTGGTTAAAAGGGAAAACAAAATAGTAACACTTAGGTCAATATAAAGATCGCTCGTGAAAAGTGCATTTATGTTACAGAATGTCAAGTCCCTTAACTGAAAATGTAATACAAAATAAAAGTAAATGCCATTAATAAAATATGAACTTGATAAAGTTTCAATCCCAACAGTGACAACAATGAATATTCTTATCTGTTGACTGTTAGGGCAAAGAAAACATTGTTTATATCCAATATAAATATATTTAGGAAGGAGCTTTTGGCAAAATGTTTGTACCTCATAAATAGGTTTCTGAGACCAATTTCAATGTGTGTGGGGTCCCCCACACCAGTAAGCAATTCTCAGACACTAGCAGAGTGTCCAGAGATTGCATCAGATTCCATAGGTTAAGGGTTCAGCCTACAAGACTGTCATCCTGTCCCCAATGCAGACTCCAGTCACGAGTCCAGGTTTTTCACCAGTGCTTCTGACTGACTAGCTATAAATCAGAGCTTCCCATGAAGGGTTCAAGGTCCCCAAGGAGGGTTCAGTTAATTTTCTAGAGTGGCTCCCAGAACTCAGAGAAACATTTTACTTACTAGGTCAATGGTTTATTATAAAAGGATATAACTCAGGAACAATGAGAAGAAAGAGATGCATTAGAGCAAGGTATGGGGACGGGCATGGAGCTTCCATGCCCCCTCCAGGAGCACCACTGTCCCGGCATCGCCACGTGTTCACCAACCTAGGAGCTCTCAGAATCCTGTCCTTTTGAATGTTTATGGAAGCTTTCATTACATAGGCATGATTGATTCAACTTCTAGCCCCCTTCTCTCCCTGGAGGTCAGGGGGTGGGACTGAAAGTTCCAATCCTCTAACCACATGATTGGTTCTCCTGGCAACCAGCCCCCATCATTAGGTGCTTCTAAAAGTCAACTATTCACATATCACAAGACACCTTTACCACTGTCTACGCTTAGGAAATTCCAAGGTTTGGGGAGGTCCTGAGCCAGGAAATGTGGAGGAAGACCAAGCATATATATAAGAAAAATATATTTGGTCATTCAGATGACCAAAATATATTTCTCATAAATCACAAAAAGAATAAATTTTGAGTAGCAACATCAACAAAATTGCAGAATAGGAAGCCCAGCCTCTTCTTCCCCTAGGGAGACATCCACAAACCAACTGCCTTTGTAAGAAATCCAGAAATCAGTTAAGAGGTTCAGGCACCAGATAACACAATTCGCATGAATTAGAGAAACAAAGGAGTTGCATCTTAATCTCTTTCTAGTCTTTTGATGTGACTTTGTTCCACTGTGACCCGATGAACCTGTTCCAATCCAAAGGACAGTCCAGGAGCCTCTCTGCACACTGTTGTGGGTCATACAGTTCTCTGGCAAGTTGTACCAAGAGGAAATTGAAAGCCTTATTTTACAAATTGGAATATTTGGTATGATTTATAATGCTTTCTCAGGCAGGGTCTGGCCCATAATATGCATACGCCAAACCTGAAGCACCAGCAGTTGTTTTTATTTTAATCGGTGGAAAATATAACCACAAATGCATACACAGGGAGAAATGATTTGTGACGTCTGAATCAGCAGTACAGTAATGTGCAAAATTAGGTCTCTACACTTCTCTGATTTTTCCCATTCAGACTCTTTTTTTTTTTTTCCCTCCCTGACATTAAACACCACTCTTAATGGTAGAGAGGAAGAAAAGAAGCACAAGTCAGTAGGTCTTGGTGACCGTCCCTTTTCTGCCACCAATGAGTCATGTCCCTCTGGCAAGTCTGTAATTCCTCTCCTCAGATTTCTCATCTGTGCAAAGTGAGCTGTAATAATACAGTGATTACGAGAACAACATTGATTGTCTAATTCTCAGGGTCTTTCACTTTACAAGCATTGTCTCAGCCATGAGGGTGATACTCTACCTGTCCTTGGTTCACAGATGAGAAAACTAAGCATCAGGGATGATATGCAGCTTGTTCAAGGGCAGGCTGGTTGGAGGTGGCGCTGGAGCAGACCTTGAACCTGGACTACCAGACTCCAACACTGCCCGCTCAAACCACTACTCTCTATAGACAGAATGCAGATATCTAAGGCCAGCGAGTAACTGCGTACCCACTAAGTGTTAGGCACTCAGTGGGGGGTTGTCACGCATTACATCACAATGGCTCTGTAGTTATTATTCTCTTACTTTTTAAGAAAAGGAAATTGAAGACCAGAGTAAATGAGTCATTTAATCAGAACCACAGTGAAAGCTGAATTCATATCTGGGCTTCTCTGTTTATAATGTCTAAACTCTCTCCACTGCATCATGTGGTCCATGTGGCTCTCTCTCCTCTGTGGCCATCAGGCAGGGTCTGGTGGTGCAATGGATTGAAATACTCAGGTATTTTATTCAGTGCCAGCCTCCAACTCATTCTATTACCATAGCCTATTGATATGGAAAAATCCATCTTTAACGGTTGCTATGAGAATTTACACTTTGTCCTAAAGAAATTATTATTGCCAAAAAAGGTTCAATTATTTTTCATTTTTGATATGTGTGCTGATCCTTTAAAAATGCATTCTCTAATTTATTTTATGGGAACAATGTTAAGTATAAAGTTTTAAAAGGAAGACAACTTTTCTCTTTGGGAGAACATGACTCCTCTGTGTGGAGTCATTTTTTTTTTTTTTTTTAACATCTTTACTGGAGTATAATTGCTTTACAATGGTGTGTTAGTTTCTGCTTTACAACAAAGTGAATCAGCTATACATATACATATGTTCCCATATCCCCTCCCTCTTGCATCTCCCTCCCTCCCACCCTCCCTATCCCACCCCTCTAGGTGGTCACAAAGCACCTAGCTGATCTCCCTGTGCTATGCAGCTGCTTCCCACTAGCTATCTATTTTACGTTTGGTAGTGTATATATGTCCATGCCACTCTCTCACTTCGTCAGTGCTTACCCTTCCCCCTCCCTGTATCCTCAAGTCCATGCTCTAGTAGGTCTCTGTTTTATTCCCATCCTACCCCTAGTCTCTTCATGACATTTTTTTCCCTTAGATTCCATATATATGTGTTAGCATACGGTATTTGATTTTCTCCTTCTGACTTACTTCACTCTGTATGACAGACTCCAGGTCCATCCACCTCACTACTAATAACTCAATTTTGTTTCTTTTTATGGCTGAGTAATATTCCATTGTATATATGTGCCACATCTTCTTTATCCATTCATCCATTGATGGACACTTAGGTTGCTTCCATGTCCTGGCTATTGTAAATAGAGCTGCAATGAACATTTTGGTACATGACTCTGTTTGAATTATGGTTTTCTCAGGATATATGCCCAGTAGTGGGATTGCTGGGTCGTATGGTAGTTCTATTTGTAGTATTTTAAGGAACCTCCATACTGTTCTCCATAGTGGCTGTATCAATTTACATTCCCACCAGCAGTGCAAGAGGGTTCCCTTTTCTCCACACCCTCTCCAGCATTTATTGTTTCTAGATTTTTTTGATGATGGCCATTCTGACCGGTGTGAGATGATATCTCATTGTAATTTTGATTTGCATTTCTCTAATGATTAATGATGTTGAGCATTCTTTCATGTGTTTGTTGACAATCTGTATATCTTCTTTGGAGAAATGTCTATTTAGGTCTTCTGCCCATTTTTGGATTGGGTTGTTTGTTTTTTTGTTATTGAGCTGCATGAGTCACTCATAAATTTTGGAGATTAATCCTTTGTCAGTTGCTTCATTTGCAACTATTTTCTCCCATTCTAAGGGTTGTCTTTTGGTCTTGTTTATGGTATCCTTTGCTGTGCAAAAGCTTTGAAGTTTCATTAGGTCCCATTTGTTTATTTTTGTTCTTATTTCCATTTCTCTAGGAGGTGGGTCAAAAAGGATCTTCCTGTGACTTATGTCATAGAGTGTTCTGCCTATGTTTTCCTCTAAGAGTTTGATAGTGTCTGGCCTTACATTTAGGTCTTTAACCCATTTTGAGTTTATTTTTGTGTATGGTGTTAGGAAGTGTTCTAATTTCATACTTTTACATGTACCTGTCCAGTTTTCCCAGCACCACTTATTGAAGAGGCTGTCTTTTCTCCATTGTATATTCTTGCCTCCTTTATCAACGATAAGGTGACCATATGTGTGTGGGTTTATCTCTGGGCTTTCTATCCTGTTCCATTGATCTATATTTCTGTTTTTGTACCAGTACCATACTGTCTTGATTGCTGTAGCTTTGTAGTAAAGTCTGAAGTCAGGGAGCCAGATTCCTCCAGCTCCATCTTTCGTTCTCAAGATTGCTTGGCTATTTGGGGTCTTTTGTGTTTCCATACAAATTGTGAAATTTTTTGTTCTAGTTCTGTAAAAAATGCCAGTGGTAGTTTGATAGGGATTGCATTGAATCTGTAGATTGCTTTGGGTAATAGAGTCATTTTTACAATGTTGATTCTTCCAATCCAAGAACATGGTATATCTCTCCATCTACTTGTGTCATCTTTAATTTCTTTCATCAGTGTCTTACAATGTTCTGCATACAGGTCTTTTGTCTCCTTAGGTAGATTATTCCTAGATATGTTATTCTTTTTGTTGCAATGGTAAATGGGAGTGTTTTCTTAATTTCACTCTCAGATTTTTCATCATTAGTATATAAGAATGCCAGAGATTTCTGTGCATTAATTTTGTATCCTGCTACTTTACCAAATTCATTGATTAGCTCTAGTAGTTTTCTGGTAGCAGCTTTAGGAATCTCTGTGTATAGTATCATGTCATTTGCAAACAGTGACAACTTTACATCTTCTTTTCTGATTTGGATTCCTTTTATTTCTTTTTCTTCTCTGATTGCTGTGGCTAAAACTTCCAAACTATGTTGAATAATAGTGGTGAAAGTGGTCATCCTTGTCTTGCTCCTGATCTTAGAGGAAATGGTTTCAGTTTTTCACCATTGATAATGATGTTGGCTGTGGGTTTGTCATATATGGCCTTTATTACGTTGAGGTGAGCTCCCTCTATGCCTACTTTCTGCAGGGTTTTTATCAAAAATGGGTGTTTAATTTTGTCAAAAGGTTTTTCTGCATCTGTTGGGAATATCATATGGTTTTTATCTTTCAGCGTTAATATGGTGTATCACATTGATTGATATGTGTATACTGAAGAATCCTTGCATTCCTGGGACAAACTCCACTTGATCATGGTGTATGATCCTTTAAATGTGCTGTTGGATTCTGTTTGCTAGTATTTTGTTGAGGATTTTTCCATCTATGTTCATCAGTGACATTGGCCTATAGTTTTCTTTCTTTGTGACGTCTTTGTCTGGTTTTGGTATCAGGATGATGGTGGCCTCATAGAATTAGTTTGGGAGTGTTCCTCCCTGTGCTATATTTTGGAAGAGTTTGAGAAGGATAGGTGTTAGCCCTTCTCTAACTGTTGGATAGAATTTGCCTGTGAAGCCATCTGGTCCTGGGCTTTTGTTTGTTGGAAGATTTTTAATCACAGTTTCAATTTCAGTGCTTGTGACTGGTCTGTTCATATTTTCTATTTCTTCCTGGTTCAGTCTCTGCAGGTTGTGCATTTCTAAGAATTTGTCCAATTCTTCCAGGTTGTCCATTAATTGGCATACAGTTGCTTGTAGTAATCTCTTATAATCTTTTGTATTTCTGCTGTGTCCACTGTTACTTCTCCTTTTTCATTTCTAATTCTATTGCTTTGAGTCTTCTCCCCTTTTTTCTTGATGAGTCTGGCTAATGGTTTCCCAATTTTGTTTATCTTCTCAAAGAATCAGCTTTTACTTATATTGATCTTTGCTATTGTTTCCTTCATTTCTTTTTCATTTATTTCTGATCTGATCTTTATGATTTATTTCCTTCTGCTAAATTTGGGGGTTTTGTTGTTCTTCTTTCTCTAGTTGCTTTAGGTGCAAGGTTAGGTTGTTTATTTGAGTTGTTTCCTTTTTAAGGTAGGATTGTATTGCTATAAACTTCCCTCTTATAACTGCTTTTGCTGCATCCTATAGGTTTTGGGTCATCGTGTCTCCATTGCCATTTGTTTCTAAGTATTTTTTGATTTACTCTTTGATATCTTCAGTGATCAGTTCGTTATTAAGTAGTGTATTGTTTAGCCTCCATGTGTTTGTATTTTTTACAGATCTTTTCCTGTAATTGATATCTAGTTTCATAGCATTGTGGTTGGAAAAGATACTTGATACCATTTCAATTTTCTTAAATTTACCAAGGCTAGATTTGTGACCCAAGATATGATCTATCTTGGAGAATGTTTCATGAGCACTTGAGAAAAATGTGTATTCTGTTGTTTTTGGATGGAATGTCCTATAAATATCAATTAAGTCCATCTTGTTTAATGTATCATTTAAAACTTGTGTTTCCTTATTTATTTTCATTTTGGATGATCTGTCCATTGGTGAAAGTGGGGTGTTAAAGTCCCCTACTATGATTGTGTTACTCTCGATTTCCCCTTTTATGGCTGTTAGTATTTGCCTTATGTATTGAGGTGCTCCTATGTTGAGTGCATAAATATTTATAATTGTTATATCTTCTTCAAGGATTGATTCCTTAATCATTATGTAGTGTCCTTCTTTGTCTCTTGTAATAGTCTTTATTTTAAAGTCTATTTTGTGTGATATGAGAATTGCTACTCCAGCTTTCTTCTGATTTCCATTTGCATGGAATATCTTTTTCCATCCCCTCACTTTCAGTCTGTATGTGTCCCTAGGTCTGAAGTGGGTCTCCTGTAGACAGCATATATATGGGTCTTGTTTTTTATCCTTTAAGCCAGTCTGTGTCTTTTGGTGGGAGCATTTAATCCATTTACATTTAAGGTAATTATCAATATGTATGTTCCTATTACCATTTACTTAATTGTTTTGAGTTTGTTCTTGTAGGTCTTTTCCTTCTCTTGTGTTTCTTGCCTAGAGAAGTTCCTTTAGCATTTGTTGTAAAGCTGGTTGGTGGTGCTGAACTCTCTCAGCTTTTGCTTGTCTGTAAACGTTTTAACTTCTCCATCAAATCTGAATGAGGTCCTTGCTTGGTAGAGTAATCTTGGTTGTAGGTTTTTCTCCTTCATCACTTTAGATATGTCCTGCTACTCCCTTCTGGCTTGCAGAGTTTCTGCTGAAAGATCAGCTGTTAACCTTATGAGGATTCCCTTGTGTGTTATTTGTTGTTTTTCCCTTGCTGCTTTTAATATGTTTTCTTTGTATTTAATTTTTGATAGTCTGATTAATATGTGTCTTGGCATGTTTCTCCTTGGATTTGTCCTGTATGGGACTCTCTGTGCTTCCTGTACTTGATTAACTATTTCCTTTCCCATATTAGGGAAGTGTTCAACTATAATCTCTTCAAATATTTTCTCAGTCCCTTTCTTTTTCTCTTCTTCTTCTGGGACCCCTGTAATTCAAATGTTGGTGCATTTAATGTTGTCCCAGAGGTCTCTGAGACTGTTTTCAGTTCTTTTCATTCTTTTTTCATTATTCTGCTCTGCAGTAGTTATTTCCACTATTTTATCTTCCAGGTCACTTATCCATTCTCCTGCCTCAGTTATTCGGCTATTGATCCCATCTAAAGTATTTTTTAATTTCATTTATTGTGTTGCTCATCATTGCTTGTTTCCTCTTTATTTCTTCTAGGTCCTTTTAAAATGTTTCTTGCATTTTGTCTATTCTATTTGCAAGATTTTGGATCATCTTTACTATCATTATTCTGAATTCTTTTTCAGGTAGACTGCCTATTTCCTCTTCATTTGTTAGTTCTGGTGGGTTTTTACCTTACTCCTTCATCTGCCATGTGTTTTTCTGTCTTTTCATTTTGCTTATCTTACTGTGTTTGGGATCTCCTTTTTGCAGGCTGCAGGTTCCTAGTTCCCGTTGTTTTTGGTGTCTGTCCCCAGTGGCTAAGGTTGGTTCACTGGGTTGAGTAAGTTTCCTGGTTGAGGGGACTAGTGCCTGTGTTCTGGTGGATGTTACTGGCTCTTGTCTTTCTGGTGGGCAGATCCACATCTGGTGGTGTGTTTTGGGGTGTTTGTAGCCTTATTATGATTTTAGGCAGCATCTCTGCTAATGGATGGGGTTGTAGTCCTGTCTTGCTAGTTGTTGGGCATAGGGTGTCCAGCACTGTAGCTTGCTGATTGTTGAGTGAAGCTGGGTCTTGGTGTTGAGTTGGAGATCTCTGGGAGATTTTTGCCGTTTGATATTACATGGAGCTGGGAGATCTCTTGTGGACCAGTGTCCTGAAGTTGGTTCTCCCACCTCAGAGACACAGCCCTGATGCCTGGCTGGAGCACCAAGAGCCGTTAATCCACACGGCTCAGAATAAAAGGGAGAAAAAATAGAAAGGAAAGAAAGGAAGGAAGGAAGGAAGGAAGGAAGGAAGGAAGGAAGGAAGGAAGGAAGGAAGGAAGGAAGAAAGGAAGGAAGAGAGGAAGGAAGGGAGGAAGAAAGGGAGGAAGAAAGAAAGGAAGAAAGAAAGAAAGAAAAGAAAAGATAAAATAGAGTAGGATAAAATAGTTATTAAAATAAAAAATAATTTTTAAGAAAAAAAATTTTTTTAAGTTAAAAAACAAAAAAACCGGAATAGTCAGAACCCTAGGACAAATGGTGAAAGCCATGCTATACAGACAAAATATCACATGCAGCACATACATACACACTCACAAAAAGAGAAAAAGGGGAAAATAATAATATATCTTGCTCCCAAAGTCCACCTCCTCAACTTGGGATGATTCGCTGTTTATTCAGGTTTTCCACAGATGCAGGGTACATCAAGTTGATTGTGGAGATTTAATCCGCCGCTTCCGAGGCTGCTGGGAGAGACCTCCCCCTCTCTTTGTTTGCACAGCTTCTGGGGTTCAGCTTTGGATTTGGCCCCGCCTCTCTGTGTTGGTCGCCTGAGGGCGTGTGTTCTTTGCTCAGACAGGACGGGGTTAAAGGAGCAGCTGATTCGGGGCCTCTGGCTCACTCAGGCCTGGGGAGTTGGGAGGGTTACGGATGCGGGGCGAGCCTGCGGCGGCAGAGGTCGGCGTGACGTGGCACCAGCCCAAGGCGCACCGTGTGTTCTCCCGGGGAAGTTGTCCCTGGATCACGGGACCCTGGCGGTGGCGGGCTGCACTTGCTCCCGGGAGGGGAGGTGTGCACAGTGACCTGTGCTCGCACACATGCTTCTTGGTGGCGGCAGCAGCGGCCTTAGCATCTCATGCCCGTCTCTGGGGTCCGCGCTGATAGCCGCGGCTCGCGCCCGTCTCTGGAGCTCCTTTAAGCGACGCGCTTAATCCCCTCTCCTCGCGCACCAGGAAACAATCGTCTCTTGCCTCTTAGCAGGTCCAGACTTCTTCCCGACTCCCTCCCGGCCAGCCGTGGCGCACTAACCCCTTCAGGCTGTGGTCACGCAGCCGACCCCAGTCCTGTCCCTGGGATCCGACCGAAGCCCGAGCCTCAGCTCCCAGCCCCGCCCGCCCCGGCGGGGGAGCAGACAAGCCTCTCGGGCTGGTGAGTGCCGGTCGGCACCGATCCTCCGTGCGGGAATCTCTCCGCTCTGCCCTCCGCACCCTGTGGCTGCGCTCGCCTCCGCGGCTCCGGAGCTTCCCCCTCCGCCACCCGCAGTCTCCGCCCGCGAAGGGGCTTCTAGTGTGTGGGAACCTTTCCTCCTTCACGGCTCCCTCCCACTGGTGCGGGTCCTGTCCCTATTCTTTTGTCTCTGTTTATTCTTTTTTCTTTTGCCCTATCTGGTACGTGGGGAGTTTCTAGACTTTTCGGAGGTCTGAGGTCTTCGGCCAGCGTTCGGTGGGTGTTGTATAGGAGCAGTTCCACGTGTAGTTGTATTTCTGAGGTATCTGTGGGGAGGAAGGTGATCTCTGCGTCTTACTCTTCTGCCATCTTCCAAAAATTGTCTGTGTGGAGTCATTGAAGGAAATACTTTCAGAGCTTTGCAGACCAGAATACTGAACCTACTCACCATGGCACTTTGGATATACTGCTTAACTTTGCTGAGGCTCAACCTATTTGTCTGTTACATGGGCACAATGATATTTCCCTCAAAGATTGCTATAATAATTTAATTAGATAACAAGTGGCATATAATATGTGTTCAACAATATTTAATCCCCTTCAATAATTACTTAACAGAAGTTGTCAATTTATATCTGCTTTCGCTTAACATGTTATGTTAGAAAATGACAAAATCAGGGATATAGGCCTAGAATTACAGAGTAAACACTTGAACAATGACCTTTCTTTTCCTTTGCTGTTTTTTTTTTTTTTTTTTAAAGGGCTTCAGGTTTTCACTGCCTTTGACAGAGGTCAGGAAGGAGCTGTACTCTTATGTGACAGGGCAGCAAGTCCTAGGGTGAGAGCAGTAAAACTGGGGTCAGAGAAACAAAGTTCAATCCTCAGTGCTTTATTTACTAACTATGATCTCCTCAAGTCATTTAAATTCCCTGTTCTTGTTTTCTCATCTGCAAAATAGGGAAATTAAAAATATCTATTCTGCTTTGTTTGTAGGCAAGAGCTAGCTCTTATGGTGAATGCTTCTGTCATTTCCCCCTTATTTCATTCATTCTCCAGCAAGGTTGCTGCTGCTGAATGCTTATGTTTCTTCTAACTTGTTATCACCAAGAAGTGCTTGAGAACCTCAGTGTTCTATTGTTATAAAATTTAGCACATTCTAAGTTAAATATCTTGACATTTATTTTGAAGAGCTTATTTATCCTTCTGTGACACCATGTTATACACTTATCATTATGTGATACTAGCTCCATTATTTAAATACTTTAATATTCTATCCAAGAACTGGCAGTATCCATGGATCAGCCATTTGAAGAGTAATTTTTCTGTAGCTGGTGATCCTCTGAATTCAACTTTACTCCTCTCTCCTTTAGGCCATTTGAATTACATCTTTATATTGTTTAGGAGGTTTGGTGTGAGTGTGTGTGTGTGTGTGTGTGTGTGTGTGTGTGTGTGTGTGTGTTTTGGGGGAGGGGTTCCCTTTCTTCAGTATCCCATCATTTTTATTTTTGGGCCTTTTGGGAATTATTATTAAAGAATTTGATTGTAGAATGCCACTGTGTATTCACAGCCTGAAGCATTCATCAAAATAGATCTATCCAAAGCATTCAGTTTGTGGATTTGTACTCCTGATGCACTAAAATAAGAAATGTTAATTTCTTGCAGACTATTACTAGATGATTTTAAATATCTGCCAAACAGGAATGTCTGTTTCCTTGTGAGGCATTTCCATAATAAAATCCTGGCACCATAGCTGAAGAGGATAATTTTATATAAACAGAGAAAAACAACAGCAAGTATTTTCCCCAAGGACAGTTTTAGCTACCATTTACCAATGCTGCTTAGTTATTTCTGTCTCATTTTATGCTTTTGTTTTGAAACAAAACACAATTTTACCTGGATGCACTCCCGGATAATCAGGAATTAGCTCAGTATGTTGACTGGTTCTGCTGAAGGCAAGACCTCCAGAAAATCAGGAGGCTCCACCGCCTCACCCCTCCCCCAACGAACATCTCCAGAGGGGAGAAAAGGGTTAAGGATTATTGAAGAATAGAGGAGAGGGGAGGGAGCCCCGAGGAGGCCCAGGAGCGGCAGGCCTCGCCTCCAAGTCCAGCTTTCATCAGCAGCGCACGGCGGAGCTCTGAGCGCTGCTGTGAATTTGGAGGAGGGACGCTGCTGCTGCCAATTTCTGGGACCACGGCTGCGAGGAGTGGGCGTGGCCTCGGCAGTGTGGATGCTCATTCGGAAAGATGCTGAGAGCTTTTCAGTGAGCAGTCAGGGCTGTGGTGTGTGTGTTTGTGTGTGTGTGTGTGTGTGTGTGTGTGTGTGTGTGTGTGAGAGAGAGAGAGAGAGAGAGAGAGAGAGAGAGAGAGAGAGAGAGAGAGAGAGAAGGAAGAGGAGGAGGTAGAGAGACCAAGAGACCCAGAGGTGCTGAAAACCCAGACAGAGCTGAGAGAGAGACTGAGAGCAGGACTGGAGCCCTCGGAGAGCCACTCAAGGTCTTTTGCAGGAGCCCAATAAATGCGAACATGGGGTCTGTCACCGGAGCTGTTCTCAAGACGCTACTTCTGTTATCTACTCCAAACTGGAACAGGGTTTTAGCTGGGAATTCCTGTAAGTATACAGCAAATTATTTAGAACTCGAAGGGGGCCTTTCTGCAAAACTTTAATTCTGTTGTTTTTTATGATTATTATTTGCAGCTGGAATTGCTGCAAAGCACATTGCTATAAATGAAGCATCACTTAAAATCTTGCAAATACGACTGGGTTTACACATGTCTTTCCTCTTGGTCTGGTCAGAATATGCAAAGTATCGTTTCTCTTTTTGTCTCTGAGCAGAATCTTGTCCTCTCGTCTTTGTGTATTCACTGAGAACACTCAAGTTCTAGTAAGACATTAAATCGTCATCTTAATCATGGAATAGCCTGTGAATGTCTTCGTTTCTTCCCTTTTTTAGGTTTACTGAATCTTATTGGAATTATGTCTAACAGGAGAACAACTGGCAGACTTTATGCTACATTAGCTTAGATTTCTGAAGTTTGCAATTTGGCAGACTGATAGCTGGCTGCATCTTTAAAATGATGCCAGGATAATAACTGAAATGTACTGCAGGATTCAGGGGCAGCACTGGTAGAGGTGAACCTCAATATTAGGAATTGTGCCCTCACTGCCATCAGAATGAGACTTGAGCACTGCTGAAAGAGGGGGCTTGATTCCTACATCTTGCTTAAAGAAATACATTCAGGTGCTTTTTTCAAAAGTATTATTCTTGAATTTTTAACTTTATAAATTTGTGATTGAATATTCTGATTCTGAGTTAATGGTCCCAGGGAAGATTTATTAAGACCTTATTTCTAATTTAAGTATCATCCAAAATAATTTGACAGAGGTCCCTTCATCCACTTTTTATTAGAGATAAGGAAGAGTTTGAAAAGTTACATTTGGCCCCGAATCTCTCAACGGGAGAATTTCCCCCTCCCTGATGAATGATCAACAAGCTCAGCAAATACAACTTTTTCTCTCTTTCTTGGACTTTAAAGGAAAAGCTCATCGGCTTTTCAAGAAAGGGCTATGAGGCCTGATCAGGAATTTATGTCACTGCTGTTCAAGCAGGTTTAGGTTTGGGGGACACAAATAAGCCAGCAGCCAGGCATTTGCTACGGCTCGTCGCTTGAGTGCTCTAAAGCACTCTGATGCGGGAAGAACATTATAAATGACCTTACGGGCACAAGCCAAGCGCTCGCTTACATTGAATGGCCACTGTGATTCCGTGCTTCCATTCAGTATTAGCTCATTTAATGGCGTGGTATATCTGTCACTCTGAAAGAAGAGAACTTCACTCGGATGCTGCACTGTGTTTTAGATTCTGTTTTAACTTGGGGGTGTCAGAATCCCATGAGTCAATAAAATGTGCATATTTTCACCTAATCAAAATCTTGGAACGCTGTCATAGCAGCATTTGACCAACATTACAACAGACAAACAATAACAACACAGACCCCCCACACACACATACAGAGAAAGTTTTGTAGAAAACGCGTTAGTCATTCATCGTCCAACTACCGAAGTTCAACAAAAAAGGAAGCGCTAGAGGTCACTCTTACAATATAAAGCACATCATGTGAAGCATCCTTCCCTTAAGAAAAGCAGAGCTTAAGTCTGGCCTGGAGGCAGTCTTGTCTTTCCAATACGCTGACTGTTTGATTTTATAATTGATTAATGTGACTGACGGGGCTATTAGTTGTTTACACTTTTAAATTTTCTTGAAGTCCAATAAAAGGCAGATCGACATTCAATAGCTTCTTTGTAATATATCTTCTTCAAAGGAAAGATGAGCTGCTGAGAAGATCTGAGGAGAGCAGAAGATTCATGGGTGCTTAGCTCTGGCCGGGCCTCTCCTGACACTTAGAATTTCAGTCCTGATTCTGTGTTCTTTTAGCCTTGGTTTATTCTTCAGGAAGTAGTTTAATGCTCTTTTAAACATTTGATTAACTTAACCTATAGCATTTAAAATTATTAGGAACACTTAAATATTAAAGTTGGAATTCTTGGTTACCATATGTTTTAAGAGTTGACTGGTCTTAAAGTGTCATAAATGCAGTTAAATGACTTCAGATAATTAAAGGTACATTTAGTAATTTCTTGTTACTATCACGTTGACAGTATGATTTGCAGCAGTAGATATAAAACAAAAAAATTCATTTCCCAAGTTTTATTTCATTAGTATTTTGTGGGGGGGAAAGAAAGCAGGGTCCTTATTACCAAGTCCTGGTACTCCACGTGTTGTATCTTTTTTGGAGGAACAAGTCTAGATGTTTACCAGCAAGGTTGTAATTCAGCGTAGTGACAAGTGACCATCAACCAGCGTAGGTGTTTTTAAAGTACTATAATAGCTCCAGTAATTCTTTTGGACAAGACTTTATATTAAAACCTGAATCAATCTTGAACACCAATATTAAAGTCAGGGAGAACTGAATAAAAATAAAAGAAATTAAAGGTCAGTCTCTCTGGTGAATACAAAGACATTTTCCCTCTATCTATTTACAGCTGATTCACCAGGAGCAAATCTGCTATCCACTGAGTCGGCCCAAGACTGCCCAAGGCCGCCAGTATGAAAGCTTTCATGGGACAGGACTCTATACGCCAGGGACAGCTCAGGGATTAGGTACACTTTAATTTGAATGTTAGTCGATCTAATGAATCAACAGAGTAACTTTACATTAGAAGGTTTCTGTGCAAACACACATACATACATACATGTTCATCTGTATCTTTGTGTGTGTGTGTGAACATATGTATATATTTATATAAAGATGCATAAACCACTAGATGCATGTGCTTATACATCTTTGGTGTCTGCTGACTCCTCTTCTGACTAAAGATGAAAAACGTTGAATGGACCACGTTCTTTGGCTATTAGCACCCTACCTGACATTTCAAAAGCATTGAACCAGCCCCAGGTCTTTCCTCCTTGTTCTGGTCAGGGTGTTATTATATTGAAGGGTTCCTTCTGTGAAAGTTTAGAGACAGAGCCTCCTAGTAGGGTTTGCTCTTTGATAAGCTGCACAGGCTGTTGTTGGTTTCTTCACTTGCTAGTAAGATACATGCACTGAAAAGGGAGTCATCTCTTTATTTTTTAAAATTGTTTTAAAAATATATTTATTTTCATTTATTTATTTATTTTGGTTGCGCTGGGGCTTAGTTGCGGCCGGTGGGCTCCTTAGTGTTGGCTTACCGGCTCCTTAGTTGTGGCACATGAACTCTTAGCTGTGGCATGCATGTGGGATCTAGTTCCCTGACCAGGGCTCGAATCTGGGCCCCGTGCTTTGGGAGCGTGGAGTCTTAACCACTGTGCCACCAGGGAAGTCCCTTTATTTTTAAATTGCTCTTATGAACCCACAGTTTCCTTCTGAGCATTAAGACATTGTTGGGGGAGGGGTGGACACTGTAAAAGAAGAAAAGGTGTTAAGTCGGAAGGCAGCTAAGAGTTTTGCTTTTATTTTTACTCTTGCAGATCATGTGATGAAAGCTCTCTGGCTTCAGGTATACTGAGAGTATTTAATGCTTAACAAGTAGCTTATGAATGACATAATTAGAAGTTAATTTCTCACTGTGTGCTTTCTTTTCCATAATTGGAATAAAGGCTGTATCTGATATCTACCCTGAAAGAAGCACTAAAGAATATGTTAAAATGAACAAAAGATGAAGGTAATGACTTGAATAGATGATCGTTCTTGTGGGCTCTAGGATGCCACCTAAATGCTACTGGACAGATTCTCAAATTGTTCAAATTCAGCCTTGTACGTCTTTCTAGAAACTTTCTTTTTTTCCTCCTCCGCCCCACCCAAATTCTTTTCCATAGCAAAAATTACTAGTATAAACAGTAAAGTACTGTTAAAATACAATTACGAGTTACAATACATAAGTAGCTGACCTCTGGATATAAAGATGAGCCTGAACTTTGACTCACTTTTCTAACAGCAATACTGATTTGTTTTCATCAATCTGGTGCACTCTCCCCTTTCCTGATAGTATGCATCCCAAATCATTTCTGATAAGGGCAGCCTCCAGCTATGGAGATAACACAGCTAATAGCCAACAAGGAATCAAACACATGACTTCCACGTGATACCTAGCGCTTAACCTAAGTAAAAAACATTTTTATGTTTTCTAAAATTAATTTCAGAATTTGTATCACATGCAAACAATTCCTTTATGGAAGCCAATCTCTGTATCAAGATTGAATTAATTTACCTCTTTAGTGAAAACAAATTAATAGAATTATATAATGTCACTTGTAAGATAATGTAATATTTAGTTCAGAGGTTGGTAAAATATGGCCCATGGGTCAGATCTAGCCCACTGCCTGTTTTGTGTAGTAGCCTGTGAGCTAAGAATGGTTTTTACATTTTTTTCCAATATTTTAAAATTAATTTTTATTGGTGTATAGTTGATTTACTGCATTTTGAAATGTTTGAAAAGAATTAAATGAAGAATTCTTTGTGGCATAAAACAATTATTTGAAATTCAAATTTTAGTTGTTCATTCTTCTCATTAGTAGACCTGTATGGCAACAATTTATACTCAATTATTATTATATTTTTAGTTTTTTCAATAAAATTATCTTAAAATTGATTTCCCTCTTGTTATACAAGGACCTAAATAACATTCTTTGCTCTCTTGCTCTTCATAGAAAAAGTTCATTGACCCTTGACTTAAATAATACACAACGTAATATCATGATGTGACTTGGATAGTGGATAAATTATATACTGCTATGATAAAATTTAGTCTTTATTTAGCATGCAAATACATTCCTGAAGAATTGAAGTGCTGAAGGTAGTGCTACAATTTCCAGGAGCTATAACAGAAGAAGCCTTCATTAGCACCTTCTTCATATGTGTCTTCTTAAAGACATTATTCTTCAGAAATCTTGTTATTTCCATAGTTATGAATTATTTATAACTATTTGCAAAGTTTCAGCAGTTTTGGCTGCTAAAGAGACACTTTCAATCTCAAGTAATCCCCTTAGTATAAGAAGTTCAATAAAGTGTATAAGTAATTGCAGCTTAGATATTTTGAATGAAAATTCTGTTGTTATTTTATACTTTCATTAGTGTAAAATATTCCATTCCATACTAATAAGGAAAATGCATTTGAAATCACTGATTGTATGATGTAAATCATCTTACTGGAAGAATGCCTTTGTCCCTATGACTTTTACAGTAGCAGCTTCCTAAAAATTCTGAAATTGGCAAACTTTCTAGAATAAATTGAAAAATAGATTTTCACTTAAGCACTGCCCACTGAGAATTCATAATAATTAAGCAGGTGCCTTTTACCTACTCATGCCAAGATAATTAATTTTTATGGAAATGCCTTGTCCGTTTGGAATTGTATTTAATTTTCATTTCCAAGAACTGATGAGTGGCCTCATTTTATTTACATTACTCTTTACTACAGTGTTTTTTTTAAAAAGTTTAAGTTAAAAAATATGATACAATATAATATTTTAAAAATTCTTTTCCTTGAAATTTCACTGTGGCATTTTTCCCCCAAATAAATGGCCATATGTTAAAATGATTTATTTTTCATAATAGTGTTTACAATGGTGCAGAGCTAATGAAGATTTCTGTCTTATCAAAAGACCAATTTCCAGATCAAAGACGGCCTAAGACTGTCTCATCTAGCTCGCTTAATGTGACTTATTCTGGGTGTGGACGAGAATGATGGTGGGATTCATGACTCTCCATGGTAAATAGATGATAAAAGATCGTGACACTCGCATGACATGGTTCTGAACTTTTATACAATAGAATATAAGTCTTGCTTTGCAAACACCGCTTTTTCACAATTTGATACTGTATTTAGAATCTGAATCTCCTTTACCTTAGATAAATCGTATTGGGGCCTTAATGTTATCAACTTACGAATCATATCACTGATTAGTCAGGTTATTTAAGAAGTCCTTCTCTGCCCTTTTAAAATAATCTTTTCCTTTCCTCTGTTGTGACTGAAAGTTTACAGAATGACCCAGCCCCTGAAAACAGTAGGAAGAATAATAAGAATTTATCCAGCATTGTTACATAAATCCCAGATATGTGTATTCAGATTTGTAGGTGACTGTTTCTGGTGAAATATTAAATAATGCAGTTTGATTTTTTTAAGTGGCCTGGTGTTTCCATTATTGCTTAGCTTAATTATTTTTTCATTTTTATCGACTCAGAAATCTTGACCTCAGTAACTTGTTTAGTATTTATTTAGAATTATTGCAGTTTTTCAAGTTAACTGTATGATAAGGAAGGATGGACCCGTCATAGAGTATGTGCTTAAAATAGAGGATGTTCCGTGGATTAACCACGATCATGAAGTGAACTGAGCTGTGTTCTTGGTGGTGGTGGGGTGAATTCGCATAGAATATATGGATTGTTGTTTTAATGGGTATTTCAGGTGGGAACTTTTAGAAACACTCTTTAACAAACAGACCTTTAAAAACATGTCTTGAATTGTAGCATCACGTGCTAAGGTCAGTTTGATTTGGGTCCCTATAAAAAGGAAAATCTCAGAAAGAGAAATAAATGCCCTAAACTAAATGCAGACAAAAAATTATGGAGCTTTAGAAGAACTTTTGTTTATCACTGAAGGTCCTTAAAGGAAGAATGAACTCATCAAAAAGCCTCAATTAACTGAATATACTTAAATGAATAATTCATCCACAATATTAATATTGTAATTTGAAGTCTTTGAGTTTTTTTTTAAAGTTTAAAATTTCTTGAGAAATAATGGATAGTTTACCCATAAGACTAAGTTACAGTAAATGCATTTCTAAATAATCAAGATGTCATTGACCATTGGATTATCTTCTTAGTAACTTTTTGGGAGAAACTTTGATGTCTGAGAGTCCAGCATTTGAATTTTTTCAAGGAGTTCTAAGGCTGTCATTGTCTGGCTGTGTGCTTCAGTTAGGCATGTATGTATATATGTGTTTATTTATTTGACTTCTAGAACTATCATTCCTTGTTTATAATCTATGAATTTAGACCTTCCACGGTGCTGATCACTGCAGGGTTTTGGTGACTCCGTGTTGGTAAACACCATATCTGATATGCTACTAGCACAAGTAAAGATATTTTTGTTTCCCAATTCAGTTTCAGAGGATAAAGTTTTTGCAAGCGTGTCTTTTGCCAAGGTATTCACATACGTGGTACCTGAAACTACAGTATTACTTACTGGTAAAGAATGTATATGCAAAATACATTACAAATTGTCATTATTACTTCAGTTCTTCTGAGGTGAGTTGGTATTTGGAAGAGGAAGAGTATGTGCTTCATTTTTTTTTTTCTCTCCCAGTGCATTTTGGTCATGGTTCACGGAAAAGTGGTACTCTGGTCATAAAACCAGAGAAACAGCATAACTGGAGGTAAAAATGAGCCCGTTTATGTTACAGTTAATGAGTCATTCCACTGTAATAATTGGAAAAGTGAGTGCAGCCTAAAAACATTTGACATTTTAAGTAGTTTAAAATTAGTAACTATAAAATTTTTTAATGCTATAAGTATTTAATAGAACAGTGAAGAAATTTACCTCTAAGGTTTTTAAATCACAAAGGAAAAAAAGGGTGTGATATGTATCAGTTGTCGTATAGCTCTAATTACTTTGTTTAGTGAGTACCTCTTATTTCTTGGCAGTACTCCAGAATAAGATGTTATGTGTTTCTAAATTATAAAAAACATATTTGTTTCTGTAACCATTTTTTTCCCCTCACTGGCAAATATGGTACTTACATGTGAGGTCACAGGTCGATATTAGTTTAGAAACAGTATGTGAATATATAAATTCAATTGCTTTCCTAAATTACATTTATCATATAGTTTTAAGACAAACTACAACCTGTAATTTTGTTAATTCAGACTTACTCTGTAGTTATAACCTACAGAGAGATTTTTGTAAAAAAATTTATTTATTTATTTGCTCACGCTGGGTCTTGGTTGCAGCAGGCAGGCTCCTTAGTTGTGGCACTCAGGCTTCTTAGTTGTGGCACACGAAGTCTTAGCTGAGGCATGCACATGGGATCCAGTTCCCTGGCCAGGGGTCGAAACCAGGCCCCCTTCATGGGCGTGGAGTCTTGACCACTGTGCCACCAGGGAAGTCCCAAGAGAGATTTTTTGAATGTCCGTTGAAGGGCATTGATAAACTCTCCTAGGAATTTATTGCAAGTCTTGGAGTTGGGAGATGCTTGGATGGCAATGAACAGACCTTTGACCCTGTGGCCCATAGCTGAGAACCCCACATTTTCCTGTGAATGTAAACCAATTACCTTTGGGTATCAGACCCCAAAGAGAGATTTTTCGAGAAAATTTGAGAAAGTTCAGTTTCTCTCTGGACTAACAGCTTTGTTCTAAAAGATTGAGTATGTATTTAGATCTTCAAGACTTGTCTTTAGTTTTCAAAGATATTGATATGTTTGTCTTTTAAGATATGTTCATCAGTAGATAACCAAACAGAAGAAAGGAACTAAATGCAAAGTGGTATGTGAGGGAAATGAATTGCTGAGAGGAAGTTGTCAGTGTGTGTGTGTGTGTGTGTGTGTGTGTGTGCATGCATATGTTGGAAGATATTGTGAGTAGGGACTGGGAAACAGGCCATGTCGGCAGAGAAATGGAAGACATTCCCCTAGGTGGCACATTTTCAATTAAGTGTTGTTGGGATACATAATAAGATTTTTATTTTTTTGCTACCATACCAGAATAGTCTCCTGTATAGTTTTTTGGTTTTTTTTTTTTTGCGTTACGCGGGCCTCTCACTGTTGTGGCCTCTCCCGTTGCGGGACACAGGCTCCGGACACGCAGGCTCAGCGGCCATGGCTCACGGGCCCAGCCGCTCCGCGGCATGTGGGATCTTCCCGGACCGGGGCACGAACCCGCGTCCTCTGCATCGGCAGGCGGACTCTCAACCACTGCGCCACCAGGGAAGCCCTCTTGTATAGTTTTAAAATAGTGTGTGGGGTTAAAAATATTAGCAAGAGGTCTTTCTGGATCCAGTTTAAACCCATCCCAAGCAGAGGGACAGTGTTGCCCTTTTCTGACCTCAAAGTGCTTTATTTTCTAGGCAAAGGCCATGAAGACCTCAGGATCCCCAATAGTTAACTCACGTTCTAGTCAGTCTCGGGGTGCTAGTCTTTCTGAATACGGCAACAAAGGCAGAAAATGGCAGGAGAGGTTTTGACTTAAAAGCCGCTAGATAAATTGAAACACAATTTAACTCTAGAAGACAATGTGGTAAAGTGCTGCTGCTACCAGGAGAAGGGCATTCTAAACAAAGTTTTACATTTTCCACATCCATTCACTTTTATCTCTCAATTTTGGCGGATTTTGAACAAAAAGAATCTATCTCCAAGGCAGAAAGCTGCATGAATGCTTAGCAATCCTCATAATTAAGGATTTATCATACATATTTACATTTGCCATGTTTTAGATGTTTAGGCCTTAATTAAAAGAACATTGCTAAAATAAAAGCAATTCTATCTAAAGTGGTGGTGAGGGAATTCTGTACAAGGTTATAAAGCTGCTCAGTTAGGCTCTTTTGTTCCATTGTGAGTATGATTTCTGTGCTTATTTGAACTGTTGTACTTTAACATGAGCCTGTATTATAACACTGTTAAGAAAACATCACGCGCCTTGTAAAATGTCATAACACAACTTTAAGTATCATAAGATGTGTAGTTCTTCCTAAAACACACAAAAGAGAGAAAATTCTGGAAAAGAACTAGCATACGTGTAAGAAAGCAAAGAGCAAACACTGAAGATAACTTTTGGTTTCTTAAATTCATAGCAACCTATAGGATCTAATCACAAAATGGAATATGATAAAATATTTCATAGTCAAATGTCTACTACAGAAATGGAAAAAGGAGGCTACCAAAAATATGATGTAGAATTTTGGGTACTAAGAATAAAATTGTGATCACAATAATTTTCTATGCTTGATGCATAAAACTGAGTCGTTTGCTGGTGTGGCCTTGTAAATGATCATATTCACCTCTTAAAAGACTTGATATGTGCTTGCCTTGTCTCTCTCCCCCTCTTTCTCTCTCTATTTTATATATATATATATATATATATATAATTATATATATAAATTGCAACATGAAACAGATTAGTATGAGAAGAATGTATGTAGTATCATTAATCACTGACACATTCTCTAGAGAAGATGCCAGCAGCGCCCTCTTTTTCTGAGTTAGCAAAACTGAGCCTTCCGTGATCACTTTCCTGGATGTGAGGGTGATCTGGCCGTGGCATCTGTCATCTTTGCGATTGCCAGGGTTGATTTGGCTGAGAGACCTGCGAAGCAGCTGTCCCCTTCCTCCCTCACTACTTCCTGTGACTCATGCAGTATTTTTAAATACTACACATATATCATATTTTTAGGTGTCTGCCGTAATGAATTGATGTTTTTAATCAATGTTTAAGGTTTTTATCAAAATGAAAGCGAGTCTTGTCTCAGCTGTATTTCATTGTTAGGTGTATATTAAGTCCAAACTTATTAGGTAGCAAACAAGTATCTTCCTCCTGTGAATTTGCTTATCTTTCCCCTTTTGTCTGTCTTAATTGCTTTCTCTCCCTAACAATCCTGCCCCACTGCAAGTGTCCTCTAGCCTCTGTCACCTGGTCTTTACAGCTGCTGTTCCCTTTGCCTAATTGCCCTCAATCACTTCCTCTAAATCCTCCTGGACAACTTCTCATGAAAGCAAGCCTCAGCTCATTCCTCTGTGGAGTCTTGCCTGATCAAACCACCTCACCTCTCTTCATTCTTCTAACAGAAATTCAGTAGAAACTTGAGTGTTCGCCTATTCCTGATCATAGAGTATCAAATCTGATTTTTTAGAAAATATGTCTCCCTTTCTCTCTCTGCTTCCTTTTTTATTTACAGCAAATGTCATTTGATAGGTCACTATATCAGGTCATTTTAAAAAAATATAAATTTATTTACTTATTTTTGGCTGTGTTGGGTCTTCGTTGCTGCCCGAGCTTTCTCTAGTTGTGGCTAGTGGGTGCTACTCTTCGTTGCAGTGCACGGGCTTCTCATTGCAGTGGCTTCTCTTTGTTGCTGCGCATGGGCTCTAGGCTCATGGGCTTCAGTCGTCGTGGCTCGCGGGTTTAGTAGTTGTGTCTCTCGGTGTCTAGAGCGCAGGCTCAGTAGTTGTGGCGCACGGGCTTAGTTGCTCCCCGGCATGTGGGATCTTCCCGGACCAGGGATCGAACCCATGTCCCCCACGTTGGCAGGCGGATTCTTAGTCACTGCGCCACCAGGGAAGTCCCTATCAGGTCATTTTTGGATTGAGGATGTTCAATGGACAGGCAAACCCAAAATGCATCATAAGCATAAACCTGGAACAGCATCTTTCCTCTTGCCATCAGTGTGCCTCCTTATCTCTGTGGGGCCTCCCAGGTCATCATCTTCAATTTGGAAAGTTGGACCACAAAGTTCTTGCCACATTTCAGGAAGAAATTTTCAACTCCTTCATCTATCTTGCGCTTCGATTCCTTTATTTTACATTTTCCCATTTGAAGATTTTTCTCCTTTATGGAGGGTAGACGAAAAATAAAATCAGTTTTCCCTTTTTTCCTTTTCATCATTAACTTTATAAAGAGTGTACCTGCAACTTCTTTGGTCTTCTTTTGTCTATAAATATATGCAAAACGTTTTTCATTGCCTTTAGTAATTTTGACAAGCATTAATGAGTTCTGAACTTGTATATTCCTCTTTTAAAAAATAATTAATTAATTAATTAATTCTGACTGTGTTGGGTGTTCGTTTCTGTGCGAGGGCTTTCTCTAGTTGCGGCAAGCGGGCGCCACTCTTCATCGTCCTGCGCGGGCCTCTCGCTATCGCGGCCTCTCCCGTTGCTGAGCACAGGCTGCAGATGCGCAGGCTCAGTAGCTGTGGCTCATGGGCCCAGTTGCTCCGCGGCATGTGGGATCTTCCCAGACCAGGACTCGAACCCATGTCCCCTGCATCGGCAGGCAGATTCTCAACCACTGCGCCACCAGGGAAGCCCCTGTATATTCCTCTTTTAATTGCACACATTTTTAAAGCTTATGCTCTTGTAAAATGTCAACATTTTTAAGATTCCTCTCATGTTTATTCCTCCTCATGGTAAACATTTGGGACTTTCATTGCTAGTATTTTATAGTTCATAGCTTTGCACACATGACGTATGTTATCATTAATATTGACAAATATTCCTTTTGCATTGGGCTCTGTGGACTCTAAGCTGGTGGAGTGTAGCTCACAGGCCTGGAGGGCAGACATTGTTATCACTATTTTACAAACTAGGAAGCTGAACTTTAGGAGGTAGGAGGTATTTCCAAAGCCACTGAGTAAGGAAGGGTAACCTGGGACTTGAACCCAACTTTCATGATGTCAAAGCCATTGCTCTTTGAAATGGAATACACTCATCTTCTCCGTGAACCTTTAAGATCACCTCCCCTGAGCTTCCCTGGTGGCGCAGTGGTTGAGAGTCCGCCTGCCAATGCAGGGGACGCGGGTTCGTGCCCCGGTCCGGGAGGATCCCACGTGCCGCGGAGCGGCTGGGCCCGTGAGCCATGGCGGCTGAGCCTGCGCGTCCGGAGCCTGTGCTCCGCGACGGGAGAGGCCGTGACAGTGAGAGGCCCGCGTACCGCAAAATAAATAAATAAATAAATCACCTCCCCTGGGTATTAGAACCCACACTTGCCTGTTTTCAGGGTTCCCTCCCTGGTGTGATAAATTATAAGGTAATGTGCCTGTTTTCTTCCAAGGATCCTATCACTTGTATTTTATCAACAAGCTCTTCCTTACGAGTTGAATAAAGTATCAAACATCACCCAGTGTATGTATAAGTGTAAATTTTTCTCCTCTGAGTTCCACCGACAACCCCCTACCCTTGCTCACTGATACCCAAGGACCTATCCATTCTGTCTAAATTCCTTCTTTGAGTCGATATTTCCAGGAATAGGTTCTAAGGGGCTGGAACAGCTCAAATCACAAAGGAAAACCAGCTCCTTTCTGCAAGATTGCAACACTGCCAGACCAAGGCACTCTTCAATTTTGTTTCTTGCCTCTGTGAAACCCCTCTCCTTCCCCGTGTTCAGGGATACGCTCCCTTTGGGTGCTGTATTAGTCTGCTAGGGTTGTCATAAAAAATGGCACAGACTAGGTGGCTTAAACAACAGAAATTAATTTTCTCAAATTTCTAGAGGCTGGAAATGACAGATCAGGGTGCCAGCTGGGTTGATACCTGGTGACACCTCGCTTCCTGGCTCGTAGATGGCCACCTTCCCACTGTGTCCTCACATGGCCTTTCCTCTGTGTGTGATCAGAACTCTCTGGTGTGTCTCTTCCTCTTCTTATAAGGCCACCTGCCCTATTCCATTAGGGCCCCACCCTTATGCTCTCATTCAACCTTAATTACCTCCTGAAAGGCCCTATCTCCAAACGCAGTCACATGGTGGGTTAAGACTTCAGTGTATGAATTTGGGGGAGGGGTGGGGTGGTGTACATAATTCAGTCCATAGTAAATGCTCTCCCTGTTTCAACTGCCTGAATAAAATGTATCTTCTCTTGGTATTTGAGACAGATATTGCTCTGACCTATTGAAACCGGTCAAGCGAGCGAAGTCATCTTACAAGTTTTTTTAAGCTGTCTTTCCATGGACCCCTTCTTCAGTGGCGTTGCTGGGATCGCGCGCAGGGAGCTCCTCCGCTAACCCCCACTGCCCGGTTGTCGCAGGCGCTAGCACCCCCTGACGCTTCTCTCTTTCCTTTTATCTGGGCCTGGTGCTCTCTAACTGCCTCTGCCCGAGAGAGTTTCTGACATCCCGCTATCCCCCTCCCAATTCCTTTCTCCTTTATGTTACCGAGCTCCAGTTGTGTTGTGATTTTCTCCCTGTGTTTCTCATGTCCCCTTCCCAAAAGTTGATTTTGCAGTTTGGTTTCTCTGGAGCTTTTCCACTTCTAATCTGTAACACGCAGAGCACACAGATTCTCCCTTTATTCCCTGGGTCAAGCCAAAACCAACCAAATACAACATAGGTAAAACAAATGAACAATCATCATTCTCATAACTTCTTTAAATTCAATTTAAAATTTGTCTAATTTAAATTTTGTAGAATGCCCTCCTAGTATTGGGAACTGGGACAGATGTTCTCCATACATTGTTTCACTCAATCTTAATGTAGCATCTGTTCACACCAGTGTTTTCTCTTATGCATGCTTTTCCATCATCTCCAGTGCATTTCTCTTGTGGCTAAATATTCTTTGTCTTTTTAAATGGTTCTTCGTAACTTATCAAGTGGATATGCTCTTATTTAAATGTTAAGAACCAATTGGTTGTTCACTGATTTATTTTTAAAGTTTCTCAGTCTACCAGTGTCTGTTTCTAGTATATGGCTATCTTAAGATTCCTGTAATTCTCTAAGATCACAGGATCTTGAGCCATTTACACATGTCAGTGTCAGGAAGTGTTCAATGTCTTTACCCCACTTTAGTGAAAATCTAAATTTATTTTGGAAGGAGAAATTTAACACGATAACTGTCAACACCCTTCCCTTTCCTGCTCTAGAATTTATAACACTTAAAGATGGTTCTGTGTCTCTTCCGGTGGTATCATTTGTTCAAACATGAATCAGAGGTGGTGGGTAGAGATCGCCACACTTGACAGATCGCAGAAGCACATCTGTCACCCTCCAGGAAACCTGCTCACTCATCCATTGGTCTTGTCAGTTACACACACAGCCGTCTTGTCTCTACAGCCCTCAGCAGCATCACCAATCATCCTTACACGTGTGTCTCTCAGGAGCTTGGTGCCCGTGGCCTCTGATGGGCGGCTGCAAGTGCAGGTTTTCAGTTGTAACCATGAGCCTAGTGTCTTCTCCAGAAGGCATGAGTCACTGTTTATGGGAAGAACCTCTTAACGGCCATATCACTCCTCCCTTGGTACTGATTTTGATTTCCTTCTGGCGTCTTCGGTTTTGTCTTCCTTTAAAAAAAAATGATAATTTCTTCCATCTTTTTGAGAAAAATTTCAATATCTCAACAAAACAGATTGGTATTCCTCCCTACTTTTATTCCCTCCTTAATCAGGAAAAGCAACCTATATTTAATGAAGATCACAGTGAAAAAGAAAAACTTCAGATTTACAATTTTGAATGAGAACTCTGTTTTCACAGCTAAACCAGGACCAATAGCCCTTTAGCCAGTCTCCCAGAGTGGATATGATTCTGTGAAATATCTGATATGCCTTTGAATGGTGTTCATCAATCCCAGTTTCTTTCTGAAAAAGAAAAATATCAGAGACATTCAGAGCACTTTGTGTCTCACTCTTGCTTTGACTACTGACCCCTATTCATCTAGCTCAGCTCTCTTTAATATTTCCTCGTTACTCTGCACAAGCAATACAGTACACCTTAAAAATTTGCTCTATCGAAAAAATCAATGAGATCACCATTTCAGTATTATTATTTTTACATTTTATTTATTTTATTTATTTATTTTTGGCTGCATTGGGTCCGCATTGCTGCACGCGGGCTATTTCTAGTTGTGGCAAGCGGGGGCTACTCTTCGTTGCAGTGTGCGGGTTTCTCCTTGCAGTGGCTTCTCTTGTTGTGGAGCACGGGCTCGAGGCGTGTGGGCTTCAGTAGTTGTGTCACGAGGGCTCAGTAGTTGTGGCTTGTGGGCTCTAGAGTGCAGGCTCAGTAGTTCTGGTGCACAGACTTAGTTGCTCCGCAGCATGTGGGATCTTCCCGGACCAGGGCTTGAACCCGTGTCTGCTGCATTGGCAGGCGGATTCTTAACCACTGCACCACCAGGGAAGTCTTCAATATTATCTTTGATATAACAATATTCATGAGTTTTCTAGTTCTAGGTATAACAATATTGAATGCTTTCTAGTTTTCTTTCTATCTTCCCAATCACACGAGTACAAAATATTAAGGGAAAACGATTTCCTAGGGCATTAATTAATTGGTTCTGAAATGAATTTCTTCTTAATTTGTACAATCCACTTTTTTAGGTGGACTTCTGTGACTCTGCACTTAAGGCAACCTTTCACAAAGTATATCTTCACAGTTTTATAGCTATATGCTTGGAACTAATTGGATATTGTTGAAAATAAATGTATTTAATTTCACCTGCTAGTCAAATACGAGGTGAAATACCGCAAGCAAATGGCTAATCTGAGAGTTGAAATTTATTGCATCTTCTCGAATGTGCTGTTTTTATTTTTTTAATTAAAAGATACAGTTGATGCCCAGAACTGAATGTAGCATTTTTAGCAGAGAGGCTAGAACTGAAGGTTGTGATCAGTCTTTACTCTTTATGTTCAACAAGACTTTCTTTTTTTAAAAAATTAATTAATTAAATTTATTTAATACACATAGAGCTAATTCAAGTAATCTCCTTCTTCTTCAACAAGAATTTCTTAAGCCTTACATTCTTCTAAAAGTAAGAGATATAAACAGAGTACGTACCTATCTGTCTAACAGTTGCCATTGCAGGGGTTCTGCTTATTTTCTAAGTGAGCTTCCAGTGTGGTGCACAGCAAAAGAAATACCAGAGTTACCCTGGAGTATCTATATTTTGGAGGGTGAGTGTGGTAGGTAAAGAAATGATCCATCTACTCAACCGCTAAAACGACACGTGAGTTTTTTTCCTAGTCAGGCTAATGAGGTAAAATCATAAATCCCTGCCATTCAGGGACCCCAAACCATTTGGGGAAGACAGAAAGACATGCCTTAAAGTAATTCAAATGAAAAGCAGGCTGTGATAACACTTCATTTCAATCTAGATTCCTGATGTAATGCCATTCTGATTTATTTGGTAACCTATATGTTTCCTCTCATTTCCTTTAAAAATCAGTATATGACCAGTAATATTACTAGAGTTGATATGAGTTATTATATTTTTCACTGACTATGAGTTTGTAAATTTATCCCCATGAATTATACCGGTGAATATGTTCTATATTAAATGAACTGTATAATTGCACTCATTGGGACTCTGGTTATTTTTCAGTTGGCACTGATGATTTAGAGAATTATACCTAAGAAAGAAAGAAGAAATACTAACTAAGAATATTATAAAAAGTCTTAGTGAAATAATGTTTACATTGCCTGGATGTATTTGGTTTCATACAAACGATTACTTTTCACTGGGTGGGGTGATTATTCATTCAATCTATTAAAGTGTTCCTTACTCTTATAATTTTTGAAGCTTTTTGGGCTTTACCTTACTCTGCTCATTTTATTCATTTATTCACTCAGCAAATATTTAGTTAGCCTCTACAGTGTGCTACCTATCATTACACATGTCTGCAGCATCAGTGGTTTTGAAATGTTACAATGGTCAGAATCGGTAACTTCTTGCTAACAATTGAGAATGCAAGTTTTGACTCCCAGATACACAAAGGCTTTTGAGATCATATTTTATGCCTAAGGTTTTGATTTTCTTACAAGAAAATGTACACTACTATTCAGGGTGCTTATAGGGTGGTTAGTTCTATTACACGCAATGTGCTCAGTTGCTGTTTTGGCTCACTTAACTAGCCCACCCTGGGCTTAAAGCTCAACATTGCCACTTTCTAGTTCTGTGGAAAAGCACAGCAGTGTGATTGCCATGATGAGAGACAGGAATACGAGGCTTCTGGGCTGGTTATAGGCGGAACACCAGAGAAAGCGGTTTCTTGGACAAATAGAAGAGCCAGGAGGGGGAAGTAGGGGGAAACACATTCCAGTTCGGAGGAGCCTCACGAAGCGCGGAGCATTGGAAGGCACTGCAAGTCGTCCAGAAGGACTGGCTCAAAGCGAGGACTGGCAGCAGAGAAAACTAAAGAAATAGTCAGGAAGCATCCCAGGTCATGAGTCTTACGTGTAAAGCAAAGACCTAAGTATTGTGCTTCCCTGGTGGCGCAGTGGTTGAGAGTCCGCCTGCCGATGCAGGGGACGCGGGTTCGTGCCCTGGTCCGGGAGGATCCCACATGCCGAGGAGCGGCTGGGCCCGTGAGCCGTGGCCGCTGAGCCTGTGCGTCCGGAGCCTGTGCTCCGCAACGGGAGAGGCCACAACTGTGGGAGGCCCGCGTACGGCAAAGAAAAAAAAAAAAGAAAGAAAAAAAAAACCTAAGTATTGATATTCTCTAGGGGATCATCTTATTGTTAGAAGTGTTATATGTACACGTGTGTGACATAGATTAGATCTGTCTTTTGTAAAGTTAAAACTCTTGGCAATATGAAGGAAGGAGTGATGAGGGAAGGGGAATGGAGTCTGTCTTGGGAACACAGAATCTGATATTTAGCGGGTGAATTAATTCCCGTAAGAAGTAACAAGAGCTATAAATTGAGACAGTGACAGTGGAGACAGACTTGTTCCGTGTGAACATGTAAGACTGACAGAATGTCATGACTGATTGAATGGAGAGAGACGTGAGATCAAGGAATAGTCTATTCCAGTTATTGGCTTTTACTTTTGCTTTATTATAACTGTGTTTATATTCCAAAAAGTGTAATATGCTTTTTGTATGTAGCTGCTTTCTTTCTGAATAAGGAATTTTAATTCATTTCTATTTGTTTCCTTTTCATTCTCTTCCCCACTCTGTTTACAAAGGATCATGTTTGAATTTTTTGAGATTGTGTGTGGTATGTATAATGCAATATTTTACAAAGGTCCATGCCATGGTGATATACTGAGTAAAACCTGTATGAACTAAGGCTCACACAGAGTGCTTTCTGGCATCGCATGTTGTTACATTTTAATGACATCTCTTGTTTTTGGCAGGAACAGGAATGTGACCTGAATTGAGGTTTTTGCGGACTGTTCTTCCCCATCACTGATAACTATGTTTGTCTGTCTCCCACTCATATATCTATCCCCACCCCACCCAGGTGTCTTAGAAAGTAGACATTCAGTACTTGCTCCTTCTGACAAAAGGTTGAATTCCTTTAGTTGGGTTGTTTAAAGGCTTCAGGACAAATACAGTCTGGGTGGAAGTATCTGTCACTTGATGTGTAAAAAGAGGACCTAGACAAAATAGAAAAGCAGAAGTTGATTAAAATTTTACAACTTGCTCTTCAATGTAGTTGAACAGACATTTACCAAGTGCCTTCCATGTTGAAGCATGTGCTAGAAAACAGGTACATAAAGATGTATATAGACTCTGCTCTCAAAATGGAAGAGAGAGAGAGAGAAGGAGAGAGGAAAGAGAGAAATGGTACTAATTGTACCATTTTGGGAAATGCCTCATAATTTCAAATCCACTTCTTTTGCTATATCTAAGCATTCAGAAACTATAGATGAATGCTATAGAATACTGACCATCTTTGATACCTCAAGCATTGAGAAAAGCTAAGGTAATTGCCCCTCTAGAGAGCTTTAATCTGCCAGTGTGTTTTACAGGGTTACACAATCTCGTGAGATTTAAAAATCTGTGGCAGGAAACATTTGAGGCTGTTACATTTTTAAGATATGCCCCTGGACACATCTAGCTATGAAGAAAAACCCAGAAGATTTTTACTCAACAAAGTTGTAAAGAAATAACCTTTTCTAATTTATAAGTGAACTCAGAAGATTTATGAAAAATAAGAAGAAAAGCTCTTTTAAAAAAATATTTTAGTATTTTGAACATCAGAATTTCAAGTACAACAAAATCAGCAACTGGTCTTTAACAAACTATTTAAATTGATGATAACCATTTAGCTAACTCATCCTGACCACTTAACATTTCAGCATTTGTAATACACTGTAATTTAAATTTTGCTGAAAACCAGCAAACATACATTCAAAATTCTATTAGATAAGAATGTGCCCTACCCATATTAGTGCTCTACGTTGCAAAGAACTTGAGGTATTAAATGAATTCTAATAAATCATGATTATTTATATTTTACTCAACCACAGTAACATATTTCATTTATTATGTTGCACCTTTAAAAAATAAAAAGGGACCTGTTCTTCCAGGTGTGCATGCATGTCATGAGTTATTTCACAGTGGAAATTAAATCCTTAGTACTGAAGAATGAGATAGTGATTTTACAGGAAAATCTTGATTTCAATCTATCACTTAAACTTCTCCCAAGTTAATTGAAATATATATTCTCAGGCTATGAAATAATTGGTTTTTATTCCTTAAATTTGTCAAACTTTACTAAACAAAAAGAAGCTGAGAAATTTTTGACAGAGAGATAGATAGACAAACAATGGATAATATTTTACTCTGCTAATGGTTATATGTAGTCCTCCAGCATGCTGTTTTCATATCCCTTTACCCAAAGACTCCAAATAACTTGCCACTTCTGATTTAGTTAGGCATTTGCAACATACAAAAAATGTTTGTTTTAAATATTTCTTTAAAAAATATTATTCATACTACAAGACCTGGTAAATCAGATACTAACCTAGAAGCCAGAAATCATGTCTGTGCTCTTTAGATCAAATGTGTTATCTTTTCCTGATAACCCACAGTCAGAGACCCTTCAAGACACTTTTATTTCTCTGCTACCTTCACCCATCTCTTCGAGTGGTCACAAATTACTCGTTCTTCCTTCTTCAGCATCTCTGTAACCACCCTTTTCCTTTTGTTTTACTGTCACAGCCAGAAAGGTGGAGGCTTTTCAACTACACTCTGGGGCTGAGCATTTAGATGGGGACAAGAAACGTGTGAACGCAGGATTTCAACGTGTTGTTTTACTTTCTGTGCAAGAGGCTTATACAGGGTGCCAGGAGGACAAGGAGGACAGTTGAGCCCAAGGAGGTCAGCTAATGGCTCCCTGTATAGAGGCCGTTCCAAGCTGACGGTCGCAGCAGTGGCACAGAGCATTGGAACCCGAATAGAACTGCTAGTTTAATCACACTGTAATAGCGGAGTTTAACCAAAATGTAATCATCGAAATGTAATAGTCCTATAGTGTTCATAAGAAGGGTTGATGGGATGGGGGCAAGCAGAGTTGAAAATGAATTTAGAACAAACGCTCCAGGTTTTATGCATGGCAGTTAGATTATTTACATTACCCCATTCAAACGTGTGTGGGAGTAGGAAGGGAGCCAGTGCTGGGAAGCACCAGAGCCTCAGTTCTAACGCCCAACCAAGTGGAGAAATTCATTAGAATCTGAAATTAAGGCAGAAAACCAGTAAGTGGAGTGACCACATCCTGGAATTAACGAGGTGGCTGTAGCCGTTTGCTCTCCAAGGGCCCAGTTGTCTGCAGGGATATTGGCCAACTGGCTTGTAAACCATCTCCAGCATCACACTCTCATCAATGGAGACATTATCTGATATGCAGACACTCAGGCTCTCTCTTCTCAAGCAAAGGAGTGTTTGTGGTGGGCTTTTAATACTGATTATGGATTGGGGAGGAGTAGGTAGGGCAGAAATGAGAGTCGCGTGAAGTTTGTACTATACTGATTCATCTTCCTGACTGTGGCTCAGTGTTCTCTAGAACATGGTAGAGATTTTTAATTTCAATTTTTACAGTGTTTTGTCTTCAAAAAATTAAATTAGCCAATACTTTGAAGGTGATATCTGTCATATCAGAGATGCATTAGGACTTCCCTGGTGGCACAGTGGTTAAGAATCTGCCTGCCAATGCAGAGGACACGGGTTCGAGCCCTGGTCCGGGAAGATCCCACATGCCGCGGAGCAACTAAGCCCGTGTGCCACAACTACTGAGCCTGCGCTCTAGAGCCCATGAGCCACAACTACTGAGCCCATGTGCCACAACTACTGAAGCCCGCACTCCTAGAGCCCGTGCTCTGCAACAAGAGAAGCCACCGCAGTGAGAAACCCGCAACTAGAGAAAAGCCTGGCAAGCAGCAACGAAGACCCAATGCAGTCATAAGTAAATAAATAAATAAATACATTTGTGTGTATATATATATATATATATATATATATATAGATGCATTTAAAGAACTCTCACTATGGAAAGTATGTTCCATTGTTGTCTACTGTATAGACAACTTTGCCTCTCCCACATAATGTCCAATTAGGATACTGTACACAATGCACTGGCTCAAATAACTTTAAAAGTTCAGGCAATAAAGTGAGGGAGGTGTGCTGGTAGTATAATATAGTCTTTAAAGTAAAGATGTTGAATACAAGAAAAAAAAGCCCAAAGTCTTCAACAAGAAATTTACATTCTCTGATCTTCAATTCACAATCTAGAAAATGGAGATAATATCTTCCTTACAAGTTTGTTGTAAGGTTTTACCGCGGCTAAGGCATAGTATGCAATACTGTAACTATTATTGTTGTTAGCACTTTTCTCTAGAGGCCTCCAGTTAAGATATCCTTGGGACAGTGGCATGGATCAGTTCATCCTATTAATGCCTTAGCTGCTACATGTAAAGTCACTTTGCAGTAGATTAGATGCAGTGACATGTCAGGGAAGTACCGGAGTGATGGGTCAAGGAGAGGATGTCTTTTATATTGGAGTGGTGATGGTGTGAACAGGTAACAAATACTTGGTCCACTCAACAGCATTTTGTAGGAATTAACATGAAAATGATAACTTATTCACATGAAAACAAAGTAGAAACTATACACCATTCTTTCTAATTCCAGAGAAGTAAAAGTAGAAGTATACAAAAAATTAGCATTAAAAAAGAGAAAAATTTTGAATGAGACTCTTGGGTTTTGTCTTTTATTATGGGAATAATCAGTTGTGGTTTTTTTTTATTGGAGTATAGTTGCTTTACACTGTTGTGTTAGTTTCTGCTGTAGGGAATAATCGGTTTTTAAGCATGGTAGTCTTGAAAAGCAACACAACATATGGCCACTTGTAATACCATCATCATATTAAAAGCTCTAAGGATTATTTTAAGCTAATTATTTTTTTATTTTATTTTTATTTATTTATTTTTTGCGATACGCGGGCATCTCACTGTTGTGGCCTCTCCCGTTGCGGAGCACAGGCTCCGGACGCGCAGGCTCAGCTGCCATGGCTCACGGGCCCAGCCGCTCCGCGGCACGTGGGATCTTCCCGGACCGGGGCACGAACCCGTGTCCCCTGCATCGGCAGGCGGATTCTAAACCACTGCGCCACGAGGGAAGCCCTTAAGCTAATTATTTTAAGAGCTAAAGTTGAATGACAAAGATTCAAAGTTTTTTTTTAAGAAGTTGTGTTTTGAGGCCAAAAGTAAATCATGGTGGGATATGCAAAAATTGAAATGTGTTTTCCATTTTAAAATAATTTATGATCTAATTCAAGACATAGTACATATATCTAAGATAAAATTAACTATTTAAAAAGTGATATTTACAAATAATATGTATACTCATAAACATGAAAAGACCACGAGGTAAATGAGTTACCAGTATTTGGTTTAGTTACAAAGGAATGTTATCAGGATGTTACAGGGTTACAATAATTTTTAAAAGAGATGAAGGATGCATCCTATGGTCTCATCTGAGGTTGGAGTCCTCTCCAAACTCCCATGCTATAGCAGAATAACCTTGCAGCTGAGGCCCTCAATTTCATGCTTGCTGTCAGTTTGGAGCTGTTCTCAGCTCCTAGAGACCACTATATGGTAAGAAACACATGACAGTTTTCTTCTACAAGAGCAGTGGGAACAATTTTACTCGTGTTTCACGTCCTCTCCGACTTCTTTGTGTCTTTGACCTTTAAGACTTTTTGAAGGGCTTCCCCGATTAGGTCATGCCCACCCAGGATAATCTCGCTTTTGAGTAACTTAAAGTTAATGAAATTAGAGTTCTTAATTAATTACACCTGCAAAATCTCTTCTGCTTTATAATGTAATCTAATCACAGGAGTGACATCCTATCACATTCATAGGTTTTGCCTGCACTCAAGGGGAGGAGGTTATACAAAGTTCTACAAGGGGCTGGAATCCTGGGGCCATCTTAAAACTCTGACTACTGAGTGGCTTGCTCTCCTGGCTATGGGGCCCGTGCTATGATGCTACCTATGTTTAAGGAGATCAGGGGCTGGAAACATCTAAGTGTCCTTGAAAAGTGGTGGTTCTCTGGTGGGAGTGTGGCCTTGTTGGAAAGGGGGTTGTTCCAGAACTCAGAACTGGTATCAGCCTGTTGTCCCATTGAGCTAACTTATACCTGCTTAGCCAGCTTTTAACTAAGTTGTCAAAAACAGAGTGGAAATCAATCCCAGAGGCCAGCCAAGCTCATCCCTTGTTCAATTATGACATCAAACAAATGATCTTAGCCAATGAACTGGAAATATCCTCCATCTAACTTCATGTTATAACTCAGAGAAGCTTATTGTTTCTACTTAACTTGCCCCCCACTCCCCTGTCCCTTAGTTAGAAATAGCTGTTTATTAGATAGCTTTGTGGACTCACCTATTAAAATGCATTTATCTGCAGAAAAATTTCTTATGACTATGAAGGACTTGAGCCTTCATCTTTAAGTGTGATATTTTGAGATATAAATAACAACTCTCAAAATAATTTGGTAATAAAATGGAGTATTTCTTCAGAAATGTCAAAATATCATCTAATATGACTAGAATAGGAACTGAAGTGAGGCTTACCCAATTTTCCCTCCAGGAATCAAAGTCTAAAACATGGAAATTTCAGGTTGCAAATAATCAGTTAATGGAACTATCACATACTTAGGAGGTCATCGTTGCTGTGACTTCATGCACATGTGAAGTAGCTGGGCACAGCCTGAATGCTGTGAACATTCTAACTACATCATCAAAGGTGTCTAAATGAAGAGATGCCTGTGTCCTTTGAATCCTTTCCACTTTGCTTATGAATCATGGCCACTCAATTTTTGCATCATTTGCAGTCTTAAATTCTATTTTTCTGGAGTAAATGAAGCAAGTAACTCTAAAATTCAAGAGATATAAAGAAAAATATGGCCTTTTGGAACATTAAAAATTATTCCTTAATAGAAAACAGTGCATCCCAAGGACATTTAACTTCCTTTTCAGGTTAATAATTCTGTGCCACTTTTTTTAGAGAGAAAGTAACAATGTGATTGGGCATGTTAAACGCTGTCCTCTCTTTCTTTCCCCTTCTCGAGGGTTAATTCTTATCATAAGATTTTTGTAAGAGATATCCAGCTAAATTTTATCCAGTTCCAACTCTTGAAATGTTTGAATTTATAATAATTACTTAAGGTAGCAATCACAGGCACTCATACAATACTATATACCAGGTACTAGAATTCTTTATACGCTGACTCATTTAATTCTCAGAAAGCCCTGCTTACCTTAGTACTGTCATTATCCTCATTGAGAGATGGGGGAAGGCCGTTTAAATAAAGTGCCTAAGGTCATTCAGTAAATGGCAGAGGCAGGACTTGAGCTCCTGGAGCATGGCTGTGAAGCTGTACTTGTAATCACTATGCTATGCTATATTCTGGCTTCTGGGTGAGATGACATGTAACTTATGATGCTGACCCTCCAGACACTTTCATCCCAGCAAGTGGAGATCCAGATCACCTGAGAGGTGTTGTCATAGAAGCCCATTGAGGTTAAGGAGGGACCTTCCTGAGGGATGGGACTGGTGGTTCAGGAGGGGTTCCATAGAGAATCAGGAAATACAGCTGAGACTTGGAGAAGAAGCAGGTGCTCAAAATGAAGAGAAGAACCTCTTTCAGCTTTGTGCATTGAGGAGAGGATTGGGATAATCTTCCAGGTGACTTTGGAAATGATATAGTCTTGTTGCTCTGAAATTATAGTCACATATGTGGATTCCATTGTTAACCCTAATGGCTTACTCAAAATAGAAAGTCTCATCATTAAAGCAGTATATGTGTGTCACTAAATCAGACTCAAAACTATCAATACTTTTTAATAATCACTGGGCAGGGGCTTCCCTGGTGGCGCAGTGGTTGAGAATCCGCCTGCCGATGCAGGGGACGCGGGTTCGTGCACCGGTCCGGGAAGATCCCACATGCCGCGGAGCGGCTGGGCCCGTGAGCCATGGCCGCTGAGCCTGCGCATACAGAGCCTGTGCTCTGCAACGGGAGAGGCCACAACAGTGAGAGGCCCGCGTACCACAAAAAAAAAAAAAAAAAATCACTGGGCAATGAAAAAAATTTTATTTTTTGATTCTACACCAACAGTTTGGTAATTGTGGTAGGTAGAGCAGTGGCCTTCCAGGGATGTCCACAGGCTAATCCCTGGAATCTTTGAATGTTACAACGGGGCTGGCAAAGGGACTTTGCAGATGTGATTAGATTAAGGCTCTTGAGATGGGGATTTTATCCTGGATTATCCAGATGGGCCCAGTGTAATCACAAGAGTACGTGAAAGAGGGTAGCAGGAGAGTCAGGAAGAAGATATGATGGTGGAAGCAGAGATCAGAGGGCTGTGCATGAGGCAGTCGGCCTCTACAAGCTGGAAAAGGGAAGGAAACGGACTCTCCCCTAGAGTTTCACAAGGAATACCACCATGCTGACACCTTGATTTTAGCCCAGTGAAACTAATTCTGGACTTCTGACATCCAGAACTGTAAGATAATACATTTGTGTTGCTTTAAGACACTAAATTTGTGGTCATTTGTTTTAGCAGCAACAGCAAACTAATACAGCAGCCATTTACACCCTCTGCCGCTCTTCCTGGGCTGTAAAAAACAAGCAGTTGTCTGTAGTAATTCATTCAAGAACAGTATGGAGGTTCCTTAAAAAACTAAAAATAGAATTACCATATGACCCAGCAATCCCACTACTGGGCATATACCCTGAGAAAACCATAATTCAAAAAGACACATGCACCCCAGTGTTCACTGAAGCACTATTTACAATAGCCAGGACATGGAAGCAACCTAAATGCCCGTCGACAGATGAATGGATAAAGAAGATGTGGTACATATATACAATGGAATATTACTCAGCCATAAAAAGAAATGAAACTGAGTTATTTGTAATGAGGTGGATAGACCTGGAGTCTGTCATACAGAGTGAAGTAAGTCAGAAAGAGAAAAACAAATATCGTATATTAACGCATATATGTGGAACCTCGAAAAATGGTACAGATGAACTGGTTTGCAGGGCAGAAATTGAGACACAGATGTAGAGAACAAACACATGGACACCAAGGGGGGAAAGCGGCTGGGGGGTAGGAGTGGGGGTGTGATGAATTGGGCGATTGGGATTGACATGTATACACTAATATGTATAAAACTGATGACTAATTATGACCTGCTGTATAAAAAAAATAAAATAAAATAAAATTCAAAAATTAAAAAAAAGAGTTTTTAAAAAATAAATTTATTTATATATTTATTTCTGGCTGCATTGGGTGTTTCAGGCTTTCTCTAGTTGCGGCGAGCGGGGGCTACCCTTTGTTGTGGTGCGCGGGCTTCTCGTTGCGGTGGCTTCTCTTGTTGCAGAGCATGGGCTCAGTAGTTGTGGCTCGTGAGCTCTAGAGCACAGGCTCAGTAGTTGTGGAGCACGGGCTTAGTTGCCCCATGGCATATGGGATCTTCCCGGACCAGGGCTCGAACCCATGTCCCCTGCATTGGCAGGCGGATTCTTAACCACTGAACCACCAGGGAAGCCCCCACTCGAGTTTTTACGTGAACCTATTAAAAAGAAAGAAAAAAAAACAGAAGAAAAGTTCTTTATTCTATACATTTAAACCTATTTTCTTTTAAAGATACACCTTCATTACCATTTGACTTTAGTTGTTCTATCATAGATTTAAAGGAATGTTAATGTGTGTTGTTTGCAATAAATGGAGGAGGATTCACATAAACTCCTATACCTGAGCTCACACTGTATGCATTCCTCAATCTGTGTATGAGCAAATGTAGACAGAATGTCCTTGGATTTATTTATATGTGGTACTTTCTACGGCTTTCATCTTTTCTCTTGCTTGACTGTATGTTGTGTGTTTAGATTGTCAACAGCATAAACCTCATGTTTGGTGAACATCATTTTTACTTGTATTATTATTTTTTGTAACTATCCATTTCTAACCTTACATGACAATTTTCTTTAGACTGGCCTTCCTCTTCCTTAATTTGAAGCATATTTTATTTTATCCAAGTTACACACCTATTAATGTTCTAAACCTCTCCCCACCTCTGCTCCACAAAAATCCAAAATTTATGAGAGGCCCCTTTATATCTCTGTTATAAACATTGTACATTCTACAGTTTATTATTTGAATGATTTTGAGTTTTATACCTACTTAAAGCTTCTCTCTTTAAGTCTTTTTTAGTCAAAAGTCAGTTCTGAAATTTAGATTTGGTCATAAAAGGAATGAATTTGAAATATGGTTACAAGTCTTAAATCTACTCATTGTAATAGGGAAGAACTTTTTGTACTCTCTTACAAGCTAATCACTAAAGGGATGTTGCCTGTAAGCTTAAATTATACATAATGGCCCATCTCTGGGAACCCTGCCTCCCAGTTAATGAGCATTAAGCTAAAATACTTTTGTTTAGCTCACAGGAAACATCCTGACCAGGCCCACCTGTGAAGGACAGCAGGGAGGAAGAAATGAACACATCCCTTCACAGGCTGACCAGAACCAGGAAATGTTTGACTTTACTCCCTCCCCTTTTAGTATAAAAGAAGCCTGAATTCTAAATCAGGAAAGATGGTTCTTTGGGGCATGAGTCCACCAACCTCTTGGTCTGCCCACTTTCCAAATAAAGTTGTTATTCCTTGGCCCAACAACTTGTCTCTTGATTTATTGGCCTGTCGTGCAGCGAGAAGTAGGAGCTTAGACTCGGTAACATCATCATGGTGTCACATGTGGTCATTTATCTGTCAGTAAAGGCTTGTGTTGTGTACAGATTCCTAGAACTCTGATCCTGTCTTTACTTTTAAATGATTTCTTCCACCCCTTCACCTTTGGTTGGTTTTGTTTGGTGGACTTGTAGGTCTCTTTGTCTTAATATCTGGACTTTAAATAGTTGCTATTAAACCTCTAAAATCAATCAGCCTCTGGCTGTGCTGTTATTAAAAGTTAACTGCCCTCCCATTAATCCATTAATTGTGAAGATTAATTGGGAAAGCTATTCAAACCAAAGCTATAACTTGGGTATGTAAGCCAGTGTTTGCCTCCAAGTGAAACCTTATCCCATGAACATCAGAGTATTTATACACACACACACATACACATATGTATCTATGTGTGTGTATATGTTATTCACCCATGGATTATGTAGGAGAAAATGCATAGAAATTTATAGGCTGCTGCCAAAATGAATTCTTGACAAGTAGAAAATCATCTCTGTCTTTGACTCAGCTCTAGAAAAAATACTGATAAATATTTACTTGAGTTGCAGCAATATATTTTGAATTACAGCAATATGTTGTTTTTTAGATTTAAGCCACTGATTGACAAAGTTAGAAGCTCATGTTTGTCTTATGTCTAAAACTAGTCTCCTCAGTGAATGTTAATTTTCATGTCAGAGTCAAATCACTACTCAAGCTAAAGAATTTAGCAGTGATCTATACTCAGTGGTATCTAATTGAGTTGAAATGTTATTTTAGGTAATGATGAGAGAGAAAAATCAGGATAGGCCCATATTTTGTCACCTACTCTTATGAAAAATTATATTTTATTCAAGCCCAGTTGTATCATCACTACTCCTTAAAATGTATTCTTTTTCTTTTTTTCTCACCAGAATGTCACTATGTGGTAGCTGCCTCCACACACTGTCAGTTGACATAGTTACATAGGGAGAAAGGGATGGGGTGTGTGATACCATAACCATTTCTTCAATCTTTAAATAGCCTCATGAAACAGTATGAAAAGCATAAAGAGTTTTGCAAAAGGAACAAATCTCTCAATTGGATAGAAATTAATTTGCAAGTCTGTCTTAGTGGTTTCCAAATTACCATGGTCCTGGCTAAACTACACCCCAGACAAAGCAAGTCCGAGTGACCTGGAATAGGGCACAGTCATGGGAAAGTTTTAAACCTCCCTCAAGTGATTATACTATGTAGCTAGGATGAATTACTATAGGTGCATGTTCCATAAAATGACAGCCTGAGGCTGATCCGTGTATATATTATTTTATCAGGAGGCTGATGCTACTTTTCAAACATAACCTGGGTCTTCTACAAATTCTTAAGATGGCCTTCTGTGGCTTTTCTTTGATGTGCTGAGTGAATGCTTAGGGTGGTTACAACTGTGAGGATGAGCCTGCAGAGTTGGGAAGAGCTCGTTGATGTGGAAATCAACGAAGGCCACCCAAATGAGAACAAACACAGGCTCTTTATCCAGAGTTTGCTATAGCTAGGGAGTCAGCCACCATCGCTTGTGTTTGGCAGAGAGTCAAAGGCAGGCAGGGGGCAAGGGAAAGCTTTATAGTGAAAAGACAAAAAAAGAGAGAAGGCATCAGGTATGCCTTGATTGGAAGCTGTTGCCAGGGGGAAGCTGTAGACAGGGTAACCAGAAGCAGGCCATCCTGTGTGATGGATTAGGTGTGCGTATTTGGGTTCTTCTGTATTTAGCAGAGATTTATCCAGTCCTAAGTTGGAAGCAGGGGCACAAATTAGAGAAGCTGTAAGATATTTACCAAGTACTGGCTGTATGGGCCCAATTGCTACAAGGGATTATCGTTAGGCTTCTGCGGTGGCTACCGAGGCTAGCAGGTTGGTTCCTGGGCTGGTTGTTGCACGTTATGGGTCAGAAGTTCTGTTTTTGTGTGTAGTGTGGCCATTGTCCATTTGTGTATTCAGTCTCTCATTGGGCAGAAGTGGTCCTCAGGGACTGGATCCTGTGTCATGCCAGGGCAGGAAGATGGGACTCCTCCTGGAATCCTAAAACTGGACCTGAATAATCTGTAGAACTAACTCAGATTTGGCTTATGGTTAAAGAACAATATTGTTTTCTCACTTTGGGGATGAAATCTTGCCTTGTACACAATATTTCTGACCTATGTTAGCCTAATTCCACACTTTTCCTAAATTAGTCCATGATTTCTAATTTCAACTGGATGACAATTTCAATAATATAGATCAGAATAGAACATTTTCTCTAAGGAAGCAGATTTCTTGAAGGGAAGGTCATTCCTTAATCCTGCATTCGTCAGTGGAATATTTGGGTTAGGTCTAAATAGTAAACTGTTTTCTGAAAAGGCTGAGATTCCAATGTTACCAAAGCTCCCTGTCAAAAGTCCCACTTCTGCCTCTCGTATATGGGAATTTTTGAAGATTTCTAAGCATGTTTCCTATCTATCCTGTCCTGCCCTGTCCTATCCTTCTTCAATGAGTATTCCCATGGGAAATATGATACATTAGCAGGTACGCAGTTGATTTTGGTGGGTCTTCCAAATAACAGAGAAGGTTGTTTTACTCAGTGGCAACTAAGCTGAATGTTACTGAAAATTAGCCCTACTTTTGGTCAGCTATATTTTAGATTACCAGTACCTGTTTCAACAATGTAGCGGCTCCGAACAACAGCTGTGTGCCTTTGGGTAATCGTGTAACCACTGTGTCCCTTTCTCCTCAATTGTACAATGGAGTTAATAGTAGCAAATAGTATAAGGTATTTGTCAGGATTTAACACATGTAAAGGACTGAGAACATAAGCAGCCAATAATATGCACTAATATACTACTAGCTTAGTACAGGTAGTATTGCACAGAGATTAAGAAAATTGAATTACTTTTATTAAAAATGGAACAGCTTTTACTTACTTATCAGAATTATGAATTAAATCCCTTTGTAAAATAAAATTAAATTACTTTTGATCAAGCTATATTAAAATACTTTCAATATAGCTCGCATCTTTATTTGTAAGAGGCTATTGAGTTTTTTCATATACACAATTCGCCAGAGGTCTAATTTATCATTGTCTTTTTAATGACAATGGTAAGTTCTTCTCTCACAGTGAGGAGTAAATGATGTCTTTTCTGAAGTATTGATTCGAAAGCTGTGGATTTGTGTCTCTTTCTGCATGTGTGTGCACACGCACATACACAAGAAAGTGTCTCAACAGAAATCAGGGAATTCTTTCCCCTGGAATATGTATATTCTAACATAATTCATTAAAACTCTTTACATGAAATCAAAAAAGACTGAGAATACTAAAAAATTACCCACCAAATTTGTAATTACAAAAAAGACAGAACTATAGTTTCACATTTCCGACTGTATTATCAAGTTTAATGTGGAAATTCTGACTATGAAAAGTTGTATAAAAAATAACATATATAATTTTGGAAAAGCATAGAGTAGTAAGAGTGATGTTCATTTCTTCCTCGGAAAGAATTAACTAATTAACCAAACATGCCTTGCTACCCTTTTGAATTGTACAAGCTTTCCCCCTGATGACTGTGCTTATAAATTTCACTGGTGACTGAAGTCTTTCATACTCTCCTGTGCCCCTTGTACCTAGAATGTGCTTTTTTTTCTCCCGGTCAACTTCCCTTCTTCACCAAGGTTGTCAAGCTCTACCCAATCCCCACCACGTTCGGCTGCGAGCGAGTTGCGGCAGCACAGTTCAGCCGCAGCACCTGAAACGAAGGAGCGGCGGGAGCTGAGTCCCAGCATGCAATGCGGCAGCCTAAGGCCCGGGGCGAAGCGGTCCTGGTGCTGTTTCCCGCTGTAAGGGAAAGCGGGATGCAGGCTAGGGCTCTCTTGCTGGGAGGTAGACAGCCCTATCCATCCCGTGTGCAGGTGGTGGGAGGTACAATAAGCAGCACGGGGGGCCAGGAAGGCCACAGTCTCCCAGGTGCCCATCCTGAAAGTTGGAGAGGCAGCAGAGAATTTCCACTGGGCCCCTGCAGTTTAGGAACCTTCCTTCTTAGGGTTAAGAGGCAGCAAGAGGGAAACTGGGAGTTAGGACCTCCACGCCGACGCAACGCGAGAGCTGAGCAGAACCAGAGCTAGCGGCACGCATGTGCCACTGACGTGCAGGAAGCTGGAGAGAGACGAGCACGCTACAGTGCCGGGGGAGAACTGAAGGTGTGGTGAGGTGAGGGCCACAACCTGAGCTGCTTATCTGTTTAGGATGCGGCAAGGGGGCTGCAGCCGTCCAGGGTCCAGGCCCAACGTTCCCACTCCACAGTTGGCCCAGGTTCTCCCTGTTCAGCAGCTTCTGTGGTGGGCAGTCCTCTGGAGACTTGCAGGGGTGGGTGCAGAGGTGTCAGTACTTGCACACTATATATTTACATACGTAAATACGTAAATTACATATACCACCGCACCACCGTCTGCCTGTCTTCCTTCTCCTGTTCCCCGCTAAGTCCCAGCACTTGTAGTGGTCTCGCCTGGAGACAAGAGGGAGAAGGACAGAGGCTCTGCCATATCCCACTGCCTCCTTGGACCCTAGAGGTACTGAGACAGGGTGCTTTCGGGAAGGAGAGGAGCCTTTGGGGGGCCATCCCCGGGGCCTAGACATAAGCAGGGGAGGCCATGTCCCACCCCACCTCTTGTTTCTGGACCCTCCTCCCCTTTGGGTGTATGGGTGTGTTCTAATTTTCTTTATGGAAAAATGGACCAAAAAGCAAAAATAATGGAGAGAGCGAGGTATTTGCAATAAACTAGCCCCATGTGGCCAAAAAAAAAAAAAAGAAATGTATTCGTATTATATGTATTATTCATATTATGTGAAATATATTTATATATGTCTGTATAAAATCATACGTATTGTTATTGCATTTTTATGCATATAATATGTATATATAAATATGTTCAGACATATCTATATAAGGTTACCATGTAAGTATATGCCATCACTTAAACTTATGATATGACAGCCAACTTAGCATTTATACAAGGGTCAGCTTGTGTATATGTATGTATATATATATATATATATATATATATATATACACACACACACACACACACACGTATACATTATACATATGTATGTTGTAATATATGTATGTTATAACACACATGCACATGCCTGTACACACATGTATAATTGTATGTATAATTATTATAATTGTATATATGATTACATATTTATATGTATAATTGTATATGTAATATATGTAGAACATATGTATAACACAGTATAGTATAACTGTATGTTGTATAACTATACTGTGTTATACATATATTATACATATATATGATTATACACATTATACATATATAAGTACAAATATTGTACATATACATATAGTATGTATATAATACATTATACTATTATATAAATATATGTATAGTATATACATATAGTATATGTGTAGTATATACATACAATGTAGTATATATGTACATATATACTGGTCCCTTGGTGAAGGGACCAGGATAGTATGATGATCTGATATAGTACTTAATTAAAAAATACAATTATGTTTTGAGCTGAAATAATATATTATTTCAGCTTTGAAAAGCTCCTTCCTGAAACGCCTGTATATTTATACACTCTGAATGATGATTATATGCACTCTGAAAAGCTGTGAAGTAGAACTAACAATCACTGAAATTTGAGAGGAAGTTGAGCGTTCTAGCTGGGGGATTAGTCCAGGACAAAACTAGTCCATTGGGCTGCTTTTACCAGAGTGCAGGGTAGGGTTTCTCAATGGCTGCACTGTCGACATTTGGGCCTGGATAGTTTTTGGTTGTGTGGTGCCACCCTGGGCACTGTAAGATGTTTAGCAGAATCCTTGGCCTCCACCCACTAGATTCCAATAGTACCCCCAAGTTGTGATGACCAAAGTGTCTCCAGATATTGCTAAATGTTTCCTGGGAGGGGGAGGGAAATCACCCCCGGTTATGGTTCCCAGCTTTGCGAGACCAGAATCTGCATTTTACTGCTTTAACTGGTACAGTCAGAGAAAACTGGTTTTCTGGAATGAAATTCACAGGAGACTGATTCATTTTTTACAATTAATTAAATAATTGTTGGCCGCATTGAATCTTTGTTGCCGCGCATGGGCTTTCTCTAGTTGTGGTGAGCGGGGGGAGGGGGGCTCTACTCTTCATTACGGTGCACAGGCTTCTCATTGCGGTGGCTTCTCTTGTTGGGAGCACGGGCTCTAGTCGCACGGGCTTCAGTAGTTGTGGCTCGCGGGCTTAGTTGCTCCGTGGCATGTGGGATCTTCCCAGACCAGGGCTCGAACCCGTGTCCCCTGCATTGGCAGGCAGATTCTTAACCACTGCGCCACCAGAGAAGTCCACGGAGACTGATTTTTAATCCAGAATACAATTTCATTAATGTCTAGAGGGAAATATCCGTTTTACTCACTCCAGACTCATTATTGCTGAGATCCCCCTCCCCTGGTGTTAAGACTATTGCAGATCAAATTGGTAATAAACAAATAGCTTGGTAAACGTGGAATTGGAGTGTGTACCTTCCTGAGAGGTATTTTATTCATGTCATTATGGTGTCTGATGATGTTCCTGTACTCCAAACCTAAAGAAATAGTGATTATAATCATGGTGTTCTTACTTACTAGATTCTGGACCCCAACTCACTTTATAAACATCATGGTCCCATCACAATGAGATGAGCAGATTTACCAAACTCTGTGACTCAATTTTACCTCATCTGTAAAACAATATCAGTACCTCAAAGAGGAGTGGTAAAGATTGGTAACTACGTGTTGAATGGCTGTAAGTTCTTAGCAGAGAGTGCTCACTGAATGTGTGTTCACTATTATTAGTTCTTTGTAAGAATAACTTTAGAATATTCTGCTGCCAAATAAACATACTACAGATTGGGGGGAAATGTATGTACTCATGTAACCACCAATCAGACCTACAGCTAGAACTTTACCAAACACCAGAAGCCCCCATCTGTCCTCTCCTCACCCCGTCCCCTGCCGATCTCTTTCCTGTATCACATGTCCCTCTTCTCACAAATGGAATAAGCACCCCTTCTCTTAGATTAATCCCATTCTTTTTAAGCTAAAAATAAAACAGTATTGAGTCTCAATTTATAGTGGCAAAAACAAACGTGCAATAAATATATGCCCTCTAGAGTGATTGCAATGGAGAGGCATTTTACATCTGAAACATTGATTTGAATCTGCATAATTGATTGTGAATTGCAGTTAAACAGCCTTGTTGGGTCACACTTATACCTGAATACTCATAATCATTCAAAAATGATTATAGTTTTGGTAGACACGCACCCACAAATGCACACCCCCCCCCAATATAGATAGTGTGCTCATTTGTGCACACTAACACACACATCATAGCTTCCACAGCATACTAAAGCATTTTGGTTGTTGCTTGTGATTGGGTGTAATCAGAATTTCCTTCAACACTTCATGGATTGTTATGTCTTTTTATATCTACACTTCTTAACACTTGAATTACAACTAGATTGAGCGTCAGTACTTAAGCCAGTCAATAGACATGCAGGAACTGTGGGCCAGCTATCAAGTCTTTTTTAAGAGCTAGCTAAAGCAGGGGTCCCCAACCCCCAGGCCACAGGCTGGTAGCAGTCCGTGGTCTGTTAGGAACCAGGCTGCACAGCAGGAGGTGAGCTGCAGGCAAACGAGCGTAGCTTCATCTGTATTTACAGCCGCTCCCCATCGCTCGCATTACCGCCTGAGCTCCGCCTCCTGTCAGCATTATGGTGAGTTGTATAATTATTTCATTATATATCACAAGGTAATAATAATAGAAATAAATTGCACAGTAAACGTGATGCGCTTGAATCAACCTGAAACCATCCCCCCACATCTGTGGAAAAATTGTCTTCCATGAAACTGGTCCCTGGTGCCAAAAAGTTTGGGGGCCACTGAGCTAAAGAGTTTAAGGTGTGAAAGAAGAAAAAGGGGACTTTAAATGAAAATGAGACAATCTTAAAAAATAAAATGCTACCTTTAGCAAATTCTTTTGAAAGGCAGTCAAATGTTAAGTTGGTAAATTTTTACTTACCACTTATACTTTAAACCTTTAACTTTAAGAAAAAGTACATATTTCAAATGGCAGGACTGCAGAAAAATATTGTAGTTTGAATTTTTAAGCAGTAAAACTGGTAGTGACTATTTTATAAAAAACCTATGTTCAAGAAGCATAGGCTTCATAAAATTTCAGATGAATCTAGATAATTCCTAGATTTATTTAAAATGTTTATTGTTAATTTAAAAATTGGGACAATAATCCTGCATGATTTTTAATTAACAACATATGTTAAATCCTAAATATAAGAGAAATATTTTCTGATTAGAGCAAAACTGGCAACAACTTAATAATTGTATAAAATGAAAATCTGAAGACTGCATGAAATGAAGAATTAGCTGAATAAAATAAGCATGTATAGATATTGTGGTCAACATGAGACTGTTCTTATACTTTTCCTCACTCTTTGTGCCTTACTTTTTATTGGATATGTGATATACATAATAGGATAGATAAGACATGTATATACTTTCATATATATCCTTACATACCTATTCATATACACATACAGGTATGTGTATGTATACACACACACACTGCCTTCCTTTAGAAGTAACCAGTATCCTGAATTCTAAGCTTTTCATTTCTTTGTTTTTTTAAATAGTTTTTTTTCCTAGTCACATGTGTCCCTAAATAATGTATTACTTAGCTTTCTATCAACATATATTATATGGTCTTCTATAACTTTTTTCATTAAATATTTTATTTCTAAGATCCACCCTTTTTATTTTATTTTACTTATTTTTTGGTGTGTGTTGCTGTAGTTCTTTTTTCCTGCTGTATGTTATTTCATTGTGAAAAGTACTATGATTTATTGATCTCTTCTTTGATCAGTAAATGTTTGGATTGTTAATCAATTTTTGCTATCATGAACATTGTTGCTAGAAATTGCACACATCTCCCTGTGCACAAATACAAGAGTTTCTCTAGGTTAATGCTTCTCAACTTCTTTTCTGATGGCACACAATAAATACTAGTATTTGTTTAACACCCAGAAGGCAAAGCTTCTTGAGACCAGCAGTTCATCATAGGGAGGCTCTGCCCAGGAGGAAATACATATCAATGGACCATGGGGTACAGAAGTTCAAATATGCAAGCTGATGACAAATTGTTTTTTAAAAGTAGGTGCTTGCCTTTACACTCCCACTAGCAGGATGTTGGAGTTTCTCTTGGCCCACATTATCTGGACCATCTGGTGTTGTCAGACTTATTAAATCTTGCTGGTCTGCTGTTTGTAAAATAGTATCTAATTGTAGTGTTAATTTACACTTTGAGTTTGATCATCATTTAATAGCGGTTCTGTGCTGTGAACTCTCTGGTCTAGCCTTATGTCATTTTTTTCTAGGGTGTTTTCTAACTGATTTAAAGGGAGTTTTTGTTTCTCCTTATTATTATTTTTTTTTCCTTAATTTGCAATACTAATTATAAACTGTTTGGGGAGTACTTTCTCCATGTTGTGATGTTTCTCTTTACATCACATGTCTTTTGACAACCCTAAGTTCTTAGTTTTAATCTAGTTAAGTTTATAATTCTTTCCTAATATACATTTATTTATGTAAATTAGGAATACTGATTAGGTAGTTTTGTTTCTTGTTTAAGTAAACCGTTTCTACCTCAAGATACTATTTTGTAATTTCTACGAAGTTTTCCTTCTCCATTTCCATATGCTCTTGTCTTCAAATTCTTTTTCTCATATTGAACTTACACTATATATAAGCAGTGGGCATATTGTTAGAGATCCTAGATTTATTGTTTTGTTTTGTTTTGTTTGTTTTATCTGTTGAATCCAAGTAAGCTGTCAGCACATTACTAACCTGGATGTGGAATTTTTCCTTTTGGCAGACGATTGTGATGACCCTCTGGTGTCTGCCTTGTCTCAGGCATCATTCAGCAGTTCATCCGAGCTCTCTAGCAGCCATGGTCCTGGATTTGCAAGGCTAAATCGAAGAGATGGTAAGTCTGCTTTTTCTGCTCTGATTGGTTCATGACGAATCTCATTCATCTTCCATTCTCATTTAGTAAAATCATTGTAAGTGATGTATTGTAAATAAGCAAATGGCAGAAACTGATGAGATGTACATGACATTTAGGATTGGCTCTAGAATGGCAAAGGGATGCACCTGTTCCAAGATCTTGTATCATCATTTTAGCGCCAAAGAATTGAATTCCCTAAATCTGGCGATTTTTTTAATGTATCTTATAAAATAAATTTTCTTTAGAATTCTTTTATTTTCATTTTAAAATTAAAATATAGTTCATGTACTATATAATTTTAGTTTTAGGTGTACAGTATATTGGTTTGACATTTAAATACACTGTGACGTGACCACCGTGTTATGTCTAGTAACCATATAAAGATATTACAGTATTATTAACCATATTCCTTATGCTGTGTATTACATCCCATGACTTATTTATCTTATAACTAGAGGTTTGTAACTCCTAATTCCCTTCACCTATTTTACTCATCCCCTCAACCCTCCTCCTCTGATAACCACCTCTTTGTTCTCTGTATCTAATTTCATTTTGTTTTGTTTGTTTTTTAGATTCCAGATATAAGTGCAATCATACTGGTTTGTCTTTCTCTGACTTATTTCACTTAGCATAATACTCTCTAGATCCATCTAAGTTGTCACAAATGGCAAGATTTTATTTTTTTAATGAAAAATAAACATTCCACTGTATATGTATATGCCACATCTTCTTCATCCATTCATCTACAAAGGACACTTAAGTTTCTTTCATATCCTGGCTATTGTAAATAATGCTGCAATGAACATAGGAGTGCATGTATCTTTTTGAATTAGTGTTCTTATTTTCTTGGGGTAAATACCCATAAGTGAAATTGCTGGACCTTACAGTATTTCTGTTTTTAGTTTTTTGAGTAACCTCCATACTGTTTTCCATAGCAGCTGCACCAATTAATCCCACCAACAGTGCACCAGGGTTCCTCTTTCTCTACATCCTCACAGACAGTTGTTATTTCTTGCCTTTTGGATGATAGCCATTCTGACAGGTGTGAGATACATCTCATTGTGGTTTTGATTTGCATTTCCCTGGTGATGAGTGATGTTGAGCCTGGCCTTTTCTATGTATTCTTTGAAAAACTGTCTATTCAGGTCCTCTGCCAATTTTTAAATTGAATTGTTTGTTTTTATGATATTGAGCTGTATGAGTTCTTTGTATATTTTGGATATTAAACCCTATTTGCATATGTCACTTGCAAATATCTTCTCCCATTCAGTAGGCTACCTGTTTGTTTTGTTGATGGTTTTCTTCACTGTGCAGAAGCTTTTTAGTTTGATTAGGTCTCATTTGTTTATTTTCGGTTTTGTTTCTCTTGCTTGAGGAGAGAGATCCAAAAATATATTGCTAAGACCAATATCAAAGGGCATACTGCCTATGTTTTGTTCTAGAAGTTTTATGGTTTCAGATCTTACATTGAAGTGCTTAATCCATTTTGAGTTTATTTTTGTATATGGTGTGAGAAAGTAGTCCAGTTTGATTCTTTTGCGTGTAGTCTGATTTTTCCAACACCATTTATTGCAGAGGCTGTCTTTTCCCCATTGTATATTCTTGCCTTCCTTGTTGTACATTAATTGACCATATAACGTGGTTTATCACATCAACTGACTTGCAGGTATTGAGCCATTTTTGCTTCCTTAGGATGAATCCCACTTGATCATGGTGCATGATCCTTTTTAATGCATTGCATATTTTGATTTTTGCATCCATGTTCATCAATGATATTGGCCTGTAATTTTTTGTGTGTGTGGTGTCCTTGTCTAGTTTTGGTATCATGGTGATGCTGACCTTTTAGACTGAGTTTTGAAGTATTCCTTCCTCTTCAATTTTTTGGAATAGTTTGAGAATGATAGATGTTAACTCTTCTTTAAATGTTTGGTGGAATTCACCTGTGAAGCTGTCTAGTCCTGGACGTTTGTTTGTTGGGAGTTTTTTGATTACTGATTCAATTTCATTACTAGTAATTGGTCTATTCAGATTTTCTGTTTCTTCCTGATTCATTCTTAAAGATGGTATGTTTCTAGAAATTTATCCATTTTTTTCTATGCTATCCAATTTGTTGTTGTATAATTATTTGTGGTAATCTCTTATGATCCTGTGTTTTTCTGTGGTGTTGGTTGTAACTTTCCCTCTTTTGTTTCTGATTTTATTTATTTGGTTCTCTCTTTTTTTCTTGATGAGTCTAGCTAGAGGTTTATCAATTTTTTTTATCTCATCAAAAAACTCAGTTCTTTTATTCATTGGTCTTTTTTTCCCTTGGTCTCTTTTTTTGTTTGTTTGTTTTAATTACTGCTCTGCTCTTTATTATTTCCTTCTGTTAACTTTGGGCTCTGTTCTTTTTCTACTTCCTTATGTGTAAGTTCAGATTATGTATTTGACATTTTTCTTGTTTACTGAGGTAGGCCTGTATTGCCATGGATTTCCATTTTCATTTTCCTCAGGGTATTTTTAAATTTCCTCTTTGATTTCTTCAATGACCTATTGGTTGTTTGGTAGCATATTGTTTAGACTCCATGTGTTTATGTTTTTTCTAGTTTTTTTCTTGTAGTTAATTTCTAGTCTCATACTCATATGGTCAGAAAAGATGCTTGGTAAGGTTTCAATTTTCTTAAATTTACTGAGACTTTTTCTTGTGGCCTAGCTTGTGATCTGTCTTGGAGAATGTTCCATGTGCACTTGAAGATAATGTATATTCTGTTATTTTGGGATGAGAGTTCTGTATATATCAATCAGTCTGGTCTAATGTGTAATTTAAGGTCGGTGTTTCCTTATTGAGTTTCTGTTTGGATGATCCATAGACATAAGTGGAGTGTTAAAGTCCTTTACTGTTATTGTATTACTGTCAATTTCTCCCTTTATGTTCATTAATATTTGCTTTATATATTGATGTGCTCCTATGTTGGGTGCATATATATATTTACAAGTGTTATATCTTTGTTGGGTTGATCCCTTTAGCATTCTGTAATGTCCTTCTTTGTCTCTCATTACAATCTTTGTTTTAAAGTCTGTTTTGTCTGATATAATTACTGCTAACTCAGCTTTCTATTTGTTTCCATTTGTATGGAATTTCTTTTTCCATCACCTCACTTTTAATCTGTGAGTATCTTTAGATTTGCAAGGAGTCTTTTGTAGGCAGCATATATATGGGTCTTTTATTTTTTTAAATCTATTCAGCTACTGTATGTCTTTTGACTGGAGCATTTAGTCCATTTACATTTAAAGTAATCATTGATAGGAATGTACTTATTGCCATTTTTTTATTGTTTTCTGGTTATATTTGTAGTTCTTCTCTGTTCTTTCTTCTTTTCTTGTTCTCTTCCCTTCTGATATGATGATTGTCTTTAATGTTATATTTTGATTTTTTTCTCTTTTTTATGTGTATGTGTTATAGGTTTTTTGTTTGTGGTTCTATGAGGTTCATATATAATTATTTATTATGTATAGTTATCTATTTTAATTTGATGATCTCTTCAGCTCGAACACATTCTAATAACTCTATGTTTTTAGTCCCTCCACCACATTTTATGTTTTTGACATCATGTTTTGTATCTTTTTATTTTGTGTATCCCTTAAATACTTATTGTAGATACAGATGATTTTACTACTTTTGTCTTGTAACTTTCCTACTAGCTTTGTAAGTGGCTGGTCCACTACCTTTACTATATGTTTACCTTTACCAGTGAGATTTTTTCCTTTTGTAATTTTCTTATTTCTAGTTGTGGCTTTTTCTTTTCTTCTTAGAAGTCCCTTTAACATTTCTTATAAGGCCAGTGTAGTGGTGCTGAACTCTTAGCTTTTGCGTCTCTGCCAAACTGTACCTGTCCTTCAAATCTGAATGATAACCTTGCTGCGTAGAGTATTCTTGGTTGTAGGGTTTTTGTTTTGTTTTAAGATTTTTTGATGTGGACCATTTTTAGAGTCTTTATTGAATTTGTTACAATATTACTTCTGTTTTATGTTTTGGTTTTTTGGCTGTGAGGCATGTGGGATCTTAGCTCCCCAACCAGGGATTGAACCTGCACCCCCTGCATTGGAAGGCAAAGTCTTAACCACTGGACCACCAAGGAAGTCCCTTGGTTGTAGGTTTTTTTCCTTTCATTACGTTGAATACGTCATGCACTCCCTTCTGACCTGCAAAGTTTCTGCTGAAAAGTCAGCTGATAGTCTTATGGGAGTTCCCTTCTAGTTGCTCTTCTCTTGCTACTTTTAAGATTCTCACTTTAATCTTTAATTTTCCCATTTTAATTATAATGTGTCTTGGTGTGGACCTCTTTGGGTTCATCTTGTTTGGGACTCTGTACTTCCAGGACCTGGATGTCTGTTTTCTTCCCCAGGTTAGGGAAGTTTCTGGGTGTTATTTCTTCCAAAAATTCTTTGGTCCTTTTTCTCTCTTTTCTTCCTCTGGGGCCCTATAATGTGCATGTTCCTATGCTTGATGTTGTCTCAGAGGTCCCTTAATTACCTTTATTAAAAACGTTTTTTTTTTTTTTTCCTGTTCAGTTTGGTTGATTTCCACTACTCTGTCTTCCAGATAACTGATCCATTCTTCTGTATCATTTAATCTACTGTTGATACCCTCTAGTGTATTTTTTACTTCAGTTGTTTTATTCTCCAGCTCTGATTTCTTTTTAAATTTTCTAACTCTTTGTTGAAGTTCTCACTCTGTTCATCCATTCTCCCAAGATTGGTGAACATCTTTATGATCATTATCTTGAATTCTTTATTGGGTAGATTGCTTATCTCTATTTCCTTTAGTTCTTTCCCTGAGGTTTTGTCTTGTTCTTTCATTTGGAACAGATTTCTTTGTCTCTTCATTTTCCCTAATTCTCTGTGTTTATTTCTATGTATTAGGTAGTTCCATTATGTCTCCCAGTCTTGAAGTGGTCTTCCATAGGAGATGTCCTCTGGGGCCAGCAGCACACTCCCCTCTGACCATCAGAGCTAGATGCTCCAGGGGTGTCCCCTGTGTGGGCTGCATGCGCCCTTTTGTTATGGCAGGGCCCACTACTGTGGGTGGACTGGCAGGTGGGGCTGACCCCCAACCTGGCTGGCTATGTGACCTGGTGGTGCATGGCTGTTGTGGGCTCACTGGTGGGTGTTGTCAGCTCCTGGCGCTAATAGGCTAGAGAGAGGATTCCAGAATGGCACTTGCCAGTGCTGGTGTCAGCTCAGTAGGAGGAGACTCCAAAAATGGCCACCACCAGTGTCTCATTTCCCAGGGGAGTCTTAGCTGCCTCCTATCTCTCTTGGAGGCTCTCCACGGGCATTAAGTGAGTCTGACTCAGGTGCCTTTCAAACTACTGCCTCTACACTGGGACCTGGAGTATGTAAGATTTTCTGCACACTCTTTAAGAGTGGAGTCTCTGTTTTCTATAGCCCTCTGGCTCTTCCAAACATATGCCCTGCTGGTTTTCAAAGCTTGACTTCTGGGGCCTCATTTTTCCTGTGCAGGATCCCTGGGCTGAGAGCCCTATGTGTGGCTTGAACACCATGCCCCTCATGGAGGACCTCTGTTGCTATGATTTCCCTCATGTTTGTGGGTCACTGATCCTGTGCTGGGGTTACTGACTAGACTCCATCTCTGTCCCTTCTACCTGTCTTGTTGTGGCTTTTTCTTTATATTTTAGTTGTGGAAAATCTTTTCTTATCTTCGGGTTGTTCTCATAGATAGTTACTTTGTTTTCTTTTCTTTTTAAAAATAAATTTGTTTATTTATTTATTTTTAGCTGCATTGGGTCTTCATTGCTGCATGCGGGCTTTCTCTAGTTGCGGCAAGTGGGGGCTACTCTTCATTGTGGTGCACAGGCTTCTCATTGTGGTGGCTTTTCTTGCTGCAGAGCACAGGCTCTAGGCACACAGGCTTCAGTAGTTGTGGCTCGTGGGCTCTAGAGCACAAGCTCAGTAGTTGTGGCACACAGGCTTAGTTGCTTGGCAGCATGTGGGATCTTCCCAGACCAGGGCTGGAACCCGTGTCTCCTGCATTGGCAGGCAAATTCTTAACCACTGCACCACCAGGGAATCCCTGACAGTTACTTTCTAAGTGGTTGTTATTTTGGTGTGCGTGTGGGAGGAGGTGAGTTTCGGGTCTTCCTACTCTGCCATCTTGATCCTAAAATATACTTTTCTACAATATACAATCATTATGTATACAGTAGCCATGAAAATTTAATTGGCCCTCTATTTCAAGATAAGCAAGGAAGTTTGCAAGAAGCAATTTTAAAAGTTGCTAGTTATTTAACAATAATCATCCCTAAGTTTATTTAATTCTTAAAATGAATGACATGACTTTCTCTCCTGTTGAGGAATGGGAAGTTAATAAGCTTTCATGCTCCGTTAGGAGTACTCAGTTCGTATAGTTGACTATCTCTTAGGTAGGTTGTGTTTCATTGCTTGAGTATGTTTAAAGAAAAGTGCAGATAATTAAATGGCAACTTGCTGTAGATATAAGAGAATTTCAAAACTTTCTGCACTTAAAGACAAAGTATCATTATTATCCCTTTCTATAATATGCTAAGGCAAAACCCATCTGCTCATGCATTCTATGGAAAGAGGATTGGCAATAGTAATAAAGAAAATATTTTTAACAACCATAAAAAAAGGCACCGACATCATATATTATTAAAACTGTGATTTACTCTATTATTTTCTTCTCACAGCTACTTCTTCTAATTTTACTCCTTGATCTTATCCTTTGTGCTGTCTTTTTTTTTTTTTTTTTTTTTTTTTTTGAGGTATGCGAGCCTCTCACTGTTGTGGCCTCTTCCATTGCAGAGATAACTTTGTGTGTTTCTTAGTGTGAGAATATCATTGGAGAGTAATAACTGAGATCCTTGTATCGAATGGAGAATTTTGTGGGCTTTGAATATATTTGTGTAGATAATTCTTGTCAGTTACATTTATTTGCCTTATAGTGAAAGTTATTGTCACATTGGACTATCTCTTCCTATTTTCAATTCTGAATCCCTTACCACAGGCAAGTGGGATTTCCTAGCCCTATGGGCGTCAGTCCAGATCCTGAACCAACCAGTCCTCTCCGTAGGAATGCTGTCGTCACAACACTGACCTTAGAATGAAGTTTCTATCTTATATTTCTTTATAAAGTAAAGCAGAGTTTAGCATTTACCACCACTCCATTTGAGTTATAATGTTTCATAGGATTTGGCCCATCAAAAGAGATACAAAATTTAATGTAACTATTTATCTTTATTTTCATTTGTTGAGGTTCAATAAATCTCTCTCTCTATGTATATGTATAATATGTTATTGATTTGATCAAATCATATTTTGCATTAATATATATACTCATCGGGAGTCTCTATCAGTAGGACTCATTTTCATTCTTAATTCGTTTCTGTGGCTCTTGGTGAAACACAATATTAAACTTCATGAATCTCATTTGCATGTTAATGAAATGGAGAAACACAACAGGATCATTTTAATTATCTTTTGCTGGTTGTCAACCTGCTTGATTACGTTTTTTTTTATTTAGTTTTTCTTTTTTTACCTATTAATTACATGAAGAGTTCACAAGAGAATATCAGATTTTGAATGATTTATTAAAGGCTGTATATTATACTAGTATGCCGACATTCCTTGTGGTATTTAAATCAGGCTCTGGAAGGGTGTTCAGCTAAGTCAGCAGGTCATGTATAAATAAACTAAATCAGCAAATAAAGATCCTAGTATCCTAGAAACACAGATAGGGTTACCTTTTTGCTATGGAATCTGGAAAACTTAGAGCCAAAGAACAGACAAGCAAGAAATAAGGAAGCAAGCTCAACAGCCCACTGCTTTCCATCTATGACATAAGAAGTGCCCTGGGTAACACTGTGATAATCACTAGGCCCTGTAATGGGGAAAGGAAATCAGAAAAAGACTACCGTTAAATGTAATTATTCCATTTCTACCAGTAAGGAAGAAGAAAATTTACTTTTTTTTGAGGTATATTAATTTAATTTTGTCACTTAATTCCATTGTGGGTTAAAATGTGTCCTTCAAAAGGATATGTTCACATCTTAACCCTGATACCTATGGATTTGACCTTATTTAGACCTAGAGTCTTTGCAGATGTGATCAAGTTAAGATAAGGTCATATTGGATTAGGGTGGGCTCCAGATAAAGTCTTATAAGGAGAATGAGATTTGGAGACACAGGAACAGAGAAGACAGAGGGAAGAAGGCCAGGTGAAGATAGAAGCAGAAATTCAAGTAATGCAGCTAAAAGCCAAGGAATTCCAAGGTTTGCCAGCAACCACCAGAAGGTGAGAAGAGGCAAAGAAGGATCTTTTAGAGGATGCGTGACTGGTGACACCTTGATTTTGGACTTTGGGTCTCCAGAGCAGTGAGGGAATAAATTTCTGTTACTTTAAGCCAGTTTGGGATACTTTGTTACAGCCACCCTAGGAAACTAATATAGATTTTGGTACTGTAAGTTTAGTGCTACTGAAACAAATATTTAAAAATATGAAAGTGGATTTGGAATTGGGTAATGGGCAGAGGTTGGAAGAATTTTCAGGGGTGTGATAGAAAAATCCTAGATTGCCTTGAAGAGACTGCTGTTGGTGGAAATGTGGAGGATAAAGTGCTTCTGGAGAGGTCTCCAAAAGAAGAGGGTCATATTATGAGACACTGGAGGGAAGGCAATCCTGGTAATAAAGTGGTGGGAAAGTGGGATGAGTTGTGTTCTAGTGATGGGTGGAAAGGAGAATTTGTAAGTGATGAACTTGATATTTACCTCAGAATGTTTCCAAGCAACATATGGAAGATGTGCCCTGGTTTCTCCTTGCAGCTTATAGTAAAACACCAGAGGAAAGGGATGAATGGAGGAAGGAGCTGTCAAGCAAAAAAGGAACCAGAATTTGATGAGTTGGAAATTTCTCAGCCTATCTATACTGCAAAAAATGCTCTAGAGAGAACATCAAGGATGTGGGCACATTTTTTGCTAAAGTAATTAGGAGTGTGACTATGAATGCAGTCCATCATCTCAGCTGAACCCTGGAATACAGATGGGGTTATCCAGAAAGATCTGTGGAGGACATGCTTCTGTCAATTGCATAGGAGGCAGTTTTTGAGAATTTTATCCTAGCAGAAACACTACTTGCCTAGCCTGAAAGAGACGGAAGCTAGATCAGCAAGGTCTCCGTAGGTCCTGAGTCTGGGGCCAGTGGGGCCTCTGCAGGACCAGAGGGCCGAGCATCAAGCCACAGAGGATTATACTTGGGCCTTGAAACTTAGTGGAATTTGCTCTGCTGGGTTTCAGACTTGCTTTGGACCCATAACCCCTTTATTCCTTTCAGTTTCTCCCTTTGGGAATGGGAATGTCTATCCTATGACTGTCCCATTATTGTATTTTGAAAGCAGATAATTTGTTTTCTAGTTTCACAGTCCACAGATGGAGGTTTTCCTCAGGATGCACCATACCCAGAGTCTCACTTATGTCTAATTTAGATGGTTTGGAAGATAAGATTTAGGATTTCTTGTGTTGATTATATTTAGATGAGATTTTGGACTTAGAGTTGATGCTAGAATGGGTTAAAACTTTTTTTGGGGGGGGGCTTCCCTGTGACGCAGTGGTTAGGAATCTGCCTGCCAATGCAGGGGATGCGGGTTCGAGCCTTGATCTGGGAAGATCCCACATGCCGCGGAGCGACCGGGCCCATGAGCCACAACTACTGAGCCTGCGTGTCTGGAGCCTGTGCTCCACAACAAGAGAGGCCGCGATAGTGAGAGGCCCACGCACCGCGATGAAGAGTGGCCCCTGCTTGCCGCAACTAGAGGAAGCCCTCGCACAGCAATGAAGACCCAACATAGCCAAAAAAAAAACAAAAACAAAACACACACAACAAAAAAAACACCAACTTTTGGGGATGTTGGGATGGGGTGAATGTATTTTGCATGATGATGACATGAATTTGGGAGGGAGCAAAGAGTAGACTTCTGTGAGTTAAATTGTGTCCCCCTAAACGATATATTTAATTCTTATCACCTAGTACCTGAGAATGTGACCTTGTTTAGATCTAGGGTCTTTGCAGTCATAATCAGGGTGAGGTAATAATGGGTTAGGCTGGTCCCTAAATTGAGTGACTGGTGTCCTTCTAAGCGGAAAGAGATACACAGAGATGCAGAGACAGAGAAGACAGAGGGAAGAAGTCCATGAGAAGATAGAAGCAGAAATTGAAATGATATAGCTACAGACCAAGAAGTGTCAAATATTGCCAGCAAGCCCCAGGGGGAGAATTTTTCTCTAAAGCCCACAAAGGGAGCATGGCCTTGCTGACACCTCAGTTTTGGACTTCTAACCTCCAAAACTGTGAGAGAGTAAATTCTTTTAAGCTGTGCAGTTAGTGACACTTTGTTATAGCAGCCCTGGGAAGCTAGTACAAGTGCCACTGAGTGAGTGACTTCTTTCGTACTTTTTTTTGCACTGGGAAGATGCATCTCAATTTCAACCTGACAGATTTCATAGCTCAGAGACGTGTGATCCAAAATTAACTGTAAACCACACAAACAAACAAAAACTAATTGCTACTAATACCGGCTTTGCAGTGGAGTTAAATCTCTCTGCCCTTGTATATTAGTCCCAGTTTTGCAGTTTCAGTGTAGTTTGAATTACATTCGGCATCTTAAATCGTTGCCATTATCAGTGTACAGTTCATACAGGTTCTAGTGTGCCATTTAATGGTCCAAGTGTGTTCTTAGGACAGAATATGAGAAGCCATATATGTAGAACTGTTCCTGAAGTTGCAGTATAATCCAAATGGATGTTTCTTTATTTTCATGTACTTGGGAAACCTTGGAAATGGGTTATTGCAAACTGACGTGCTTGTATAATGCAGTAAATAAAATGGGGCTACACAGCAAAAACAAAATATTTGTATGTGTGAATGTAAACATATATATGTACGTGTGTTTAATTATATAGCAGTTTGCTTCCATAAGTAACCAATACTGTGAGTTTTCTCTCCTTTATTCTGTAAGATCAAAATATTTCCTCTTTTGCTAAAAAGTGGAATGTATGTCTGTATTTTCCCATTGTCTATTTTATTTATCCACAGCTAAGCCGTTCTACTCTAAATGCTTATAAAGCAATGCTTTCCTCATGCCTATAGGGTTTGCTGTTAAAATCAAGCATCTGTCTGTAGAGAAATCAGCATATTTAGTTAGTTGACAGGGAGAACTCTCATTCTGGATGTACTTCTAGTGAGGAAAATTATAACATTCTCTACAGAATTATTTGGCGATTTTTTTCCTCTTTTTTTGGCTGTGTTGGGTCTTCGTTGCTGCACGTGGGCTTTCTCTAGTTGCAGTGAGCAATGCGTGGGCTTCTTACTGCGGTGGCTTCTCTCGTTGTGGAGCACCGGCTGTAGGCGCGTGGGCTTCAGTAGTTGCGGCACGTGGACTTGGTAGTTGTGGCATACGGGCTCAGTAGTTGTGGCTTGCGGGCTCTAGAGCACAGGCTCAGTAGTTGTGGTGCACGAGATTTGTTGCTCCATGGCATGTGGGATCTTCCCCGACCAGGGCTTGAACCCATGTCCCCTGCATTGGCAGGCGGATTCTCAACCACTGAGCCACCAGGGAAGTCCTATTTGGCAATTCTTACTGCCCTAAATCATTGTGCTTCTTTACATGTAACTATTATGCTTAAATTAAAATCGCAGAGATAAATTCCCAAGGTACGCATGGTGCGTGTCAGTGCTTAAGAGGATAGATGAGGTAAACGTTTCTTGCCATTAAACATATTGCATATAATCGTTTATAATTGTCACATTTAAAATGATAAAATTAATATATTTGATAACCAGTACTTTATGAGGAAAAGAATAAGAGATGAATTTTGTACAGGACTGAAAAAACTCAGGCCTCAGAAAAGGCGAGCCTCATTGGCATGGTGGGTGTAGGTCTGAAATGTGCCTGGTGGTCCCCAGGACCACAAATGGGGCAGGTGAGCCTCACGAACTGAGTGTGGAGTATTGACTGCATTAGGGACCGCCTATTTTTATAGAGTTGGCTAGAGAACAAAAGATGCCAACAGCTTATTTGCTTCCATATCAACTGCTTCCCATCACACGCAGGATGCGATGTGCCGGAGTAAGCCCTCGGCCTGAATAATTACCTGAATTGCAAGGGACCCACACCTCCGTGCTGAGTCAGGCTGTGAGCACCCAACTTTGTATTAGCTTTGCCCTATTTTTCTGTCTTGCCCTAATTGATCTCTGAGATTAGGAAATGTACAGTTCTTAATGTTGGGATGAGAGCACTTGGACCTGACAAAAATACCGGAATAGTCAGATCCCTGAGAGCCACCCCCCTAGTCACAGGACGCGAGCTTCTCCAGCGCACCTGAACCTTAGTTAACCTGCTCTGCTTCTCTCCTTTGTACTCTCTCCAGTGGAGCATGACATTTTAGGTGAAGAGTGAACACTTTGGTGTTAGACTTATCTGGATCAATTCACCATTCCTGGGTTTAAATCCTACTACCTTACTTTTTAAAAAAATTAATTAATTTATTTTTAGGAAGACGTTTTTAAATTCATTTATTTAAGTAGGAAGTAATTTTTTAAATTTATTTTTTAACATCTTTATTGGAGTATAATTGCTTTGCAATGTTGTGTTAGTTTGTACTGTGTAACAAAGTGAATCAGCTATATGTACACATATATCCCCGTATCTCCTCCCTCTTGTGTCTCCCTCCCACCCTCCCTATCCCACCCTCCCTATCCCACCCCTCTCAGTGGTCACAAAGCACCGAGCTGATCTCCCTGTGCTATGTGGCTGCTTCCCACTAGCTATCTATTTTACATTTGTCTCTCACTTTTTTAAAGATGGAAGAAATACTTAACCCCTATGCTTTAATTCTCTAGCTTTCTTTTGGAAGAATAGGGATAATACTGAAGTGGTTTTGGCTTTATTGAAAATGATCATGGCACTGTTGTAACCACAAGTATTACAAAGGCACAGTCCCAAGAGAATGTTAAACAGTTTCAGAGTATGTCCTGCCAATTAACCCCACTTTAGCAAACCGCACAGGACCAAATATATACTTTGATTTATACAGAGGTAATCTCAAAATTCAGGCATCCTCATAACTCTGGCAGAAGAGTCTTTTTATTCTTGATTAATTATAGAGCAAAGCAGGGTCAAAGAATTTGCTTTTTTTTTTGAGCATTTATCTTTAGTTTTTAATTACTCTGCACAAGAATTTTATATATTAAGGGCAGTAATCCTTTACCAGACATTTGTTACAATAATTAATAAATTGGTAAAATATTTAATAAGCAGAATAGAAAAAAAATCAGTTTTCCTTTCAAAAGAGCAAGGAAGTCTTCCTATTAAAGAAAATACATTTTATTTTCCAAATATTTGTACATCTTGCCAGGCAAATGAAATCCAGCAAGATTTATGCCTTTCATATAATGAAGATCACCATATTTAAATGGTGCATTTACTATGAAAGTAACTTTCTCAATCAATGTCCGTAATATAGATGCACTTTCACAGTTCAATATACAACTCAAAAAATTTTACAGCCCAATAGTAAATGTAGGTTTCCTATTTGAATGAAGTCTAAAATACACAAGTCAGGGCCCTGACCATATGAAAGGATAAGATTCAAAGAAAGCTCACAGTTCAGAATCATCTGACTATTTTTGGATCCTCAGCAATTTTTTTGTAGTAATTGGATTTAACAGTATTACAATTCTAATGAATGAGTTAAATCAGAGATCTCAAAATTTTGGAATCCCAGTATTAATCAATTACAAATAAGTATTAGCCCATATCTATCACCAATGACTTAGATGTTTCTCTCTAATGAATTGACCATTGTATTTCCAAGGTTCTGAAATGGCCAACAGACCAGAGAAAGAGACTTCTTTAGGCTCCTGCTTGACACCAACAGCCAAACTGCTGGCCTTGATTCAGGGCCAAACCAAGAGTTATATTTTATATGTTCATTATTAGCTTGAAGTAAAGATAAAATGTTCTCATACATCCTTAGTCAAAGTCTGTGACCTAGGGTAATCTGGTGGTTTTATTTAAAATAGTTTTACTTTTTTAGCAATTGGAAATTGGTTTATGAAGTTAAAAAAAAAAACTTACTAACATTTCAATAAAGGTTTGGCAAATGAAGTTCCAGATCAGTTTTATGGTCAGTGGTGTGTCACATGTACTTATAGGTTATATTTTGCGTACTGGCTTTGAGAAGGTGAAATAAAGATCAGTGAATATTTACATCTTATTTCTTGATATGCCTGTATCCTCTATTCATTAAAGTATAGGAGAGTTTGCTCTCACTTCTGGGATTAATATAGAATCACTTCTCTTCTTCTGTCAGTTCATTTGATTTAACACCAGAGGTGATTGTCCTCTTGAATGTTTGCTTCTCTCTCACTTTGGATGTAGCTCTCCCTTCTGGGCCTTCTTCCTTAAGAACATATTCTACTCTCTTCTAATCCCTGGCCAGTGTCTTGCTCCTCCCTCAGTCTTACCCTTTATCGTACTGTCTTTCCTGTACCATGCTTTCTTCAGCTTTAAATCAGTTTGATAATGTGAGCCCAGTGAATGTGCCATGTAGCCGATCCTAGAAATTTATAGTGATAAAAAATGCTGGTTTTAGAATCACAAAAACTAGGTTATAATACTAAATTGTGGGTGGTCTTGGGGAAAAGTTATTTCCTCTCCTTTTTCCTTTCCTGTAAAAGTATGGGGTTGAATTTGGGGATCTCTGAATTGTATGACAATGTACTTTTAAAATTTATAATATTCTATAGGCACCATCTCTTTTCCTTTTGACTCACTCTAATAATGGAGATTTTCAAAGCATGTGAGTGAGTGACGTTGATGGATTTTCAAGAAGAAGGGGAGAATCTTAAGGCAGAATGTCCTTCTAAGTCCTCTCAAACTAGAAGACACAGAATGTGCCTGGCTTAGGAAATGTCTTCAACTGTTTTAAATATAGGAATTCAAGTTATAAATATGAACCTCTTGAAATTGATACAGGAACTTAAATTTAGTCAGTTAAAATACATTCATAAAAGTTAAAATTATCATTAATATATAGGCTACACTACTTTGTGTATATCTAATATTTTTCATTCTGTTGAGGAGGAAAATTTCACATGTAGGTACAGTGAAAATAAACAGTGAGTAAGTAATTGGGTGATGTATTAGGTTGAGTTCTCCCAAAAGCACACCCTGGATCAACAGTTGTGGTGCTAAAGGTGTATTAGGGGATGGTTCCCAGGAGAAAACTGTGAGGGAGTGTATAAGAAGCCGGATTCGCAAGGGGAGGAAAGCGATTTCAAGTGAAGCCCCCCACACAGCCTGATCTCCCAGGAAACTCTGCATGATAGAACTTTACCTAAGCCTTTGTCTTACCTCCCGCTAAACGAACTGGCAAGGTGGCTAGCAAGGTGGCTGGCTGTGTGAATAATTTAGAAAAGCTAGTGTCTGAACTCTAGTCTAAACCCTAGCCTTAGACATTATAATAAAATACAACCAACGACGTGGCTTAAACAACGGACATTTTTTTCTTACAGTTCTGGAGGCTGCAAAGTCCAAGATCAGGGTGTCAGCAGATTCTGTTCCTGGTGAGAGCCTGTCCTGGCTTGCAGCAGCCTCTTTCCTGCCGTGTGCTCACGTGGCCTTTCCTTGGTGCTTGCATGTGGGGAGGGACAGAAAGATCTGTCTTCCTTTTCTTATAAGGTCACTAATCCATCGGCGGGGAGTCCCACTCTAAAGACCTAATCTAAACCTAACCACCTCTGCAAAGTCCCAGATACCATCACATTGGGGGGTATGGCTTCAGTGTGTGAATTTGGGGGGTGGGGGTGGAGACACGCTCAGCCCATAACAGTTAGTTGCCTTTCTATAAACAAGTAAACCAGCTAGAAAGTTAACCACTTTAAGATATCTGAGAGAAACCAAGATAGCCAGGCCTTCAGGGTCAAAGATCCTGGAGAAAAAGGAAATACCATATAGTGAGTCTGACATGTACTACACGAAATGACAGAGCTTCAAAATACAGAAAGAAAAATGGACAGAAGTGATAGGAGAAATAGACATTACAAATTGAAACACTAAACATAGTGAGAGGTTTTTAGTATTTCTCTCTCTGTAGCTTATTTAAGAAGTATGCCAAAGAAAAAATCGGTGGAAATACAGATTTTAACAGCAGTTAACAAATTTGACAAAATATTTACATATGTAATTTATATTTATATAATGAGTGGCATATATAAACCTCTGCCTCCAAATACTGCAGAATACACATTCTTATCCAGAGTACCTAGAATATTTACTTAAATTTATTCAGCGCCATAAAAATTGTTTCAACAAATCTCAAAGGATTTATATAATGCAGAGTAGGTGCCCTAGTACAGTTGAATTAAACTAGAAATCAATAATTAAAAAATACTTAAAAACCCAGAAAGGTGTGGAATTTAATTAACACACTTTTCAAAAAGAAATCTCAGTGGAAATTAGGGAACGTTTAAACTCACTGATAACAAAATACTATAGGTCAGAATTGTGAGATGCAGCTTAGATCAAATGGATAGCCTTAACTGCACATAATACAGAAGAACGAAAGCTAAATATTAATAACCCATCCATTGCCTACTTATTCAGTTTCTCAAGAAATTAGAAAAAGGACAACAGATTAAACCCAAAGTAAGGAAAAGGAAAGGAATAAAAGAACAGTACATCAATTAATGTAATAGAAAACATGCGATATAGACAATCAGTAAGACGAAAACATAAGAGGATATTTTAACAGACTTCCTGCTAATAATTGTGAAAATTTAAATGAATTGAACAAACTATTTGAAAAAGCACAGCCTGAAAAATTGTGCCCAAGAAATAAAATAAAATTTAAATATTCCCCTGTCAGGTAAAGGTAGTAAATCCATAATTCACATGCTCCAACAGAAAACTCCAGGCTAAAATGAATTCATATGTGAAGTCTTCCAAACCCTTAAGGGAGCTGTGACTCGAATCTTACACATTCTCTTCCAGAGGACAGAAAAAAAGTCAAAATACTCCCCAAGTCATTCTATGAGACCAGCATAACCTTGATACCAAACCCTGTCAAGGACAAACAAGGAAGGAAAATTAAAAGCCACTCTCTCTTGTGAACAAAATATTGGCATACATGTGTGAAGGGGGTCGGGCTTGACCTCCACCCGAGACGCTCTCTCTAGGCTGGGGTGCACATGTGTTCTGAAAGCATGGTGGGTTGCATAACCAGAGAAACAGTGAAAGCAGCGCCTAGAGCTTTCTTGTCTGATCTATGCATAAGTATCTTGAGCATCTTACCCAGGAGAGGATGGATTGGAACTGTGACTATAGCTAGCAGTAGAAGACCATCTTTTTTGTATTCACTCATATTAGAGACTGTTATAATTACAGATGTGCTGTTGTGTGTTGGACACCTCTTAGGCAACACTTACATCTTCTCGGCCCCACCTCTTTCTCCAACCAGGACCAAGTTCAGCTTCCCATAGGTGTAACAGGGTCTCATATTGGATGGTACCACTTACCTGTAGCTTCCTGCCCTGTGGCTCCTCTGATGCTGAGGGATGATCTGCTTCCAGGGAACCCACTGGGCACCATACATTCTGATGGTGGGGTATGGGCACTATTGCCTACGTGTGAGGCTACCTTGACCGACAGAAGATGAGAACTCATGTGTAAAATCTTCCAGCTTTGTCCTCAAGGGGGAAAGTTCTGAGCTGCATCTCATCAAAAGACTGCTTGGAAATGTTAAGCTTCTCATTTTATTCATACATTGCTTTCCTGATTTTGTTTAGTTATCTGTCTGTGTTTTCTTGTATCTCATTGAGCTTCCTTAAGGTGATTATTTTGAATTGTTAGTCCAGAGACCTTCATTTCTTTGGGGACAATTACTGGAAGTTTATTAGTGTCCTTTGATGGTGTCACAAATGCTTGATTTTTTGTGATCTAAGTAGCCTTGCGCTGTTGTCTGTGCATTTGAAGGAGCCTTACTGGGAAGGTCCTCAGGCAGGCGGGTTTAGTCCCAGACTGTGTCTGAGAGGAGCCAGAACTGATTCATAGGGCTACTTCAGGGCCCATAGCTGGGACAAGGTCTGCAGGCCTGCTGCCTTCAGGGGCGTGGAGGCACGTGTCTCCTACCAGGTCCCAGGGCAGGTGGGACTGCTCTCCGTTGTGGCCGGGAAGGGCTGAAGCCCAGTTACAGGGCCACTTCGGGGGGGGGGAGGTGTCTCCCTCCACATTCCTGAGCGGGCAGGACCGTTCCCGATCTGCAGCTGAGAGGGTGTGGAGCTGGGTTCCAGGACCAATTCTATATTCATAGTCAGACTAGGGTTTGAGGGCCTACCTCTGGGGGCAGGGATGGCGTGTATCCTGGCAAGGCTGCTCCCTCACCGCAGCTGCAAGGGCCCGGGGTCAGGTGATGGGGCTACTTTAAGATCTGCAGTCACACCAACGTCGGCTGGCCTGCCCAGCCCCTGAACTGCAGCTGGGAGGGCTGGGGTTTAGTTACAGGACTGTTTCAGAATCTTCTTTTAGATTAAAATCAGTGGGCCTACCTCCAGGGGGTACCGTCAGGCGTGTCTCCTGGTGGGTCCCTGGGCGGGGCAAGACTTCTCTGGGCCTGTGGCTGGATCCCAAAGCTCCCACAAAGGGGCTTCTGTCCGTGGATGGCTGCCAGATTATTGTTGCTGAGGGGTATATGAGTGGGAGACTTCCTATTCTGCCATCTTACTGACGTCACTTCATATATGACACGTCTGTCTGTCTGTCTGTCTTTCTAATAGTTCTGCAAATTAAAATCTGTTCTCATAAATTATCTCATCTGATTTTTAACTGTAACCCTTTAGAAGGCTGCCCTTCAGATGTAATTCCATGGGAAAAGATGTACAAAAATTACACTATTTTTTTTTTTTTTTTTTTTTTGCGGTATGTGGGCCTCTCACTGTTGTGGCCTCTCCCATTGCGGAGCACAGGCTCCGGACGCGCAGGCCTAGCGGCCATGGCTCACGGGCTTAGTTGCTCCGCGGCATGTGGGATCTTCCCGGACCAGGGCACGAACCCGTGTCTCCTGCATCGGCAGGCGGATTCTCAACCACTGCGCCACCAGGGAAGCCCAAAAATTACACTATTTTAGAAGGACTTCTCTGTGTTTCTTCTCAAATAGGACTTTATATCAGAGATTTTCTCCCTCAGTGGGAACTGTTAGGTCCTTAAAGGTCCAATAATTTAAGTAGAAGCCTAGCCTAAAATCACATTTCAGTGATTTGATGATTATTTGTTATTCTTCTCTTACTTTTTCCCTTGAGTCCTTTTTCAAAAAATTGACATATCATGAATATTAACAAAAGAAAAGGGACACACATAAAATTGACTGTAAAATTGGCCATATAAAATACAACTGACTTAATAGACTATATAAAAATATCTGTATAAAAATGAAACACAAGATCAGAGACTCCATGCCAAAATGACAATGTTTATGTGGGTTTTTCCAGAGCCTTGTCTTTGACCTTGGCACTGTGCATGCCCTCCCTGAATGAGGTGGTGTGCTGCCAGGGCCTCAGGAGGAGGCCTGTGCAGACACCTCCCACATTTGTGCTAGAGGAGAAACATGTCTAACAATCTCGATCTTGTATTTTCAACTGCCTGCTGGAATTTTCCAGCTGCCTGCTAGATGTCTTGTCTTCACAAAAAAGCTCAACATAAGTCTTAAGTTAAATATATCACATCTAAACCAGCTTCTGCTTGTAATCATTTTTCTTTTCTGATTCCTGGTGGTTATCTTAATCACCATGGCTTAAAATTCTTAGAATCACCTTTTATTTCTCCCTTGATCCCTCCTCCTGAAGATGATAAATCCTGTGTATTCGTGGTTTGCAATCTGTCTCTGTTACACTCTTTTTGGGGGGAGAAGGGGGGTGTTTCCATTGCTACTACCTGAATGCAGTTTTTGGATTTCTAACCAAGGTTATTTTAATAACCTTGCAATTTTAAAGTCATGCAACTTTGAGGCTTTCCTGAATAAAAATAAAATTTAAAGCACAGTTGTGACCTTGTTTTTGGCCTGCTTAAGACTTTCATTCCTACCTCCCTTGCATGTATAGGTGTTTCTGAACGTGCTTTCCGAAGTCCAGCTAATATTATGCAGTGGTTGAGCAGATCATTTGGTAGTTTCAAGGAAAAAGGAATAAAAAATACTCAAAAACTTTTCACAAATTAAAGTGTAAGAATGTATGAATTGTCTGCAATTCACTAACAGAGTACAGGCATACCTTGTTTTATTGTGTTTTGCAGATAATCGTGGTTTTACAAATTTAAGGTTTGCGGCAGCCTTGTGTCGAGCAAGTCTGTTGTTACCATTTTTTCCAACAGCATTTGCTCAGTTTGTGTCTCTGTGTCATATTTTGGTAATTCTCACAATACTTCTAACTTTTTCATTATTATCATATTTATTATGGTGATTTGTGATCAGTGATCTAGATGTTAATACTACGACTCAGTGAAGGCTCAGGTGATAGCATTTTTTTAGTAATAAAGCATTTTTAAATTAAAGTATGTACATTTTTAAAAAGATGTGATGCTCTTGCATACTTGGTAGACGACAGTATAGTGTAAACATAACTTTTATATGCACTGGGAACCAGAAAATTTGTGTGTCTCATTTTATTGTGATATTTGCTTTATTGTGGTGGTCTTGATTCCCCAATATCTCTGAGGCATGCCTGTATAGTTTCTGTTAAGTAACCTATCGTTGCTTAATTTGTGTGTTATTACTTATGTTTCTTCTACAAATCTAGTAAATATACAATATCATAAATATAAGGAGTGACTGTGATTTTGGTACAAAGATTAAATCGTAGAAGTTGGGATATGTGCATATTTAAATGTGGTGATTTCATACAGGCATCTAAATAAGAAAACCACTGGGTAGACATTGGACTTACTAGACAAAGACTTTAAATTGTCTCTCTTAAATATGCTCAAAGAACCAGGAGCATGGTGTCTCAACAAATAGAGACTATCAATAAAGAGTTACACATTGTAAAACGGATCTAAACTAGTGTCTTCTAGTGTGAATGCTATGAATTTGATATGCATCAAAGTTGCACTCCTAATAGCAAAACCCCATCTCATTATTAATATTATGCTTGGGGAGCAAAGTAGAATAAACTGTTTGCAAAATTCGTCTCTCAAAAGACACCATCACAACCTAGATTTTTTCAGTAGTTCTGGATATGGAGGAGTAAATAGGAGAAAATACTAGTCGACTCCTGCTTTCTTCAACGTAAGAACCACTTTGATTTCTGAGTCTGAATCTTGCTTCTGCCTTTGTAAGTGCAAAGGCCTCATCAGCCTTTGAATCTGGTTAGCCTTGGTGACCCATACTGCAGGAGACAGCACTTTTCCTTGTGTTCTGGATCATTTGGTGAACGTTGCAGATTGGAAGATGCTGTGGAACTGGACTGAGGTGGCCCTGGATGGATACAAGAAACCTTGTTCACAGAGGAGAGTGGGCAGACAGTCACAGATCTCAGTGTGACTGTCTTACCAAACCAAGGTTGCTGGGAAGTGAGGGGTTGGGGGGTTCTTTTTATTGTGTTGTAAAAAAGTGGGCAGTGGTTTCTGTTTTGGGGTTTTTTTTTTTTTTTTTTTTGCATGAAAGTAAACTGGTCAATGTTGGGAAAAGTGAGTGCATACATTGCTCTAATAAAGGATGAAATATGAGCATTTTTAATGACAATAATAATTGCATCGGTGGCTATTTCTCTATGTGGGGTGATGGGGGGAGCAGAATTAGACATGACCTCCCCACTGGTCCTTCGTCTCCCCTCTCAGCGCAGATAGGCACACGCCACCCATGGCTTAAGGGAAAGGATGGTCACTGCCCAGCTTAGGAACAAAGTTAAGTGGGTACCTTTTAGATCTAAAATATAAATGATTTGAAAGGGGAAGTGACCAGCCTAAAGGAATCCCTTTTCCCCGTACCCCACTGAGGGAAGAGATGTGAGAAAGCAAGTGTGAGGGATCATTTTCCCTGAAGTCCTGTCCTCAAACTAAGTCCATAGTAGGAAAGTTGACAGAACCCTTCATTCACACTCAGGTGTCTGTATGTGAAAGGGTGCTTGGAGAGGAGATTGCCCGCCCCAAGAGAAGTCACTAAGTCATCCTGCTGCTGCACTGCAGAGACAGTGGTGTGACAGGGCCCACGTCAGCCCTGGATGGCATGTGAGGGGAACCAGGAGTTGCTGTGGGCACCAAGAATGGATGCAGAAGTTAGGGCGTGAAGTGGTGGGTGTGGGCAAAGCGTCACACCAGGGCTGGGGGGACAAGCATCAGAATGTTGTGACAAAGCCATGTCCCAACTAATCTGCAACCAGTCACCTAGGTGCAGAGTGGAAGCTGCTTGACCGCCCACGCAAAACACGGAGAAAGAGTGGTCCTGGTCTCCACTGCCCCCAGGGTCGGCAGGAAGGGAGGCAGATCCCTGCAAGCATTTCAAAGCTGAAGGTGACGTAAATAAAATCCTGAACCGACTGAGAAATCCATGAACTGGACTGAGTTCCTCTGAAATGATTAGATTGATTTTCTACATTGGACAGAATAGGAGCTCAAGAGACAAAATTAGAGTGAGTTAGGAAGAAATGCACTTTTCACACCTGAGGCTGTAACTGAGAAATTCATAACTCTAATATGATTCCAACTGCTGTGCTCAAGTAGCTTATCTGAGATGTGGTCAGTAACCTGCCGGCCTGGGAGAGCAGCTCTTCCCAACTCAGTATTGTCACATTGGGAGCTTGAAATCTGCCATGGAGGGAGCATTTACACCACAGGAACTGACAAATGCTGTAAAGCAGGACTTTTCCCCACAGAGAACTAGTTTTTAAACACTTTCTGGCATACTACTTACCTGGACTTACCTCTCATGAGACAAGATGTAATGATGTCGGGGGGAAAGATGCAAAAATTTCTTTTAAAAATTGGACTGTGATGCAAAAGACATGAACCAAAAGAGTTTCACATGTTCCCAGTGCTTGATTGTTGCTCAGAAAACTAAATCCGTCAATATGTTAATTTGTATATTCACGACATCTGTTTTTCTCAGTGGTGTATAAGTTAAGATTTTTTTTTCTTTAGTAAATATCAAGAGTGATAGTTAAACCAACTCACTGTGGAAGCTTCCCATACAGACCAAACTATCCATCAGGCTGGGTATAGCTTGTTAAATTGCAAATACCATCTTCTTATAAAAGAATATGAAGAACTATGCCTATTATTAGTGATCTTAACATATTGTTTATTCTGTACATTTAAAATTGTGGATGGTTTCTATTTGTCAAGTTATCTAAAACTGGTGATCCACGTGTGTGTCAAACAGAAAACACACACTAGGTGGTCCTCAGGAGCTGAGAGTTTGACACTTCTTTCCTTAGCTTTGAATGGAAGACTTCTACAATCTGGTTCCACTCTCCTTTCTTGCCGTAGTGACCACTGACCTCTCCATGTCCCTTCACTCCCTTCAGTCTGTTACTGCCATCCTGGAAAACGTGCCTTGCACCTGTCTGCCCTCAAGTCATTCCTCTGCTCCGAAGGCTCCAACCCTTCATTTTGACCTTTCAAAATCCCACCCTAGAACCTGAATGAAATGTTTCTGTTTCCCTTATCACTCAGCCAGCAGTTGCCGTATCCTAAACTTCTTTAGTGTATATTCAGTTCCTCATATAATGTGTATCACCTGCTGATGTGTCATCTTCTTTCATAAAAGATAAAGTTCATGAAGGTGGAAGCCATTATCGTAAGTCACAAAGAATAGGCTCTGAGGTAGGACCGTGTTTAGGGTTTTGCCTGATTTACTGCAGCTCTGTGACCTTTCACAAGTGATTTTACCTCCCCTTGCCTCAGTCTCTTCATGGCTAAAATGGGAAAAATAATAGTTTCTATCACTTAGGCTTATCGTGAGAATCAAGAACAGTGACGTACTTAGTACCTTGTAGAATACATCGGTGATTTCTATTCTTAGCTAGCAGATCCAGAGTCATTCCTAGCATTTTTAAAAAATTGAAGTGTAGTTGATTTACAATATTGTGTTAGTTTCAGGTGGTACAGCAAAGTGATCTGGATATATATATGTATTCTTGTACATTATAGGTTATTACAAGATACTGAATATAGTTCTCTGCATTATACAGTAAATCCTTGTTGTTATTCTATTTTATATATAATACTGTGTATCTGTTTATCCCATGTTCTTAATTTATCCCTCCCCGTCCCCCCTTTCCCCTTTGGTAACCATAATTTTGTTTTCTATGTCAGGGAGTCTGTTTCTGTTTTTTTTTTTTTTTTTTTAAATTCCCATCCTACCCCTAGGCTCTTCATGACATTTTCCCCCCCTAGATTCCGTATATATGTGTTAGCATACGGTATTTGTTTTTCTCCTTCTGACTTACTTCACTCTATATGAAAGACTCCAGGTCCATCCACCTCACTACAAATAACTCAGTTTCATTTCTTTTTATGGCTGAGTAATATTCCATTGTATATATGTGCCACATCTTCTTTATCCATTCATCCATTGATGGACACTTAGGTTGCTTCCACGTCCTGGCTATTGTATAGAGTTGCAATGAACATTTTGATACATGAATCTTTTTGAATTATGGTTTTCTTAGGGTATATGCCCAGTAGTGGGACTGCTGGGTCGTATGGTAGTTCTATTTGTAGTTTTTTAAGGAACCTCCATACTGTTCTCCATAGTGGCTGTATCAATTTACATTCCCACCAACAGTGCAAGAGTGTTCCCTTTTCTCCACACCCTCTCCAGCATTCATTGTTTCTCGATTTTTTGATGATGACCATTCTGACCTGTGTGAGATGATATCTCATTGTAGTTTTGATTTGCATTTCTCTAATGAATAATGATGTTGAGCATTCTTTCATGTTTTTGTTGACAATCTGTATATCTTCTTTGGAGAAATGTCTATTTAGGTCTTCTGCCCATTTTTGGATTGGGTTGTTTGTTTTTTTGTTATTGAGCTGCATGAGTTGCTTATAAATTTTGGAGATTAATCCTTTGTCAGTTGCTTCATTTGCAACTATTTTCTCCCATTCTGAGGGTTGTCTTTTGGTCTTGTTTATGGTATCCTTTGCTGTGCAAAAGCTTTGAAGTTTCATTAGGTCCCATTTGTTTATTTTTGTTTTTATTTCCATTTCTCTAGGAGGTGGGTCAAAAAGGATCTTGCTGTGACTTATGTCATACAGGGTTCTGCCTATGTTTTCCTCTAAGAGTTTGATAGTGTCTGGCCTTACATTTAGGTCTTTAACCCATTTTGAGTTTATTTTTGTGTATGGTGTTAGGGAGTGTTCTAATTTCATACTTTTACATGTACCTGTCCAGTTTTCCCAGCACCACTTATTGAAGAGGCTGTCTTTTCTCCACTGTATATTCTTGCCTCCTTTATCAATGATAAGGTGACCATATGTGTGTGGGTTTATCTCTGGGCTTTCTATCCTGTTCCATTGATCTATATTTCTGTTTTTGTACCAGTACTGTACTGTCTTGATTACTGTAGCTTTGTAGTATAGTCTGAGTCAAGGAGCCTGATTCCTCCAGCTCCATTTTTCGTTCTCAGGATTGCTTTGGCTATTTGGGGTCTTTTGTGTTTCCATACAAATTGTGAAATTTTTTGTTCTAGTTCTGTAAAAAATGCCAGTGGTAGTTTGATAGGGATTGCATTGAATCTGTAGATTGCTTTGGGTAGTAGAGTCATTTTCACAATGTTGATTCTTCCAATCCAAGAACATGGTATATCTCTCCATCTCTTTGTATCATCTTTAATTTCTTTCATCAGGGTCTTACAATGTTCTGCATACAGGTCTTTTGTCTCCTTAGGTAGGTTATTCCTAGATATTTTATTCTTTTTGTTGCAATGGTAAATGGGAGTGTTTTCTTAATTTCACTCTCAGATTTTTCATCATTAGTGTATAGGAATGGAAGAGATTTCTGTGCATTAATTTTGTATCCTGCTACTTTACCAAATTCATTGATTAGCTCTAGTAGTTTCCTGGTGGCATCTTTAGGATTCTCTATGTATAGTATCATGTCATCTGCAAACAGTGACAGCTTTACTACTTCTTTTCCCATTTGGATTCCTTTTATTTCTTCTCTGATTGCTGTGGCTAGAACTTCCAAAATAATGTTGAATAAGAGTGGTGAGAGTGGGCAACCTTGTCTTGTTCCTGATCTTAGTGGAAATGGTTTCAGTTTTTCACCATTGAGGACGATGTTGGCTGTGGGTTTGTCATTTATGGCCTTTATTATGTTGAGGAAAGTTCCCTCTGTGCCTACTTTCTGCAGGGTTTTTATCATAAATGGGTGTTGAATTTTGTCAAAAGCTTTCTCTGCATCTGTTGAGATGATCATATGGTTTTTCTTCTTCAGTTTGTTGATATGGTGTATCACGTTGATTGATTTGCGTATAGTGAAGAACGCTTGCATTCCTGGAATAAACCCCACTTGATCATAGTGTATGATCCTTTTAATGTGCTGTTGGATTCTGTTTGCTAGTATTTTGTTGAGGATTTTTGCACCTATGTTCATCAGGGATATTGGCCTGTAGTTTTCTTTCTTTGTGATGTCATTGTCTGGTTTTGGTATCAGGGTTATGGTGGCCTCATAGAATGAATTTGGGAGTGTTCCTCTGCTTATCTTTTGGAAGAGTTTGAGAAGGATAGGTGTTAGCTCTTCTCTAAATGTTTGATAGAATTCACCTGTGAAGCCATCTGATCCTGGGCTTTTGTTTGTTGGAAGATTTTTAATTACAGTTTCAATTTCAGTGCTTGTGACTGGTCTGTTCATATTTTCTATTTCTTCCTGGTTCAGTCTCGTCAGGATGTGCCTTTCTAAGAATTTGTCCATTTCTTCCAGGTTGTCCATTTTATTGGCATAGAGTTGCTTGTAGTAATCTCTCAGAATCTTCTGTATTTCTGCAGTGTCAGTTGTTTCTTCTCCTTTTTCATTTCTAATTCTATTGATTTGAGTCTTCTCCCGTTTTTTCTTGATGAGTCTGGCTAATGGTTTATCAATTTTGTTTATCTTCTCAAAGAATTAGCTTTCAGTTTTATTGATCTTTGCTATCGTTTCCTTCATTTCTTTTTCATTTATTTCTGATCTGGTTTTTATGATTTCTTTCCTTCTGCTAAATTTGGGGTTTTTTTGTTCTTCTTTCTCTAATTGCTTTAGGTGAAAGGTTAGCTTGTTTATTGGCGATGTTTCCTGTTTCTTAAGGTAGGATTGTATTGCTCTAAACTTCCCTCTTAAAACTGCTTTTGCTGCATCCCATAGGATTTGGGTCATCGTGTTTTCATTGTCATTTGTTTCTAGGCATTTTTTAACTTCCTCTTTGATTTCTTCAGTGATCACTTCGTTATTAAGTAGTGTATTGTTTAGCCTCCATGTGTTTTTATGTTTTTACAGATCTTTTCCTGTCATTGATATCTAGTCTCATAGTGTTGTGGTCAGAAAAGATACTTGATACCATTTCAATTTTCTTAAATTTATGAAGGCTAGATTTGTGACCCAAGATATGATCTATCCTGGAGAATGTTCCATGAGCACTTGAGAAAAATGTGTATTCTGCTGTTTTTGGATGGGATGTCCTATAAATATCAATTAAATCCATCTTGTTTAATGTATCATTTAAAGCTTGTGTTTCCTTGTTTATTTTCATTTTGGATGATCGGTCCATTGGTGAAAGTGGGGTTTTAAAGTCCCCTACTATGATTGTGTTACTGTCGATTTCCCCTTTTATGGCTGTTACTATTTGCCTTATGTATTGAGGTTCTCCTATGTTGGGTGCATAAATTTTTACAATTGTTATATCTTCTTCATGGATCGATCCCTTGATCAGTATGTAGTGTCCTTCTTTGTCTCTTGTAGTAGTCTTTATTTTAAAGTCTATTTTATCTGATATGAGAATTGCTAGTCCATCTTTCTTCTGATTTCCATTTGCATGGAATATCTTTTTCCATCCCCTCACTTTCAGTCTGTATGTGTCCCTAGGTCTGAAGTGGGTCTCCTGTAGACAGCATATATATGGGTCTTGTTTTTGTATCCATTCAGCCAGTCTGTGTCTTTTGGTGGGAGCATTTAATCCATTTACATTTAAGGTAATTATCGATATGTATGTTCCTATTACCATTTTCTTAATTGATTTGGGTTTGTTATTGGAGGTCTTTTCCTTCTCTTGTGTTTCCTGCCTAGAGAAGTTCCTTTAGCATTTGTTGTAAAGCTGGTTTGGTGGTGCTGAACTCTCAGCTTTTGCTTGTCTGTAAAGTTTTGTATTTCTCCATCAAATTTGAATGAGATCCCTGCTGGGTAGAGTAATCTTGGTTGTAGGTTTTTCTCCTTCATCACTTTAAATATGTTCTGCCACTCCCTTCTGGTGTGCATAGTTTCTGCTGAAAGATCAGCTGTTAACCTTATGGGGATTCCCTTGTGTGTTATTTGTTGTTTTTCCCTTGCTGCTTTTAATATGTTTTCTTTTTATTTAATTTTTGATAGTTTGATTAATATGTGTCTTGGTGTGTTTCTCCTTGGATTTATTCTGTATGGGACTCTCTGTGTTTTCTGGACTTGAATAACTATTTCCTTTCCCATATTAGGGAAGTTTTCAACTATAATCTTTTAAAATATTTTCTCAGTCCCTTTCTTTTTCTCTGCTTCTTCTGGGACCCCTATAATTTGAATGTTGGTGCATTTAATGTTGTCTGAGAGGTATCTGAGACTGTCCTCAGTTTTTTTCATTCTTTTTTCTTTATTCTGCTCTGCAGTAGTTATTTCCACTATTTTATCTTCCACGTCACTTGTCCATTCTTCTGCCTCAGTTTTTCTGCTATTGATCCCATCTAGAGAATTTTAAATTTCATTTATTGTGTTGTTCATCGTTGCTTGCTTCCTCTTTAGTTCTTCTCGGTCCTTGTTAAATGTTTCTTGCATTATGTCTATTGTATTTCCAAGATTTTGGATCATCTTTACTATCATTATTCTGAATTCTTTTTCAGGTAGACTGACTATTTCCTCTTCATTTGTTAGTTCTGGTGGGTTTTTACTTTGCACCTTCATCTGCTATGTGTTTCTCTGTCTTTTCATTTTGCTTATCTTACTGTGTTTGGGGTCTCCTTTTCGCAGGCTGCAGGTTTGTAGTTCCCGTTGTTTCTGGTGTCTGTCCCCAGTGGCTAAGGTTGGTTCACTGGGTTGAGTAGATTTCCTGGTTGAGGGGACTAGTGCCTGTGTTCTGGTGGATGAGGCTGGCTCTTGTCTTTCTGGTGGCAGGTCCATGTCTGGTGGTGTGTTTTGGGGTGTCTGTAGCCTTATTATGATTTTAGGCAGCCTCTTTGCTAATTGATGGGGCTGTGTTCCTGTCTTGCTAGTTGTTTGCCATAGGGTGTCCAGCACTGTAGGTTGCTGGTCATTGAGTAGACCTGGGTCTTGGTGTTGAGATGGATATCTCTGGGAGATTTTTGCCATTTGATATTACGTGGAGCTGGGAGATCTTTTGTGGACCAGTGTCCTGAAGTTGGTTCTCCCACGTCAGAGACGCAGCCCTGACACCTGGCTGGAGTACCAAGAGCCTTTAATCCACACGGCTCAGAATAAAAGGGAGAAAATATAAGGAAGGAAGGGAGGGAGGGAGGGAGGGAGATAAAGAAAGGAAGAATGAAAGAGGATAAAATAACATAGGATAAAATAAAATAAAGTTATTAAAATAAAAAATAATTATTAAGAAGAAAAAATTTTTAAAGTAAAGAAAAAAAAAAAAAAAACACAGGACGGTCAGAACCTTAGGACAAATGGTGAAAGCAAAGCTGTACAGACAAAATCTCACACAGAAGCATACACATACACACTCAGAAAAAGAGAAAAGGGGGAAAAAAATATATATATCTTGCTCCCAAAGTCCACCTCCTCAGTTTGGGATGATTCGTTTTCTATTCAGGTATTCCACAGATGCAGGATACATCAAGTTGATTGTGGAGCTTTAATCTGCTGCTTCTGAGGCTGTTGGGAGAGATTTCCCTTTCTCTTATTTGTTCGCACAGCTCCAGGGGTTCAGCTTTGGATTTGGCCCCGCCTCTGCATGTAGGTCACCTGAGGGCGTCTGCTCTTTGCTCAGACAGGACAGGGTTAAAGGAGCAGCTGATTCGGGGGCTCTGGCTCACTCAGGCCAGGGGGAGGGAGGGGTACGGATGCAGGGTGAGCCTGAAGTGGCAAAGTCCAGCGTGACGTTGCACCAGCCTGACGCGTGCCGTGCATCCTCCCGGGGAAGTTGTCCCTCCTGTTTCTGTTTTGTCAATAAATTCATTTGTATTAATTTTTAGATTCTACATATAAGTGGTATCATATAATATTTGTTTTTCTGTCTGACTTCGCTTACTATGACATTCTCTAGGTCCATCCATGTTGCTGCAAATGGCACTATTTCATGCTTTTTATGGCTGAGTGGTATTCCATGGTATATATGTACCACATCTTCTTTATCCATTCATCTGTCAATGGACACTTAAGTTGCTTCCATATCTCGGCTGTTGTAAATGGTGCTGCTGTGAACATTGGGGTGTATATATCTTTTCAAATCAAGAGTTTTCTTCTTTTCTGGATATACCTAGCATTTCTTTTGATTATGTATGTGCTGATGGGTATAATGATCACATTTTGGTTTAGGTTTTTAGGATGTAAATCGTGGTTATTAATGATGGTGATTAGAATGATATTGATAATTCCTTGTGTACCATATTTTTCTCTGTTTGAAAAGGTTGTGTGTGATCTAGTACTGAAAAGCATAACTAGTAAATATAATTAGGGAGATAAATTCTATATTCTTTGTTATGAGGGATGACATTTAGGGACTGTAAAGAAAGTGGTATTTTATAACCTAGTTTCTTGTGCTTAATAATTTTTATTAAAAATTAGAAATATCCTAAACTTTATAGCTTCTCCTTTATTCAACTTTTAACCTCTCATTTCTGTCTTCTTATTTTTGAAAAAGTCTGAAAAGAGTTTGTTAAAAGTGTTTATTATGTTGTTCAAAAATATGAAATCTACCACTTTGTAATCTACACACAAACCACAGTCATTTAAACTTTAAGATACTTAATTATGTTGATACTTTATTATGTTGATACTTTATTAAATTAATATTTGGCCAATATTCATTTACTCATTGGAATTCAAGACACAATTTCAGATATTCCCCCCAAAATTGATGGGAATTAATCAGAACTATGTCTTAGTAAAGAAATGGCATAGAGTTTAAGATCCTTTGAAATGTCGATTTGCTCATTAAAAAAGTCTGTCATTTTACTTTGTTACTAGAAAGCAAAACTCTCACAGCCCTTTGACCTTCTGAAGTCATCTCAGAATCTATTTAATCTATTTCAATTGCTCTGAGTTTGGCCATATTAGAACAATAGCAGTTCAGCTAATGGCAAGCCTCATTTTCATGTCTGAGCAGCACACAAACGTTTCTGCCAAGTGGGTTTCAAATATGACAGTGGTATTCTAATAGGAAACTTGATTCTTATTTATTAATTTAACAAACATAAATAAACTATATTATCTCATATTACAAAGTTCTTAAAGTGAGACTGTGGGTGAGGTGGTATTTGAGATGCAGCTGAGAGGTGGAAGAAACAAAGTCCTGGCTGAGTAAGAGGCACAGGAATAAGTATAATTCAGATGAAATTGTGGAGAATGAGAACAGACTTCATAGAAAAATAGACTATTTTCTGAGGCTCCACTGCCAGACTGAAGTTGAATTAAATGCTGTGTCAAAAAGGATGCTTTTTGTAACCAGGAGAAAAATGATTCAACCTGCTTTTACCAAAGCAACTCTGGGAATGATGGCAAAAACAGGTTGGTTTTCTAAAAGGCACATATTGAAGATTTTTAGGAAAGGTAGGCCATCGGGCTCAGAACACAATTTCCTGATTTCCTCTCCAAATCCTGAAAACGTGTGCAAATCCCAGTGGCCTTGCTTCCTTCACTTTTATCACCCTAGAAGGCCTGCCCCTCTGTTCCACAATGAATCACTCGCAGCATTCTGAGTCCTTCGTACTTCCTTAGGGTTCCCATTCCTTCAGTTTTACGTCTTTCAGATTTCCCTTCGGTTGATGACTCTTTACTCTCAGCACCACCATCCAGAAAGGTTTCCAAGCTGTCATCCTTGACTTTGTCCTCTCCATGCTCCTTGCCCTCCCATCGTCTGACATCGAAGGGGTTACCCACAGGACATCAAGGCCTTTCAGTTCTGCCTCACTAGGATCTCTCAAATGCTTTCATGTCTTTTCATGCTTTCATTTACTTGCTTCAAAGTTGTATCCCCCATAACTAAAAATAAATACAGAAAATAAGTTTAACTGAGTGGTTGACATACGGACTTAAACTAAGGAATAACGAAATGCAAAAGGGACAATGAAAATCACTTTGGAGGTGACGTTGACCAGATCTGGCAATTTCTACATATGTAGAAATTTCTATTATTGAAATGGAATAATTAGAAATGATTTTCACATTTTACTCTGAGTGACTTGAAGATGGGAATGATACGGCCATATGGTTTTGACAGGAGGTAAGACATCCATTTTTGGCATGTCGAGTTTGAGATCTCTGTAGGGCATCCATGAATAGATATATGGGAAGCATTCAGGATTTGGAATACAGATTTCAAAGGAAAGTCAGAGCTAAAAATAAAGATCAGGCCTCGTCATCCAAAAACAAAAAAAAATTAATCATTGCAGCCAGAGGCATGAGAAATGTAATCCACTGGGAATGTAAAGTAAAAGAGGAGAGGACAGTTGTGTTAGCTTTTCAGCAAACGTAGAGAAAGGGAGCTCTATGAAGGATGCTGAAAAGGGCTGGCCAGAGGAGTGAGGAAAAAAACCCAGAAAGTTACGGTGTCATCTGGAGCTAGAGAAGGAGGGACTTGCCATAAGTGACAGAATTTTGGTCGTGAAACATTTCCTGATGGTTTTATTTGCAGCTCATTTATTGACCTAGATAGATATTGTAAAGATACAGTATGTCAAAATAGCAAAAGCAAAAAGCCGTTGTTCTTTTTTTTGAAAGCATCATCCCTGAAGAATCATGTAAATCGTGAATTCACTATTGAAACTCTGTCTGAAGATCATCTGGGAGGTCCCCTTGAATATAACATCCATGCAACTATATTATCCCTCCCGTGTTTTATGTAAAGGAGCCTAAAATCCTAGGATTGCATATAATTTTGCAAAAAACCTTTTTTTTATGGCGATTAACACACCACAATACTCTCCTACTCAGTTATGATTTGTTAAGGGAAAAATTGATACCTATAAACAAAAATATAAAGATCTTGACATTTATGTTTGACAAGCTCAGCTGACTCTGGAAATATTACATTCATATTTCTTAAAATTATGAATTGCTAATTTAAAAAACTACTTTATGGAGGTATGATTGATATGTATACAGCTGTACCTATTTAATGTATACAACTTGATGAGTTTGGAGATAAGTATATGCCCATGACACCATCACCATAATCACAGCCCTAAACTTATTCATCACCTCCAGATGTTTCCACCCTATCTCTCCCTCTCTCTTTTTCTTTTTCTTTTTTTTTTTTTTTTTTTTTTTTTTTTGCGGTACGCAGACCTCTCACTGTTGTGGCCTCTCCCGTTGCGGAGCACAGGCTCCGGACGCGCAGGCTCAGCGGCCGTGGCTCACAGGCCTAGCTGCTCCGCGGCACGTGGGATCCTCCCGGACCGGGGCACGAACCCGCGTCCCCCGCATCGGCAGGCGGACTCTCAACCACTGCGCCACCAGGGAAGCCCTCTCTATTTTTCTTAAAAAACTTAAAAAAAAATTTGGTGGTAACTTAAAAAATTAAAATGCAAAATTCTAAACTCTGAAGATACATTCCAAACAGTACCAACAAATTAACCTTTATGTTAATTCTTCAGAAAAAGAATATCGTAAAAGCAAAAACAATTGCTCCAGAATGATCCATGTTGATAACTGACTTTTCCTTTTGCTTATCAAAAGTATTTGGTTTTTTATAGTTGTCCTAGCTGTCGCTGCGAACATGCGTCGAGCTGCTTCTGCTAGGATGCTGTTTTCGGTTGCCGCATTCTCCCGTGTGGTGACAGAGCATGTGGGAGGGCGCAGGGGTGTGGGTGAGAGGCACAGCATTGCCAGCAGCAGTTTGAAACTGGCTAGGCAGAAGCATGACCTACGTTTGGGGTCCATCTTTTCTGATCCAGAGAGTTGGCATTAACTCTCATTCCCAGCTGGAAGCTCTACTTTATGACTCAGTGGGTCAATAGACACTGGGAACCATGAACCATGATAGGTGGCCTGACGATCGTGTGAAAGGCCTCATTGGTTCAAGTGGAAGTGAGGTTCCTCTGTGAGACTTTCTTCTTATCAAAAAGGACAATTTAGAACTTTCCATTATACGTTACAAATAGAAATAAGATAGAGATAAACAGAGCAAAACGATGTGTTCTTTCGTCTTCTCCTTGTGCTTCCCCACCTTTCACATCCTGACCGACTCGATCACACTCCCTCAAAATAAGACCGTTTTCCTCTTGGTGAAGCCAGGGCAATGTGTGCTATTGTTTCTAATACAGAATAATTGGTGGCATCTAATTTTAGAAGGTGTTTATCTCTCAGTTTAGGTGATTCAATGACAGAATGACGAGTTTATGACTGTAGGCTAAAATCAGATTAATAAATAAAAGGGCTTGAGTGGCAAAAACCACGCAACAGTGGTTTGTTCCATTTTCGTCTATTTGGAGTCTTCACTATTTTGGCACAATAAACTCTCCCAGACTCTCATATGTCGAAACGGGATTTGTTTTACATAATGAGGTAAAGAAACCATTGAATACACATGTAATAATTGAGGATAATTTAAAAAATCTAACTGTATGTGTATCACTGGCAAAATTAATGGTCAGGTATCGCCATTTTGGAATAAATCTTGTAAAAGCGTATTTTTCCCTGTATTCTTTTTATGAAGCCCTAACGCTTGTGTGCTCCACTCTTCGTACCTGGGCCCAGGGCCGCGTGGAGCTGGTTCCCCGATGCTGGAGGAGTATTTCACCTGTTGGCTTCACACATTCAGTCCTACTTGGATCCCACTCCACATGCTATTGTAGAACGTTATTTCTGTTAAAGCCAGCAGACTGTGTGTGTGTGTGTGTGTGTGTGTGTGTGTGTGTGTGTGTGTGTGTTTCTCTCTTCTTTGTACCAAAAATCAGTGTGATGCCCAATGAATGTGGGGTGATTCTGCTCTGGAGCAGCGTAGACCTGACTGTATCAATGCTGTGCATATGGCAAAGTGTTTTTTGAACCAGATAGATATATTGATTCTGGTCGACCACCCGTGTACACGTGCAAATGACCTCATTCTGGCCAATCCACATACAGTTTTAGAAAATCATAAGTTATATAAAATGCATAATCGGCAGCTTCGGGGATGTTAAGCACACGCACAAGACACTCATAAAGACACTCTAGTATCTTTCATCCTTCAGATCTGAAATACTGGTTGATCTGATTTTCTCACACTAGTTGCAAAGCTGTGAGTCTGCAGGTTATGTTAGTAGTTGGGAAGTAACATGGAAACACCATATATTTTTCAGTATTGCCAAAGCTTTAGCAGCTGCGTGTATTGTATTTAGCCGGGGAAGATCCTGTTTGCTCTTCAGCTCAGAGACTCTTTTCCATTTTTGCCCACTTACCAAGTCACCTCAAACCCCCTAGCCTCTGCTGGGTAAAGGAACCTCCTTTGGTTGTGTCAGTCTCTTCCAGGTAAGTGCTCAGACCTTCTGATTTCCTAATCTTTCTTCCACTCCTTTCCAAAATGACAGTCGGCGTGAGAGGAACTCAGATGGTGTCCTGGCACTTCGGGCGGGGGGCTCCCCTGACATATGTCGGTTGTTGTGTTGTTGTCCACCACAAGATCATTGATTGGATCCTTGTGTCCCAGGCCAGTGATACCTGCTAAGTGTGGTTTGGTTGGTCCTCACACTGCCAAATTTAGTGGTCATTTGGTCCCTTCGACTGTTCTCGTGACAAAGGCCATCACCCTTTCTGGCCACGCCCCCATGACACTTCTTGTTCTATTCAGATTCCCCGCAGCTGGCTGTGACATTCTTTTGGTTCATAGGTAGAGCAGATGGGCAGTGGTCTTTGGACGCTGTCACAATCCTGAAGGACCCCTCTGGTTAGCTCTGCTCAGACCCTCATTCATTTCTAAGCATTGTTCTTTATCTTCTCAGACTCTGTGTAATGGTTTCTGGGGAACTTGACTCATTAGGTAGAAAAATGAAAAGCACATCCTTCTAATAAAAAAAACCCCAATTATCTCTTGTCAAAGAAAATTGCACTGGATTGAGTTAAAAAGACGAGAAAGACTGTATTCAAGACCATAGCAATGGGGGTCAAGACTTCGGCAGTAGGGGAGAGAGATTGAACTCTGCTCTGTTGAAATCAAGGTGGGAGAGTTTTTAAGCACTGAGTTGATGAGCTAATAGGGCTGTATCTTGATTACATTTCAGAGGGGTGACTCTGGTCCTTGAGAAAGACATTCTTGGATTGTAAAACTGTAAGGAGGCTTGATGAAGATTTACATTGCAAGGAGCAGAGAAATAATTTACAACTGCAACTTCCCTCAATTAAATGCTCTCAGAAAAGGGAGGTCAGGGGCCTATGGGCAGGGAAAAAAACCTGTCTGAAGTTTAGTCAAGCTGAGGGGAATGTTAAGGCTGTCTCGGTCACCAGCATCACTAATAATTTTTCCCATTGCCTGTGAAATAAAATTTTCCACAATAAAATAATACTTAAAAAGGAATAAATCGTAGAATTAAAGTATGTGTATTCAAGACTAAATTCAACAAAGATCTAAGCCCAGAGTTAAACATATCTCATTCATTGGGATCGTGATGCTGTATTAATGTTTTAGCGTTTTCACAAATTGGGAAAATATTAAATGATTTAATCAATCAAATGCCTGGAACTGGTTTTGTACTTTTTCCCTTTTTTTCATATACTATGCCCTAGTATTGCTGGCATTTCCAGTCATTATGTGGAAATAATGTCTGTTGGGTACAAGAGTGACTTCAGTTTCTTAACCCAGGAGTGATATGAGGACATTTGACTCATGGCAGCTTATCATCTGTCTCCGGCTGGGGAAGATAAAAAAAAAAAAAGGTAGGGAAGCAAAAAATGGTTTTTCAGTCTCTGGGATATTGTCAGTGTGCTCTATCTGATGCATGAGGTCATTTACTGAAATGACCTGCCTCACTGTAGTAGATCTAAATCGAAACTTTTAGAAAAGTATTATAATGGTCTTAGAGCAAAACACGGGCAAGTCCTGATTACCGTCTGCATTTCCAGACATCATGTGCTCAAAGTCATTTTTCCAAAGCTACTAATTCGAATGAAATAAAACTGGCTGTGGTGAAAAAAACTAACGCACAGCTTTTGGTGGTTTTGTAATTTTATTCTAGTCTCCTAGAGGAAATTTGGCTTCCCCAAAATTTGCACATCAAATATACGAATCAAAATGCCTAAGCAGAGAAAGGATGTAAATATTTACTGATTAATCCACTGAATTATTGAACACTTTAGAAACGTTTGATCTGGCAGTACAAGAAGTAGGGCTGAAAGTCAGTCTGCCAATCTGCTGGGAGGAAAAATTGATCAACAGCAAAACACTGAAACCTATGAGAATTTAGTAAGGTATTATTAATTTAGAACCTTGCTGGGGAAATGAAGTAAAAAGCATCTCTTTCATTGTATCAAAAAATCCAAAAATAGAGCAATAAATACATCTAGGAAATGTAGTTTACAATTGATTAAACTAGGGAACTTTGAGGCGGTTGGTAGACGCTGTGTGTATTTACTTGCATGCCTCTGTGTGTGTGTGTGTGTGTGTGTGTGTGTGTGTGTGTGTCTCAGCCAAGTGCCTAAGCTTTCTCTTCGAGAACCTCACTGAAAGTACCATTTTGCAAAGAGAAGTGTCTTGTGCTTTTATTTAGTTCCAGCTTTTGCCACTAGGTGTAATATATTCATATTTGGTATATGAATTAACATAGTCTTCTTATACCCATATGGAAACAGATTTATTTCATTCCTTTATGCAGTGAATATTTATTAAGCACCTACTATGTGTCAGGCAGTGTGCTAGACATGTAGGATCTATCTTTGAACAAAACAGGCCAAGACCCTAGGCCTCATTGAGCTTATATTCTGATAGGGCAAGATAAAGGATAAAGAAAGATACTAAACGAGAAATATATGTATAAATATGTCCATATCTGACAAAAAATTAAAAGTGGTTTAGATTAAGGTGAATGGGAGCAGAGCAGGATTGCTGAGTGGAAGGAATTTTAATAGGGAAGGTCAGGGGAGGAATGCTTGTATGAGAGCGGTCACATGTGAGCAAAGACTTGACGGTAGCAGAGATTTTAGCCCAGTCTATCTCAGAGAAGAGCGCTCCAGGCAGAAAGGATGGCTTATCAAAGCGTGGGGTGGGAGATGGGAGAATGGTGTTTGCTAGAAGAACCTTGAGGAGGCCGGTCATTGACAGAGGGTACTGATCTGGGAAGCCAGACCTGGGGCGGGAGCCGTGCAAGGAGGGCAGACCATTTAAGGAACCTGGAGGCCGTATAGTAATGACTTTGTCTTTCACTGTGTGTGAAAGTGAAAGTTACTGCAGTGTTTTGAGCCCAGGAATAATATTGTAAACCTGTTGTATAGAGAACAGAGAGAGTCTCGGTGAGCAAAGGGGGAAGCAGGGAGACTTGTTAGGTTGCTATGGCAAGAATCCAGGCTGGAATAGAAAGGAGCACCGGCGGAGCTGGAGAAATCCTCTGATTCTGCAGAGTTGAGTAGCACCAGCAGTATTTCTGTTGGTTTGGTAGTATGGTGAGAGAGAAAGAAAGGGGTCAAGCACACTCTATTTTTTTTTTTTTTAATTGTCCTGAGAAACTTTACGAATGGAATTGTCTGTCATAAACTGTGTTGGGGAAGCATGTGAATAGAGTAGGATTTGGGGGAAGAAGAGGAGTTTGGTTTGGGAAATGTTAAAGATATCAAGTAGAGAGTCTAATATCAGGGAAGAGGTTGGGGGTGGAGATAGAAACTAGGGAATTATTGGCACCTAATATTTAAGTCCATGAGGCCAAGAGAGGTCAGCAAGGAGATGAGGACGGAGTAGAAGCAGGGCAAAGGACTGAGCCCTGGAGCGTCTCAGCCTTCAGCGGGAAGAGATAAAGGGAAGAACCAACGCTGGAGAGTGAGAAGGAGCAACTAATAAGCTAAGAAGAAAATTAAGAGAAGGAGCTTTATGGAAGTTTAAGTGGACAGAGAACATCAAGGCATTGGGAGTAGTTGAAAGTCTCAGATGTCACTGACAGGCCAAGTGGTAGGAAGCCTGAAATCCGACCATTTGATTTAGTAACATGCTGTTCTTTGGTAACCTTGACAAGAGCAGTTTTCGTTGAGTGGCGTGGACTGACAGTCTAATTGGAATTGGCCTGAGATAGAACGAAATGACAAACATCAGAAAGAGTATGTATGGACATCTTATTTGAAATAACATATTACCTTACTATAAAAAGCAGGAAAAATAGAGTGGAGGCAAGAGAACTTTTTTTTTTTCTTTTAAAGGGGGAAAAATAACAGCATGCATGTACATTAATGGGTATGATCATTAAGGAGAAAAAAATAATGAAGGAGAGAATGGAAACCTGCTGATGCAGTGGCCCGAGTGGGTTCAGCACACGGGGAAGGGGCTGGCCAGTGGCTCACTTACCTGGAAAGTGCAGGGAAGCCCTGCGGGCCCAGGGATGCTGGGCTGTGCTATCAGAACTGGGTCTCACCTCATCTCTCAGTTCTGCTTGGGTCTTTGCTGCCTCACTCAGGTTTTCCACAACAACTGCTCCTACAGCTCGATGCCCGATTCCCATCCTTTCAGCGTTCACGCAGAAAAAAAGGGTCTTTCTCTAATGGTCTCAACGAAATCCTGGAATTGCCCTGCTGGCTTGGCTCAGCTGACCTGCCTGTACCTGTAATAATAACTGTGACCAGGGGCAGCAACGCCAAGATTCAGGAGTGTGCGTGAGGCCAGGCTAGCCAGGCACAGAGCATCGATGGCCATGTTGCCTTCCAGCGAAAAGAACTACACTGGTAAAACTGTAAAGCTTGATAAGGTTCTAAATGGTGGCCCCGGAACACTGCGAACCATTTAAGGGAGACAGACAAATACTGGCACAATGTTTTTTCTCTTCTTTTTACATTATTGTAATTCAACGTCAGGATCAAAATGATCCAGGCAAACTTACAGTTGTGGGGAAATCTAGATGAAATCACATGTGAAAAAATGTAATTATCTTAGAGGGAAACTTCCCTAGGACAATTTTAATTAAGCCAGTTATTTTCTAGAAATGTAGATGCCATAATGATGGCTAGGACTGTCATTGAACTGTGTTCACTTGTGTTTTGTGTCCTTGAACACCTGTGTCCTGTGCTTTACATCTTGAGAAATATGGCTTGCCCTTTCGTGTGTTCCAACCTCTGCAAAGTTGACACACTGTGACACACCACGTTCGCTGATGGCCATCAGCAGTGGCAGTCATGCTGTTTTTAGTATCAGTGGGGGATAGAAGTGATTCTTTTCTGTATTTTAAAGCTCCAACCAAGAGTATTTTTTTCTTCGATTTTTCTTTCACTCCATGAAATTGGAACGTGTGCCTCCATGTCCAGAACTAAATATTGGTGCTACCTACTAGAAAGGATGTAAGGGTTTTAAATGTAACTCCTCCAGTTACCTATTTATATTTAAATAATGCAATCTATTATTTGAATTTATTCTTGGGATAAAATATACCACTCTGGGGCAATGGTGGTTGTATAATTATTTCAAGGTTAAAGAATGAAAAAGGAGGAGGTTTCTTAAATGAGATCCTAACAGATTAAAATCATTAAAAAATAATTTCTCATCTATAATAAAATTTTGGGAAAATTTACTTAGCTTCTGTGAATCTCTTTTTTAAAAGTTTCATTTGAAAAGAAGAGATGTTAAAATATATTTCTTCTCACTAGATAATTTTAATAATTAAATTTAATATGGTACATAAAATTTCTAGGAGAGTGCTTAGCATACAGTAGGCACCGGATAAATTTTAGTTTGCTTTTTCTTCCTGACAGTCCATAGCAACATGTGTTACAGAAGCCAGTTCCTGAGGAACCTGGTGTTTAAAAGTAGTAGGCAACAGACACAAGGGATGCTGTGTTTTGTGGTCATTCAGTAACTAAATTTTTCCAAAGCTCAACTTTACTGTGATGGTAACTCTTTGGAGTCCATAGCAATCATAATTGTTTTATAATTCAAAAAGTAACAACTACCATATACTCACGTGCTTGCTGTCTGTGAGAGAAATCAATAGGCACTTATTATGCTTTTTAAATTTAAATCTCATAGCAGTACTTCAGTGCTTAGTGTAAAAGTCTCATTAATGGGTAGAGGGCTTTTAAGTGTGAGTTTTCAGGCTGTGATATGAAGATGCAAGAAATGTTTCTGTTTGAATAAATTTATGACATTTTATTATGCCAAGTCTCAGTAATGAGGCCAAGGCGGGAGAAAAAGGAGGGTGGAATAGGGGAAGGAGGGCTGCGATATGGGGAAGAAAAGAAATGGAGGAATAAGACTCTGTGTTGTGGATTAAGTGTCAGTAACCATGGAGTAGATGGGGTTATGGAAAGATGGTCATTGGTCTCACGACATTCTACCTGATGTTGACTCTATCGGCATATTAAAAGCATCATTAAGGACAAATAATACTTGACCACCAGCTGAAAATTTTAGTTAGTAAATTTTAAAAGTTCACTATATTTTATTTTATAGTAATTCAGGGTTAACAACTTGCTGGAGTTAGCCATCATTTTCTCCATTCAAAAAGTAAACACTATGACAATACGACGTCTCCAGAAGGCTAGGTGGTTTGGCAGTGACGCTACGCCTGGGGTAGCTTAACCTCAGCTGCAGCTGCATTTTCATTTCATGTCACTATTGTCCCTACATGTCATCATAGGCTGGCACTCCCAAAGTGTGCTGAGTTCTATATCCATGTCTATTTATCTATATCTGTATGTTTGCATTTTCCATATTACTAGTCAACATTTGTTTTAAAATTAGAACAATCATAACACTCCATCACGCACTTATACCATGTGTGTCTACAGAGCCACACAGTTTAAAACCCTGTAGGACTCTCTGGATTCCCTCTGGCTGACTTATCTTGCTGAAATTACTTGGTAAAGCCTAGGCGCATCTGAACTTCCCTTACTTTATTGGTGTACCTCGTTAATGGTAGCACTTGATTTAGCAGATCAGCAGTACCTTTTCACCACAGGTGAGAAATTGAAATGTTCAAGGTCAATTAATTGCGGATGTTTCAAGTTGGTTAGTGCAGCTGTAATGGTGAGTGATCCTGGGAAGAGGAGTGGTCAGTGAGAGGTTCCTCTTTTGCTCCTGATGAGAATTGATGATCCAATTTCAACTCACTAGACTTACGCTGATTTTTTTTTCCCACTGCGCTTCTCTCATGTGTTCATGTTTTAAATACTGATCTATAAAGGAATGTCACAGTGCCACAGAGACATTATGCAATTCTGTATTAAAAATGTTTCTTCATTACTGACTTTAGACCATTAAAATTAACTAGAAAGAGCACGAAACAAAATAACTCAGTATTTTCTCAAAGGTATAAGGTGATGTAGATAAAATTCCAAACACAGAAATTCCAGGTAAAGATGATGGCTGGCCGGGGGCACTTCATTCATTCTTTTCCAACTTTTCTATGCAAAAAATGATAAAAATGCAGAGAGATAGGCATTTGTAACACATATGCAGGTATGCCACAGATGGACCAAGGATGCTTGGTGAACATCGGACCCTGGAAGACTTTCAACTTCCAAACTTTTGATAGGCCCTGAGGCAGAATTGTAAAATTAGATACGACAGTAGAGGGAAGTTTTTACCCATTCACCACTCCCTTCATGTACCCATACTTCAAAGACATGGTCTATTGGTAACTCTAGAGAGGAAGGTTGAGCCCACTGTCAGGTAGCTAAATCCTGAGAGTCCCTAACCCCTATTGCTACTGTCTTTTCTACATCCATTGGGAACTGCTGATTCCCATCTATGTATCATAACAATATGGGGGACACCGCTGTGTCCTAGTTAAGAGCACTGTGCCTCTTGTTGCTCTGCAGACAGGCTGCATGAGCAGTGCCCTTTGTGGACAGCAGAGCCATGCCAGGTCAATGACCCCAAGACACCCCAAAATGCAGCCAGGGCCCATGTCTACCCAGCAAGCCCTCTTACTTAAAATACAAGAAATTTTCACTCTCACCTAAACATGGTAGATGGTATTGGTGACCAAGAGAACTCCACTCATCCAGGTTACTAGCCAAAACCACAGGTTCTTCAGGGGCAAATACAGAGAAGATGAAAAGTAAAAACACACCAATAAAAATTGCACAATGTATCAATATGTTGGATCAACAAGGAGAGCATTGTACTTTTGATGTACAAAGTGGAAGACACTTTTGAACAATGATTCCCTCCAAGAAAGAAGAAAATTTGAAAAAAAGAATCAGGAGTTAGTGGGATACTGTCAAGGGAGGAGACTGTTAGAATATAATACTTAAAAAACATGCTGTCTTAACTCAGTTTGAGGCCCTGACTAGAAGCTCGTCAGTCCCCTTCTTGAGCAGCTGATTATGTCCAAACCCAACCCCTTCTTTTATTGTGCTCACACCCTCTGTGGCCACTATACATCAACCCTGATCATCCTGGAGCCAGGTCCAGACACCCGGACACAGGCCCTCTTCCCTGGAGCTCACAAAACTTAGCTTACCTTACCCCGCTTGCCATACGTAAGCTGCCCTCTACGACTTCAACTTGCCACCCGTTCTGTGTTGGCATTTCCCTCTATGGCCCTTCCTTGCAGTCTTCTCTCCTTTGAAGCTGTAAGTAACCCAGAATTCTGCTTTGCATCTCTCAGAGTGTCACTGTGTTGTATCTGCCATCAGAAGGGTTTTAAAATCTTATTAAAGCAATTATTAGTACAGATGTGTCCCTTTAGGTCTCACAAAGGTATGTGCCTTACCGTAATAGCAAAATTGGGCATCTCTTTGTATTAGTGCCTGACTCAAGGTTTATAGAACAGGGCATGGATGTCAAGAATAATGCTTGAATAAAAACTGTATATAAATTTATGGTAATCTCTATCTGAAATGTCAGAACTTATTATCAGAGTCTCAAGGTGGATGGCAAAAGAATGGGGAAAAGAAAACATGTACTAATATTCTTACATGGTATGTTACGTAACAGATACTGCATTTTAATATATATTGAATAGTAGATAATTATGGATGTAAGAATGGGATAAACCCTATTTCATGTTTCTTACAGTGACTACATAATACTTACACAGTCAGCAATGTCAGTATTACTTGAATAAATTCCTCAAATAAAGCACTATTATAGTAAACTGGAAGAATGAAACGTAGGTAATCCCGTCTGTAATTTTCTGGTGTGCATTTGGATAAAACAAAACACAATAAATTCTCTTCTATCCATATTTCCTTGAATATACAACAGACTTCTGTTTCTCACTTCTGAGTGCTCAAACACAATTTACCATGGCTCTCCTATCCACTGTCCTCTCACCCACCACCCCCCTTCCCAGATAGGATACAACTAGTGATGTGTTGGTAAACTGGCTGGGGTGGGAGTGGGTACTGATTTGCAGAGTTGGGCAATTTTCGTGGTTTAAATACTCCCACCATGGCCAATTGCAGAGATGGCTATCTTTAACAATCATCTTGCAAAATTGCTGAAAATTTAATGGTCTCTCACACGCTGTTGCAAGCCAGTTATCACTGGATAGAGCTCTCCATTATTTACTGTGTTATTATTCCCTGCACCTGCCTCACCATTAACACTTTTCATGTTGTGTTTCAAATACCCTTTTCAATGTCTTTTCCTCCCATAAGACCGTAAAGACGGCGAAGGCAGGAACTGTCCCTTGGCCATCTTTGTATTCCCGGGCTCAATGCTGTACTTCTTTCTCTAAGGAGTCTAAACATGATCAGACATCAAAGGTAGTCTTCTAATTCCACCACAGTGTGAAGGTAAATCACGTTCTGGGCAAAGGGGTGTAAGGCCAAATCATTACACAGTCATGCATGTGGGCAGTAAACTTGCCAGTTCCAAGTGTTGATGTGGATGTCTGCTTGTCAAATTAAGTGGTTTAAACATTCAATGAGTTTAACCTCATTCAGTTAACTCTCCCAGTGTCAGGTGGTTGAAACGCCTAGAAATGAACATAATTAACATAGGCTCCATCCATTTACATTACATACTTGTTTCTCTATATTTTTCAAGCATTATGGAAAGTTTCGTATTTTGGAAATTTGTCTTTCTTAAGTTCCATAGAGGAGCAGTCTTATCGGAATTGCTAGTTCACGAACAGATTTTTAACAAATTCTTTGCTCATTTCTCCTTTTTCTCTTTTCACAAAAGGAGCTGGTGGCTGGTCTCCACTTGTGTCAAACAAATACCAGTGGTTGCAGATTGACCTTGGAGAGAGAATGGAGATCACAGCTGTGGCCACCCAAGGGGGATATGGGAGCTCCAACTGGGTGACCAGCTACCTCCTAATGTCCAGTGACAGTGGCAGGAACTGGAAACAGTATCGACAAGAGGACAGTATCTGGGTATGTTTCTTCAACAGAATTCATAGCCTCTCAGAGAGAGAGGTAGAGTCGTCCCTACATGCTCTTTACGAATCTCTTAAACTAAGTTTAGAAACAGAATCTTCAGAATTACTTAGAAAACATTTTTCAAGAGAAAATGTATTACTATTCATTTTCTAATACATTTTATGGTTTAATTTACGAAAATACTAAAGGTAAACTTATTTCACAGAGTCCTCAGAAAGTGAAAAGAAAAATCTTATTAGTGCACTAAATAGTGTGGAAGTTAAAGAAAGAAAATAAACCTATATAAAAAAAATTTTAAGTTTTGTTCAATAACATAGTAGTTTTGCATTGTCTTTATTTAAGTTTGTTGAAAAGAATTTATTGCTTTTATTTCTTCTGATGACTGAGATTTATGAATTAATCTCTCTAGTATATGGAGGTTTTTATGTATAATATTTGGAATATTTATATATATATTTTATATATACACACACATATATGATTTATATATAAACCATTCTCTAGTCTTTTCAAGTGTGTAAGATGCTGTGTTTTGTGGACAGGGCACAGCTCCTGTAGGGGAGACTGACAGGGAGGCCGTTTGTAATAAAATGGGTGGTATTTGTAGTTGACTGATGGTATATAAACACCCAATGGAAGAGGGAAGCTAAAGGAAGTTTGCTTGGTGGTGAAGAACGGACTTCTTTTTTTAGTGTAGGAAAGTATTGGTTTGGATCTTATGTGGGCCAGGGACAACATACTGCAATCAAAGGACTGTGTTTTTTTTGGTTTTTAATTTTCCTCTGCCTGAGCTGCTGGAACCAGAGAAAATGAGTAACTTAATGAAGCATCATTCTTAGCACACAGATAAGTTGGAGGCCTATCTGGGCCCATAATGATAATTTTCTTTGATCAGTCAATGGCCTCTCTTTTGAAACTTCCTAGAAGTCCGTTATACATTATACAGTCATTGAAAAAATGGACTGTGATTTACTCACCTTTGTATCTCTAAAGTACTTGGTGGTCGTCCAGTGCATGTTTATTGATGTAAATTGAATTGAGAAGATGTAGCCCTCCTCTTTCTCAGTCTGGGAGAAGTTTTCTCTACGCATTTTTAAGAAAACCTGCATTAAAATCCAAAGCAAGTTAAAGTTCTGTATAAGAGCGAGAAACATTGGATATTATGGTTGAATTAGTTCCATGAAAACCGTTCAAAGTAGGGATAAAATAACCAGTAATTATGAACAAATAGCAATGAAAGCTTAATGAGGTATTTATTTTAACTAGGTGTTTGGATTATCTTTTACTCTTTTTTTCAAAATAAGCATTGGATTTTAAACTAGGTATATGGCGGCTAATTCGTGCTAATATTTAGCTGTGTTAAGTAAGATGTATGTTTTTGATATTTAAAAAAAAATTTTAATCTTAACTATGACAATTAATTGTTTTTCATGGATCAAGCTTGAGGAAAGCCAAACCTAGATAGTGCACATTTGCCTTTTTCACTTACTTATTAAAGGGGAGGTGCTCAGGGTGCAATAGCGACGTGAATGATATCCTTAACCAGTCCAAACCAATCAATGTAAAGACAGACAGCATCGATCACAATTACCTGGCGCGGTAACATTGTTTTTTAGACTGTGCTATCGTTTGTTGGGTTTCTCATTGTTTTCCCCTCTGGAGTGTGAGCACCCTGCGAATAGACGCTCTACCTTCCAACCTGTCATCCCAGTATCCCCCATCTTAACAGTACCTGGCATGTTGCCTGCAATTCCTAAAGGTTTGCTGAATGAATGACTGAATAAGGGAAAGAGCGAATGAACCAATAAATGAAATGCACTTTCTTATAGGATACTTTTATGATCACACAACTAAAAGTGACCCCTCCCTCCACCTATCAACTCCTCCTTTTAGTACATTTATATTGTACCAGATTAATGTACTTTAGAGTTAGAAGGCTACATTTCTCTCTCCCCTATACATTTTGAACTTTTTCATGGGAAAAGGTGTGTCTTTCTCATCTTTGCATTTGCAGCACTCAGCACCCAGTGTGGCACAGCACTTGTTGAGTAAATTAGTGAAAAAAAGGTCAATCAATCAATGAATAGATTTGAATACATTGATCTCCTAATCTGTGCCTAACTTTGTATGAAATTCTGTATTATAAGAGGTCACAGTGAGAGAGTGGCATGGATATATATATACACTACCAAGTGTAGAAGAGATAGCTAGTGGGAAGCAGCCGCATAGCACAGGGAGATCAGCTCGGTGCTTTGTGACCACCTAGAGGGGTGGGATAGAGAGGGTGGGAGGGAGATGCAAGAGAGAGGGGATATGGGAATATATGTATACGTATAGCTGATTCACTTTGTTATACAGCAGAAACTAACACACCACTGTAAAGCAATTATACTCCAAGAAAGATGTTAAAAAAAAAGAGCTCATATTAATGTTGTTGAAAAGATAAAACACATCAGAACAAACCAAAGAATGAGTCAGAGGAGCGTGCAAATGTGTGGTACAGACTCCTAGAGCTTTGGAAATGGACAGAATATGGAGATCACTGTAGAATGAATTTGTCAAAAAAAGCAGGACTTACATGGGTGTTGAAAAAAGCATTAACACTTGGATTATGGAAGGATTAAGGAAGCAGTTCCATGAAGCTGGAAAAGTGTGAACAAAAGAATGGACATTGGCATTATCCAGAGATATGGTTTCCCATGTAGTAACCAGTGACACTGTGGTCAGAATGGACTGTCAAGTTTGGTAACGACCGGACTATAATTTTGAATATGGTGAAGAAAGTAGATGAATGTCAAGATCAGAATTGAGACTTAGTGCAGCTGGTGCCATGGCCACACATAAAACGGGTAAGGATATGGTGTAGGTAAAACAGTGTCAAATCTTCACACTTTGTTGATATGTGTAGACACACACACACACACACACACTCACACTCACACACACACACACTCATGCTACCTGCTCATCCCAGATAGGCGAATAGTTCTATTTTTACCCCACAGTTACTCAGGTCCCACTCTGATGGAAGCTCCCTCTCTGTGAATCTGTAATTGCCAACGCAGGAAGAATGAAACATGGCAAATTGTGCCCTGGCTCTTGACATTTTCACCTGGTATAACGCAGATCACTTTAATTTGTTTTTCGGATTTTTTTTTTTTGGCCAAAGAACAATTTTTAATTGCTGTTCATAGTAAAGAACTTAACCCTTTGTCACATTTTACAAATGTGTTTCCTAACTTTTTTTTTTTTTTGCCCAGTTTTTGTAGATATTATGGGATGTATCCAAATTATACAAAACTTGCCAGTTTTCTTTCAGAGCTTCACAGTCTGCTCCAGATGATACTAATAAATCTGTGAAAGAGAGTTAGGAAACACCTAAGGCATTATACGAGTATGTGATGGAAACAGGAAGAAAAGGCAGTTGTTACAAGTTTAGAGACAAATAAAATAAAACCCATCAATATGGATGGAAATGCTGCCATGAGGATTCCTCATTCTCCCTTTATTTAGCCCTCTTCAAGCACTAGAGAGAACAGTGACTTCTTCATACCTGAAAGAATTAATCAAATGCCCTGCTGCTTTTTACAAACAATCTTTAAAAAGAAAGGCAAAATGTTTTGTTATCTATGTGGCCATGCATATATTTAATAGAACTGTAAACTTGAGAGATATATGATATTTTAAAAAATTATTCTTTGGAATAAAATTGATAGTCCAGTGCTCACAAATGTAATTTATACAAAGTACTCTACTAGATAGCATATAAATGTTTTACGAAACCTTAGAAATGCAAGCTACTGAAATTGTTCCTCTAAAATTGAAGACAAAATAAATTCTCTCAACATCCATGATCAAAAGACTTTTCAGCCAGTTTATTGTACATGATTGGAAAAGGAAATGTAAGGTATAATTTTCACTCATCTAAGAACAACTGCTGAAACTTCATGACACGAACATCTTAGAAATTATTTTAAGCAAATCAACATGTGCAGGAACTTTACAGCCAAACTATAGAAAGTCTCTCTGATATATGCTCAAGCTTCTTTTACACTGAAGACTATAAGGGCAAGGAATGGGATGGTACTAATTTTATGAATTATTTAAGTAAATATGATTGTTATGCACGATAGTTTACTTTTTAAAAAAATGTGTCAGGTGCTATTTTTTTTTTTAACATCTTTATTGGAGTTATTGCTTTACAGTGGTGTGTTAGTTTCTGCTGTATAACAAAGTGGATCAGCTATACATATACATATATCCCCATATCTCCTCCCTCTGGATTTTAATTGTATCTGATTTTTCAAACAAAAAACCCATAATTTCATATTAGCACATTTCTAAAGTTAGCATAACTATTTTTTAATTAGAAGTGTTGAGTGTCGTGGTTCTGGGTTTGGCTGGTGAAAGACACGGAGTGCCTATGACAAGTATAGTCAATTAGACATAAGCATCCCCTGTCGCAAAATATTCACGGCATTATTATCACTGTGAATGATGAGTTGTCAACTCCATAAGCCAGACAGCGCAGAAGCACCACCTGCAAATATTTTAACATTTATTTATCTCCAGTCAAATAAATAGGTGACTGAGGGCATTTAATAGGAAACCCAAGGAGGCAGGAATACAAGTGGGAGGTGTGTGGTAAGACTGGTGGACTCCTCGCCTTGTGAGGCACACCTTCCTAGACCTTTCCCTATGTTATTCTAAGCCTTCAAAAGTCATGTGTGGTGATATAAAGTATAACAGTGCTGATGCCGTGTAAGTCAACATGTCAAGTCATCAAGCATAATACTTTGCAATTCTTGGCTCAGTACTTGGGCAAATGCCTGGAGAGTGCCTTAAGCTGCTTCAGCCTTTCAACACTGCCTCTACTTGAGTGCCAAAAAGATGTTTTTATTGAAAGTCTATTTTATTAGTCTTTATCCTCAAGGAATCTCCTGTTTACATTTCTATTTAACTGTAAGTTCTCCGCCCTTTTGAAAATGATTAACCTAGGAGTGCATGGTTAAAGGTGGCTGCATTGAGCTTTTTAATGTGACATCAGTCATGAGTCAGAATGGTTTGCTAGGCACCTTCTCTGTCAAGCAGCGTGGTTTATTTCACCTCCTCGCATCTGTGCTCATTCTGTAACATGTTACGTCAGTCCCTTCTCATAAACTTCTCGGGCACATGTATATTGGAACTTTACATCAATATGTAATATACAAAAATATATATGAACTCCTATGAGCTGTGGAAACATGTATACAGTGATATAAGATAAATGGTAATGTTGCTTCACATTCTTCCAATTGATCTGTCCCTAAGCCAGGAAATAAAATAATTTGAAGAGAGTGATTAGAGTTATAGCAGGAGATTTGATTTGGTGCCCTCTTCAGAGTGCATAGTCTCATCCAGATTATTCTCAAATCATTAACCAGAGGATGGCATGTTTTAAAAATACTTTACAATTTGTAATCTCACATTCTACCGTGTGACAGTTCAGTGACCAAACATCACCCTCTTTTCTTCTTTTTTGCTGTGATTCAGTGTTGTAGATGTCTGCTTCTAACTTTTCTCATTCCCCAGTCCCAAGAAGCTACATATGGAGATCCTCTCTCTGGGAAGCAATTCTGTCCTTTTGAAATGTTTCTTTTTTTTCCTTTTTACATCTTTATTGGAATATAATTGCTTTACAGTGTTGTGTTTCTGCTGTATAGCAAAGTGAATCAACTATATGCATACATATATCCCCATATCCCCTCCCTCTTGAGTCTCCCTCCCACCCTCCCTATCCTGCCCTTCTAGGTGGACACAGAACACCAAGCTGGTCTCACTGTGCTATGCAGCTGCTTCCCACTAGCTATCTATTTTACATTTGGTAGTGTATATCTGTCAGTGCTACTCTCTCACTTCGTCGCAGCTTCCCCTTCCCCACTCCCCGTGTCTTAAAGTCCATTCTCTATGTCTGCGTCTTTATTCCTGTCCTGCCCCAAGGTTCAGCACAACCATTTTTTTTAGAACCATATATATGTATTAGCATACGGTATTTGTTTCTCTCTTTCTGATTTACTTCACTCTGTATGACAGATTCTAGGTCCATCCACCTCACTACAAATAACTCAATTTCGTTTCTTTTAATAGCCGAGTAATATGCCATTGTATATATGTGCCACATCTTCTTTATCCATTCATCTGTTGATGGACACTTAGGTTGTGTCCATGTCCTGGCTATTGTAAGTAGAGCTGCAGTGAACATTGTGGTACATGACTGTTTTTGAATTATGGTTTTCTCAGGGTATATGCCCAGTAGTGGGATAGCTGGGTGAGATGGTAGTTCTATTTTTAGTTTTTTAAGGAACCTCCATACTGTTCTCCATAGTGGCAGTATCAATTTACATTCCTACCGACAGTGCAAGAGGGTTCCCTTTTCTCCACACCCTCTCCAGCATTTATTGTTTGTAGATTTTTTGATGATGGCCATTCTGATGGGTGTGAGGTGATACCTTATTGTGGTTTGATTTGCATTTCTCTAATGATTAGTGATTTTTAAATTTTATTTTATTTTTGTGTGTGTGGTACGCGGGCCTCTCACTGTTGTGACCTCTCCCATTGCGGAGCACAGGCTCCGGACGTGCAGGCTCAGTGGCTACGGCTCACGGGCCTAGCTGCTCCGCGGCACGCGGGATCTTCCCAGACCGGGGCACGAACCCGTATCCCCTGCATTGGCAGGTGGACTCTCAACCACTGTGCCACCAGGGAAGCCCTGATTAGTGATTTTAAACATCCATTTATGTGTTTGTTGGCAATCTGCTTATCTTCTTTGGAGAAATGTCTATTTAGGTCTTCTGCCCATTTTTGGATTGGGTTGTTTGTTTTTCTGTTATTGAGCTGCATGAGCTGCTTGTAAATTTTGGAGATTAATCCTTTGTCATTTGCTTCATTTGCAAATATTTTATTCCATTCTGAGGGTTGTCTTTTGGTCTTGTTTATGGTTTCCTTTGCTGTGCAAAAGCTTTGAAGTTTCATTAGGTCCCATTTGTTTATTTTTGTTTTTATTTCCATTACTCTAGAAGGTGGGTCAAAAAAGGATCTTGCTGTGATTTATGTCATAGAGTGTTCTGCCTGTGTTTTCCTCTAAGAGCTTTATAGTGTCTGGCCTTACATTTAGGTCTTTAATTCATTTTGAGTTTATTTTTGTGTATGGTGTTAGGGAGTGTTCTAATTTCATTTTTTACATGTAGCTGTCCAGTTTTCCCAGCACCACTTATTGAAGAGGCTGTCTTTTCTCCATTGTATATTCTTGCCTCCTTTATCAAAGATAAGGTGATCATATGTGTGTGGGTTTATCTCTGGGCTTTCTATCCTGTTCCATTGATCTATATTTCTGTTTTTGTGCCAGTACCATACTGTCTTGATTACTGTAGCTTTGTAGTATAGTCTGAAATCAGGGTACCTGATTCCTGCAGCTTCGTTTTTCTTTCTCAGGATTGCTTTGGATATTCGGGGTCTCTTGTGTTTCCATACAAATTGTGAAATTTTTTGTTCTAGTTCTGTGAAAAATGCCATTAATAGTTTGATAGGGATTGCATTGAATCTGTAGATTGCTTTGACTAGTATAGTCATTTTGACAATGTTGATTCCTCCAACCCAAGAACATGTTATATCTCTCTATCTGTTTTTATCATCTTTAACTTCTTTCATCAGTGCCTTATGGTTTTCTGCATACAGGTCTTTTGTCTCCTTAGGTAGGTTTATTCCTAGGTATTTTATTTTTGTTGCAATCGTTAATGGGAGTGTTTCCTAATTTCACTTTCAGATTTTTCGTTGTTAGTGTATATAAATGCAAGAGATTTCTGTGCTTTAATTTTGTATCCTGCAACTTTACCAAATTCATTGATTAGCTCTAGTAGTTTTCTGGTGGCATCTTTAGGATTCTCTATGTATAGTATCATGTCATCTGCAAACAGTGACAGTTCTACTTCTTTTCCCATTTGGATTCCTTTTATTTCTTTTTCTTCTCTGATTACTGTGGCTAAAACTTCCAAAACTGTGTTGAATAATAGTGGTGAGAGTGGGCACCCTTGTCTTGTTCCTGATCTTAGAGGAAATGGTTTCAGTTTTTCACCATTGAGAATGATGCTGGCTGTGGGTTAGTCATATACGCCCTTTATTATGTTGAGTTAGGTTCCCTCTATGCCCATTTTCTGAAGAGTTTTTATCATAAATGGGTGCTGAATTTTGTTGAAAGCTTTTTTGCATCTTTTGAGATGATCATTTGGTTTTTATCCTTCAGTTTGTTAATATGGTGTATGACATTGATTGATCTGTGTATATTCAAGAATCCTTGCATTCTGGGATAAACCCCACTTGATCATTGTGTATGATCCTTTTAATGTGCTGTTGGATTCTGTTTGCTAGTATTTTGTTGAGGTTTTTTTGCATGTATATTCTTCAGTGATACTGGCTTGTAGTTTTCTTTTTTTGTGACATCTTTGTCTGGTTTTGGTAACAGGGTGATGGTGGCCTCATAGAATGAGTTTGGGAGCGTTCCTCCCTCTGCTATATTTTGGAAGAGTTTGAGAAGGATAGATTTTAACTCTTTGCTAAATGTTTGATAGAATTCGCCTGTGAAGCCATATGGTCCTGGGCTTTTGTTTGTTGGAAGATTTTTAATTACAGTTTCAATTTCAGTGCTTGTGGTTGGTCTGTTCATATATTCTATTTCTTCCTGGTTCAGTCTTGGAAGGTTGTACTTTTCTAAGAATTTGTCCATTTCTTCCAGGTTGTCCATTTTATTGGCATATAGTTGCTTGTAGTAGTCTCATGATCCTTTATTTCTGCAGTGTCAGTTGTTACTTCTCCTTTTTCATTTGTACTTCTGTTGATTTGAGTCTTCTTCCTTTGTTTCTTGATGAGTCTGGCTAATGGTTTATCAATTTTGTTCATCTTCTCAAAGCACCAGCTTTTAGTTTTATTGATCATTGGTATTGTTTCCTTCATTTCTTTTTCATTTATTTCTGATCTGATCTTTATGATTCTTTCCTTCTGCTTACTTTTTGTTGTTGTTTTTGTTGTTCTTTCTCTGATTGCTTTAGGTATAAGCTTAGGTTGTTTATTTGAGATGTTTTTTGTTTCTTAAGGTAGGATTGTATTGCTATAAACTTCCCTCTTAAAACTGCTTTTGCTGCATCCCTTAAGTTTTGGGTTGTCATGTTTTCATTGTCATTTTTTTCTAGGTATTTTTTGATTTCCTCTTTGATTTCTTCAGTGATCTCTTGGTTATTTTGTAGCATATTGTTTAGCTTCCAGGTGTTTGTATTTTTTACCTGTACTGTTTAGCCTCCATGTGTTTGTATTTTTTTCCTGTAATTGATATCTAGTCTCATAGCATTGTGGTCCGAAAAGATAATTGATACGATTTCAATTTTCTTCAAATTACCAAGGCTTGATTTGTGACCCAAGATATGATCTATCCTGGAGAATGTTCCATGTGCACTTGAGAAGAAAGTGTATTCTGTTATTTTTGGCTGGAATGTCCTATAAATATCAATTAAGTCTGAAATGTTTCTTTATTGCTCTCCAGTACTCAATCAGTTAGGTCTTCTAAAAGACTAATGTATGAGTCTCTCTTTTCTGTTTTACATTTTTAATTTTCAAACTTATCAAACATAATTCAGTCCAATCAGAGGCTAGAAAAATATATAAAGCTAGAAAGGAGGTATGATTTGGCATTGATACAATAATTCCTTAAAAATCTAAGCTAATCATCTTACTATTTTTAAAAAGATAATTAAATAAATTATGTGCCTAAGAATAAAATTAATTTTTAAAACCAGTAATTTATCTTCCTACATATAAATAACTAGGTAGACAATATAAAAGAAATACATAGTCCACTTATAATAGAGCCAAAAATTAATAAATATCAAGGAAAAAGCTTAAAGGAAATATAAGAGATATATGAAAATAATATTTAGAATATTACTAAAGGAATAAAAGAAGATGATTAAATGTGAGGACATATCTATTTGAAATAGAAAATAATATTATGAAGCTATTCATCCTACCTAAAATAACTCAAAAGTGAAATCATTCTGAATTTCATATATAAATAGTGAATATGAGAAAATAGCTGTTAGCAAAAATAACAGTAGTAAGGAGAATCTACATATTAGGAAAATTTTACAAATCTGTGTTAATTAAAACATGTTTATACTTGCACATTAAAATGTAGTGGAAGAACAAAATAGAACATCCATTAGCAAATCCAAATACATTTAGGTATTTTCCTATGATAGAGCAATGAAAATATGTGAGGGAATGTAAATTGGTCAATATGGAACTTGGTAAGCTATAGCTTCTAGAAAAATAAATAATAACATTTTTATATCAAAATAGATTCTTAATTAGTTGAATATTTAAAAACAATACAGACACACAAACAAAAGTATTAAGAGAACTCTCAGGACAATGTATAGATACATATATAATATTGGAAGGGTGTGTCTTTCTAAGCAAGAAAGCCAAACCCAGATACCACAGGGGAAAAGGTGAAAAATTGGATAATATTTTCAAAGCTGCATGAAAAAAAAAAGAGTATAAACAACATTAAAAGAAAAAGTATAAATTTTTGGAAAATATTTCTAGCCTAAGTGATGGCAAGGCCCACTTTGATTATTAGCAGCAGTGGTCTTGGGCTAAGACTGATATTCAGACTGCCTATGATTGAATAGACTTCATTCACCTACAAGTTTACTTAGGCTTCAAAAAGGATCACGGACAAGCAACAGCATAATGGGTGTTCAGTTATGCTGAACAGGTTCTAAGTATCCCAACAACTTGAACTGGGATAAACATGGTCACAGTGGGGGAGGCTGAGTGGGTGGGACCACCACAGAGCAGGACAGCCATCAGCTCCAGGGGCACTTCAGCTCTTATACCTTGCTCGTGATGTAACTCCTCAGAGACATGTGTCAGCCCCATTCTCTGGTGCATCTGCATCTCATCATTCCCAGGTTACTCACTGATGACAAGTTATGCCCGTGTTTCCCAAATTTTACTGCCATTTGAATTCTGATGCCCAGGCAGCATTCATGCCAATTAAATAATATATGGGGGTGGGAACCCAGGTATTAGGATTTAAAAAACAGTATCCTGTTATTCCAGTTTGCTGCAAAGTATGGGAACCATCAGATTACTCAATAAGCAAACTGGATAATCAAGTACATACTCTTAATTTAATACAAAACATAAGCAGCAGGATGCTGGTTCATCTTAGATCCAGTGTACTCCTATACATTTCTTGAGTATGTGTTGCAAGAAGGATTTGACTAAAGATCAAGGCTAGGTTAAAAAAAAAAAAAGCTGGGGTTGGGGAAGGAAGGACTGGGAGTGTGGGATTAGCAAATATAAACTATTATATATAGGATGGGTAAACAACGAGGTCCTACTGTATAGCACAGGGAACTGTATTTAGTATCCTGTGATAAACCATAATGGAAAAGAATATGAAAAAAAGAATGTCCGTATGTGTATAACTCAGTCACTTTGCTGTACAGCAGAGACTGGGTCACAACATTGTAAATCAACTATACTTCAATTTTAAAAAATTTTTTAAAAAACAAGCTATAAGCCAGATGTTAACTTTGTCCTTCTAATGGGAAAGATCCAATTTCCTTCATATTTAAGACTATGCTGTCCAGTATGGTAGCCACTAGCTATATAGGGCTATTTAAATTTAAATTAATTAAAATGAAATAAAAGTAAAGTTTTTCAGTCATACTAGCCACATTTTAAGTGCTCAGTAGCTATATTAAGCCAGTGGTTACTGTATTAGACAGTGCAGATAGAAAACACATCCATCATCATCGAAAAATTCTATTAGCACAGGTACAAAACATTCTTTAAAATTAGTAACAAAAAACAAAGCTTTAGGGGACTTCCCTGGTGGTGCAGTGGTTAAGAATCTGCCTGCCAGTGCTGGGGATGTGGGTTTAAGCTCTAGTCTAGGAGGATCCCACATGCCGCGGATCAACTAAGCCTGTGTGCTCCAACTACTGAGCCTGCACTCTACGGCCCATGAGCCACAACTACTGAGTCTGTGTGCCACAACTACCGAAGCCTGCGTGCCTAGAGTCCATGCTCCGCAAAGAGAAGCCACTGCGATGAAGCCCGCGCATCGCAACAAAGAGTAGTACCCGCTCGCCGCAACTAGGGGAAGCCTGCGTGCAGCAACGAAGACCCAACACAGCCAAAAATAGATAAATAAATAAACTAATTTAAAAAACCAAAAGATAACAAGGCTTTATTCTTTTAAAAAGTAGGCAGAATATAAACAGGTAGTTAATAGACAGGAAAACATGATATATGAATCTGTAAAAGTGTCTTCAACCTAATTTAATATTGAAGAAATACAACACTTCCTAAAAGAGTGAAAGAAATGGGAATTTTGGAACTACAGTGTTATTTAAGACATTATTTTCCAAATTGTGGTGTATAACAAAATAATATCTTCTTTAATTTTAATAGTTATGCATTTACTGTAATGACTTTTCTTAAAATTTTTAAAATTATTACATCAAGTCCATGGTATATTATGGATACTACTGTTTAACACAAGAATAAACTAAAAGTGAATTTTTACAAGAAGCATTTTAAAAACAAGGAGGAGGAATACTTATTAAATACTTAGTATATGCCAGGCACTATTCCACTATTCTACATGCATTATATATTGATTTATACTAATATATATATATATATATATTCAATTAATTTTCACAATCCAGTGATTTAGGTACTATGATAACGCCTAGAGCGTGTATAAGAAAATTGAGGGATGATGAGATTATTTTCCCAAGTCCACACACCACACACACACACCTGGACCGCCAGTAATCTGGTTTAAGTATCCTCTATGCTATATGTTCAAGTATCATGTGTGTGAAATCCACATTTGGAAGGAGAACTCGACTGATTAAAAGCATGAGAAACATTGCCCTGAGACATGGGGAAAGAGGCACTCCCAGACTCTTTTCATGGGAGAATAAATAGATACAGACTCTTAGAAGGTAATGAATGTTTTAGTGTGTTGAAGGAAGGGAATCCAAAACAATGTTGGCTAATGCTTTAAATCTATCCAAATATATAATCTACACCAAAAACCAACTCAAACCAGGGATTTATCCTGCAAGTTCACTTGCACTGTGCAGAAGAAAAGGATGCAAGAATCTCCGTTGCAACATTGTCCATAGTAGTAAAGTAATATCAATCCAATCCACCACGAATAGGTCACTTGCTTAAGTAAATTATAGTACCTGTGCACAGTGGAATACTGTATGGCCATCAGAGACATGATGTAAAAATACACTGGCCATTTCTGGTGTGAATTCCAAAACCAATGTAAAATTTTGAATTGAAGTGTCATTTGATACTAAAGAATAAATCTTAAGGAGTGAAGAGAAAGAGATGGGGACAATGGGTGGAATATATCTTTATTTATTAAAAACACAGGTAAAGATTGGATTTATATGAGGTTTCAGAAGGGATAATCTGGGAGTGAAAGAAACAAAGGATAACAGGAATGGATAGGAAATGATCCAATTATTGAATTTTTAAGAAAAACAGATGATGGATATTTCCCACTTATATGACATTATCTTGTAACATTTATTGATAGTATCGAGCCTATGGGAGTTATCAATATATAGCATCATATATTATTTTAATATTTCTTTTAGTAGTTTAAATATACGTTTATATTTATATAATGGTTGGGTGGCACTTATATGTGCAGCATGTCATCTAATCTTTGATCATAGAATAGAAAACCACCATAGTTCTGATACTAAATTTGTTTGTGAGTCAATACTCAGTCAGAAAATCAGAAATTACTCCAGGCATCTGAAACTGCAAAGTCATTCTGGGAAATTGGTTACAGGTGATGGAAAAGCAGATCAAAGCAAACCACGTGTGATGTGGTGAGCAACTCAGAGCCTAGCAACAGCAAGCAGATGCTGTAACTCTAAGAGTGGAGGGACGGTGAGAAGGTGGTGTTTGCAGAGCTTGCGGCTGACATTGGCCAGATAGTGCTAGAATCATGGCGAGGCTGCCCAATAGAGGATTCTGGAAGCAGGGTGTGTCCATGGGGGGAGCAGGAGCCTTGTAAGAGGCTCAGCTGCTACCAAGAAGCTGCCTGGGGCAGAGCAAGAGCAGAGAGGAATGTCCTGGCTCCTCCCTTCCCCTCACCTGTCAAGCTCTCTCTGGTGCCCAGCAGGCAGCTTGCTAACACAGGGGCCTGGGGCTCTCAGCCTCTGTCACTCAGCCCCCCTCCCTGTGTCTCAGAACAGAGCAGGGAGACAGTGATACACGGTTCTAAGTGAAACAAGCACACGACCAGCACAGCCCTAAGAAGGTATGTTCCTGAGGACAACTCACCTCTATGAACTTCATTTTCTTACAGACCGAGGTATTGATACTTACTGAGTGATCACTCATTCCTTTCAGTAGTAAAATTGCATGCTTCTCCATCAACCCATAAAGAAAGTCCATCAGTGATACTTTGATACTGAAGGAATTGAGATTTAAGATAGTAAGTTCCCACTTAAGTTCATGTTAACTAGAGCCAGATTTATAAAGTTTTTACATTTAGCTCTTTTTCCTCCCAATATCGATGAATATACAAAGCTAGGAAAGAACAGTATTTCAAAATATACTGAAGGAAAGGAATTCATGGTGTAGATTAAATCATTGGTTTAGTGTCATTTTTTTTTTTTTTTTTTTTTTTGTGGTACGCGGGCCTCTCACTGCTGTGTGGCCTCTCCCGTTGCGGAGCACAGTCTCCGGACGCGCAGGCTCAGCGGCCATGGCTCACGGGCCCAGCCGCTCCGCGGCACGTGGGATCCTCCCAGACAGGGGCACGAACCCGCGTCCCCTGCATCGGCAGGCAGACTCCCAACCACTGCGCCACCAGGGAAGCCCAAGTGTCATTTTTTACACATCATCTACTCTAAGGCAGGAGAACAAAAATAATAAATTATGAATCAGTCCTTTGTTGTTTATCAAAATATGTATTGTGGTTCAGGGTATGGTTTTGCTTTCTATGTGGGAAAGGTAGCATTGCTCCATTTCTCATCAGGCATTTTGCAGATGAGTCCAGGGCTCACTGCAGAGGACCAGGTACAAGAGTGTATCTGGATTAATACACATTTGTTTTTGCCTCTGGGATGGGGCTGTTACACGCATTTGCTGTACAAAAACAGCACGCTGCTATCCGACTGAAATGTTTCTGCTTGGCTGGCAGACCTGATGGCCCCACCCAACTCCAGAGCTGGCACGTTTTCGCTAACGGCTTCCTCATGTCCCACAGCTCCAATTTCAGACACTTAATTGCCACTCTTGGGACATTCACCAAGGTTTCTTGTATTTTCAGACTCGTGGGTCATGTCCTTCATTTATCGGAGGCGGGCTTCATCCCTTCCAACTTAGGGCCTTGCAGTCACTTACTTTGTGGTTCAGCCTGTCCCATCACTTCTCCAGGAGTCACCAATTCATCTCTAGAGTCTCACTTCCAGTGACATCTTCCATAGTGTTATTTCCAAGAAGCGTTTCTGGAGTGCTTTGCATTGTTTGTATAACCTTAATCAACTGAATTTCAAACCTCATTCATATATTTTTCATTCTCCTTCACTATTCTTACATGTTTTCCTTTGTTCCAAATTTTATGCTTCACAGAAATACCCAAATGCTACCGGCTAAAATGCATACTATGTGTACTGAATTCCTAGGAGGTAGGAGATATTCCAAGGAGATGGTAAACATGACTGGAGATAGGACCACCATACTTTTTTGCTAATGTGGTTTAGAATAGATGTTAATAAAAACGTAATAGTAAAAGGAAACACTTTTGTGATTACTTACTTCAAATCCAAAATACAGTAAACTGGTGATGTGTCTACCAGTTTACAATACAGAGGTCTGTGTGTGCTGAGATGAGGGCATCCATCTGATATTTCGTATAAGTATGTAAAAGAAGAACTCCTAGCCATAAGAACCAGGACTTGAACTGTTTGGTTTTTTCCATCCATATTCCTAATTGCCGTTAGGAGTCCTGCCTCTGAGTTGGTATTGTCTAAGACTTTCTCTTTGTACTGTTATCTACATTTTACTCCTTTCAGAAATGTTCATAAAGAATAATCCTTGATTTAGAAGAGCCGTGCTTTAGAAAAATGTTAGGGCATTTGTCCAGAAGCAGCCGTGATGATAAAGGGAGGAAAACAGGAAGCAAAAATACTAGGAAATATTCTGCAGAGCTGTGTCTATAAATCAGAGAAATGTAGTTCAAAAGAAATCATATTTGATTGGTATCCTGCAAATGAAAATTTTATTTGGCTTTGAACTCCTATATTCCCTTCTGTGCTTCTTATTGTTATTATTAATCTCTCATACTGAAAGGTTGTCTTCCTTTTAGAGCCTTGAACATTTTAAATGCTCAGTAATAGGGTTCTTTTTCAATGAGAGAGAGAGAAGAGGAAAATTCCTGGATCAGTGAAAAGAGAGATCCTCAGGGAGCAATGGCTTTATTACAATATGTCAGAGTCATCATGAGCTGGGGGTGAGTGGGGAATATAAGTTTCAGGAAAAAAAATTTGTATTTATTTTAGCAAGTTTGTGGAAAAGCTGCAGAAAATTGTCCCAAGAGCTACAAAGCTATTATGGTAATGGCAGTTCCATTTTTTGCACTCTGAAATTTAAAGGTAAAAAAACCTCTTTTCAATGTGTCACTTTGGAAATAGATTTTTGATCCTTAGGTTAGAATAAATACATGAATTAATTAAGCTCACAGTGATATTTATGCTTTCTTTAAAAATTTGCATGTCAAAGATGACAAGTAAATACAAAAACGGCTCTAAATTAGAAAGAAATTGGTCTGTTCAATCTCTCTCTCTCTCTCTCTCTTCTTTTTTTCCATAAAATCAAACTCTTTGGATACATGACCACACAAACATTGAATTTCCATATGGGCTTCTCTCACTTTTTTGGTTTGTACTTTTCACTTCTTAGCCTTTGAGCGTTTAATTCGTCTGAGCTGTATACACTTGATTATAGCACAATTTTTTAAAAGATGTTTTCACAAGGAACTACATTTTATGTGATTACAACAGGTCTATATATTCGTGAAATATACTCCTTCTGTTTACTTCTATTTACAGTCTGCTTAGAACATTGCGTAGGGCTTTTTGTACTGGAGTCTTCTGCAACATGGGCATCTATACAACCTTTCACATTGGACCACACACACCATAGAACGTGGCTGTCTCCTGCCTTTACTCCCTGGAAAGTCCCTGTGAATCATCTCTCCTCTCCTCTCCTCCGTTGAAACTCACCATCCCCAGGCTCTGGATTGGAAACAGAATAAATACGACAGGATCTGATAATCTGGGGCAACAGTCGCAAATGCCATCAGCACACAATTTCTGTACGCATGCTTAGGTTGGCTTTCTGGAAACCCTGGTTCTATTTCTCTAGTCTGAGCCCAGAGTGACTTGAATAGTTGGGATGTCAAATTCAAAGTACCAGAGCTATAGCATGCAAAAGAAGGAAGAGATGGCAGGCTATGGAGGGCAATTGAAAAAGTCATCTCTGTTACCAGATTACATGCCTTCAGATACAGGCACCGTCTCTTACAAGCTGTGTGATTTTGGACAAGTTGCTTTTACCTCGTCTGCAAATTGGGCATAGCAATAATACACGCCTTAAAGAATTTGTGTGAGGGAGGAAGAGAGGGAGGGAGGGAGGGAGGAAGGGACCTTTGCAGAATTAAATGCAAAAAAAAAAAAAAATTAAAAACTCATGCAAAGGTTTTTTGAAAAATATAAACACCTTTATGAACTTGGCAAAGAATCAGGTGAAGAATAGTATGGATTTTCGATCTGCTGACAATGGCGCCATTCTAAAGAGTTCAATAGTCAGCATTTTAGTACTCAGCTCACAACTACATAAGGACTAGAGGGGCTGAAATCTTCAACAGCAGCTTTGGAATTTTGTGCTTTCCCTAGAGGCAAAAATGAAATATCTGCTTGACTGCAAAAGATTAAGTATCTAAGACTTTAAAAAAATAATAAATAAAAGTACCATGTGATTAAAAAAAAAAAAAACTCATGCAAAATTAGCAATAGATCTGAGGTTATCAGCAATTCAGCTATGAGGTGAAAGTAAATGCCTGACTGAATGCAGTGGTTTTTTGGAAAGGAACCATGGTAAGAACAAGGGAAGAGGAAATGGCAAATATTATTCCCAGTAGTTTGGCTGTGTGGAGAAAGGAAGCGGCATAATGGTAAACAGACAGGATAAGTGATGCAGAGACAAATAGAGGACTTGTTAGTGGAGAGACTTGAGCTTGGTTAGAACTTGAGTGGGAGCCCATGGAGGTCCAGAGGTTGAACGTGAATGGGTGATTCCACAGGTAGTGGGTGGAGCAAAGGGACCCAGATCCCAGTTGGTTTTGAAGAGAGACATATCTTCTTATAAAAGAAGAAGAAAAAATATAAAGAGGGGTTTGAACTTCAGTCCGTAGAAGGTCTCTCAAGGGGCAGAAAGTTCCTGTGTTTACTGAGAACAAAGAGAAGTGAGAATGGTGCCGACTAGGAAAAGAATCTCTGTGTTGCACTGAGAGCCCAGCATAGGCTGGAGACCACACACACACAGGGCGCCCGTGTGCGGTGTTGTTTGGTTTTCTCCAGCTGTGGGCAGCTGGCCATGTGCAGGAGCAGAGGGTGTAGTTTCTTAGTCTGACCCAGTGTTGGAATCTATGGGGATACTGTGATGGGAGGACTTGTCTAGGACAAGGACACATTTGGGCTGGCAAGAGCATAGAAGAAGGAAAGTGTCATAGAGTTAGCACCATGTAGGGGGGGAAGTGAAGTCGGGGGCAGGGGTGCTGATGGAAGACTATGTTAGGGTTCTCCAGAGAAATGAAGCCAATAGGATGTTGAACAATAGACTTATTTTAAGGAATTGGCTGATGTGATTGTGGAGTTTTGGCGAGTCCAAAATCTGCAAGGTAGGCTGGCAGGCTGGAGACACATAGGAGAGTTACAGTTCGAGCCTTAAGCAATGTGCTAGCAGAATTCCCTTCTTCTAGGAAGGTCAGTCTTTTTTCTCCCAAGGCCTTCAACTGATCAGATGAGGCCTACCCACTTTAGGGAGTGTAATCTGCTTTATTAGAAACTCTACTGCTTTAAATGTTAATCTCATCTTAAAAATACCTTCATAGAAACATCTAGAAAAATATTTGACCAAATTTCTGGGTACTGTGACCTAGTCGAGTTGACACGTAAAATTAACTGTCACAGAGATGGAAAGTGTCAGTGGAACGGTGGAGTTTTTGAGGCTGAAAAGTAAATAAGAGTGGGAGAATGGAATTGAGAGAGCTAGAAGGTCTAGTTGTCTGGGATCAAAGAGTAGAATTATAAGCACTTAGAATTTCAAAGATGGTGCAATCACAGGAAATGATTAAGGACCAAGATGTGGGCAGGGATGTGTTAAAAAGGAGCACGTGAAGGTCATTTAAGTCCAGGATGTTTTATAAGTCATCCAAAGGATACTGAAGCAGAGAGTTGCTGAGAAGTTTGCAGTGAGGATGAGGAAGTGACCTTTAATTTGGGAGAGGACCCGAGCTGAGAGGGCCAGAATTTGCCGTAACCAGCTGATATTCATAGAGGAGGAGAAATGAGGTTTGTTTTTTTTTTCTTTTTGCTGGCTTATTTTCATGAGGAAGAAAGAAAATTCATACGGAATTGACAGAAGATCTATAAAAAAAACTTACTGACTCCATGGACATGTAGCATTTGGGAAAAGTGAGCAAAATTCACTTTGGGTTCCAAATTGCTAATTTGGATTTCACTGGGATATGCTAATCTCTTTTGGAAGCTCCCTCACAGACACACCCAGAGATAATGTTTTACCAGTTATCTGGGCATCCCTTAGCCCAGTTAACACATGAAATTAGTCATCACAGATGCCTTTCACTCTGCATCGTTCCTCGGCTATTATAGGATCTAATTAAATCAGCCCTACTTTCTGGTCCTTAACAAATCATTCCAGTTCACAGAAAGACATGGGAAGTAGGAGAAAAGAAAGCAAAGGGCTCATGAGTTTTGGAAGTGACTATGGAAGGCATCCTAGAGGAAGTTCACATACCCAGAAAAAGAATGAAATTAACAGAAACTCTTACCACAATCTAGGGGTTAGATAGTTTTCCTTTCCTATTTCTCATTCTATATATGTTTCTTTTCCATTAAAAATTTAATTTGTAAAATTTATTTTATCATTTAAACTTTCTTTGGAGTTTAGAGTTGGCATTGGTTTTACTTTCTGTCTTTCTCCATTTCTGATTTTAGTTGAGTCAATTCCAAAATATGACACTCTTCCTCTTACTGATTTTGTCTTATTATTGCCATCCTACCTTGTACATGGCAGCCAGAGGTCACACCCTCATAACTCAGATTATCATTCATGTGAGATAAATCTATTAATCACACCTTTCCTCCCAATAGAACTGTAGATTAACCAAGCTGTGACATTATCTTTTGAGTGCCTTCTGATTTCCTACTTCTAATTTAGTAGTTATGTGCACACACATCAGTTTTAATCACTACTGACTGATCTTAGCTGGTTCTGGCCAGGACAGTGGTCCTCATCTTTTCTCTAAATTGATTCATGGTTGTGGAATATTCTGGCTTCCTGTACCATACTTGGGCTAATGATATGTGAAGGATTTCTCTATGCTTAAGTTCAGATTTTAAAAGATACGCTTAATATCTATAAAATGGTGTACGTCTTGATGACCTCGGGTTATGAAGTCCTTGGCTGTGAGTTTATTTGTCTGTCTAGTTTAGTGACATTTGCTCAAATGCTTGATGTCCCAAGTCAGAATTTCATAGTGAAAGTTCTACATATTTTTTGAGGAAAATACCAACTAATACTCAGCTTTACTGCAGTTTCGCAAGACATTAGGTCCATTATATTCTGCTGGAAAATGTGCTCAAAATGACTCTATATATTTAGGACTAGATCACATACACTATTATTTATTTTAATTTAAATAAGATGTTATATCTAAAGGGTTTGTGGCATCCAAAATGAAATCAGTGGGGCTGAGGATGGTGACAGATTGCTGAGGGCATCAAGCCGTTTCTGGCATGGGCAGACAGAACTAGGATTTACATATTCTGAAAAACTACATGCCTCTCTCTATCGTGTAATTGGTCTCCATCTCACTGATGAAAAGGACGTTAGAAACTAAGTTCCTTCAGATTGCAAGGTTACTTTGAAATTAGTGTTGCTATACTTTAAAGGGAAATGATCGGTACATTTTGTAGTCTGTATTTTTTATGCTTTTCCCCATTTTTTAAAATGCAAAAGATTATGTGAATAGACTCAAGCAAAGTGTAACAATAAGAGGACTAAGAGATGACTTTGAAACTGAATGTGATTAGGGGAACTTTTTTTTTTCTTAAAAATTTTCATCAATTGCTTGTTATTAGAAATACTGCTTCTATATAGCTGAAGAGCTGTGTTCTCACAACTAGACAATGCTTGGAAGAGAACAATATGTACTTGAATCATCCATAAATATGTAAAAGTTCCGATGATACAGCAGTTACCAAGGATAGAGCCAATGTGTGCTCAGGAAGTCATATATATAGGATGCTTCTTCCACACCACAAGCATCAATATGTGCACCTTAGAATGCCAAGAAAAAATTATGATGCATCATGAACTCGCAGTTACTTTCTTTTCAGTTAGATATGTGCCACTGTAATTATTACCATATTATTACTGACTATCCGTGGACCTTCTCTCCTGTTATTCTCCTCTGCGACTGTGCTTTGCAACTTTCCCAAGTTTTTCTCTGTACCTTATAACTGCTTTTCTCGATTGCCTATTATCATTTACCCACAATTACTTTTTCCTGAAACTTTCTCAGGAATTTATAGATACTTTCACATTATCTTCCCCAAAATGCATTTCATTGGATGGGCTAAAATTTAAAATCTAACAATTTTAATGAAGGTACCTCTTTTTTTAAAAAAAGTTGACATTCTCTAAAACTCTGTGCCTCCTGGAGACATTAAGATAGAGGCCGCTCATGTGTGTTTGGAGTGAGTCCCCAAAGCTGACACATGAGACAAGACACAGTAGCTTCCTTGTCCCCCACCCCTCAGTCTTCTCTCAGCAGAGACTCTGACAGATGCACAGCTGTCTCCGTGAGAACTCGAGATAATAATTCTGATGTCATGCTAGTGAAAAGAGGATGCAGGTGGACAGTGATAATTGAGGAATTAGGCTGGAAAAGGCTCCAAAATTTACTGTAGGTTGACCTGGACTCTACTTACCCTTCCTTCATGAGATCATCACTTTTCATCTGGCTAACCCTTAAAGGGTGAAGACCATTTAAAAAGATTAATACATATCTGACCTCTACCTGTCACATTTGTTCAATTACCTTGACAAAGACAAGGTGAAGAAAATGGATAGGGTATACTACCATTTATTTAAATAAAGGGAATGGAAATATACACATGTATTTACATATTTGCTCATATTTTTTAAATAAACGGGAGGATAAGCAAGACCAATTAAAAAAATGTTACCTCTGTGATAACCTATGGGGGAAGGATGGAATAGGGATAGGAGCTAGACTTTTCTGGACGTGCCTTGTTTTTTAGATTTAACTATAAAGCAATATACACAATTTAATAATTGTATACCAATATTAAATAAAAACGTGGAAGCTATTTCTAAAGATGAACAGTAACATGAAACAAACCTGTATGTTCAGTTAAAGGCACACACACAGAAAAGAATTAATTTAAGTGACTTAAAAGCACAGCAGTTGTGTATTTTTATTGTTTTAGAACCCGTTGACAAAAAAATCTTGAACTACTTTCAATAAACACATTTTATTAATGATACCCATTATATTTTATTTAAAATATTGTCTCCTGGCTCTAAAACTTCTTTTGATAAAACAGTTAAGCAATCATTTAAATATCGTTAGAAATCAAAATTTCAGTGCAAGAGAAAAGAGAAAAAAATCTAAAATTGAAGAGGTTGGGGGAGACCTTCAAGATGGCAGAAGAGTAAAACGTGGAGATCACCTTCCTCCCCACAAATATATCAGAAATACATCTACATGTGGAACAGCTCCTACAGAACACCTACTGAACGCTGGCAGAAGACCTCAGACCTCCCCAAAGGCAAGAAACTGCCCATGTACCTGGGTAGGGCAAAAGAAAAAAGAACAAACAGAGACAAAGAATAGGGACGGGACCTGCACCAGTGGGAGGGAGCCGTGAAGGAGGAAAGGTTCCCACACACTAGAAGCTCCTTCGCGGGCGGAGACTGCGGGTGGCAGAGGGGGAAGCTTTGGAACCAAGGGGGAAGCTTTGGAACCAAGGAGGAAAGCGCAGCCACAGGGTGCGGAGGGCAAAGCAGAGAGATTCCCGCAGAGGATCGGTGCCGACCGGCACTCACCAGCCCGAGAGGCTTGTCTGCTCACCCGCCGGGGCGGGCGGGGCCGGGAGCTGAGGCTCGGGCTTCGGAGGTCGGATGGCAGGGAGAGGACTCGGGTTGGCGGTGTGACCACAGCCTGAAGGGGTTAGTGCGCCACGGCTGGCCGGGAGGGAGTCTGGGAAAAAGTCTGGACCTGCCTAAGAGGCAAGAGACCATTGTTTCCTGGTGCGCGAGGAGAGGGGATTCAGAGCACGGCTTAAATGAGCTCCAGAGACGGGCGCGAGCCGCGGCTATCAGCACGGACCCCAGAGACGGGCATGAGACGCTAAGCCTGCTGCTGCCGCCACCAAGAAGCCTGTGTGCGAGCACAGGTCACTGTGCACACCTCCCCTCCCGGGAGCCTGTGCAGCCGGCCACTGCCAGCGTCCCGTGATCCAGGGACAACTTCCCCGGGAGAACGCACGGTGCGCCTCAGGCTGGTGCAACTTCACGCTGGCCTCTGCCGTCGCAGGCTCGCCCCGCATCTGTACCCCTCCCTCCCCCTGGCCTGAGTGAGCCAGAGCCCCCGAATCAGCTGCTCCTTTAGCCCCGTCCTGTCTGAACGAAGAGCAGATACCCTCAGGCGACTTATACGCAGAGGTGGGGTCAAATCCAAAGCTGAACCCCAGGAGCTGTGCGAACAAAGAAGAGAGGGGGAGGTCTCTCCCAGCAGCCTCAGAAGCAGCGGATTAAATCTCCACAATCAACCTGATGTACTCTGTATCTGTGGAATACCTAAATAGACAATGAATCATCCCAAATTAGGACGGTGGACTTTGGGAGCAACGATATATATATATATATATATATATATATATTTTTTTTTTTTTTTTTCCTTTTTCTCTATTTCCACGTTGATGACAGGGTCTTGATGCTCTGATCAGGTGTCAGGCCTGTACCTCTGAGGTGGGAGAGCCTAATTCAGGATATTGGTCCACCAGAGACCTCCTGGCTCCACGTAATATGAAACGGCGAAAATCTCCCAGAGATCTCCATCTCAATGCCAAGACCCAGCTCCACTCAATGACCAGCAAGCTACAGTGCTGGACACCCTATGCCAAACAACTAGCAAGACAGGAAAACAACCCCACCCATTAGCAAAAAGGCTGCCTAAAATCATAATAAGGTCACAGACACCCCAAAACGCACCACCGGACGCAGACTTGCCCACCAGAAAAACAAGATCCAACCTCATCCACCAGAACACAGGCACTAGTACCCTCCACCAGGGAGCCTACACAACCCACTGAACCAACCTTAGCCACTGGGGGTAGACACCAAAAACAATGGGAACTACGAACATGCAGCCTGCAAAAAGGAGACCCCAAACACAGTAAGTTAAGCAAAATGAGAAGACAGAGAAACACACGGCAGATGAAGGAGCAAGGTAAAAACCCACCAGACCAAGCAAATGAAGAGGAAATAGGCAGTCTACCTGAAAAAGAATTCAGAGTAATGATAGTAAAGATGATCCCAAATCTTGGAAATAGAATGGAGGAAATACAAGAAACGTTTAACAAGGACCTAGGAGAACTAAAGAGCAAACAACAATGATGAACAACACAATAAATGAAATTAAAAATTCTCTAGCAGGAATCAATAGCAGAATAACTGAGACAGAGGAATGGATAGGTGACCTGGAAGACGAAATACTGGAAATAACTACCACAGAGCAGAATAAAGAAAAAAGAATGAAAAGAATTGAGGACAGTCTCAGAGACCTTGGGACAACATTAAATGCACCAACATTCAAATTTTAGGGGTTCCAGAAGAAGAGAAAAAGAAAGGGACTAAGAAAATATTTGAGGAGATTATAGTTGAAAACTTCCCTAATATGGGAAAGGAAATAGTTAATCAAGTCCAGGAAGTGCAGATAGTCCCATAAAGGATAAATCCAAGGAGAAACATCCCAAGACACATATTAATCAAACTATCAAAAATTAAATACAAAGAAAAAATATTTAAAGCAGCAAGGGAAAAACAATAAATAACATACAATGGAATCCCCATAAGGTTTACAGCTGATCTTTCAGCAGAAACTCTACAAGCCAGAAGGGAGTGGCAGGGCATATTTAAAGTGATGAAAGGGAAAAACCTACAACCAAGATTATCTACCCAGCAAAGATCTCATTGAGATTCGACGGAGAAATTGAAAACTTTACAAAGAAGCAAAAGCTAAGAGAATTCAGCACCACCAAACCAGCTTTACAACAAATGCTAAAGGAACTTCTCTACTGAGGAAACACAAGAGAAGGAAAAGATTACAATAACACACCCCAAACAATTAAGGAAATGGTAATAGGAACATACATATTAATAATTACCTTAAATGTAAATGGATTAAATGCTCCAACCAAAAGACATAGACTGGCTGGATGTATACAAAAACAAGACCCGTACATATGCTGATTACAAGAGACCCACTTCAGACCTAGGAACACATACAGACTGAAAATGAAGGGGTGGAAAAAGATATTCCATGCAAATGGAAATCGAAAGAAAGCTGGAGTAGCAATTCTCAGACAAAAGAGACTTTAAAATAAAGACTATTACAAGAGACAAAGAAGGACACTGCATAATGATCAAGGGATTAATCCAAGAAGATTTAAAAATTGTAAATATTTATACACCCAACATAGGAGCACCTCAATACATAAGGCAAATGCTAACAGCCATAAAGGGGGAAATCGACAGTGACACAATCATACCAGGAGACTTTAATACCCCACTTTCACCAATGGACAGATCATCCAAAATGAAAATAAATAAGGAAACACAAGCTTTAAATGACACATTAAACAAGATGGACTTAATTGATATTTATAGGACATTCCATGCAAAAACAACAGAATACACCTTTCTTCTCAAGTGCTCATGGAACATTCTCCAGGATAGATCATATCTTGGGTCACAAATCAAGCCTTGGTAAATTGAAGAAAATTGAAATCATATCAAGTATCTGTTGCGACCATAATGCTATGAGACTAGGTATCAATTAGAGGGAAAAAATCTATAAAAAATACAAACACATGGAGGCTAAACAATACACTACTTAATAACCAAGAGGTCAGTGAAGAAATCAAAGAGGAAATAAAAAAATACCTAGAAACAAATGATACTGAAAACATGACAACCCAAAACCTATGGGATGAAGCAAAAGCAGTTCTAAGAGGGAAGTTTATAGTGATACAATCCTCCCTTAAGAAACAAGAAATATCTCAAACAAACAAGCTAACCTTATACCTAAAGCAATTAGAGAAAGAAGAACAAAAATAACCCAAAGTTAGGAGAATGAAAGGAATCATAAAGATCAGATCAGAAATAAATGAAAAAGAAATGAAGGAAACCATAGAAAAGATCAATAAAAGTAAAAGCTGGTTCTCTGAGAAGATAAACGAAATTGATAAACCATTAGCTAGACTCCTCAAGAAAAAACAGGAGAAGACTCAAATCAATAGAATTAGAAATGAAAAAGGAGAAGTAACAACTGAAACTACAGAAATACAAAGGATCATGAGAGATTACTACAAGCAGCTATATGCCAATAAAATGGACAACCTGGAAGAAATGGACAAATTCTTAGAAACACACCACCTTCCAAGACTGAACCAGGAAGAAATAGAAAATATAAACAGACCAATCACAAGCACTGATGTTGAAACTGTGATTAAAAATCTTCCAACAAACAAAAACCCAGGACCAGATGGCTTCACAGGCGAATTCAATCAAACCTTTACAGAAGAGCTAAAATCTATCATTCTCAAACTCTTCCAAAATATAGCAGAGGGAGGAACACTCCCAAATTCATTCTAAAAGGCCACCATCACCCTGATACCAAAACCAGACAAAGACGTCACAAAGAAAGAAAACTACAGGCCAATATCACTGATGAACATAGATGCAAAAATCCTCAACAAAATACTAGCAAACAGAATGCAACAGCACATTAGGATTATATACCATGATCAAGTGAGGTTTATCCCAGGAATGCAAGGATTCTTCTATATGTAAATCAATCAACGTGATACACCATATTAACAAATTGAAGAATAAAAACCATATGATAATCTCAGTAGGTGCAGAAAAAGCTTTTGACAAAATTCAACACCCATTTATGATTAAAAGTGTCCAGAAAGTAGCCATAGAGGGAACTTATCTCAACATAATAAAGGCCATGTATGGCAAGCCCACAGCCAACATTGTCCTCAATGGTGATAAACTGAAACCATTTCCACTAAGATCAGGAACAAGACAAGGGTGCCCACTCTCACCACTCTTATTTGACACAGTTTTGGAAGTTTTAGCCACAGCAATCAGAGAAGAAAAAGAAATAAAAGGAATCCAAATCAGAAAAGAAGAAGTAAAGCTGTCACTGTTTGCAGATGACATGATACAATATATAGAGAGAATCCTAAAGATGCTACCAGAAAACTACTAGAGCTAATCAATGAATTTGGTGAAGTAGCAGGATACAGAATTAATGCACAGAAATCTATTGCATTTCTATATACTAATGATGAAAAATCTGAGAGTGAAATTAAGAAAACACTCCCATTTACCATTGCAACAAAAGAATAAACTACCTAGGAATAAACCTACCTAAGGAGACAAAAGACCTGTATGCAGAAAACTATAAGGCATTGATGGAAGAAATTAAAGATGATACAAACAGATGGAGAGATACACCATGTTCTTGGATTGGAAGAATCAACATTGTGAAAATGACTCTACTAGCCAAAGCAATCTACAGATTCAATGCAATCCCTATCAAACTACCAATGGCATTTTTCACAGAACTAGAACAAAAAATTTCACAATTTGTATGGAAACACAAGAGACCCTGAATAGCCAAAGCAATCTTGAGAAAGAAAAACAGAGCTGGAGGAATCAGGCTCCCTGACTTCAGACTATACTACAAAGCTACAGTAATCCAGACAGTAGGGTACCGGCACAAAAACAGAAATGTAGATCAATGGAACAAGATAGAAAACCCAGAGATAAACTCACACACATATGGTCACCTTATCTTTGACAAAGGAGGCAAGAATATACAGTGGAGAAAAGACAGCCTCTTCAATAAGTGGTGTTGGGAAAACTGGACAGCTACATGTAAAAGAATGAAATTAGAACACTCCCTAACACCATACACAAAAATAAACTCAACATGGATTAAAGACCTAAATGTAACGCCAGAGACTATAAAACTCTTAGAGGAAAACATTGGCAGAACCCTGTATGACATAAGTCACAGCAAGATTCTTTTTGACCAGCCTCCTAGAGAAATGGAAATAAAGCCAAAAAATAAACAAATGGGACCTAATGAAACTTAGAAGCCTTTGCATAGCAAAGGAAACCATAAAGAAGACGAAAAGACAACCCTCAGAATGGAATAAAATATTTGCAAATGAAGCAACTGACAAAGGATTAATCTCCAAAATTTACAAGCAGCTCATGCAGCTCAAAAGCAAAAAAAACAAACAACCCAATCCAAAAATGGGCAGAAGACCTAAATAGACATTTCTCCAAAGAAGATAAGCAGATTGCCAGCAAACACATGAAAGGATGCTTAATGTCACCAGTCATTAGAGAAACGCAAATCAAAACTACATTGAGGTATCATCTCACACCAGTCAGAATGAACATCATCAAAAGATGTACAAACAATAAATGCTGGAGAGGGTGTGGAGAAAAGGGAACCGTCTTGCATTGTTGGTGAGAATGTAAATTGATACAGCCACTATGGAGAACAGTATGGAGGTTCCTTAAGAAACTAAAAATAGAACTACCATACGACCCAGCCATCCCACTACTGGGCATATACTCTGAGAAAACTGTGATTCAAAAAGAGCATGTACCACAATGTTCATTGCAGCTCTATTTACAATAGCCAGGACATGGAAGCAACCTAAGTGTCCATCGACAGGTGATTGGATAAAGAAGATGTGGAACATATATACAGTGGAATATTACTCAGCCATAGAAAGAAACGTAATTGAGGTATCTGTAGTGAGGTGGATGGACCTAGAGTCTGTCATACACAGTGAAGTAAGTGAGAGAGAAACAAATACCGTATGCTAACACATATACATGGAATCTAAAAAAAAAAAAAAAGTGGTCCTGAAGAACCTAGGGGCAGGACGGGAATAAAGATGCAGACCTACTAGAGAATGGACTTGAGGACACGGGGAGGGGGAAGGGTAAGCTGCGACAAAGTGAGAGAGTGGCATGTACATATATACACTACCAAATGTAAAACTGATAGCTAGTGGGAAGCAGCCGCATAGCACAGGGAGATCAGCTCAGTGCTTTGTGACCACCTAGAGGGGTGAGATAGAGAGGGAGACGCAAGAGGGAAGATATATGGGGATATATGTATATGTACAGCTGATTCACTTTGTTATAAAGCAGAAACTAACACATCATTGTAAAGCAAGTATACTCCAATAAAGATGTTAAAAAAAAAAAAGAAGGGCTTCCCTGGTGGCACAGTGATTGAGAGTCAGCCTGCCAATGCAGGGGACATAGGTTTGAGCCCTGGTCTGGGAAGATCCCACATGCCGCGCAGCAACTAGGCCCGTGAGCTACAACTACTGAGCCTGCGCGTCTGGAGCTTGTGCTCCACAACAAGAGAGGCCACGATAGTGAGAGGCCCGCGCACCGCGATGAAGAGTGGGCCCCCCTCGTCGCAACTAGAGAAAGCCCTCACACAGAAACGAAGACCGAACACAGCCAAACATTAATTAATTAATTAATTAAGTTTAAAAAAAAAAAAAAGTTGACATTTGTTGATCCAAGTGGAGGGCATCATCCAATTCCCTCTACTTCTGTATAATTTTTTTAAAGTTCTTTAATAAACTTTTTAAATAAAAAATAATAATAATAAAATAAAATTGAAAAGGTTAAGTAAATATCCTGCAATTCTGAATTGGAATTGGATATATCAGTATGAACTTGATATATTTTCTCTGTAAGGAAAATAGAACATTACCTAGTTTTGTTGATCAAGAAGGTATCATGAACCTAAAACAGTGATCTCCCTTAGCACCTGGATTGTGGATCCCAAATATCATACTCTGAAAGGACTTAGGACTCCTTGTGAAAAAACAGCTGAATCCAGATATGAGGCATGACATATACAAAATAAATCTAGAATATCTTATAGTACCAGAAAACTAGATATTTTACCAAAGACTACTGGGGTCATGTCAAAAAGACTCAGAAGGCAACTCGAGAAGGATTTCAACTAGAATATCAATAAGAATAATTCCAGAAATGTATTGAAACACCAAGTGAGTTAATCGTTCATTAATTCATAATAATACAAAAATTTCCTTATTTACCATCATTGGAAGATGCTAGAGGATCAACTCACTATTCTGAACACTGGTTCAAAAAAGGAATAATCAAGATTTCTCTGCTTTTTCTGATTAAACTGCATCTCAGGGTAGCCAGGCATTTGTTGAGAGGATGTTTGTCTTTAGAGAAGTATTCTAGATTAAATAAGAAACTGAGCAAAGGATGATAGAATCAAAATATCACCATTTTATAACCTCTAATGAAATAACGTACTTGGAGAACATCAGTGATCTGTAGAATCATAGAAACAGAGACAGCCAGGTGTAATGCATCTCCTGATAGATGTATACAGTGTGTTTTTTGAAGGCTTCTGGCTAAAAAGTCAAACCTAGGTCAAATCAAGCCCCCAAATCTGACTACCAGTTTACAAACTAGATAGGACATATCATATGACACCATAGAGAGGCAATCAGCAAATTGTGGGAAACTATAAGACAATTGGCCAGCAGTTTTTGATGAGAAAATGAAAGGGAGATGATCCATAGGTAAAAAGATAGTTAAGACAAACATCAACTGTATGGAAATTTGGAGTAAGCTGATTTGAACAATATTGCATATACATGCGCACACACAGGTGCATACACTTTCAAGAGGTGAGCAGTCATCACAGGATGTTGATGATATTACAGAACTGTTGTCAACATTTTAGGTTTTTGAAATTAAATCCTTATCCATTAAAGAAATTTTTTGAGGTATTTATACATGAAATAATATATCTGAGACTGGATTTAAAATAATCTAATAGGGAAGGTTATGAAGAGGGAGGGGGTGTGGGTAGAGGTGAAATAAAACTGGCCATGAGTTAGCAGTCTTTGAAACTGGATATAGATGACTTTTTTGTTCTATTCTCCCTACTTGAGTAAATGTTTGAAAATGTCTATAGTAAAACTTTTAATGCCAGATATATGCTTTCTCCCCTTTAAGTTTTTAGTAGTTGAAGTTTCCATTCTTACACAGTATAATTTTACCTGCAATAAGGCTGAGAATAGTGAATACCATCAGGACCAAGTTGAATAGAGTACTGAGACTAATGTGGATTTGGTTGTCTCCATCGGGGATGAAAGGAGGTGGTCCAGACCCAGGGGAGGCTGATTCTGATAAAGGAGCATCCGGGTTGGGAGTGGAGAGTGGGGAGATGAGGCTTGCTGCTACCAAGAAATAGAGAAGAGGAATGAAAGGCAGATCTTACAGGGAAGGAAAAGGAGAGAAATGGGGAAAAAAGGAAATGAGAGGGTTGCCATATCTTCTCTTGTTTTTCTACCCCCATACCTCAGGCTAAGTGATGCCTGAGCCTGGGGCCACGCATAGCTCTGGCTGTAACTGACCTGCCTTTCAGTTCCCCGTACTTGGAGAGTGTGGTACAGAGAGGAGCTGACGAGTGGATTAACCTCTCCAGCATCTACCTTAACAACAGGGTAGATTCCTTTACCCCTTTCACAGGAACACTCATGGAAGGTGACTGGAAGTGGTCCTGTTAGCCAAGCTTTGTAATAGTCTCAAAATTATCTAACCTACATTTGTCTAGGCTTTTAGAAATCATTTCCAAAGTATGAAGCATACATGATAACACATTTTTAAAAGATTTTCTTTTATGATGATTCATTAGCATCTGTATTTATAGTTCTGCAATTTTCCTCTCAAAATACCTAATATAGAGTAAAATTGGAAAACGGGAACAACAGGGAAAACATATGTTTCAGTACCCGAGCTACATTTGAAGTGTGCGTTTAAAAATTTAAAAATCAGTGATTTCATTTAAAGTCACTATTCAACCAGCTACAATATTTTTTTTTAAAGAAAAATAACCTAAGACATACATATAGTGGACATATACATGTGAATTATTCTGACACCTGACAGGTGCAACTTGTAAAGTATGAAATAATTTGTATGTTAGGAGCATAATTATAAATCTTTAAAGATAATTTTTTATGACATTATAATGCATTTAGTTGATTCGTCTTGACACTTACTATGGATTTTTCCAGCAGTTAGTTAAAGCAGTAAGAGCTATACAATAAGTACAGTTAATTCTCATTATTTGCGATAGTGATGTTTTATAAATTCTCTCTGAACACTGAATTAGCCAATACTGAACTGTTGCTCCTGGGGGAAATACAGGGTTAGGTTCCTGTGAGCCTCTGGTCACATTTTCATCAACCCATCAATACATGACCTTGTTTTATGTGTGTTTCTGTTTAAAGATGCTAATGTATGCAGGCGCACCTCAGAGATATCACGAGTTCAGTTCCAGACCCTCACAAGAAAGCAAATATTGAAATAAAGCGAGTCACACAAATGTTTTGATTTCCTTGTGCATTTAAAAGTTATGTTTAAAAAATAATAATAAAATAAAAAATAAAAGTTATGTTTACACCATGCTGTAGCCTATTAAGTGTGCAATAACATTGTCTTAAAAAATGATGTACATACCTTAATTAAAATATACTTTATCACTAAAAAGTGCTAACCAGCATCTGAGCCTTCAGCAAGTAATAACATCAAAGATCACTGATCACAGGTCACCATCGCAAAGATAATAGTAATGAGGAAGTTTGAAATGTTGCGAGAATGACCGAGATGTGACACAGAGACAGGAAGTGTGCAAATGCCGTTGGGAAAATGGCACTGACAGACCTGCTTGACACACGGTTGCCACAAACACAGTATCTGTGAGGTGCGATAAAACGAGGTATGCCTGTATTGCTGACTCATTAACATTGAGCTCACGGCCAACAGCACTCTAACTCATGCCTGAGCGAGGCTTATGGGCCACACATATTTTCTCCATGGGGCATATCACAGCCTTCTTGCCCTTGCGACTAGACAGCACTTCAGCCTTAATGCACAGGGGTCGTTTAAACAGCAGAATCACCAACAATAGTACAAAAATGTGAATATGTGACCCTAAGTAGCACACGAAAAGGACACTGCTTTAGGGGGTGAGAACTGAAACAGGAAAACAGACTATTACCTTGTTTTAACTCAGTTGGAAACACGCACCGAGGGCAGCTCAAACTTACCAACACTGTGCGTGTCCGCCAGTGACCACAAAAGCACCACGGATATTGATTTTGAGGTTACAAATACGTTGTAGCGAGTAGGTGAGTTTACAAGTACAGAATCTGTGAATAATGGGAACTGGCTGTCACTTACCATTTGCCTAAAAAAACCAATATGGGTCACTAGCTCAGGTACGTTTTCACATCTTTTTCTCTTAGAAACTGTCTTTCGCCTTCTCAGGGGTACACCTTTTAAAAATTCAATCTGTGTTTACTTGCAGGAGTTAATAAGACTAAAATCTAAAATGCAAGCTCCCAAAGATCTGTCTGTATTATTTATGTTAATTTTCCAGAGCCTCACTTGGAGCTGGAAACATAATAGGGACTCAGGAAATATCCAGACAAAAATAAATGAATGTGTGTCATTAATAATGTGCATCCTGTGGGCTTCCCTGGTGGCGCAGTGGTTGAGAATCCGCCTGACGATGCAGGGGATACGGGTTCGTGCCCCGGTCCGGGAAGATCCCACGTGCCGCGGAGCGGCTGGGCCCGTGAGCCATGGCCGTTGAGCCTGCGCATCCGGAGCCTGTGCCCCGCAACGGGAGAGGCCACAACAGGGAGAGGCCCGCGTACCACACACACACAAAAAAAACAAAAACAAACAAACAAACAAAAAATAATGTGCATCCTGTTATGGTAAGCAGAATGGCCCTCCAAAGATGTTCACATCCTAAATCTCCGAACCTGTGAATATGTGAACTTCCACGACAAAGGGAATTTCAGGTTGCAGATAGAATTGAAGTTGCTAATCAGCTGAGACTGGAACAAGGAAGGTTACCTTGGATTATACAGACCAGCGCAATGTTATCACAAGGGCCTTAAAAGTCAAAGAATGAGGCAGAAGAGGAGATTCAGAGGTAGGGAGCGATGGCTATGGAAGGAGGTCAGAGTTACTCAGTGTGAAAAGGGCTCAAACTGCTGTTGCTGGCTTTGAAGATGGAGGAAGGGGCGGTGAGTCAAGGAATGCAGGCAGCCTTTAGCAGCTGGAAAAAGCAGCGAAATGGATTGTCCCCTAGAGCTTCCTAAAAGGAAGCTGACATCTTACTGATTTCGACCCAGTAAGACCTGTGTCAGATTTCTGACCTACAGAACTGTAAGATAACACGTTTGTGTTGTTTTAAGCCACTAAATTTTTAGCAATTTGATATACAGCCATGCCATAGACAACATACTCACCAAATAGTATCTACAGTCTAATAAGTGACATCACAAATTGGAAAAGCCCTTAAGACAGAGAGCAATGCATATTTAGGTATCAGCATCAAACATCCTGGTGAAGACTGGAACTGATGCTCAGAGAGGAGCTCATCCCAGCCTCAGATCTCAGTATGTAATTTAGCAGCTGTTCATGAAATTGATTAATTGATTTTGTAAATCCTTTGGAACCAATGGCCTATCTGCCTTTAGGGCTAAAATAATTGATTTTGTTATCTCACTGTTTTGTCATTTTCATGTGAAATAAATTGCTGTTTTTAATATTTATAAATCATGTGCTAAGCAATGCTTCTTTATTTCTACAATTTTTTTTTTTTTTGCCCTACGCGGGCCTCTCCCGCTGCGGAGCACAGGCTCCGGACACGCAGGCTCAGCGGCCACGGCTCACGGGCCCAGCCGCTCCACAGCATGTGGGATCTTCCCGGACCGGGGCACGAACCCGTATCCCCTGCATCGGCAGGCGGACTCTCAACCACTGCGCCACCAGGGAAGCCCTATTTCTACAATTTTTTAAATCAGGTTTTGTGATAAAATATGGTAAGATCAAGTTCACAGTACTAAAAAAAAGAAATTGCCCTTTGAAACTTCAGAATTAATGTTCATGAAATAATCTAGTGAAGAAGTAATAAAAATTAATGTTGTTTGAAAAACCATTGAACACGGACAAAATCTTGATTTCATGTTGTCAGCCAGTGTGATTTAATAGAGGTTTAGATAAGGATGATTATGTTGTCATGAGGATGAGCTAGGATAATGTAAAGCACTTACTTGTACTGCCAAATGTGTAGGCCATGCTCCGTAAACGTAAAGCTGTTACTATTATTATTAAGAAGGTCATTGCTATTATTATGTAAACGTAGTAGAGCTATATCTCCCTCTTTCCTTCTTTTCTAGGCTAGTGAAAATATTTCATTAAAAAAAACATTAATTTTTCTGAAACCCAGCACTGTGTAAATATCAGTCATTAGAGGTGTTTGCCAGTCTACTTGGCCCCAAAGTGAGAGGTTTTGTATTTTCCTATGTCACTGACTTGAGAGGCATACAGATCACCCTCATATGTAGTTGAGTAGCAATTACTTTACAAATTCCCACCTCATGGATTTAGCTAAGTCAGGATCTTGTGACGTCAGGAACATTTCTGAGACATTTACCCAGAGAGTTCATTGTAGTGTGCTGTTTATTTCCTCCATCCCCAGAAAGGCAGCAGCATTGTGTACTGCCAGGAATTCACTCTCCTAGAATGTCAGCATTTTTGAAATATTGGTATAATAATTAAAAAAGGAAAAATACTTCCCTCTACACAGCAAAACACCATTCTTTCTTATTTGGGGGCAGTGACGAGGTGGTTCTGAAGCATTCAGAATTGTACACTTAGTAGACTATTGATTAAATGGATTTGAAACAAATGAAGGAGCCATTAATACGGTTCTAGTATTTTCATAAATATATCCATTTGCACAAGGTAAAATGAACACAAAATAAAAGGAAAAACTCAAGGTACTAAAATTATAGTTATCTCATGTATAATACCATGACTTGTAATAATATCTCCTGTGTAATAATATCATTTCCTATGATAGACAAATATGTCATCTATGGACTTTTAACCTGTCCATGCCAGGAAATATTTTAGACTATTTATTTTTTTTTCCTCAGGTAAGCTTACATTAACAGAAATAATTATTGACATTGTACATGCCAGGAAACTAAAATCAACAAAATTAAATAATGTTGTCCAAGTCATACAGCTTGAAGAGTATATGACTCCAAAGTAAAGTCTGTCCCAACAGGTTCTGCTTGTAGTGTAAAATCATTCATTTTGTGATTAAACTATAATAGGTAATAAGAACTTCTGTGCCCTTATAGCAATTCTAGAATAAAGTGGTGGAAAGTAATTCTAAAAAGATGAAAAAAATTTACATGTACCTAGTGAATATTATATATGTGTATGTATATAAGCTGAAATATTATGTATTGGTGTAATGTAGATCACACTGTATAGTATAGAACAGAATATAAATATGTACAAAAACACCTTCACTGATGAAAGAAAGAAAATGGATATTGCTAGATACTAGGGCAAACTCAAATGTTAGGAAATCTGTGAGCAGGATAAAGCTTTCTGTGTGGTGGGGTCAGGCAATGCGGTGGTATCATGCAGACCTATAGAAGTATGTGTCCTGACACACACACGTGCACACATAACACGTATCAAATGAGTCTGTCTTGTGTTTGTATCTACTTCTGAAACTTATCTCGAATCAATGTCATGAGAGTAGTTTCTGCATTATTGCTTGCAGCAATTCTTCCATCCAGTGCGTCAATGGTTCTATTTATGGGAACCTCATAACCTCAGAATGGTGAACCCGTCTGTGCTCTATATTCTGATTCTTTCTAATATGCCTGCCGGAACGAATGTGTTTTAGTTTGGGTTCCCCCAGAAGCAGATGCTGAGACAAGACTTGGAGTGCAAGTTATTTATTTGGAAGATGATCCAAAGCATCAGTAGGAGAGGGGGGAAATGAGGCAGAGAGGGAAAGCAGCTGATAAAAGTGCAATTTGGGCAACTAGAGCTTAATCCTGGCAGGGAATTGTAAGAGCTGATGTACTTCACTTGTCTCAGTGTTATTACCCACAGGGCAAGTCAGTCATCCACCCTCTCTGGCCGGTCTTTGGTGGAGGGCTCATGCTTCCTCCCTGGGAGATAGATAAAGCCCTCAGATAAACTTCTGTGTTGCCGAAAGCTGGGATTTGGCAAGACATGTCTGGAAATGGCAAAAGCCTCAGGTACACGGTGGGTTACTGACATCTGTTGCTGCAGTGCTCCTACGTTATCTGTTGGAGCTGGTCTTTTGAAGCCATCACGTTCTTTTTCATCATTGCATTTGAGGCCTGTTGGGCTGGACCACACTCTGAAGCCCAGGGTCTGGGCTGTATCCGTTTGTCAGGACTCACCTCCCCCTTGAAACCTCAGTGTGCGATCACTTCCTCTAAGAGAAGTCCAGAGTTTCTTACCTCAGTAAGCTTTCACAACAGGGCCTCTGTTCACGAACTGGAGTTCAACTCTCTGTCTTCTGGCCCCATAAATAATAGGTACCAAAAAACTCTACTTGTTGTAAGTAAGCATTGTTCCTTCCCATGCATGCATTATCAAGGGCTGTACAAATCAAAAGCCTAGGATGTGGCCTGAAACCACGGTTGTCCCTGTAAGTCCACTCCTGGCACCAAAATCTGTGTTAGTTGGGGTTCTCCAGAGAAAGGGAACCAATTATATGTATACATAAAGATATTTTTTATAAGGTATTGGCTCTCAGCAGGTTGGATGATGCCATCCACACTGGGAAGGGCCATCTGCTTTCCTCAGTCCACCAATTCAGATGCCACTGTCTTGCAGAAACACCTGCACAGACACACCCAGAAATAATGCTTAATCAGATATCTGGGCATCCAGTGGCCCAGTCAAGTTGACACATAAAATGAACCATCATAAGTCCATACTTCGCCAACTTTTATTCCATCCTTGCTCCTCCTTGGCTTTCTTAGCTAAATTGAACTCTTTTGACCATTTTGGGGTTGAACTATAGAAGTTTACCTTCCTGAAGTTTGGGAAGTGTATAGAGTCTGATATTCCTTTAGTTCCCGTTAACTGCTTTTGTCTGTGGATGTGGACAGTAAGGCATACTGACTTTTGGCCAAAGTGTAAAGATTACTGCTGCCCTCTTGCACATGAGAAAAAATCAGATATGGTAAACATTTCCAACGTAAATGACCTCAAATATTACTTTATTCCACATCTCTTACTATTTTCGGCTGAAAAAGTCAACCTACCTCCAGTTTTCTTTCCACCAGTGGCAGTCTTTGCAATTCGTATCTGACTTTTAGAAATTGCTTTTTAACGGGGGAGTGTTCTCTGAAGCATGCTAACGTTTCTTTGTCTAAAACGTCCTGTTACGCCAGACTGCATGCTTGCCCGGGTAAGGGTCAGGCTGGCACGTTATAGCTCAGCTAGATTACCTCGTATGAGATGCGGAGTCTGATTCACTAATCAGCAGCATCAGCCTCACTTAGGAGCTTGTTAGAAATGCAGAATGTGAGACCCCACGCCAGCCTACCCAATCAGAACCTCTGGGAATGGGGTTCGGGAATCATGGCTGAACAGTTCTCCCATGTGATGTCAGATACAGCAAGCTCCAGTAGCGCAGCTCTGCAGCTTTGCTGCTCCAGGTGTGGTTCTGGGACCAGCAACAGCCTGGTGAAAAGGGGGGGCTCATTAGAAATGTGGAATTTCAGGCACCACTCCAGGCCCTACTGAGTCAGAATCTGCATTTCATCAAGAGCCCCAGGAAACTGGTATGCACATTAAAATGTGAATAGCCCCATTCCACAGGATTTAGCTTGTGTTTTCAGTGTCAGTAAATAGTAAGATATGTCAAATTAATCAATACAGTTAGCATCAAAAATGGATCCTAATATATTTTAAATGGACAGTTATGTTAAGGAAATATTCCTAAATATCACTCACCCGAAAGGAGAACCTGTATTAACTGTGAAATCAAAGCTCTCACTGGAAAACCATGAACCAGAATATTAAGGATGTATAATGTGAGTCCTACAAAAAGATAGCAGCTAGGGAAAGAAGGGTAGAGAAAGTCACCCTGCAGACCTACTTTCAACTTCGTTACTTTATTTAAAAAAACAAGACACTGTAAGTCTACTCAAAATGATTGGAACACAATCCTTGAAGAAATGGGGGAAAATGTGTCCTCTCAGCGCATGGGGGGCAGAGATTTATTTTCTCCCAAACACTGCCAGCTGTGCTGGGCACATATTGTCATTTGGGAAATGTGGCTCCGTCAAACTCAAAGAAAAAATAAAACAATTTTTTTGAGTGTTGAGTCCTTAGGGCAGAACTCTTATTTGAAATAACAAATGGACATGGAATTTGAATTGTTAAAGCTTGCACATGGACACGGATACCTGGGCATAGATTCATTCGTTTTGCACAGACGTCCCGGAGCCTCCCGCCTGGTGACAGCTGGCGCCCGTCACGGCAGCAGTGGGCAGGTGGCTGCAGGTTCGGTGCTGGGCGGGAGGGAGCCAGAGTGCTTGGACCAGCGTCTCTGCTTGCACCTTGCCATTTGCTTCTTGCCAAGTCTGAGAAAGACGGCGTCTCAGCGTAAGAGGCTTAACAATTTTATCACAAAGATTTTAACTGCTCTGAGCCTGTGAAATGGCCTTAACAACCGTGATTGTCTAAATCTCGCTCTGATTTTTGGCAGAGGAGAAGCATATGCAGGGTTACAGTAGTTGGAGTGGTGGTGGGGTCGGGGGAGGCCACATTCAGGCTGCAATGAGAGCTCCACAGGAGAGGGGAGGGCACATTAGGAGAGCCTGGCGGATGCTGCAAACATGTCATTTTCGTGTTGAGTTGCATCCCCAGCCAGCCTCCTTAAGAAGATTCTTCAGCCCTCCGTGCCATGAGATCTGACTAAGATGTAGAAGTCCTTGATGCCTCTTTAGAGAACTGTTGGGTCTATCAAGTAGCTATAAAATAACTTCAACATTAGGGGCTTAAATGAGGTCAGAGGAAAAAGAGAGTCAATGCAAATGGTTTATTTCATTTTTTTCCTAACAGAAACAAACTCTATTAGACTGTGAGCACATTTTCCTGTGTCAAACATTTCCCCTCTGGTTGTTTTTCCTCTGGCTGCATGGGTGTATGGATGTCTATATGTTCATCTTCACGGGGATGAACAGAGAAGCCAAAGAATAAGATCCAATGGAGTAGGGGGAAAGGTTATGCCTGTTTTATGTGGCAAGCTCTGACTTCTACAACATCTGAAAATATGTGCCTTTAAAAATTCATCTTATCATTTGGCATTCATCATGAGAGGCTCTGATCTTAGTGGTAGAATAGAGTTGGTTTTGCAGGTTGACCTCGAGCAAGCTATTTAAATAGTGTCTATTAAAATGGAGTTTATTCTGTAAATCACAGATGCCATGTCCTTTACTGTCTTTGAAATCGGGAAGGTTGGATTTGCAAGTGCACACGTGCACATACCTTATCGTGTTTGGAAAGTGCAAAAAGAGCAAATATATCTTCCAAATGCTAATTAGCTCTAATAAAAATGAAAGATATTATATTTATTGGTATCAGATTACAATTATAAAATGATTTAATGGATGGAACTATAACTTTCAATAAATGGCTAAAGGAAATGACCCAATTTTCCACTAACTTTTAGAAATGCTGCAATGGTGAGTAGGACTTTTTTCTTCCCTTATTCTTTCCTCCCAGACTCTATAACAACATATTTAAATTACTTTTATAATGAAAGTTTTCACTATTTGAAATAAAAATTATACTTTGAAATAAAAGTTTTATTGAACTTAAATTCCAGCATTCTTGGTGTCTACTTAAATATTGATTTAGTTCAGTTAAAACATTATGATTATCAAAGAGGCCCTAGGCAATGTCAGTGAACGAATGTGTCGAACTTAGAAGGAGTATAGCGAGAATTCAACCCCTGTGACGAGTTATGTCATTCACATCTTCCTACCGTGGCAAGTGCCCAAGGTTGAAATCAGGCTTTAATGTCTTCTCCCCCAGTCAGTACTAACATTTCTTACACCCTTTTTACTTAGGGCCATAGTTACTTCCCTTTCCCAAAGTGATAACATGATGAATAAATTTCTGCTGATTTAATAGAACGACTAGGCAAATCAGTGTGACCAGAGCCAACAAAGATTTTTCTTTTTCAAAGACAGTTGTATGTTTAAAATGGTCTCCTTCTGATGACAACACGTGAAGCTCCTGGAGGAATGTCCGTGAGGACGATAAACGGAAGCCAGTTGGAAAGCAGTGAGGTGGGGCTTCAGGGAGATCATGACCTTCTGAAATTGCGCAGATCAGGTCCTTAGAGGACATCAGAGGACTTGACATTATTATTTTCTTTCCACTTTCACTATTCCTTTTTCAGGCTGAAGGTCATTAAAATAGAGTGTGATAAATTATTTCATTTAAAGAGAAATGGTATTTTGAAAGTATCCTCAGTAAAAATAAATGTACACAGAGAACCTTTTGGCAGTTCTATCTTGGTCACACAAACCAGTGACAGGCACCAGTAACACTGTGGCCCCCTGAAAAGATCTCTGGTTTTGATTAACGTGAACAATGGTTAAAATAAAAGCATCTTGATCATAAATAAGGAAGAATTTCAACATCAACTAAAAGTAAGACATATTTTAAGAGACTCCATGATATGGAACTCATTGATAAATTTTACTTCCTTAAACTAACTTCTTAGGCATTTATATATCTAAAAGAGCAAAAGGAATGACTTCACATTCTTTCAAACCCACATCAGAGCTAGCCGTTTAATTCAACAAAAAATAGCACATAACTGATTTCAGTAATAGCCGCCATGGCTGCCCAGCAGCCAGACACCAGCAGTAACAATAGACTTATGGTCAAACAATGCCGTGCTTACTACCTGTTACAACAAGGGAGAAGGCGGGTCATATTTGAGTCTCCTAATTTTTATCTATGAGGTGGAGAATGGGACGGGGCTAAAGCTGTAACTGGTGGAAGGAGCAGCCATTCATGCTAGCCCAAGAGGTGGACGCCATACTTTGGTGGTGTAATCGTTCTTTGAGTTTGGGTATGCCTTCAGGCAGGATGGCAGAGTGGTCTTATTTTTGTCTCACTCCATCGCAGTCACAGGGTAACCTTGTGTGATGTTGGTGTCTTGTGATGTTGTTTATGTTCAGTTGTAAAACGCCGGCCTGGCCCCCAGCTGACAGCAGCCAGGGCTGCTTTTCTCTTTCTCACTGTCCTTCACCTCATGCATAGCATGTGTCAGTCAGCACTGCTGGGCCTGCACACCGACCACTCTCCAATGCTACTCTGTGAGGACAGGACGTAGCATTCTTCCCCATTTACACGTGAAACATCCACATCGCTCAGAAGTCCTGTAGCTTCCCCGTGGACACTCGGGGAAGAACTGAAGCTATTTATTGTAAAAGCATAATTAGGTCAGTAAGTAAACACGCGAGAATCATGAGAAGTTTCAAAGGAAGCAGAGCCTCAAGGGGTTGAGGGGAACCAGGAAGATTTGTGGAACTGGGGCATTTGGGATGTAATTTAAGTAGTGATAGAAATTCAGGGAGAGTTTTCCTGGGTGGGTGGGGTCTGGGAGTCATTCCGGGTCCCCTGGGAGCAAAGGCAAAGGGGAGAAGAGACGGGAGAGTACAGAGAGCAGCCTGGCTGGAGAGACAGCACATGGGGAGAGAGTATGTGAGAGTCAGGGGTGAAGGAAAAGGCATGCGAGACCAGGGTGGATTCCAACAGGAGGCTTGAGAAGGGCGTGCTCCGTTGGTCACTGAATGGTTTTGACCTGGGACTAAAGAGTATTCCAAGAGGTGTGTGTGTGTGTGTGTGTGTGTGTGTGTGTGTGTGTGTGTGTGTGTGTGTGTGTGTGTTGGGGATGAATGTTTACGAAGCTTTGAGCATCAAATATTCATTCATTTATTCAGCAGATACTTATTTAGTGTTGTGCCTTAGGCAGTGAGATACCTGCAGGTGAATCAATCATGGATGAGACACTTTCCCTTTTGCAGAGGATATCACAGTCACACATGCAAACAGGACTTTATACTCCAACTTCTGTTTTAGTAACTGAGTGAATGGGGACCCAGGGGCCTACAGAAGGAACAGTGCACCCTATGTGGGCATGAGAGAAGGGTTTATGCAGTAGGTGATATTTGAACTAGGAGTCCAAAGGCAGGGAGAAGTTTCTAGGCGGAGGAGGATCCGTGGATGATGTTGGTGGGGGATGGTGGAAAATGAAGAACGAGAACGGAAAGATGTTGCTAGATACGATGGTCAGAAGAATGTGGGTGATCACTGAGCTGTTCATGTCAGGAGAATGGTGGGGAAGGAGATTAAATCGTAAAGGGTTAGATATGAACTGAAGTGGGATCAGTGGGGACAGTAGCTCTTTACTCCCTCAATTTCCAAGGAGAGTTGGGCTGTGCATGCAGTAGAAGGAAAGAAGCTTTGGAACGTGCATACAGTAGCAACATCAGATAGGGGGCGGGTAGGTTTGTTTTCATTATTATGCATTTCTAGGAATAGAACCTATAGCAACTGTTACATACCTAAGACTAGCAGTAAAGAACCAAAAATAATAAGGCCTGAACCATAAAATACTAGTGTTATCGTCAATTCATAAATTCTGTCATTTCATGAATAAAATTTCATGGTTATAATCACAGCATTATAAATGAATGAATGAATAAATGAATGAATAAATAAACAAATGGATATAAATGAATATATGAATGCAGAGGGAGAGAGAGAGATCTTATGCTACAGCAAACCTTAGACTCCTGTAGTACAAAGGTTCTCGAGCTTTGTTTAGCCTGCATCAGAATCATCCAGAGGGCTCACTGACTGGCGTGTAATAGTGCACACCGGGCATCTACGTCTCCTTCATGGCCACTCACTCTCCCAGCCGTAGACACTCAGGTTGCTTTCAGCTCTCAGCCACCGTGCTGCAAAGGGCATCACCCGCGTGCCCCTTTATGCACTTTCACGACGATTACTTTTGGCTACATTACCAGAAACTGAGTCACTAGGTAATAGGATATACATGGATCAGTGATTGATCAGTGATTGAATTATATAAGGCAAGCATGATCTCAAGAGGAGCTGTATCAGTCTACACTCCCACCAACGTTACACGAAGGGCCCCATATCCCCACATTCCTGCCAATACCCTCTATTATGCAGTTTTCTGAATTAGGCCAGCCTTTTAAGCACAAAGTATTATCTTATTTCTTACTGTCTTTTTAAATAACAATTTTGAGCATCTGTTTGTACAGTGTATTTGTTTTTCCTCAACTTGCTAAGTGTGTGATCTTGGATGTCACTTCACCTTTCTAAGTTTCAGTTCTCTCATCTGTAAAATGAGAAACAAGTACATCTCTCTGTCACAGGAAGGTCGTGGAATGAGAGACGCATGGAGGGTGATTCATACTTGGTCTGCAGAGTAGTAAAGCTCCCCCAAGGAGTTTTCTGTATTTGTTCTTCTTGAATTTAATTTTTCAGATGATTTATCAAAAGGCAAAGTTATAAAGAATTTAGGAAATTGGGTTTTTATAAAATTGCCAATAATCGATATTCAGTTAGGGGATATTCTTTTGAGGTCACTGGAACCCATGGTAAGAGAGCAAGAGAAACTGCAGTGGATAATGTCCAGGACGAGGGGATTTGGGAAAAGGAAAGAGACTAACAGTAGATGAAAAAAGAATAATGTATTTTGCTTTTTCCTCTTTTGTTTACATTTCTATGTATAAGTATTATAATCATATCATTAAAAGTTGCCAAATGGAGGAAGTTAAAAAAGAAATCTGTAAGTTTATCCCTTAACAAACTGCTATTAAAACTTTAATGTATCATCTTTATTCTTTTTGTATTTTGCTTAACTTTGAATTAACTTATAATTATGCTGCTCACACAGTCATGTTTCATCCTTAAGTAAAGAAGAGAGCATGCTAATTTTTCAATAGTCTGCAAAAATCACCATTTTAATTGCTTCATAATATTCCCTCAAGTGCATGTGCCAGGGTAATTATATTTTAGTGCTCTGGACTTGAAAGTAATTCAGTATCTTCAAAAATGTGTAGTATAAATTACACATTATTTGTGTGTGTGTGGGTGTGTGTGTGTGTGTGGTACGCGGGCCTCTCTCTGTTGTGGCCTCTCCCGTTGCGGAGCACAGGCTCCGGACGCGCAGGCTCAGCGGCCATGGCTCATGGGCCCAGCCGCTCCGCGGCACGTGGGATCTTCCCGGACCGGGTCACGAACCCGTGTCCCCCGCATCGGCAGGCGGACTCTCAACCACTGCGCCACCAGGGAAGCCCTACACATTATTTTAATCCAATGGATTTAGACATAATAACACATCGTATATAAGTCAGTGTGTTTAATAATGCCTCGTATTTGCACAGCCCCATAGAGAGCAAACACTTTTAGTAATATTACTTTCAAGCAGAGCTGTGATCTGGGCATTCCGGGTATTATTACTGTGTTAGAGCTGAAGGAGGCTGTGTGTTTAAGAATATGCTTTAGGGCTTCCCTGGTGGCTCAGTGGTTAGGAATCCGCCTGCCACGGGTTCGAGTCCTGGTCCAGGAAGATCCCACATGCTGTGGAGCAACTAAGCCTGTGTGCCACAGCTACTGAGCCTGTGCTCTAGAGCCCACGAGCCACAACTCCTGAGCCTGCATGCCACAACTACTGAAGCCCACGAGCCTAGAGCCCATGCTCCACAACAAGAGAAGCCACCGCAATGAGAAGCCCTCACACCGCAATGAAGAGTAGCCCCCGCTCGCCGCAGCTAGAGAAAACCCACACGCAGCAGCAGACTCAATGCAGCCAAAAGTAAATAAATAAAATAAATAATTTTTTAAAAAATGCTTTAGATCTGACCTTTGGAAGAACCCGTACAGAATTCCCTTCTCCAGTGCACTTCCTTAAAACAACATCATTCTACTTCTGAAGCAAAACAGCTTGGAGTAAGGTTAACTAAGGGGCTGAGTTAGACTCTCAGTGTAGGTGGGTGTCTGGCAAGACTGATTAATCATTCTTACATTGCTCAATATGTGGTGTCTATATATAAGGCCCTGTCAAGATTTTTGTAAGCATTAAATGCAGACGTGAAATCACTTAGCACAGGGAATAGACGTGTTAGAAATTTAAGATTGAATATAAGAATTGCAGAGTACTTTACATAAACACTCATGTTTTGAGTACTTCAAGAACTTACGACAATGCTGTCGTAGTAACAACTTTCTAATAAATGTATGATAAAAGCATGTGTTTCAAAGAAGGAAATAGTTTCATTTCTTAAATTCTGACTCGAAAATGACACAGAATTAGTAGGTTGCCCAAATGCAACTGTTAATGAGCTTCTTATCAACAGATTTGTGTTTTTTCAGTGTCACTCTCTATGAGCACTTTACCCCTCACCCTAAGAGGTAACATTAGATCACATTATTCTAGAGAGCAGCATCAAACCACACTAGTTTAGTGATCGCTCCTTCCCTGTGGTCAATTGCTGAGCAAAATGAAATGGAGGACGGCACTTTTCAATATCATCACTGTCTAAATAAATTGTTTTGGAAACATGATGTATAACATGTAAATGGTCCCGAGATTACACCTTTTTACGTAACTGAAGAGTATAATACAGAAACTAATAATTTTATCAAATGTAATCTTGATGACTAAATAAATCAGTTTTTGTGTGGTGCACTGAGAGCTTTTAAGTTGACTAGATACATTAAAATAACTGTCTCTTGCCTGTCAATAGGCAACTTTCAAAATACATACTTATGATAAGTAGAAGAATATTATAAAAGGAAGTATTAGCTTGTACATATGCTAAGCTTGTTACACGAATTCATTTAATCATCACAAAAATCACTGCCCGCGTGTACTCCATACACACAAGTAAAAAGAAAAGCAAGATGAACACCTTTGTTCACATTCCCCAACCATCAGATTATGGCTAATCCTGCCCCATCCATCTACCCTGTGTATGACTCCCATTGCATTATTTCAAAGCAAACACGAACAGCCTAGCCTTTCATCCTTAACTATTTTAGTGTGCATCTCTGAAAGGCAAAAGCCTCTGTTTTTGTTTTCATTTTTTAAGAAAGAAACAGAACCTAAAAAAAGTAACAGTAACTCATTTACATTATCAAACATCTAGTTGGCCTTCAGGTTTCCAGCAGTGAACTGGAAGAATGCATTGTATATTCCCAGTATACAAATAAAGACTATAACTTTTCCAAGGCCGGAATCTAGTACGAAAGAAAGTTCGTATCAAGGACTGTTGTTGCCAGAGCCTGTTCTCTGCACGTGCACTCTGTACGGTACTGGCACTCAATCCAGATCTGAGTCCCTGAGGAGTTGCTGGAGGAGTCCGTGTTCAGAGCAGATGCTTTTTCCTCTTCTTATAGAACCATGATTTTCATACCTGAGCTGAGAACAAAGCCAGAGTAGGTCACTGCATCTGTCATTTCTTTATTCCTAAGTGTCACATTTGTGGTCTAAGAATTCGTGACTGTTCTGGAAGAATTCGTGACTGTTCTGGAAGAATTCAAGGCAAATTTGAATGTATAGAAAAGTAGAGTCTACACTACATGTCATGTTAAGATAAATATTAAATGATATTTAAACTATAAAGTAATAAGCCCCAATACTGTGTCATTGGAATTCTAGGAGGGGGTGCCCTCAGATTCATTGATTTTAGTTTCTTTATCTCTACAGAGCAAGGAGGCATTTTATCTGGTTCCTTAAGGAAATACTTATGGTTATTCTGTATATTAAAAACAATGTAGTATCTTAAAATTCAAATAAGTAGAATTTTAAAACCTATAGAGTATCATTAAAATCATGTGCAATATGTTTTATAAACAGACTTCAAGGATGCATACAGATATCTATAAAAGTTATCTGGTTTAAATTTATTACATCCTTTTGAAATATTCTTCAAATGTTCATCAACTAACCTCCGTTGCATTGAAACAGAAATCATATGGGCATTCAGGGACCTCTTATTGCTACGTGGTGCTATGATTACCCTGACTGAAGTATAATTTCCAAAATTTATATTCAAAGGTACATGAGTTTAAAAAGAAGTAAGACTTTGCATTTAAGAAATGAAAACTATTTTTGTTTAAGTAACTTTTCTGGGAGGTATTTTCTTGGTAATTTTTGTCTTGACGTTAAAAATACTGTCAATTACATTCAAATAAGTATTTATTAGAACACTTTATTTCCTAAATGGTATTGTCACTTTGATCAGAGGACCTTTAGAGGAGTTGCAAAGGAGTTGCTGTTGGCTGGGAGACTCAGATATTAAACCCCAATAATGCTATTCAGTCAGACTAGTTCGACGTCGGGGACGGCGCGCCATGTGCGAGGACCCGATCGCTACGCCACACAGCAACCACAGCTGCACTTCATCGAAGCTTATTATGAGCCAAGCAGATATGAATTGCTTTATTTTACTTAATTCATACTTCGAACTTTGAAAGTAATTATTTCTATTCTCATTTCATAGATGAAGACACTGAGGCTTAGGAATATAGCTCATGGAGGTTCCTCCAGCTATTAAGTGGCAGGTGCCTATCCATTAAGAGCCACAGTAGTCTTGTTTCACCAGGGCACACTAAGGTCTCCAGATCCAAGGTTTAGAAGGACATCTTTAATTTTCTTCTGTGAAGAGGGGGTGAAGACATTATTAATGTTTCAGTTGTTGGAATAATGATTATTGAGGCTTTAAAAACTCGTCTACAAAGATTAAAGATATATTTGTTTGAACAAGAAATAAATGAATTTTTGCCAGCTTTGTCGAGTGGAGGAAATATTTTCTAAATCTCAGACACCCTAGCATTAAAACTGGAGCACGTGCATTAAGGCATTTGAGTTTTCTGTAATCTTTGTTCCATTTATCTGTGTCGAGGTACCCATGGGTATGTGAGCCGCTTACTGGTTTGTTTTCTTATTTTGCTACATCTGGCAGAGTTTCAAAAGGCAATGCAAATAAGCAGGTGTTATTATTGATTGAAATAGAACACTTTTGCTCTAGTCCCTCTAACCCAGTGTCTGCTGCATGTATTTTTTCACCCTTTGCCCGCAGAGGACCGGTGGGTTTGTCTCTGATGAGGATGGGATAGGAAAGTCTACAGGTGTTTGCTCCCTGATTACATTATTGCCACACAAACTAGTCTCTCCCTTGACTTTCTGCGTGATGAAACTTTAATTGCGACCAAATTATACAGAATCTGAAGGTCAAACTACCCAAAATCATACTGTAGTATTATATAACTACTATATACATATATAGCTATATGTCTGCAGTTATATGTGTATAACTACAATAATTGCAGTTTCATCTATGTGTTCTAAAAAATCTGGTTAAACATCGAGTTGGCACCGACTTTAAAAAGAATACTTTAGAGACCATTAATCTTTGTACCTTGCTAAGACTCAGTGTTACAATTAGGCACGCCTTAGAGGTTACGTAGCTTCTCTGAGTGACAAACTCCTATGAAGGTTTAGGTTATGATCTAAATGAAGGTACAGTGTTCACGAGTTAAATAAAGTATATAGTATTTAATGTACATTGCAATTCACATTAGAATGTACATTAATGCACATATAATATGCAGTCATAATATAATGTATTTAATATGTATTACATTAGGAATGGCTTCAGAGGCCAAAATAAGAGCCATTGACACTAAAACTACAAGGAACAGTAAGGAGTGATGGAACAATAAGGGCTGATTAAACATTTCAGTTTTTCAAATTAAGTATAATAAATGGATATTTTATTTTATTCTGTTGGAAAGATGGGTGTTTTAGGATCTTTCTAAAACATATTTAAGTTTCTACTTGGGAAATCTATTAGCAATTCATTAGGTGAATCAATGCCATTTTGAAGCTCTCTGAAGATTAATCAATATATTAGAAAGACTGTAAAAACATTAATAGAATATGAGATAAGTGAGGAATATTTTTCTTTAAATTTTATAATATCTCTAACAGAAAACTCAGTAGTTTTATCAGTGAACAATAGTTATTTTAATGGTAATGGTCATAGGAATGCCATTATTCTCTGTAATATTAATGGTAAAAGGAAAGTTGCTAATGGAGCTCCTTATGGTATAATGCATGATAAATTATATGATATCTAAAATCCGAAGTTGAAAGGTACTTCTCATGGTGTTCTTAATGATCTATATAAAAAAGCACAAGAGTGTGTGACCGCCTGGGGGGGTGGGATAGGGAGGGTGGGAGAAAAAAAAAGAAAAAAAAAAAAAAAAAAAAAAAAAAAAAAAGCACAAGAGTGAAAAATACAATTTTAATGAGGTATTCTTCAAAGTCTTTTTTTTTTTTTTTGCTCTTGGACAAATACATGCAAATTTAAATCTTGATTGTCTTCACTGAACTATCTTTGAAAGCATTAAGGACGTATTTCTTTTCCATAGTTCCCAAGATTATTTTCATTTATTTTTATATTGAAGTACAACACACATCCAGAAAAAGGTGAAAGGCATGTATGTGTACAGCTCATTGAATGATCAAAAAGTGAACGTACTTGTCTAAATATTACCAAGGCCAAGAATATTACAGGATCTCAGACACCTCCTTTCATCCTTTTCCTGATCACTACTGCCTCCCTCTTCTCCCAAAGTTTTCACTATCATGACTACTAATGCCAGTTTTGAATTATGTACGGAAGGAACCATGTAATATGTATGTTTTTTACTCCTGGCCTCTTGGGTTAACATTATACTTGTTAAACATATCCATGTTGTGGTGTATAGGTATATAGTTGATTAATTTTCTTTGCTTTACAACCTTTCATTGTATGACTGCATCTGGATTTGTTTACCCACTCTACAAATGGACATGTGAGTTGTACTTTGGGTCTCTTCTGAATAATACTTCAGGAACATGCAGGTCTTTTGTTACACAGCATCTGCTTTTCCGTAGGGTGCCTTCTTCAGAGTGGAATTGCTGGTTCATCAAGTAAGTATATGTTGAACTTCAGTGGAATATGTGAAAGGCTTCTTATGGAGATCATGCTAATTTACACTCTCAACAGTAGTGTATGAAAATTCCATTTGCTTGACATTCTTGACAACACTTGATATTGTCAGTTTTATTTTATTTTAGCTTTTTAATGTTTCCCTCAATTTTGGCCAACCGGGTTGATGTGCACAGCTCTCACACTGGTTTTAATTTGCAATGCTTCTATGACTAATGAGTTTGGACACCGTTCTTTAGATTTGTTAGTCATTTAGGTATTGCCTTTATTCCTCTTTTTTATTGCTCTGTCGTCCTCCCTATGTTCCGGTTACTAATATACTGGAAAATAGGTTCTCCTGTTCTGTGGCTTCTCTTTCCACTGTTTTAACATCTTCAAGTGAATAGACATTCTTAAATTTAATAGATTCGGGTTTGTCAATCTTTCCTCTTATGGTTCGTGCCTTTTGAGTCACGTCTGAGGAGTCTTTGCCCTCCTTAAAGTTGTGAACATGGTCAGCTGTGCTATCTTCTAGTAGCTTTATTGTTTTGCTTTTCACATATAGGCCTACAATCCTACTGGAATTCTCTTCTGCGTGTGATTGAAAGTAGTAATCAACCAACTTACCATTAAATTTTTTTCTTCTTTTTTCCACAGTAGATATTCAGTTGGTCCAGTGCCAGGCATTTAAAAGAAGTTGTTGTTTCTTTTTTTTAACGGCTCTGCGTTGCAAACGTTGTTAAAATTCACCGTCCATATATATTGAGTCTGTTTCTGGATTCTCTGTTCTGTTCCATTGGTCTGTTTGAGTAACTCTTTGCCAGTATGACTCTCTCTCTCTCTCTCTGTCTCTCTCTCTCTCTTTTCACATTTTAAGACTTCATATTCAGTAAAGAAAATCCTCTGACTTTGTTTTCCTTCAAGAGTATCTCGGTGATTCCTGTCCCTTTGTCTTTCCACTAACAACGTATGAGAGCTCTTATTGCTCCACATCCTCGCCGGTATTTAGTATCGTCGGTGTCCTGGATATTGGCCACCTTAATAGGTGTGCAAGTTCAGTTCATATTTATAGAGAGAGTTTTACCCAGCAGATTTGCCTAAACTCACTCTACAGAGTAAAGAAAAATTTCTACGTACACAATCATGCAGCCTATGAATAATAGCAGTTTTAGTTTTTCCTTTCTAATCCTTATTACCTGTTAAACACTTTTGTTACCTTGTTGTACTAATTTGAATATTGTACTAATGTTGAATTGAGGGTCTGTAGACAACATACTTGTCTGGGTCCCAAACTCAAAACAGCTCTCAGAATTTCATCCTACATGCGATGCTTACTGTAAGAATTTTGTAGATATCCTTTACAGAGTTAGAAATTCCCTACTTGGCTAAAAGTTTCAATCTTGTTTAGATGTTGAATTTAATCAAATACTCTTTCTGCGTCTATCTAGAAGACCATATTTTCTTCAGTTTGATTAATTATATTGAAGAATTTTAAAATATTAAGCAATCCTTATATTCCTGGAATAAGCTTGATTGCATTATGACCTATTAGACTTTTTCCTTATTTTTTTTTTTTTTTTTTTTAATTTTTGTGGTATGTGGGCCTCTCACTGTTGTGGCCCCTCCCGTTGCAGAGCACAGGCTCCGGATGCGCAGGCTCAGCGGCCACGGCTCACGGGCCCAGCCGCCCCACGGCACGTGGGATCCTCCCGGACCGGGGCACGAACCCGCGTCCCCTGCACCGGCAGGCGGACTCTCAACCACTGCGCCACCAGGGAAGCCCATTTTTCCTTATTTTTATATTCTAGAATAATTTTGCAACTATCTTTTGAGGATTGTTGGATCTATGTTTTAATAAGACAGGTTTTTATTTTCCTCCTTACAAGTTCTTTGTCAGATTTTGATATCAAGGTTATGCTGGCCTCACAAAACAAGCTGGGAAGCATTCTGTCTTTCTACTTTTTGAAGAGGTTTATATGATACCCGCATTATTGTACCCTTAAATGTTTAGAAGAATTCACTAGGGAAAACAGAGGGCCTGCACTTTTCTGTGTGGGAATGTTTTTTAATTATACAGTTAATTTCGCCTATATGTAGGCAACTCAGATTTTCCTGTTTCTCATCTGTTTTGGTAAATTGCAGTTTAGAATTTGTCCACTTCACTTAATTTTCAAAATTATTGGCCTAGAATGATTCCAGATATCCTCTTATTATCATTCTAATGTGTGTAAGGTGATGGTAAGATACTCTTTTGCATTCCTGATATTGGTTGTGTCACTTTTCTTTTCCTTGATCAGTCTAACTAGAGTTTCTTTCATTTAAATGTCCCTCAAAGCCTTAAGACAAATACCATATGATATTACCTATATGTGGAATCTAAAATGTGGCACAAATGAACCTATCTACAAAACAAACAGACTCGTAGACATAGAGGACAGACTTGTGGTTGCCAAGGGGGCCGGGGAAAGGGAGAGGGATGGACTGGGAGTTCGGGGCTGGTAGATGCAAACTCTTACATTTAGACTGGATAGATAACAAGGTCCTACTGTATAGCACAGGGAACTATACTCAATATCCTGTGATACACCATAATGGAAAAGAACACTAAAGAAAGAATGTGTATATGTGTACAACTGAGGCACTTTGCTGTACAGCAGAGATTGGCACAATGTTGTAAATCAACTGTACTTCAAGAAAGAAAGAAAGAAATGTCCTTCAAAGCATTATCTTTATTATCTACTTCCTGTTTCATCCTTGGTTTTAATTTACTGTATTTTTTCTGATGTCTTCATTCATCCTCGGCTCATTAATTTTCTCCTTTCTTCTTTCGATATCCATGTGCTCAGTAGCAGTGACTTCTCTTCCATTTGTGATATTGATAATTTGGGTCTTCTCTCTCTTTTTTTCTTGCACAGCATGACTAGAGATTTATCAATTTTAGGAAACTTTTCAAAGAACCAGCTTTTGGTTTTGTCTACTGCACTCCTGTTTGCATTTCCAATAATTTGTGGTATACATTTTTATTACTTCTCTTCCTCTGCTTATTTTAGACTTAACTTGCTCTACATTCTTTAGTTTTCTAAGATGGAAACTTATTTAGTTCAATCTTTATTTTTTCTAATATATGTATTTAATGCTAAAAATGCTGCTGTATCCCACAAATTTTGATAAATTGTACTTTCATTTTCATTTAGATACGTTTTTAAACATTTCACTTGGGGTTTCTGCTTTAACTCTTGGGTTATTTTCAAACATTTTGTGACTTTCTAGCTATCTTTCTGTTACTGATTAATAGTTTAATTCTAGTGTGATTTCAGAGCATACTTTGTATGATTTGTATTCTTTTACATTTGTGAGGGCATATTTTAGGGCCCATAATGCAGTCTATCTTGGTGAATGCTACATAAACTTGAGAAGACTGTTTCTGCTGTTGTTGGGTGGAATATTCTAAAATGTCAATTAGATCCATTTGATTGATAGTGATATAGGTCTTCTACATTCTTACTGTTTTTCTGACTCCTTGATGTATCAATTACTCCAACTATAATAATAGATTTATCTATTTCCCCTTACAGTTCTATCAGTATTTGCCTCTTGTTATTTGGACTCTGCTGTTAAGTCCATATGCACAGAGGATTCTTAAACCATCTTAGAAGACTGATCATTTTGTCAATATGCAATGTACCTACTTATCTATGATAATCTTCCTTTTTCTGGAGGCTGCTTTGTCTGAAATTAATATAGCTATTCTAGGTTTATTTAGATGTAGTGTTAGTGTAAAAAGTGAAATATAAAATGAAAACCAAACTTGAAAATTCCCTGAGCAGACCAAACCATTTAAGCCACATAAGCAAAACTAAATCTAGCCTATTTCATGCACAGGAACAAAACTTAACTTAGTTTACTTCTTGGAAATGCCTCTGATAATCATAAAAGAAACTTAAGTCGTTTTCCTAAACACGGTATTAAATAATCACTTTTGATCAATCCCCTGCTGGCTGGAAACCCCCAGTGTAATAACCAATCATTGTAAAGATTAAACCACTTCCTCATTTTCACTTTATAAGCCATTCTGTAATGTGCCTCTGAGCTTCATATTAGTTTTGGGGTTGAAAGCTCCCAGTTCTAAAACTGTTCTTTCTTTCTTTTTTTTTTAATATTTATTTATTCGGTTGTACCAGGTCTTAGTTGTGGCAGGCTGGCTCCTTAGTTGCAGCTCTCGGGCTCCTTAGTTGCAGCATGTGAACTCTTAGCTGTGGCGTGCATGTGGGATCTAGTTCCCTGACCAGGGATCGAACCCAGGACTGCTGCACTGGGACCGTGGAGTCTTATCCACTGCACCACCAGGGAAGTCCCTAAAACTGTTCTTAATATGCACAATAAACTCTTACTGATTACTATTTTATTGATCCGGTGGTTTTAATTTTGCTATTTCTGGATTTTTGACACTAACTTAGTATATCTTTCCCCATCTCTTTTAATCTATTTTTAGTCTTTTATTTAAAATGAATTTCTTGTAGATAACAAGGTCTGGTCATCCTTTATACTCCTTTATACTCTGAAGGTCTGTGTTTTAAGCACTAGTTTTTTAAGTAGTGTATTTAGATCCACTGTTAAAGTGCTTATTGATATATTTGGATTAATATCTATCACGTTTGTAGCTGTTTTCTGTTTGTTGTATTTGTCTTGTGTTTTTTTGTTCCTCTTGCTGTTGTTGCTGTTCCCCCTTTTTAATGCCTAATTTGAATGTAATTGAGCATTTTGTATGATTCTGTGTTATCTCTTACTATTGTTTCTTTAAACAGTCATGTTGTAATTAAGAATAAGAAATACAGGGCTTTCCTGGTGGCGCAGTGGTTGAGAGCCCGCCTGCCGATGCAGGGGACACGGGTTCGTGCCCCGGTCCGGGAAGATCCTACGTGCCGCGGAGCGGCTGGGCCCGTGAGCCATGGCCGCTGCGCCTGCGCGTCCGGAGCCTGTGCTCCGCAACGGGAGAGGCCACAACAGTGAGAGGCCCGCGTACCGCCAAAAAAACAAAAAAAAAGAAAAAGAAAATATTTTATCTTACCTTCTTTTATTCCTTCTCAACTACTCTTCCTCTCTTTACGTAGATCCAAGTTTCTGACCTCTATCATTTTCCTTTGTCTGAAGAACTTTTAAATATTTCTTGTAGAGCAGGTCTGCTAGCAGTGAATTCCATAAGTTTTTGTCTGAGAAAATCTTTATTTCTCATTTATTTTTGAAGGATAATTTCTCTGGCTATAGAATTCCAAGATTATTTTTACTTCTTTCAACACTTTAAATATTTCACTCCACTCTCTACTTGCTTATATGATTTCTGATGAGAAGTCCAATATAATTCTTATCCTTTTACCTCTAAAGGTAAGGTATTTGTTTTCCTCTGGCTTTCAAAATGTTCCCTTTATCTTTGCTTTTCTGCAGTTTGAATATGTATGACTAAGTATAGTTTTTATTTTGATTTCTAACCTTCTTCTTATTCTTCGAACTTCCTGGATCTTGTTTGGTGTCTGTCATTAATTTTAGAAATTCATTGGCCATTATGACTTCAAATATTTCTTCAGCTCCGTTCTCTCTTTACTCACCTTCTTGTGTTCCATTTTTGCACATGTTACAACTTTGGCAGTTATCCCATGGTTCTTGGATATTCTCTTCCACTTTTTTTCTTTTTGCATTACAATTTGAGAAATTTGTATGTTCTTCAAGCTCACTGGTTCTTTCTTTGGCTACATTGAATGTATCAATGTACCCATCAAAGACATTCCTCATTTCTGTTACAGTGTTTTTGATTTCTAAACACTTTGCAATCTTTGGTTCTTTCTTAGATTTTCATCTCTCTGCTTACCTTCCCCATGAGTTCTTTCATGTTGTCCAATTTTCCCATTAGAGTCCTTAGCATATTCATCATAGTTTTTAAAAATTTCTAGTCTGATAATTCAAACATCTGTGACATACACGAGCCTAGTTCTGATGATTGTTTTGTCTATGCAGACACGGTTTTTTTTCTTGCCTGTTGGCATGCCTTGCAACTTTTTGTTGAAATTTGGACATATTGTATCTAGTAGTGGGAACTGAGGTAAATAGGTATTTCATGTGAGAATGTATATTAATCTGGCTAGAAATTAGGCTGTATTTAATGTTTGCTACAGGTGGTATAGGTGCCAGAGGCTTCAAACTCATCTAGTATCCTTGTTTTTGCCTCTCCTTTGACTTTGGCATCCTCTTCAGATATGGTCTGGGTTTTGCATTTCTCTCAGTTGTTATCCAGTACCATGAGACCGGAGTCCTGTTGGTACGGTGGTATGACGTGGTGGAATGAGATCATTCTACAATATTGCAATTAACTGTTAGCGTTTTAGCCTTTGTCTTGAATCTGTGACCTTCACTAGTGTTTCTGGAGGCCCTTCATAGGGATAAGGCTCTGGCAAAGTGTTTGTTATGGAGATAGTCTGGGCATATTTCACAATGATTACCTTTCCCCCTCCTTGCCAGAGCCAAGAAGAAGTCTTTTTTTCTGACCGCCACAGAGCATAGAAAGTTTCCTGGAGGGAAAGCCCACAAAAATGTGGGGTTCCTCTCAGACCAGAGCCCTCAGGAGTTTCTCACTCTCATGCTAGCCCACACTCGGCCTCCATCAATGCATCAGAATTACCGTGAGAGTGTCTATCATTTTATGGCACCAGTGGACGGACAGATTTCTGCTGTCTCTGGGTGGCCTTCTCTCCAGATCTCATGGGGGTGGTTTGCCACATGTATTAGTCAGCTCAGGCTGGTATAACAAAATGCCATAGACTGGGTGGCTTAAACAACGGGCATTCATTTCTCACAGTTCTGGAGGTTAGGAAGTCCAAAATGAAGGTGCTGGCCGATTTGCTTCCTGGTGAGGGCCCCTTCATGGTTTGCAGACATCAGCCTTCTTGTGTCCTCACCTGGCGGAGTGAGAGAAAGCTCTGGTCTGTCTTCCTCATCTTGTAAAGATGCTAATCCCATTATGGGAGCCCCGCCTTCATGACTTCATCTAAACCTAATTACCTCCCAAAGCCCCACCTCCAAATACTATAACGATGGGAGTGGTTAGGGCTTCAACCTATACGTTTTTAGAGGAACACAACTTAGTCCATAGCACCATGTAACCTCAGTTTTCTGATGGGTCTCAGAAAATTCATTGATTTTAAGCTTGTCCCTCTTTCTTATTGTATAGAGTGATGACTTCCGAGTTCTTTAAATAACAGAACTGATGCCTTTCCTATTTACTAATATGTGTGCATGTTCAAGACTATAAATTTCCTTTAAGAACAATTTCTGCTAACGTTTTATTCTTTTCTATTGTGGGTAGGACATTATATATGAAAAAAATGAACGCTAAGTTGAGATCTAGAAGGATGTCTTGCTACGGAAGGTAATTACAGTTGCTTCTGCAGGCAGCAAGGAGTATGAGCTATCTCTGACCATCATCATACAATTTCACAGATGGAGAAGATGGAAAGCTGAATTTTCATCCCTGTGGGGAGTTGCCTCTCTCTGTCTTACCATTTATTCTTAGTTGTAGACTCTCAAAGTTTTGACACAAAACCTGTGGAAGCTTATGGTTTATTCATGTCCTTGAGGGCTCTAGCAGTAAAGTTTTGTCTCTAACCCTGTGAAGTTGTCAACAGATCTGCTCAGTTTCTCCTCTTCAGAAATCCTTAAGTCACCTAAAGAGGAAAACAGGGGCCCCAAAGGTAGGGTTGGTCTCTTTGGCTGTTCTTCTCCCAAATCTCGGACATTTAATATTTTATTGTCTTTCAGAGCTTCAGTCCCTATTTTAAATTTTCTACAGCTTTTAGCAGGAGCATTGTTCAGCATCTCCTAATCTACCATTACCATAATATTATCATTTTTTTTTTTTTTTTTTTTTTTTTGCGGTATGCGGGCCTCTCACTGTTGTGGCCTCTCCCGTTGCGGAGCACAGGCTCCGGACGCACAGGCTCAGCGGCCATGGCTCACGGGCTTAGCTGCTCCGCGGCATGTGGGATCTTCCCGGACCAGGGCACGAACCCGTGTCTCCTGCATCGGCAGGCGGATTCTCAACCACTGCGCCACCAGGGAAGCCCTATTATCATTTTTTAGTTAAAAGTTACTTTGCATCTCAGTCAAATTTTAATCTTCCTCAAAATTGTACATGTTATCACCGTAATATAAATTTAGGCTTAATGACCTGTCCATATATCAGGCATGTGAAAATTTATTACTATGTCTCAACAATAGTTACGGACTATAGTGAAGATTGTATCTTCCGTGTGCTTTTTCTCTCTTGCCCTTTGATATTTCTGTTTTGAGAATTCAAACCCTTCTATGCTAAAAGGGCCTAACCCGCGTATTTTACAACTTTGTGCCTCCACAGATTCTAAAATAATGACTGGTTTGTGGTCCGTCAGAGAACTATTGTTAATAATTTGGTACCCCTCCAAATAAATATTTTAAAGATATTGAATATCTTCTGAGAGGGATAGTAGAAACTGATTTAATATTAATAAAATTCTATACTCTTTTATAGTGAAAATTGAGTTATTATATATACAGAGCAAAACTTAACTTTCTGATTTGACTGCTGTACTCTCATTGCTGGTTTTCTATTACATTAAATGAATTCCATTCACACTCAAGATAGAATCAACTTTTGTTGGATGTAGTTACAATGTCTTGTTCAACATATGTTTAAACATTATTCTTATCTGGGTTTATGTTAGCATATTTCCCATTTTTTGGTAGTTCTTATTGTTCTTTTCTTTTATGCTTTTCTTGACCAGAAGATCTCATCGGAGGCACACTTAGTAAAGATTTATAACTAACATCATAAAATAAAGAGCTGATTTCCATTAGCATGTTGCTATGATATATTTAGTTTCTGCATATTAGCTGACAGTGTCAAAATGAATTGTACTTGGAAAAAGGTCATATGTAAGTCACATGAATAAGAGAGGTCAGAGGATTTTAATATTTGCCTGTTTGTTGTATTGAATTTCCACTAATATTGCTGTTTATTTTGGTGGGAGCTGGACGAATTTACATGTAATTACAGATCTGCTATATAACCACATGTAACTGGTCCCATGTTTCTAATTTATTACAGCAGTGTTTTGGAGCCCCTTATGAACTGCCATATGGCCATCTCCCTTTATACATCTTGGCTTTCATAGATGAGTTGCTCAATTACTATTAGCAAAAGAAGTTAATGCTATTACACTTCTTTGTAAACTTTAGAAGCACGTTGAAAATACTTAAAATCCTGTGAAAAACTTTAATTCATTAACCCCATAAATTATCTTGGTTAGAATACATTTCTAAACCATCTTCGAACATCTCATTGAGTTTGAAAATCATCAAGTCTCAAAGAAAAGAAAAATACAATTAAGGCTTTTTGATTTTTATCACATAAGACACATCACCTTAATTTTACTTGTAGATATTTCATATATTTGATGATCTAATGGCATATTCTTCTACATGATGCATCTATTAGGAGGTTACTGTTTATATGCAAGAGTCCTATTGATGTTTGAAAATTTGTCTTTTGTTTCCCTTCAGCTGTAGTGATTTTGCGAAAATGTAAAGTTAATAGAACAATCCTTTTGTCTATAAAAGTCAACTGGTAGAGTTGTGTCCCAGTTCAGTAATAATCTAAGTTGCATTACTTCCAGATGTGTCAAAGATTTTAAATATATATTATGAGAAAAAGGGAAAAACAGCCTCAGAAGAAATATCAGGTTTCCTCTAGGGTGAGTTGTTTGCCTTCACGTTCTGTTGGAGTGAGGCCTTTGATGGCTTAGCTAAATTATGGGCTTTTGATTCAGAAAAGTATAGAATTAAATCCTTACTCTGTCACTTTCTAGCTGTGTGGTTTTAGGCACATAAGCTCTATAATTTTTGTTATCCTCAGTTTTACGGTGGGCACAAAAATACTTCACAGGGTTGAGGGAAATATTAAAACTACAGAATATATATTTCTGCTGTGTCTGATGTTGAGACACAAGCTTTCACACTGAAGACATTCAGATTGATAGCACAGAAGACGTTTGTTACTTATTTCTCCCTTTGGAGGTTAGCTCTAGTCAACTGTTCTCCTAAAATCTTTTCCCTCTCTGAAACGTTTTGAGGTAAAATAGGGAGGGGAAAAACAGCACGATTTATCCACAAGCCTGAAGAACGTTCAAAGAGCAGGCCAAAGACCAAGAGCGCACATCAGCTTGACCTGCATTGCAATGCGGATTTCTAAGGCCCCTCTCACAGATTTAGTGCGTGACAGCACCTCAGGTAATTTGCACAAGCACTGAAGTTCAGAATATATAATATAAGGGAAGACATACACATTCTCATAATAAAATTATTTTTTCAAAAGAATGAGACATTTAAATTCATGCATTCCTTTATGAATTATGAGTATATGAAAAAATTTTCATAGCAAATTGAGAAAAGTCTTCTAGGCAAGGGAATTACATTAGGAACATTAGTATGCATTGGACTTTTCATTTATAAAGTGAATGGCGTCAATTCCCTGTCTCATTCACAGACATTCTAAAAAAATTCCCGTTAGATATTGAATTCCACAGCAGAGTCTCTATTATCTTATGTTTTAAAAGTTAGCAACAAGTGGAACAAAACAATGCAAGTATTATTGTTCAGTTAAATATATTTAACTAGTAGTAATGGTGCATGTTTTCCCAGTAGCATTAATCTTAGAATGTTGTTTAAGGTACCCAGAGCATTACTAAATGGGATTTCTGCCTATTCTGTCACTGTTTACACTTACATGTCTATGCATTACTTTATTTTGCTAATTATTATAAACTTAATACATGCTCATTAAAAAAATTCAGAAATGACTAAAATGTGCTAAGTAGAAATCCCATAACCCCCCACCTCACAATTTCCCTCATCCCTTGTCAGAAATAATCACTTAAAATTTTGAATGTGCTCAGCTGTTTTTATTACTTATACAGACTAAGTAATTTACATTTCGTCTTTATGTTCTCAAAATTCAAACAGCTCATAAATTGATCGGATAAACTGTGAAAGGCTTCCATTTACAGACGTCCTCTTCCCATTTACCTGTCTGTTGCCATTGTCACCTGCATCTTTTCTCCCAATCCCATAAAATGCTGAGATCACAGAGTGCCATCTGTCTCTATCTATGAACTTATATTGATTTTGAAAAACTGTGAGATCTTTTGGAGGGTTATCTAATTCATCCCCCAGCAGCTCACTGTAAGAAATCATAATCAGGTATTGTATTAACCTGCCAGTTGTACCCAGGAAAATAGAATCAGAAGTGTAAGAAGGTCTGATTAGGATTGAATGTCTTTAAACCAGGTCCTCAATCCTGGAGGCACATTACCCTGACTTGGAGAGCCTGTAAAGACAGACAGACACACACACAGACACACAGACACACAGACACACACACACACACACACACACACAGCAATGCCCGGGGTCTGAGCACTGGGAGCTTTAACGTGTAGTCCAAGTTTGGGAAACACTGTCTCAAATGAACCTGCCCTTCGTCAGCCATTCTAAAGAAAAAGTTGGTATAAATGGACATTTTCAGGCAAATGTTCATGGTTTCGACAGAAATGCAGACCATGGTGCCCCAAAGGTGAAGTGAGGATGGGGATTAGAGAGTACCATAAAGAATACAGTTAACCTTTGATAGCAAATCCTCAGTGTGAAATTTCATCTGGTGGAATAGCATGGAACGTTCTAGAAGTGTCTGGTTATCAGAGTCCATATATCTGTGGGATTAAACGATGTTCTCCTGTTTATGTTCTGGGAAATATTAGCCAGGAACGTGGGCCTAATATGTTTGAAACATGCTGGATAACTGTTCCTCCCTCAGGAGATACAGTGCTCGTTTGTACATTCTCATTTGACATCTTCATAGAGATACAATAATCAAGACACTCGCTGAACTTTGATTTGTTTTTAAGCCCAGTCTTTCCCAAACATACACATCCAACAGATACTTTGTTGAGAACCACTTTGAGCCAAGCCATATTCTAGGTACTATGGAAGGAAGGCAGTAAAGTTCCCTGCTTTACAGAGCTTGTCTTCTTAGGGGATAAGATAAGCAAATAATCAAAATAATGAGTAATATGAAGAAATATAAAATATATAATATGAAGAAAATAAAACAGAAAGGTAAGATGCTGGCGTGCCAGGTGCACTTCCTTTAGAAGCTGTGATCGAAAAGGGCGTGTCTTAGGTGGCGCTCTTTAGACCGAGGCCTGAGATGACAAGAGGAGCTGGTTATGCAACAGCTGGCGCAGGGGTCCTCAGGAGGACTGAGCATGGCTTCTACACGGAGGTTCCCTGTGCTTAAAGCATCATGGAGGAGATCGCCCAAGACTGTGTTATGTTTCATAAGAAATTTGGATTTTCTTCTAAGTGGTAAAGGGAGCAGTGGGGGTAATATAGTTTATCTTACCTTTAAAAATCTTACTGACTGCTCAGAGGGAAAGAGATTAGGCATGTGGATGGGGATGGGGATGGTGATAGGAAACAGAAGACTAAAAAGATGAGGCAGAGGCCACTGAAGTAGTTCTGGAGAGAGAATGCTTTGTTGAACCTGGCGGTCGTAGCTGAGATGAAGGGAGATGCCCAGATTTGGGATATAATTTGGAGGCACCATCATAGAACTGTCTGTTTTGTGTGAGCCTGAAAATTGGGTGTATGAGGTACTGGGGTGGGGGGTGTTGGGGGAGCAGGAAGTAGAGTTGACTGATAAGGGGAATCAAATCAAATTAATTTGACTGAAAAACCCAACCTTACTTTTTTTTTTTTTACTGTGTTAGAAAATATTTTAGTAAATGTTGGTAAAGAGATATTTGTGAAGTAAAAAGAAAAGTAGGCAAATGAATGAACTCCCTGGATATTGGTGTTCCTAAAATATTTGCTTTGTCCGGTATGATCTACGTGAGGGCGACCTCATTCGTTGATCCAGTCATGGTTAAGGGGACCTATCATGCAGCTGAAGAGGTCGTAGCATCATCCTTTATTTGGTTCCTACGTATCCTGATTGTTACAGTTAAACAAAAAAAGAAGGAGGAGGCGGAGGGGAAGACAAGAAGGAGAAAAGGAGGGAGGAGAGGAAGGAAGAGGTGGAAGGGGAGAAGCTGAAATAAAAATTAAATATCAATTATTGAGAACAAGTGCCTCATCCTAACTTTTTCACATATGAAGCTTTACCATATGTCACGTAGGAGAAAGTAAAAGCTGTTTAGGTGTGGGTTTTGCAGGTGAGCTCTGTGTTAGGTAGATGCATCCTGATATTGTGGAAGGAGCATAGCTCCTGGTCATACCATATTATAGTTTTGCAAACGGCAGAGATTTCTTTTTTCGCCATGCTGACGTTGAACTTCCTCATCCGCAATTGGATGGTACTAGTTCAGCATCATTCCGATGGTCTTTCTAGCTTCCAAATCTAGAATCTGTGAGTCTCATTTCAGGTCTTTCCAGACTATTATTGATTCCAACTTCCCTTAACAATTTTTTAAATACAGGTGCTTTCATTGTATTATTTTTTATTGAATAAAAGTGAGAGGCGACAACAATTTTTAAGGTGTGTATCCAGCCTTGTGGTGAATGAAGTTTAACAACCTCTTCTCAGAGGGCAGCTCTGACTTGAACGTCTGGCGATGACTTTCTTTTATGTTCGTGAGTCAGATAAAGTGACGCAATACAAACAACTCTTAACCTTACTCATTCATCAATGACGTAAGCAGCTTCTGTGCTGAATCAGACGCTAGCTTTTGAATACAGGAAGAAGATGCTCTCAGTGTTTCTCATGGTTCCCAATGTCAGTAACTTTTATGTTTCGTCTGCACCTTATAGAAACAATCTTTACTGGGGTTTTCATACTTGAAAGCTGGCTTGCTGCAGATGATGGAATTTAAACTGCTAGATAGAAGGAGGTTTAGACAATAGTAACTTATGTGGATGAAAATACGTTATGGCATGACTGTTAACAGTATGATCTTCTTAAAGAAGGTTGCCATTTTATAGTAAAAAAGCAAATCATACATTGCTTGTTGACACTGTAGGAGACAAAGTGAAATAGATCTGCTCCAGGTACATTGATTTCCTTCTTTTCTCTTTTCTTCTAGGGATTTTCAGGAAATGCAAATGCAGACAGTGTTGTGTACTACAGACTGCAGCCTTCTATCAAAGCCAGATTTCTGCGTTTCATCCCTTTAGAATGGAACCCCAGGGGCAGAATTGGAATGCGAATCGAGGTGTTTGGGTGTGCATATAGTAAGTGTTTGTTTATCCAACACGGCAGAATAGATATCAAAGGAGATGTGTTAAAAGCCAAACTGTATGCTGAAATTGATTTAAGAGCTATGTAAAGAGACATAAAGACGGGAGCAGTTTCCCTGGGAAGCTTTATTTGTGCCCATACATGCCAATATTGACTTACGTGTTCAGCCTTTATATTTTAAATCAGAAATGGAAGCATTTTACAGATAGACAAATCGTTACAGAGATGGATAGATAGAGATACATGTTTGTAGACATATGTGAATCCATTTATCCAAATCTGATATTTTTGACCGGATCTTAACTTTTAAATATTAGAATGTCCCCCCATAGACTATATGTGATGATGTTTCATTTGGGCACCCTAAATTTAATAAAAGACAGTGGCCCAGGGGCTTCCCTGGTGGCGCAGCGGTTGAGAGCCCGCCTGCCGATGCAGGGGACACGGGTTCGTGTCTTCCCGGTCCGGGAAGATCCCACGTGCCGCGGAGCGGCTGGGCCCGTGAGCCATGGCCGCTGAGCCTGCGCGTCCGGAGCCTGTGCTCCGCAACGGGAGAGGCCACAGCAGTGAGAGGCCCGCGTACCACAAAAAAAAAAAAAAAAAAAAAAAGACAGTGGCCCATTTAGTAAAACCAATCATCTGTTTTGAGACCAAAGCATGTTTTTCTCTACAGCCTAAAAACAATATGCCATGAAACTCACTTATAAATATGCTATGCCCTGTGCATAAATTCATAGAAAAGGTAAAGACCCCTGCCAAAATGTAAGATGTGTTTGAAATACTTTCACATAAAAGAAAGAAACCACAGATTTCACTTAGTCTCCTCTTAATGAAGTACTTTATTATGGCTTTTTGTGGGACAGAGACCTGAGAGTTCTTGACAGGCCCACCTCAAGCCGCACCATCCTGTCGTTAGTTAACATGATCTACAATCATCAGACGAGCAATCTGAGGTTTGGAGAGAGTCAGTAATTTGCCCAGCGTCTCACAACTTACTCCACAGAAGAATCTGGAAGAGAACCCATAACTGTTCAATTCACTGCATCCTTGTTCCTCTAGTAAACCTTTCTTTTTTTAGCCACTAAAGCTTTCTTCACATGTATTTCATCACTTTTTCAGGTTCACTGTATTTATGTAAAAGGAAGGCATGTCATAAAGAGGGCAGGCAGCTTGTTGAAGTTTTCTGCCCTGTGTCAGACAGAGGAACCACGTTGACAGAATTGTCATAATAGTATTAGTAGCAATAGCACTAACGTTAATAGGATTAATTTTTATAATTCTAGACGTAACAAATTTTTCTTGAGTGCTTATTATGTGTCCGATACCATATTAACCAGTTAGTTTATAATTCCAAACCAAGTCCAGATAAATATTATTAGCTGACTTGTTCCGTTCCCCTACTTTGCAATTGAGGAAGCTAGAGCTTAGAGATTCGATGTTGAGACTGTGTGACTTGTTCCAGCCACCCAGATAGGAAGTGACAGAGCTGGGTTTGCAGCCAAGCCTGCCAGACTCCAGAACCCCAGCTTATTCTCACGCCTCGTCCAGCTGTTAAAGCAGAGATGAGCCACGGGCAGCTTACTTCTCATCATCTGCCTGACTTCTTCTAGCTTTCTTGGCTTCTGCAGCTCAGCTCAGCTGCTCCTGGTATGTGTCAGCTCCTCCCTTTACTGTGATCCCCCTTGAATAAAATCATCCTTAAAAAATATGTCCCACCCCAAATTGCGATTCTGGAACACAGAATCTGGACAGTCAGTCTTATTTGTCTTTGGAACGTAGAGTTTTAATAAAGCCCGTGCCACACAATGGACAATCAGCAAAGCAAACTCCTAAATGATTCATATCTATAGTTACTGATTCAGAGCGTCTACCTTGCAAAATGTTTATTTATCACTGTATAATAACAGCAAACCGCTACTGAGCACTTATTCTGGGTCAGATAATAGTTTTTATAGACATATGAATTTAATCCTAAAAATCACGCATCTAATGGAGTCGTAGAAATGTTAAGCAGTTTCCCCAGCAGCACACACTTAATACACATTCGATCTCATATGTAAATTCAACGTTAGTTTCACAAGGCTACTGATGCTGGTCTCCCACAGTAACGTCCCTATGAAGTGCCTGCTGGGGTGCAGACTCCTTTGAGTTCTCTGCTGCCACGTGCTGGATGATAACTCAGATTCCCCCGCACCCGGCCCGCAACCCCATGGAACATTCTTTTTGCTGTGACTTCATCTGCTGTCTCTTGGAGTAAACACATCATGCGGGCACTTAGTCAACCCCCTTTTTTCATGGACCCACGGTTGAAGGGTCAATAGTGAGAGCCGACATTTTAAACTCAAACGTAAACACGCACGGTAAAATGATACAGCAGGATTCAACGTAAAATGGCTGTCGGAAAATTTTGGATAAAAGAGAAAAAAAAAATAAACTGAATGGAAAAATACTCTCACAGGTGACCGAAAATAACCTCAAAATGGGTTGGGTGTGAACGCCTTATGGGAATGTATTTGACCAAATTGACTTTAATTCCTCAATTACACCATAGTCAAGACTCTTATTCTCCACCTCTGCATACCATTAGCCTCGCAGAATATTAGTTTACTAAAGCATGATACTATTTAATCATCATGTACTGAACAGTTAATATGTGCCAGGTACTATTTTTTACCATTTTAACAACACAGTGAAGTAGGTACTTGGATGTTAGCATTTTGTGGCCTGCTGAATGACCCCTGTGGCTTGTTCTGGGTTGTCTGGCACAGAAATAGCTGAGACCACCAGTGTCCCCTGCCCTCAAAAGGAAGAACTGTAGGTCAGCAAAAGAAGCCCACTCAAGATTTTGTCTGCAACTCTCCTGAGTAGCCCAGATCCAAGATCAGACTGTGTTTTCTCCAGATACGCAAGGCCATTCTTCCGCAATCCTTAAAAAAAGGAAAAATGTGGGAGGGTGCGACACGAGCAGGTTTCTCGCAGGTCACGGTCCCAGTGCACCTGTACCTGCTGGCAATGAAGTGGGCCTCTTGTGAGCCTGAGGAAGGCCTGGAGGATTGCATCCAACCTGCCAGCGTGTGTGTTCCCATTGCCCGCACCAAGTTAATATGACTTTTGGGTGGGCTTTGCCTAAGTGACTCACTCAAGCATGTTGTATGTCAGGGTGCTTCACAAGTCTCCTGATACGGGCGAAAGTGGACTTAGAGAAATTAAGAACTGATATACAGCTGATTACACAGCCCGTGTTAAGACCTAGGATTTAAAATCAGATCCATCACCTTCCCAAACCAGTACTCTTGATGAATCATACATGTGTTCATCTTTTAAATGTCTATTGACACTTGCTGAAAGAGAAATCTACTAGCTGTTGGGTATAGGGAGGAATTTAAAGTAATATATTTTTTCTTAAAGATGAGAACGTGCAATGTCATAAGAATCATACAAACTCAATGCAAAATATGGTAGCATTAGTGTAGGGTGTTAGGAATAACGTGATTGATAAATTGAGGTTAGTATGAGAAAGTTTATGGCAATAGGTTTTGAAACTAAGGTGCAGGTATTTTCACATGAGAGGCTGGGAGAACGGTCCAAATAGGAGAAGGGGTGTCTTCTAGTCCAGAACGGAATGAGGATTGCTTGGAGGGATCGGTGTGTATTTGAGAACGGTCATTCAGACTGAAATGAGGGGTACAGATTGGAGGGCTAAATGAGGGGTACAGAGTAGAGGCAGCAGCTCCGTTGGGAGGCTTCTGAACTCCTTTGTGCAAGTGACAGCTGGGGTCTCAAACTAGAGGACCAGCAATGAGGAGAGAGAGTTCTCCTGACTTGAATCATCTTCACAGTGTGCTGAGGCTACTATTGAATCAAGAGAATTCAGTGATTGTATGTGAGGGGACACTGAGTTATCAGATTTGAACAGCTGTCTGGAAGGTGGTGTCATTTCCTGGGAGGGGGCACTGGCGAACAAATAAGGTCCGGAAGGGAGCAGGAGAGAGAATTAATTCCATCGCTGACTCATTGAGTTTAAGTGACTGTGAAATACGGACAAGTGGAACTCCACACCCTCTGGGGTGAAGTTACAGAACTGAAACCTATAAAATATCATTAGTTATTAAATCATAACCTTTCCACTTACTGTTGATAATAAAAGTATAAAGTTTAAAGCTATGTTTGTACAACTACTCATGTCTCTGAAAAACAGAAACGCATTTCTGTCATAGTTAAAACAGGTTCTTTATACTGTTTTTCAGGTAGTGTGCATTTTTATGCCAGACCCCCCCGGCCCCTTGTGCCTAATATGTGTGCTGGCTGAAGTTATAGATGCAAGATGTCCCTGTGAATACTGCTGGGAAAGTGGCTGTTGTGAGAACCACACATGGTTTTATTACCCTGAGTTAGAACAGTAACTTGTTATGAAGGAGCATCAAGTGAATGGAAAATCCATATCAAAGAGCATGTTCTACTTTTATGTGGGTAAACCTGACATTGTTTCCTGAGTAATGAGAGAAGCAGAAGCTAAATTTTATGGGTTCAGAGGGAAAGTGTAAATTTCAGATGACTTGGCCATAGCCACTGTGAACACGTTTACAGATCTAGACAAGAGGTGTAGGTAAGGAAATAACTTGCGAAAGAAAGAAAAAGAAAAGACAGTGTTTGATGATGAAGAACTACTACTCTGCTCAGTGTGTCCCAAAGGGTGAACAAAGGCAAGAAAGGAAAATACCTGGGTGCAAGAGAGTGAGTCTGAGGAATGCTTCAGAAGTAGCAGGTAAGCCACAGGAGATAATGTGTAATGGTGGGTGAATTGCTGAAGCAATTGCCCTGGGTATTAATTCTTAGTTTCTTTTCTCTAGCTGTCGTGTAAACACTCTCACTTTGCGATCCACGATCTCTCCTTCCTCATCCTCAGCAGAATAAAAGCGTCCAACTGCCCGGCCATAGCGAAATAATTACAGTTTCTTTGAAGTGCTGTGATTTCATGATTTTTCTAGTCTTAGGATCTTTTCATGAAGCAAAGGGCGATCACCACACATCTGGCCTTCGTTCCCCTACCTAGATACTTCTTTTACTCATTGTCTTTTCCCTGCATAGAAATCACTGTTTCTGACACCCTCTCTAGTACTTCCTGTTTAGGTCAGAGGATGTGTTCTGCTCCGGATCACGTCATGCACACGTTATCCTGTATTGCGATCGGGTGGTCCTTTTTTGGTATTAGTCTTCTGGACAGAGATGAATGAATGGGGGCAGGTCTGGGGAACTTCAGGAAGGCTTTTCCTGTCATTCAAGTGTCACATTCAGTCCACTGAAGATCAGGCATAGAGCACAGGGAAAACTGAGCGAGAGGATTGGCGGAGAAGAAATGTGCAGAAGTGTTGCACTCTTATGTTCATTTGCTTAAATGCAGACTGTGTGAAAGAAAATTATGGATTCTATTTAGTAAATGGAAATAAGTCAGAAATTACAAACCTCATGTTAACTTAAAATAAGAGTATTCCTTTCATGATGTAAAAAATACTGAAAGTTGGAACTACCTACATCTGTAGATTTCCATTTAGAAAATTTATTAATAGGAAATATAAGAAAGTAACATGAAAAGTGCAATTGTTTATCTGGGTGAAAAAACACTGAAGGAAAACTAAGTAATAGCCTTCTGTCTACTCAGGGTGCAGCTCTCTCACACCACCTGTTGGGTTGGGGAAAAAGGAAAAGCAGGAAATGTGTCAGATTTACCCTACAGAATAGTCGTGATTGAATCCAATACCTACTTATTAAGCAGCTCCAACATGTCAACTGCTAAAATCTTGACAAGGTGCTTTAAATACAGTCCCTGCTCTCAGATTGTTTATCAGCTAATACTGTAGCTGAGGGATCCTGTTTTATGTCAGAGTTTAAAAAGAAGATGGATTCACGTTGGCCTAAAATCAAAGTGGATACATTCTAATTCTTTGCAAAGTTTATAGACTTAAGATTTTAATTTGATGATATGTGAAGTTATATTAAAATTTAAATGAGGTTAGCTTTTAGAATGCCAGACAATAAGGAGACTATGAAAACCCACCAGAATAATGTCAAAAGAACTCAGCCAACAGAAGGGGCTCTCACTGACCAAAGATGGAAATATTTTAGCATCAATAAAGATAGTAACTGCAGTTTTGAAACATATTAACTATGTTTAAGTGAATGAGTTCATGATAATACTAAAAAAACCCACAAAACCCTCGTTGGTCACCAGGAGAACTATTAAGGAATTGACTCATTATTCTGAAAGCTAATAAATGAAGAGAAAACATCAAGCATTTATCCTACTCTTCCTATGTAATCTGTACCTCAAGGTAATCAAATAGAAGATTAGAGGGGATTTCTCTTTAAAGTTATATTTATGTAAATAAACAAGGAATAGTAGAATCAGCATATGCCCATTTTGCGATCCTAAATAAATTAATGGACAAGTCAATAGTAATAAAATTTCACAAAAAGAGAGAGATTTGCTTTTAGGTGCCAGTCATAACAGAGTAGCTTTTATTGGACTATCTTGCTGCCCACAGCAGTTATAGTGGCTGGATAAAATACGTTTAAAAAAATGCTTCAGGGCTTTGAAATTCAACTCAAAACAGGCAGCAACTTGAGAGGACTCGATTCTTGAAAGATGGAAAGCAAAATCCTGGAGATCCATATTGAACTGACTTTTTTCTAAGAACATCATAATACTCAGCAGCAAGTAGCCAGATTTTACGAGGCTGAGGAGACGGGGGTCAGAGTTCAAGGTTGCCAGAGTGATTAGAAATTTAGGGTGGAATACTGAAAAGGAGGGTGTCAGAGAGGGAGAGCGCTGACTCCTGCATACACGTTCCCCTGAAATCCTTGCCTGATTCCTGACTTGGCCATGCCCACTATGCACCAGGCAAAAGCAAGAGCTGGGAGATTCAAGTCCTGAGGACTTCATCCAGCCTGTGCCTAGTTCTGGGAAGGACACCTTTGGAGTCCAAGTTCTGCCAATTTAGGGAGACTTGTTAAACACTTTGGGCTTTTACCTGAAAAGCCAGAAAGGCATTGCCTTAGGAATAAACACCATAACTGAGGACCAGTTGTTACGTCCGGGGACTAAGGACAAATCCTAAATAGACCTGTCCAAGAGAAACCTGGAACCAAGCTGTCACAGGGTCGAGGTGATCTGCCGGTAATTCAGCTCCCTGTGGATCTCTTCCATTTAGTTTCTGCCACACCATCCATCCCTCTCCAGACTCTCCCACCCTCCCAGCTCTTCTCACCCTCTTCTCCCCCTCCCCACCTCCTCTTCCTTTCCCGACCCTAGGTGTTCCCATAGGTGGTGATCTACTCAGCTTAAATAGCATTTCCTCAGAGATCTCGTCCCTAATCAACAACCTAATTTAGACCTTTCTGCTCAAACCTCTGATATTACCCTGTCCTTTTCCTTCAAGTTCCACTTAACAATTTGTAAAAACATCTGTTCAGATGGGATGAGCTGCATGTTGTTTTTCTTTTCCTTCGGACTGGAGGATCCATGAGGACGGAATGTGTTCCCTGTTACACAGCCGCCTACTGTAGAACTTGGCACAGTAAACGTTCAGTAACTATTTGTTAAGTGGAGCTATTAAGAAAAATATCTGATTAGCCATGATATAAGCCCCAAAATGAATAAATATGTAAACATCCAAATTTATTATACTCAAGCAGTAGCAACTGACGAAAAGAGAAATATCTCTGAGATGAACATACGAAATTTCAAAAGTTGTTATTATTAGAATGATAATAATAGCATACTAAATGATAACTGTCAAGGCATTTTGATATTTCCCTCGGGTGCCAACAGCTTTTTTGGCATAGCATGAGAGGTTGGAATTATTCTCCACATATCAAATAAGGAAATAGAGAATCGGCACTTAAGTGATTTCTGTGACATCACAAAAATAACAAATAAATATCAGAAACAGAAATCCAGCTTACATCCTCCAATGACACACCCCAGTGTCCTTGATGAAGTAGATGTTACCGATTTCAAATCTATTTAAAAGGTTAATTTAAATTGATATGTAAGTGGCCATGATGATGTTTGCTTCCATAACCTCCTGGAGTGTTATCACTGACCTTAACTCAGTCTGTTTAAAACCATGATAGTAAAGTCACCTTTTCCCTGTGGTTATATACAGCATTTGATCCTGTGCCTTCTTCCTTTTTACCATATTAATTTTAGCTGTTTTAAACCTAAGAGTCCCTTAAATCATTCTATGTTCTTTTATGCCACTGTGCAAAAATAGAACAACCCATTTCCCGTTGATTTCGCGAGTGCTTGGTCTCTCCTCTTCATCTCTTTAAAAGCACAATTCTGTAATGCAGATCTCACGTGCCTACACATCATGCTGTAGCTTTAATATTTCACTATATAATAGTTGAACAGTGACTCAGTCTCATTAATGTATTTTAGAAGTCAAAATTGGACCTCTGTTTGTTTAGTGATTCATAGGTAGTAATTTTTAAATAGAGAGGCAGTATGATCGGTGTTTAAGACTGAATTCAATTTAGCCCAGAAGAGTTTGGTCCATAGCTGTTTTCTCTAGTGGTAGCACTCTTTTTCTATTTGTGTTTTTGGGTTGATTCCCAAAGAATTATTAGAAGAGTCTCATGTCTTTTTCAAGAACTCTTTGATGACCTTCAATAAAGTGAATTTTCTATTTTGAATGATTTGTTTTCCATTTCATGCATTTTCTATTCCCATTTTTTCTCTTTTAAGTTTCTTAGTCAACTGATCTCATCAATAATGCTATGAGTCATGGTTTAACTGACAGAATCCATTTCTCCCTGAAAGGCGTTTCAGGGACAAGTCACTACCACCTGCACAATTTTCTGCAAGTACCACCTATGGTATAGATAAATAAAACAATTTTGTTTTCCATGGTACAATTCAGTACGCAATGAGGTTGTTCATTTTCAGAGAACAGGTTTCTGTAAGCTACCTCTTCTTCTTGTCAAATAACCCTTATGCTGTCGTCTGCCTCAGGATCACTCAGGAACCTATACTCTTGGGTTGTCTTTCAGAGATTCTAAATTAGCGGACATCAGGCAGAGTGCAGGATGTTTGTTGAATGTTTATGGAGGCCACAAGAGATTCTCCTTAGGTGATTCTCACGTGGTGTGACCATGGACCCCAATTTGAGAAATCATGCCCTTGGATGTGTTTTTCGTAGTAATTCACTTACAGGGTGGGGAAGACATTGATTTTTCAAATGGCAACCCCTCACAATAGGAGAAGCCTCAAACTTCTGGAGCAGGGATAGGATGCAAGGGAGAGGGAACGGTGCTGGGTCAAGTGGAAGATACGACAATGAGGAGTGTGTCTGCATGTGAAACATGCAGGGGTAGAAAAGCAGTTTGCTGCTCACGGAGGTGAAGCTTTTCTGCCCATTAGTTAATGTCCTTCTCTGAGGCTGAGAGGTTCAGCTCCTCCTGCACGTGTTAGAAATCGTTCGGGACCCAGCCCTGATGCAGAAGTGAAGCATGAACAATCACATCTCAGGGACGTGTGTCTTCCCCGCTAGACCGTAAGCTCCTGGAAAAAAAAATGCACTTCGTGTTATGCACTACTGTGTCTTCCACTGTGTTCGCAGAAAGGTCTCCGTAAATATGTGCTGTAGAAGGAGCGCAGAATACGTGTTTCAGCAATTCCACTTCTCATACAACTCCCTGAAAGAAATAGGAATATTTTCTTTCAGAAAACTCTTTATTCTATGGGAGATTATATTTCTGAATCATGCAGATCAAACAGGCTATACCTCTTCCCCGGGGTCACGGGGAGAATTGATATGAGAGTAGGGCCTGCAATCTTTGAGCCACTTCTTTCCTTGCTTCCTGCTGTAAATGAGAAGATCTGAGATGGAGGTATTCACTGAGGAGGATTCAGGTCACCGACAATTACCGTGGTGAGTCAGCTCAGGCATTGGCTGACAGACAGAGAAAAAGCCACAGAACCCACAGATGGCTCAAAATCATTCTTGCTCATAACCTGGCAATGACATTGGTAATTGAGCATTTCTTGTGCACTTCAGAAATGCATTATTTTTTAGAGTCCACTTTTAAAAAATAAACACACCAAATGTATTTATTAAACTATTTTTGCTATCCCTCTTTCCCTGCCCAGTATTCTAATAAGTAATAGCATTAATAGTAGTTAACATTTATTGAATTCTAATTATATGCTAGGAACTTCCAAAAATTGTATAGATATGCATTCATACAACAGACCTATGAAGAATATACTGTTATTAAGAAATATTGTAAATCACCCATACTTCACTTTAAAAAAAGAATGTACTCTTATTCCCATGTTACAGATGAAGGAACAGGGACAAAGAGGGCAGGTAACTTGCTGTGATAGAATAATGCCCTGTAACCGTAAATATATTACATTACATGACAAAGGTACTTTACAGTTGTGATTAAGTTATGGGTCTTGAGTTGGGGAGATGATCCTGGATTATCCAGGTGGACCCAGTGTAGTCACAGGGGTCCTTATAAAAGAGAGGTGACAGGATCAGAGTTAGAGAAGGAGATGTGACTGTGAATGCAAACCTTGAGAGATAATGAGAAAGAGAGAAATTTGAAGATGCTCTGATGCTGGTCCTATACGAGAAGAAAGGGGCCATAGGCCAAGAATGCAAGTGGTTCCTAAAAGCTGGAAAAAAGAATGTTGAATTACTATCACTAGGTTAAGTACACAAATGTTTAATGTCCAACAGGGCAATAAAACCATAACCTTTGGGGATATATTTTCTATCTGACAGAAGTCATTTGCATCTCTATGGGGAAAACAAAACAAAACAAAACTATAAATGAACATGTAACTTAGAGACTGGCCCTCATCAGTAATAAATAGTAAAATAAGATATTTGTGAATTCACCTAGAATTAATTAGACGGGCTTCTTTTAAAAAGCTCCAGCATGACATTGAGAGGACATGAAGTTATTCCTTTGATTTATTTTCCAGCTTTTTCAATTTTCTTAACAGTGGTAATATCAGTTTCAAGCGAGACCTGTCCCTCCCACCAGCATCCTTGGAGAAAATTCAGATTCTCCCTTCCTCTCTCTCCCTCTCTCAAAAGATTATTTTTTTTCAGATAGTTCCAGATTTTTATATCGTTAACTGTATTTATCATAGCACAACGTTTTATGATGATTGTTTAAAATTGCATGCTTTTTATATATCAGATAAGTTCTGTAAATAGCGTTTATAAGTGAGTTTTCTATCTAAAGTAATACTGTTAGGGATCATCCTGAATTTCTTTGTTTTATGGGAATCCTTGTACATATACTACACGGATATAACTTGAAGTTTCCCCGTACTGACATTGTACTTACATTCGGAATTATATTTAGCCTTTTTTTCCCCGAAGGGTATTGTTCACATTGCATGTGAAATCTGAGGGCTGAGTTACTGACTGCCCCTGGAGTGTCTCAGTGTCCTCAGAGCCTCCTTTCATGACAGTGAATGAGAGCATGTGTGGGGAGAATGTCTAGCCATCTTAAAATTAAGCATAATAAGAATAATTCTATTTTATGAGGACAAGTTTAGGACTTGAAGACTGACAATAGTAAGAAGATTATTGATTACCATCTGCTTTAGCATCAGGTTTCTAGACCTGAGAACTGAGCTTTCCCAGCTGCCTGAATTAAAGTGACCCCAGGCTTCTTTTAGTCTTGATCAGAACGCCTGTTATGGTTCGTAGTGGTTTATGAACTTACCCTTTCACTTGCTACGTGTTGTCCATCTTCGCTGAACGTAAGTTCCATGAGGACAAGGGCCATGTTGGTGTTGATTCCTCTTTCATCTCAGCATCCGTCACAGGGCCTCAGACTGGATGGGCTAAATAAATATTTATTGAATGGAGGTACCCAACTACCTAGTGTGATACCTGTCAAGTAAGAACATAATAGGTAAGAGAGAAAATGGCAAGTGGCTTCCATTTAAGAGTTGAAGTAGTATACCATTGCTTTAGGCATCAATCGTCTAATATGTTTCTCACTATCCCACTTTGCTGATGGAGATATTCCAGGCACAAAGCTCTTGGTGCCGTGAAAGGCTAATATGACCATTATTAATGTAATAACAACAATAATGAAGAAGAGAGAAATAAAGAAATAGAAGGCTGAAGTATCACAGGCTAGACCTTCATAGGGGAAAAAATTCTCTTGGTAGCTAATTCCCAAAATAGACTTTATCTGAAATAAAATCATTATAATGATGGTTGCCTTTAAGCAATGCATTAACTCGGAGACAACTGCATAGCTCCAAATGTGTCAGCATTTACAGTCTGTCTTATTGGAATTGTTCTTAATTTATTGTAATCTAATTATCATAGAACACATTATTTGTTTTTGACACAGAGTTATGTTTTTGCCATGCACATTCATTCAGCTATATAACAAGGAGTAATTATTCAGTTAACATTATTCTTTCTACAGAATGCAATGTTTATTCATGTGCACTTGGTGAATGAATTCTTTCATAAGCACATTAACAAGACATGGAAAAATCAAACCTCTGAATTTCCAAAAGATAGCTGCATAAAATAGTTGGAAAAAATTGGGGGCGGTGGTGAATATAAATGGTTCCCATTAAATATGATGGATAATCTGAAAGACATGCATATTGGACATACAAGTTGATGTAATAATTTTGTCGAATGAAACAAGATGAGTGAACTGTAATGTCATTTTGTTGACTGGGAGAAGTCACCTAACCAGTTGAAAAATAGCTTCCTATTTTATTGGGTTTCCCTAACCTCTTCATTTATTACATAAATGCACTCTCACGGGTAATTGCCTTAAAAAAAATCTTTGACTTGTGAAATGTAGGAAACACTGCAAGGCTTTCTGAGTATTATCAGTTCTTTGCTCTGGGTGCAACTGATTTTGACAGATGTACTGTTATGTTACTGGTATAACATGACATCTTTTATCAGATGAACTGAATAAAAGTGATCTTGACAATGAGTAGATAAGACACTGTCAGAAAGCTGAAAAAACCTGTCAGTGTAACAGTTATGATACAAATGCAGCAGAACAGCCCTTATAATGTCATTAAGTGAATATCTTTCCAACAGTGCCCTTGAGAAGACAGAAAATAGCATTGCTCTTACATACTATTACTTAGCCACAAAAATAATAAAATAAAACAAAACACAAAGGTCAGTTTAATATATACTTGAGGTGGCATTGATGAGTCCGATGTATGTGTATGTATTTATGTGTCGATCTCTTTTATATATGCCATATAGAAAGAATTTTGAGATTTCAAAACTACTTTTTCAGAAGCTAAAAAACCATTTAACTTCAACATTTCAAGAATGTCATTAAAAATATTGATCATGAAATATGCAAAGTGGTTTTATGGGTATTGATTATAACCTTTTCCCTAATTTATTATGGAATGAGAAACAGCCTTTAATAATATAAGAGAAAATTAGGAATACATTTCAAAATGTATTTCTAGATCATGAATTTTGTAAATAGGTGAGTAAAGGCTAAAATGGAATCAATCCCAGGAATTAGACATTTGGTGGTTTTATTTTCCATTATTTTGATTAACTTGGAGCTGAAATATACATGTATGGGTACAAGTATAATGCTCTTTCTATACATATACTTTTAAAATGCTTTAATGAAAAGCATATTTATCCTTAGAATGACTTTTAATATCTTTGTCTAGGATCAGAGGTGGTTGATCTTGATGGGAAAAGTTGCCTTCTCTACAGATTTGATCAAAAATCCCTAAACCCAATAAAGGATGTAATTTCTTTGAAATTTAAAACTATGCAGAGTGACGGGATTCTACTCCACCGGAAAGGGCAAAATGGAGATCACATCACACTGGAATTAAGAAGAGGAAAACTCTTTTTAGTTATTAATTCAGGTAAAACCATTTGGGTCAAGTGCTTGAAAAATCTGGTCATTTAGATATCACCTTAGTAACTTTACGCTCTTATAGCTTATCTTTCTTTTAACAATTAAGGTGCCTTATTTCCACATTCAAGTGTTTATGTATATATGTGCGATATGTATATATATACACGCACATATTGTACTTGCACGTAAAAATGGTTCCTAATTTGCAAATTGTACAGGACCCTCTTTCAATGTCGTAGTGCTGACAGAACCACTTAGCAATTTTCAAACATCATGATGAAAGGGATGGGTCATTGAAAAACACTGAGGTAGTAAAAATAATGAGGTTGTAGCAAATATAAAATTTACATGGAAAATGAGAGTGTGATGGTGGGTAATGCTAATAAAGAGAATTAGCAGAGGAAGAAATTACAACAAGGTTGAGAGGATATTATATTCAAACTTGAGGTAAGTTCAGACTAGCGTTTTGGATGGAGTGTGGAAAGAGATTGCAGTTGTCATGAGAGACTCCGGTGCCCCCCAGAGAAACTTTTTTTTCTTTTTTAGAACGGAGGATAATGGTGCTGTTATTTTTTTCTCCTCTAAGGTGAAGCTAAGCTGCCCTCCACTCACGTGCCCATCAGCCTCACGCTGGGCAGCCTGCTGGACGACCAGCACTGGCATTCGGTGCGCATCCAACGCGTGGGCAAACAAGTCAACTTCACAGTGGATGAGCACAGGCATCGTTTCCACGCCCAGGGAGACTTCAGTTACCTGCATCTCGACTATGAGGTGTGACGGTTACGTCCCAGTTCATGCAGACTTTGTAATGTGTGTGTGGTGTAGCCGCATGAAAGAAAATACACTATAGAAAACCTACGTTCAGAGTCAGTCAAGGTTCTGATGAAGTGTTCCTCTAGGTGACCTAAGTCAAGTAGCAAATTTTGTGCATATACTACTGAGGCTTCATCTTTCTCCCAGTACGTTAATTTACTGTTACACAGAAATGTCATCTTTTTCGCCTGCAATGTGTAGTCACAAATTGCCACCTGTAGGAAATGTTCTCGAAGAGATCTCATCACAAGTAAATACAGAATGTGTTGCCTGATCGGTGGTGGTAGGGGCGGGTAAAGGGCACTCCTGAACAGTGCAGATTGATGGAGAGAATGTAGCAATAAATAGATTCATTGATTCATTAATAATCAATTCCAACGCACAGATATCAACGTGTGCCAGAAATGTATGTGAAACAAAATGTCATTGTAATCGGTGACATTGTTAAAGCTGTCAAGGCTTACCATGGATATAAAGATGTATTTTTCTTCAACAACCAAAAAATATTAAAATCAGGTGTGATTAGCCACTTGTAAAAATAATCAAGCTCTTGTGTAAGTGAAAACTGAATGCATATAAATTTGTTTTAAAATCTGCATCTTAATTTTTTTAAATCTCCATTTGAAATGAACAATATGGCAGTGTACAGTACTGAAAAATCGGTCTATCTATGATGATTACAGCTATAGTTGCTAATCATAATGATTTAAGCAGATTATCAAGAAATCACTAAACAATATTATTGATGCCATTTTTCTTTCTAAGATCAGCTTTGGAGGGATTCCAGCACCTGGGAAATCAGTGTCATTCCCTCGTAAACATTTTCACGGGTGTTTAGAAAATCTCTATTATAATGGAGTGGATGTTATTGATTTGGCCAAGCAACAGGACCCACAGATCGTCATTATGGTAAGACTTGAGTCTTCATGTGAAGAAATGAGGAAACCCACGTGGCTTTTCCACATTACAAAGTTGCTTCATTTTGAATTCTCACTTGATGTGATGTTTTAGACTTTAGTCTTGTTCCTTAAAAACATCTCTGTGCTTGGCAATATGCATGTAAGGGATGAATTTTATGTTAAAAATTTTAAATTCATAGGGCATGATTATTTTATATCTATATGAAGTAAAGCAGGCCTTTTTTTGGTACAACTGATAATTTATTTTGTTGTGCTAGTATTACTCCCAGGAGACTAATTTCTTTTACTCTGTAATTTCCTTTATAAGATACTCCCTGACACACTCTCTGAAGAAGCATACCAAGTTCCTGGAATCAGATAACATCCATGTAGATTAGAGAAGCATTTGAAAAATTTGTATTTTGCCACGGTCATTCACAACCAATAAAAGAAACTAATAGGCCTTTACAAGATTGCATCTGCCAGTCTGTCCCAAGAGCAGTGCTCGTCAGGCTGCATTATACTCTAATTCTATGGAAATGCAGCAGAAATTTAAATACAACTGTTATCGGTCAGGGTTCAGTCAGGGAAGCGGCACCACTATGAGTTTAGGAACAAGGATCTATTTTAGGACTTGGATCTTAACAATCATCAGAGGCGCTGGAAAGTGGAGCCCAGCTGTCTGGAGGAAGAGAAGGAGCCCAGTGAAAGAGCCAGGACAAACTGGAATAAACCAGCCCCTCTGTGATCATCCCTCCCTGGGCTCTATCACACACAGAAAACCTTTGGGGGGAAAACGGCCAGCCTTTCACTTCTGACTCATATCACGCAAGCTCCCTCTTTGGCTAACTTTTAACCAGAGTAAGACAAGAAAAGAGATTCTGTGAAACGTGGTTTCTAGCTTAACCAGCTTAATGATAGAAAAGCAGACACATCTATCCATTTGAATACATTTCTTTAATTGTTCAAAATTCAGCATATGTAAATGTAAGCTCATGTTGTGTCAGCAAAACCCAAACCACATCATGGGATTATTTATTGCTTACAAAATATTTTATTCTTAATTCTCTGTGTGAATTGATAGTATTTATATGAGTACACCATCTAGCAAGATTTTTAGATAGTTTTTTTTAAAGGGAAAAGAATTTAAATGGAAAATAAAAATATTATAGAGAGATGGATGTGAGTGTTTCATTGCAAAATGAGTTCCCAGAAGCTGCTCGTGCAGCTAGCACCCACTCTTCATTGCCAAGAGGATTTGCTGCTTGTAGAGTAGCAGACAGCTGTCCAAATGCAGCTGGTAAATGTTTCCATTTTTACCAGGTTTGTTACTCTTATAATTGCCTTTACATTATGGGTCAGTTTATTTCACTCTTCTGCTTTTGTTATTTCATTCACTGGGGCCAGGCATTTGTCTGCAGTGAAAGCTAATTCACTTTTAACAGAATCACAGTATAGCCAAATGTTTTTGTTTAACCAAGACTAGTAGTTTAATTCCAATGTGTAGTCTTCTAAATAAAGTGATTTCATTGACTTTTCAAATCTATATTTAGAAAATTTGTTGAAGATTATTTTCAAGTAAAATAAAAACATTTATCTTGATTTCTGAAGCCCGTTAAGGAACATTCTAGTTATTTCTAAATAGTTCGGACCTGTACGTTTTTTTTTAATCCTTAAATATGTATTTAACTCTAATAGCAAAATAATCCTTCATGTACAATATTTTAATGAAAATTCATGCAATTCTAATGTATCTTGAAGATCTACCTAAAAACCATTAGATAAGAAATAATACATGTAAATCTGATGACAAACGCATAATGATAAGAAAAAGACAAAAATGGTTCAAAAAAGAATGTAAGTACTACATTGTATTATGCAATGTTAAACCTAAAAAAATGAAAAATGAAAAATAGGCAGAGGGTATGAACAGACCGTTCTGAGGAAAGCGAGTCCAGAAGAGCAACAAACTTATGAAAAATGCTTAGATATACTATTAGGTAAATGCAAGATAAATAAGAATGATACATCACTTTGGCATTTTGTTGTTGAACTTATGCAAATTTAAAAGATATGTAATACCTATTGCTGTCAAGGATGTGGGGAAAAGCATATCTTTGTCAAGGATGTAGGAAAAGCGTCCTTTGTGTACTACTGTTGGAAATGTGGAGAATTTAACTTTTTTTGGTGGGCAGAGAAGCAGCTGAAAATGTTTATTAAAACATGTAGATACAATAGTTCTTTATTTAGATCCCTCTTCTGCAGAACTGAAAATACCAGCACATAGAGAAGCATGCAGAGTTATTTATTCTTGCGTTGTTCAGAGAGGCAAAACCTGGAAACAAAGTGAATATACATTAACAAGGAAACAGTTGACTAAAATTGGAGCATTCACATAGTAAAATATTATGCAAGCAATAAAAGTAGGAATTAGGCTTCTGCCAGATAACTCAAAGGGATTTCCATAAGTTATTGGTTAATGATAAAATCATGATACAGTAAACAGCATAAAACATGGCTCCTATTTTAATAAAACAAATAATGCCTAGTGTGTAGGTATATGTATTCAAAACATATTTAGGTGTATGTACATGTAAGTGAACACATAACTTAAACATGTATATACATATATATGTGTATATATATTTGTATATGTCAATGGAAACAGAGAGAATTATGAAAAAACATGGAAGGAAAACCAGTAGCTCATTAATGTTGGTTATGTTATGGGGTGGGTTAGAAGCCAAAGGCAGCAAAAGGGTGAAATAAGTGGGAAGAGAAAACCAAATAAAACATAAAAAAGAGTTGTTTTAATTAAATTTTTTATTGAATTCAATTGCATTGAGTTAGAGGCCTTTGTGAACTGAGAGATGGGGAGGAAATAATTTCACCCAGAGAAGGCAGGGAAAGATTTGCCTGACCATGTATCCCTGGATTTGAAGAACCTTTAAGACATATGGCAAAGATTTGAATATTCATGTTGACAGCGATTTTTTGTTGTTGTTTTAAATCAGGGGTAATTAGAGACTGATAAACAGCCTCTGTATTTCAGATTTTATCACTAAGGTGATGTGAGTGTCATTCTTAAAGCTTTTTCTTTTACTTTATTCTCAGGGAAATGTGTTGTTTTCTTGTTCAGAACCACAGTGTGTGCCTGTGACTTTTCTGAGCCCCAGGAGTTACTTAGCACTGCCGGGCTCTTCCGGGGAGGATGAGGTTTCTGCCACTTTTCAATTTCGAACCTGGAATAAGGAGGGGCTTCTGCTATTCCGTGAGCTTCAGCTGGTTTCAGGGGCTCTCCTCCTCTTTCTTAATGATGGAAAACTTCAGCTGAATCTCTACCATCCAGGAAAATTACCCAGTGACATCACAGCAGGTAATAAGTGTATTCCTGTAGGCAAAGTATTTGCGTTTGAAAGATTTCATTATCTCTCTGTCCCTTCTCCATAAACTTTTATGCTTGACCCCCAAATTAATATTTGTTTAACAAATGAATACTTGAGTTAATAAGATTATCTCTTCCTTAGAGGAGCTCGCTTCTGATTTTCTTTTAAATATGTCTTCAACACGAGCAGTTCTTATTAAGCAAAATGATAGTTGTGGGGCAATCGAAATTTCCTTCCATGACCCTCTCGCCCAGTCCAGGTAAATCAATATATCCCGAGGAAATGTGTTCTGGGAAAAATATGAAAGGCTTTGAAATGGACCGCAAGTTTGCTGGGTGTCTTCAATGGAAGATGAGTCTTGTGTAACACAGTTATTAGTCTTATCTGGTCTTTGAGAGATGGGGAGGGGTCTTTCTGGAATCTATATCTGTATCTCAATATTAGTGTGAATGTAAAACCTAAATATTTAGTCAAATTAACTTTACTTGCTGCTGTAGTTTGTGTGGTGTTGCATATATTTGGGGAGAAAATTTGTGTAAAGTCTCTCATTTGGGAACCAAATGGAATTCTCTGCACTTCTAGGCAATATGGTACCATTTTAATGACTAGAATATAATTAAAGAGACTGTATGAGTGTCTGGAGAATTGATGTCTAATTTAGGTCAGTGCTTTGGGTGAGGGATATTTTTGTCTCTTCATTAAAATTATATAATTCTTGACAAAGGATCTCCATCACATTTTCATATATATGGAATAATACCCAAGCCAAGCAACTTAGGGGTCACATTGGGGTAAACTGAGACATCAAGTTAATAAATGATCTTTAAAAACAATTTAAAGATGCCATTGTACTACTCAGCTATATTAACTTTGACCAAAATTAGTAGAATATGACTGGGAGAGGAAGAAAAGTTAAAATACAGTCAGAAACCAAATATAAGAAATACAGGTATACAAATGAATATGCCTAGTCTTTGTGTATCTTTTTTGTTGTTCGTATATCACTGTAGTGTAAATGTGGGAACTGAAACTTCAGTATCAATTATCATTTTTAAGAGGTACTGTGCTGTGACTTTTTAATGCAATACTCAAAATGTGGTAGATTTGCAGTCTTGACAAAAGGAAATAAATTAATCAGTGTCATATTACTAATTAATAGGCTCCTTAAAATGAGGGACTAAAAATGTAAGCTTGCTATTAATGTGTAGTTTATTGTGATGTTATTTGACATCGTCTGGGGTGGTTATAGTCATAGCCTAATTTTCAACATCTTAAAGAAGCTGCTTCAGTACAGTGTTATTGTACTGAGCCCCATGAAGCTAGTTCATTTCTAAACACTTCACAGTCATACATACAAACTTAATAAAATACTAGGTGTAAGTCTATCTAGACTAACCCAAATGATTTTTTAAATTAATGTTTAAATCCGTGTACACTGTAATCTATTATGACATCATATGACTTTGTGTGATTGTGCCCATAGCTAATAACAAGGATCCTCGACAAAATATGAAAGTCAATATATTAAAATTGTTGCACTTCAGATAACACAGGTAGGACTTTACACACCAACTCCCCCATTCCCATCTTTCTAGTTTCTTTTAAAGTTTTAATTTTTGCTCGTTTCGGTGAGGAAAGTACATTTTGCATTGGATAGCGGGCTATTTAAATGGTATGGCTACGTGGTCCATTTGTTTCTCTCATAGGAGAAGACTTTCACAGGTGCAGTGTACGGTAATTAAATCAGTTGTCAGGTTGTATCATAACGACTCAGAAGAGAATGGATGACCTATTATTTGTGGGTGAGAATCGTATACTGCATCATTCCATTATATAAGGATGGCTCAATTTTTCTTTGCTACTAGAGATTTAAATTATAAATCTTACAGGTTTTCAAAACATAGAGTTTTTATGTTTTTTACAATGGAATAAAAATTTATATTATGTTGAGGAAGAATGGAATTGTGCAGATGTTTGAAATATCAGGCGAAATTTTTAATGTGATGTAGTTTTACAAATCGTCATTTGGAAAGGTTCAAAAATACTATGCCAGCCTCAATCATTTTTGAAATATTAAGGATATTATAATAGTCTAAAGCATAAAACATATTAGCAGCACTACAACATCACTCATGACATAAAATGTTGTCAGTCTCTGTCACCTTTATAGATGGCAAAGCAGAAATCATTCAGATCAAGAACCTAATGAACCATACGGTTATATTTTCCTATTTAAAATAAGTTCTTTATTGTCAAATTTGAGATTTCCGCTGAGTTTTACATTTCTGCTGTCGCTTTTGCCTAAAGGCGAAAATCAGGCCTGAAAACAAGCTTCTTGCTCCCATGGGCAGGGCCTGGCAGATGCAGCCTTATAGTACTTGAGGTGTTTCTTTTTAATTTAAACATCTTTACTGGAGTGTAGTTGCTTTCCAATGGTGCGTTAATTTCTACTGTATAACAAAGTGAATCATCTATACATAAGCATATATCCCCACGTCTCCTCCCTCTTGCGTCTCCCTCCCACCCTCCCTATCCCACCCCTCTAGGTGGTCACAGAGCACCGAGCTGATCTCCCTGGGCTATGTGGCTGCTTCCCACTAGCTCTCTGTTTTACATTTGGTGGTATATATAAGTCCGTGCCACTCTCTCACTTCGTCCCAGCTTACCTTTCCCCCTCCCCGTGTCCTCAAGTCCATTCTCTACTTCTGCATCTTTATTCCTGTCCTGCCACTAGGTCTTTTTTTTTAAAGTTAAGTATAAAATTCTCCTCCCAGAACTATAAAATTTATTTATTTTTTTATTTTCTGTTTATTTTATTTATTTATTTTTAAACATCTTTATTGGAGTATGATTACTTTACAATGGTGTGTTAGTTTCTGCTTTATAACAAAGTGAATCAGTTATACGTATACATATACATATATCCCCATATCTCCTCTTTCGTTCTAGATCTTTGTTAAATGGTTTTTGTATTTTCTCCATTCTATTTCTGAGATTTTGGATCATCTTTACTATCATAACTCTGAATTATTTTACAGGTAGGTTGCCTATTTCATCTTCGTTTATTTGGTCTTGTAGGTTTTTACCTTGCTCCTTCGTCTGTAACCTATTTTTTTGTCGTTTCTTTTTCTTTTTTTTTTTTTTTTTATGGGTGGTGCTGTATTCCTGTCTTACTGGTTGTTTGTCCTGAGACGTCCAGCCCTGGAGTTTGCAGGCAGTTGGATAGAGTGAGGTCTTGGTGCTGAGATGAGGACCTCCGGGAGGCCTCATTCCCATTAATATTCCCTGGGGTCTGAGGTTCTCCGTTAGTCCATCGGTTTGGACTCGGAGCTCCCACCACAGGATCTTGGGCCCGACCTGTGACCTGGGAACCAAGATCCACAAGCTTCACAGTGCAGTTTTTAAAAAAAAAAGAAGAAAGAAAGAACGAAAAAAAAAGAGCAGTATAATATCAAAGAATAAAAAACAAAATACAATTAGAAAGATAAAAAATATATTAGGAAAAATAAAACTATAATTGGAACAACTACAACAAGGTAAAATATAACCACAACAGAAAAAAGAAAAGAAAAACAAAAGCCCTGGCTATGAGGGTGGAACTTAGGCAGGGGTGGGGTTTAGGGTGGGGTGGGTCCTAGGCGGTTAGGGGAGTGACGTTTGAGCATGGGGCGGGGCCTAGGCTTAGGACCTAGGTAGCTGGAAAAGTCCCTTGGGGGCGGGGTCTAGGTGGGGAGACATTCAAGCGTGGGGCGGGGTGTCTGCTTAGGACCTGGGGAAGGGGAGAGGCAGCACATCCAAAGGAGGTCGTCTGGAGTGTGGGGTTCCGGAGTTTGGAGGTAGGGCCCTGAGTGAGGGTGTGTGGGTGGGGCTTAGGCCCAGCTCATTGGACGGGGTCTCCCAGTGTAGAGATGGGGCCCTGGTTGGGGGTGTGGGGGCGGGGCTTAGGCTCCGTGCGCAGGAGGGAGGCTCCGAGGACCGAGGATTAGGCCCGGGAGCCCAGCAGCCTTCCCGGTGCCGAAGTGGACAGGGAACGCATTGGCCACGTTCCCTTCCGTTCCTCCGCGCCCCTCCTCCACGTTCTCCCCCAGGGTCTCCCCCCCTAACGGGGGGTGGGTGTCGCTTGGTGTAGCAGCTCCTCCCCTCCCCCAGCCGCCCCTCAGGGGCGCCAGTCCCATCCCGCCTCCGCTTCTCCTCCCCCTTCACTACCCCCACACCCCGCGTCCCACCCAGTCACTAGGGGCTCCTCCCGTTCCCTTAGGTGTCCGTGGTCCCCCACCAGTACCTAGTAGGTACCCTAGTTGTGAGGATACGCGAATTCCGCATTCTCCCAGTATGCCATCTTGACTCCGCCTACGAGATGCTTCTGCATGTTTCAGTTACTAGGCATTCGTGACCCTTGTGGCCCTGGCAATGGGACTGCCCTCTTGATTTGCCTCACCCAGGAGAAGCCATTTTTAAAGTTCCCCCTTCTTCCCTTTCACTGTTGGAATATTCCTACTTTTCCCCTTAGAACCCCATCGCTCCCTGAAAGTACCACTTTCCCCTAAGGTGATGGCAGCATTGACCTCCATATTTTTCTCTTGGCAAGAGAGATCTGGTGTCACGGATCTTTAATTCTGGACTTTCCATGAAAGTCCCACTTTGCCCTAAAGGGATTGGCAGCATTGACCTCCATATTTTCCTCTTGGCAGGAGCAATCTGGTGTCATGGAGCTTTAATTCTGGTTAGTGGCTATTAGTGAATATAGGAATGTCTGGCACAGTTTCAGAGCACTAAAAGTTCCTTGGAACAGGCAAAGTCCTTCAGTTGCTCCTTGAGGAATGGCCTTTGTATAATTGCCTTTTGCTTCTTTGCAAAGAATCTACCCTATATAACAGGCTTTTTTTTTTTCCCCTTTACACATCCTACTTCATGGATGCCTGTTATAATCTTATGAAAGAGTGATGGCAGCTAAAGTGTCACAATATTTCTGCAGCAGTTTTAAGACTGGTCCCTGATACTATATACAAGGAGCAGAGATAAACCTTTTTCCTCCTCCTTTATTTTGTGTGTCTATGTGTTTTGGGGCCTGAGAGGGAGAGAAAAAGAGAGAAGGAGAGAGATAGAGAGAAAAGAAAAGAGGAGGAGAAGGAGAAGAAGGGGAGAGGGAGAAGGTTCTTGTGAAGGATCCCACGTTCTCCTGCCACCTGCACTTGCAAACCCTTCCATTTGTTCTTCTCTTCTTCCAGCTGGAGTTGTCAAGGGTTTCTGCCCAGAGACCACAGCGATCATACCTGCAATCAAACAGGTTGGGTTTGTTGCTTATGGCAACAGGGAGAACCCTCACCCGGGGAAACCGTGGAAGAGTCTCATTACAAAGGTGTTAAAGACCGCTTGTCATAGGATTTTAGGTTGAGTTAGCTGTTCTGCATGGAGGTTTCAAGGAAATGGAAAATTGCTTGGGATTAAATGCTGCCAGGAGGTGAGGGTAACTGTGTGGTTAAGTATCTCTGTAAGTATTATTTAGAGGGATGGAGGAATAAAATATGGCTAGATCTGTAAATGATTTAAAAAGTCACTTGTTATTCATCTGATCCAGGAGAGGACTTGGTATTTTTGTGGTTTGCACAGTAGCCTTGCTTTTGTCTGTGCTTAAGCCAGTTTGTAAAGCACTTTGGGGGTTTGTTTGTTTTGGGGGGGTTTTTTTGGTCCCAATTCATTGTAGTGACAGAGTGACCTTGTCTAATATTGATGTTCTGTGAGCTTGTTCGTGCTCAATTGGAGAACCCCAAGGCCTAGCTCTGGATGCCCACCAGTATCTCACAACACCAAGGCCTCCCCGAGGGTACCAGGCCGCTAGCCCCTAGCTCTCAGGGGCTGCTTTTCTCCTTCTCAAAGTTAATTGTTTAACATGAGCAAAACAATAAGGGGCCCACCTGTCGTGTAGGCCGAGAAGAGTGTGGGTTTTGGAATCAGCTCACCAGCTGGATACTTCCTTGGGTGATTTGTTTTTCCTCTTGAGCTTTATTTTCTCCGTATTTAAAATGAGAATAACAATAGTAATGTTGAAGATTAAGTGACCTGATGCATATAAAGCACGCAGTACCTGGTATGCATAATAGTCACTAAAGCTGTTATTATTTTGTTATTATTATACCAACAACATATCCCTTCCCCTACATTCTAGTTGTGAGCGGCGGGAGTCGTGTGCTAGAATTAGCATTTAGTTCCCTTATACCATGAATCAGAAAAAATACAGATTCTGCAATTCCTCCTTTTCTTCCCCTCTTTCACCATGATGTGGCCTTGGAAAGGGGCTCACTTCTCATCAGACATTAAAGTGGAAGGAGCTGTAGATTTAAAAGAAAAATAGAATCCAATTTAAAAATTATCCTTTTTATTATGTAGAGTTAGGTGAAATGAATTAAATGGGTCTTTCATAATTTAGTTTGAGCAATAAATCCCATTGACAGGTAATAAAAGTCTCCTCATCATAAGCAAGCGATGTCTATTACAAATGAGGCTCAAGAAGAGCTTTCTGAAGTTTCCCCCACGAGCATAGCACAACCTTGTAACCCACAAGCTGGGCAAATGGGTGCGTTTAACTGTGTCATATCCCGGAATGGCTGTCCTGACAGACTTGTGTTCTTAATCTAAATTAGCTTCTGTGTTGACAGAAGATGCCCCCAAGCCTTTGACTTTCTCCTGCGGCAGCTACCTGGAGCACTGCTTCTCAGAGCGTGCTCCTTGGAATATACCGGTTCCCTGAAATACTTATTACCAAGATAATGGGTAATAAGCTTACTCTCCATTTTTTACAAAAATGGAGAGTAAGCTCCTAGAAACCGTTAGAGCAAAGAAGGTACTGCCACACCTTCTAAGCATATGGTCAGTGGGCTTGTATTTTATATATCTTCTTTCTTTAATGTTTCAGTCATTCATTTTTATTGAATTTTATAAAAGTATCAGTCTGCAGTAGATCAGAAAAGAAAATGTCCATAACCGCAGGTAGTTTGATGAGCACCGTCCCAGGCCAATGGAAAGCCTAAGATGAGATAACAGAAGCAGAGCCTTGTGTCCAGGCGCCCCCGAGCTTTGAGGAAGAGATCGCGGGAGACGCAGGGTGGGGTGAGGAGGGTGGGAAGTGTTCGTCCGTGTGACGCAAAACTCAGCACAAGCATTTTCACTCTAAATGTATCCTCTTAAAGGAAGCACAGGATGACAAATTTGAGACATTTGATTTATTTTAGTCCAGTCTCATATCGTCAGGGATTATGTAACTCTATTCAGCCGTCTATTTCAGAGTGCACTCTTAGAAAATGTGTCTAAAAGTATCTAGCCTACATTCTTCATTTTTCAGTTTTTAGGTCTTTCTCATTATCTTTCACAAACCAAATCAGAATTGGGTCTTTGGAAATCTTTTTTGCTTCATGGATATAATTTAAAAATAAGCTCTAGTGCCCAGGATGGAATTTGTGTTATACTAAATGAGTACAGGGAGAAGAGCTTCAGCATCTAATGCACCTTCCATGCATTTGCTGTCTGAAAGCTTGTGGTCAAAAATAGCTGGAGAAATAAAGAAATTGCACATAATATCAGGAAAGAGGCCCACGACTTTTAGATTTAATAGAGTACTTATATTTTTGCTCAGTAATTTGATCTGCAAAATCATACGGAGTTGACTCTTCGGTGGATGTGAACCTTACTGGTTTACATACAATAGAGAGTCTTAGATTCCACCTGTCTGCTGACTGTTCAAAACAGAACCTTTGTAGACGTAATTCCCTTTACGAGCGAAAGGCTCCACCATCTCCTGGATTCATGACACTGGGACTGCCTTAGGAGGGACTAGTGACTGTTTCTCTAGGTGATAAGAAAACCTGGATTTTTTCTTTTGTGGTACGCGGGCCTCTCACTGCTGTGGCCTCTCCCGTTGCGGAGCACAGGCTCCGGACGCACGGGCCCAGCGGCCATGGCTCACGGGCCCAGCCGCTCCGCGGCATGTGGGATCCTCCCGGACCGGGGCACGAACCCGTGTCCCCTGCATCGGCAGGCGGGCTCCCAACCACTGCGCCACCAGGGAAGCCCAACCTTGATTTTTGATTGTAGCAATTTTTTATTATATATGTAAACTTGGAAAATACAGAAAAATTATAAAGAGAAGTAAAAACAACCACATTTTTCTTTTATGCAAAAATTACTGTTTATATGTAGAGATATTTCCTTTCAGTCCTTTCCCATATTTATATAAAATTAGGAATATAATTAGAATTGTATGTATAGAGTCGATTCTCAATACTTGCAATAGTTATGTTCTCTGAAGTTGCCGTGAACATGGAATTAGCAAATACTAAACCGTTGTTTCCAGGGGAAATACAGGGTTAGGTTCCTGTGAGCCTGTGGTGGCAACACTTTTGTCTGCGTGTCAACACAACCTTGTATGTATGATTGTGTTTGAAGACACGTTATTTAGTATTTATTATTGATTCACCAATGTTGAATTCGTGGCCAACAGCGCTATAACTCATGCCTGAATGAAGTTTATCTATCACATGTATTTTCTCCATAAGGCAAATCATAGCATTCTTGCACTTAAGAACACCAGACAGCTCTTCATCAGTGTGCCAGGGGGCCTTTTAAACAGCAAAATCACCAACAAAAAACACAAAAATGTGAAGACAGATTTACATGTGAGAGCTGAAATAAGAAGTTTTGCCTTACTTGACCTCAGCTAGAAGCATGCACGTCAGTCAACTCAAATTTTTCTCTGCTCTGTGCCTGTCTATGCCTGACCCCAAAAGTGCCCTGAGTATTGATTTGGAAGCTACCAATAGATTATGGCAACTGGTTGAACGTGCAAATACAAAATCTGAAAATTATTATGATCAGCTATGTAAATATGGTTTTACACGCTGCTTTATTTTTTAACTTTGCATTATACCAGTATGCTTTCAGCATGCATTATAATCTCTTCAAATATTTCTGTAATGATTGACTTCATGTACTTTGCTAAATATTCTAGTCTCACAAAAAATGACTACACCAAGGTGTAAAAGAGCAGATAAATCATTTATTGGGTATAACCTAGAATTTTGGAAAATATCTGTGCTCTTCCCAAACCCTTCCTTTTAAAAGGTAAATTACATGGTGGACGCTGAAAATTAGGCCATGCCAAACAAGATTTGAACCATTGAAAGATTTGAACCATTCAGGATTGTCCCAAGTTGAGTTAGAATTTTGTTCTCTGTTGAGGCCCCAAGAAAGGAAGATAATCATGCACTCTTTCCACGCAGAGGGTGCTGATTGCCCACTGACCTCCCTTTCCTCTCTCCCTTCTTCTTTTCTTTTATTAACAGTTGTGAGTGCTGCCCTTGATTGAGTGATGTGTACATTGCTATTTCTAGCCAACTGCTTACAATGTTCACTGTTAAGAGGTATCTCTTTTAACTGATTTTTACCTCCCCCAGGTGTTGGATTAAATGATGGACAGTGGCATTCCATCTCTTTGTCTGCCAAAAGGAGTTACCTGAGCGTGGCGGTGGACGGCCAAGTGGCTTCTGCATCTCCTTCCCTGGGGCCTGAGCACATTTATTCAGGGGGCACCTATTATTTTGGAGGTAAGAGAGACGGTTGCTCCGTATGGGCAATGAACCATGTTCGCAGTTACTACCCCTGTGTCTTAAAGTCATCGTGTCTTAACCAGTGTCAATATTATGGAATAGTTTCTCACTTTCTTTGAACATGGAAATGTTGAGTAGATCACGATGATTAATTATGACCTAAAAATGCATTTCTTGGAGGTGGACTGACTTACGTTTATGATTTCTGTAATGAGATTGCTTGCAAGTAGACCATGCTCTTCAGTTCTTACTTTCAAATTTTGTTATACTTTCCTAATGTTGAATGGCCTTACATGTACGTCTTTTTCAGATTTTATGGGCTCGTTTCATTGCACTGTTTTCCTGATCATGCCTCTTAGCTTTTCTAGAGCATTCTTATTGATTTTCTGCTGCCCAGTGCAGGCCAATATTATGCCAGTGGACAAATAATCTAACTTAATTAGCTCCAGAAGCCTCTTCTCACTGCTTAGTAATAATGCACTGATATAGTTGATAAAATGAAGGCATTAGCCTTCAGCACCAGGCCATCTCTCTTAAAGAACAGAAACAAATGTGTTTATTTGTCCAGGGGATGTTTGATTGAACTAAAATCTTCAAAAAGCAAACCTTGGAAGTGGAAATGAACCTTTAACACTGGAAAATTAAAATAAGACAATATTTGACATTAATTAGAAAGACAAAGTTGTAAAACTGTTAGTAGTAAGGCTCATTTTTAATCATGACTTGAGGTGTTTCTTCTTGTTATTTTGAAATGTAATCATGACTTCTATCTAGAAGCACTTTTGAATTTGGTTGAAAGCCCAGTCTTCATTATTCATCAATAAAATACAAATTCCTTTCTAAGAATTGACAGTAAGTACACAGACTGTGAATCATTCATCTTATATTAAGAGTGAACAAACACACCAAAAAACCCCTACATAATCCGTTACTGTGAAAGGCAGCATAATGCCAACAATCTTAAAAGATATAATTGCTTCCTTTAGGGTGATTTGTTCATTTATAAACCAAGTGGTTTGTAAAACCTTATGGAATATATGATTGATTTTATAGCAGTCCACAGGAACATGTTCCTTTAATACATGGTAAGATATACAAGCAGTCCCTGACTTAGGATTTTTCAACTTCATGATGGTGCGAAGAAATACACATTCAGTAGAAACCGTACTTTGAATTTTGATCTTTTCCCAGGCTAGTGACCTGTGGAAAAGTACTCTCTCCGGATGCTGGGCAGTGGCAGCGAGCCACAGCTCCCAGTCACCCACGCAATCCCAAGGGTAGACAACAGATACACTTAAGCCATTCTGTTCCCACGCAACCCATCTGTTTGCACTTGCAGTACAGTATTCGATAAATTACGTGAGTAGTCAATGCTTTATTGTAAAGTAGGGTTTGTGTTAGGTGATTTTGCCCAACCGTTGGCTAATGTAAGTGTCCTGAGCATGTTTAAGGTAGGCTGGGCTGAGCTATGATGTTTGGCAGGTTGGATATATTAAACACATTTTTGACTTAGGATATTTTCAACTTACAATGGGTTTATCAAGATGTAACCACATTGTAAGTCAAGGAAGATCTGTGTAGAACAACTTAATCAAGAGCTTTCACTTCAAAGGAAAAGATTTAGAAGCACTAAAAGAGGTAAGAAAAAACCCAAACATTTTGTTAAATGATGCAAAAAAGAGATGACAAAAATAACAGACTGCATAAAAGTGTAAGTAATGAAAATAGAATCATCATTCTTAAATTACTTTAAACCCTTCATGTTCAGATTTAATGATGCCTACCTATTTTTTTGCACAAAATTTTGATTGATTTTTATTCATACTATACTACTTTATAATGAAATATATCACATGTGCACTCTATAATTGAGCTTGTTTTTATTATGATACATAGGATGTACACCATTTTAATTAAATGAACTTAATAATTTTTGAATAGTTTTAGATTTACCACAGGGTTGCAAAGATACACTGGGAGTTGCCAAATAGCCCACACCCAGTTCCTTCGTATTGTTCACATCTCACATCATATATACAATTTAAAGAATACTCATTATTATTTTTAAAATACACTTCTACACATGCATTTTCCAGCTTAAGAAAGATAACATTACCAACATCCATTTGTCACTCCATGATCATACCTCATGTCCCCAGGTAACCATCGTCTCGAATTGGAGTTTTATGCCTCCTGTCATGTTCTTTATGATTTGACATCTATTAAGATATTCCTAAGTCCCTAAACAATATACTGTGACAGTTTCCATAATAAAATTCCAACTTCAGGGCTTTTATTTAAATAACCAATCTTAAGTTTACTTAGGCAACGTCTCTGTTTATTCAGTCATCTTCTCAATTGGTATCCTTAAGTACCAGAGTATGTTTGATCTTGTCATGAGATTCTATTAATCACTAAGTATATACCCTGCAAGCCCCAGGGCATCCTGACATTTCCAGGGCTGTGAGCAAGTGTCCAAAGGAAAGCAGGAGGCCTCCTGCTGCCACATCTCTCCCTCCTCCTCCCAGCCTTGCACCTCCGGGACCTGGTAGAGGAGGTCCATCCTTCTGGAAGCCCAAGTAGGGCTTCTGGGGTGGGAATTCTGGATTCTGGAATGGGCTATAGAGGGGAGCGGTTTCCAAGTGGACACATCACCTTCTCCTGTGAGACCCCCTGGTGCCATGGGCAGAATCATGGCTGGAGGAGGGTTAGAAAAGGGTCCCCTAAAGGGCAGGACTGGATCAGGGGCTCATTTTCTGAGTGGTACTGGCAGTGGGGTGACCGGTGAAGCCAAAATCTTGGCTCTCCGTGCACCAGTGCCGAAAAGAAATACGGAGGCAGATTTTTGGAGGAACGAGAAAAAGTAGCTTTATTCTTTGCCGGCCAAAGAGAGGACACAGCAGGCTACCCCCGCCCCCTGCTCCCGCCCACCGGGAATAGGGAGAGGTTTTATATCCTAATGAAGGTCTTGCTTTTTTTTTTTTCCTTTTGCAAAATTTCAAAACAGCCACAGATGGCATCAGGCAACTTGGTAACTGGGGTTGGTCTTTTCTGAAGTTATTGGCCGGTGACCTTCTTTCTGAAACAAAGAATGCTACAAGAGAGTGTAAGGGGAGAAGAAAGCCAGGTGCAGGGTGTAATTCATACGGAGTCAGAGAGTAATCAGCTTTGTGAAGGAGAAGTCCAGCTACAAGTGTTGGTTAGTAGTAACAGCTAAAGAATAGCCAAGACTGCTTAACTCTTTCAGGCCTGTTTATGTTGTTTCCCACCCTGTTCATTGTTTCCTTATTTTCCTTGTTTATCAGAAAACAGAAGTCTCATTTTTATTTAAGAGAAGTCTCATTTCTATTTTTGCTGCACCAACAACTCTCCCGTTTTAGCACTGAAAGCCTGGAGTCCTGGGAACAGCCTCCCTGCTTCCCACCCCCAGAGCAAACTTGGCGATTGGTCACCCTAGAAAACCTTCTCCGCTGTGTGGCTGACAGTGCCCTTTATTCCTAGGATCTGTTTTATCTAGATGGAGGGCTTTTTTGTAGGTAGTTAATTTTTCAGCCAGTTCGTCTTCAAGTAAATAAACATCCTACATTCTGAGACACTTCCCATCCATTTCCCCTTTGGTCCTCTCTCAATTCAGCTGCCAGTTTCCAGTTATCTTGTCAGCAGTCAGTCTAACCTATAAGCTGGCTAACCTACAATCAGTCTAACCTATAAGTGCCCCCATGCCAAGGGGCAGTCTGTCCCACCGGCCTGGGCTGTGTTTGTTTTCTGTGTCAGTCTTGAGTGCGGCTATTGAGAGAGTGGGCTGCCCGGAGCTCACGGCGTTCTGCATATACCGCCACACGCCACTCTGTGCCCATCATTGTTTACGCTTTCTCCCTCCTCAAATGTGTGCCTTTCAAAACAATCACTGAGGTCAGCTTTTATCATTTATAAACTATAAAATTTAAATCTGGGTTCTCCAGATTGAAGATGGAGGAAAGTCGAACTGCTGTGCCTTCCCCTGTGCGATCTTTGTGCGATCGCATAACACACCGTGTAGCACAAGCTAGAGATACTAGACTGTGTGCAGCACCCTCACACGCCCGCTTGTATAAATCAGACATCATCCCTCCAGTGAACTGGCCACACCACCCCGAAGTCAAACCCGACATCTTACTTCTGGTACATGCAGTGATCATTCATCTGCCGTCTCAGAGGTGCTTAACATGCTGCCTGCCTCTAGTAATGGATCCATCCATTAATTCAGCACGAAGTATTCCCTAGAAATCTTCATATTTTAGAACTTTCATCTCAAACCAGTTCAGTGCTGAATTTCTCTCTGCTGTTGCGTTATATTAACCTGTGGATGTCTGTTATCATAGGCTAATGAGACCAACCTGGGTCGAACCCTACTTTGTTCTTTAGAATCTCTTGCTTAATGAAACATTGTAGCCAGGAATGTGAAGGGCCTCATAATATGACCGCTGTGCTCTCTGTAAAGTTCCATGACCTCCCCTCGTGACTGTGAGTTTGCTTAGTTTTGTTCCCTATAGAGGCATATCGCCCAATTTATTTTATTCGGAAATAGTTTGAAATGCGTCAGGAAACACCACCCGGAGAAAAGGAGATTAGCAGCGCTGTTTATATTCCTGACGTATTGTAGTTGCCCCCAAATATTATCGAACTGTTATCCTCTCGGTTTTTATTTTAACATTCTTAATTGGTTAATAAGTCACCTAGAAAACACATCCAGATTATGGTAACTGTATCCTATACCACAGAAGAATTTTAAGCACTGAAAGTGTGTGTAGAACCGTGTACAATTAACTGATACTCAAAAAACTTTCATCCCCTTTTCTTGATATATTAAATTTTAAATTTCAGTCTCCGTTGCTTAAAATACAATATTTCAGTGTGCCCAATAACAGTTTTAAGTATGAATCCTGGCCTTTCCTTGCTGGGTAAAAGTATTTTGATAGGAAAACAAAGCATTAAGGAGAAACACCCTCAGTCAAAATATTTAATTATAATGGAAATTCCCAGGTAGAAAAGTAGCTTGGATTGTACAGGAATTAGGAAATTGCTGATTCATTCCTTATTCTTTGAAATTGTATTAGTGGTTGACAACCAGAACGGCAAAGAAAGATTAATGAAAAATACATAAGTATAATATATGTGTTCATACTCCATAAAATTGTTTATTTCACTTGGATAGAGAAACACTGAGAACATCATTAAACCCCAGACAAAAATGGTTAATATTAGAGTTCTTTATTATTTAAATAATTAGAAACAGGTCTTAGATAAATGCCAGGAAAAAAATCAATACAAATGGAACACTCCTTTATGAGGCAGAGAGTAAATAAAGTCAAACAATGAAACGTTTTTGACATTAAGCCATTATGATTTATTAAAATGCATGTATATGTGGCTCTTAATGCATATGAAAAGTATTTAATTACATAAATAGTTGTAATTTTATTCCAAGTCGTCGTCATAACTCCTTTTCAGAATAGCCTTAAACACAAAGGTATTTCAGGACTCTTGATTTATCTTTTCTTATGTACCGTGCATGTTTTCCTCCTTTATGCTCTTCTTTTTGCATCTCAAAAGACTAAGTTCCTCTGTTTGAGTTATACATAATTTAATAGTGCTGCCTGACATGTTCAGGATACTGGAGCTGATCTGTATATTTCTAAAGCTGGGATCAAGTTAGTATCATTGCACATAATTATTATAACAGTAGTAATTTCCTATGAGTCCTGTGGTAATAAAGAGAAATACATTTGTATGAATTGCTATTTGTAATTTAGATCAGATGAATTATGACTGCAGTGGGCTTTCCCCTCCATTTTAATTTAATCAAATGCCTATTTAAAAAAATTTTTTTAGTGAAGGTACTGAGTCTTGATTCATTACGATGTATCCTTATCAACTTTGTTTTGTTTTGTTTTTATCAGGTTGTCCTGACAACAGCTATGGATCCAAATGTAAAAGTCCACTTGGTGGGTTTCAGGGATGTATGAGACTCATCTCTATCAGTCACAAGATGGTAGATCTGATTTCAGTTCAGCAGGAGTCTCTTGGGAACTTCAGCGACCTTCAGATAGACTCCTGTGGAATCACAGACAGGTAAAGGCAATTTCACTTCTTTATTTTGACCTGTCCATTTTCAAACTTTTGGCAGCAGATTGAAATTTGTATGTAAAACAAACATTTTTCTCTCCTTTTTCTTACCATCATCTGTTCCACCGGAAAGAGATAATATTCACATTAGAAATAAGAAAATATTCTTTTAGTTTTATACCTCATATTTCCAGTGATAAAATTTAGTTAGAAGACATGTGACCATGTTATTTATTTGTACAAATAGCTACCAGTTCACAAAAGGTGATGTTGATTCCGCTATAATTTTAGAGGGATATAAATGTACCAAAAATATATCATTAAATGCAATAGCTTAGGATACCCTAACAGTAATCTAGACCATCAAGTACCAGTAAAGCAGAGACCTATGTGGTCAGTTATCAAACTGGATTTTGCTTCCCTGACAGCTGAATACTATTTCAGAGACATAGGAATTTAACTGGTTGCTATGGTCCTGAGGTATACCTTGAAGAACCCATTACTATCTTCTCTGCAGGGAAAATAAAGAGGAAACTCCCTGTGAAAAAGTTTGGAGCCATAGTGTTGATAAAGGTGTGAGGATGTTCCAGTAGTTTCAGTAGGAACTCCAGCACAGGGCATGCTAGTGCAAGCTTTGGGCATTCATTGCAGAGGACAAGTAACTTTTAATATAATAATTGATAGTTAATAATTTTAAAGTAGTTTTAGGCGTGGGCGACTATAGCCTAAATCTTGCCAGTCATCAAGGCAGTTATTTTTAATTATTGAGTTCAATGAAATGTCATAGCCATTCCAGATTTTAAAAAAATTAAGCAATGAGGCAAACAGATAAATTCTGAGTTTTCTTAACTTTTTTTTTTTTTTTCATTTTTGGCCGCGTGGGGTCTTCGTTGCTGCGTGCGGGCTTTCTCTAGTTGCAGCGAGCGGGGGCTACTCTTTGTTGCGGTGTGTGGGCTTCTCATTGCAGTAGCTTCTTTTGTTGCGGAGCCCGGGCTCGAGGTGCGCAGGCTTCAGTAGTTGCAGCATGCGGGCTCAGTAGTTGTGGCTCGCGGGCTCTAGAGCGCAGGCTCAGTAGCTGTGGCGCACGGGCTTAGTTGCTCCGTGGCATGCGGGATCTTCCCAGACCAGGGCTCGAACCCATGTCCCCTGCATTGGCAGGCAGATTCTTAACCACTGAGCCACCAGGGAAGTCCCAAAGTCTGAGTTTTAAGAATAACTTTTTATTTGTATGAAACATTTTATCAACATAAACACACATCTATTATATCTGAAGACCGTTTATCAATGTCTGTTGATCCTGTTTTGAACCACTAGTAGTTATTATTCTATGTGTAGAAAAAAATAATTATAATCTTATTTAACAATGGATTAGAAGGACATCATTTTCTCTCTATGAATATGTGTTTATTTAATTCAATTTGTAGATAAAATAATACTTTCTATAATGAAAGATGATATGTAAAGGGAGAATTGAGACGATAAACCTCAAGTGGCTTGATTTGGGGAATAAGTGACAGTGACCATCTCCGTAATTACAGCCATGCCAGCTCAGGAACGTTAATCCTGATTTCGGGGAAGCCCTGTAGCAAGGCTCCCTGGGCCAGCTCTCTTGAGGTGGGTCTCACTCACAGAAGCAGGGAGCCCTCACCCTCAGTGGGTGGGGAGGTTCGGTCATCCACACTATGAATGATGGTCATTTTGACCATCTCAGATCGCAGAACATTCTTTTGGTACAAGTAGACCCACACCTCTCCAACATGGGTTTCTCTGCAGCTGCCATTTTACACAAGGAATCCGTCTTGCCTGCTTTCTGGAGGTGCACGCTTGTAAAACAGAGCATGATACAGCACAACAGGAGAATTATGGTTTCGGTACCACACCTTAAAAACGCTTTTCAGAAGTAGCAAATTATGGATAAATCTTGACTATACATTTTTTAAAGAAAATTTTAGGCTAATGGTAACCCTAGAAATCTTAAAAATAACAGCAAGAACCAACGTACCTTTTATATTTGTATACCTTTTAAACTTCCAAAAGTATCTCTAAATTCATTCCATTCTCTTATATTCAGCAGAAAATATGTATCCATCTGTCTTGGTCTTATGTGCTATACCTGTTGACATAGCTTCCAAAGCATTATTAAATAGAGACTTTTAAAAACATAATACATTATACACACACATATATGTTTATAGTGGTAATTTTTATATATTGAAATTATAAATTATATTTCTTGTCTATTGTTTCCTATATTGTTTGATTTCTGTACCGTGGATATCTGTTTTTTATAATCAGAAAAAACAGTAACGTTATTTTCAGTTAAAACTGGGAAAATCCTAAAAGCAAAACATGAAGTTCCCAGTCTTAGTTTTAAAAAAGGAGGTGGCAGAAACTTCATCAAGAATATAGTCTTGGGGCTTCCCTGGTGGCGCAGTGGTTGAGAATCCGCCTGCCGATGCAGGGAACACGGGTTCGTGTCCCGGTCCGGGAAGATCCCACATGCCGCGGAGCGGCTGGGCCCGTGAGCCGTGGCCGCTGAGCCTGCGCGTCCGGAGCCTGTGCTCCGCCAACGGGAGAGGCCACAACAGTGAGAGGCCTGCGTACCGCAAAAAAAAAAAAAAAAGAATATAGTCTTGACAAATTTTGTAATTTATTTATTTTTTTATTCTGGGGTGAATGAGAGCATCGGTCTCAATATAACTTTCAATTTAAATTCTAAAAAGCATCAGTTATTTGATCAGGGCTATTTGAGTTGATACGAGAAGCTCTTCAACTTTTTTATCCAGGGTTCCTTAATGTATTTCAGTAATTTTTTCACAGTATCCTAAGCCAAAAGATATAACTAACGTTTTCATTTAAACAGTGGCTTAGTTCCAGGCAACGTTACAAGTGTTTATGTCCTAACTATTTATTTATTTATTTATTTATTTAAATTAACTAGTTAGTTTATTTATTTTTGGATCTCCGTTGCTGTGCGTGGGCTTTCTCTAGTTGCGGTGCGCCGGCTTCTCGTTGTGGTGGTTTCTCTTGTTCCAGAGCACAGGCTCTCTGTGTACGGGCTTCAGTAGTTGTGGCTTGCAGGCTCTAGAGCACAGGCTCAGTGGTTGTGGCGCACGGGCTTAGTTGCTCTGCAGCATGTGGGATCTTCCTGGACCAGGGCTTGAACCCGTGTCCCCTGCATTGGCAGGTGGATTCTCAACCACTCTGTCACCAGGGAAGCCCTGTCCTAACAATTTAGAAACCTTTGAAAAAGTAATTTATACATATATTACTCTTATCTATGTTTTTAAATTATATATTATAAAATTTGAAAAATATCTTATTTATTTTTAATGTAGTGTACAACCTTTCAAAGCTTGGGATCAGATCAGACACTGCTACCCTTACTTTTGTTTAACTTGATTTCACATGGTGTTACTTTTTAACAACTACTAAGACTCCAGCTTCTCAAAGATAGGACATGATTAAGTGGAATGTATTACTATTTAATGTTGAAATTTAAGTATCTGAAGCTGATAAGTTGCGCAGTGCTTGACAGATGTTGAGTATGCCTGTATTTCTCTTAAAAATTTAAAATATCCTGGGAGCCCCTGTGATTTTGATTCAGCATCCTAATGCGCCCTGACCCACTGCTTGGAGTTTGTGCATCTACACTGTACATCTTGTCAACATTCCTGGATGTAGACACCAAGTGAATAGAGATGTTCCTCCCTCCCTCCCACTTTCTTCTTTCCTTCTCTGTTCTTTATTCCCTCCTCCTTTAAATATTCAGTATCAGTATGATTAAATGTTGTTATTTTATGTAAACTATTGATGTTTCTGGCAACATATTGAATTAGTGTTATGTCACTAGGGAAAAGAGAGGGCTATGATATTGTACACCACGTTGAAAATTAAGCAGTCACAGCTACCTGAGAATTGGTTGAAACCTGAAGAATTTATTGATCTAAGGTCTAGTTTTGTGATTAAGGAACCATAACGACAAATGGAATGACCATTAGTCACACTGTATTTACTCTTTAGGTTACTGTTGACATTCTTCTTTCACATGGTCATGTATAAATTGTTAGTATTTTGTGATTTCTCAAAACGAGTAGTAGTAATTGTATCTGCACCTTCTTTTAGGTGTTTGCCCAACTATTGCGAACACGGTGGTCAATGTTCCCAGTCCTGGGACACCTTTCACTGCAACTGTACAAACACGGGCTACAGGGGAGCAACTTGCCACAACTGTAAGCCACACACACCTGTGGTTCTGGCCTCTGTCCTGATTCCCTTATTTATTTCCCTTTTTTGTTGTTGTTGTGTGTATATATGTCCATCTGTGTACAACCCTGGATCTTATTAGCATTCAGTTGATTTCTAGTTTATTTTTAGTCCACACTTCTTTTCATAAAGTAGTCAAGGTAGCTTACAGAAGCACACAAAATAAAGGAAGACAGAAAAGAGTAAGAGAGCTGGCAAGGGGAAAACACGTGTAGAAAACAAAGGCAGCTAAGGATAAGCATAAAATACAGTGCAGATGGACTTGAGGATATGGGGAGGGGGAAGGGTAAGCGGTGACCAAGTGAGAGAGTGGCATGGACATATATACACTACCAAACGTAGGGTGGATAGCTAGTGGGAAGCAGCCGCAGGGCACAGGGAGATCAGCTCGGTGCTTTGTGACCACCTAGATGGGTGGGGTAGGGAGGGTGGGAGGGAGACGCAAGAGGGAGGGGATATGGGAACATGTGTATATGTATAACTGATTCACTTTGTTGTAAAGCAGAAACTAACACACCATCGTAAAGCAATTACACCCCAATAAAGATGTTAAAAAAAAAATACAGTGGAGAATAGGTGATCCTTCAATTCTCTTGCAACTCCATTAATAAGGATGATGAGAATAAGGATGGTAGAAATGGAATTAATCATAATAGTTAATTTTATTGTGTATTTTCTAAATGCCAGGTACTGCTCTAGTATTTTACATGTCCCAACTTATTTAATTCTGATGACCAGACCTTAGTAGGTGGGTGTAGTCATTGTTACTATCCCTAGTTTACTAGGTTACAGAGAGAGATTAATCACCACGCCCAGAAGCGCCTGAAATAGTTGAGGCACAGTGAGAATGTGAACGCTTGCAATTATGCTCCAGAGGCTGGGACCACAACCAAATACTCTTTTCCTGTGTTAGAAGCCGTTCAGGTTTTTCCTGGTGAAAAGTTTGCGTGTGTCGTAAGACTCATGTCATTTTCTTGTCTACTCGTGCAGGGCGTGGGATGCCCATTTGCCTATTGGGAGACCCAAATGCCCATTTATTTCCTTCCCATTTTTTCACATTGTTGCTGACATTGCTGAGCAACTTACCTCTTAGTACTGTTGGCCCGTAGCCATGACTTCAGGCAAGGGCGCTAGGTGCAGTCCTCAGCCTCACCACTCTCATCTCTTCACTGTGCACTGCTTTGTACTCCTGCTAGAGTTGAGATTGGAATCCTGGGCTCCCAGCCCTGGAGGCTCCACAAGGGACCCTCAGAAGTCTTGACTCAGGGCTGGAGAGGGAGTGAGCAGGGACGGCGGGACCTTCTGGCCTCACCCTCCTGCCTTCACCAATGCGGCCAGTCTTTTCTGGGGCATCAGCTTGTGTGTGTTGGAGTGCCTCATAAGAACAGGAAGAACGCCTGCTGTCACTCAAGCCAGGGCCAAGTTACTTGTCCCAGGTCACCAGCAGCAAAGGGACGGTGTATTTTAATTCTTCAAATCCGGTATCATCCCAATTATAGTAACTAACTCAAAACAGAAAACTAATAGAATGTGTTTAATTGACTATTTGTTTATTTTCAACTGTTATCAATGACTAAATCTAAGTATAAACACAAACATCTCTGAGCCAAAAAATTCAGACGGTGAATAAATAACATATTTTCATCTGTGGTCCACAATTTGATCCAATCATTGAGTTAATTTATCAGGTTCTTGAGCAGGTAGTCTAAAGGGAGCCAAAGGGTTTTGCCAATGACCATTATGGGAAATGGGGCCAGGATGACAAACCCAATTATGAGGAAGCCATCAGTATCGTTAGCCTGAGTTGAGGGAGGGTGAGTTATGGGGGTCTTTTAAAAGATTTTACTAGAAAATAATATGTTAAACAGTCATGTTATAAAAAGCCAAGTCATACACATAAAGCAAAAGTACTCCCAATTACCCTCATGCAATTGTGTGTTCTTTCTAATACCAGCCCCATCTGCAAAGTTATGTTTATATCCCAGCCTCTTTCAAAGAATTTATCAATGCATGTATGCACGTATAGTAATATATAAATGAACCATTTTCATATGCCCACTTCACTGCACAAAATACAAATGTGACTAGAAACCAATCCATCTTATATTTCTGTCTATGTAATATACAGTAGGAATAAAATAAAACCAAGAAACTATGGTAACATTGAGAAAATTAGTTACATTATTTCATATGGTCTAAAAACTCATTAACATAATTTTGAAAATTTAGAATAGATCAAGGAATGATATTCAGGGGATGGTTTGTTTCTCATTTCACAAAATTAAAAGCTTGATGGAAGTCACCATTACATTTGGCCAAGTGTACAATGAGATGAGTGCATCATATACAGTTGTTAATATCAAACCTTGTACATGGCAAATATATAATTGTGTAATTAAAAACATCCAATTATGGATCAAAACACACTGAGACCACTTGCGGGCATATATTTTATATTTCTTCTGCTTTGAATTTTAATTATCTTAAATTCTCATTACAGAGCATTAGAGAAAGTTTCTTATGTAAATTACTTTTAAAATTATTCACAAGAAGCTTTGTAAATCATATTTGTTTTATGGAAAAAAGGATTTTATCTGTAGATAATTTTATGTGAGGAAGGAGACTAGTTAAAGCATTATTTAAAACTTTTCTGTTGCATAATTTTTGAATAACAGATTATTTAAGGAGATTACACTATTGTGCTTTACATGTTAGGTTATTACAAAGTGATACTAGAATTAGAAATTCCAAAATCGTTGTCAAAAGATCCATTTGGATGCATGTCCAAAATGGAAGTCACATTATACTTATAAGGATCTTAACATTTAAAACACCTACCATCTCTTTTGTTGTTTTACCTAATGTAAAAATAAACTAAATTTTCATTCTCATATTCCTTTAATCTAAAAAGAAATGCCATAAAATACAATCTCATTCTTCCCTTTTTCTATCTAACTTTCTTTCAACCATATTAATTTTAAAAAATGAGTTTTGTTTTAAAGTGTGTGTTAACTTTTCTTCTGGTCAGTAATGTAAATAAAAATTTCAAGACTTGGAGTATTCTGTGTCCAAATTAAAATTAAAGAAATTAATTTTATACTATTTCACTTACGATGATACTTTTTTTTTTTTTACAGCTATCTATGAGCAGTCATGTGAAGCCTATAAGCATAGAGGAAATACTTCAGGATTTTACTATGTAGATGTAGATGGAAGTGGTCCCCTGGAACCATTTCTTCTATATTGTAATATGACTGGTGAGTTAATCAATTTTCATTTAATAGTTAAATTTTAAACACACAAAATTAAAGTGAAGTAAGTAAGAGGTTGACATAATTTGCAACTTGATTAAAATGTATATTGTTCAGTAGAAGAACTTAAAGTAAATCTTTAAAAAGTAGTTTAATGGTGGTGATTTTAAATGTCATTATTTTCTATGCATGTGGTATCTGTGTAGAACATCTAATAATAAATGTATCTTATTAAGTCCCAAAACAAAAAGGATAGACTTTATTCCTCTTAGAAGATTGATACATACCATATGATTTTACTTATAAGTAGAAACTAGAAAACAAAACAAATGAACAAACATAACAAAAGAGAAACAGACTCACAGATACAGAGAACAAACAAGTGGTTGCCCAAGGGGAGGGGAGTAGGGAGATGAAAAGAAAAAATATATATATAACAAGTGTGGTAATGAATACTAATTACCTTGATTATGGTGAGCATTTCACAGTGTATATTCATATGAAACCATCACATTACATACCTTAAATATATACAATTTTTGCCAACATAAAGTGGAAAAATATTTTAAATAATAGTAATAAAAGAGAAAAGATACATATGAAAGCTTTGAAAATATTTACTTTTTAAATTTGGGCAAAAATGAATTTTATTCTTGAATTCTTTACTTACATAAACTTAAAGAGGAATTAATAGTCTTGGAATATGTGTTTGATTAAATTCAACATCCATTCATGATAAAGAGAAAATGAAAACTCAGTAAATTACCAATAGAAGAAAATTTCCTTAATTTATTAAAGAGGACCCATAAAAAAACCTACAGCACATATCACAGTTTATTGTGAAATATTGAAAACTTTACCCCTGTTACCAACATTAACACAAAGATGCCTGCTATTATCATTCTGTTCACCATGGTTCTGGAGGTCCTAGCCAGTGCAATAAAGCAAGAGAAAGAAATGAAAGATATATGTACTGGAAAGGAAGAACTATGACTCTCATTGTTTGTAGATGGCCAGGTTATGTATTGAGAGTATTCTCAACAATCTACAGACTAACTGTTAAAATTTAGGATGATCACTAGATATCAAGTTAATGTAAAAATTAATTTCATTTTTGTATACCAGCAATTAAAATGAAATTTTAGAAGATTCTATTTTCAGTAGCATCAGAAACCTCAAATACACGGTAATAAATCTAAAGAAAGATGTGCACAACTTTTATATAGATAAGTGTAAAATACTCTTGAGATAAATTAAATCCTAAATAAGTGGAGAAATATGAAAGTTTCATTGATTAGAAAACTCAATATGGTGGTATAAACGTCAGCTCTTCCCAACTAGGTTTTGACTCAGTGCAAACCTTAATTAAAATTTCATCAGTGTGTTTGTTGGTTGGTGTAATTTTTTTGGTGAAAATTGGCAAGCAGATTCTACAATTTATCAGTAAATTTGAAGGGCCAAGAAGAACCAAATCAGTCTTAAAGAGTAAAGTTGGAGGACTCAACTCTACCAGATATAATATAGACATTATATTGATAGGCTAAGTAAAACAGCATGTAATTGATAAAGGATAAACAAATAGACCAATGAAGCAACATAGAGAATCTATAAACAGACTCCCTCATATATGGATAGTTGATTCATTGCAAAGGTGGCACTGATGAACAGTGAGGGAAAGATGGTCTTTTCAACAAGTGGTGCTGGGGAAAATTATCTGTAAATATTGTAAAATAGACTCTTGATCCCTTCACCATCAAACACAAATAGATTCTAGATGAATCGTGCAGTCCAGTGTAGTGGCCACTAGCAACAAATGCCTATTTAGATGCACATTTAATTAAAATTAATTAATATAACTAAATGACTTGAAACAAATTTTACAAGTGTAAGTTAATTCATTAAAATAAGATTAAATTAAAAGCCAATTCCTCAGTCTCACTAGCCACATTTTAACTGCTCCATAGCCATCTATTCCATCATTGGAAAAAGTTTACATTGGATAGCGCTGTGTCAGGAAGTCAGCATTTCATGGAGCAAAATAAGCAGAAAGAAGGAAATATGAAATTGAAGCAGGAGGCATGGCAGAGGAGGATTTACTACTTAAAATCTGGCAGTGAATATCGAGGGAAAGAGCCTTCCAGGCAGAGGAAATAGGAAGTGCTAAGTCCTGAGAGAGGTGATCTTACCAGGTGTGTTGAGAAAACAGCAGCAGCTAAAGTGTGGCTGGAGTATGGTGAGTAATCTGGGAGTAGTAGGAGAGCCAGAGGGAATCAAGTGGGCGGGGGCAGGAGAGGAAGAGTCATGGGTCCTTACAACGTGTAAGGTCTCTGGTTTTTACCCTGAATGAGCTGAGAAGACATTGGAGAGTTTTAAGCAATGGTAGATGCAATCTGACTTCCTTTAATAAAATCATGATTGCTCCTGTGTTGGGAAATGCCTATCTAGGAGCAGCGGTAGAAAGGAGTTAGAAAATGTGTGTGTGTGTGTGTGTGTGTGTGTGTGTGTGTGTGTGTACCAAATATGTACATACATATAGATAAGATGTATATGTATAATAGGAGTTTGGAAGTCTGTTTGGAGACCAAGTTCAAGTAATGCAAGAATCCAGGCAAGAGCTGGAGATGGTGGGTTGTACTGGATGATACAATGTAGATGGTGGACAGAGATTAAATTTTCTCATTGAATATGTGTGAGGAATGAGAAAACAAAAGGAACCAAAAAAATAACACCACATTTTTGGCTTGGGCAAATTGGAGTGATTAAGGTGCCATTATTTGAGATGTGGTCAGAGAAGGTTTGAAGGGAAAGATAACGAGCTCAGTTTTGCACATTTTGAGTTTGAGATGTCTGTTCCACATTCAAATGTGGAACGGAGAAGGCAGTTGGATATGGGAGCAACAGTTCCTTTGTATTAATGTGTAATTCTGAAAACTGCAGGGTCGTGGTAAAACCTTGGCCACAAATATTCGGGAAAATTACTATAGAATGTGTCTTAGAGATTTTTCATATAACACACCAAGGTGGCTTCTGTTTGCTCTCACCATCGTTGAGGACGCTACCTGTCTCAGTCTGTTTGGTGTTGTAGCAGAATGCCACAGACCGGGTAGCTTGTACACAATAGAAATATTTCTCAGTTTTAGAGGATGGGAAGTCCTAGGTCATGGTGCCAGCACTGTTAGGTGAGGGCTGTCTTCCAGATTCCAGACTTCTTGTATCCTCACATGACAGAAGCAGCTCTGTGGGGTCTCTTTGATAAGAGCACTAACCCCATTCATAAGGGCTCCTCTCTGTTGAGCTCATGACCTCCCAGAGGTGCCACGTACTAAAACCATTACCTTTGGGGGTTATGAATTTCAGTGGGGGACACAAAGGGTTGGGGTGAGACGATAAAATCAGTGTTTTTAAAAATCTTCCCATTTGATGCTTCTGTGCACCCAGGTTTGGGAGTAGCTGTTTTCGACCTGTGGGTCTCAAACTTTAGAGAACACCCCGCTCTATTATGTGAGAATTGAACATAATAAATGTGAGAAGGCTTCACAGAGAAAAGAGGAAAATTTTGCAAATGAAAGATATGAATTTAAGTGTCAAATAACTTTTTTTTCTTTTTTTTTTTTTTTTATGGTATGCGGGCCTCTCACTGTTGTGGCCTCTCCCGTTGTGGAGCACAGGCTCCGGACGTGCAGGCTCAGCAGCCATGGCTCACGGGCCCAGCCGCTCCGCGGCATGTGGGATCTTCCCGGACCGGGGCCCGAACCCGCGTCCCCTGCATCGGCAGGCGGATTCTCAACCACTGCACCACCAGGGAAGCCCTCAAATAACTTTTTGATTTTTTTCTGTTTGTGTTGTGAGAGAGATTTAACAGTCTATCACTGCATCCCTGTGAATCCTGCATTCCCACAAAAGCACCCTGAACTATTCATATGCACATGCTTTATGAAGTTTTGATTCTGCGATTCAGATACCTCTAAGTATCTGTAATCTTTAAAGCTTTAAGTAATATCACACACACACACACACACACACACACACAGAGTTCTCATTATCTGTGATAGTAATGTTCTGTAAAGTAACCACAGACACTTGAATTAGTGAATACTGAACCATTGCTCCCAGGGAATTACAGTAAGATGAGGTTCCTGCATGTCTCTGGTCATAGTATTCTCATCAACTGATCAATATATAACCTTGTTTTAGTAGTGTTTCAGATTAAAGACACCTTATTTAATACATACTGTTGATTCATTAACATTGACCTCACAACCAATAGCACCAGAACTCTTACCTGAAGGAAGCTTTTCTATCACGTGTGTTTTCAGAAGGTACATCACAGCCTTCTTGTGCCTGGGAACCCTGGACAGCTCTTCAGCTTTATGCTTGGAGGCCACTTTAGATAGTGAAATCACCAGGCACGAAGAACGTGGCACAAATAGGATACGTGTTTACAGTATGAGAGCTGAAGCAAGGAGTCAGAGTGTGGCTCTCTTCAACTTCAGCTGGGCCGCTGATATTCATATTCGGCAACTCAGTTTTTCTGCTTTGTGTCTACAGACACGCAAGAGCACCTCAAGAACTGACTTCGGGATTCATATAAATTTTACTGAGTAGGTAAATTCACAAATGATGAGAATCTGCGGATGATGAGGATTGACTGTATACACATACATGCATGCCTACATTATGATTATTATGCATAATAATTCAGTAATTTATAGGCCATGTACATTTTTCATGACCATCTAAATGGTAAGGAAATTATTAATTTCATTTTATTGAATGAATTATTTCATTTCTATTAAATCAACATTTACCTTGTCATATTACTAATATGCCTATTTTAGTTACCTGAGTCTCACACCTCAACTCTACAATTCGAAGAAGTAAATTTATGTGTATATACACACACAGAGGTTAAAGGTGCTTTAGCAAAATTCTCAAAAAGTATTGATGAAAAAGAGGACATTCAGAAAACTTAAAGCCATTTGAAGAGCAAGCAGTGGAGGACAGAGACACAGATAATCCAGTTAGGAAACAGGGAAGTATCTTCAGAAGCTCCGGAATATTGAAACATATTCAAACAAAAGTGACAGTCCCAGAATGTAACAACCCAGTGAAAAATGCACATTACAACTTGAAACTTTGCTTACTGATGTGGTTATGCAAATGCGGAAACCACGGCTCAAGGAGGTTGACGGAGGCAGACTAAGGAATATCATTAGGGATAGATGAAGACATCAAACCCTGGTCCCGTCTCCCAGCCTGAAAATGTTTCCACTAGAAAAGGCTACATTCTACCAATGTCTCATTGCTTGTAGCCAATAACATATGCTAAAGGTACAGCAATCAGCTATACCAATTATGGAGGCAAGACAAAATGCTGAATTGGCAGCTTGCAAATGTGTAACTAAAAAAAAAAAAAAGTTCTTAGTCTAGAATTACTGTCCAACAGATGATTCCACGTGGATTTAAATATCTTTAAGCGTTACAAGCTAAAAGATACGAAGAAAATCCCTTTTGAATGGATAATTTCCTAAACTATGTTAAAAACTGAAAATTCTTTCTAAACAGAGTATTCTAAATATAATTTACTACAGTGAGATATCATCTCACACTGGTCAGAATGGCCATCATCAAAATATCTAGAAACAATAAATGCTGGACAGGGTGTGGAGAAAAGGGAACCCTCTTGCACTGCTGGTGGGAATGTAGGTTGGTACAGCCACTATGGAGAACAGTATGGAGGTTCCTTAAAAAACTACAAACAGAACTACCATACGACCCAGCAATCCCACTACTGGGCATATACCCTGAGAAAACCATAATTCAAAAAGAGTCATGTACTACAAAGTTCTTTGCAGCTCTATTGACAATAGCCAGGACATGGAAGCAACCTAAGTGTCCATCAACGGATTAATGGATAAAGAAGATGTGGCACATATATACAATGGAATATTACTCAGCCATAAAAAGAAACGAAATTGGGCTTCCCTGGTGGCGCAGTGGTTGAAAATCCGCCTGCCGATGCAGGGGACACGGGTTCGTGCCCCGGTCCGGGAAGATCCCACATGCCGCGGAGCGGCTGGGCCCGTGAGCCACGGCCGCTGAGCCTGCGCGTCTGGAGCCTGTGCTCCGCAACGGGAGAGGCCACAACAGTGAGAGGCCCACGTACCACCAAAAAAAAAAAAAAAAAAAAGAAACGAAATTGAGTTATTTGTAGTGAGGTGGATGGACGTAGAGTCTGTCATACAGAATGAAGTGAGTCAGAAGGAGAAAAACAAATACCGTATGCTAACACATATATATGGAATCTAAAAAAAAAATGTCATGAAGAGCCTAGGGGTAGGACGGGAATAAAACACAGACCTACTAGAGCATGGACCTGAGGATATGGGGAGGGGGAAGGGTAAGCTGTGACTAAGGGAGAGAGTGGCATGGACATATATACACTACCAAACGTAAAATCGATAGCTAGTGGGAAGCAGCCGCATAGCACAGGGAGATCAGCTTGGTGCTGTGTGACCACCTAGAGGGGTGGGATAGGGAGAGTGGGAGGGAGGGAGACGCAAGAGGGAGGAGATATGGGAACATATGTATATGTGTAACTGATTCACTTTGTTGTAAAGCAGAAACTAACACACCATTGTAAAACAGTTATACTCCAATAAAGATGTTAAAATATATATATATATAATTTAAAAATAATTAGGATACTATGAATCCCAGTGGTTTATCTCTGTTGAAATGCATAGGGCTTTTTTGTTCTTCTTGTACACTAAAGCCATTGCTTTCTCTGTAAAGAAATAGTTTTATGTTCAAGAAATGTCTCAGCATCAAATATTGTACGGTTAAAGACGGTTGTTTCAGTGCAGAGAAATTGCTGAGAGGTATAGCCGTGGCTTTTTAACTTTTGTGAAAGTAATAATTCTGTGGTTTAAAGTCAACTTTTCCCAGTGCCCCACTACCAAGACTCCTGGATTTAGTTTCGCTGACTCAGTAAGTTTAGAGACCAAAGTCTACAATATTAAAACCAAGCTCCGCCTGTGATTCTGAGATAGGGGCCCCAGAGACCATTGCATGAGAAGCCTGGAGAGTGTTAAGACTTATAATAACGGGACTTCCCTGGTGACGCAGTGGTTAAGAAGCCGCCTGCCAATGCAGGGGATACGGGTTGGAGCCCTGGTCTGGGAAGATCCCACATGCTGCAGAGCAACTAAGCCCGGGCGCTGCAACTACTGAGCCTGTGCTCTAGAGCCCGCGAGCCACAACTGCTGAGCCCACGTGCCACAAGTACTGAGCCTGTGCGCCTAGAGCCCATGCTCCACAACAAGAGAGGCCACCGCAGTGAGAAGCCCGTGCGCAGCTACAAAGAGTAGCCCCCAGTCGCTGCAACTAGAGAAAAGCCCGTGAGCAGCAACAAAGACCCAACGCAGCCAAAAATAAATGAATACATTTATTAAAAAAAAAAAAAGACATAATAGCAAAACTATTTTTACTTTAGGGATTTCAATAGTAAAGACCTTCTTAATAGCTATGAGAGTTAATAACTCGCTCTCGGTATTCAAATGCAGCCTTGTTTACATCAAGTTTTGCTCCAGGATGCTAGCTTTTCTTTCATCTCGCAGCTTTCCTTAACATAGCACTTCCCACCCACTCTTACAATCTTTATCACCTCTGTCACCCGCAGCTATTAATCCTGAAGGAACACACACTCTGCAACTGTGTTGCTTAAACAGCATGTTTTTTCTTTACACTGTTATCACACTAGAAAATAACAGTCAGCCCAAGATAAATCAAGTTCTTAATCACCGAGTTGCTTTACATACAATCTATATGTTAGAAATCACTTTCAGGGAGAGACACCAGTAGACCCAAACTGTCTTTCAATGTTTTAGTATATATATTAATTTCATAGATTTTCTGCTATCTCTTCTTACTCATTTCCCTGTGTTTCCTTACCTTGACAACCCTCTTCGCACTTGGTAAAGGATAATTTTCAAAAAAATAACGTCACAACTCTTATACAGATAGAAAAATAAAAGCTAAAAATCACGTTTTGAAGATCTTGTTTAATGTTTAACCTTATTCCTGAGGAAACTGGTAAGATGTTACAGTCAGTTCAAAGAGGATTCAAAGAACAGACATATCCACACATCAGTAATGCTGAAGTGACTGGGCCAAGGGAGGCAAAACTTGCTTCTTCCCTAGTGGAGGAGCCCATCGACCTCTACCAGGTTGAATTTGCTGGTCTGTAGACAGAATTACTTGTAAGGAAACAATGCCTTGCTTGCTAAGCAAAAAAACCCTGGAAGTCTGTGTTAAAGGATAATTTAATGTAAATACGTCTTAGAGAGAGTGGATTTCCCTGGAGGGATTTGAAGCTTATCTCCCCCAGAGGTATTTACCTACATTTTAAAACCTAAGACCTTGACCGCCCTCTCCTCAGAGATTTGTTGCATTCCCGAGTTCCTCTCTCACTCTTTGGGGAGGGTGGGGGGGTGGAGATGTGCCAGCCATCCTCTATAAGCTCCAAGTCTTGTAATTTGGGGGTCCCTCTCTCGTGGTACAACTGAAGTAGGCTTAGGTGCATCTGGCACTCACTGTATCTAGAGAGAGAGAGAGAAAGAGAGAGCGAGCTAACGATAAATAGATACAATTTGTATAGAAGGCAAGATAACTTGTTAGCTTGCAAGTGGGATGTCTCATACCCTTCACAGTTTCAGCCTTATCATTATTTTGCAGTTGCATCAGATGTCTCCTATTTACAAAGTTCTAAAATAGTTAAAAGGCAATGAAAATCTCAGAGCCACCACAGAATCACAACCAGATAACCTGGAAGGCAGTGCTCTAGTCTGGACAACGCTTTGTTTTTATTCATTCACGTGTTTATTCCTTCGGTGACTAATGTCTTTTTCAGCATGTGCCAAGCCCACATGCTGGAGATACTATAGTTAGCAAATCAGAACCTATCAGTATAGTTAGCAAATCAGAACCTATCAGTCTTGTAATAGTGGAAAAACCGACAGATTAAATCACAAAATACTGAATTACGCATTGTAAAGTCTACTTTTTTTGTAGTTGTAATTTCTAAATAGGTATTTGTAGAAATATCAGATAACACAATCACGTCCGAAAGAACAGTATCATAGTTTGCATACGTTCGTCTATTAGTAAAGCACATGCGATTTGGAGCATGGATGCCGGGCTCTCATTTCCATTGCTCAGAATCCATTGTGATGCTTTCACGTCTCTGCTTTGCCCTGGACATCTTGATTATCTGATAAGCGCGGCATCCTCGTAACTTCCTCCTTTGTAGCACTTTATATTAGAAAATGAAATCACTTACAGAAACTATCATAGTATGGAAATTTTAGAATTTCAAAAGGAAACATTTCTATGAGCTGCCCTTTAACAGCTGTCATGCACTATGGCCTTGGATTTCTTACAATACGTTAAGAGACCTTACAAGAACACAGCGCGTTCTTCATGACCCAGTGGATGCTAAGCGATAGGGAAGTCCCTCTCAGGGTGACCCCAAAAGCAAAGAGACAAAGGTTTCAAGGAGGTTTATCGCCCTCTCTTTCAGCAGCTGCTCAGCCAGACATGAGCTGCTTCATGGACGCCATTGATTCCCCACAAGAAAAGATGAATCATTCTGCTGAATAATAAAAGCAGAGTCCACCAGAGGCTAGGCTAACAGATTTGCCTGGTTAATAGTCTTAAATTTCTATAGTCAAGATTGTGTGGCTAAAATGATAGAATTTGAGACTTAATATATTGCTTCCTATATTCTACCTCTTTTTTTTTTTTTTTTCCAAATTTGGAAATGGAGGCTCAGATTTCGCCTGACTTTCTTAAGGGCACAGACACATGCCAGATCTGCAACTCAGGTCTCCTGATGATCTCTCCACTGTACTGCTGTCTGGTCATCCATAATTAATTTCATGAGCTTATATATCATGTCCTCTTTAAGGAAAATATTTTACTGTTAAAGCGCTTCGGTGAGCTGAAATGCAAGGTGGAAATAAAAGTAACAGCTCTTGTTTCAGAGGAAAATAATGATCCACGCGTGGAGGGGAGTAAGGCTGTCAAATTTGCCTCCTGGGGCTTCCCTGTTGGCGCAGTGGTTGAGAGTCCGCCTGCCGATGCAGGGGACATGGGTTTGTGCCCCGGTCCGGGAGGATCCCACATGGCGCGGAGCGGCTGCGCCCGTGAGCCGTGGCCGCTGAGCCTGCGCGTCCGGAGCCTGTGCTCCGCAACGGGAGAGGCCACAACAGTGAGAGGCCCGCGTACCGCAAAAAAAAAAAAAAAAAGTTTGCCCCCTGTCTCATTTATTTAACAGGCCTCTCTATTCAAAATTCTGATGACCAGGAGACGGGTGGGACTGAAGTTTCTTGTTTTGATTGTGTTGATCCGTGTGAATGTATTAGCTAAAAAGAGGCTGGTGGGGATTTCTACCTACTCTTTTCCTCCAATTTGGAATATTCTTCTTAATACAGAAGAGTTATGTGATTAACAGCACATTTATAGCAGAGTTTTGACAACTTCCAATCTGTTTCTCACCTATTAAATTGGAGGCCTTTTGATTAATGTGTTCTTGGGCCTGCGTATATCACAGTAAAAATAAGAAATTTATTGCTGGGAAAGTTGAAGGATGGATACGATGTGCCATCTTCTGTTACAAACCTTGTCGGATTTTTGTTTCATCTAAATAGTTTTGGTAATCAGTATGATTGAAATGTTTACAGACATTCAGGTGCTAATAGTGATAGCTCTCGTACCTACTCAAAGATATATTATTTCTTGTGTTAGTTGAATTGCTGATGTTGTATCGCATGTTCAGAAAAGTAACTTCCTATTTGCATTGCGTGACTATGCAGATCACATGATACCAAGATGAATATTTCACATTTGATTTTAAAAGAAATAGATGTATTTCTGGTGTAATTTCCTAACATCTGTGTCCGATGAATATATATTTATGCGTGTGTTTGTGTATATATCATAATCATATTATATATAGTTTTGTATCCTGCATTCCCCACTTAAATATTTTGTACATTTTCCCACGTTTTGAAAAAATCCTCTATCCAAAACTTGATATAAAAAAGAAATAGATGTACACTCATAATTAAAAATTGTCTGAAGGGAGGTATATATACAGGCCATAAATTTTTGACTTTCTTTTTGCTGGCAGCATACAATAAGACTAGAAAAGTCATTGTTTACGTTATGTCATTTAAAATATTTTACAAATTCAAAGATACATTTTTTTTTTTCATATTGTAACATCTCTGAATTCAGGGTGCATCAGCAATCAACGATGTTTTACAGTTATAATAGCATCATTTTTTTCTTTCTTGAAGAAAAATAATGACGCATCTTCTAAAAGCAGAATGTCAGATTGGATGAAATGCACCCCAAATTTTAATAATCAGTTTTCTTAATATTTTTCACCATGAATATTTTCTGGCTGAATTATATGAAAAAGTAGAATAAAAACACTGCAAATGCGTGGCAATCGTATAAATTTCAGGGAAAAAAAAAATCACTTGACCATAATTTAAAAGTTTTAAGAATCCATTTGTGTTGATTCTACCTCTCAGATAGGTTTGATGACGAGAAAAATTTGACTCAGATAAAAGGTGATTTTGATTTTCTTTATTTATTTTAACTTTTGCAGACTAGTGATGGTCTCCTCTCTTTCTTCCCCCATTTCTGCATACAAGAAACTGCGTGGACCATCATCCAGCACAATGGCTCTGATGTCACAAGAGTCCGCAGTACCAACCCAGAGAGCCCCTATGCTGGGTCGTTCGAGTACGCAGCCAGCATGGAGCAGCTCCAGGCCACAGTTAACCGTGCGGAGCGTTGTGAGCAGGAGCTGACCTACTACTGCAAGAAGTCACGGCTTGTAAATACGGAAGGTAAGTAAATTGGGGCACTTGTCCCCCCACTCGCGTCACACAGTGTGCGTTACTTAACAGCTCCTGCGGAGCTTAAGTCGGCCGAGGCGGAGACCTCGAGCCGCCGAGGGTGTGCGCTCCCTGGGTCTTTAGCGAGCGTGTCGCAGCCTGGAAGCCACAGAGATGGCTGTTGCTTGAAGAAAAGAACAAGGTCAGTTCACGCTGAGCTTTGTTCAAAGCCTTGATTGTCTTTAGAGTCTCTGCCTGCCCTTAATCAGAGAACCGCACAGAAAAGGGCTCTGTTCTGATACTCGATGCGCAGTGTTGATCCCTCATAAAGGGCAAGTGACACATACGGTTGGTTTTTTGCCATGGAAGAGAGCTAATGAAAATGAATTCTTTTTCTGAAAGTGACTATTCTGTGTGACTCTTTCACGGGTTGTTGACAGCTACCCTCTGGGTATAACTGAAAATTAGAACAGTCTGCTAGAAACACAGTTTGTTTGTTTGTTTGTTTTTCAGTAGCTCAAAGAGGAATCAGAAAACCATGTTTAACTCTTTCTTTTACTCTACTTTTTTTTTTTTTTTTTTTCATGCGGTACGCGGGCCTCTCACTGCTGTGGCCTCTCCCGTTGCGGAGCACAGGCTCCGGACGCGCAGGCCCAGCGGCCATGGCTCACGGGCCCAGTTGCTCCGCGGCATGTGGGATCTTCCCGGACCGGGGCACGAACCCGCGTCCCCTGCATCGGCAGGCGGACTCTCAACCACTGCGCCACCAGGGAAGCCTTACTCTACTTTTAATAACCAGTCTGCTCCTAAATTATGGTTCTGGTCTTGTGTTTTCTCCCTTAGAGCATCTCATTATGTGACAGTATCTCGGGTCCCACCAGCTCTGCCTTAGTGTGGGCTTTAATGACCTACTTTATGAAGTTACTGCAAGATCTTTCCTGCTGGCCTCTCAGCCGGCCATCAGTCCATATCTCCTGCCCACCCATCCCATTGTATCATCCAAAAGGTTAGCCTTCATGAAGAGAATTCACCTGTAAGAAACACTGCTTCCATCACAACACTTTACTGTTTAAGAAGCTCCAGTGCCTTCCTAGCTCTTCTGTCCAGTGCAGACTCTTCTGTCTGGACACCTCAGCTGCGTATTCTGGACCCACTTGCCTTTGAACCTTCCTGCCCCTCCCCAGCACACTGTTTTCTGCAGCAATAATCGGGTGTGTTTTTCTTCAGTAGTCAGAGAAGATTCTAAGACATCTGCACAATAAAGCTGCTTTGTTCCCTTTCATTTGTCGTCTTAAGAGAGGTTGGCGTTCCAGACAGAATGACAAGAACTTTAAAATGAAATGTGTTTCATATGTGAATATCATGTGTTATATGGGTCACGCAGAAAAATTCTGAACTCCTGCTATGACCTTTGAATCTTTTGTTTCCAGTTAAGCCCCAATCCTATTTACTTCTCCACCCACTTAATACAGTCCGATCATTTTCTCCCATATGCCTGAGTTCCACTCCGTCTTCCTCCTTTTCCTCCTTCTTCTTTTTCAGAATGTTCTCATTCAGCCTCTTAACCCCTCCTAACTCATCTCATCTTGCTGGTATCCCCTCAAATCTTAACCCCCTGAAGCCCCAATCCCATTGGAGACTGACCATCTGATAGCTGTAGTGCAAAGAGCATAGGATTTAGAGGTGGGGAGAGATCTGGGTTCAAGGTCCAGGTCTCTTGTTGACTAGGTAGCGAACTTGGATAGAAGAGTATTTCTCAGTCTTTATTTTCTCTTCACTGAATTGGGGCCACTCATACCAGCCTCAGGGGGCCGTGGGCGTGGCTGGGTGTCATAACACATACAAAGTGCATGAAGTGAGCTCCTCTCTTCCCAGCTCTCCAGTGCATCGTGGTCATAGTGAACCTACCAGTTCAGTCTGCAGCTGATTGTTCATTATTCGTGAACATTGATATTAGAATCTAAAAAAGAAAAATAGATAAGCAAGTACAGAAGTGTATTCTAAGAAGAAGGAGAACCATAATTTTAGAAGGGTAAATGAATGTGATGGAACAAAATGGAACTGAGTTGCTTAACTAGAGAAGAAAGAAGAGGAAAGACAATCATCAAAATCAAAATCACAAATGAGTCAATGCCTAAAAGAACCAGAACACAGAATCCGCGAGAGTGTTAGCGAGCGAGCACCACGCGAAGTCAAGGGGACGACGTGGAGTGTGAAGGATTCCCTACCTTCAGGGCCCCCAGGTGTTTGGGAACCACTAGTAAAGAGAACAGTAAACTCTAGAAGCCTGTAGAACAGATGATGAGGATAACTGTTAAATACACAGGTTTTCCTCAGGTCTGTGGCCCTAGAATTCATGTAGAATGGATTTGAGGTGGAAAAGAGGGAACAATTTGGATTTCGAGGTCACAGTAAGAAATGTATGGGGAAGATCAGGAAGGCGGTGTCAGACAAGTTACATTTACAGTTTCAGATCTTGAGAATATAGCAGCTTCACGTAATAACGGTGCCATAACTGTGGATGAATAAAGTGAAATGTATATGAAAATGTTTCCAGCAACCTGTGGGACTGCAGCTCAGCACACTGGAAGGATGTTCAATATGAATACTCAAGCCATTTGGGATTTTAACCGTGAGAATAGAAATGATCTACCATGATCTCTGATACTTTATCATTTTAATTTCAACTTTAAAATTTTCTCATGCTTTTCTTAATTCTTCCTTATACTTATGTAAATTCTTTAGGACACTTCAAAAAGTCTTGAAGGAAACTGAAGGTGTTTGGTATCTTTAAAACATTAAGTGCTTTCTACTTTGTAGGGAAAATAGCAAATTTATTTATTTATTTACTTATTTATTTATTTATAATTTATTTTTGGTTGTGTCGGGTCTTAGTTGCGGCACGCGGGATCTTTGTTGAGGCTCGCGGGATCTTTCGTTGTGGTGCAGGCTCTTTTGTTGCAGCACACGGGCTTCTCTCTAGTTGTGGTGTGTGGGTTTTCTCTCCCTAGTTGTGGCACGCAGGCTCCAGGGCTCCTGGGCTCTGTAGTTGTGGTGTGGGTTCCAGAGTGCGTGGGCTCTGTAGTTTGTGGCACACAGGCTCTCTAGTTGAGGCACACGAGCTCAATAGTTGTGGCGCGTGGGCTTAGTTGCCCCACAGCATGTGGGATCTTAGTTCCCTGATCAGGGATCGAACCTGCGTCCCCTGCATCACAAGGTGGATTCTTTACCACTGGACCATCGGAGAAGTGCCAGGAAGATAGCAAATTTAGATGCGAAAATATTATTCAATATTTAGGAATAATGATTTATTTTTTAAATCTATGAACACATGATGTTTTAAGCAGTATGTTGAAATAGATCTACTAAATGCTTCAAGTAGGTTTCACCTTCAGTTAGTTGATCAGTTAATCATGCAATTAAAGAAGCTGAAGATTCTTGATATTAATTAATGTATAACACAAGCTTCCAACAACTCCTTGTTTTCCTGGCATAGTGGACAGGAATGTATAGTAACACTGGGAGAGAGGTGGTTTGCATCAGCACAGGTCCAATTTAATAATAAGTTTTTATGAGCTTTGGCATTTGTAAGTAAGGGAGAAATTAGTAAAAGTAGGGCTAATGGCAGCCACTTAAAAGGTTTGCAAGTCAATGGAAAAATGATCAAGCACCTTTGAGGAGCTGACTGATTTGATGTCACCTTCTTCTCATGCCGTGATTCTCAAGTGACTATGAGTTTTCCTCTCTAACTTGTTTTTTCCCTAAGACAGATTGCCTGCATGCCGCATCTAAATGTTCTGTCTGTTCTTTGCTCTAGTTCCTTGGCATCGTGTTTAGTCTTAGCTCTGTGAAGGAGCTGGTAGCTGAACTTTCGTCATAGAAATAAATGCATTTGGTTAAGGGAAACTTTGTTTTTGAGTGGATTATCTGCTTCGGGCGTAAAGATCTTTCAGTGTTATTTCTGTAGTCTTCAAATAAGTAGCCAAGCCAGTAAATGGAAGAAAAAATATACACTTTCAAATATATCTTAAATCATAGCAAGGGAGTGCCATAATATGCCTAATGTTTAATAAACAACTAGTTTATTTTTAGCCAATAAATATATTGAGATAAATCACTAACTTTACATAGCATTTCATAATGTTTTAATGGGCATTTCATGATCTCAAATCAATTTTGTTTCTCATATGTTAATTACTGTGGTTTATAATTTGATGCCTTCTTGTTACGAAAAATTATTTTTAACAAAATTGCATATGTGATCTGCTCTCAGTACATTTTTTTTTACTATTACGCCTGAATTAAATAGGAACTGCTGGTTTCTTTTCTACTCAAAGAGAAATATATCAATCATTTAAGCTTAAATAATGAAATACTTTTAAAAAAACTTTCTTAGGGAAATGCCATCAATTACAGTGTTGGGAATATCACTACATCAAATCAGTCTTTCTCCATTTATTCTTTTTAATGATTTGGGAAGGAGGGAATTATACTGGATGGAAGCGTTGGGGTATAGAACAGATGTCACATTTCTCACCTTTGTCTTTCAGATGGAACCCCTCTGAGCTGGTGGGTTGGAAGAACCAATGAAACACAAACTTATTGGGGAGGTTCTTTACCTGACCCTCAAAAATGTACTTGTGGATTAGAGGGGAACTGCATTGATTCTCAGTATTACTGCAACTGTGATGCTGACCGGAATGAATGGTGATTTCAATATGATTTCCTTATGCAAAATCAAGTTTATTAATTTTTTAAATGAATCACTCAAAACATATATAAGTAGGCAGATACTAAACAAGGTAGTACAGTGAAGAAATTAAAGGTACGCTTTGATGAAATGTATTACAATCTGAATTCTAAGTGGTAAGATCACTATCTTTTTATTTGAATTTTTTGGTAATGGATCTTAAGTCATACACCTTTTATTTCTGTAATATGATGAAACAGAGGCATCTGTTTCATGTCTGCTTTTCATTGTAAGTCAATTATCATTCTCTTTAAAATTATGTATAATTAAGAATTATATTATTCTCAAAATATATTTACAGCCTTTAATTACTAACACATCTCTTCAATAATCTGCCTATAAAATCTTTAAATATATAAACTTAGAATTTCCCACAATTATTTAAACATGTAGCTCTTTTATTTTCTTAAAGGATACACTATGCTATGAAAAACTAACATTACATTTATCATATTTTGAAAAAGGAAATCTATAATATTTAGGGATTTGAAAATCGAGCTTGAAATATTCCATTTATTCATTTGACATTACATTTATTCATTTGTCAAACATCAAAGACTGTTATATCAAAAACCAGATTATTTTAGAATACCCTAAAGGAGGCATCTATATGGTGTCATGATTATACTCTTATTGTTATATGTTCAGTATGAAAAATATTGTCCCTCTTACTCAAAATTTTTCAAAATTTCTACTCCTTTGGGAGATACTTTTTTTTTTCTCGCTGCCTTCACAGAAAATGCCCACACAGTAATAATGTATTTTTAAATGTGAATAAAAAACTTTTAAACTAATCTAATCACCAATAGCTCTCCAATGTCTACATGACACTTTATTCATCAAAAATAATTTTTAAAAATAAGATTTTGAAATTTTTCATAGTAAATTCTTATGCTTAAGTAGCTTGCATAGAACTAACCTAACCCCAGATAACATTTATAATCCCAGGAAAGCTTTATTAAAAACACCTACTTGTAGCAAGTGGAGAATAACCATATGCAGGCAGAAACTACCACAGTTGGGAGCCTTCAAACCTTAAAAGAAGGGAACTTAAGTGGGTGAGATTTATGTTTATGTGCCTTTTCCTTGAGGCTACTCACCAGACCACCTACCATGGAGTGGCTAGAACTCAAAGAGAATACTAGACTTTTTTTTGACTGGGGGTATCAGAGGAAAGTTCAGAGCAGCCAGAATGACTAGCAATTGATTGCTGGACATGTCAGAAAGGAGAAAACTACTTGAGGGGAGACCACTGTATCAACTTCTCTCACACCCCTGACCCTTGAGCTGCACATGCACAGGGGAGATTTCTAGGAACCAAGCAGAGAGGTGCAGCTGGGAAACTGAACAAGCTACACAGGAATTTCAGCAGCAACCACCAGAGGAGAGACAGACTTTAGAGCTTAAGTCTCATTAATTGAAATGGGCTTTGTAAAGCCCTCAGCTTTCCATAGAAATGACAGAAGGTCCACTGCCTTTACAGCAAAGACTATGTCCGAGAAGATGGTCCCCAATTTTCCACACTACCCGTTATTCACACCATTGTGTAATTTCCTTCTCTTGTATGTCACATGGACCTTGTGACTTGCTTTTAAGAACAGAATATGGTAAAGGTGATGAGATGTCACTTCAGAGACTGGGTTACTGAAGACTGTGACTTCTGACTTGCTCAAAATTCTCTGCGTCTTCTAGCCTTCTTGTTTTGACATAGCAATCTGCCATGTCGTGAGCTCTCGTGGACAAAGAATTGAGGGCAGCCTTCAACCCACAGCCAGAGAATAACTGAGGCTGTCAGTCCAACAGCCAGCAAGGAGTAGAGTACTGCCAGCCGCCACAGGGTGAGCTTGGAAATAGAGCCTTCCCCACTCAGGTACTGAGCTGATTGCAGTCCTTGCCAAAACTTTGAGTATGGCCTTGGGAGAGACCCTGAGACAGAGGATCATAGATCAGAAGAATCATAGACCGTAAAAAGTCGTGTTTTAAGTCACTGCATTTTGGGATAATTTGTTATGCCGCAGTAGGTAACTAGTACAACTTCAGTGTATGGATTCCAGAAACTCAGAAGATCTCAAGCAGAATAAAAACCAGAGAAAAACACACCTGGTTTTGTTGTTCACATTGCTAAAAACCAGTGATAAGGATGAATGTTTTCAAAGTAGCCAGTTTGGGTGAATCTGGTAGAAGACGTTCCGTACAGGGGAATAAGGATACAAATGAAGGCTGACCTCTCATCAGAAGCACAGGTCAGAACACAATGGAATGATACCTTGAGTGTGCTGAAAGAGGAAGCACTGTCAACCTGGAATTCTGTACAGGGCAAAAATACATTTCAGAAATGAAAGTAAAATAAATTCCTGTTCGGATTAAACAAATGCTGAGAGAATCTGTTGTCAACAGAGCTGTACCGTAAGAAATACTGATGGAAATTCTTCAGGTTAAACAGAACTAACACCGGATTAAAACACAGATCTTCAGGAAGGAATGAGGAGCACTGGAAATCATGAATGTGTCAGTAAATGTAAAAGCCAGTGTTTGCATTTTTCTCTGGATTAGGTAAATTAAATTATAACGTTTATAACATCTGGATTTAAAATATTACAACCATAGCCCAAAGAACAGGTCTTTGTTTAGGGAAGGATGTTAAAAATTATCCCATGGTAGGCTTCTGACATTTTATATTAAGTAATACAACATAACATATAAGTAGACCGTGATGGACTAAGGATGCGTCTTATAATCTATAAAGAAAATATTAAAATACAATAAACCGTCATATAGCTAAAGGGTGAGGAAAAAATAAAATCGAATGCAAAACAATATGAAGTAAACCAAGAGGAGGCATGAAAGGGGGAGCAGAAATACAAGATATCCTGTGGGGAAAAAAAAGAAACAAATATCAAAACGGTAGATCTGAAAACACACTACGAATTATTACACTAAATGGCTGTGGATTAACCATCTCATTTAAAAGGTAGAAAATGGCCAACAGAGTTTAAAAGTCACCAGCTATATTCCGTCTGCAAGGGACACTAAAATGTTGCCATATTTTTCCATTCTCAGATGAGTAATTTGATCCTGACTCTTCTGTGTGTGCAGATTTAGCTCAGAACATCTTGGCTTTGAAATGCAATAAGGACTATTGTTTACTTTATAATTATGTTCATCAGAATAATTTTAAGAATCTTGCTGTTGTTACTGTTTTTTAGGACCAATGACACTGGATTCCTTTCTTATAAAGAACATCTGCCTGTAACTAAGATTGTGATCACAGACACCGGTCGACCACATTCAGCAGCAGCCTATAAACTAGGGCCTCTGCTCTGCCGGGGAGACAGTAAGTGGTGACGACGTGCCGTAAACATGTCTGAGGAAAGTGATGTCACTTAAGAACCATGTTTCTATCTTATAATAATTAATCAGACTTCTCTTGTGAAAACTCATAAGCAGTGTCTGAAATCATTCCTTTAGTCAATCAACAAACCGCCCCTATAGAGTGCAAAGGAGAAAAGAAAAAAAAAAAGAGAAAGAAAACACAAAGCATTTCTATTTGATTGGTTCGTACGCTCACTCCATCATTCCTAAATGTCTGCGTGCCATTGTCTATAAAGGAAGGCCTCAGTGCTACGTAAAATTATCAAGAATGTATGGTGAGTTTTATACCGTTGGGCCTGGGGTGAAATTAGAACATCGGTGGAATGAAATGTTAGTTTAATCAAACACATTTCAACTTTTTAATCTCATTTTTTTTTCCAGTTTGTCTGTGTGTGTTTTTAGTCTATATCAGTGGTACCTGCTGTTTTGTATATTCAGTGTATTAACACTCTAAACTGGAATGTTTTAGTTAAAATATAGTTTCATAGAAAATACAGATTTTCAGCAGGGAATGAAATTAGCATACATATCCGTTGATAACCTCTCTGAAGTCAGCTAGGTTAGAGACTGATGCGTCAATTATTTTTGCTTTTAGTTATTTCCAGAACTTAAAATGCAAATAGAAGAAATATTTATTTACCTTAAAAGTATATCCTAAAATGAAATTTTATTCTAGGGGATCAAACGAGGAAGAGATGGTCGGACAATGCATTGATTTATGGAGATACATAGCAGGAGTTGCGTAGTTAAAAAAGCAAAGATGATACTGGCCTATAAAAATGTGAATATACATTGTAAAAAAAAAAACAAAAAAAAAACGGTCTGCCGTGATACCTACCACATCCCTAATCTTTATCACCTCTACTTCCTGTTCTGCCAGGAGGCCTTAAACAGTCACTTAAAGAGGACATAGGCTATTTCGTGCAGAGACAAGTTATGCGCAAAGAAACGAGATTACAAACGCAGGATGCATCCCGAGGAGCGCGATGATTTTGCGTGACTATAGAGAAATTGTTCTGTACATCGCGTGCACTCTTCACTGCTGGCTCGGATCCTAACCCTTCAGGGGCTCAGGCCGGCTTCCTCCATTTGCCATCACCCCTGGGGAATTGTTCCGCTTTGACTAAGGTCACTCCCAGCTCTGTCCCTTAGGGGTTCTTTCTTTCCGACTTCCCGTCACGAACTTCAGCACACAGCATCTTTTCCCTCAGGGCAGTGACTCTCCATCCAAGGGGACTTTGCTCCCTCGGGGGACTTTTGGCAAAATCTGGAGGCAGTTTTGGCTATCACAACCGTGAGGGGGTTTTATGCTACTGGCATCTAAAGGGAGAGGCCAGAAATGCTGTAAGTATCCTACGGGGCACAAGACAGCCCTCCACCACAAAGAATTATCTGGTCCGAAAGGTCCATAGTCTTCAGGCTGAGGAACTAGAGTGTCAAACTTTTGTGGCCATGGGGCTGCAGAAGGAGGCGGACAGCATTAGGAACAAGGATTTACAAATACTCTTAAGTATTTAGGGACATGCTGATTAACACCTGACTGATTAATGAAACAATCCCTGAGAGCTTTCCTTGGCCTTCTTGTCCCCCATATCTACGTGAGGGTTGAGGCTCATCCCCACATAAGGTCATAGAGCATTTTCTGCATAAAGGGCCCTTTTTAAAAACTTTCTCAGTCTGAAGAATGACGGGGGCCGAGTGATGACTTGCCCCCGTTTTCTCTGTATGGGCAGACTGTACCTCTGAGGGTGCAATGCCCTACGCACAGTTTTTTCCTTTCCAAGTGGGATACACTGGGCAGATGTAGGGCTTCTAGATACGGGATCATGCACTGTGGGCCTTATAAGCAGAGGAAAGACATGTGGATATTATCCTGAAGGCATTAGGACTGGAACACTAGTTAGGACGGGGATAATTTAAGACTTAGCTTAATTCTTACGATCCAACTGAAAGCATGGAAATCAGTTATAAACCTAAAGACAGGAAGGTGACTTTTGACGTAAGACAAGGAAAATGATGAAGGCTTGAACTGGGCAATAGTTGTCATGGGGCTTAAATAAGGGGCTCAGTTAGGGAGGTAAGTTCAATATGACTTTGACGGGAGTGAGGGTGAAAAGCTGTGAGGATGATCTCCAGCTTCCTGGCTTGAGTAAAGCAGGCAGCACCGTTTGCTGAGACAATAAGAATGCTAGTACCCTTCATTGAGACACAGACTTTTTAGATTTTCTTTGAACAGAAAAATGGAAAGGTGAAAATAAAAAAATAATATTTTGGATTTATCACACAAACCAGAGATGTTGAAAATTTCATATCTAGCCATGTTTTTCTAGGAAAGAAGATGGAAGCCTTGAGAAAGCAGGACAAATAAACAAAAATGAGTGAGACCTACAGGTACCAGATCTGAACTTGCTCCTAACTCCAAGTCTTTCTTTTCACTTTTTTAAACGTAGATGGGTATAAAATTTTGTGTTACTACCGCTGTTATTGCTTAATGTCAGAAGTCATAGATAACATCGTTAGGTGTTTTACCAAAAGCACAAAAGATATGAAAGATAAAGTCCCATTTAAAGTTGTGCTGCAGATATAAAACTTAGTAAATATTGTTGACCTTAAAGAATATATTTATTTATAAATATGGAAATAAATTTTTTGAAAAATAGGTGAAAAGTAAACGGCAGAATTCAACATCGTACTTATGATAAAAACTAAGCAGACTACGAACTTAAAAAAGCTTTCTCAGTGTTTCAGAAGGCATCTGTGAAAATCTGAAAATCTGACTGTTTATCCTGAACAGTCACAGACTTAATGCTTCCTCTCTAAAATCAGGATCAAGACAAGGATGTCTGTTCTCACCTCTCCTATTCAATATCATACTGTTGGTCCTAGCACATGTAGTATGTCAAGAAAAGGAATTCAAGTCATACAGATCAGAAAGGAAGAAATAAAATGTCTCTATTTACTGAAGACATGGTTTTCTAGGCAGAAAATTCTTAAGAATTTGTAAAAAAAAAAAAATAAGTGAGTTTAGCAAGGTTACAGGATGCAAGGTCAATATGCAAAAAATAAATTATATCTCTATACGCTAATAATGAAAAACTCTAAATTGAAATTTTAAAAGTACCTCTTAGAGCAGCACCCCAAAAATGAAATTATTTGGTATAAATATAACAAAAATACATAACATTTATGAGAAATAATTAAAGAACTAAATAAAAATGTAATACTCATAGATTGAAAGATTTGATTTCATTAAGATGTCAATTTTCCCCAAATTGGTGTACAGATTTAATACACTCTCAATCGAAATCCAGCAGGCACTTTTTTCCTTTTTTTTCTTTTTTGCAGAATTTGGCAAGCTTATTCTAAAATGTACAGGGGGAAGCAAAGAAACTAGAGTAGCTAAAAGATTTTGAATAATAAAAACAAAATTGGAGAGTTAGCTATCTGATTTCAAGGCTTGTTGCAAAACTACACAATTCAAATCAGTATACATTGATATCGAGATAGACAAATCAATTAATGGGGTAGAATAGATATATGTATACACACACACACACACATACATATACACATAAGGCAACTCAAGGGAGAAAGAATAGTCCTCTTCAAGAAACAGTGCTGGAACAATTAGAATCCGTTTGCAAAAACAAAAACAGTAAAAGAATTTCATCCCATACTTCAAACTGCATATAAAAATTAACTCAAATTAATCATAAACTTAAATGTAAACCCACAAACTATAAAAAATACAGAAGAAAATCATAGTGACCTTGGGTTAGGCACAGATTTCTTAGATGCAACGTCAATAGCATGATCCATAAATTTTTTTAATGATAAGTTGGGTTTCACCAAAATTAAAAACTGCTTTTAAAATGACATTGGGATTGAGATTGGTATTGACATATACACACTACTATATATAAAATAGATAACTAATAAGAACCGACTGTGTAGCACAAGGAACTCTACTCAATATTCTGTAATGACCTACATGGGAAATGAATCTAAAAAAGAGTGGATATATGTCTATGTATAACTGGTTCACTTTGCAACACAGCAGAAACTAACACAACATTGTAAATCAACTCTACTCCAATATAACTTAATTTTTAAAAAATGGAAAGAAGAACGACACATGGGGAGAAAATGTTTGCAAAGCTCATATCTGATAAAGGCTAGTATCCAGGATATATGAAGAACTTTCTAATAGTGCAATTTAAAAAAAATTCAGATTAACAAATGGGCAAAAGATTCGCACATACATTTTGTCAGATAAAATATACAGATTCCAAATAAACACATGAAAAGATTTTCAACACCATTAGTCATTAGGGAAATGTACAATAATACCACAAGGAGATACCAATATATAACTATGAGAATGGCTGAAATTGTAAAAGAATAATAAAACAGAGAAACCGACTGGTAAAGATTTCAGTGACGTGGGTTTTCTCCGGGACACTCCTAGGATCTTACTGAATATGTTGCCGACTTTTACTGACTTTAGAGACAAAGGGTCAAAGGAAGGAATCACGGGAAAACATCTGGGTTTACAGTTAATAGAAAGATTATAACTAAGAGGGCTTGTACGTGTATTTTCCTTTCTGCTCACCCTCCTGGGAGCAGCGGGACCACCTTCATTTTTGAGGTGCCATCAGAAGTCTTCTAGACCAGGGATCCCCAACTCCCGGGACGCGGACTGGTCACTGGTCCGCGGCCTGTTAGGAACCCGGCCGCACAGCAGGAGGTGAGCGGCAGGCGCGCGATTGAAGCTTCATCTGCTGCTCCCCATCGCCCCCCGTCGCTCGCGTTACCACCTGAACCGTCCCCCCCGCCCCCACCCGTCCGTGGAAGAATTGTCTTCCACGAAACCGGTCCCTGGTGCCAAAAAGGTCGGGGACCACTGCTCTAGACCAATAATTCTTCAGCTTAAGCACGCATTAAAAATTATTGGAAAGCCTGCCAATTGTAGGTGCGTCCCCTTCAGAACTCTCCCCTCACACTAAGGAGGAAGCATAGTAGTATTTGACCCCCAGGGTTAAATGTTCTTTTGACCTCCATCAGGAGGATACCTACACGGAACTTCCCCTGTTTCTGCAGGCCCTGCAGCAGAGAAACTTCATCGACCACGGATGGCCTCTGGCTCCATTTCCTCTTCACTGGCTTTCTTTCCTTCATCTGCAACATACCCCCAACCCTTTTACTGAAACCATTCACACTCACATTCACGCCCTTCCTACATGAAGCCTTCCACAGGTCTTCAGAGGACTTCACCTACACTTGCAGAGAATGTTCAGTAAATTACGAAGATATACTTCTCATGCTGGCTTTTAATTATTTCCGAGCCCCTCAAGAGCAGGTCCATTGCTCATTTATTATTGTATTCCTGACACCTAGTACATTACCTGTTACATGAAAGATAATCAATAAATAGCAGCTTATGAAAGAATGAGAATGATCTATCACATACAGCTCGAGAAACCTAGAGCTTGGAGTTACTGGTGAGAGAACAGGAATAAGTTTTTTATTGTATAAGAAATTAAATGATATGCAAATATATACTTTTAATTAAAGGAGTTTATATTTTGAAAGACTTATTCTGAATTTTAAAAATCACAAAGTACGAAGGGCATCTAGTACCATCCTGAGCCATTTCTCATTCATGTACGTGGGCTTGAGGCAGTGAAAGTGCTTTCAAATAAGCACATGATTTTACTTATACTTAATACTTTTGATTTTTCACCCTTTTAATAAGACAGTGTCTTTATAAAACTGAAATACTACTTCTTGAAGAAAGAAAAATATGACATATTTTGCTTTTTGTTTTGTGTTCTTTTGAAAAGATTTACATTACTAGCTAGTAACTGATATTCAAGAAACTTCCCAAATGTGGGGCAACAAACATTCTTTCTAACACTTTCAAAAGATTTCCATTTTTCTTTGAGACTGAGAGTCCTGATAATTCTCAGAACTACAATAATATTCTTTTGTGACAAGATTCTACGTGTATATACCTGTATTCATTGTTTTAAATATTAAATATTAATGACAGTTGATATGAAGTCATTCTAAAATTTTAAGATATACAGAAATGTCAAAGAAAAGACTACAGTAATCACCAAGAGTCACCCAACTCAGAAATAATGTTTCATACCAGTGAGCATTATTCCAGACGTTTCTAAATATCGCAAGTGCAGGGTTTCCCAACCTCGGCACTGTTGACGCTTGGGCTGAGTAACTCCTTGCGGTGGTCGGGGGCCGTCCTGTTCATTGTGGAGCATTTAGCAGTATCCCTGGCCCCTGCCTGCTAGGTGTCAGTAGTACCCTCCGCAGTTGTGACAGCCAAATATGGCTCCAGAAATTTCCAGATGTTCCCTGGGGTGCAAAATAGCCCCAGGTTGAGAAGCACTGTTCTAGACAGAAGAATAGAAAGAGATTTAGAAATAAATTTGCAAAACTTTATTAACTGAAGTTGACAGAGAAAGAAGAAGCAAATTGAAGCTGTAGGGATTGCTTTATATTATTTATATGTCTAATAAATATATATTCAACTTGTATGATCTTGCTAAACTTAAAAAAATCATAAACATTTTAAAGGTTATAGAGTCACTTGGTTTTATATTCAAGTTGTTTTAAATTTTAGATAGCATCGATCTATTCTGAAAAATGGGCAAATTAGCACTCATCTGTCCCTTCCTCATCTTTTTCTTCCCCCACGTCCCAATTTTTGTTAGTTATGCTATTATTTGTATGGTTGTTTATTTTTGAATGCTAACCACTGGTACTATCATCAGAGCCTCTCTATTCTTGAATGATTTTTTAAAATTTATTCTTGGATTGCATTGTCAGGTAATTGATATTTTCTGTGGTGCTGTTTTTTTTTTTTTCCTCTAGAAAGAGCCATGAGTGTTGCATTTCCTGAGTTGGCAAATGCTTGAGAGTATCTGTTTCCTCAGAACTCTAAGACAAAGTTGGCTGGTTCAACCTTATGTTATTTTTTTGGTAACAGCTTTATTGAGGTATAGTTCATGTGCCCTATGATGCACCTATTTAAAGTATACAATCTAATGGTATTTTAGTATATTTAATCATTTTAGCATATTACACAGAGGTGTCCAACCATCACCACAATCAATTTTAGAACATTTTCATACCCATAAAGAAACTCGTATGTGTTAGCAGACATTCCCCGTTTTCCTCTCACTCCCACCCCAACCCTAGTCAACCGTGGATCTACTTTTTATCTCTGCAGACTTGCCTATTCTGGACATTTCATATAGATGAGAGCACAGAGTTTGTGATCTTTGTGACTGGCCTCTTTCACTTAGCCTGCACATTGCTAAGGATTAGCCATGTTGTAGCTCGTATCAAATATTCATTATTGGGCTTCCCTGGTGGCGCAGTGGTTGAGGGTCCGCCTGCCGATGCACGGAATGCGGGTTCGTGCCCCGGTCCGGGAAGATCCCATATGCCACGGAGCAGCTGGGCCCCTGAGCCATGGCCGCTGAGCCTGCGCGTCTGGAGCCTGTGCTCTGCAGCGGGAGAGGCCACAGCAGTGAGAGGCCCGCGTACCGCAAAAAAAAAAAAAAAAAATCATTATTTTTAGGACCAAATAATGTTCCACTGTATGGATACATCACATTTTGTTCATCCATTTATCAGTTGTTGGCCATTTGGGTTGGTTCCACTTTTTGCCTATTATGAATAATGCTGCTATGAACATCTGTGTATAGGTGTGTTTTTTTGGACATGTATATTTCCACTCTTAGGAGTATACATCTAGGAGTGGAACTTCTGGACCAAAAGGTAACCCTATGTTTAACCTTTTCAGAAACCGGTATAGTATTTTTGAATCACACTTTGTGACTTTTCACCACTTTGTACATAATATTCTACTCTACCTGCACTAAGAGATGCAGTTAACTTTGTCTTTTATAGCTTTTCTAGGTATCTTTTGATGGACTGTATTTCATTATGAAGGAATGCTTTATTTTTATTTTTCCCCAAAAGAGTTTGTATGTGCTTTACTCTCAGCATTCTTTCAAATTTGACAAGGTGTATCTCTTACCTTAATGCTTAAAAAAAAAGTTAGGCTGGCAACATTTTCTTTCAGAAATCTGTGGACAGTGCTCCTGTATCTTCTAGTTTGTAGTGTTGCTGTGGGAAATTCTGAGGCCAAACTGACTTTTCCAGCTTGAGGTGATTTGCTTTTGCTGACAGAATAATTTAAGGAATAGTTATCCTTATAGGTCAGTACTTAACAAGGATGCATCTCAGTCTTATGCGCTGGTATTAATTTTTCCTGAACTAGGCTGTGATGTGGTAAAATGTATGCCTGCATTTTATAATCGGTTTAAAGAGTTGTAAGTGTGATCTAAATTTCTGCTCTCAATTTGTTAATCTGGACAAGGTAGTATTTTTAACTCTTTGGCATTTGAATTTTTCAGCCAATTTTATGAAATGTATTTCTTCTCAGTTAATTCATCATGTAGAAATTTTATGTCTAAGCAAGGCACCCCCAAAGCCTACATGGTTAGAAAAGATTGTTCTAAGACGCTTGTCATTGAAATTAGTTTCTTCATTTTGCCTGCATCGACTTCTTCAGCTGTCTGAGAAATCACAGCTGCCCAGAATGCATTAAATAATCAAAGGTGCGTGTAGGCAATAAATAACTTTGCAGACGTTGTATTCTTAGACTGGAAAAAGATATTGACTAGTGATTTGGTTAATTTCTCTTCCATTGGCAGAGTTCTGTTCCGTTTGGCAGACTACATATACACCATTAAAAAGAAAGAGGATCGATTCCATTTTAACAGATAATCATATAATTTTTCAAGCTCCACTATATCTGATAATCCTTCACCATTAATCAATTCCTTTTACGTTAATTCTTATGTTTCATTTTGTTTTCTTTCCTTGTGTTTCCTTCATTTAATTTTCTTAAAGTTTCTCCACCCTTTTAACCCCCTCCTCTTCTTGCTTTTCTTCTTTCTTCTCTCTCTTTGGTCTCCCCTCTTTACCTTCCTCTTTCTATTTGTTTACCAAAGAATTTGAGTATATTTATGAGATACATATGATACAACCAAACTGGGCGTGATTATTCTAAGCTTTCTGATTGCTACTATGACAAAGAGAATCTTTTAATTTCATTCAACAAATATTTATTGAGCCCATACACTGCACCATGGCTTCCCCATATTGAGACTGACAGGGAGAGAGAGAGAAACGGCAGTGAACGAAATAGACAAAAAGAAATAGAGAAGAAGATCTGCATTCTTGGAGCTCAAGTTCTCCGGAGGTGGGGGAGGTGGGCAACAGGTAAGTAATCTGGTGTGACGGACACTGGTGAGCATTGTGAAGGCGGTACAGCTGAGAGGGGGCTGGGGTGGAACTGAGCATTTCACATACGATGGTTATTAGGTGCTCACCACGAAGGTGGCATTTGAATACAAATCTGAGGGAAACAAGAGAGCAAGGCATGTGGTATCTGTGAAAGAGTACTTTTCACAGCAGGAAAAGCCAGACTATCCACGCAGAGATGGGGCCGTTGGTGATAGGGTCCTGGAACAGCACAATAGCCCGTATGTCCGGAGCAGAGGGTGCAAAGAGGAGAACGGTGTAAGTCAGAGAGGACACTGGTGGTCAGGTCACTGAGGGTTTTGAAAGGTCTTTATTTTTCAACCTGAGTGAGAATGGAAAACAGGAGAGAATTGGGGGAAGAACAGCAGTGTGATCTAACTTACGCTTTAGTGAGACGGAGCAGGGTAAAGCTGGTGACCATGTCACCAACAGCTGAGGAGTAATGATGGCTTGGGCCACGGGCACGGTGATGATAGTGGTCACGTGTGTATTGTTCAAAAGGGGAAGCAATCAGCTTTGCTGAGGGATTGAGGTAGGTTGCAAAAGGAGTGGTCAAGAGTGATACCAAGGTGTTTGGTCTCGCAGTCAATTAGAGGCGTGGAATTGGCACGAACTGAGACGGAGGAGACTGCCGCTGGGGTCAAGGGGGTGCAGAGGAGGGTGAAGAATTCTGGTTTTGAACATATTAAAGCTGAGATGCTCTTAGACACTCACATAGAGTTGTGGAGTTGTTAGCTTGAGAATTCCAGGCTTCAGCTGTATATTTATAAGTCAGCAGCATATTTAAAGTGATGCAAAGGCCCGCAAGAGTTATTGTGGGTGGAGTAGTATAATGGCAGGCCCTTGAGACGTTCCCACACTGATAGGTTGGGGAGTTGGGCGAGAAGAAAGAAAGGAAACTGAGAACGATGCCACTAATGAGAAAGGCAGACGAGTGCTGGTATCCTGTACTCCAAATGAAGAAAATATTTCAAAGAGAGGAAAATAAGCAACCATTAATTGTGGCTGATAGGTTAAGTAAGATGTGGGCTGAGAATTGACAAAGGACTAGTATCCAGAGATACTAGAGATACTAGACCCCTCAAAAGTCAACAATGAAGAAGGAAGCAGCAGTCCAATTGAAGTATGGATGTTATGAAATGAATTGTTCCCCAGCCCCAAAATTCATATGTTGAAGCCCTAACCCCCAATGGGGCTGTATTAGGCAGTGGGGTTTTTAAGGAGATAATTTCAGTTAAATGATGTCATAAGCACGGGTCCTTAATCTGATTGGATTCGTGTCTTTGTAAGAAGACAAAGAGACACCAGAGAGCCCTCTCTCTCTCCACCTGTGCACAGAGGAAAGCCCACGTGAGGACATGGTGAGAATGCAACCGTCTGCAAGCCAGGAACGCAATGGCTAAACGACAGGAAGAGAGATTTCAACAAGTAAGGAATACAGGTGGCAATTAAACACCTGAAAAAATACTCAAAGTCATTAACCACTGAAAACCACAATGAGATATCACTACACACCTTTCAGAATGGCTAAAATTAAAAAAGAAAATAGTGACAACACAAAATCCTGGTAGGTATGTGGAGAAACTGATCACTCGTACGTGCTGGTGGCAGTGTAAAATAATATGGCCACTCTGGAAATTTTTGGAAGTTTCATAAAAAACAAGCATGCAACTCTCACACGACTCAGCGATTGTACTCCTCGGCATTTATCCCAGAGAACTGAAAACTTACATTTGTACAAACACCTGTATGTGGATGTTCATAGCAGCTTTATTTCTAAAGGCTGAAAACTGGAAACAACCCCGATGTCTGTCAACAGGTGAATGGTTAAGTAAATTGTGGAACATCCGTGCCATGGCGTACTAAGCAGTAAAAAGGAATGAACTATTGACACACACAACAAGCTGTGTGAATCTTCAGAGAGTAATTACAAGTGAAATAATTGTCAGTCTCGAAAGGCTACATACTGTATGCCTTTATTTGTAGAGCATTTTTCAGATGACAATGGAGAACTGATTAGTGGTCGTGGGGTTAAGGAGGGGTTGAGGGCAGGATGGAAGAGGGTATGGCTTTAAGAGGGAAGCCTGAGGAATACTGGCAGTGACGGCAATGTTCTGCATCTTAACTGTATCAATGCCAGTGCCCTGGTTGTGATAGCGTACCACAATTTTGCAAGATGTTATCATTGTAGGAAACTGGGTGAAGGGTACACAGAATCTTTATTATTTCATACAACTGCATGAAAATCTGCAGTTTTCTCAAAATAAAAGTTTTCATTAAAGAAACCCATATTTCCAGCTTTTTAAAATGATTAAAGTGCTCAGAAAGATTCATTTGACTAGTAAACTATCCCTTGCCTTAGCATTTCTGTATTTCATTTTAGTTTATTCACTTTTAAGAAAGGTAGTGTTGGGGGCTTCCCTGGTGGCGCAGTGGTTAAGAACCCACCTGCCAATGCAGGCGACACGGGTTCGAGCCCTGGCCTGGGAAGATCCCACATGCCGCGGAGCACCTAAGCCCGGGCGCCACGACTACTGAGCCTGCGCTCTAGAGCCCGCGAGCCACAACTACTGAAGCCTGAGTGCCTAGAACCCGTGCTCTGCAACAAGAGAAGCCACCGCAAGGAGAAGCCCGCACACCACAGTGAAGAGTACCCCCCACTCGCTGCAACTAGAGAAAGCCCACGCGCAGCAACGAAGACCCAAGACAGCCAAAAATAAATAAATAAAATTTTTTTTAATAAAAAAAAAAGAAAGGTAGTGTTACCAAACTCATCAGATTGTATGCACTAAATATGTACAGCTTTTTACATGTCAATCATACTTCATATAAGTGGTTTTGAAAAGGAAGGAAAGGTAGTGTTAGCGTGTCATATGCATTTTGATTTTAAAGGTAAAACAATGTCTTAAAAAACAACAGATTTTTCAAATACTGTCCTTTTTTTAAACATCTTTATTGAGATATAATTCACATCCCATGCAATTCACCCATGTAAAGTGAACTATTCAGTGACTTTTAGTATATTCATAGCATTGTGTAACCATTACTGTAATCAATTTAGAACATTTTCATTACCCTACAAGGAACTCTTCACCTCTTAGCCCCTGTCATCTTTCAATCCTTCCATCTTCCCAGCCAACTAATCTACTTTCTGTCTCTATAAATCTGTTACTTTTAAAAGGAGAATCATTATCATTAATAAATGATATAAATAAAAGTTTAGCAAAACAGATATTTTTAAAATTACTTGTAATCTTAATATTCTACTAAGTTAATTTTCCTGTACGGGCTCTTTTTCCTTTATGTATGGAATTAAATACTTAGTACATCTTCCTTTTCTATGTAAAACACCATATGGGTCCCATTATTCCTTACAATTTCTTTTGAATTCTGGAAAGTTAATAAGTAAGTGGCATCCCTGAAGGAATCTTTCCAAATCTCTAGTACCCTATATTGAATGTAATTGAGACTCTACTAATTATTAATGACTTTTATTAGTTATTAGTAATAATTACTTATAATAATGCATTATGGTTTTTTAACATATATATATATATATATATATATATATATATATATAGCTATTCTTCTTCAGATTCTTTTCCCATATAGGTTATTACAGAATACTGAGTAGAGTTCCCTGTGCTCTACAGTAGGTCCTTGTTGATTATCTGTTTTATATATAGTAGTGTGTATATGTTAATCCCAAACGCCTAATTTATCCTCCCCCGCCCCACATTTCTCCTTTAGTAACCATAAGTTTGTTTTCTATTTCTGTGAGTCTGTTTCTATTTTGTAAATAAGTTCATTTGTATCACTTTTTAGATCCCACATATAAGTGATATCGTATGATATTTGTCTTTGTCTGACTTACTTCAGTTCATATGATAATCTCAAGGTCCATCCATGTTGCTGCAAATGGCATTTTGTTGGGGTGATAAAGAGCATTCATATAGTAAGTGCCTGCATTCTGGTCCTGCTCCACGTGTGGCTTAGGGATTTTTAATCCACCCCAGGCATGAAATCCTCTCTTCAAAAACCTGCCGCTTCTGGCTGGTGTCTGCCTGCTGGGCTCTGCTCTGCTTCCTCTTTCTTGCCCCTCCTTTCTCAGAGGCAGCCCAGATCCTCCTGGGTGCGTCCTGGCACAGTCTGTAAGGAGCTGAGCTATCATTTGGAAATACTGGCCTTTTCTGTCTTTATAGTTGTTGTGAATTAGCAGCAATTTCTTAATTCAATAAAGTGTTCTTACTTCATTTTTTACCTATTGTGAGTCTGTAAAATAAGGTTTGCTAACTAGATAAATGTGGTACTATGTGTGTGTGAGTGTTTAAACTACCTAAGGTAATAAATTGTTTTCATTACTGTAGAAGCATTCATTGTAAAAATAACAGCAATTGAAAGAATTGTTCCTCCGTTTCAGCCAGTTCCCTGAAGCCCTCTGTATGATGCTTTATTGGGTTAGTTGTGATAGAAAAGTGAAACAAATGGGATATTATGTTCTTATCGTAATAATATCTAATTTAGATCTTTAAGTAATTCTGAGTGTTCCTCTTAGTAATCACTCCAAATGAGCAAGATTTAATAATACTCCATAATTTAAAGTTACAGCTTTATTTTAATGTTCATACATTTTAACAGAAAGGCATTTAATTCCTTCTAAAAATAGGTCAGGTAAAAACTTTTAAGAACACATGTGTTATTACCCCTGGCTTGATATTTTGCTTTTCTTGCTCTCTTTCGTAGAGAGCAAAATGTCTAGGCACAGAAATAGCTGTAAAGTGGAAATAAGGGCAAAGTTTGACATACTCAGAAAATATACAGTTTCATTTGGCTGTAGGAAAACAAAGGTAAAAAAAAAGCCCTCTAAGTATATTCTCAGCTGAATAAACTCAGCTCTAAAATGGTCCACTTTTGAGCTGAGGATTGACTTTTAAATCAAGTCCATAGGAAATACAGGAAAAAATACAATAGATGTAAGCACTGTTTGTTTGGATCCAGAATTTATAGAAAATAAATTATAATCTAAGGAACAAATAGAAGCCAAGTCAAGTTCGTGACTTTTAACTTAACGAGGTATCTGTTCTCTGCTAACGTAACGAAACGTTGTTTTGAAATTCCTGTGTTCTAACTTCAGAGGATCAATACGTCTTTCTTCCAGGAAGGTTATTTAGTAGAATTTCATTCAGTGTTGTGAGTACATATGACGGCAGTTGCTTAAAACTGAAGATGTATATTTATTTTTGATGTGTCGACAACTTGCTGGTGGCAGCGGCAGTGCCTAGTTCATTTCTCCGATAATGCTTCTCATCAACCACGTGTATCCAGTTGGATTTCACTTCCGTCGCTTCATGCCCACTGCATGTGTATTTTCTTTTCCATGCTTTGTTTTTATAAGACCGAGAATATTTTTTTTCAAAAGAAAACTTGTAGAAACTTGTAGATGTAACCAAAAAAATGAATGGGAAGGTGAAAATAAGAAGTTGTATTTGGACAGAAATTATAATTTACTGTATAGTCCACATCATTTTTGCCGATGTCTTACTTTACACTACACTTTTTAAACATTTTCTCCTTATTTTGAGCATTTAAAAAAATTTTGAGAACCCTTTTCCTACTTCACTATTATAAGCAAAATAAAAGATAGTTTTGAATGAAAAGAGCATTTTCATGAGAATATCAGCATAGCACAGAGTAAGTAGTGTCTTGATCTTTAATTAGATGCCAATCTCAGTTTAGAAAATCACAAAGCCCATTAACGAAAACAGGTAGTTGGTGGTGTAACTCTGTAAGGTGTGTTAGAAGTATTAGAACAAAAAACACTTTGAGCTTCTGTAGAGTTTTTGTTATTCAAAGTAATGTAGGTGTTTAAATTTTCAAGTTATAAAAAAATGTCTATCAATGTTTGGCAGATCTTATCATAATGCTTTGGTATTTAGGCTGCAGGTTATTTTTCTTATATGAAATATAACTTTCAGACTGTTACCGCAGTGATCTCCTATGTTGGAAGGAATCCAGAATTTCAACCCTTGTAAAAATCTCCAATCACGTTTTCATGTCTTGTATACTGAATAATTAAGAGACAAAAGAAAAGCAGATTTGTATAAATTAGCAATATTTTAAAACTGCAAAGAAAAAGTATGAAATGTAATTATGTCATTTATTTTATGAATTTGTTTTCCTTTTTTATTTTTCCCTTTAAAAAAAAAAAACAGGGTTATTTTGGAATTCAGCTTCCTTCAATACTGAGGCTTCATACCTTCATTTTCCTACTTTCCACGGAGAACTTAGCGCAGATGTGTCTTTCTTTTTTAAGACAACAGCTTCGTCTGGGGTATTTCTAGAGAACCTCGGGATTACTGATTTTATGCGGCTAGAGCTGCGCTGTAAGTCTTTTCTTCCTTAGAAGTCTACGGGAGTCCATTTCGGAGTAAATTCTTTAACTAATCTGTAAATTACTATGTTTCCACTTTATCAGCTGAATCTTTTCACTGTGTCCTTTTGAAAAACACTATGATATTAAGATAGCGTTTTTGCAAGAAAATTATTTGATATTGAACATATCTAATAATTGGGGGAAATTATTAGTCCTCTCTAGAACCAACTGAAGTCTGTTAAATTCAAAAAATTAAAAATCCAAATTCTCAGTTAATTTCAAAATTACTTAATTCAATCAACCAGCTGTATCGTTTTGATATCTTCTTAGACTGCTATTAGTATTTTGATATCAAATGCATATTGCAGGGCTTCCCTGGTGGCGCAGTGGTTGAGAATCCGCCTGCCGATGCAGGAGACACGGGTTCGTGCCCTGGTCCAGGAAGATCCCACATGCTGCGGAGCAGCTAAGCCCGTGAGCCATGGCCGCTGGGCCTGCGCGTCCGGAGCCTGTGCTCCGCAACGGGAGAGGCCACAACAGTGAGAGGCCCGCATACCGAAAAAAAAAAAAAAAAAAAATGCATATTGCATGCTTTTGAAATTAAATAAACTTTGAATCACCGTCAAAATTATTTTTATGTAAAATGCCAGACGCTGTTTAGTTTTCTTGCCCTGGCTAAATAGCTTTCATTTTTATCGCCACGAAAAATTAACTCTGGTGATGAATTTCTTAGAATCCATTTTTTCCCCGAAATACAAATGTATTTTACTGTCTCATTCCACATCTATTCTGTGCCGACGTCAATGGTTCCTTCCATAGAGTTCAAACCATTGTCTTCATGTTTGGTGACCGTTGATGCTACGGTTGCTATTCCTGAGTGTACTGAAGACTCAGCTCTCCCGCACGCGGACTAACGTGAACAATCTTCGTGTCTGACGTTTCCAGCTGCTGCAGTCGTGACATTTTCATTCGATGTGGGGAATGGGCCTTTTGAAATCTCAGTGCAGTCACCCACTCGCTTCAGCGACAACCGGTGGCACCACGTTAGGGTTGAGAGGAACACGAAAGAGGCATCCGTTCAAGTGGATCAGCTCTCACCCAGGACGCAGCCTGCGCCGGCTGATGGGCATGTCCTCCTACAGCTCAACAGTCAGCTCTTTGTGGGTAAGTCCTGCTTTTAGGCACTTTGTCTTTACTTGCATGACGTAAGTGCAGAGATGGGCCAAAACAAAATAGCACCAACTATAAGATAGTGATAACAGCACCACCAAATCACCGTTTATTGAGAACCTACGTTCCAGGCTGCGCCAGGTGTTTCATTACTTCCTCGTAAGCAACCTGTGAAATGGGTATTATCCCTGTTTTACAGATGAGGTCACTGAGTTTCAGGGAGCTGAAATGACCTGTCTTCAGAAATCCACCTAATAAATGAGATTCAAATTTGCGTTTGACTGATTCCTAAACCTGCATTCTTTTAATCCATTCCCATTTTATTGAGATATGATTGACATAGAGCACTGTATAAATTTAACGTAAACATTCTTATTATTACAGATTATGTGACTTGTTTCAGTTTTTCTTTAATATTAATGTCTTTAATATAATATTGGAAATGTGTACCTCTTTTCCCCAGGCAATGGAGGAACCCTCCTTGTAAATCCAGCTGATGCCAACCAGTGACCCCTGTGTAAAACAGGCCAACAGCAGGGCCAAAAAAAAAAAAGCAAAGCACGAGTAAAGTGTGTAGGATCCATGATTTGACCAGTTTCACTAGTTCTTCTGGTGTCCCTTATTTTCCATGTTTTTCTCATGTCTTGTGACCACCTACTTCATATTTATATCCAAACGTTGTTCCTTTATTTTCTAAATACATTCACTTGGTATTTTAGAGACTTGATAGCAGAATCCTTCTGGGCGTGTTTGTTTTATTTTATATCTCTGCTAATTACTTAACAGAACTTATCGACCATGAAGTTCAAGGAATTATGTCTTGATCACTTTTCATACATTTTACTGTAAATGACGACACAGCAACGCTGTCAAGCAGGATAAATTGTAAATTATCAGAAGTTATAGTTCAAGCACTTGTAAGAGTTGTGTTTTAGGACAAAATTCTCATCAGATCCCCATTACATTTTCTCTTGCTTAACAGCCTTGTTTTATTCTCTCTCACTGCAAAGGATTAAGCTTATTTAAGGGTATGGAAATCATAAAGAAATCATGAAAAGAAATACATAACTTTTCTTTTAATAACATGCTAGGAGCTCAGTCAGGAAATTGACATAGATATTTCTTGAGTTACAAAAAATAAGAGATGGCCACAACAAAAGGTATGGCAATTTCAAATCTGTCAGGGTCTAGGAAATAGCCTTACTATTCTTAGAAATTGAGAAAGCTGAAACAGTCCTTGAATTTTTCAGTGAAATCTGCTGCAGTTTGCCTGTGCCTGACCTTTCATTCTTCATATGAATTTTAACTTCATAGAAATGGAGTCACTGTATATTGTGTCTGATGGGAATGCTAGCCTTAATTTGGTTTCAGGTAGTTGTAATGATAGAAGTACTATTATGACACACAACTGTGTGTTCGAACAGACTTGAGTCTTTTGCCATCAGTCATGTCTTATAATTTTAATAAGATCTAAGAGATTTCATCTTTATGGAGGCAGTTGGTTAGGCTTTTGACATTCCTACATGTGTTAAATTCAAGGATGATTGTGTTACTTGAAAGTTTTAAAAACTGAAGTCTTTCTTATGTTTCAGTCAAAGTTGTTGAAAATTAAAAAGGGAAGGCAGAAAGAAAGATCTCTGAAAAAAAAGTTACATCTATTAATAAAAATCTCTTTATACAGTTCCCTCCTTCCTACTCATAGGTAACTGAGTAAATTGAAGTGGTTAATGTGATAATATTAAAGATGGACTTATGTTAAAGAAAAAAACAAAAACTTGCAGCCTTAGTTAGAAGCACATTGTTGGCTGTCAAGAGGCCACATAAGGGTCTGTTTTCATCTTCACCTCTACTGCAAGAGTGAACCACTCTTAGGAAAGGGCCCCAACCAAGCTAATAGAATAATACATACAAGACAAAATAGTAATTTGTCAATTCACAACATTACTATCAAACAAATCAGCATTTTTTTTTTTATTTCTAGATGAAAATACCTTTCCCCTGTAGGAAGATTCAGTAGAATTGAAATTATGGAATTAGCATAAAGTGGGTGAAAAGTAGTAAAAAACTAGTAATAATTACAGCTAGTTTAATGTAGCGCAACCGAGACCAAAAGTAGTTCTCTGCCTTCGTAAGAGTATGTTTCAGTGGAAGAGATAAGAGGCAGCTAATAAAAGAGTAAAAAGTAAGACAGAATTAAAAAAAATATGTATATAAATATATATAAAAACAATTTACATATACACACACAGGCATGCATACACACATATGTCTGTGTGTGTGTGTGTGTGTGTGTATGTATATAAAGTTTCAGATAATGATAAATACAATAAAGTAAAAAGTAAAGTAAGGTATCAGGCAACAGTTTGGTCTGGGGGGCTTCTCTGTCGAGTAGGGTGTTCCTGGACGTCCTCTCTGAGGACCTTACATTGGAACAGAGGCCAGATGAAGCAGAAGAGGGAACCCTGGGAATATCTGAAGGAAGAGAATCCCAGGCGGTGGGAATGAGCTTCTCGGGAGTTAAGGAGTAAGTCGTGGTGGCTGAGGAGAGAATTGGTGTGAGAGGAGGATGGTACAAAGGCCATGGTGAGGAATTTGGATTTTGTTCTAAAGGATCAGACTAGTGGCATGGTCTAATTGACATTTTCCACGTTCTCTTACTGCTGTGAGGAAAATGGATGGAAGGAAAGTGTAGAAGCAGGCCACGGCATCAGTCCCCATGAGAGATCATGGTGGCACGGGCTAAAGGGGAAATGGTGATAAAGAGAGTTGGGACATATTTTACATGGAGATGCACACCTCTTGCTAGTGAGTCGGTTATCGCTGTTAGTGTTTCACTAATTTTATTCCTGCTAATATCCTTCAGCAAGGTCTTTGCATTTTTCACATCATTTCTCAGTCTTTAGTTTCACCTGAAGTTAACTTTTCTTGTTTTCTTCCTTAATCCTAACATGTAGCATGATTAAAGCTATTCCCTGGTCCCACATATACAATACAGACCAAACTTGTGCCAGGCTGGAAAAGACCCCTGGTTTTTCTGCATAGTCTAGAGAAAATATCCCACCTCCTTCAATGAGGTTCCACCTGCCCCATAATCACCCTCTCCCCAGGAAATCTGGCTGCTTTGTTCATATGTTCTGTGCCAGTGCGTCCGACGTAGAAGGACATTGTCTTGGAAACTGTTTCCCCGTGTGTTAATACCTTCAAAGTGTTGGAGTTAAGTCTGCGCTCAGAGCCAGTGATCCTTGGGTGACTGGCTCCACTTTAATCCAATATAAGTGATTTTCTGGTTAAAATTTTAAAGGGCAATTTCATTTCCCTTACTTAAGGGTTCAAGAGTTTAATTTGTAGTTCACCCATCCATATTAAAAAATAATTATGACTAATCAATATTTTCAACCATGCATAAGGACTATCATTTGTATTTGGGTATCAGGACAAATGAATGAGATAGATGTAATTGCAAAGAGTAAGTCAACAGTTTTCAGCATCACTTTCTTTTCCCCAATAAAAATGTTTAAATTCAGACACATGATGATGATGATGATGTTTTAAATTATGTGGAAACACTGTTTTTAGAAATACAGGGCAAAACGGAAAGGCCAAGTTAGTATCAGTCTGTCAGAGTTAGATTATGTTATTACCCCAGCATTTAGCAGCTTTTACCAAAAATGCACCTTCTTGGCTTCCCTGGTGGCGCAGTGGTTGAGAGTCCGCCTGCCGATGCAGGGGACACGGGTTCGTGCCCCGGTCCGGGAGGATCCCACATGCCGCGGAGCGGCCGGGCCCGTGAGCCGTGGCCGCTGCGCCTGCACGTCCAGAACCTGTGCTCCGCAAAGGGAGAGGCCACAACAGTGAGAGGCCCGTGTACTGAAAAAAAAAAAAAAAAAAAAAAAAAAAAAATGCACCTTCTTGTTTGTAAACAAATATAGCACAAAACATTAAACCTGTTGTGGAATATTTCAAATACTAAATGAAGTTATTTTATAGTACTACAAATACGAAACAGTAGAAATTTCGATAATGTAGAAATTTGTTTGTTTGAGATACTATCTTTAACACTTTTACCTACAAGTAGAACGTCGCAGATATTTGAATATATGTTAATTTTGAATTAAATTATTTTCTCCAGCTCCCTGTGCTACCATAGCCAGGCCTACATTGATGATATTTGTTGATGTTACTTTCTTTTGAGATTAGAGTTTTTGGCAGTCTCTCAGAAGTGACTGCTGCAGTAGGATAACATGAAAGAATCCAATGTATTTTTCTCCATTGCTTGCTTCACTCTCTCCCCTAAAGACCAATCGTAAAGTGTGTTCACATCTCAGAGTGAAACTCTGAGGCAAGACTAATGCTTTAACTTCTGAGCAAAATCAGTAAAAATAAATAGAAAGCATGACTAAAAATGTGATTCAGCTGGGCAACAATTATATGGCAACTGAAATAGGAATAAGGAAATCATAGGTAGTTTTGGAGTTTCAACTAGTGTTAGCCTGCCCCACAGAATTATAACAGAAGGACTTTAACAATCCCTGCAGTTCCCAATATTGGCACAATTATCTTCAACTAATCTAAACTGTAGGATGGCATGGGAAGTGAAGGAGTAATAAAATAATGAACAAAAATCCTTGTATGAAAAAGTTAACATTAATGTAGTGTGTTAGTCAGATAAGAAACAATAGCAACAATGCAATGAACATCTTCCCTTCCCCCAAATAATCTCAACCATTACATTGCTTTTCAGTGTAAAAAGGATGATTTCCCCTCCTATTTGTAGCCCATCTTTCTCTGTTCTTGTTCTAAATTATGGCACTGGCTCTTTACCAACCTTTTCACGTTCTCTCACTTTGTCCTTTTTTGTATGTGTGTGATTTATGACATATCTTCGTTAAATAGTCCTATTCAGAGGTGCTATTCCCGACCTTAAAAAAGAAGTTTAGCAACACGATGCTGACTGGTGTAATTAACATATGCCCTTGACCTTGTAAACACTGAGGACTCAATGTTGAGAGTCACTGCTGGGATTTTACACCCACAGACATGCTCCAGCCACGGAAATGAGGCAGAGAAAAGAATCAATCATTTTTTTAAGCTGAATTGTGACAGTGGTCATTTTCTGTTTTGGTTTGTAAACTCAGCATTTTTCTTAGAAGCGTCTTAAATTAGCCTTGAATTGATTTTCATTCAACCAGCTCTAAAATTTTTGTTTGCAGCCTAAATTTTTCACTGACAGGTGTTTTTGTTTGTTTGTTTGTTTTTGCGCTACACGGGCCTCTCACTGCTGTGGCCTCTCCCGTTGCGGGGCACAGGCTCCGGACGCGCAGGCTCAGTGGCCATGGCTCACGGGCCCAGCCGCTCCGTGGCATGTGGGATCCTCCCGGACCGGGGCACGAACCCGCGTCCCCTGCATCGGCAGGTGGACTCTCAACCACTGAGTCACCAGGGAAGCCCAACTGACAGCTTTTTAAATGGGGCAAACTTCATTTCGATACTTTGGGACCAGGGCCCGAAGGAGAAGTAAGGACTCCTGATGTAGACTCACGAGTCATTTGCATTGCATTTGAACTGCATCAAATCTACAAATATTTATTAAGTATCAAGAGCAAGCAGTCTCTAAATGCCATACTCAAAGGTTAATGCTGAACTCTAAGCATACTGAAGCTCTGAAAGCTGGTTTTCAACCTAGTTACACACTCATATGGCCTGGAGAGCTTTGGGGACACTCACCGGCAGTGCCAGGACAAAGATATTTATTTACTGTTGATGGGCGTTGGTGTACTTTCACAGTTGCATATTGCAAACACATCGTTGTGCTGGTCTTTTGGTGAACATGCGCTTGCATATCTGCGGGGTGTGTGCGTGGGATGGAGTTACCGGGTCACTGGAATGAGCATACGCCAGGCATCGGGAGACTCTATCCAATCTCTGTCGGCCATTCGGGCAGCGTTCTTTGTGAAGTGGCCGTTCAGATCTCTTGCCCATTGTCTACCGGGTTGCCCGCTTTCAAAAGCAAACGGTAGAATTCTTTATATATTTTGGATGAGTCCTTTTCAGGTAAATTCACTACAGATATTTTCCTTTCTCTCTGTGGATTGCATTTTCACATTTGTTAATGGTGTCTTTTGATGAGCAGAAGTTCTTAATTATAATATGTTCTAGATTTTTTTCTTTTTGCTTTCGGTTCATCTTTGATAGGCTACAATATCGTTACAGGAAGAGAATGCCAAACAACTTTATGTTTGAATAATTTTTATTACAGACTAATTTTCTTTTGTAGTCGTAAATATGTTCCCTCATTACCAAAGTGCAGTGCAATGAAAGTCACATTTCTCTTTCATGTAATCATATCATTTATTTCAATTATTTTCTTCTCCCCTCCTTGAGAGGTCTTCCTCGTGATTAGCCAAAGAAGCTCCCAGTGTACTTTTCTGTGTCTAGCGAGCAAATCTGAGTGACTTGACTAAAATCAGGATTCAGATGGGATCTCTTGAGATCAGAGAATATGACTAATAGCACCAACACTCATTTCTTTGAAATAGACCTTAGTGTGGTCAAACCAGACAGTGCCGTGGCCTTAAGTCTGAGTAGACCCATTTTTTCCCTGCTGCAACTGCCACTGGGACGTGTGCTCACCACTGACTCTGGTTCAGGGAACAGTGAGTGAATTTTCTGCCTGTGACACGGTTGCTTACACCACCTGCCTCTTTCAACCATGATCGTTCTTTAAACGTGCGGGAGAACAGTCCTCCTCTTCCCAGCCCGCCCAGGGCTTTGCTCAGTGAGGAACCTTCCATGGCAAAGTTATAGCTGGGCTCCCAGTCTCACAGCTTTCTACACTAACTGATACCATCATTTCTGCGGGGCTGCATCTTCCCCAGACCTAGGGGATGGCTGGGAAGGACAGGACTGAAGGTCCAACGCGTGATGTACAGAGGACCGCTTTTCCCGTCAGTCCCCCGACTTGGTCGCGGCCCAGCCCTCACGCCCAGTCACTTCCCTGCCCCCAGGTGACCCAGGATCAGGGCCTTCCCTGCCTTTCTCTGCACAGCACCCTGGTCGGAGAGAACCCCTGTACTCTGACAAGCTTCTGTAACTTTGGATTTTAAAGAGAAGTGTAGGGACCTTGATTTCTTTTTTCCTCTAAGGCCCCTGGGCAAATTACACACTTGTTCCCAGTTAATCCTCAATGATATTCAAGCACAGCACATAAATAATTTGCCATTAAAAAATGAAAGGTCTTCCTGCCACAAAAGTCGTGGAAAATTGGCATAGGAAAGAGCCAGCTTGTACCCTGTGACAGTAGCATCTGTCACTTAGTCTAACTTCCTGAGAGTGTGGAATGGGATAAAGGGATTGGGCTCAGTCTCTACTCAGCACCGTGTGCACTTATTTAGGTGCAGTATCCCAATACTGTTACGTAAGGGAACAGATTCAGTTATATTCATCCACATAGAAACGTTGGGTATTTGTTTCACAGAATACTTCAGTGTTTGTGAAGTTACGGAATCCATTATATCTGATATAATATGGCAGGTAAATTGATAGAAAATTAATTGGAAGACAGTTCCAAACACAATAACTCAGCGGAAACATCCCGAATCAATTAATCAAACTGCAACTCATTTTAATTGGACATACTCTAACCTGGAAAAGTCATTGGACTCTTTAATTAAGCTTTCAAGCCCAATCCTATTTACATTAGTCATGTTTTCCTGAACAGTTACATCTTAAAATAAAAGGTTATTAATTTGAAACCTAATGGTAAATTAAAAATCCTCAATACATGTGTGCTGTAAATGTTTATATCTAATTAGATATTACATTTTCTTGGTAATTTAAAAATGTAGTTTAAAACTGTTTGATTAGGCAAGCATTAACTCTTTAAAAGTACGGAATTAAGAAGTCCTGTTTACAAAACTGTGTTGATTTTCGTCTCACTATTACGATTGCTATTTAGGCATATATTTCACATGTCTACATGTGTATTTTCACCTGTTAATATCCCCATCCTCTGACCTTCTTCTCCACGGGGTATCTATTTCTGCCACTGACATCATGTTGTGCTCACGTCTCTCTGTCTAAATCCATTACTAGACTGTGAGATCTCTGAGACCACGATTAGTTGCATATAACTCTGTACCTCCAATGTCAGACAGTGTCCAGCAAAGAGCTGCTAAATAAAGCTTGCAGAACTGAAATGCCATTCAAACCAAAAGTGATCTGGGGAGAAGAAAATGGAAGTTTTCTTCTTTGACCATATTCTTATGTGGAGAGGAAAGGGGCATCCTTGTAGCTAAAGGCCAACTGTAGGTTTTAGTCTTAACTCTGCCTCTGGCTAAATGTGTTTATTCTAAAATTTCTCAGCTATACCCATGGGCTAGTCCCTGGACTTTTCTATGCCTCTAGTTCCTCATCATTTGAAACAATACAGCAGAAAACAAACAAGAATGAATGAATTGGAACCAATGAATATGGATTATTCAGTTGTTGGACTCTGGGTTCTTTAGTTATTATTATGTCACTGGTAGACGGAGACAAACCCCTAAATCGAGAGACTGTAGATGTTTCAGAGTGACAAATGCATAACAGGCCATGATTTAATGTTACTGTGTACTATAAACTCTACACTGTGATTTAAAATACTGTAACACGAAGTCAATGAAATAACACCAGGAATACACCTCTAATCCAGATTTCACAGCATCTGGCCCTCCTCCAAAGAGTGCCTGGGCCAAAGCTAAAACCAAGGCTGCAGGCTGCCTTCCTTTCCCAGGAAAGAAAACTCCAGCAAGGATGCCAAAAGAATCACTGTCACAGACTTGACTGAGCCCTAGACTTTCTTACTGAGTTGGGTTAGCAGCAGCTTTTATGTGGAAGGAAGAGAAAAGATGTCTTCAAGGTAAGGGGAGAAGAGAGACTTCAAGGATGGCAGGAGACTGAGTAAATATAGGAGGGATCAAACAATTGTGTCAGCAATTCTGAAACTCTGGGATAAAAGCAACTCCTTCTCTTCCTTGCCCACATAAACTGGAATTGTAAGATGTCTGGCTCCATACCATACTTCATCTGGATTTATAAATAGAAAATATAACCCACACCCTTAAGACTTTCATATTCTTCATTGAAAAGGCACAAATTATGTCAACTGAAGCCATTTGAATACAGATATTTAAATACAGTCATTTGAAATATATGACTAAATAGCATTAGTACCGTGAGTTCAGAATTCTCAGAAATTCTTTTATTGTCCTCTTCATGGTGTTTCATTATCCAAAAACAGAGAATTAATTTATTCAGAAATATTCATTGAGTTTTATCGACAACCTCAGTCCCAGGGACCCAAACATCCCTGTGAGGAAAGGCTGTACCTCTCTTCAACTTTTGAAGCACCAAGCTCCCATCTCCTACCCCTAAGGTACAGTCGGTTTATTGAATGAGTGTGTTAATTATTTATTAACAGTAAATTCATTGAGAATTAATATTAATTGATAATTAGTTATAATTATACATAGTTATTGCACAGCTATTATGTGTCAGGCACTGTTCTTTGTTCTGGGGATATAGTGTGATTGAAACAACCCTTACTGAATGTGTATTTTGATGGAGATACACTGATAATATACAAGGAACATTGTACAAAAGTAAAGCTTGCTAGATGATGACAAAGACATACTTATTTAGGGTCTTTCTGGCCAAATTTTGGTTCTGAAATACAAAAAAAAATAAACAAAAAACCAAAACCAAAAAACCTGTTTAATCTCTGAGAATAGGAGACCTTAGGTAAATGAGGCTAGATTAGGAACTTGCTAAATGAAGTGGTGGGGGTGGGTAGGGGGAGTTAACACGTTCTGGGAGGAGAGAACAGGTACAGAGCAGGTATAGGATCCTGGAGGTGAGGCAGCATCATCTGTTCAAAGATGAAGCTCCTTTTCAGAGGCCCCAAGACCACCTAACTGTCTCTGGGTAAACCGCCCAGATTATTTAGATTAGGACACGAATCTAATGTGTCCTCGTTAATCCCCTTTCGCGATTTCGTTGAGAATCTTTAACAATGAACACTGGTCCAACACTTAGAAAAAATTCACTGGGAAATATGCCTGACAGAAGCAAATACTCCCGTGCTCAATCTGACGTTGTGTGCTTTTGATGAAAAGAGAACCAAAAGATCATATCAACGCACAGTCAAGTTAGAAAAACTCAAGGATTCCTTCATAGTTCTCACTAAATTAAAGCTGTCCCGGCATCAGGATCAGGTTTCAATGTGAAGGACGAACCACACTTACCCACAAATATATGCTTGTTTAAAATTGCAAGAAAAAGATTAGGTTCTACATAAGAATAGCAATGCATATCACTGTTATTTTGAATGAAAGAGCCTTTAAGTTCTTTAAAATAAAGAGACTGATTTAAAAAAAAGTCTCCAATTTAAAGTTTAATAAAACTCTTTTAGAAAACAAATCTATAACAAATTCAATCTTTGGGAAAAAAAATGAATCCATGTTTTATCTTTTATCTTTTTGAATTCTTCTACTATTTTGTCACAAATCGTGCTTCTAAAAGTATATTGGCTCTTCAGACTCCAGTGGTTCTCTGTTAAGGCCATGATTTTGGCCGCCCTCTGTGAGGCCTCAGTTTTGTGTTTAAAATCCTGAACAAAACACCTAGGAACGTGTTTGCATTTGCAGTATTTCCCTTTTAGGTGGAACGGCCACCCGACAGAGGGGCTTTCTGGGATGCATTCGGTCTCTGCAGTTGAACGGAATGGCCCTGGACTTGGAAGAAAGAGCCAAGGTGACTCCCGGAGTGGAGCCGGGCTGCAGAGGGCACTGCAGCAGCTACGGGAGGTTGTGCCACAACGGCGGGAAGTGCAGGGAAAAGCCCAGCGGGTTCTCCTGTGACTGCACCTCCTCTGCATACGCAGGGCCGTTCTGCTCTGATGGTGAGTGTGACGCGGGTGCCCCAGCAGCAAGACCATCCAACGTGAATAAAACCTCCTGCAGTTAGTTTTCTCTGTAGCAATTTGAAACAAAAGTATTTCCATTTCTGAATTTTTTCTGGCAAATTGCCTATTTTATGCCGATGACATTTCACTACTTAAATATTTGCCGCGGTTCTTTGAACACCATGTTTATTGATGGTAAATAGTGGCCTCTAGGTGTTGTAGAGTGTTGGCTGCTCACTGTCTGCTCTTTTCTATCTACAGCTAATGCTCTTAAGTAATATGGGTGTCAACAGCCCGTCCCATGGGCAGTTCTCATTTTTCAGATCATTAAAAGCATGATTGTTATTTTTGAAGATGGTCAGCAATGCAAAGACATTTTTTGTTGTGTTACCACAAAAACTGTTTTGTTGTTTTACCAAACAAATATTATTTCCAGGAATATAAATAACGTTTCCATTCAGTATTGATGTGTAACAAAATAGAGATACTCGGTCGTTTTGCTCTGTGAAATGTCAACTGTCTGTTGGTGAAGTGAAACAGCGGACTCGTTTTCAGCTGGTCTTGTTCACTGATCCGTGTCGTGGCGGAAGGAACGAAATGAGTGTAGTACTCGCGTTCTGAACAGACTTCCATGAACAGACAAACGTTTGCTGTAGTTCCTCATAGAACAATGTCAACGAGTTTAATTCACTTGCTTTATTTAAGTGTTTCTGGGCTACTGAACCTTTACCTGAAGGAGGCTAACGAAAACTGGCTGCAAATTGAAGCAGTCCCTGATTTGCAATGAAAGCATTTGAGATTATTTAATGGAAAGTTGGCCAAAGTGCACTCTTCAAGTCATCTACTTTTTATCAGGAATAAGTTATCGTTTGAAATCAACCTGTGGTAATCAATCACTGCTGCTACCATTCTATGCTTCTCACGTTTAAAGTTAGAACTAAGACCTATGTCTTTACATCCTCATGTCTTTATAAGAGGATGTCTTTATTTTCTGAACCTAAATGATTTCCAGTTCATCTTGCTAAGTGTAATCGGGAATATTATTCTGCATCCACATGTTATGTAGTATCTAAAACGTGTATCTATAGATAGTAAAAATAATAAACAGACAAAAAACCTACAGCTCTGAGGGAGTGGAGACGTTGCTACCTTATCTGTGAGCAGCATCTGAAGCTCACGTTCAACAACTGCCCTGAACAGTAATGGAGGAGAGCCGAGCTCTGGCATCCCGAGCTAGCTGCCTCTCCTACCACCTTCTTCACTTTTATACAAATATATATATGTGTATATATATATATATATATATATATATATAGTGTGTGTGTGTTTATGTGCAAATTTAGGATATTAATCTCGTGTAAGTAAAATGATTTTTTAAAGTTTGGATAGTTATTTTTTAAATTTAAAAAGTATCAGTATGACAGACAACATCCTTGTTTCTTAAATTTTTTAATGTGAAATGTGCGTATCATTTCAGAGATTTCCGCCTATTTTGGATCTGGCTCATCTGTGATTTACAATTTTCAAGAAAATTACTCCCTAAGTAAAAATTCCAGCTCCCACGCGGCTTCATTCCACGGTGACATGAGGCTAAGCAGGGAAACGATCAAGTTTAGCTTCCGCACCACGCGGACCCCGAGCTTGCTGCTCTACGTCAACTCCTTTTATAAAGAATACCTTTCAGTTATCATTGCCAAAAATGGTGAGTGCTGTTCAGACGAGAGAGAACTGGGTTAGAACATTCGGTCAGGAACAATATGGGTCCTCTCGCACGCCTGCTTCCCAAACTCCAAAGAGGGGCTTCCCTGGTGGCGCAGTGGTTGAGAGTCCGCCTGCTGATGCGGGGGACACGGGTTCGTGCCCCGGTCCGGGAGGATCCCACGTGCCGCGGAGCGGCTGGGCCCGTGAGCCATGGCCGCTGAGCCTGCGCGTCCGGAGCCTACGCCCCGCAACGGGAGAGACCACAACAGTGAGAGGCCCGCGTACCGCAAAAAAAACAAACAGCTACAAAGAGGAAAAGAAGCGTGCCTGTCCTGTTATTCAGTTTTGGGTTTTCAGTACTATCCTATCAACTTAATCTAAAAGGATTATTTATTTATTTATTTATTTTATTTTTTTTTTTTTTTTTTTTTGCGGTATGCGGGCCTCTCACTGTTGTGGCCTCTCCCGTTGCGGAGCACAGGCTCCGGACGCACAGGCTCAGCGGCCATGGCTCACGGGCTTAGTTGCTCCGCGGCATGTGGGATCTTCCCGGACCGGGGCACGAACCCGTGTCTCCTGCATCGGCAGGCGGATTCTCAACCACTGCGCCACCAGGGAAGCCCTAAGAGGATTATTTAAAATACTTAAAATGCCTTTATCGCTTTATAATTTTGGTAGTTTAACACAGTGTGAATTTTTAATTTATGTAGATAAAATATTTATTATATTTTAGCATTGCTAGGATCACTTTACTATTCCATGTATCAGTATCAGTTTAGTGGTTCATTTTGAAATAAGATGCCTAGTTGTACATAACAAATAATTTCCTTTGAATCAAAGTAGAGGAGTTTTGAGAGAATGTTAACAAGCTAGCGTTATGTGTAAGAAAACGTCCACAAAATAATCTGTTGGTTCTGATTTTCGGCAACAAAGCAGCCTCGGGAAATGCTAGTACATCGGTGCAGGGTAGTGGTATGCGGCTTAGGACGTGTGTGCTACAGAAAGCCGCTTACTGGCATTGCTCTCTTCCCTTTATCTGGATTAGAGAGAAAAATTTTATGAGTAAATCCTCTGGGTGAGGAAAACAAACGAACATACAAACGTGTGAATATATCATTTCAACTGAATCAGATATGGCCCAAGGGCACTGAACACCAAAATAAAAATAATATTGTTCAATAAGTATACTTCTCCTCACTGTATACATTTTGAGCTTGAAGCTTATCTATATATATTAGGACATTTTCTCTGTTAAACTGGAAGATATCCTGTGAAGTAAATTTATTGACATCTTTACAGGCAATTAAGTAAGTAGTGTTTGCTTATAATAATTCCATTTATCAGTTGCATTTCAGGAATGGTAGAAATATTTTTTTGAAAGATGAGATTATAGAAACAACGTTATTGCAATATTCCACAGCAGTTTGGCACTTCATAATATACTAAATCTTATTTTTTTAAGTTAGAGGCTAGTACAGAGATTTGCAAATGCTTAATCACATATTTGACAAGTGAAAATTTTGCAAGAAAGAGCCTGCTTATTCGCAGCATATTTGCTCTTGATTTTGAAAATAGTGCAACTTCACATGGAAACTGATTTCTAGGGATTATGAGGAAAGTGTACATCCAGATGAACTACTGTGAATTTTCCCCCAGAAATTAATAAATATCAAAAAAGGACTCTTGAGTTTTTTTAAGTAGTTTTTAAAATACAATTTTAACTGAAGTATAACTTTTTCCCCCTACTTTAGGAAGTTTGCAGATCAGGTACAAGCTAAATAGACATCAAGAACCCGATGTTGTTAACTTTGATTTCAAAAACATGGCCGATGGGCAGCTTCACCACGTAAAGATTAACAGAGAAGAAGCAGTGGTCTTTGTGGAGGTAATAGAGAAAATGCAACAGAAGCAGTGGTTAAAATGATGCTCCCCAGCAGGAAGGACCTACAGCAGAACTTGGATAATGGATAGATTAAACAAAGACATCCTCTTGCATAGATCATAGACCATCAGACGTGTTCCGTTTTTTTTAAGCAATAAGATTCTGTCCAAAATATTATTAATATTTGATACTTAAAATTGCCAAACTTTCCTATTTGTTTTGCTTTACCCAGGTGGGAAATGCTTTCTAGTTTAGCATAACATGCTATCGGTAGGACCATTGCTACTCTAATGAAACCAGTTTACTTCAGATGGGTGTACATGCAACCATAATTCTAGCACAGAAATTAATGATTGCAATATCAGAATAAATTTTAAAATCATGTGAATTACAGAAGAGAACGTTGAATTATTCACTCTAGCAGCTTTTGAAGAAAAGCACTAATGTTTCAGCCCTCTAGATAGAGGAAAATTTCTTAGCTGAATGACTCCAGTGAAAATAACCAGCTAAGTAAAAATATCAAGATGAGAATAGCTTGCATCTTTTTGTTGGTTTTCCCCATTTTGGCTTTCTTATAGAGTGGAGAAAAATTAAGTGGTATAAGGGGATAGAAGGTGGGGTGCACTGGTATCTGAGGGTGCATAGAAATAGTTTAGAAAATAATATTCACCTGTATAAATGGCTAACTCTTTAAACTTTGTTTTCCTAAATCTTTGGGGCCATATTAACTATTGCCTATTTTATCATTTTCTTTTGCCTCCTGTCCTCAACAACGGCATCCATTTGGATGTTTGCATCTCACGTAACAATTTTACAGATTGACGAGAAAGCGAGGAGACAAGTCCACCTTGCATCAGGTACAGAACTCAGTGCGGTCAGATCCCTTGTACTGGGCAGGATTCTAGGTAAGTAAAAGGAATGGCCTTTGGCCCAATCGTGATGCATAAACATGGAACAGAAGAGTCATATGCCAGACACACACACACACGCACACGCACACGCACACACACACACACACACACACACGCACACGCCACTTCATCATGCCAAAAGAAATCTCTTGCGTAATTTCATTTCTGAAGTGAATGATAATCAAGGCAGAAGCTGTACTTCCTCAGCGGTGTATGTAATCGTGAGCAGGGACCTTTTGCAAGGTGAGCAAGCATGCTACTTTGATAGTAATGCCACTCTGGCGTGTGTCCTGCGTCAGTCCAGCATAGTGAAACACGGTATTGCCCTCACACTTCAAGCATATCAAATAAAAGTAGAAATAACAGACTGTGTATCAGTCAGCTGCCAAATGGATAAACCATCATCTAATGAGAAAACTAGGATTAGATCTAAAAGAAAATGGAGGAGGAAGCAATTGCTTTTCTGCTGCTTAGTGACTATGCTTTAGGTTGTGGCCTGGATCCTGTTTGCCTTGTTGAGATGCAGTGGCCAGCCGCTCCTGCTAGAACCCAATGACTTATAACCCAGTGTCTATCTAAATGCCTTATCATTCTTATTTCTATCCACTCGTTACTTCTGATGATAGCACTGAAGTAGAAACATACTCTTGCCATTTTAACATCAAAATATGTGCGCTTGGGCTTCCCTGGTGGCGCAGTGGTTGAGAATCCGCCTGCCGATGCAGGAGACACGGGTTCGTGCCCTGGTCCGGGAGGATCCCACATGCCGCGGAGCAACTAAGCCCGTGAGCCATGGCCGCTAGGCCTGCGCGTCGGGAGCCTGTGCTCCGCAACGGGAGAGGCCACACAGTGAGAGGCCCGCATACCGCAAAAAAAAAAAAAAAATTTGCGCTTTTCTTCGTACTTGCCAGCAAGGACTAAACAGAAAGAGGGGCAGTAAAAAAAAAAAAAAAAAAAAAAAAAAAAAAAAAAAAAAAAAAAAAAAAAAAGAAAGAGGGGCAGTACATTTTAAAAGGGATTTTCTTTTTAGTTATAAAAGTGGGGGTGGGAGACTTTCTGTAGTCTGGTTTTAGTTCCTAGTTTGATATTTGACACTAACCTTGAATATTTTGTCCAAGATAATAAATGGAATCTTTTATTTTTTTGACCTTTTCAGTTACTTATACCTTGCTATATCATTTCTTGCATTCCCTGTACATAATCTCAGAACCTTGAGAATGTTTGATCAAACCTATGGGTGAATGATCAAAATATTGGCCCTTGAGAAGGTTAATAGTTAAGTTTGTAAATATTTATAGGCTTTCTAGTACTATGATAAGCACCAGTATTGTACGCTCTTATTCTCCAAACAAGCAGGGGAAATATCAATTGCATTGTTCTTCCAGTATGCTATAGTGGAGATAAAAAATATGTGCAAAGTACTACTTAGATATTTGGAAGCTTAATTGGAATATCCCAAGTGAGTTTCATAGTATAAGTTACATAAATTCAACTACAGTAATTAAAAAATCAGATAATTATAACAAATCCCGATTTCAAGAGCTCCTCAGTCTAGCAAGTTCTGAGATGAGGCATTTTACATAAAAATGTAAAATACAAGATAGAAAATTCTAACAATTATGCATAATGTTGATAAAATCATATTTTTGAAGAAATGACATCTTCAAATTGAATGCCAGAGTTGCTGATGAAACTATTTTGTGTGAATAGAAATAAGTCAAATATATTATAAAACAATTGGGAAACTGATCTGCACTTTATAAGGAGGATTGTATTAATCAAACAGTAGAATAAAAGCATTCATTATATAAATATTTGTTTCCCTTTTTATAATGAATATAGCAGATTAATAAGGAATTAAAGATGTTAATGTTTTCATTCAAGAACAGAGTATTGGACTTCCCTGGTGGCACAGTGGTTGAGAATCCGCCTGCCGATGCAGGGGACACGGGTTCGTGCCCCGGTCCGGGAGGATCCCACGTGCCGTGGAGCGGCTGGGCCCGTGAGCCATGGCTGCTGAGCCTGCGCATCCGGAGCCTGCGCTCCGCAAAGGGAGAGGCCACAACAGTGAGAGGCCCGCGTACCACACACACACACACACACACACACACACACACACACACACACACACAGAGAACAGAGTATTATTAAAATGCATATCACTCATGCTGAAAATTAAGATTAAAGTTCAAAAGTAAGAATTTATTTGGTACGTGCCTAAGGTGCGGATCTTGACCAAGGACTAATATTACATTCAAATCATTTGTAATTCAGAGGAGACTAATAATTTATGGTCACATGGTGTGGTATATGAATTTACAACAAAATGTTATGTACTACATTCTTATATTGTAATATGGTGTACTGATGTATAGCAAAATTGATGCTAAAATGGAACTAGTAGTTTTCCAGAGAGTTACTCAGTCTTGAAGTTTCTTATTATGTTAGTCAAGGTCCTCCAGGAAGCCATTGCCAAGACAAAATTAACCATGTGAGGATTTTATTAAGGGGACACTTGTGAAAGAGAACGTGGGGAGAGAGCTTGCCAAGACTGGGAGAGCCATCAGATGGCATGCAGCTCTGCCTTCAAGTGAAGGAGAGAGGGAGGGAAAGTTAGACAGAAGCATCCTAGACTTCTGTGCAGTCAACAAAGGTTAAACAGTCTTTGGGGAGCCCGTGAGTCTGTCATCCATCAGAGGAGCCCCATGTTTCCAAAGGATGGGTCTGCCTTAGAGTCCCTGCTGTGATGGGCTGTTGGCTGGGAACAGCCCATGGGCAGCAAGACACTGGCCCAAGCATGAGGACGGATTTCAGAGCCCAGCAGCTGGGGCCCTTGGTCAATCTCTCTCATCTAGTTGGAGGTCTGCAAGGCACATTCTCACGTGCCCTCACTTATCAACTATGCTTTTCATTTTTGTAAGTCCGTTTGGCTCCCTTGTTCATTTAGCACATACTTTGTGATCACCTGTTGTGTACACAGAGATGCCACTCAGCAAGGCAGACACTGCATCTGCCCTCACAGAATTTATGGTTAGTGGGCATACAGCTAATCATTATACAAAATGTTCCTGTGTGTCTAATTGAGTATAATGTACCCTATGTAGCTTGGGATAAAATAGTTCCCAATTTCCTCCAAATTAAAATAAATTAAAATACTGTGCGACTTTCCTGGCGGTCCAGTGGTTAGGGCTTGGCACTTTCACTGCCAGGCTCCGGGTTCAATCCCTGGTCAGGGAGCTAAGATCCCGCAAGCCGGGCAGCACAGCCAAAAAAAAAAAAAATTAAATACTTGTTTCGTTTTATAATTCCTGAATACTTCTTTTAAGGGAGCAGAAGAAAACATTGACCAATATTTTTTGGAGTTATAATTTGCCTATTTTCAACCAAAGACTTAAGGGTATGACCATCCACTGCCATTTTAGATGGAAACCCAGAAATAAAGGAAATTCTTCCCCTCTTTCACTTTTCTCCAGTGCTCATTTCTTAAACTTAGGAAGAATCGTGGGAATAATTTTGGATTGCTGTCACTATTAATCAACATTACTAGCAGATGTTGAAAAGGAGGGTAAATTTTAGAAATAATATCAAGCTGTACTATGATGACATGGAAACCATCTCCAACTCCCTACTACACTTAAAATAGTTAAAGACTCAATAACTTTGGCGTTAATAGTCATTAGTAGTTGGGAGCTGGGGTGAGATGATCCAGCTGTTTGCCAAGCAGCTCAATTTAGATGCCCCTGTATTCAATAAAGTACGTTAAATTTGCTTTTCATATTTAAAATTCACTGTAAAATTCAACTCTGGATTCTGCATCTGGATACTTTTATATGTTAGAATAGTTTTATGGTTCATTTGAGTAGACGCTGCATGATTAAGTTCACTCATCCTGAGTAGTAGCTTTTGTATATTAGAGGTGATTGTTGACCATTGAGGATCATTTCTCTCTTCTGAGGCCATAGAGCCAGGGAATACACTCAGTTTAGTGCAGTGGAGGTTTAGCCCAGATGTAAGTAAAGTCTGTAGTCAGCTACGAAAGGACATCTACTCAGTTTCCGATGAAGAGTTTTGAGAACAATCTCAATGTGTCAGGAACCGTTCATGTAAAACTCAAGAGCCCAGAAGTGAGGAATTTTGTAAATATATTGTGAAACGTCTCTTAAGATGATGGAGGCATTATTTTAAAAGCACGTTTTAAAAGAGAAGTATAGTTTAGAGCAAGAAAAGTAAGGAACCTACTTTAAATCATTTTTTTTTTGTATTCATCAGCTTGATTTTTGAATATTTTAATAATTAAAATGTCATAGAACATCTTCAGTACTTAGAATGACTTCATCCTTGTGGTGGCTTTAATCGTTTCCAGACAGTCAGCTACATCATTTTGAATTGGCCATACCTGGAAACTTAAAAACAGCTTTTCTCCTCATCGTGATACCCGAGCATCGATCAGAAGTGTCACGTGCCAAAAGCAAAGAGCGCTCATGAGGCTGAAACATATTATCTGATTTTAATTACAAAGCAAATGATAAGGTCGACAGTGGGATTTTGTCAGAGGTACATATAATCATGAGTACACGCTCCAGGTGGGATGGGCAAGTGTACATCTTCGACAAGGATGTCACCTGCGTCACTTTCACTTGGCCGTCAAACATCGTAAAACAGAGCTGAACTTACACTGCAAAAAATACTAAATGATAAAAGCCAAAGTCACAAATCCCGAATTATATATTTATCAGCTGCCACAATCTCGAAGCCTTCATACAAAGATAAAACTCAAATAATTTCTAAAATAAAAAGGAGAAAGCAATTGTTTATTTCTTTAATTACTGACATGCTTTAAAATGTACCTGTACCAGGAATAAGTAAAAAATAAAGCCATGATCAGGGACTCACAGTATTGTGTGCGTGAATTTATTAAAGACCAGGCATTGATGGCTGAGAGAGAGAGGATGGAATTGACGGGAGGTACGGATGCAGGACCTTTGGGGTGGAGAGAGGGCGCGGCCACAGAGAAGAGGTACTGGACCGGCCGGCCTAATGATGGTCTATAGCACTAGTCAGAAGAAAGACGGTGAAATGTGAATTCTGCTCGTGTTGTCGTTAAATCTAAAAGAGGGTTAGAGATGGTTTCCATGTCATCAGAGTAAGATAGTGTTACCTATAAATTATCCTCCTTGCTTGCTAGCTGCCAGTAATGCTTGTTAACGGTGATTGGAGCCAAAAACTGCTCCTACAGTCCATTCTCATCTGTAGAAGTGAGTACTGGAGGACAGAGAGAAAGCAATTCCTGTCTTTCTGTTCTTCCTTCTGAAGAGGCAGGCAGTCTGATGTCGTTTCTTTGTTAAGCATGTTCAAAATGTGTTAAGTACTGAGGCCAAAGTGAATGATTCCTCAGTCGGCTCCTTTAAGAGACCTGTTTACTCAAAGAGTATATGAAGAGACATCTCTCTATGATGTAATTATGTAATTAATCAAAGGAAATATGCAGGTATAAAGTTGTTTCGCTAATTCATTAAGCTTTTATTGGGTCACAATTCTACCATATGAAAAAAAAAAATCTCAATTAAGATCATTGCATACTCTTGAAATTGCATAAAACTTCTCATAGCAAATGTGCCCACATTTTGAATAATGATATAATTTAACCTATTACAAAATGACTGAAAATTACTATTCAGAAGCTGAGTGAAGTTTAACACTGTTTATTACTTTTTAATGCCAGGTATGTAATGGTGTAAGAACACTGACAGCAAAAATCAGTGGGTACATCATGGTGGGAAGAGCCAGGTTGCATCACATCAAATAAACTGGGTTCATATTCCTCCATAATTAAGAGGCTACATGACATTTGCTTTGTTTATCCCAAACTCATTAGATTAAGTTCTGAGTTGTGTTTACAGATTGTTTTTTACGTTAGAAGAGTTTTCTGAAAGCCTGAAGATGTTTTCACTCACTGTGAGCAGTAGCTTTGGTATATTTAAAGGCAGTGACCACATAGGGATCATTTATCTCTTCTGAGGCTGCAGAGCCAGGAAGTAACTCAGATTTCTGCAGTGGAGATCTAGGCCAGATGTAAATAAAGTATGTGGTCAGAAGGAACAGGCTGTCTACAGCATCTCCTCAGAAGAGCTTCAGGAACGGACTTCAATCTCAGGGACATTTTACGTAAAACCTGCTTCAAAGCCAAAGGGTACATAAGAAAGTTTAATTCAGTTACTTAAGGACACTGTGATTTTGTAAATGTCCAGTCAGATGACACTTCAGATGACACAGGTCATGCTGAAAGCAAAAGAGAAGCTCCGGTTACCCCGAGATGCCTCACTATAAATAGTTTGTATATTAATCACGTTCTCAAGGTTGTATCTCAGAGGAGTAGGCTTGGTTGGCAAATAAATACCGTTTATTTTTAAAAAAACTGCTCCTTTATCCACACAGTATTTGCTGTCTGCTTTGCCATTTGACTTTTCCACCAACTTTTGTTGTTGAATCCTTGTTGTAATTGCCTGTGATGGTAAAAATGTCCTGCCGGACATTAGCACTGCTCCTTTGACTCATTGCACCATTTTCTGGCAAGCTTTCTTTATCTCTATGTATTAAAGGTATTGAGATCCTTTTTTAAGGTGGCCCCTTTTCCATAGGTATGGCCAAACTACTTAGGTTTCTTTTGAATTATTTGTTTTGTTTTTCTTTGTTGTTGTTGTTTTGACAGCCACGAGCAGTTTCATGAAGCAGTTCTTCTTTTTATTGTTCTTCATTTACTTCATATCCTTTCCAGAAACAGTCCTCTCTCTGGGTAATAAACAGAAAGGCGCTTCATACGAATTTTACTTTCTCGTTCCTCTATTTCCTTGTAGAACTTTTAGTAGATTTCTTTGCAAAAGCAGAAGCCATTCCCTTGGTTGGAAGATACAGTTGAGGCTAACTTTTTAACAGGCTAGACCACCTGCAAAATCTGAGTCAGTTAAGAATTTTTCTAACCGGAAGCATCCCAAACATAATTGTCTTATCAGGATTTCAATGAAGTAAGAGACATTTATCTACAATTCCCCCACCTGTCCTGTTCTAACCGTCACATGCTGTTGGCATTTCAGGAGTCAGATAATAGGAAAGATAAATGTTTTTGTTCACTGGCTTTACGAACACAGATGTCAGTGCAGCTCTCTGATACTATGTACTGCTTATAAGCAACTTAATATAGCTGTTAACTTCATCTGGACTCAACTCTGGGAAGATGGATGCAAAGTCCCATAGTTCCCTTTCTCTCCAGATTCTAGTTCCGACCCACTGACTTTCCTGAACCAAGGGAGCTGACGGTCTAGCGCAGCCAGGTGGGGTGCCTGGGGGCTGCCAGTGAGACAGAGTTGTGAGACGCCCCCCGCTTCTGGTTGGAAGAGAGTCTGGGGACGAGCCTAGAAAAGTCTTAAGGGCGACCCTGAATTGTGTGGATCCTGGAGAATGCTTGGCTTGCAGAGACCCCTGGACCCCGTGGGGAAAGGGCAGCATTGAAAACTCAGTGCTTCTGTTTTCCCTCTTTGCCGAGGAGAGAATGACCCGAAACGTGAGGATTTCCTGAATCCTGAAATTTGGACCATGTCCTCTCTATCCTGAGGTTGGGTGAGCATTTGGATGGCAGCTTCACCGACAGGGACAGCTGCTACGCTGTCTACCTTCTCTGGGCGTCAGCCCCCTAAGGAAGGCAGTGACAGAGAATCAACTAGCAGATGAGAAAAACAACCCTGTATACAACCCTTGATTCAACGGCAGTCAAGTGGGAGAGAAACCAAAACAGCCAGAATTAAGCTATTCAAGGAGACAGACCCCATTCTGAATGAAAGTGAGTAAAGATCACTGTAAGGAAATTCTAGCAAAGCAACCAAGAGACCTAGAGGAACTAAAAGTGTGATTTTTCCAGACTAAAAAAGAATGACCTTTGTGGATACTTGAAATCATCCCCTGGAAGAGCAAGTGGGTGAAGCACTTGACCCCCACAAAAGCAAGTCCTAAAAGATAGAAATCAGGAGGGAGATTAAAAGCACTTAAAGAATATGCAGAGGAGACCCAACATGAATACTCGGCAGGCCAGAAGGATAAAAAGGATGAAAGGGAAACAAGAGTTGCTTGCAAAGCATATGCAATTTTCCAAGTCTGCGGATTAAAAGGGGCCACCGTGGTCTATGCGTAATAGATGAGAGAAGATAAACAGCAGGGACAATCTGATAAAAAATTCCTAAATCACAGGGCATCTTACAAAGTTTAAGAAAGAAGTGATGGAGCCAGAAGATGCTGGAGTAATAGCTACAGACGATTAAGAGACTAGGGCTGGGCAGAGTCATCCTTAAAATAGACACACACAAAATCACCTAATCCATCAAGATAAGTTTCTATTCCAGAGACACTGCATCACATTTTCTAATTTATTTCTTCACAGCATTATCAGTCGTCAGAATTTTCATCCATTCCTGTTTCATGTTTATTGTCTGTCTCCCCTACTAGAATGCAAGATGCTCAAAGAGCAGGGAATGAGTTTGCTGCCTGTATATTTAGCTCTTAAAACAAATATTAACTGACAGACTAGTTTAAGTTGTAGATTTTAAAGCTTTTTTCTACAATATTTTGTAATAGGTAAATATTTTCAGTTTAAAGGTGTAGGGTTTTTAAAAGTTGCCTCATATCAGATTTGTACCAGAGAAGTGAATTTTATCTATTTACTTTTTCTGTTGTTGTTCAAAAGGTAAGAATTTTTTCAGGTCTATAGAAATTTTATTCAAGATCTTAACCTTGTAGAAGAAATATGAAAAGCACTGTTCTGATTATGTTGCTATTAAAGTATATTCCTTTTTATTTCTTGTTAAAGTAAGAAAATATATATAAAATAAACCAAAAAACCCCAAAGCAAGAACCCCGTCTCTTTCTAAAAATATGTATATTTGAATGTATCTCCATCCATTCAAATGAGTGACTGCTGTGCGGTGGGACTGAGTCAGTTCTTTGGTTTATACACATTGAAGAAGCGCCTCCTGTGTAACCGTGTGGTGCTGGGCGTTGAGGGTTCCCTGGGCGCTCACGGAGCAGCAAAGTGACAGCCTCTCAGGGCTCTTTGTGCTACGAGGCAGGACAGCCTAATGGTAAGGACATAGGCGCCAGAGCTAGGATACCTGGGTCTGAATACCATATCCCCCAGCACAACAGGAAAGTGATGTTATCTGTCTAATTTTCAGATTTTTTAGAGTGTGAGATTCATGATGCTAAACATCTAATCAGTATTTTCATTAAAAAGGTATAAAACGTGCATGAAAATGAGGCAGCAGGAAGTGTTGATCTTCAAGAGCCTTGATATAACAAGACAGGCGCAATCAGAACGGAGTTGCCCAGAGTCATTTCAAGAATAAATCTCAGGGCTTCCCTGGTGGCGAAGCGGTTGAGAGTCCGCCTGCCGATGCAGGGGACGCGGGTTCGTGCCCCGGTCCGGGAAGATCCCACGTGCCGCGGAGCGGCTGGGCCCGTGAGCCATGGCCACTGCGCCTGCGCGTCCGGAGCCTGTGCTCCGCAGCGGGAGAGGCCGCAACAGTGAGAGGCCCGGGTACCGCGAAAAAAAAAAAAAGAAGAATAAATCTCAAGCCAAAAATGCACTGCAGAAGATATAAGTGGAGTGAAGGAAAGAATGTGTCAGTTATAAACAAAAGAAGCTTATGATTTTGGAGTCCAACAGGCCTGGAGTCCAGTGCACAATGCCAACAGCTGAGTAACCTCAGGCAAATCACTAAAATTCTGAACCTAAAGGGTCTGCTCTGTGTGACTAGAATAGGATACTCATGGCTACTGTAAGGTTTAAACACAAGCATGCAAATCCCTTAGAACAGTGCCTACCATATAATAAGCATTCAATCAATACAATATTTATTATATTAGTTTTTGAAGAGGCCAAACTTCACACGTTGGTGTCCCGGAATGTTGCAGCACAGGGGGAAGTAGTCTTGATGCCTTATGATCATATAGGATGGGTGGATGCATCGTAGTCTGATAACATTTGAACGTTAAAAGTCTACAATTAATTCCCCTGTTTAGATTTCATGCTTGCCAAGCGTGAAATATCCTCTTCACTGTAAAATTATGAATGAATATTTTGACACTCAAACCAATCTCTGTCCCACAATAGTTCCATATTAACTAAATGCTCATTAAAATGGGGAGAGGGGTTATCTATGTATCGGGGGCACACACATATCTCAGTCTGAGTGACAGGTGGACAGTGAAACGGAGAAAAGTCAGTGAGGTATGAAAGTTTTCACCGCTGTACGTGAAGAATTAAGAGTCTCTCAGAGCTTTTGAGAGTCAACCTCTAACATGATAACATCTCGCACGAACCCTGATCAGTTCATTATCTGACCCATTCTTGTAGAGACTTTAATTATTTCCAGAGACCTCTCAGTATATTTAATTAGCCATACTTAAAAACTTGTCTTCATTAACCTGGGATGTCTCACCAGAGGTTGTGGAAAGATTGAATGGATCTCTTGTAATAAAGACAAAAGCAAAAGGAATTTAACGGCTGAGTATGTATTGCTGTTGCGTCGTCACGACTTGGAATAGTCCATTTGTGGCGTTGCCCGTTTGCACCTTCACCGTCATCGACACTGTGGTGTTTCTTTGGCTTCACAGAGCACAGTGATGTGGACCAGGAGACGGCGCTGGCAGGCGCACAGGGCTTCCTGGGCTGCCTCTCTGCTGTGCAGGTCAGCTACGTGGCCCCGCTGAAGGCAGCTCTGCACCGCAGCCGCCCAGCCCCCATCACCATCACAGGACACGTGACGGAGTCCAGCTGTGTGGCCCAGGCTGGCACTGACGCCACATCAAGGGAGAGGACACACTCCTTTGCAGGTGGCCTATGGCTCTTCCTTTACCCAGTCCCAAACACAGCTTGTCCACTGCATTTGAAAATCTTTTCATGCTGGGACTCTGTGTTCTCGAGATGGTCTCTTGAAATTGGTTTTGTTTAATTTGCAGTCCTTTCCCATTTCTCTCCTAGATTCTCAGTTCTTTATTCCTGTGGACCATTGCATGTGGGCATTGCTTAAGGTTAAAATTGCAGACATCCCACATTGACCTCTATAATTCTGTTCTGGTTTAAAAGGTTTATGAATTTTGAAACATTTCTTCTTTTTACTCACCGATATCCCCCTCTTCCCCCTTTTCTGTCCTTTAACTGCAGATCATTCTGGAACAAGAGATGACAGAGAACCCGTCACTAACACAATCAAGAGTGACTCTGCAGTAATTGGAGGTAGTAGAAAGCATGAGCGAGCTCTTCCTATCATTGCTAATGATGAGGTAGTTAGCACTAGAGAAGCTGTCTGTGGAGAATCTACACGTAGCCCAAGAGTTAGGCAGTGAATCCTGAGGTCAGTGGGGTGCTTTATTATTTGTACTGGATTGTCTTATAGCATCATCCTGAATTCCAAGCTTCCTTGGAGAGTTTCAGTGTAAGTAATTGATAAGTCACTGAAACATCACACTCGAAGAATAGCTGTTAAACTATGTACTAATGAATATTATTTAGCTTGATAGTGGCCATCTACATTCCCTAGGGTGTTCTGACTGTATTTGAGGAAGTGTCATTTTTTTTGTCTTGGACACATCCCTGCTTCTGCAAGGGTTTATGTAAGAAGTAGGAAAAAACCTGAGATTAACATTAGAAGCATATATTTAATGTTGCCTTAATGCTTAATAAAGGTGTATATTTCCATGGTTTAGATGCTCCTCTCAATGAATATTACATTTTAATTTGCATTTTATCAAATACAAAACTAATGGAATAAGGGTGGTTCATACTTACTTTATTAATTTTTAAAAATATATTTATTTTGTTTATCTATTTTTGGCTGTGTTGGGTCTTCGTTGCTGCACACGGGCTTTCTCTAGTTGCGGTGAGCAGGGGCTACTCTGTTGCAGTGCGCGAGCTTCTCATTGCAGTGGCTTCTTTTGTTGCGGAGCACGGTTCTAGGCACACAGGCTTCAGTAGTTGTGGCACGAGGTCTCAGTAGATGTGGCTCACGGGCTCTAGAGCACAGGCTCAGTAGTTGTGGTGCATGGGCTTAGTCGCTCCACGGCACGTGGGAGATCTTCCCAGACCAGGGATCGAACCCATGTCCCCTGCACTGGCAGACGGGTTCTTAACCACTGCGCCACCAGGGAAGTCCCAATACTTATTTTAAATTGCAAAATTAACACACAAAGTTTTACATATATCTTCCTGGCAGTAAACCAGCATTTTCTCTGAGACATAATTTATTCAAAACCAACCCCCTACATAAACCTTTTCCTTCCTGATTAATGGTCTTAAGAATGTTATTAATCAGATTATTGAAATGTTAAGTGGCTCCCCTTTCCTCCGTACTCTGCATATGATATGGACATAAAAAGTAAATTATTTTATTATCAATATATTGCCAGGTAACGTGATTAGTCGTATACTTGAGCAACTTATGTGGGCTTATACCTCATTCATTTGGTTCTATTTTTTACACCCTTACTCATGTAGACACCGACTTCCTTTAAGAACTTAGAATTTTATTTAGACAGAGAAGAGTACTGGTCAAATCTTTGTGAGAATATTGACCTCCCCATTGCTTTTTCAGTTGCTTTACTTTTTATCAAATTAATGAGGTATAAATTAAAGATGCATAAAATAGGTTCCTCATTTAGTCATATAACAAGTGAAAAACAAAAACTAAAACCCTAGAAGAGTAGAACCTTAGAAGAGTAGGTAATAACTGCATGTCTAAAATAAATATATCAATATAGTATTAATACAATCTGTGGTAAAAACTCATTTGAAGTTATAGCATTTAAAATGTGCTCAACATTGCAAACGGTTGGGATTCCTAGTCAAACAAATTGTCTCAGTCCCATAATGGTGCTTTTTCTGTGCATTTAACTAGTATAGATATATAGCAAGGATATAGGGAGATAAATATACAGATTTAGATATAAGTAGTTAATGTATAGTCAAGCTATTGTTACAGCAAGTATTTAATCTTTAGAATATTGTTTGTAAGTCATTGTGTGTTGGAATGGAACACACAATGGAGACAACTAATAGGTGACCTGTGAAATTCTCACTTGACTCAAATGCACAGAGCAGAGCAAGAGTTATGGAAGATTTGCTGCTCGGGGTCTCGCCGGGGTCTACAGATCCAGGAGTGTCTGCTTTTGATCACTGCAGACTGAGCTTTAGGAGCAGAGCAGCTGGTCGTGGCCATCTAAGCCCGGAAGGCCTCGCCTGGGGCCACGCACAGTTTCGCGGCTAAATCACAGAATACCGTTCTGTAGCGTGTTGCTCCACCTGCTATAGCGTTGTGCTAGAGTTCTTCACTTGTTGTCGCGTTACTCATCAATTGCACCCACTGCGTAACAATAATTAATCCATTTAAGTAGTTTCCAATTGGCTAATTCCCCCATGTTTTACATTTTAGGTAATCTTTTTCTTCAGTTACAAACAGTAAATAAATAAATAGTGTGAGATGGGAAAGTTGATTTAGTAAGATATTTAAAACTGTTGATTCAGACACTGTAGAGGGTTTCTGGCCAGAATACACAGCTATGAATGCTCAGATTTAGACAGAAAGCTACATAATTTCCTCATAAAACCACATTCACCCAGAGCTTCAGAGGGCAGTGTCACAGAGTGCTGTAGACGGCCATATGTCATTTAGAGTATCCTACTTCCTTTCTTCCTTTTTTTTGTATAACAGGTTAGATCAAGGTTTGTCGTGGACATGACAAACCGTGACATAACACTGTCTCCAGTTAAAAGGGAAATCACATGCATGGAGCAAACCATTTCCAGAGTCCAACCATGATTTTGATTGTCTGGATGTAATGCCGGGGCCTGCAGTAGCCTCTGCCCTCTGTATCTACTTCATCAGCTTTCCACACTGAAAGTGTTCAGAATCTCTTTCTTTAGACTGGAGGCCTATAACCAGACAGTAGAGATATTTATAGCAACTCAACTGATTACTTTTCTAAGATGAGAGGCAAAATATAGAACATCAAATGGATATTCTGATTTAAATTATTCTTTATTAATATGACCAATTACGAAAAATCGTATCCATTAGTAAATTGTTCAGATTTCAAGTACAGTACAGAATTTAGTTACCAGGTTTATGGTGGATCTGTCAGCAAGGAATTGCTGTCTCTCTCAGATAAGGCTGACCTCGCCAAAAATCGGCTTAGCCCCCGGCAATATTGTGATTGGCTGTAGTGAATATGCCCGTCAGATCCTGTGCTGTGGAATCCATTGTGACTGATGAGGGCCTTCAAAGTTTTGGCTTCAATTGGATTTGTTAGAGTTGTTTATACCTAATTTAAACTAGGATGAAGGGTCCTTGTTTTACGATATGAGACTCCATCCGCATCACTGTTTTCATTGTACCTGTTTTCGTCTGAAAACACTATATTAGTACCTCCACTGATTTCATCAGAAGAGTCTAAGTACAAGGGAGCTCTCAAACTCATGATGACGGACAACAGTTTTCCAAATTCTATTTTTCATTTGAAAAGTTGGCTTTTATCATTGGCATCCTACATTGTCAGTTGTTTTTCTTTTCTTTTCTTTTTAATAAATTTTAAAATTTTTATTTATTTATTTTTGGCTGCATTGGGTCTTTGTTGCTGTGCGTGGGCTCGCGAGCGGGGGCCAGTCCCCACTGCAGGGCGGGGACCCCCTCATTGCGGTGCCCCCTTGCTCCGGAGCATGGGCTCCAGGCACGTGGGCCTCAACAGCTGTGGCACACAGGCTCAGTAGCTGTGGCTCGCGGGCTCTGGAGCGCAGGCTCAGTCGTTGTGGCGCATGGGCTTAGTTGCTCTGCGGCAGGTGGGATCTTCCCGGACGAGGGCTCGAACCCGTGTCCCCTGCATTGGCAGGCGGATTCTTAACCACTGCGCCCCCAGGGAAGCCCTGTTTTTCTTGAAGTGACAGATTTACTTCATTTTAAAGAAAATGTCTGCCAGATATCCCAGTTAAAACAACCATAGTTTATCTGTCAGTCATCCTTTCAAGTAAAAACAGTGTTCTTTAAAGGAAAAAGCAGCTAGTTCAGTTCACAACTCAACTCAGATGTTCACGCTAGCATTCCTCCTGGAGACAACCGTCATACTTCACGCTGCAGTAGAAGTACTTTACAAATACTTCCCATGTCATCACACCAAATGTTAGAAAGACTTATGGCGAAAGGTCACGATTTGGTAAAATGCGTAATTTTTAGTGCTTCATCCAGGATGTTCTTAAATGAATCTCGTAGTGCAATGCCTGCTTTCTACTTTATGAATTCAGTGACCACTTTTAAAGTTTGGTGGCCTTGCCTTAATTCATGCTAAGGTACCAAGAAGTTTACCTAACCTTGTTTTGTCCTATCGGTGGATGTTACAACACAGTGCAAAAGGCATCTTAGAGTTATTATGAATAGTTTTGACCCTGTGGACCCCTCACAGTGTCCCGGGAACCACCAGGGATTCATAGATCGCACTTTGAAGAAGACTGACTTAACGTAATGCCAGGATTGGTAACCATTTGCCATAGCTAACAGTGGTGGTATTTAAATTTGTTATTTACAATCAGGTGTTTCAAACAATCAATATTCCTCATATAGACATAATTACTCTATGTATTAGTATCAACATATTTCATTAGTCAAGATTATTCATATATATAACTTGTTCCTGCTATTTAACAATATAACAAATTATTGATAATCAACTTCATTGAAGTGTTTACATTTAAGGGGATGAAGTAGGAGATTGGGATCAACCTATACACACTACTATTATAAAATAGAGAAACAAAAAGGACATACTGTTTACCCAGGGACCTATACTCAATATTTTGTAATAACCTATAAGGGAAAAGAATCTGAAAAAAATAGATATATATGTATATGTATATATGTATAACTGAATCATTGTGCTGTACACCTTAAACTAACACAACATTGTACACCAACTATATTTCAATTAAAAAATGTTCACAGAGACTTCCCTGGACGTCCAGTGGTAAAGACTCCACGCTTCCCCTGCAGGGGGCATGGGTTCGATCCCTGGTCGGGAGACTAAGATCCCACATGCCGCATGGTGCAGCCAAAAATAATAATGATAATAAAATAAAATAAATAATAAAAAATGTTTACATATTTAAGTATTAAAAACACATTGGATTATTTTATGATGTTACTATTACTCTCTAATTTCAAAATAATTAAAACTTGTCTGGGTATTAATGTGAAGTGACCCCATGGTCTTAGAGACATGTAGGTAATACCTTGTGTTATTAACATATTGTATATATAAATGCACTGAATAAATCCAATATAATATGCATTCAGAGTAAATGAAGGTGAACCTACAAGACTGAAAGAACTCCGAAGTAAACTGAACATATTTTGATACCACTTGATCCAGAGATACCTAAGGTTTTGATATTGATTTGAAATTGATATTTCCAATGTATATAAATTCGATGCTTGATTTCAGTAGAAACTAATTTTATTATGACTTCTTCAACAGTGAAGGCTACAGTTTCTATCTGGACAGCAATTCTGATTTTGTGTTTCTTTTCTCTTCTCTCACTAGGTTTGATAGCTGTTGTGGTCTTTATCTTGCTGTGCCTCAGTGCCATAGCTGTCCGCATTTATCAGCAGAAAAGGTTATACAGAAGAAATGAGGCAAAAAGGTCAGAGAATGTAGACAGTGCTGAGGCTGTTTTGAAAAGTGAGCTTAATATACAAAATGCAGTCAGTGAAAATCAGAAAGAGTACCTCTTCTGATTGGCAGCAGTGATTTACCTTATCATTACAGCAGTCTGATTTAATAGCCAGGGGCTCTCAAGGGACAAAAAAAAAGTCTCACACTGAATGTACAGGCAATGGATTTGCAGCACTGCCATGTTGCCATGTCCAGACTCGAGACAGCTCCAGGAGGCCTGTTCCAGTGACATACTTCTCGTAGCGGTCATTCTGTATAACAAGGAGTTTTAGATATTGATATTAATTTCCAGCTGTTCTGATATGATCTAAAACAGAAGTTTAACCCACTTGAGAGCTACAGGTTTTCAATGTGAAAAGCGTAGCACTGGCCTCTCAGCCGTAAGTGATACCTAAGTTGTGTGAGAGGTAAAAGTCAAAATTGGACTCTAATGACCTTGCTTGATTTGAGAACATATTCTGTGTTTGCTTTAGTGTCCCCATGGTGTTATCCATAGACCTGGAAATGCTTCTAAGATCCTGTTTGGCTGGTGTTTGCATCTTCAGTGGCCAAAAGTATATAAACCCCTTTGCCTTTCTCTGTATTGCATTCAATACAATGTATCAGTAGTGTCGAAATATGTTTGTTGTCACTGGTTTGTTTGTATTGCTCTTTTTCTATTTGGCTTTCTTTCCTCAATGATTTTGAAAACTTTAGGTTTTGAGTGTCAGGCTCCAGCTCTGAACGTGCAATTCATATGTAACAAGACCTACAAAGTGCATTGCTCATGAGTATGTGATGTCTTGCCTTTAACACTTTTCTGTTTAACTTGCTCTCATGGTTCGGTGCTGGCAGGTAAACTCGTTGATATAAAAAACACAATTCTTAACCCTTCAAAGAATTGGTTTTTTTTTTACAACTGTAATATCTCAAATGAAATATACTTCTGAGAATATTTTCCCCCAAACCTTATGTCAGTTTTCTTTATAGGTTTATATTTCTGTTTTCCTAAAGTTTATCACCCACTTTTCTTTGATCTCCCTTTACTGTATTCCATGGAGCATCTTCTTATGTATTAGAAAAAAGAGGCAATTTGAAGTGTAGAGCTCCATTCTTCATTCTAAACTGTATCCCCCCTCAGGCATATATTTTGCTGTGCACTGACCTCCAGGACGTACTTTTTGAAATATAAGCTGCAGCCATGCCCCCTTTTTTGCAAATCCAGTAGAGTTATTCAAGAATGCTCCTCCGAAGGAGTGATGGCATATTGCATGTCATATTCTAAGTCTGTCGTTCTAGTCACTTCTCATTTACGATGGTGGGGTATATTTCTCGAAAAGAACCAAAAATCAGTATAACTTACTAACTAGTTCATTTTGATTAGGAGATATATACATACCAGAAGTTCAAATAATTATCAATAACTTTATAAAACTTGCAATAATTACCTTTGAGGCCATGTAAACAAGATGCTTGCATGTAGCTATCTTTGAATTCCACAAGCCAATTGTATAGCAGAGGCACTTCGGAATTTACACTCACACTTTCAAGGTGTCTGCCAAGGAAAAACTGGATTCCTTAGTTTGTTCACCCCAGAACAATTTGGAATTATGTAAATTAAACATATTTTTTCTTTATTTTCCCTCTTGACTCTCCTTATAAAACCTGCCTGTCTTTTCTCACAGCACTATATCCATTTTGATGTTTCTATAAATGCCCGACTGAACCTCAAGGATATGAATTAACAGTAGTTTATGAAGGACCTATATGGATAAATGGCATTTTTGTGGTTGTTGAAAGGCTCGTGGTAGCTATCAAAGGATTGAACATGAAAATGGTAGTTTTCATTTAATGCAAAGCTGAACACAAATGCTTTAACAGCTCTGAATCTTTCACACGTGTTCTTGTTATTTAGTAGCAGCTTTAACCTGGTTGGGAGCTGGAATGTAAACAGGTTTATAAGATGGTGAAGCCTCGCAATACTGTGTGGTCTGCCGGCTAGGAACTTCAACATTATAGCGTCAAAACGCACTGATACATCATCTGCCATGACTTTCATTCCCTGATTTGTAATCTGTTCCTTTTTTTTTTCTTAATAAAATGCACTTTTGAAGTAAAATGCAGAATATATTTTGAGATGTTGTATAAAAGTTTAAAATGAGGGAATTATACTGGATTTTTTTTTGTCAAAACAGTAAAAAGATGCGTAGATGTATGCCTTCTTTACTGGTGTTTGTGGTTTTTTTTGAACCTTTTGGTACACCCCATGATTATTATGAATTGTTAACAAAAGCTGCATTTATAATTTTTCCTTTTAACTGGACTCAGAAATGAAAGAAAAAATAGGAAGATGTTTACTGATTGTAACAAGTAAAGGAAGTTAAAATAGATTTTAAGTTTTGCCAAAGAACAATGATTTGACTGTTAGCAGTTGTTTGCTGAAAGGTTATTTTATATTTAAATTGGGTGATATCCTTTTACTTCTGCCAAGAACTTGGCTCATCTACATAGTGAGCCCTGTATAGATGCACAGGATTATATGTAAGAATATAGTACACACTGCTGTAATATAAAAGTTTAAAAATTCTTTATTGGTGAGTTCAAATGAAAACAATATGTAATTAACATTTCCCAAATCTCATTAAATCCAAATGTGCAATATGCAAATGAAGTGGAGTTAGGGTGGCATATGAAATGAGGGTCACGCATGGGAAATGACATCTTAATTTTGTAGAAACCATGTCCACTCTAGGAAATAGTTCCATTTTTTAAAATCCTTTCCCAAGTGTTGCTCTTTAAAGCAAATTTAATAAATTCTTCAGGCGGTAAGTTAAAGACAGCAACCAGGAGAAGCTTTATCTAGACAACCAACCAGACAGAAGTCAAGCGTTCCAAATTACCTTTCATCAGATGATATTGTCCTTCATCTATAACAGAACCTTGCGACAGAGTCCATCGTGCAACTGGCAATCGCTGATATATTAGTGTGAACAGCTCAGTTTTACAGATGAAATGTCTGAGACGCATATCTATGAGGTTATATTCCCAAGGGGACATGTAGTCGTATGTAATAAGCGAAGAAGCTGTGACAAGAATTTCATTTTCACGCCACATTTTGCTGATCATTAGTGCCCTTAAGACCTGGAGTTTTGACAATTACTTAGTGGTGTAGAAAGGATCTTGGTATCCTTTTGGTCCAGAATGACCTATAGTTCTTGATCTTTTCCATATCCTTTTTAAATGAACATAAACCGTTATCTGGTAGGTCGTTGCTGTTGACAGAATTTTCTTTAAAAAAATATTTCTTAGGCTTATGGTTCTTGACTCTAGGAAAGATCATTTTCATCGAAACACATATAGTCTTTGTGAAATACTCAATATGAGTTAGATCTGACTGAGTCATCAAATGTTTTCCTCATGATAGAAGATGACACATCTTATATTAAAGTGTGTAGCTGATTGTTTGACTTTCCAATCCATGTGTCAACGGAATGACGAATCTAACTAAATAACGCAATTTTACAGATGCATTCAGTAGGTCCTGCTCGCCTTCTACTCTTCCAAAGTTGGGATGATGGAGAGCGATAACAGGGAAGAAAAAGTTTAGCAGCCGACTGTGTGTTAGGATTGTGTGCGAGTGAGCACATGCATGTGTACGAGAAAGAATACGACATGAGGAGCAAGGGAACATGAACATTTTGCATATTATGTGGTAAGAGACTTGGACTTGTGGTATATCAATAGCTTCCCTGCAGCCTGGCTTTGAAGATTTGCAAATGCAAATAAAATGGGATGTAAAACAACCCAACCCACAGTTATAATGGCTTCTCAGGTGAAATCATTTTTTTATTCTTTTCCCTATTTATAATGTTGTATTTAAATCTAAAAAAATACATGCATATATCTTAAAATTTAAATAGTATTCAATACAAGAAATCTTAGAAGGAAAAATAGCTCTCCATTGCCATATCCCCTGCCATATCACTTTCAGCTCCTTTAGCTGTCTCTTTTTAGCTACCTCCATGTTTCTTAATTACATGCTATAACAGGCTGGGCTCCCTGGGAAGCAAAGTCTTAAGACAGATTATTGTGAAGGAAATTTATTAGGGAATGTTGTAGAGATGAACATCTGTTGGGGAAAATGGGGCACATGGAGAAGTTGGTACAATCACAACAGAGACTCAGCCAAGCCTGTTGATGTGGCCCATTAAAGATGTCCTGAATTGGGGTGAGAGGGCTGGGCATTTCTACTCCTGTATCATGCAGGCATTGGGTATTGACTGCTTGGTGACCAGGGCATGAACTTGGACAAACAGCTCTCTGCAGCTTAGATGGCTCCTGAAGAGGGAGGCTAGGCCTCCTCAGCGTCTGGGGGTCTGGGTGGCACAGTGTACCGTCCCTGAGGGTCCACCTTCTGCTGCTCAGCCCCACCTGCTTCCTGGGAGTTCTGGGAGCAGCTCCTTCAGGACTCCGGTGGGCCTCGTTGCCCTGGGGGAACTTACACCAGGGAAGAGGGTAGAACGGACCACAGACCCGGCCCTTGCAGGGGGTCTCTTGGCTGCACCTGGGACTCATTCTCTCCCTCCTCTACAACCCATACCCGACTCCCCTATCGCGAGCTGACAACTCTCCAGAGTTTGAACCCTTGTCTAGTATGACCTTTCCAGGCTGTAGCTGTTGTACTTTGGCATTTACCATTAAAATTGGTCAAAGGGGCATCTACATGCCAAAAATATTCTTCCTGCCCCCATAGCGTAACAGCAGCTCTGTCTATTGTTACCGATCGGGACGGTTCCCCCTGACATAACCTCCCACGTAACACTGCACTGGCTAAAGATCCGCGTTACAGCAAAGGATGCGTGAGAGTGCGCTGTACGGTGGGATATGCTGGTCCTTCCATATCGCACCATCAGAAGGTCTTCATCGACACTCACAAGGTGCTGTTGGTTGATGCTTCACAGGCAGTAAAGGCAATCCATACCTGAAATAAGTAATGTTGCTAATCAAAAGTAATGTCTGTCCATTTCAGGGTAGAAAAGATCTGATGTAGACAGCTGGCCTCAAAACTGGTGTCCTTGTAGAGGGGAATCTCTGTGGGGAACGAGCACGGGTCTGTGCTGCTGACCATTTGAACATTCAGGAGGGGCAGTGGTGACAACGGTCCTGATGGGTGGGAGCTAATCTACTTAGGATGCATCGCTCCCTTTCCTAGCTCCGTGGCTACTACTCCACTCATATACCCATTGTTTGAGCGCTTCAGTGGCCAGTGATTGAGTGGTTGATACCAACTGGCTAAGTCCTTCTGTCTACTTGGTTGTTAGGGATTATTCCCCAGCAGCATAAGCTTTCTGGTGGGCAAAGATCTTTACATTTCATGCCCACCTACCCATAGGTCCATCCACATGCTTCTACCTCAGACCTCCTTGTCTCTGATCTTCCAAATCTCCTCGGTCCTGACAAACGGACCAAATTACTGCCTGTACGTCCATATATATTATAACGTTGGGCCATTTCTTTCATACCAAGTGAGTGACCGGGGCCACCATCCCAAAGTTCTATTCATTGGGTGGGTCTCTCCTCGCCACTGTCTTTCTATGCTATCCTGATTGGGACTCTGTAGCAGTGCCACCTTTCAAGTTCAGCTTCACCCACATTCTAAATCATCCCATCCATGCACCAAGTTCACTCTTTTACCTTCTTCAGCAGTTGGTAATAAGTGACCATTCATGCAACCCTAAGTGTGAGCCAAGGGAAACGTGCCAGGGGAGAGCAGTGGAGAACATGGGGGTCTGGGCTAGTGCCTTCTGCAGATGGCTTGTGCCTGCTAATGCTTGATCCCAGATGCACCATTTTGTAGTTAGGCAGGCCATTCCGCTAACGTTGTAACTTGGTGATTCTGACAGAACCCAGATCATTATGGACAATTTTGACCCCACTTAATGTCCTAGTGTGAGGCACTTGATCTCTAGCAGGGCTCAGTAGCATGCCAGGGGATGTTTTAGAGAGTTGGGTATTTCTCTGCTGCAAATGACATGGCATTGATTCCCAATCTTGAATTTCTGCAGTGTATTATTCCCATTGGTGACTGCACGGCATTTTCTTCCATCATTGATACCACTAAGAGCATAGGGTCTGCAGAGTTATAGGGTCCAAGAGGCAGGACCACTTGTCTACTGTCTGGACCCACAGTAAAACCCTTTCTTGCTCTGAGCCCCATTCAAAACTAGAGGACTTTTATGTTACCCAATGTACTGTCACAGTTCTATTCCCCAGTGTGGAAAAGGCTGCCTCTAGAACCCATTGAAGCCTACCCCACCTTCCCTCTCACCACTGGGAACCACTAGTGTGTTTTCTATATCTGTGAGTCTGTTTCTGTTTTGCCTACCACACCCCCATTTACTGTCTTTTTCTTCATCCAACTAGTCAAATATCCTTTACTCCAGATCCTTTTTGTTTGAACTTTTCTAGAGAGAAACCTGTATTCGGGTGTCCTTTATGCTTCTCTGTGTAAAATGCTTGGGAGACCAGAGCACTGTCTGTCCCCATATTTCCTGTGTTAGGTATAGAATGTCTGGTCCATTTCTTTGCATACATTTGTCTCACTTTCCATGTATGGATGCAATGCAAATAGTGAATCTAGCCAGAGTGGACTCTGGGCTCCTCCCTTGGCTCTAACTTCCTGCTCCTCCTCCTGAGAAAAGATTGGAAATTCTCACAATTTGACTTGCTCGTTGTCTTCATATGCCTCTTACGAGCTCTAGCCATTATTTTTCGAAAAGTCATTAGATTAGTAATATCTATTTTATCAAGCCACAAGCTAGCAAGACCAGTTCTTATCATAATTCCTTGCATCATGCCAGACTAATTTGTGTTTGCTCGTAATACAATAATGTTCCTTTTCAATGTGCTGATACTAGACATGGCTTCATGCCCATTGAACTAAGATATCTGCTTCCAAGCTGTTCGTGTGAGAAACTTTCTGATAAATTACATTTCTGTGAATGAATTTGTGTTTCTCCATATTTTCAACAGGAACAAATTAATTTTTTTCATGTTTTTATTCTTTTTGTTTATGTCTTTTGGAATATAATTGCTTTACAATGTTGTGTCAGTTTCTGTTATACAACAAAGTGAACCAGCTGTAAGTATACATATATCCGCATATCCCCTCCCTCTTGAGCTTTCCTCCCACCCTCCCTAAGGAACAAATTAATTTTTTAATTGAGCAGTCAAATGACCTGTTCTTCCAAAATACATATTAAAAGACGATGGTTACAAATGACTAGGATGATTATGAGACTCTTTGCAATAATTTGTTTCATTTGCTTAAGATATCTGGCAAACTTTTCTTAGTAGAAGTCTATGGCACCAAATAAATTATCGTAGAATGACGTTTTCTGGAAAAGTATTGTAGTTCTATGAAGGAAAATAAACCAAATATAACAAAACACCACATTTTATCATACCCCCCCAAAAAAAATTAGAAACTAAAACAAACACTGACCAGACTAATTTCAACTATTAAGAACTATAGTGGGGTCAATACTGATGATAGTTTCTGAATGGTGTCACATGTCCACACATCCTTTTTCTACCTGTAATTTGTATAAGAGAAAGAAAATCTCTCATATTTCCTGTTGACTTTCTTAGCGAAATTTACTGCACTTCGACCTTATCATTTTTGAAATTTCATGATGTATGACATCAATACGGTGATAAAATTTTCTTTGAGCGATTTCTACTTTTCTGTTGGCTTCTCTCATGAAATTGAAGCTTAGCTATAGAATTTAAGCTATAAAGCATAATGTTAACATAGAGTCAGTCTATTCTTATGATCCTTAATTTGAAGGGAAATCTTTTCTGAGTTATAATATTGTACAAACAAAATTGCTACTAAATCGCTAACAAAATTATAGTTACATACATGCAACTATTTTTTTGCCATGTTACTGCTTTTGCACTGAAGGAGTAGGTATGGGGAAAGGTTTAGAACCTCCCACTGGCTTTCAGACAGCTCAGGGAAACAAAGCTAGACCTCTACCTAGTTCCTGTGGCCTTCATGTATCATCCTTTCCTTTAATACCCAAGGAAAAATAGTTTGAGTTCTTATCTCAGGACTGTAGGAAGTTGAATCTTTTAAGTGCATACCTCCTCCCCGCAGGGTCTTCTGGAGTCCCTGAAGGAATGGCATCATATTCTACAAACCTATCTTGGTCCTTATATGTTATTCAGCCAGCTGCCCACATGAGACCATTACTCTAGTGACCAAACTTGAGTCTAGTTTAAGCTAAGTAGATTCTCTCTGTTTTTTTTTTTTATAACCAGCTTCTGAATGTAGTCCAAGCTTTTCGCTTAATTCACTAAACACAGAGAAGAGAGGAAAGTAAAAGAAAAAAAATTGTGGACATCTTGGAAATAATATAAAATATTCCCAAAGCAGAAAAACTGAATTCAATCAGGTATCGATTATTACAGTTCCTAGAGTCCACCAATCCTGCCCTTTCAATGAGTCACTCTTCTGTACTACTGCCTTCCCACCCAACGTGGTACAATTGCCTTCCCACTCCCAAAACATAAAGACCACAGCCCAAAGGGAAGTGCAGTTCCTTGCCGACACTGGATTTCGTTCTGCCCCAGGATGAAAGATATTCATATTACTTGGTAGAAACCTTTACTTCAGACACAGAATAGGGTCTAGCTTCCAAGTCATTGCCAGGACAATTAAAGTGTTTGACAGTGAATTCCTAGTGTATAGAGTATCCATCCTTGCAGAGTACCCAGTGGAGGATTTTGACATAGTCTCTCTGGTACATTCTATGGAGTCACCGCTGGGTTAACGTGAAGGCTAGCCTCATCTTTCATGCTCTAAACTTCATCCCAACTGGGTATCAATCTGCATCTCCCTGCCGCTGGCCTCTTCCAGTGTTTTCAGTTTTATAGAATAGCAGCCCCATCCACCTACCTGCCAAAAGTTGAAATCAAACCAGGAGCCCCTTTTCTTCACACTCCGTATTTGATGCATCACCAAGATGTGTCCATTTGTCCTTTAACTGTATCATAACCCTATCCTCTTGTCTCATTCTTCAGAAACCCTGCTCAAGCTACTGTCATCACTTGGCTAGTCCACTGCAGTGGCCTCCTAGTTAGTTTATCGTATGAGGACCACAACCCCCAAACCTCCTGGCCATCCCCTACTCTGCAAACCTCTCTGTATGTCATCTCATGTTCACTGTGTGTCTTTAGAAGTTTCTCTTTCTCTGCTCTGAAGATGAAGGTGATGGTGATCGTATGTTCTATATGGGTTACCCTTAGTGTCCCAGGTTAATTATGAATGTATATTTCACTATCAAGAATGTTACATTTCTAATGATAAATTATGTGGTTGACCTGAACATAATCATGATCTGGCCCCATCCTCAGATCAGACACAGAAACCCCACACTAAGATTCTTTTAGTTCAGTTCCATTTATTTTCCATTTATCCCCTGACCTCACTGCACAGATTTTGAGTTTGCAGTTCCTTTGCAGTACGTTCTTCTCTCCTCAAATCAATTAGTTAACTCATTTCCATCATTTGGAGCATCATTTTCTCAGCAAAGGTTCCATGGTCTCCATTACTACATCAGATTCTCCTGCTGAAAACACCTGACTCACAGCACCATGAGATCAAGAGATGTGCCTCTGTGTTTCATTCACATTCAGTCCAACCACCAACCCAGGGCCTGATTAACAGCCACCCAGCAGAGTTAACTGAATAAATATAGATTAAGTAAATAATGACTGAGCACTGGTTGCTTTCTGTATACATATAACTGACATAACTGAAGGGTCAATTTCTCATGACTACCCCATAAGAAGGCAAGACTGCTGCAAAGATAAATAATTATCTTTATCTCCAGGACCTGAAGACCACTAGTAATGTTTAAATGCAGCCTCTAATATTAGCAAAAGAGATTAACCCACCCCTCATGCCGCTGGACTTATCAATAAAGCATCTTTAATCAGCATCTTGGTTATATTGCATTACTAAAATCAATCTTTTACTGTCTTACAAACAAGCAAACAAATAAAAGACAAATCTGTGTTCTGAAAACTTTGTTCTCTATAAGTTGCAATTCTTACATTGTCTAGTCCTTCTATCTCTTATTTGCTCTTAATGAAACACATTAGCCTCCTGCCCACTTTTTTATATTTTATAAAGAGTGCTGCCACAATCCATCATTTACTTTTCTCTGTTCAGTATTATTCATGCCACTATGTAAAATTGAAAGCTGGTTTCGCCACAGTTATCTGATCTATAACTTTCTTTTGTTGAGTTTATGTAAGATGCATAAAATATGTGCTCACAATTATACAATATATGCATACTCTTATGAGCATTTGGATTAGTTTAAAAGAAAAGGATTATGGTTTGAGCATTATAGATTAGATGGTGTGTTTGAATTAGAAGAAGATGGGGATTTTTAATATTGTAATTCGTTGGGTGGATTATATTTTCTAATATAGTTCTGTTTGGTTTGAAAATTGTTTCACTGGAAATCCAAGTGGAGTGGGGTGGGAGCGGAGGAGAGCAAGCAAGCACATACTCTTTGATTGGACTGGATGTTTCCAGTTGCTTCAGTGCACTGGCTGGATGGCAGCAGCCCTTTTGTGCTTACACAGGCGTCAACATGGCTTCATTTGCCAGTGACTTCGGCGTGTAGGATGATTGAGGGTGATTGATTTCACTTACTTGATTAAAACTGGTAGAAATGTAGACAGTCCTCCAGTTACTTTTTATGCAGCTTGCTGACTATTGTTTTTCTTTTTAAATGGACATTTACTACCTATTTAGAGCAATAAAATACCTCAAACAAACATTAAGCAAAATGTAGCTTATCTATCACATGCCCTTCTCCTGATAGTAATAACCATGAATACAGTGTCCATTACATGGTAAATTCTCCATTTTTACAGGTTCCTTTATAGATTCATTTTGTGATCACTAATAAACCTATTTCAAAAGTATCCAATTAAGAAAACTTTAATGAAAGCCAATTACTCAATGACCTAAATTTGCTAAATAGTGTTTCTGAGGTACTGAAATGTGTTTTAAATGAGTCACATCAGATAGATTAGTGCTGAAAATGGTGCCCTTGTTCAATACCAATTTACCCACAGTAACACTTATGGGCGATTAACATTTCATTTTGCATGCTACATTCATCAGTAAGTTTCTTTACTTATTGTAATGTTGAAAGAGTGTAACTACATTTATAGTAAATGCATTTTATTACTAATCAAGCTGGACTTTCGCTGATGAACAGACCTGGCCCTTTGCATGGAGGTCTGTGCCCATGCATACACCAGTAGCAACTTTCAGAAGAGTAAACTGAAATGTGTACCAGGAGGGAAATTAAATGTCTCGATAGCACTTTAGATTGAATTTGGAAATATTGCAAGAAAGGATGGGTCCACATGAAAATGCTAGGTCTCTGTCTTTTTTAAAACATTTTTATTTGAAATAATTTTTTAATTCCAGGAAAGTTGTAAAACTGGGACAGAGAGTCTACATTTACCCTTCCTTCAGCGTCCTAATATTAACAACTTACACAGTCATACTTCAATGATAAAAACCAGGAAATTAACATTGGATACTAACCTACAGATTCTTATGCAAATTCCTCCAATATTCCCCCTAATATCCTATTTTTGTTCCAGGATCTAATCCAGGATTCCTGATGGCAGGTAGCTGCTGTGTCTCTTTAGCGTGCTTCCATGTGGGACGGTTCCTTGGTCTGCCTTTAATCTTTCATGACCTTGACGCTTCTGATTTCTTAGAGTAACTGATCATTTTGTAGAATACCACTCAGTTTTGGTTTTCCTGATGCTTTCTCGGGATCATATTGAGTGTATGCATTTTTTGGCAAGAACACTGCAGAAGTGATGTTGTGTCCTGCTCAGTTCGTAGTATCATGGGATGCATGATGTCACTATGTCCCATTCCTTGTGATATGGACCCTGGATTCTTGGTCAGTATGGTGGCTGTCAGCTTTCTCCTTTATAAAGTTACCTTTAGCCTAGGCTGATATCCTGTTTCTCCTTAAACTCTCACCCACTGATTTCAGCATCCGTTAGCGCACCTTGCCTCCTGCAGTTATTACAGTGATGTCTGCCTCATGGTGTTTTGTATTTCCCTCATTCCTTCCATGTTTATTAACTTGGACTTTTCCCTAAGGAGGAGCTACGCTTCTCCACCATTTAAGTGTTTATTTAATTATTCATGGACTCATGCTTATTTGTTTTATTCAGTGGGTCATAATCCAGTCCCATGACTGTTTGCTTTGTTGCTCAGGTGGTTCCATATTTGGCCTCCTTGGTAGTGGCCCCCAGGTGAGGCTAACGGATGGTCACAGAGGTTCATATGATTGAATCACTACTATATATAAAATAGATAACCAACAAGGACCTACTACTATATAGCACAGGGGACTATACTCCATATTTTGTAATAACCTATAAGGAAAAAGAATCTGAAAATAGAAAAAAAAAATATATATATATATGTATACGTATAGCTGAATCACTTTGCTGTACACCTGAAACTAACACAACATTGTAAATCAACTATACTTCAATTTTTAAAAAGTAAATACAGTCAAAAGCCAAGAAAAAAAATCAAAGACATTAAAGTATTGATCCTGATACTTAACTTACCACAAATACTTAACTTCTGTATATTTCTAGCAGAAAATGCCTAATGGAGCAAAAATAAATAACCATAATTTTCCACGTGAAACATCACTTTCTTTACACCTCAATTTGAAGCACAGCTCAGTTCAATTTAAGTCTGATTTTTCCCTTCCCCTCTTCTCTAAAGAGGGAGCCTCTGATCTCTCCTTCGACTTGGCTGTTTGAAATAGTCCCTATTGCTGTTGTCAGAGGTAAAGTCAGTTACTCGTTAAGATAGTAAGGACAGATTTTACTTAGTAACAAATATTGAAATAGGGGAAAGAGTCCAGCATTAGCTGAACTCAACTTGGATTTGTACAAAGGTGACTGGCATTTTAAAGAGGGGAGGTGGGGAGTCTGGAGGAGGTGGGCAGGGGCTCTAGAGTCAGGGAAGGGAAAATGACCAAGGGTTAGTCAGTGTAGGCACGATTAGGCCAGCCGTGTCTGCTTGCTGGCAATTCCGGAAGCTAGGCTTCTACCCTACTTTCCTCAGGTGTTGGCTGCAACAAGCAGTAAACCGTTTCGGCAGCCTTGAGTTTTTCCAGGCCGGCACTTTAAGGGAAGCTAGGGCCCTCCTAGGGATGTTTGAAACTTTGTTAGTGCTGGTTCAGGTCTTTCTAGCGCAGGGATGAGGCCTAGTCGAGAAGAGGGCCCTGGAGTCAGAGGAGCCTGGCTAGAATTTGGACGAGGAAGGCATCTTTGTCACTACATCCTCTGGCTCTTTGTCCTTTCGTTGGTGCTGACTTGTTTTGCGTCTCACTGATGCAAAAATATAATTATGATTTTATTCTGCAGACGCTAGAGCTGTGAAGTTTCGGCATCTGTTTTGAAGAACGTCTGTTTTGACACAGAGCTTTTCACTTCATGCTCACGCAGGCTGGTCGTGGCCTGTGAGAGTGTTTCCCCCACAGAGAGCTCCGCAGCCATGCCTCCCAGGCTTTCCCCGGCTGCAACTGCACACACCCACAGACCACTTACCTTCTCAGTGTCGCAGAGGGTACAGTGTACTTTGTGAACGTGATTTAAGAGACCAGAAAATTTCCTCTAGGAAACGTTTATGTAAAACACCATATATATATTTGGTGTTTTATAGATGGATAAAATATCTATCAATATTTGTATATATATATATGTTTGTATGCATGTATCTATATGCCTGTGTCATTTAGGCACTTGTGTGTATCTGCTTCTGTGTTTTATGGACTCTGTGTATGTTTTCTTCTACAGTCACTTGCCTGAATTATAAAAGACACTTTAAAAATCTACTTTGTTGGAAATTCATAAAGGCAGCTAGATTACTTTCCATGCGACATGGTTAAAGGATACATTGTAGAAACTTTGCAGACTCATTTGCCCTATTAAATTCTCAAAGTACCTCCGTCTTCCATATTAACTTTATTTGACAACATACACTCCAAAGCCTACTTGTCACAGCCTCCTGGAAGATGTCTTACAAATCCTAACACTGCAAGTGACTTTCAATATTACCTGTATAAATGCACTCAGGATACATAAGCTTGGCATATACCAAGTGCTATATAGGTGTTAATTATTATGCATTTCACCTGAATCCAGACAACTGACTGACTCATCAGTAATACACAGGCCATTATTTTCACGCAATATTTAATGCAAATAGGAGAACATTAATTGTTTTACTACAGTCAAAGCATAAATTCCAAGAATCTTTTCCAAAGCAGTTTCCAAACTGCCTGGCAAAACAGGATAGGCACACTGGGGGTGTCTGTGACTTCTATCAACGTTCTCTAGGTAGTAGACGGAGTACTTCTCAACATAGGGTGAAATAAAATTAATCTCAGCTGTGGTTTCCCAAACCCAGTCACGTGATTCTGGTAAGTGCGAGCAACAGGAATTTCCACTTTTAATCAACGTCTCGGAGCTGGTAGAAGACTGCGTTAGTCTCGATGGCGATGGCTCGAGAGCTGTTCTTAGGCTTTGCTTGTTATTCGGAGGACGCAGGTCGGGAGGGCTGCCGGGAAAGGATTGGGGCTTGTGCGTAAGAAGCCGCAGCCCGAGGTGGGAGCTGACCCGGTGAGCTGGCGACTTCCAGAAGGTGGTGACGCCGAATCTCCGTGGGGACGCGTGTTGAGTGCCCGAGTTCTCATCCTCACTAAGCCAGAGACCACCCAGCCTCTGCATATGACCTCGTCTGATTCCGTGTTGCAGTTATTGACAAGTAAGTCATTTCGGTATTGATTTCAGGAAAAGAATGCACTTTAAATGCGTGTTTGCAAAACAAGTACCCACCCTGCACCATATCCCCAAAGAAAAAGCTAAAACGTGAACATCTAATTTTTTTTTTTTAAATCAATGGTAATTTTCAACTTAATTCTTCTAAATATAAGCGACTGGACTTAACTCATTTTTGGCTTGTGATGTGGACAGAAACCATGGGTCCATGTTTGTCTATGATTTAAGTGACTTTTTGTTTTTACACACCATTTTCTCTCTCCTGTCTCTTTGTTTCTGAAGTTGAATAAGAGGGATAATGTTAACATTCTGCTTTGATTTCAAGTATAATGTGACTCTTTTGAAGTTCATGAGCAAATGCCTAATTTGCTGAGTAGGCTGATATTCAATCCAGTTGAGTATCCTCTGAGCTGTAAAATGTCTTAAGTCTCTGGGAATTAAATGCAAGTAGTAATAATGTGAATGTAAATAAAGATTTTCACCTGGGGAGGCAAATATGCTCTCACAGTGGTGTAGTAGCAAAATATTTATTTTTTTTATTATAATTAAGCAGTTAAATTATTTACCATGATGTATTTGCACAATAAATAAGGTTTTTAAAAAATCATTTTAGGGCTTCCCTGGTGGCACAGTGGTTGAGCGTCCCCGATGCAGAGAACACGGGTTCGTGCCCCGGTCCGGGAAGATCCCACGTGCCGCGGAGCGGCTGGGCCCGTGAGCCATGGCCGCTGAGCCTGCGCGTCCGGAGCCTGCACTCTGCAACGGGAGAGGCCGCAACAGTTATTTGGAACGGGAGAGGCCGCAACAGTTATTTGGAAAATTCGAATTCTCAGTAACAAATCAGAATGTACAGGGCTTCTGACTTTTTTTTTTTTTTTTTTTTGCGGTTCGCGGGCCTCTCACTGTTGTGGCCTCTCCCGTTGCGGGGCACAGGCTCCGGACGCGCAGGCTCAGCGGCCACGGCTCACGGGCCCAGCCGCTCCGCGGCACGTGGGATCTTCCCGGACCGGGGCACGAACCCGCGTCCCCTGCATCAGCAGGCGGATTCTCAACCACTGCGCCACCAGGGAAGCCCCCCACGGTTGTTTTTTGAGCAACCAGTTGGGAGGGAACACAAAGAACTATCAGAATCCTGTCCACACTGCACAAATAGAGAATTTTATTGAAGTAAATCCTTTGTGAGACCCCCTATCCGTTCTCCCACGAGGCTCTGTGTGAGGGAGAGCAGAGTCCTGATGAACGTCTAGGTCTTGAAATCCAGCCGATGGGGGGAAAGAAAATTTAAACTAAACGTGTTAAAATATTTGGACGAAAACTCCTTGGGATTTTAGATCTTGGAAGTCCCCAGGTGGAATGAATTTGGGAAGGATGTGTATCATTTCGCGCAATGGGAAATGTCTGCTGTAGCCTTATTTGTTTGCTTTTGCCGTATATTTTCTCTGCTTGGGAGACAGAACACAGCGAGTCTCCTCAGCAAATTGCATGTTATGGTTCAAACGGGTGCAAAAGTCTTGACGCTTTATGACATTTAAACATTTTTTTGAAAAAAATGTTTTGTTTTTTTCTGCCCAAACTAAACCCAAGTCTCAGTTATAGAGCTTCAGCCTCCCTCAGTTGGAGCCTTAGTTCATGTTGGTCATTGCTGGGCATCTTTACAAATGTTCATTCTCTTGTGAAACCTCAAATTCATAGGTAAAAGCGCCGATTTTTACAAATGTGCCTAGAGTGAAAAAGATAAAAGTGGCTTAACATGAAGTGACCTTTGTCCTTGTGGTCTAAAACTGTGGCAGGATTTCCTGACATTTGTGTAGTATTTTCCATTTGGTATGACCAGCATAATAGTCCTCGAATGGATGTTTTTTTCCCGTGACCTTCCAAAGGTTGGCCATGTATAAGATGCAGATGTATCTGGCTTAACGTTTCTCAAAGAATTATTTAACTTAGGACTTGACAAGCTAACAGGTAATTAGCTAAGAAATACTCAGTGCCGTCGGTGGTAGGTGATGGATGGGTATACTTGCCTAGAGCCCTGTGTGATACATTTATCCTCCTGAAGTCTGATCAAGTGGTGACCCCATGCTGCTACCAGTGAGGAACCGGTGCCCTTCTCCCAGGGCCTTTCACAGCTGTCCTTTCTTAAATCTTTGACCATTCCTCCTTGGAACCTTTGACCAGTCTCATTCCGGTTCTTAACTCCTGGCCACAAGGTCTCGCACACCTTCTGTATTTTCTCCGTGATTGACCATGACTCTTTTAGGTCCCCTTAATTATTTTATTTTTATCATTACTTATTTATTTTGATTTTTTAGAAAAGTGAAGTGTAGTTTTACAGTAATTTACAGTAATTCAGGTGTACAGCAAAGTGATCCATATATATATAATATACATATATTCTTTTTCAGATTCTTTTCCGTTATAGGTTAGTACAAGATATTGACTATGGTTCCCTGTGCTATATACATTACGTCCTTGTTACTTATCTATTGTATGTATAGTAATGTGTATCTGTTAATCCCAAATTCCCAATTTATCCACCGCCCTTCGCCTTTGATAACCGTAAGTTTTCTATGTCTGTGAGTCTATTTCTGTTTTACAAATAAGTTCATTTGTATCATTTTTTAGATTCCACATGTAAGTGATATCGTATATTTGTCTTTGTGTATATATGTAATATATCTGTACATATGATGGGATACTACTCAGCCATAAAAAAGAATGAAATAATGTCATTTGCAGCAACATGGATGGGCCTAGAGATCATCATATTAAGTGAAGTAAGCCAGACAAAGACAAATATCATATCCCCCTCTTTTAAAAGTCCTCTACAAAAAAAAAAAAAAAAAAAAAGTCCTCTACAAATTCCATAGGGAGACTTATTTGCCAACTGTATATTCTTTTTTTTTTAATTGGGATATAGTTGTTTTACTATGTGTCCAACTGTATATTCTTGCACCTCTGTTTTCCACACAAATTTGATATCCTGGGATTCCCAATTTGTGCTCTATTCTGATCTGTTTTCACAATGACTGTGGCTGTCTCTAATACTATGTCGAGTCATCTTATCTTTATGGCAGTGTTTCTAAAACTTTGTGGATCTTTTTTAAAAATCCAAAAGCTTCGGCTGCACTCTAGACCAGTCAAATCAGAATCCCTGGGCTGGGACCCATGAACTGGTATTTTTCAAAACTCCTTGCGAGATTCCACCATGCAGTCAAGTATGGCAGCCCGTGTTCTTAGGGACACTCATACTCGCATACACACACGCCACCTCGCTGTTGTTACTGGCTGTAGTGACCGTCCTCTGCAGAATCTCTTGAACCCCAAGCAGAGCTGCCAACGTGGGCTTTTTCTGAGCGCCCAGCCTGCAAGCCAGTTGGATCCCGCAGTGGCCGTTACAATTTCTGACAACCCTTGACCTCTCCCGATTGGGTGACCTCCCCTTCTATTCCCCTGCAGTCATTTACCTAACCCTAGGGAGAGGCTCCAAGTTTTCAGGCGAAATAATTATGCTTAGGGGACATTTGGAAAGCTGTTCTCCTAAGATAATAAAAACAAATCTAATGTCTCTTGTCTTCCATTTTCTTTTGAAACTTTCCCTTTTTGCCAAAAACATTATGCCAAAATTGCAGCCGTATTTTTCAACCAAAGGTAGCTGGAACATCCCAGAGAAAAACAAACTGTAACTCATTTTCTGCCCGCTAGAGTAAATGAAAATAGGACCATTTTGTGAGGCTTTTAGTTAAAGGTAACTTTTTTTTTTTCGATCTGTGTTTCGTGAGAAAAAAAATAAGCAATTCATCTATGCACCTTAGTTCAAATCATTTACTTGGAAGTTTTCCCACACCTTCCCCTATTGCTCATTGGAAATAAACCTAGTACACTGAGATAGGATTGCCTGACTCTCATGCTGGACTTTAATCTCCTGCGTCTGACTTGTCTTTATATCTGCAAGGGTGGCCTGCTCGGAAAATCTCAGCAAGTGCTTCTCACAAGCGTTTCTACTAACCCTAAATTTGGTTAGCGATTTGCCTCTTCAGTCCAATTGTTTACAATAACTACTTAGTGGATATCATGGACTAGTCACTTGCTAGAAGATTAGTGAGTTACAGAGGCTTTTACATTCCTGATATGTTGCTGTGCACAAGCTATTAGGTTTCTGGCAATAACATGATACGTGATAGATGCTTGATAAATGTGTTGGGCCAAAGGCCAAGAAGAACACAGAAGGTAGAGGAGATATTTTTTATTCCACTGGTGGTTTTAATTTCAGCTGGCCCCGAAGGATGGATGGGATTTGGACAGGAAGAAAGGATGGAAAGAAAGAGAGAGAATCAGGAGTGAATGTGGAAGAGCCGGCGAGGTGCCGGGGAGGGCATGGGTTGTTGAGTCAGTTCCCCTTTCATTATGTGCAGACGTGGAAAAATAGTAGAAATGAAAAGGGAGATGAAAATTGTACAATTTCAGTCATTTCCTCAGCAGCCATATCTCCGAAGGTTGGTTCTGTAGTTGCTGGCAGGTGGCCAACTTGCTAAGTCCTCTTAAATTGACAGGGAAGCCAGATAAATATCCACTCTTGGCGGCACTTCCCTGACAGATGGTCTGGCATTCATGTTGTAATCCAAGACAGCGATGGTAGCGCTAAAAGCTCTCCAGGCTATAGCATCTCCTAGTTACTGCAATGCAATATGTAACTAGGATTTCAATGCGCTAGCAGTTACCACGGTGGAAACAAGGGAGATGAAACTGCATATAATAACCAAGAAAGTGTATCCCCAGCGTGGGGGGTAAATGTTTCTGATGGGGGTGCCTAAGAGTCTGCCTTTCAGACTTAAAGTGCAAAAACAGGAGAAAGTAAGCATGCTTGGTATAGTTGTGTTTTTGTGTGTGTGTTGATCACAATGAATGCCAACAGTACACTTACAACCACAAATGAAATGGAAAATAAATGAGCTTCTAAGAAATGTCGTACAGTAGCTTTTCAAGTCTTTTGGTCAGCACGTTGGGTTTCAATGCCAAGAAAAAAATTCAAACATCTTGTACGTGTCCTCGATGGCTACAATTATTTGTACCGCTGTTTTCTGACGCTCCCTGTGCCATGTACAAGGATAAAGGACAGCGTGGTGTAGTAATGGTAGTGTGCTCCTGGGGAAATAGACGGTGCCAGAAGACAGAACGTCACTCAAACTGGGTCCTTGCTCATGGCACTGATACTCAGCTAGAGGTGCCATTTCTCTTCAGTGAAATCTCTTCTTTGTTAATCTGATGTTGAAGAAAGTACTGTGATTTATCAAAAGCTACTTCATTTTCCTATAGAAGGTCTTACCAACTTAAAAAATAAAGAGATAAGCTGAAGAGAACATCAGCTATAACTATATCGATAAGATGTAAATAAGTGCCTTGCAATAATGAAGATATTAATGAAGACAGTAGGGTTGATGTCTAAATTAAGATCTTGAGAAGGAAAGTATGGGACTTCATCAGAAATAGAGTAGACTAAGGAAAAAGAATTATTGATGCTTCCAAGCCCTTGAGAGTCATGAAGCCATCTATTACCATGGTTGCCAGTACTGTTAGTAGAAACTGTTTGAAACTTGTAGCCCCAGAATAATTACGGTGTTGTTCACGTTTGAAAGGAGGTTATGATCCATGGTAGAATCCATAACTTTATTTCGGTTTTATCTGGGAAGCAAATTGTACCTCTTTTGCCCATAGATCTAATTATTTGTTTCCAAAAACTGTTGCTTTGTGTTGATATTTTTGTTTCTACTATCTATTAAAGAGAAGTTAAAGAAGAGAGAAATTTCTGTGTCCCTACAATAGATTTATACCTAAGAAGAAGATCTACCCTAGTTTCTCAATTTCTGAGTTAAATAATACAAAGTCAGTTGGGAAGGGACCTTATCCAAAACAGATAAGGGGTCCTCCAAACTCTGTTCGTTCCTGATTCTTTTGCAACCCACGTTTTAGGGGGAGGAGTACTTCTTTCAATGACTGAGCAAAAAGGTATTGATCACTGAACCCACACCAGGCTCTGTTTTAGGTTGTGGAGATAGTGTTAGTGAAAACAAAGAGCAAAAAGTTCCCACCTTTTCAGAGCTTACAATTAACCAATAATAACGAAGTGTAATAGCTCCCTTAGCTAATGTCAATGTCCTCTAACCACATACCACCACCAACAGACCGTTAGTTAAGTAAAGCTGGATTTATCACTCGTTGCAACAAAGGACAACACACTCCATAAGGGAACAGGATGTCTCAGTAACAAGAAGTTAGAAAGGACTGTAGAGTTTGAGTTGGTGTTAGATAATTTGGGGGAAGTTTTCAGAAAGCGGGGCTTTGCTTTGGCTTGGATGCTGCCAAGAAATGCAGGGAATTCTATGGTTGTGAATCTTAATCTTGCCTGGGAGTGAAGAACAGAGAGAGGCCAGTGCTGGGGTCGGTAAAGCAGCAGGGATCATTGCTTTCAGCTGGGAGAGAGGGAAGTTGAGGATTGTTTGGGTTCGCAGTGTTTTCTGCCCGTGCTCAGGCACTATTATAAAATAGTATTGGGGGGGAGGCGGTCACATTTTGTCACAGTCACGAGGTGGCCTTGTGCGAGGATGGTGTCCTGTGAGGTAGCTGATGTTGGGCCGGGGAACGTCAAGGCCCAGCTGTGAAGTCAGGGACTGCTTTTAACTTTCTCACTAGTGAATGACATACAGTATGAAATTAAAAAATAAAAAAACAGATATTAGAGTGACAGCGCTCTTGTAGATAGGGTGGACAGCAGGCTTCCCTGGAGAGTTGATATTTGGGCTGAAATCTGAGTAAAATGAGACAACATTCCATGTAGGTAATTCCAGGGCTAATAAGATAATTCCAGGCAATAGAAGAGCAGATGCCAAGGCCCTGAGGCAGGAATGAGTCTAACCCAGTTCTGGTTGTAGGCACAGCCATTGTATGGAAGATGTTATGGAAAAACCCGAATGAACTTTTTGGCTAACCCAATAGTAATGGTGACAGCTGTGGGAACCATTGGTACAGCAGGTGTCATGGGGACAGTGGAGGTGGTAACAGAACTGAGGATAACGACTCATGGTTAGCTACCGTGGCTAGCACACTTATTTTGAACTCATGTAATTTTTCTCACTTCTAATCACTTAATCCTCAATAAATATGTTACATAAATGAAAGTAAAGTACAGAATAGTACATAAAATATATTCAAATTTATGCTAACTCATGTACATGTGTCCTTTTTTATCTATTGCTACGTAGTCAATCACCCTCAAAGTTAACATTTGCTTGTTGTTTTAAGCTGCTAGCTTGTCTCTGTGAGTCAGGAATACGGATACAGATTCTCTGCTTCAGGGTCTCTCACAAGCCTGCAGTCAAGATGCCAAATAGGGCTGGGGTCTCCACTGAAGGCTTCACTGGGGAGGGATCTCCTTCCAAGCTCATTTACAAGCCTGTTGTGAGGATTCACCTCCTCAAGGGTTGCTGAGGGCCTCAGCTCATCACTGGCTGTTGGCTACAGACTGCCCTCAGCTACTGGTCACATGGCTTTTCTCTCCTTCTGCGTCATCAAATCCAGCAAGAGGGAGGGTCTGCTAGCAAAACCCAGGTTAGCATCTTTAAAGTTGACGGGTTCCATTTATTAGAAACAGGAGTGTCGAGTGGTGGGAATTACAAAAGGCTTTGGGTATCGGAAGATGGCATCATTTGGGACCATCATAGAGGCTGCCTGTGTGTGTGTGTGTGTGTGTGTGTGTGTGTGTGTGTGTGTGTGTGTGTGTGTGTGTGTGAAGGATAAAAGTTGCTTGAGTGACAGTGGAAGGGTGAGAGGCAGATGATTATTTATTCAAGTTTCTTTTGTTCCCTTTGAACATGTAAGCCCGAGGTTTGAGAAAACATTTGGACATTCAGTAGGAGATATCAGAGACTGAGTTTGAGGATACATGAACCTGGATATAATATTTGGAGTCGTGAATCAGGAGGTGATAGTTGAAGCCATGATCCTGGATAAGATCACCTAGAAAGGAGAGTCGATAAAAAAAAGAAATGAGGTTTGAGTCTGGGGTGCTTTCTTTTGTTCCTTTTTTTTTTTTTTTTTTTTTTGCGGTATGCGGGCCTCTCACTGTTATGGCCTCTCCCGTTGCGGGGCGCAGGCTCCGGACGCGCAGGCTCAGCGGCCACGGCTCACGGGCCTAGCCGCCCCGCGGCACATGGGATCCTCCCGGACCGGGGCACGAACCCGCGTCCCCCGCATCGGCAGGCGGACTCTCAACCACTGCGCCACCAGGGAAGCCCTCTTTTGTTCCTTTTAAGGACATAGGTTAAGCCACCAAATTGCTTAATAAAAATGAGTTGCTTGTGAGTAAATATGTTTATAAACATAAAATACTCAAAAAATGGAAAATGGTAAAATATTTCTAAGATTGCATTTAGGGCAATTGTATTGAGTTTAATTAAGGTTTGGTTTACTACCTAGAGCCCACAAGTCAAATATTATCAAGATTGACAATTTAGGGTGAAAAGTAAAGATTCAAGAGTTCAAAATATAGGGAAGTCCGTTGAAAACAGCAAGGGATTAGAGTCAAAAGAGCTGATACGCTTGATTTAATTCTCTATCTTGAAACACCCACTGGGCCCTATTTATCTGCAGCCCATGGCTATGTCTTCTGTCCGTATGACCCTCTCAGATCTGAAGTTTATTCAGCTCCTATGGCAGCTTGTCTTCCAGAAATTTTTCTCTGCGTTACAGTAATTTTTCTTCCCACAAATGCATAGTCCTCAGTGGTACCTGACCAAAATCACACAGAATGCAAGTACCCACTAAGTCTGAAGGGAAAAGGAAAAGTTTGAGTCCTAAACTGAAACTTCTCAGAACTTCTTAACATCACTGCCAAACTGAGGATTTGAAGTTAATGACCTTGAATCTTTAATATTGTATGATTTTAAACAGAGGACAGTTAATTAGTGCTGGTGCTGGATAAAGCCTGTAAATTCAAGGTGAGGAGTGATGGAGAACCAGGCTCACGTGAAGTTTTCAAGCTGTTGAAACGCTCTTTGGTACTCGCCCTACATCCCAGTCTCTCCCATCAACTTCCTTGGCAATTAAGCTGGGAATTCCTCTCCACTAGAATTAAATACTCACTGCTGAGGCAGGCCCAGGTGTACAGCACACACCCATGCAAGCACAGCACAACACATGCACTCACGCTTCCCCCTACCTTCTCCCCCAAAACTTCTGCACCGCCACAACATCCTTCCCAAACCTCCCTTCAACCCTCCCCGACACATCTTCCCCCCTGACACACACCTTCTCCCCACACACACACCCTCTCCCCCCCACAGACACCTTCTCCGCACACACACCCTCTCCCCCCACACACACCCTCTCCCCCCACACACACCCTCTCCCCCCCCACACACCCTCTCCCCCCCACACACCCTCTCCCCCACACACACCCTCTCCCCCACCACACACCCTCTCCCCCCCCACACACCCTCTCCCCCCACACACACCGTCTCCCCCCCCACACCCTCTCCCCACACACACACCCTCTCCCCCCACACACACCCTCTCCCCCCCACAGACACCTTCTCCGCACACACACCCTCTCCCCCCACACACACCCTCTCCCCACACACACACCCTCTCCCCCCCCACACACCCTCTCCCCCCCACACACCCTCTCCCCCACACACACCCTCTCCCCCACCACACACCCTCTCCCCCCCCACACACCCTCTCCCCCCACACACACCGTCTCCCCCCCCACACCCTCTCCCCACACACACACCCTCTCCCCCCACACACACCCTCTCCCCCCACACACACCCTCTCCCCCCACACACACCCTCTCCCCCCACACACACCCTCTCCCCCCACACACCCTCTGCCCCCACACACCCTCTCCCCCCACACACACCCTCTCCCCCCACACACACCCTCTCCCCCCACACACACCCTCTCCCCCCACACACCCTCTCCCCGCACACACACCCTCTCCCCCCCACACACACCCTCTCCCCCCACACACCCTCTCCCCACACACACACCCTCTCCCCGCACACACACCCTCTCCCCCCACACACACCTTCTCCCTCCACACACACCTACTATTTTGCCCCCCCTTCTCCCCATCCCCCACGTCCCTCAATCCCCATGTAGGTATTTATTACTTGCGGCCCTCAGAAGTTCTCAAATCCTCTCTCACAAGCCCCCCTCATAAATCCGCAGTTCCCTCCCTCATCCCTCTCAGAAATCTACGTAGTGAATACCCGTGCCACATGCCTCTCTCCCTCTCGTGTATCTCCTGCAAGTTTCTCCATCACACATCCCCTCCGGGAGACACCTGCACACACCCACTGTCACACATGCATTCACTATTAGACACAGACCCTTGCACTTCCCTGTACTCCCAACATGTGCTCACCTGTGAACATGTGTCTGGACATACATTCATACATACTCATGCATGACTGCACGTGCACTTTAAGGTTGAGTATGCTTCTTAGGAAAGTTTGCTTAATTCAAAACTACATATTTCATGCAATTAAAATTATTATGGGTAATGGAGATAATATAACTAGTGCCCTTTTTTTTGTTTTTACCCATTCTGGAAGTTAGGCTAAAGCCGTATATACTATATATCACACATATTCAATAAAACTAAGCTTGTTTAGTATTCATTTAAATTAGATTTTCAGCTTCACATAAAAATAAGAGCTGTGAAACTCCCTTGTCAGTGATGGTTTTATAGAATCCTCTCTCCATGTGAAAGTTAATGCTTCTTGCGTTGACATATGGAACTAATTTGATGGATGTATGTTCAAATGAAATATGTCTCAGTGATTCACAGGCTGGGTAACACTGATATACTAGCTGGTTGGACGGTTATTTATTTATATAAATCAAATTAGTTTTATGATGTAAGCACTTAGGGACTAGTACTGGGGAAACTTGGAAATGGAGACTGTAAAGTTAATGTGTATTTTAAAAGACAAATAGCACTGCCAGTTTGACTTGTATTTATTAAAATTACACAATAATAGTAGATGCACCTATAATTTTGTGGTTATACCTATGTTATGTTAATACCGAAGGATACATTTATTTTGTCATAGAAGCCTTGTATTTATGTAAGTGTTTCATGAACAGTGTTTATCCTGTTTTCTAAGTATCATGTTGCTACAGTTTGCATAAAGCAGAAGTAATCTTATCACGCATAATTCTTCCTAAAGACTTTACAACTTGTATATTGGAGTTGTTTGAGAGGTAAACAATTCCTCCACAGAACGCAGGCATGGCAAAAATACAGTGAACGTCTTATATGCTCCAGAATTCCCTGTGGAATATGAGAAATCAAATCTCCCCTGAAAGACATAATTTCAGGAGACATCCTACTAAATTCTCATGATATATTAGTGAATCTGATGGAGGCAAACTGGACCATAGCTGAGTTAATTGAAATCATGCAGCTTTTCTGTTAATTCTGATTCTTGACCGCTAACCAAAGTAATATTGACAGTCCCTGTGATTAGCACCAACAGAGACCAGACTATTTTCATGTGACATTATAGTTGTTATAGATATCTCAAAATATAGTGTATATTCCTATCTGAAAATTACAGCAGTTATTAGCCTGCCATGAAAGCTTGTTATTTAATGTAATAAACATACATTTTTATATAATATTTTGATATCTGTATATCAACATTATTCTGTGTTGGAATCCACAGACTTTACTAGTCTCCCGACCCAGCATGGGCCAGAGCCCCCATTCTAGATGAATTTGCTGGAAGGCTTTGTCAGTGGTTCAGTTGTTCTCAACAACAAAAGTCTTGTTTCAAATGTAGAAATTAAATGGATCAAAACAATGTGGGAGGGTTACTTATCAAGGTTCAAAAATTTCACTGCAGAGAACGATAGAAATAAATACCCTGTACTTACAAACCAATGAACATGAACACTTAACTATAAGTAAGGCTTAAAACCATACATATTAGAGAGGACCTACATGTTTCTATTAACCAAATTGTCCCAAAATAGTCCTTAAATCTTTCTGGCACAGACTGGCGAAAGTCAGACCAACAACTGTTTGCATTGGAGAAAGAGCTTAACTATCAGAATGGAATCTTAAACAACACAAGGTATCATGTATGTTACCTGTGTTAGCCTAACTGGCATGTAGTCACTATGTAGAACACACAGAAATGTAACCTTTGGGGGCCACATTATTTAGCTCATATAGAGTTAAATTGAAATGTGATTGTTTCTATTAATATTAATTGTCTTTACAAAAAGAAGAGGAATTAACTGATCCAAAAGCCGTATCCCGCTATCAGGTCGGCATTGTCAAACACAGCCATGATTCATGATTTATGACATACAGATGTGTAGGGGATGGTGTGTGGGGGTGTGCACGCGTGAGTGTAGAGTAGTCATACAAAATAGAAGCACAAAATATTTGCTATTCAAAGCGATTTTAAATTGTTATACTGTATTTGTAGTAAATATCTTCTAGTAGTGTGTGATCTTCATCTGGGTATGACACGTTGTAGGTTTCAAATATTGTACGTTCAAAACATTAGTAAAGCCCATTTTGTTGAGAAAAATTTACAGGAAGCGATGTAATAAAGAATCTTTGCATCATCTGTTATGCATCTGCTTTAGGAAAGTAATCGTCTTTATGCACTTAATACATTTGGGAACCAATTTGTCTATTAATAGCATTATAATATTGTAATATAAATTCAGTTTATATAAATTGTGTTCAGTGTTTATGAATTAAAAGTGGGATTTGGGGCTTCCCTGGTGGCGCAGTGGTTGGGAGTCCGCCTGCCGAGGCAGGAGACACGGGTTCGTGCCCCGGTCCGGGAGGATCCCACGTGCCACGGAGCGGCTGGGCCCGTGAGCCGTGGCCGCTGGGCCTGCGCGTCCGGAGCCTGTGCTCTGCAACGGGAGAGGCCACAACAGTGAGAGGCCCGCGTACAGCGCAAAAAAAAAAAAAAAAAAAAAAAAAAGTGTGATTTGCATGCGAATGAAGTATTTCACAGTTACATAAATTGTGAAGATAATATTTTCCCTGGCATGATCAATTCTGTCCATTACCTTTTTCTCTTGCAGTTTTTATTCTCATTAAAAATTTCTCTATAAATCTCTGCATTCATGGATACCTTTGACTATCTTGAAGACTGTTAGAACAGTCAGGGATCACCTAAGTAATGTAGCTATCAAAAAAAATGAGTTAGACTTCTCCAGCTATATCAACCCTTAAGATGTGTAATCATGCTGGGATGCCTGGACTTTGCTGAATCAACTGGCTGAGCTGTGGTTGGTGATGTTGATACAATATGACAGAGAATTGTGTCACACACATAGTGGGATGACAGGGCACCAAGACATAGAAGAGGCAGAAGGCATATTTGTAAGTTTTGCATTAGAAAAAAAAAAGTGTAGACCAAGACCCATCACATATTCATTCATAAAGCTTTCCCTAATAAACTCCTCCCTTCTCATTACCCCTTCACTCTATATCTATAGTCTGCTTTATGTATCATCTAAAACTGCAGGCCTTCTTAATTCTTTTATTCCCTTCAAGCAGGTTCTGAAGCCCCATGGCATGAATTGTCTCTCTTCGGCATCTGTTTTTCTCGCGCACAAAGTGGAGGTCCCACATGTGTGGTGAGGTCTGTTGATGGGAGGGTGTTGGTGGGTTGGTGAATGAGAGGTGACTGTGGACCCTCTGGGGACAAAACCTTCACCAACCTTCTCAGATTCCCACAGGTGCCTTCTTCTTTCTCTCTTGCTTGTCATCTCACCTACACCAGACGATTGAAGTGCGGTGGAGTATCACACCGCAAGGTGTGAGACTTGGGTTTCTCTGTGCCTGTTCAAGGGTCTGGGGTCATTACCTCTCCCCAAAGGGAAGCAATTAACAGGAAGTGGGAAACATGGGGGATCCAAGGAGGTAGATTCCTCCTCGTTTCTCTTCCGCAATATAAGATCCCTCCTTGCAACTCTTTGAGAATTTCCAAGTGGTGAACGAACATTGCTGTGATCTGCTGTGTCATTCATCCCATGCGTCACTGCGAAGCAGTAGGCATCTCGGTGCGTACCATCTTCCCCGGCCTCACTTGCTTTCCCATTCCTTCCTCTCCTCTGGGCTTGTGCCACCCGAATGATGTTTTGGCACTTGAATCCTCTCCTCAGGCTTTATTTTCTTCTAAATCTCATGGACTACGACAATTTGTACTAGAGGTATTTTTAAAATACAGATGTTCACGATGGGTTTTAGGATTTGGATCGCTTGTCTGAATAAAAGTAATTGTAACCATATGGCTCATCGTTAAGTAGGGTGGCAATAATCCCTAGCACACAGTGGCTGGGTTACCAGGAAGGAGGTGCTAGCTCACGGCACTGCCCTGGAAGATGAAGGAATTCTTGCTCTACGTCAGGATAATGGAGTAGCGTGGCTTCTGATGGAACTTACAGAAAGATGTGACAATTTCTGGGCAGTCAACTGCCAATTTAAGACATGTTCTGGAAGCCAGGTGGCCTCAAATGCAGCTTTGAGGGGTACCTCGTGCAGCCTCAAGGAGCAACGTGCTGAAAGTCAGGCTCTGATGGCAACGTAGCAAAGCTGCAGATAAAACTAAATGTACAATCCCCGTAGATTTCCCATGTCAAAATCAGAGCCCTCATAGGGGGAAAAAAACAGTCCCTAAGACTTGCCTGGGGAGGAATGGGTACTTCAGTACAAGACCTTTTTGTCTTCAGAGTCCCTGAGTCCCTCTTTGCCAGAGGAGATTAGCTACCCCTGGCCTGGAGACCAAGTGAAGGCCTTATTGAAGCAGATGCCTTGCAGGGGTTTTCTGCCTCTTGTTGCCTCCAAGTCAATAACCAGGGTCAGTTCTTAGTATGTCCTGAATGACAAAGTACGAGCCCTGCTCCTGGGGGAAAAAAGATCCAGCACAGCATCTCAGATTCAGACGTTGCTAATATGTCAACCAGAACCAGGGATACATGGATCAAGTGGATTTTTAGCAGTTTTAGACTGATTGTGTGTGTGCAATAGAAGATTGAATATGACAGAATTCATCGATACGAATTCTCTCATAATTGAAGAGTTAACATTTTAGTAAAAATACTTGGAGCTGATCCTAATAGTTTTCTTTGATAGTTCCATGGAGCCTAGATCAAACGATAGTCTACCAAACAAGTGAAGTAAAAATGCCCTTCCATCTCGAAGGAGAAATTGAAAGACTCGGGGAGCTGGGAGTGTTCAGATGATTGATGATGCAGTCTGAGTCGCCACAAGGCGATAGAATTGACCTGCCTCCCTCAGAGAAGCTCTCTTTCTTTAACTCATTTGGAAAACAAAAGAAGCAAGCAAAAGAAGGGTGGACCCATTTCTTCCAGAATGCAAGTAGTGATGGTATAATAGATACATTACTCCCTCAATGATTTATCCCTTTTTGAAAATATATTTTGCACTTGCAAGTTTCCTACTCAATTCTGAATTCTGTGGTGACATCATCTGGAGGTCAGCTATGAAAGAAGATGGAGTTTGAACTGTTGGCAAATGTATTAAAAATTGAAAAACAAATTATAAAATTAGAATATGTAATTCATTTTCTTGAAGTGAGTTTATGACTAAGAGTCACTATAACTGGATTCCAGTGTTGGTTCTGTCATTAAAAAATTAAGTGATTTGAGGCAAATTGCTTCATTTCACTTGTTCGTAAAATAAGATTAACTATTTCAAAGCCTTTTTGATAGGTGTTATCTAGCGTTACATTTATGAACTGTGATTCACATGGACGTTGTTTGTGTGGGTTAAAAATGTTACTGGCAGGGCTTCCCCGGTGGCGCAGTGGTTGAGAATCCGCCTGCCGATGCAGGAGACACGGGTTCGTGCCCGGGTCCGGGAAGATCCCACATGCCGCGGAGCGGCTGGGCCCGTGAGCCATGGCCTCTGAGCCTGTGCGTCGGGAGCCTGTGCTCCGCAATGGGAGAGGCCACAACAGTGAGAGGCCCGCGTACCACAAAAAAAAAAAAAAAAAAAAAAATGTTACTGGCAGTCGCTGGTCCATCAGGTTGTAAGGAGTACATCACAGAACCAAATGACTTCTAAGGTTCTCCAAGGAGAGCTCCAACCACGTGACTCTCTAAGTGAATTTACAAACTCAACTTTTAGAATGTGTTCTGAAATACTAGATCTCTGGATTGAGCCATTGAGGGCTTTTATCAACAAATCTGAGTGATTCCTTAAGGACAACTTGTTACTTTCACACTATCGTTAATCTACCAAAGATAGATGCTATCAAAATCTACTACTTCCAGTAAAGAGGAAAAGTCCACATGTGTTCTTAAATCATCTTTCAACAAAATAATTGGCTCTGAATTTAAACAACTACCCCATCAATTATGTAATACACTGGGGTACCAGTACTCAGTAATACTTTCAGATAACCCAGTACATATTGGCCAAGGATTGGTTCGGCCAAAAAGTTCGTTCAGGTTTTTCCATAACTTCTTAAAAACCTGAACGAACTTTTTGGCCAACCTAATGTGTATGCCTGTTCTACAAGCTACACATCAGAAGAGTTAAGAATATTGCTGTCATCAGCTAAAAGGAAAAATGAAGTTCCTGTTGTTTCTAAGAATAGAAATACAGTTCTACATCTCTGCATGAAGTGATCACTTAGTTCCTGAGTCTTGCATATATACTTATAAATACAATCATAATAATTAGGTTTATACCAGTGTTGACAGAAATTGTCAAGAAAAATATTTTCTAGAGCTACTTTCTTTAACGTAGTTTATTTCACCGAGTGGTATTCCATGGAGTGATGTGAAATTGTTTCATTTTTTCTCCTTTTAATTATATCTTACTGAAAGTATTTTCATTAAGACCTTTTCTGTGTAGTTATACAACACGGTTGATTCATAATAGAAAATTTTTTTATCTATATCAGTTTCACTGTTTACCATTACTGGCCTTATGAGTTTCTTTGTGGTGGCCATACAATCCAGCTTAAATTATCCAGGACCAAATTTTGCAGGAACATCATTTTTCCTAGTTTTCAACGTTGTTGGGGCCATTATTCTCTCTACCTCTATGTACCATCTAGCCAACTATCTGTTCCTCCATTTTGGGGGGTTCAAATCTGCTGATTGAAGACAAGTACAAGTTTGCAACGAGGCCTTGTTAAATAAGTGGGATTTTTTTTTTTCCTGTTAAATTTCAAAATTATTTTTTTTAGGGGGGGATTTTTAACATTATTTTTCTTCTTGTTTTATATATCCAAAAACAGATCAATATCAGCAATTACTTTTATACCCTAATAAGTGTGCTGCTTTTCTGTGGAAGTAATGTTGCAGCATTTATGTGAATCAACAATGCTACATGAAGTGGCTCTTGTTGGAGACCAGACAACTATGATGAGGCCAAGTTTTGGGGTCAGAAAGAATAGAATGGAATTAAGGAAGGTTCTTTTTCTAAAACCACTCTTTCTTTTCTACTATTTGATCTGTTTTTAATCTGGCTGAAATTGTACTGAGGATCTGTGTATGCTTAATACCATTATTTCCCCCCAAATATGTTGTGGCTATAATGGCCAGGATAAAATTAACTGATTTGCGAAGCAGGCTATTTGTTATTTAAACTTGCCTCTAACAAAATTTTGTGATTAATAGTAGATAGTATTGAAATTAGAAGTATGAAGAGGTCTAGGTGTGACCAACCAAACTGGGTTTTGCAACAGAATAATAGATAGTAAATTTGTGGCCACCAGAAACCTCATTTATTCCTTCCTTCATCCATTTATTCAAAATTGGTTCATTGAGACACTGTACTGGGTACTACAGATGCAGTAATCTGCAAGACAGATAGCTCTCTTGTCTTCATGGGTCTTATAATTTAAGGGAGCCCAGCAATAGTGTGATGAGTACTTGGACTCGGGCATTCCACATAGCTTGGAATATTTAATTCAGGCTTGGGGAGTTGCCCCATGGAGGATGTGACCCCAAATTGAGACAGAAAGGGAACATAGGGTAATCTAGATCCTGGCTTAGAGCTTTCTCATTCCAGACAATTCTAACAGAGCTCTGTGAGGTCATAATTCTGTAGTAACTGAACCCCAGACACTTAATAAGTGACATTAAAAATCCAAATAATTGATTTATCATGGGGATCCAAATTTCTCAGAGCCATCTTTTTCCTGACACTGACTCAAAGCTAAATCCAATTTTTTTTAGACTGGTAATTGAACCATTTTTGCTAGAAAGCTCAACAAAGTCTGAAATAACCTCCAGGACTCAGAAAGTCCATCTTTTTATAAAAATGCCTGCACCTCTTTCATTTTTTCCCTCTCCTCTGGTTAGTTCAGGAAATATTTATCTTACCTTCACTTAAAAGCAGTCAACCACCCTTTCTCTGTTTATATGTCCTTTCTTCTCACATATTACAATCCACCGAGATGCCCTTCAGCAATAACACATCTGTTCAATCACATCACTAGAGATCATAAACACTGGAGAAAGCATAAATAAAAGCTGGGTTTAAATCTTTGTTCGACCATACATTTGCTGTGTCACATGTACAGCAGAAACTAACACAACATTGTAAAGGAACTCTACTCCAATAAAAATTAATTTAAAAAAAAAATGAAGTTCAGCCTCAAAAAAAAAATGTTATAACCCCATTTAACAATACTGATTCTTCCAATCCAAGAACACAGTGTATCTTTCCATCTTTTGTGTCATCTTCAGATTCTTTCATCAGTGTCTTACAGTTTTTAGAGTATAGGTCTTTTGCCTCCTTAGGTAGGTTTATTCCTAGATATTTTATTGTTTTTGATGCAATGGTAAATGGGATTGTTTCCTTAATTTCTCTTTCTGATATTTTGTTGTTAGTGTATAGAAATGCAACAGATTTCTGTATATTAATTTTGTATCCTGCAACTTTACTGAATTCATTGATTCAGTAAAGATGCCACTGTATCTTTAGGTTTTGAGGTTTTGAGGTTATTCTATGTATAGTAGCATGTCATCTGCAAACAGTGACAGTTTTACTTCTTTCCAATTTGGGTTTCCTTTTATTTTTCTTCTCCAATCGCTGTGGCTGGGACAGTGATTCCATAGTTTTGGCTAGGACTTCCAAAACTATGCTGAATAAAAGTTGGTGAGAATAGACATCATTGTCCTGTTCCTGATCTTAGAGGGACTGCTTTTAGCTGGTGAATAATTACATCCATACCAAAGTAAATGAAAAGTGTTAAGGTCAACGTCTGGCATAGGATAGGTAATATGGTACCTATTATTACAATTGTTGTTATCCCTCAGTCCTCTCATTCCTTTTTCTACCAGCACTACTCATTTTCTCATTCACAATGTGCTTGCTAAATTGTCCCACATCAGGCTCTTAATGGGAAACATTGTTTTAGGGGAACCTTACTTACGTCTAATGTAATTGATTATGAATAATTGTTAATAAAAGCAAGAAGTAAATATCAGTAAAGGTAAATCAGATATTTCAGAAAAGAATAAATGTATAAAATGCAGTAGACAACAGGGAATTTAAGAAGTGAGACTGAGAAAAGACAATTTTTAGGAAGCAGAGATGATAGGTGATAAAATAATAAAGTAAGAAAGAAATCAAGGGCTTCCCTGGTGGCGTAGTGGTTGAGAGTCCGCCTGCCAATGCAGGGGACACGTGTTCGTGCCCCAGTCCAGGAAGATCCCACATGCCGCGGAGCGGCTGGGCCCGTGAACCATGGCCGCTGAGCCTGCGTGTCTGGAGCCTGTGCTCCGCAACGGGAGAGGCCACAACAGTGAGAGGCCCGGGTACCAAAAAAAAAAAAAAAAAGACAGAAATTAAGGAATGAGATGCAGAGTTTTATTTAGGGAATTGTTGCATTTATTCAGTCTTTTTTCTTATCTCAACACGTCTTTGGGGGAATAACTCTGATTATTTAAAATTTGCTCTTTTAAGTAGGGATGTGTTGGTAAACAGAGAGAGGAACACAGTCCTGATTTGTAGCTTTTGCCAATTTCCATGGTGTAAATACTCCCACCATGGTCCATTTCAACATACCAACTTGACATTGCTGAATGAAGAGTTGAAAAGAAATTCACAGAATTGGCTTTCTTGTGAGCTGGTACAAGCTGGCTGTCTCCAGCACACCTCTGCTTTAAACCTTGTTCAAAAGTGAGTGCCTGTAGCATTGTATTTTTAATGGTGACCACAAAATGAGCCTTAATCTGCATGCTCAGAGTCTAAGTGGACTCAATATGTAGTGTGTTACTGTCTCTTTATGGGCTTTAAGGCTGCCTTTTAGGGATTTCTCATTTCCTCCTGAGTTCCATGGCCTCAATAACAGTTAATTGTGACCATAAAAACTATTAATCATTTGGCAAAGGCTACTTCTGTGTGTGGGGAAATCAAGAGAATAGATTAACACACTAGGCAGGTAATAATGGCTTTTCCATTATAAAAATTTTATTAGAAATGGCAAAACGTAGCATTAACTATCAATTCTTATCATTTATATTAACATCAAGCAAATTTTAAAAGAATGCAGGCACAGAGGTCCAATTCAGCTTCTATTACATAGCCACCTGATTCACCTGTAAATGTTACTGTTATTTCTACTAAATCTAACATTTTTTCCCTTAATCTCTCTTTTATTTTTGAAGGAACATCTTTTTTTAAATAGATTTATTTTGTTTATTTGTTATTTGTTTTTGGCTTCGTTGGGTATTCGTTGCTGCACGCGGGCTTTCTCTAGTTGTGGCGAACGGGGGCTACTTTTTGTTGCGGTGTGCAGGCTTTTCATTGCTGTGGCTTCTCTTGTTGCAGAGCATAGGCTCTAGGTGCGCGGGCTTCAGTAGTTGTGGCTCGCGGGCTCTAGAACGCAGGCTTAGTAGCTGTGGTGCATGGGCTTAGTTGCTCCGCGGCATGTGGGATCTTCCAGGACCAGGGCTCGAACCCGTGTCCCCTGCATTGGTAGGCCGGTTCTTAACCGCTGCACCTCCAGGGAAGCCCCTCCCTTAATTTCTTTAAAGAGATTTCTGTTCCTTCTTTGATGGCACTTTGGGTGTCAGAAAACCACGGTGTTGACACTTACACGTAATTCCCTGAGTTAGCCACTCGCGGTTCTCTTTTTCATTGTTGTAAATTTCCCCGGTGCCTGTTCTAAACACGTCTTTGTGAAGACCTCGGGATCTGTGGGAACGTGGGAGCCAGCCGAAGGGGACAGAGGTGATCCTGCAAGCACGTCATGAAATGTAGACATACATAGCTCTGATCAGGCAGATAAAAGTGTCCCTTTTATCTGTCCTGGAGGCGGTGGTGAAGGGGTAGCCCTGCCAAGCTTGATTGGTGAGCCTGCATCTTCCCTAAGTCACGGAAGGATGGGAGCAGCGTCAACTAGTTGTGTGATTCCACCCGCGCGACACCTTGGTCTTCTAAAGGAGCTCTATGGAACATCAGCCAGCTTCTCCAAGAGACATCTTTGGAAGAAAGTCTAGCACAGAAGTGTGCCTTCACTCATGGAAATACTAGTTAACTTGCCCTCGCTCAGGAGGTGGTATTGACAGACCAATTGAGAGTTATCGGTTCTCCTAAAAGCCAGACACTTTGGGGTAAACATGGGACACGAGGGTCCCCCAGAGAACTTGGGCCCTGAGAGGCACTGAGAGCTGTCACAGCAGCCGCCAGTTTGAAGTCAGAGCAGGGGCTGGCGCTGAGGGTCACAGCCGCCATAAGCTCCACTCCAGTGGCACACACAGTCCTCAGGAGGGAGCTTGTTGCCCTGACATCTCAAGGGACAGTGTTAGTGTTACTGTCCTGCTTGTAACACTAGCTTTCGTTGGATCTTTAACATCTAAGGGGAACATGGGATATACTGACCTTTTTTGCTTTCATCGTGTTCTTTCTTAAGCTTAGACAAAAACTATTTAAACTTAGGAATCCTGGGAGTTCTGGTGCCTAGAAACTTATTGCAGAGGCTCAGCTCAGTCAATCCATCAGAGGGGATGATTAAGGTGCCGTGACCCCGGGTTGTAGGAATTAGTGCTTAAATACGCTAATCAGCTTTCGGCCTTCTCTGGGTGTCAAGTTTAGACTTTGAAGAGCCCCTTTAAAAAGAATGCTTACGTATAACATATTTGGAATGAATGATTAGCACTTCTACCACACGCTTACCTCCAGGTGCTCTGTTTAGAAATCAATATGCGTTATGCTATTCAAGCCTCAAAATCACAGTGAGACTGGTACTATTTGTTATAATTACCTATTATTATCATGTCCAAATTGAAGGTAGGAAAACTCAGTTTTGGAGGGAATATGTATTGTGTCCAAGGACTTACTGTTAGGAAGTGAGTTGAACTCACATATCTGACACACTTACAGAGGCTTATGTTTTACTGCCTCTGGTGCTGAATACAATGTATGTGTTAGACATTTAAGGAAATTACCGAGTGGATTACTTAGAGCATTTAACATTTATTAGGTGTCTCTATTTTACTTTTGCTTTCATCTCTGAAACTGTGGTTATCAGACAATTCTGGATTAGAATTTACACATTTATGGTACAGCAAAAGTAAGGAATTATCTGGGTAAATCAGACCAAGAGTATAGTTTTCCTGTAAATAGTTGAATACTAGAATTTTTAAATTTTGTTTCTTCTTTGTTTTCAGCTTTGCTTAGGCTTTTTTGTTTGGTCGATTATTGAATGAGAAGGGAGAACCCCGTTTGTGTATTCTGTGATGTGTGCAGTAACAGATGCTCCGGGGAAGAAATGGAGAAAAGGCAGAGAAGCATTAGTAAAGGGCTTGAAATGAAGATCGTCTGCCAGCAAGTAGATATTTAGGGTTTAATATGTTGGCAAACCAGTTCGGAGGAGCCAGTTTAGCATTCTGCCGCCATCCAGAGCATCGATCCTCTGTCCTTGCCTGAAGTCAGATATAGGTGGATGAGATGAAGCTGATATTTTTTTGTCTGTAAACTCACATGAGCCAAATATTAACTAGCTATTAAAAACTAAACTAACGTTCTCTCTTCCCTGTTTTGGAAATGACAGCCAAAGCAGAGCCACTCAGCATCACCCCAATATTCTCTGCCTCTGGAGCGTTTAGCTAATTTACTTTATTCTTCAAAACGTATTTTCTACTGTAAGCACCTATAAAAAGGATTACCGTAATTCTTTTTGCCTATGGCAAAGTGCGGAGAATGCACAGGCTTATGTGGTACAGTTATTTTTTTTTTTTAGACAGGCAAACACAGCAGTTCCTTTTACATTTGATTAGACAGCAATTTCCATAATATCTTCACAATTATATATTACATGAATGCTTTCAGTACATAATGAATATTTTTATTTCTTGATTCAGTTGTATGGTAGGGAGACCATAATGGCATTAAAAATGTGGAAAATTCCTCTTCCTTTTAATGCCCTCTGGGTTTTGGTAATATATGCCAAATGGATGTATGAATTCTAAAAATTATAAAGAGTTGCTTACTTAACTTCAGTCTCATGACCTTTAGAAGGATTTAATGTGTAATCAGCAGATCCATTCTATTTTTCCATATTGTTGGTTTTTAAATATCTACTTGCCCTCCAAATGTGAAAAGAAACTAAAAATTTTAATATTTTCCATCTAGGGAATATAGTCTACCATTATTTTTAGTGATAAATGCATTCAGTTCAAGCAACAAAGCACACAAATAAAAAATGAAGCGTTTTCTTAAATCTGACCATCCAAAAATCATCATTGTTTACATTTGGTGAAACTCATTCTGGTTGCTTTTTAAAGCACATATACAAGTATCATTAGAAAGGTAGAACGATGATAGGTTTATTAAAGTACATTTTAAAAATCTATATTTTTAAATGAAATTATTTTATTAAAAAATAATGTGTACAAGTAATAGAAAGTGTAAAGTGTACAAATTGTGATCAAAAAGGTTTTTTTCTCCCAACACAAAATTTTATTCTCGTGCTCCAGGAAGAAGAAAGCAAATAAAGTTACTTATGTTCAGTAACTTTTAAAATTAACGTTTATGTATACAGTATGTTTATTTATTTTTAAAAATTTATTTATTTATTTACTTTTGGCTGCATTGGGTCTTCATTGCTGCACGCGGGCTTTCTCTAGTTGTGGCCAGCGGGGGCTACTCTTTGTTGCGGTGGACGGGCTTCTCATTGCGGTGGCTTCTCTTGTTGTGGAGCACGGGCTCTAGGCATGTGAGCTTCAGTAGTTGTGGCTCGTGGGCTCTAGGGCACAGGCTCAATAGTGTGGCACATGGGCTTAGTTGCTCCGCGGCATGTGAGATCTTCCCGGACCAGGGCTCGAACCCTTGTCCCCTGCATTGGTAAGCAGATTCTTAACCACTGCTCCACCAGGGAAGCCCTTAACATTTATTTTTAAGTGAGAAATTAGCAGGAGAAACTAAGAAAATTTCAGTTATTTACAAATACTTAAATATAAGAAATACTACTTTAAAAATAAATTCTAAAGTTAATAAAAACATAATTTCAGTCCTTAAAAAACCATACTACTTTATAACTGAAGGCCCAAATGTAAAGAACTCTCATAGTTATAATAGAAAAAACAGAATTCACTTATCATAAGTTGCCTGTGTGCTACTTTTCCTCTCTGGAAATTTATTGATTTTTTTTTCATTTTTGCATATCAGAAATATTCTCTATCATTTTTATATGTAAATAGTTACTCCAGTATTTAAAAATACTTGGTGATTATTACTAATTGATTGTTTACTAAATATTAAATATTGTTCACATAATGAACAATTTATCTTTTATCCTTTTATCTTTTTTAAAATTTATTTTTATTTAGTTTTGGCTGCGTTGGGACTTCATTGCAGGCGGGCTTTCTCTAGTTGCAGTGAGCGGGGGCTACTCTTCGTTGCGGTGCGCGGGCTTCTCATTGCGGTGGCCTCTCTTGTTGCGAAGCACGGGCTCTAGGCTCGTGGGCTTAGTAGTTGTGGTTCGTGGGTTCTAGAGTGCGGGCTCAGTAGTTGTGGCACATGGGCTTAGTTGCTCCGTGGCATGTGGGATCTTCCCGGACCAGAGCTCGAAGCCATGTCCCCTGAATTGGCAGGTGGATTCTTAACCACTGTGCCACCAGGGAAGTCCCTATCCTTTTATCATTGAAAATCGGAATGACGCTGGAATAAAATGACGTTACCCCTATTTTTAATTGTTTAACTTAAAAATTTTAATGCCCAGGAACTTAGCCAGCTCACTTTTAGTTTTAATTAGTATTACATTCCTGTCTATATATACTACCCCATAATTTAAAAATACCTAATAACAGACACTAATTGAACATTTACTAAATGCCAAAAACGATTCTAAGCATTTTAATGTATTCCTCAAATTAATTCTTTGAGTCAGATACTGATAAACCGGATTTAGAAGTTGTTCCAAGTCACACTGTAGGGGAAATGAATTGTTTTCACACAGTTAGGCTCTGGATTCTGCATGTATAGCTGCTGTGGGATGCTCACTCTAAATTTTGGTCTACAGTAGACCAAAGGTACAGAGCAAAAGATAGATTCTGCAAGTTAAAGGTCTCACAAACAGAGGAGACAGGGAAGTAAATCAGACAAGTGTATCCAGGGTAACACATGCAAATTACAAAGCCAGGAGCAGTACGAAGGGAAACAGGAAATACTTCAAAGAGGAGAAAACGTTTAAGCTGAACAGCTGTGTATGTGTGTGTGTGTTTGAGTGTGTCTGTGTGTGCGTGTGTGTGTGTGTGTTTAAGTGGGGGTGGTAGCGTTTCCATGTAGCCAGAACATCAGGTATGATTGTGAGGAAGCTCCAAAACAGCATGAAATAATTGGGTAAATACCAGGTAGTGCTACAGATGCGGTGTGAGATGCAAGAAATTTAACACAGTGACTTTGGTGAGAAAATAAATGCTCCTATAATAGCGGGCTTGCTTTGGATGCCTTGAAAAGACGTCTCATTCTGTAGGTGATACTCTGCAGAAGATTTTAATCAATGAAGGGAACATTGATGTTGTAGAAAGATGACTGACCGTGTGTTGAGATTGTAAGAGAAGGATGGGGGAAGGACAGATGTAGTTATAAGGCCATCATCATTCTCTTAGTGAGAGGGAAGGTGATGCTTTGTTTTATAAACACCCTTAATATTTCTCAGAAGGGCTTCCCTGGTGGCGCAGTGGTTAAGTATCCGCCTGCCAGTGCAGGGGACACGGGTTCGAGCCCTGATCTGGGAAGATCCCCCATGCAGTGGAGCAACTAAGCCCGCAAGCCACAACTCCTGAGCCTGCGTGCCACAACTGCTGAAGCCCGCGCGCCTACAGCCCATGCTCTGCAACAAGAGAAGCCACCACAATGAGAAGACTGCGCACCGCAACAAAGAGTAGCCCCAGCTCGCCACAACTAAAGAAAGTCCGCGCACAGCAACGAAGACCCAATGCAGCCAAAAATAAATAGAGATAAAATAAATAAATTTATTTTAAAAATATTTCATAGAAAACACACCATATAAACAATTGAGGGAAAAATATTTAACCATAACATGAAAAAACTTGCCTAAAATGGAGAGAAATATGGTTCTATTGGAGGAAGTTTGTACAGAAAGGTTGCCTTTTTTCAATTTGAAAAGTAAATAGAATTGAGGAATAGAGCGTGGGGGTTAACAGGCATTGCAACTAAAGAAAAGAAAGGTCTTGGCTCAGAATTTCTAGATAATGGGCTGCAGTGTTTGCGTATCAGGGAAAATTTCAGATCTTGATAAGATATGCAACCACTTTAGGGCAGTTTGGGCCAATTAGGTGCAGCATATTACCACGATGATTTCATTGTCACAACTACAGAAGAGAATTCACCCACGACAGTGATCATTCAGATTATAGGCATGATGGTAACTTTGCAGTCACGTGATAACTGGTATTCAGTGACATGCGAAGAAGCTCTGAACGGTTTGTCCAGGGTCCCTGGTATTTGACCTCGTAGGAGACTCACCGTCTTCACCATCATCATCATCATTAACATGATCACCATAAGTTAAATCCTAAGCACTTATATTCGTTTGCCCCTGCACCACTGTACTTGCGCGCGCGCTCTCTCCCCCCTCCCCTTTCCGTCTCTGTCTCTTGTCTCTCTCAAGCCACAAGGAAACATGGTGTTACAGGATCTAGGTTACTAGCTGCAGTAAATTTCTGCGTCCCTACCCAGTCTGAATGTGGAGCCCATGCTGAATTCACATATTTGAAGATAATTCAAGAGAAGTTGAGATGAGGCCTTTTGCTGCCTAATTCCGGAGGGTGGGATTAGGACAATGAAAAGAAATGCCAAGCAGATGCATTTGGGCTCAGTACAAGAAATATACCATCGACAATCTATGTTGGCCCCCAAATAAGAAACTCCCTGGAGGTTACCCAGCTCAGAGCAGAGACTCACTATGGGAAGTGCGGAGGGCTGAGTGGGTACCAAGCGTAATAACTCGAGTCCTTTTTGGTGATGCTGTAGAGAGGTTCTATTATTATTATTCTTATTTTACACACGAAGAAAATGAGACACCAGCAGGTGAAGTAACTGACTTCATGCCAAAAGCCAGGACAGGGAGGAGCTGGGATTAAGCCCCGGGTGGTCAAACTCAGAGTCAGCCTCCGTCTGGAGATGCTTCGAGCATCAGAACATATGGTTGAACGAAATACGTTTTACCTTCCCTTCTAACCTTGAAGTTTGACGATCATACGCACTCAGCTGGCTGACACATTCCTATAAAATACACACGCACGGCATCTCCTTGATGTTACCCTGCCTGTCACGTTTGCAAATGTTTGAGGAAAGAAAAAAACAAAGCTCTCTCTGAAGGTCACGCATGGGCAAGTGCTATAATGTGAAAGGACTTGAAATCCTAATTTGAAGAAATGCTCCATTTGCATGTACGTGCAGCCTTATGATTTATGACAGAGAGACTTTTCAGCTCAAATAGAAATGTTTCCAGTGTGAGTGATTTTGCATTTTCGAATTTCAACAGGAGCTTGGCAATCAAAATTTTAAAAATTAATCAAAACATTTTGATTTATATTAGAGTAATTAAAGATAACATCTCCAAAGTTTCCTCATTGGACATACTAGTTATTTTATTGTAATCACACTGTAAGAGATAAATGCAGTCTCTAAAATGACAATGCAGAAAAAAATAAGACCCCCCAAATGGTATATTTTTATGTGCGGTAATTGGCCACCGTAAGAACACCTTTAAGTACTAATAGACCACTTAGTAACTTAGAGAATCTCATCAATAAAGGAGGTGGTTGTTTTGAAACTTGGTGAACCTTGGTGGCGTTTGATCCCCATTACATAACTTTCAAAGTCCTCTCTTTCTTTCTTTGTCCTCAGTTGTTGTATATCGAAATATCACTAATATAGAGGGATGCAGTCGATAAAATGTTACCTCCACCACTATATATTGCAACAAAGTACATAATAATTCAGGAATAGAATCATTATATGTATTTTTAACTTATTCTTCAAGCAGATTTTTACCTGAATATAATAAATATCAGCTATTTTGCCATTTTCATGGAATAACGTATTTTTTTATCTCCTTCTCCCCAGAGTAAGCAGAGAAGAGCAGGAGAAGTTATTGAAATGAAGGCAGTGAGATAGCAGTGTGAAAGATAATGCACAACCTGGTTCTTCTAAATAGGTTAGGAAATTTCATTTCCACTATATAATAACTCCTGAAGAGGCATCTTTCTATTTCAGATGAAAACTCTCACTATCATAAATCATCAAGCTGCATGCAGATGCAAATGGAGCATTTCTTCAAATTAGGGTTTCAGTTCCTTTCATAAGAAATGGAAGTTTTATGATTTTATTTCCATAGGTCAGCAGAACTTGTCAGACTTAGTTATAATCAGTGTTAACATAGCCACTTCTGTTACATTCTTCCAAACGATGCAGTTTTACATGAATAAAATAGAAGTTTAACAAACAACTTAGATACCTGATTTCAACCAGGTTGCTACAATATAAAGATGATTAAATAGTAACCTGGAAAGAAGCGTAAATAGGAGATTATGCCTAATATACACAGGTGTCTGTATTTTTTTCATTAGGAATTTCAAAATTCTGATCATGTTTTTTTTTTTTAACCAAGATTTTCCCAAATTGCTCTTCTTCTTGGTAATTCCACAGAATTTACCAACAGTGTTATTATGCAGTGGAATTTTAGGAGCTGGACCTCTTTACAGCTCAAGTAATTACTTAAGAGTTAAGTGGACATTCCAAAGAAGTCACTGGAGTATAAGACACGAGGTTTCCATGGGAGGGCTGTTGCTGCGCCATATGCTGTGTAGCTACTAGTGCATTTGAAAATTATTAAGCTATGTCACAAGAGTTTACCCATCTTAAAATATATGCTGGTATGGAATTTGCTATGTTTGTACTCCTTTCCAAACTTCAGGTTAAATGATATAGAGAGTAGGAAGGAACAAGAAATTCCAAATGGCATATCTTCCGGAGAAAAATTTGTGCTAAATGATAATTGGGTAACTAGTGGTAGCCAGAAAATTGCTAACCAGTTCACATTTTTCTGCATGTGAATATGGCTAAAATTTAGTGTTTCATCTGCATCAATCCAATCTCAAATTCCATTTCCAATAGCAAGTCTCATGTGTTTCTAAATATCTCTGACACTAATAAATGATATAATAAAAGTGACCAGGAATTATTAATTATGATTGCATAATATCATAAAAGAGACTATTCATTGTGGGTTGTTAAGTTATTTTACAATATATATTTTAGATGCCTAGAACATTTTATATACATATATATATACACACACATACATGAATCATCATATAGTTGTGTTATATGTATGTGTATATAACACGCATACATATAACACAACTATATAATGATTTCCCCATTTAAGGATTCATGTTAACAAATAAAAGCAAAATATTTACACTGAGATGGGAAACTATACTGAAACAATTTCAACAAAAGGTGATTAACAGCCATTTATCAATAGCCGTACTAATCCCAAACCCCTACTGCCAGCAGTTTTATATTGTCTTTCCCTGAGTTTCCAGATGCATGTCGGGTGAGAGGAAATTGAGTTTTACTGTGGCAGTTAATTTTTTTCTTAGGATACTTATTCAGTAGTCAGAAGTATGTATGCTTAGCAAGAAATTCATTTTCCTGTGTGATGGAGGAATGGTGTTTCTTTGGTTCTTTGGTAGTTGGCCATTTGGTCTAAAGCACCAGCTGGCAAACAAGTCAAGATAATTTGTTTTCTTTCTTGGCCTATTGCCTAAATGTTGGATGCAAAAGAGATGCTTTTTAAATTTTATTACTGAATAGAATCTTGAGTCCTAGCCCAGAAATTTATTAATGGTTATTGAGATATCAGATTACAACATAGTGTGGGGGTAGAGTTCCAAAGAACAGGTGTCTATTTTCTCTTTCTTGTGGTGGTGATTGTCATTTTTAAATCCACCTATAGGTTATGTCTTAGATCAGGAAAAAGCAGACTAGAAGGGAAGAATTTTTGTATAATTTTATGATGATACTATACAGATCTGGGCAAAATGTATCAGAATAGAAATTTTTTAATGCTTTAAAATGTCTTCTGATGCTTCAGGAAATTGTGAGCATGAGATTAATTTTAGAGACTAGGCTATTGAAATCAACACACTTGCAGTCCTTGAGTTAGAACTTTGTGTGGCTTAAGTTGAAATTATGTGTGGCTGTATTGTAGAGAAGAGCTGCATCTGTCACCATCATCAGATGTTGATCAGGCCACTGTACCCCTCCAAGGTTTGTGCCCTCGCTTGTAACCAGGGTATCAGTCATACCAACCTTCCGTGGTAAATGGAAGAGTTTGATGCTCATGCTTATGCATGAGAAGCAGTTAGCCTATTTCCTGGCACATGGTATGGGATAGTGCACTTCCAGGCACACATAGATGTCTTTGAAACTTGAAAAAAGGATCTTAACTGGCATGCGTCAGGCATTGTGGTAAGCATTTATATATATATATATATAAATATATATATATATATAAAATGTATGTATTCATTTATCTAATCCACACAACAATCCCATATATATATATATATTTAAATCTTCAAAATGTTAAATAACATGTCCAAAGTCCTATAGCTTTTAGGCAGCAGGTCTGGGATTCAGATGTTCACAGATTTCCAAACTCTACTCAATCAATGTGTTCTCTGAGCTAATCATTATAAATATCATCTATGGGGACATATGTAAATGTTTAAATATGCATCATATATAGAAGAAATATAAAGTATTTGTGAATTGATTTCCATTTATAATTTTCTTAGAGTATATAGAAATATAAATATAGATCGATAAATATCCCATATAAAGGCATAATAGCAATTGCATGTGTGTACATATATATGTAGATTGCTTGATTTTCCCTCGATTGCTTCTATAGCAGAGTTTGTAATTACTCACAATGTTTCCCAGATTCTGGTGCTCACTTTCTTGGAAACCATACTGGAATGTTGGAAAGGTCACTGGGATAAGAGTTAGAGGACAGAGGCCTGTTTCAGATTGTAGCTTTTGAAATGAGGGACTGAGATCTAAGGACCATTCAGGGTCTAAGATGGGCTGATCCTTTGAAGGTACTAAAGATTTCCTGGTATTGTGCTGGGAGAGGAAAGGAAACGAGTGTCAACAGACATTTCAAGAAACATTACCATCTGCCATGACTTTTACAACAATTCAAAGAGAACAATAACAACCTCAGAATTCCTGATCAAAGCCATGGCTGAATTTATGAATTTGATTTTCATGCAAATTCAGCTGTGAACATGAAGTGAGTCGTGAAATGGAATTTGAAGGGGTTGTGCTCCCGTTCATGACTAACTTCAACATCTATCTGCCCAACTCCCTCTCCAACGCCCCATCCTCGCACAAGAGACCATTCAGGCTGATGTTTATCAGATGTTGTAAAATGGAGTTAATCATTTGAGAATAGAAAAACGAAGTTGTTTTTAGACTGGTAATGAAACTCCCGTTCGTTTTAGAGACTTCTTTCCCCCACCGGGAACATTAAAATATTACAAAATCTTACCTATTAAAAACTGTATGTAAATATATCTTAAGAATATGTCTGAATTCATGTAGAGAAGTCTATAGAGAGAATCGGTAAAAATTCTGATTTTCTGCAAAAATGATCAGAAAAATTTATGAAAAATAATTAAATAGGGGTAAGAGGGAACATTAATATAGAAATTTAACATCTTTCATTCCAATAAAAAGATGACCAAGCAGAAAACATCTATAGCCTATGTGGTTGTAATATTATCCACAACTTTAATATATGGAACTTTTAATGATTTAGGAAAACTGAGTTTTCAGGGGGAGTGAATGATTTATAAATTTTAAATGAACCACTTAATCATGTTAATAATTTTCACATCATATATCCAAAGGATTAGTCTCCAGCGTTTTCTTCTCACCTAGGTAAACATAACTTGAAAGAACTTGAAAGAACATAATTAATGCTGTAATTTACATTACTTGTTAAGTTGTTATTTCTAATTTGTATTGTTACCAAGCTCAGGTTTGGCTGCTCAAAAGCCAATACTTGAGAGACACGTGTTGATAGGAAAGGAAAGGGTGCTTTATTCTGGAGGATGGCAACCTGGGGAGAAGGTGGACTTGTGTCCAAGAACCAATTCTGAAGATGCTGCTCAACCGTGAAAGTGTTTTAAAGGGAGAAAGGGGGAATTAATCACAATTAACCATTTGGGGAGGGGATCAAAGTCTTCGTTATCTTCCACTGTGTGCAGACTTTCTTTCGATTGGTTAGTGGTGAGGTAATAGGGCGAAGTTCCAGGACTTTTGTGCTCAGCCTGGAGTTACCATCCTCCACCTGGGTGGGGCCTTAGTTCCTGCAGAAGAGCTCAAAGGTATTGTTACGTTTATCCCTTGAGGAGGAACTAGGACCCTGCTTTATCACCGCACTGTTGCTTCTTGACTGCTCCCCCTTTGTTTCCCTCCCTCCTCTGATAAGCAACTGTTTGCATCTGCCATTTGAAACTCACAGAAGGTCATGGAGGCTCAATGAAGCCTACAAATGAGAAATGGGAGACACAGAAAGGATTTGTACCTGGGAGGGCCCCAAAGGGTCCTGCTCAGTTTCAATATTTTACCATATACTTTGTGATGGAGGGGTTTCAAGCCATAGCATTTATTCTGAACGTTGATTTTGAGTTTACAAGCTAAGAAGGTAATACCAATTTATTACTGTGTGTTATTACAAACAGACTATGTCCTATGTACTGGCTTTGATAGTTTTTACTCATGAATGTCTGTTATTATATTTCTCAAAAAATATGTGTACAAGTAACTCCAAAGTTCTAGAACTGAAATCAGTGTTCTAGCTCTCTCTGCTAGACACCTGAGATAAAAATACCAACACTGAGTATTTGTAAAGTAATCTCACAATTATAAAGGGAGCAGTCATGTTTTAATTATGATTTCTAAAGTACGGATTCTTGTAGCTCCTCTGTCTTTTTTTCCCCACTCAAACAGAATTATGTTTCTATTCCTGTCAACCCAACAACAAGAATAGAACTTGTAATGTTGTATTTCTAGACTTTGTTTATGTTTTTCCATTTCTTTCTTTACCATAGTTGTATTAACATTATTTAATCATAGGCCTGGATGTTTACTTTTCTAACAACAGGATATTATTTATTCAGAACACATATTTTTCGTATTAGCCAAGGCTTTCTGAAATCATTCTAGTGTGTCAGTTGAATGTATAATTAGGCATTTTTCTAAATACACAATAATTACCCAGCAGAAAATTCTGCCATTTCTATTTCTTAGCTTTAATATACCCAGAGTGGTTAGTAATTCAAAAAAATTGATCTATGAAAGATCCAAACACTCTTCATTTCCTTTTTAAAGTAAGCTTTATATTGGGGCATAATGTTCACAAAGAAAAATGCACAAGTTAGAACTATACAATTCAGTGAATTTTCACAAAAGTGAAGCCATGCAGGTAGCTGCCATCAAACATTACCAGTCTCATTCTTTACAGTGATTACTCATCCACGTGTAACCTCTATTCTGACTTCTACCATTGATCGGCTTTACTTCTTTTATTAACATTAAATGAATGGAATTATAAAGTAAAGGCTCTTTTGTTTTTGGTTTGTTTCACTCAACATGTTTCTGAGAGGTATTCATGTTGTTACATATAACATGACTTGATTTTCTCTCATTGCTCTGTAGTACCGCATCATATGAATATACATGAGAGATACGGCCATTCTATCATTGATGGAATAGGATGTTTATAATGGGGTTTAAGCAGCTGAATGATATAGCTGGTTCACATATAAAATTTGGATCTATGTGATACATGAGGAAATGGACCGGAATGAAGCACATTATGGCTGGCCAGAGCAGTTGTAAGAGATGAGGACAACTTGATTGAATGTTGCATTGGGGAGGAATCAGGTGATTGAAGAATACTTTAGATATCAATCACAAGGTTTTTCTGATTAGCTGGGTGTAGGACTTGAGAGTAAGGGAACTGTGAAGACTGACTATGATTTTTTTCCTTTTGTTTTTGAACGACTTGATTGAGGTGTGGTTGACATACAACAAGCTGTACATATTTAATGTATACAACTTAATGAGTTTGGAGATAGTTAAATATTCATGAAACCATCACCACAGTTGCTCCAAAAAAAAGTGCAACTCAAAGTCTTTTTTTTTTTCCCTTAATTTGAACAACTGAGTGGGTGGAAATTCTTTTTATTGAGATGAATGTCAGAAGGTGTGGGTCCTGGGCATGTTATTTCTGGGCTATCTGAACTATTCATATCTGATTGTTGAGTAGGCATTTGGCTAGATGAGTGTGGAGATCATCAGGGCTGGAAATGGAAATTGGGAACTGTTGATATATGAGTAGTATTTAAAACAGTGGGAATGGTCATGATCATCTAGGAATGGAATAAAGAGTGGAAAGAGAAGATCTTAGACTGAGTCTTAAAAGAAAACTCAATATTTAAAAGATCAGATAAAAAGGGAAAATTGAAACAAAGACAGAAGTACTTCAGCTTTAGGAGAAATGTTGTTGAACCCAAGTTCATGTGCCTGATGCACAGTGAGGCGAACCAAACTGAAACTCTGGAGTTTGGAACAAAGAAAGGTTTATTACAAGGGCCAAACAAGGAGTATGGGAGCTTATACTCAAAAGACCCAAACTCCCCAATGGTTTTTAGGGAAGAGTTTTTAAAGGTAAATTTGGGGGAGAGGGCTTCTGGATGTATACCTTTCTTCTGATTGGTTGGTGGTGAGGTAAATGGGTGCTGTGTCAAGAATCGCAATCATCAGCCTTCTGGTTCCAACCAGTCTGGGGTGCAGTCCTTGTGTTCAACCTGAAGTTACCATCCTCCACCTGGGTGGGGGCCTTAGTTCCTGTAGAAGAACTCAAAGATATGTATCAGAAAAACTCAAAGATATGTATCAAAGGGATATATATATATATATATATATATATATATATATATCCTTGAGGAGGAACTAGGACTCTGCTTTATCACTGCACTCTTGTTTCTTGACTGCTCTTCCCTTGCTTCTGCATTCCCTCACTTCCCTAATTAGTAACTGTTTGAATCTTCCCTTTGGAACTCAGAGAAGGCCTACAAATAAGAAACACAGGACACAGAAAGGGTTTTGGACCTGGGAGCGACCTGCAATGTCCTGCTTGGTTTCATTCCCCCCCTTTTCTTTGATACTCCTCAATCTTGAGAGGGAACAGGTGCAGGACAAGAAAGAGAATAAAGTTTTGGATAGAGAGGTTCACCATAAACTCCACAGAAGAACTTGGTTTTAGGGGGACTCGGTTTCAGAAACAATGGTTAAGGTGATAATGTAATAGCCAAGAGAGGAGAAAAGTTGGAGGAGGAGGTTGGGGGTAACTGCATCAAATACTTCTGAGATGTCTGGTAGGATAAGGACTAAAACATGCCCATTGGATTTTGAAAAATGGATGTCTGAATTTGGCAGCCAGATTGGAGTGGGATGCGAACATTGAGAAAATGGAGACCGGTTTGTGGAGATGACTCTTTGAGAAACTATGAATAAAGGGAAGTAGAGGATAGAATGATAACTGGTGGGGTGTGGGCTTAAAAAGATTCCCTTTAAAGTTAGAATTAAGTGCATTGGAATGTTGATGGTAATGATTAAGTTGAAAAAAAGATACAAGATAGTGAACAGATGAGGGACCCAAAACCCGAGAGAACTTGCTCTTCAACTTTCATCATCTGAAGGAGCCCCAGAACCAGCTTCCAAGTGGCTCCATAGAGCTATGAGGTTGAACCTTCCCCAGAGGAACCGCCTCATCACCTACACTCCCTGTTGTCACCTGAGAAAGCAGTGACACACAGACTAGTCAACCCACAAGCAGAGCATTTGCAATCACAGTGCTAGGAGAGTAATTAATGACCCCTTCCCTCTCGCTTCACATCTTCCCTTACCCCAAGGAGGAGCAAGTGCCCAAAATGTCCCAATGATCCCTGACACATCAGGCCAGTGATGAACTCTGTTTCAGTACTTATCCTGCAAGTCTCATATGAGAGACAATTTCTTTTAGCAACATTTCTCTGACTGTCTAAACTGGGTTCCTCCTCCAGGCCCTCACAGCATCTTGTGACCTTCAGTGTAGTATATGTTAAGACTGGGTCTTACCTGTATTCTTCTCTGGACTGGAAGAGCTCAGAGACAAAGTACTGTGTCTTGTTCCTCCACGTATCCAGTGTTGATTCAAAAATATTTATTAAACATATCTTTAAGTTGTTACGGCACTTCGTAACAGCTAACTCACTGACGGTTCTACCAGAAAATTTGTTGAATGAATGAATGCATGAATGAGTGAAGGCTAGTAGCAGGAGTAATGTTTGGCGGCAATTACACATCTAGTGTACATTCTTTACCTTGAACTCTGATATTGATGTGCTGTGAAAAATGTTTTATCATATATTTACTTAAAAGAATTACTCCCTTTACAAAACTTTGAGTCTGTAATGAGATTTTATGAATATTTAAAACACCATATTTATTAAATCTTTCAAACACTTAAGTGCATTATTTTGTATAACAAGCTAATTTTCTCTAAGCTCACGTGATGTGCCAGCATAAACATCATGCAAGAATAATTCTAAGAAATTTTAAATTTAATATCCATTTAAAAAGAAAATTCACTGACCAACTTAGGGTTTCTACCAGACATGTACTGGGATGGAGGGACTGTCTTCTGACATTAACTAAAGATTCAACTAGAATGGCTCAAGACCATATTTGCTGTTGTATGTATAGAAACCATTCATCGTGGTCATAAAATAATCCAATTAAGCACCTAGAAAGCATATTTTCTGGCATTAGGATATAATGTATGACCACACACACACACAAATCCAAAGTAGATGTCTGGAGTCATACATTTACTGTATTATAAATAACACATGCAAATATATTGGAGCTGCAACTGTGTTCACCACTATCACCTTTTTTCCTTCCTAAGTAGTAAAAATTCCACACAATCCTCCTTCTACATTGTGCAGAAGAGGGTCCAAGCAGATGGCAGGGTTGGTTACATTATGAAATGTTTTCCCTGAACTTCACTTCCAATCGTGTGTGGTTTGAGAACAGAAACCATGTTTAATTCACGTTTTCCACCCGGCATTTAGAATAACATTTGGCCTTTAGGAGAAGCACAATATATATATTTTTTAAATGAATGAATGAATGAAGAAAGAAATACAGGAAGCTCTTCCAGCATGAATACATGAGCACTAGTTTGAATGGTAAAGTCATGAGTTAGGGCCCAGAACTCTCACCGAAGCTTTAGTGCCACGTGGGCTTTAGGCCGTTCAACTGAAAGAGAGTGTATGAAATGTAAATGTATTTCCCTGCCCGAGGGGACTTCTGGTTTCCAGCTCAGCACATAAGGAGCTTGGAAGTTGCCACTCCCTCCTACCAGGCGGTGAAAAGCTGAGCAGCCTGAATCAGCAGCTCATCTTGGATCTGTAAGAGAGGGCAGCGCACAGGGAGAACCTCTGCCCCCAAGACTCGAGAGGCCGAGAGGCAAATGCAGGGGGTCTCAGTTTCCCAGGGCAGAGACTCAGGAGCAGACAGCACCTCGGGAACCAGTGCTAGCGTAGGAAAACCTGACCTGTGATTGAACTGCCAGTGATTCAGTGTGGACAAATCTGAGAGTTGAATACTCCAGGGGGACCTGTTCATGGCGGTGGGGGACCCACAATATTATGAGATTTCCCTCCTGGGACTCGACCAGTTTCCCCTAGTAGACATGGGGGGAAATGCCCCCAGGCTTTTGAGAGGGGAAGAGACAAGGAATCATTTTGAAATCTTTCTTTTTGAAATCATTTCAAATCATTTTGAAATCTTCTTCTTCTTTGTGAAGAAGACACTCCCTTCTTCTTAACAAGGCCTGCCTCAGGAGAAGTTAGTTCACCAGAACCTAACATGCTGGGTATTGTCAGAGCCTGACTGACCTCAGAGAGAAATAGCCAACTCTGGCTGCCTTTAGCCTTCCAAGTGGGAGAAGGGAAAAATGCAACCGTAGCCCACTTGACTCATCGTGTCTCACCCAGGGCGGGGAGAAAAGCACAGAGGGACACTTGTGAAGTTCACATCCAGAGGCACAGCTCAAAGACTGAGCCCTGCATCGCAGGATTATGGAGCACCCCTCTCCCCTCACACCTCACCACCACATTACTAAAGGCCTATTTCCTGCAGTTCCTTTTACCTGGTGCATCATGTCTGGCTATCAGAAAAAAAAAAAAAAAAAAAAAAAAAAATTACAAAGCATACCAAAGGGCCCCAAACACAATTTGAACACATAAAGCAGATATCAGAGTCAGACATAGTAGGGATGCTAGATTATCAGACCAGGAATTTTAAAGAGCTCTCGGTGGAAGGAGGGTGAAGAGCTAGTAGATTACTGTGAAAATCAGTGACAGATGGTGTCGGACCAAGAGCTGACAAGTGATTGGAATCTGAACATGTTTTGAATGTACAGCTGAGCAGTTCTCTTGATGGATTTGTTGTGATTTGTTACAAAACAAACAAAGAGAACTATAGGATAATTACAAGTTTCTGACCAAGCCACAGGAAGAATGGAATTACCATTAACTAAGATGGGAAATGCTGCAAGAAACCAGGTTTTCTGTTAAAGCTTGGATAATGGTAAAATTTATACCCTTTATCCCTTAGGTAACTATGTAGCTAGTTTAAAACGTGGAAGTCATATTCATTGATGAAGTTTTTCAGTGTGTTACAAAATGTATTTAATTAGAAGACTATCTCCGCCAATAACATTTGTGTGCGCGTGCCAGTGAAACACGGACGCATGCTCACACATGCACGCAACAAGAAATAGCGATTAGAATTAGAGAAGTTCTAGTTTTCACTTCAAGTAACAGGTGACTACTCCCTTGCTTTGCTTTTTGACACACACACCATGGTGCTTGGTATATCCTGACGTTCAGATTCTTCTAACTTACGACATTGAAGCCCTGAATAAGCAAATGCCAGAAATAAATATTCTGCTTCCTTAACGTGTTGCTCTTGGCTTGAGTTCTTTAAAAGAAAACAACAGAGATGCAAATAGCAGCTGCATTCTGGCTGCTGAGCTACCAACGCACCTGACACAGAGGATACCCGGTTTGAGAAGAGAGGGGTTCTTGCTTGGGTGGTTTTGCAGGAAGAGCCCAAAACACTCCCGCCCCCCTGCCCACACCTAAGCTCAGGCCTCCACATCATGGGTCTGGGAGGAAGGCCGCGGCTCCTCTGCCTTCCCATACGAGGGCTCACGTAATAAAAGCCCAGGTCTGTTTGACAATTTACCCCCAATTTTTCCCTTGCATTAAGAGACGGAGTAAGGCAAAACCAGTCTCAAATATGGTCACTGGAAACCTCTGGTTCAGTGTATTTTATTCTCCATTGTGCGTCCTCTACTTCCTTTTCTGTCTTTACCAATTACAATTGTTTGTGGTGTTATGGAATCAATAGACTGTGAAATGAGAAGTGGAAATGTTGTCATTCAGTGCCTTGGGTACAAATAATAGATTTTTTTTTTTTTTAATTTTTGTTGGAGTATAGTTGCTTTACAATGTTGTGTCAGTTTCTGCTGTACGGCAAAGTGAATCAGCTATACGTATACACAGATCCCCTCTTTTTTGGATTTCCTTCCCATTTAGGTCACCGCAGAGCATTGTGTGGAGTTCTCTGCGCTATACAGTAGGTTCTCATTAGTTATCTATTCTATACATAGTATCAGTAGTGTATGTGTGTCAATCCCCATCTCCCAATTCATCCCCCCCCTTCCCGCCTTGGTGTCCATATATTTGTTCTCTACATCTGTGTCTAACGCATATGGTATATGCATTGATATACGATATTTATTTTTCTCTTTCTGACTTACTTCACTCTGTATGACAGACTTAAATTATAGTATGACTACTTTATTTAAAGTTGTATGGATAACCTCCAGATTTGAAAGAAAACCTCCATAGTTGAAACAAAAAATAGTTCAAATCAGTGGGACTAAGGGCAAGAAATTACAGGTTAGATGAGTTTTGCTTTACATGATAAGTCCTATTTTTTTTTTTAGATGCACATGAATTGCTTTAATGGGTATAAGTTTTTAAGTAAATAAAAGGAGACTTTTCAATTTGATAATTTCAGTTAAGTGAGTACCCCAAGCTATGAACAGCTAGTTGTAGGCACAGCTCTATATAAAATCAGGAATATAAAGAGTTACTCTCATAGTGAGAGTCAACAGACAACAACTGCAAAAAGACCTACCTCGTCCCCTTTAATGGAAATGTCTATATGCAATTATCTACTGCTCCTTGATCCTTCATTCTTAGAGGCTGAACTAAGGCAAATAGGTCTTAGATTAATTGGTCTTAGGTTAAGACTAACATGTCTGTAGATTGAAAAAGAAAAAACTGAAAGGCTCTGAAGCTAAGATTCAATCCTCATTAGAGACACATTGAGAGGGCCAGTTTAATTTTGGAAAGCACAGGAAATGTTTGTTACATCACAAAGTGTATCTTTATACACTGATGCATTTAAGACCATGCTGTTTGTAATACACTAGCATCTTTTTCACTAAAAATAGAAAGTTCAAATTTTTGTGTCACCTCTATTGCCAAACTTACTATCCACTGCGATAGACTGCAGAAGTGATCTTTCTGGAAGGATTTATAGGGATAGTTGTCATTGTTAAGTTACCCAGATTCTGAACAGCTCTCTCAAATTTGTGGCAGGCCCCCTTGCGTGCGTGAGTCTTGGTGGAGGGGAGGGACCTCCTAACATGCAAGAGGTCAAGTTAAGCCTCTTGTGGTGGGAAGGGCACTGGCCTGGATGACTGGGCTCCATCAAATCAAATGCTCCCACCTAAGATTTGAGGAAGATAAATAAGTACAGGGACAGTAGAAACATTGACATCACTGATTATTTATTTAGTGGACGGGGTGTCAGAACACAAGGTGTGGGCCTGATTGTGTTTCCCACTGTCTGTCCCCCTCTCGGTTCCTGCTAGTTTACTGAGCCTTATTCTCCCACCTCCGAGGCATGGTTTGCACATATCCTTCCAATGCAGTCTTTTTCTGCTTACGTTATTCAGAGTGGATTTCTTTTGTTTGCAACCAAAAAGTTTTATTGATGAAAACAACAAAATGACGAGATACTATAGCACGGTGGACTTAGGCGCATGCAAGTTAATGATCAGAAGACGGACCCGACAAGCACTCGCTACAGCTTGTGTTTTGCAAGATAAGTAATAGCAGTGTTAGAGCAAAGAGCTAAAAATTATAATTAAAGGGATACACCACTACTTTTTAAAGGAACTAGGAAGCACTTAAAAAGGCTCACCATTCACTCCATAGCCTTGGGCCTGCATAAGAGTTTGTGAAGTCCAGAGGAGGTGGATTCCCTGTCCGTGAGAAATGCAAGAAAGTTGCCAGAAGCACTGTTCACCTCTCCCTTTTCACTACTGAAGTTAGTACTACATAGAGCAGCCCTGAACAATAGAAATACAATGGAACCACATATATAATTAAAAATTTGGGGTAACCACATTTAAACGAAAAAGAAACAGGTGAGATTGACTTTAATAATGTATAGTCATTCTTAGGATCTGTAGGGTATTTGTCCTAGGACCTGCCGCCCCCACCCCTAACCCAATGCCCAGATCCAGGGATGCTCAAATCCCTTACATAAAGTGGCAGAGTAGAGTCAGCCCTCTGTATCTGCAAGTTCCACATCCACAGATTCAGAGGCCAACTGTATTTTATTTAACCCAAGATATCCACAATGTTACTTCAATAAGTAATAAACATATAAAATTTACTAATGAGATTTTACATTCTTTTAAACTCATTAAGTGTTCGAAATTCAGTGTGTATTTTCCATTTATAGCACATCTTAATTTCCATTAGCCACATTTCATACCCTCAGGAGACAAATGCAGAGGCTACCATACTGGATAGCACAAATGGAGCCATGAAAGGAAATAACGAGACCACTTGCTTTCAGATACTCTGAATTTTCATGCTTTAAGAGACTGATGGTTGGGTTCAGGAGAGAATCGCTCAATGGCTTTTCAAGTCTTCTCGAACTACCAGCGCAGAAGAAGTTGTACAGAGCCTGTTACTTTAAATGAACACCAGCTACGAGGAATGTGGGTGGAGTCACCACTCTGCCTGCGTTCTCTCTGCCTAAATTCCATCCATGGCCTGCAAAGAAGCCCCGTTTTTTTAACATTTGCTGGAAATTCTTTTTACTCTCATGCAGATCAGCGACTTGTTCATTTCATTGTCTTTGTGTATCATTCAGAGAAAGACGGGGGGGGGGGGGGGGGGGGGGGGGAGTCTGAACAAAAATGTTTGAATAAATTCTTTGGTACAATTTAATCACTCGGTATATGGAAACGGCCAAAGAGACGTGTGTGTTCATATCTGCATGCAGTGTCTGTAAACGTATTATCTGCGGCCAAAGTTACAAACAGTGCGGACCATAGGAAGTGGCAAATTCATGATTGGTTAGTCCACGGCCATTGGGTGGCTCTCCAGTCTCTTTCTGTTGTGTTGGGTGAAGGTTTTCTGTTAAAATGAGAGCAATGTAGATAACTCTCAGAGCTTTGCATTTACTTGGTAATGTATGTATAAGACACGTGCTTTTTGAATTGTCTGTGGCCACCGGGAAGCTAACTATTTGTTCAAACTATGCAGTACAGAGTCCTACAGAGTACAGACACGACCATTATCTCACTCAATGGTAGTTACTACCTGGCTGTACCTGTGCCCTGCTTCCTCTCACTTCTCCTCCTTCCCATTGGGGCATGTATGTAAGGAGATACAAGTGCACATATGTAAATACCTGAGTATCAGCTGTGTAGACACAGATGCCTTTTGGTTGTTACAGAAAAAGGTTTAATAATGAATAAATACCAATTTCAGGAAATGCACAAAATGTATGAGATCCAGTTTTTAAAGAGGTACCTTTAATTTTTTAAATTTTTTAATCCTTTAAAATTGTTTTCAGCCTTATGAAGTGTACTTAATGTACAAAACATTGCACGTATTTAACGTATACATTTTGACAAGTGTGAGTATATACACATACTCATTATAGCATCACTACAATCAAGGTAGTAAACATAACCATCACTTCCAAAAGATTTTTTGTATTGCTTAGCTTTCGTGTGGGTGTGCGTGTGTGCGGGGGGGTTGGGGGGGTGGTAAGAACACTTAACATGAGATCTAAACTTTTACAAATATGTTATTTATTGTTTCGTGTATTCCTGCAACAAATATTAACTGCCAAATTTGTTTCAGGCTTGAATCAAACATGCAGGATGCTGAGGATAAAATGATAAGACACGCACAATCTTACCCTTAGGAAAGCAGAATATGCTTTGTTAGCTAGGTGTATAAAATAAATAAAATCTGGGGCATAATATGAATTATACTGAGGAGTTTAGCCTTTGTTCAGAGGCTTTGGAAAGGATTTAAAGAATCTACTTGACATAATCCCATGTTTATATAGGAGATATTGCTCAGGCTACAGGTGAAATGAAGGGAGGAAACAGCAGTGAGGGTGAGGTGGTGGTTGGACCAGAAGGAAATTGATACATTCAAGAGGTGGGAGATATTGGTACCTGAATCAGGACCTGGGGCTATGAATGAAAAGAACCAGAAGAGTTGTAGAAATACTGGGGACATGAACTGGCCTGACTTGGGGATTAGGCTAGGTAAGATAAGAAGAACGAGATGAGAACTCTTTACAACAAATTAAATAATGCAGGTATTGAAGTTGAATACAAGGCTGGCTTCCACTTGTCATCCAGTTTGATGTATGTAGTATTATAATGAGCCAACAGATACCGTGTTCTGGTTTAGCATTTAATGAGGGAATAGGAGATAACACCTAATAGTAGGCAACTTTTCTCAGCCTTCACAGGTAAAAAGTTGCCTTTGAAACGTAGTATATTTGTTAGCGATTGCTTAAAACAACATACATTTATTACCTCCTGTTTTCTGTGTTATGAGTCCAGAAATGGCTTAGTAGGATCCTCCATTTAAATGCAGTCAATCTGTGAGCCATGGTGTCAGTCTCATCTGAGGCTCAACTGGGGAAGGATCCCATTTCAAGCTCATGTGGTTGTTGGCAGAATTTAGTCCCTTTGCAAGTTATCAAACTGAGGGTTGCGATTTTTGCTGGCTAGTGGACAGAGGCCACCTTCAGGTGCCTGTCACATGTTGCTGCCTATAGGCCATCTCAGCATGGCAGCTGGCTTCCTCAAAGGCTGAAAAGGAGGAAATGTCTTCTAGCAAGATAATTTTTGCAATCTTATGACACCTTTGCTGATTCTAAAGTTTAGAAGGAAGTCACAAGTCTGGTCCATATCCAAGGAGAGGAGATGATGTATAAGTACCAGGAGGTGGGGATCATGCCCTCACAGAGAGATGAAGATAATTCCCATTCCTGTGAGATTTTTTCTCCTACCTACTCTCAAGCATTTAAGAGTAGAGTGATACCTAACATGAAACAATGGTATTTTATATCTTTCTTGTCTTTACCTGCCTTACATGTTCCATTTTGATATGTTAAAAGCTTTGTTTGTAAACTTCAACTAAGTAATTATCCAATCCTAGTTGATTCATAGAAAATACAACAACATTTTCCAAAGCAGTAAAAATTGTGCCCCGAAGCTCTGGGGATGTCATTGTGAGCAAGGAGAATAGAAGCTTAGGAGAAAAAAATCTGTCTTGGTGACAGGGTTTCTAGTAATTAAATTCAACTTCTTGAAGCCTCTTTCTATTCTCATATCCTTTGGTATAATCCCTGATGAGTATTCTGTGCATGCAGTAACACAAACAGACATCAATTTGGAACAATTTGAATACTGACTGGCCAGAAATTTATTATAGAGGAGGTCACAGAGCTGTTCTTACTATTGGTTGTTCATCTTTTCTACTCAGCCTTATTGAGCAGAACCTGAGGGAAATAGAAACTCCTACTTCTGATGCCACAATCGCATCAGCAATGAATGTAGATCTATGTTTTGGTTCCACACATGTTCTGTCATTCATACAAATCATCTCTAACAGCAACCATGTCGAAACACAGTCAGCCATGGGGCAGAACATTTAGTCTTATGGGTGTTTTCCATTCCTCAATCTTTCCTGGTCATGTCCTAGCCTATTTAAGACTCAGTTACAACAGATAAGTTTACTTTCATTTTAATTCCAAAGTGTTTGAAATGCAGACTCTAGCACTCTGAATTCTTTTTCTTTCTTTTTATATCACACACACAAAAGAATTCAGGCACCCACGACGGTGTGGCATCTTGCTAGAATTGAGTATTCCAAGATAAATTAGAATGACTGTTGCCACCAAGAAGTATACAATCTGTTTTAAAAAGATAGCCATAAAAAATTCATCAAGTGTTATAAGTGCTGTGATACTAATGATAACAAAAATAGTGATGCTAAAACTATTAACAACTAAGTGATAGGCTCTATACAAGCTTGCTTTTTATATGGACTATCTAATTTTAAATTGATCACAGCTCCATAAGGATGAGTTTATCTTATTAGTTTTCTACTGCTGCCATAACAAACTAACACAAAATTTTGCAGCTTAAAACAACACACATTTACTTTATAATTCTATAGTTCAGGGGTCCAGGTTTTACTGGGCTGTGTGTCTCTCTGGAAACTCTATGGGAGAATTTTTTTTTTTTTTTAATACATTCATACTATTGGCAGCATTCAGTTGTATATGGTTGTGGGGCTGAGGTCCCCGTTGCCTTGCTGGCTCTTGGCTGGGGGCTATTCTCTGTTTCTAGAGGCTGCCACATTCTTTGGCTCATGGCCTCTTCCTCTGTCTTTAAAGCCAGTTAGAGATGGTCAAGTTCTCATCTTGTGTCTCTTTGACACACTCATCTGCCTGTTCTTCTACTTTGAGGAACCCATGTGATTAGATTGGGTTCATTTTAATAATCCAGGATGATCTTCCATCTCAGAGTTCTTAACCTTACTCTCATCTGCCAAGTCCCTTTTGCAAAGTAAGATACCATGTTTATAGGAGATTAGGGTGTTGGAAACTTTGGCACCCACTGTCCTGCCTAACACATCCATCATTATAGCCACTTTAAAGATGAGGAAAGCCACTTCCCAAGCTAGAGAGTAAAAAAGGATTTGAACCCAGTCCATGTAATCTTCTCCAAGTCAGTAATTAGAAATCCATTCAGAGTAAAGACAGAGAGGTGAGACTCTAATGGGAGAAGATGCTCATAATCATCAAATTTTGGTTATCACCATCTCTTTGCAGTAAATGTCCTAAAAACTAGACTGAAGAATATTTTCAACTAAGGGCACAGATTCATCCATGAGTGTATAAATACTAGTCAAATATCTTCATTTATGTTTCCAAAAGCCTATCCTCTTGCCCTTGCTATTCTACGTGTGCATGCAATGACCTTCCCATGTATTGGGAATATCAGGTTTAAGTATAGTAGAAATTATTTTAGGTAATTTCCACTTACCTTTGTCCTGGAACTAACTGGAATCTCCACTGTTTATTTTGTGCTACCTGTTGGCTTGTAGCCATGGCATTGCTACTTTTGCCTGCCCTCACCTTTCTCTTTATACCAGCTGAATTGCATGCTTGTCAAGAATCAGTTATATTGCTTTCAAAACTACTTTTGTCACTTGTAGCTGTTACTCTCTTTACATGTTTTAATGAAATACCAAAACCAAATCTGTTGAAATATAAGCTGAAAGTAGAGAAAGTTAAGGGTTCAATTTGAGCTAAATTAAAGGCTTTAGAAAGACTCAGTAAAGAAGAGTAGCTTTAAAATAGCTGTCAAATTAGGTGTTGATGAGATAACTGTAAAAGATTGGGAAAATATTTAGACAGATTCTGCCCTGAGAATGATCCAAAAAATATGTTTAATTTCTCACTCAGTTTGAAATAACCTCAAACTAAGTTTCTAAAAAGATACATTATGGGTGTGGATTGTGAGAAAATTACACAGAAGGACAATCACTGGATTATATTCACTCATTTCTCTTTGCAAACATTAGGAATAAATACATATTTATTTTTGAGTTTTAAGTTAAAAATATTGAAGTATCATGGTTTTGATTCACTTTTTAGTTCCCTTCATTTTTCTTAGCATATATAATTCACATTACCATCAAAGTCACCCTTTAAGGTATACAATTCAGTGATTTTAAGCATATTTATAAATCTGTCAACCATCACTACTAATTCTAGAACATCTAGGTGCCATTTCACATTTTACCAGGAACATATCAAGATTCTAATTTGTCCACATTCTTGCCAAAGTTGTTATTTTATGTCATTGTAGTTTTAATTTGACTAGTTTTTCTATTCATTTGGGGATATTGATTTCTTCAACTGTTATTGTTGAAGTAACCCTCTTTTCAAATACGTAAGTTTTTTCTTCACATATATTGGCCTCTACTGTCGTTCAAAAAAAGAGACTTGTTTCCTTATCATCCTCCAAAGATGACCAGTTAGTTTTTGTTGTTTTATTTGTGTTTGTTTGATGGTTTGTTGCTGCTGTTACTGTTTTTTGTTTGTATTCACCAGAACTCTTTTAGGAACAAGAAATGTAAAGTTCACAATGTTAGTCCCGCCTTCAGAATCCTCCCAGTTTTCTTCCAGATTAAGTCACGTTACCAAGTGATTACATAAAGCACATATTTAAAAATGGTACATTCTCTTTGTATGAAAACCTTGACTCTGCTTTAATCATCTCTAGGATCCAAAAGCACTGAACGATTCCAATAACCAACAGCATTTCTATGTACTGAAAGGAATGGGGTCATAGAACGTAGCATAGAGGGAGAACAGATAGAAAGCAAAAAATCTTATTTATTAATGCATAAGATCCAAATGTTTTGAAAGAGTAGAATGTGGTGCAATGAGAAAGTTTAAAAAAAGAACACCTCAGTGAAACAGAATGGTGATTCTACGAAGTAGTTTTTACATTGGCTCTGGAAGATTGAGGAGGAGCCGGCCAACAGAGAGCAGGGAACAAACTTCCAGGCCCGGAAAGCAACACAAACGTAAAGAACTGAGGCGTGAAATTACTTGGCACCACTAGGGAAAAGACAGGAAGCTTTACCTCAGAATGTCAATGCACTTGACCTAGGAAACACCAGGTTCAAATTGAAATGCAATTTACAGAGAATGTTTTCTATGAACAAACGTACTATTAACAAGTAAGAGAAGAGAAAAAAATCTACGACATTAACAATTTCTTAATGTACTAAGATTTGGTGAAGCTGTTCCATCTGATATTAGATTTATAGCAAGTTTCTAAATCTCGAAGCATAAAGGTACGCTTGTCTTATTATCAGAAAGTCAAAGATTTTCTCAGATTCTCATTCTCAATTATTTCCAATAACTGATAGGTCTGAGGCAGTTTATGCACTACAGGTAGGGTCTCTTTTCCTCTTGGTGTTGCAGGACGGGGGAAAGAGCTATTCCCTCTATCCAATCCCTTTGATAGAGCATCTACTACCTTTACCGTCTGTATTTTCAAACTAAGTTGATTGACGCATAGTCTACATAAAATGAAATGCACTAATTTAAAACATACAGCTAGATGAGTGTTGACACCATCACAATCAAAATACAAAGTCACCCTCTTAACTCCCGGCTGTAGGCAAGCTCTGATCTTCTTGCTGTTACTATAGGTTAGTTTATCTTATTCTACATTTTTATATAAATAGAATAATAAAATAGGGACTTCTGTGGTGTGTACCTTCTTTTTTCCGGCATAATGCTTTTGAGATTGACCCATGTTATTTTATGTATCAGTTGCCCATTCCTTTGTATTGGTGAATAGTATTCTGTGCGTAGACATAGCATAATTTATTTATCCATTTACTAGTTGAAGGACATTTGAAGTGTTTCCAGTTTGGGTCTATTACGACTAAAGCTGCTGAACAATTATGTAGAAGTCTTTGTGTAGACATAAGTTTCATTTTTATTGGGTAAATTCCTAGAAATAAAACTGTTGAGGCACGTAGTAAGCGTATGTGTAAGGAACTGGCAAACCAAACTGTTTTCCAAAATAGTTATCCAATTTTGTATCCCCGGAGGAGATATACAAGATTTCTAGTTGCCCCACATGCTTGCAAAAGCTTCCTGTTGCCAGCCTTCTAAATTTCAGCTCTCCTAGAGAGTTTTTAGTATATTAATATGCGTTTTCTTGATGACTAATGATATTGATAATTTTTCATGCGTTCATTAGCTATTTATGTCTGGTGAAGGATTTCTTCATATATTTTGCACATTTTAAAGTTAGCTTGTTTGTCTTGATATTGAGTTGTTAGGGTTATTTATCTGTTCTTGATATGAGTCCAATTATATAATTTTTATTATTGAAGACAAAATTTTGATGAAATTTAATTTTTAATTTTGTGATTCATTTGTTTATTCATGTCTTTCAATATCATGTCTTAATGTGGTTGTTCTGTATAAAATTCATTGAGTTCGTGAATGTTATAAAGGTATTTTTTGAAAAGTTTCATAATTTCACCTTTTAAGTATTCAACTATATTCATTTTGATTTAATTTTGTGCATACCCAGAAAGGGACAAAGTTCTTTTATTTTTTTAACATGGATATCCAGTTATTCTAACATTGTTTGTTGAAAAGAAAAATCTTTCCCCATTGACTGACTTTGGCAACTTTTTGGCAAACCTGTTTTTTTTTTTTCTTTTTTTTTGCGGTACGCGGGCCTCTCACTGTCGTGGCCTCTCCCGTTGGGGAGCACAGGCCCCGGACGCGCAGGCTCAGCGGCCACGGCTCACGGGCCCAGCTGCTGCGCGGCACGTGGGATCCTCCCGGACCGGGGCACGAACCCGTGTCCCCTGCATCGGCAGGCGGATTCTCAACCACTGCGCCACCAGGGAAGCCCTGGCAAACCTATTCTTGTTATACATATGAGTCTAGTAGGCACTCTGTTTTCTTCCATTGATCTACTTTTCTATCTTCATACGCATACTACACCATCTTTTTTTTTTTTAACATCTTTATTGGAGTATAATTGCTTTACAATGGTGTGTTCGTTTCTGCTTTACAACAAAGTGAATCAGCTATACATATACATATGTTCCCATATCTTCCCTCTTGCGTCTCCCACTACACCATCCTAATTAGTCTAGCTTTAGAAGAAATCTTGAAATGAATGAGTCCTCTCATTTTGTTCTTATTTTTCAAAAGTGTTTTTTGGCTTTTGAAGTCTTTTGAATATCCGTATAAATTTTAGAATTAGCTCATCAATTTCTATTAAAAAGCCTGCTGGCTTTTTGTATGGGATTGTACTGAATATAAAGGTTAGTTATAGAGAAATCAGTTCTTAACAATACTAAGCCTTCTGATTCATGAGAACATTATGTATCTCTCCATTTATTTTCATCTCTGTTAATTTGTTTATGCTTTGTTCTTTTTCTAGTTTTCAAAGTACATATCTTTTACCAATTTTAAATCCATTCCTAATTATTTTGTGGCTTTTGATGCTATAGTAAGGTGTATTATTATTCTTATTTTAATTTCAAATTCTTGGTTGTTTTTATAGAGCAACATATATTTACCTTGCATTCTCTAACATGATCATTGAAAAAAAAAGCAAAATATAAAAATTGGAAGTCTTTTACATTCTCCCTAATTACACTGGTCAGAGGTAACAAGTAGTAGATGTGCCTTAAAATCAGTCACACATCAAATAATAATTTATTTTAGCGCTCCATTATGATTTAACATTGAAATTATATCCATTTATAACTTTAGCATGTCTTCTCCTCTGATGTTTCTGTTGATTATTCCAAAGTCTTCTGTTTTAGTGAGGAAATTAAAGCTATTCTGATTTGCATTCAGTTAACTTAACCTAGTTTTCATGATTGGACACGTGTAAAATTTCTTTATTTTTTGCCCTTGTGGCTTGAATGTTTTTCACATCTTGGCGTTTCATCTCCTCATTTTTTTATAGCTAGTTTTTGCAAATGTTTCTAATTATCAATCTCAATGTAAGTGTGTGTATGTGTCCTAATGCAAGAAATATTATTAGTTTGTTCTAACTTTCATTATGTTTATTTGTGCCTGAAGGGCATATGCCTATTCTCAGCTGATTACACAGACGCGGGCTTGTTTATTGCTGTGGTCCGAGCGTGTTGCCTGTTTTCTTGGCCGGTGCTTAATCTTAATGTGAAATCAAAACTAGTTTCTTTCTAACTGGCTGCTAAATAGTTTGAATATCACCCTGACTGGATTGCTTTCTGCCCACCCCCCCACCCTTCCTTCCTTCCTTCCTTCTCCGTTTCAAGAATATTTTCTAGAATGCTCTTGTGGTCTAAACAATTCAACCTGCGTTCCAGTTTTGCTCTTTATAGTAAATATTACATAAAGGTCTAATAATGTTTGCTGGAACTAAGGCCCTTTCTTCCCTTTCTTTTCTTTGCTTCTGGACCAGAGATGTCCCTGACTTTTTCCTTTAGATAAAGTCTTGATAGTGGTATGACATTTAAAAATCCCAGAGCTACAAAGTAAGCTTTTGCAATTGACATAAAGTCCCATAAATCTTGACCATGTTCATCCTGTCGACAGAAATAATCCCATCCAAGTGACGTCCTGTTAGAGCAGCGTCAACACACATCTTGACTGGGTCTATGATTGCCCTGGCTGACACCCCATAAATGTCTCATCTTTGCTGTGTTTTCTCTCAAAATCCTAATTTACCAATTCTTGAGTATATTTAGGAACAAGTAATATATCAGTCTCTAATTATAAATAATAGATTGCTCTAACATTACATAATAATATCTGCGTATGGAGCTTACTCTCATATCTGTCTAAAGTTCCTGTAACCACGTGTTAAAATCTTTCTAATATTCTGAGATTCTCTCTGTATAGAGTTGAGACCTCCTTTCAGTGGCTTCTTGGGTTCTGGCCTTTAATTGAGGAGGTGTTGATCTATTCTGATTTTTGAGACAGCCTCCCTTTCTCTGTTGTATTTCCATTGTGTCCACCTGAAATTTTTTTTGTTAGAAACTATAGGACATGCTCTACTTTTATGACATATTCTTGTGAGCGTATGGACCCAGTTATACCTTTTTTCCCCTTTTCTATCTATCTTGGTTTTTAAGGTCTCAAATTTCTCCTAAGTTACATTATTCTTCCTCTAATTTATTCTTTCTTCTTAAAAACACCCAATTTTTTTGTATTTTATTTATTCTCAAAGTCTGCTTTTCCTATTACGACAGTGAGAGTAAAGCCTGTGTTTTTCTAAGCAGGCCAGGTCCTTCCCTCCTTGCCTTTCTGAGGACACCTATCTAGAAATCCTTCAGTTTTTTTTTTTTTAAAGAAATATCCCTGTTTTAATTTATTTTTACTTTTTCTTCCAGTTTTATTGAGATGTAATTGACGTACAGCACAGCACTGAATAGAAGTTTGTGAGCAGCGTGATGATTTAACTTACATGATGAAATAATTACCACAATAAGTTTAGTGAACATCCATCATCTCATATAGATACAAAATTAAAGAAATAGAAAAAAAATTGTCCTTGTGATGAGAGCTCTTAGAATTTACTGTCTTAACAACTTCCATATGTAACGTACAGCAGTGTTAATTGTAATTGTCATGTTGTACATTACATGCCTCATACTTACTTATCTTACGCCTGGAAGTTTGTACCTTTCTACTGACTTCATCCAGTTCCCCCTTCCTCACCCCCCGCCTCTGGTAGCCACAAATCTGATCCGTTTTTCTATGAGTTTGTTTCTGAACTATAATTGACCTACCATCCTATGTTAGTTCCTGGTACACAACATAGTGTGTAGAAATCCTTTAGTTTTTACAATCATTTCATCAGCTTTTTATTCCACGTAAGAAAATGTCCTATTATTTTAATAAATGATCTCATTTGTTTGTATTTGTTTAATAAAAGTTGTCCTCCTTTTGTATGGAAAACAGTTTCCTTATGTGGAGAACTAGGTTTCTAAATCCAAGAGGTATGATCAGAGGTCATGTAGACAATTTGGGGTCATGTCCTGGGAGGTGACTGCAGACAAACCACGTGAATTCAAGGCTGGTCTTTGTGCAGACCCACATCATAGTTCTGTAGATTGTTCAAATACTGCAGAAAATGAACAGATTTCAGGTGGCTTAATAATGCTGTCTTCCAAGACCTAGCATTAGTAATGTCTCGCAGACCTTGCTAAAAAAAAACATGGTAAAAACAACAAATAGCGTTTTAACCTTTGTGCAGATACAAAGCTCAGGTTGTCAGTTGGATCCACCGGAAACATGTCCGTCTTAGTGTGAAGATTTATCGTAACTAACAAAGGACATGAAGCAGATACAATGCATGCATATTCCATGTCACGATGCAGGAGGTCCTGGACCTGACAGATACATCTCTCCAAGTCCCCTCTTCCAAATTAGTAAATCTTTTGGTTTTGTAGTGACAAGAGCTGAGCATGTGTAGAACCAGTTATCACAGGGAAGTAGCCAACTCTGGGTGTCTGTCAGTTTATGTATTACATCTTGGTCTTCCTGTAGCCCTATCCAAGCTACAAGTGTGCCTTCAATCATTCGGCCCAACTGAAGTCCACAAATTACAGGGTTATTTACGATAAGCAAACTAGAAGAGTACTGTTGAGAAGAAATACCATATACATCATATATATAATTTTACATTTAATGGAGGTACACTAAAAAAAGCTTTTTAAAAAGTTGAAATTAATTATTTTAATAATATATTTATCCACATATATCCAAAATAATTATTCAGCATGTAATCAAAATAAAATTATTAATGAGATATTTGTACATTCTTTTTTTGTGCTGTCTTTGAAATCCCATATGTATCTTACACGTATGACGCCTCTTGTTTGGTCCAGCCACATTTCAATAGCCAATTGCAGCTACCTTTTTGGACTGCTCAGTCTTAGTGACATTTTTCCACTAGCACCATTGTCTCTTAAATAGATCTGATTTCATTATTATTAACATGTCCCCTGAGTAAGGGCAGATACTCTTTCCCAGAACTGCTGGCAAGATTGATGTGTGAGTCTAGTAATACAGACCGTCTGTTCTCAGATTTCTTTGCCCTGTCTCTAAATTGACTGCCAGCCTTGGCCAGTCTCCTGAAAGAGAGCTCCCTCTAGTGTCCCTACTTGGATTAGCAAATACTTGTCCTCCTAATGGAGAACTTCTCAAAATAGCATTTCAGCCTCTTCCTTCTTCCACCATATGTAGACCATGTAAGAACTGATTTCCAAGCAGCTTCATGACTTTCAGTTTAGGAAACCCACTCAGTAGACATGAGGCATTTTGCATCGCTAGGGGAGAATTTTAGGGTTCCGACAATCTAGCTGTCACAGCAGAGAGGTCCTCGAGGGCTTCTACCCTTGGCTCCAAATGCAGTGAAACAATCTGTGCATCAACGAAGTGAAGTTCTTTTGAACCCTCGGCTAAAGTGCGCTCGGGAGTATACCATATCCATTCATCAGTGAGCGTCATGGAGATCCTTTCTCAGTTTGAATGTTTCTCCGACAGCCATCACCCAAGTCATGCTGGGCGTTTGTGGTTTCAGGATTGTCTGAAGATTTCAGGCGGTAGGAGTGATTTCTACCAACACCCCAAAACGAGCTGACAGTTAGTTAACGTTTCTAAAGGGCTGTATCGAGCAGCTGCATCAGACCCCATTCAACTCCAAAATTCCCGCTGTCTCCACCGAGGAGCTATATTGAGTTCTGCCAAAGGCTCCAGTCTGTGTGTGGTCTAGTTGCTGACACTTCTGCAGTCGTTTGTGTTTGGGGGTCATGAGGCTCAAGAGACACTGCCTGATTGACAGCCCTTTATAAATCTTTTATTTGCTTGTTTCTGTCAGGGCACCTTTCAATCTCAGATTTCTTTCCGGTGACTTTGTGAATAGGACTAACAATATCGCCAAATGGGAGATGGGGTTTTGCCATACATAACTCAGGTGGTTTTTCCAGTCTCTGGGCCGTTTCGTGGTGGGGTCGAGATTAGATCGTAATTATTTCTCACCCTCTGAGGAAGGGCTCTCAGAGGCCCGTTCCCCAAATTTTCAGACTGGGGCAACTCTTGCATTTTAATGGGGTTTATGTGCCATGTTCTATGGGCAAGATGGATGATCACAGTCTCTAAACAGCCCTGTGCTTTTTCCTGGAGGAGGCAACAGTGTATCACTGATGTTATCAACTTACCCTTAATGGTTATTAAGACCAAAGGAAGCCACCCTAGATTGTGACAGTGAACTGGTGAATTTAAATGTCCTCGTGTAAACAGTCAAAATAGCCCAGAGGTAGTTCCGCATCAACACAAAGTCTTCTTGACTGGCTTCAGAAATAGGAATAGAAAAGAAAGCATGAGCTAACTCTGCCCTGCTTGCTTACTAGTCTCCTTTGGCCATTGCGTTTTGGTGCAGTTTTTTGTTTTTGTTTTTGTTTTGAAACATATCTACAGCACCTCTGAGGCGACTGATGGGTCTACCTAGAGGAATTCCCAGAAGTTCACTATCAGTATCTGTAAATCATCTGCTTTGCCTTTGGGCTTGAAAGGGCTGTTAGGAAGAGAATTAATGGAGAGCAGTGTCCCTCCTGCAACCGTTGGTGCTAACTGAAGCATTAATCTCCTCTTGCACTCCTGGAATTCTATACTGGTTAATATTTTTTCACACGGGTGGGGGGGCTTGGGAATTGCAAAGATCCTCATTTAGCATTTCAGTTGAAACCAGGTGGAGGGCGGGCATGGGACACACGTAACTGAAGAGCGTAGGGCCATCATCTCCCATGCACACATGGTGTCCACCCCAATCATGCATTTCAGTAAAGACAGTGCAACCAGAGAGCAAGTTTTCTTGTCATGTTTTCTACACTAGGGATGAGCCTTTGTAGTGGTGTTACCTGTCAGCATCTTGAGAGCCTCTGAGTTTTACCTGCAGGCTCCGTAAGTGCCTCCTCTACCCACTGTGCGAATTATGGTACACTGGGTGCCAAGAGGGATCCTTCCAAGTATTCTCATTATTACCCAGAGGCCATTCCACCCAGCCCATTTCCTCGTTCCTAGGATTACTCTCCTGAGGGTTGGGTGAGCAGCTCCCAAACCCTTAGTTAATTTATTTTTAAAATGTAATGGTTTTTAATTCAAAAAGAGTCATGTACCACAATGTTCATTGCGGCTCTATTTACAATAAGCAGGGTATGGAAGCAACCCAAGTGTCCACCGACAGATGAATGGGTAAAGAAGACGTGACACATATATACGATGGAATATTACTCAGCCATAAAAAGAAACAAAACTGAGTTACTTGTAGTGAGGTGGATGGACCTAGAGTCTGTCATACAGAGTGAGGTAAGTCAGAAAGAGAAGAACAAATACCGTACGCTAACTCATGTATATGGAATGTAAAAACAAACAAACAAAAGGTCCTGAAGAGCCTAGGGGCAGGACAGGAATAAAGACACAGACGAGAGAATGGACTTGAGGACATGGGGAGGGGGAAGGGTAAGCTGGGACAAAGTGAGAGAGTGGCACGGACATATATACACTACCAAGTGTAAAACAGAGAGCTAGTGAGAAGCAGCCGCGTAGCACAGGGAGATCAGCTCGGTGCTTTGTGACCACCTAGAGGGCTGAGATAAGGGAGGGTGGGAGGGAGACGCAAGAGGGAGGAGATATGGGGATATATGTATACATATAGCTGATTCACTTTGTTGTAAAGCAGAAACTAACACACCATTGTAAAGCAATTATACTCCAATAAAGATGTTAAAAAACTGTTATGCTTTCAGCTGAGGGAGTGAGTTCAGTCCCTCTTTACGTATTTTCTATTCCAAATCGTGATCTCTATGATCAGATTATTTGTGCTCATACATGTTAGGTGACATGCAGTGAATTTTAAGGGGCTTCTGAAGGTTTGTGGCTGTCATAGCTGGAGATGAAGATGGTTTTTCACCTCTCAAGCCACAAGACTATGCCACCAACAGCCACTAATGATCTTGTCTATTTCTTCCTTTCCCATCCTGCTTTCAACAGCAATGAAACAATCCCAGCCGAATAAGTCCATTACTACCTCATTCTTCATCTTTATAACCTTCCCCCTTAGTATCACCTTGCCCTTGGGTAACAAGAACATTTTTGCTACCGTTTAATTCCCTGCATAATAATTGAGCTTACTAACTCTTGAGGATTTTCTTGAGCCCTAGACAGCAGCATAACATGAGGAGCCCAGATTTCAGGAGAACCCCAAATCGTAGCATCTATCAGGGTTTGGGTCAGCAGTATCGAATCTGATGTTTCCATAATCTTGATTGTGGGGTGGTTCCTAGAATGCATACATCTGCCAAAACTTTAAACATGTGCAGTTTTTTGTATGCCACTTATATCTCAATAAAGCTGTTAAGTAGATACATTGCTCCAATGCCTTCACCTTTATCGTTCCCACTGCTTCAGAAAGATGTTACTGACTTACCCAACACCAGGCTTATGCATATTTATCAATGGATACGAGACAGAAGCAGTAACGTACACAACATCTGGGAGGCTCCAACCCTGCAGATATGACTTGCTGAGTGTCCTTTCCCACATCAGGACATATTCTGGAGTTTGTCAAGAAGTGACTTCACATGTGACGGGTTAGCCAGGGACATAGCTGAGTTCCCGACTCTCCCTAGACACACGACCTTGTTCTGGTTCTCTGTATAGCTTCAGCACCAATTCAGCCCATGATCTGCAGGATAATGTAATATAAACAATCCAGATGGACCAGGTTATAATGCTAAAATCATTTCTAAGTTAGTAATCAGTGCATAGCAAACGCTTTCAGGACACTCATTTATCTTTTAGCTGGTATGTTCAATCAGTCGATATTTGCAAAGAATTCTGGTCAGGGTCAAACTTCTTCAGGGACCCCGGAGGAGGGAAGAATAAATTATAGGCCCGTGGTTAGCCTTTCACACGGCTAAAAAGCCATTATGTGGAAAAATTCTCCCTGAAATCTGATTCTTGCCTTAACCAGGTCAATTTAGGAAGACTGGACAAACAGATAAAAGATTATCGTTTTGAGTAAGGTCCAGACTGTGCTTGCAGCCTCTATAGAAACATATTATTCTGTGTGGAAACAGTCACTTGCCCATGGACGAAGCTCCCATAGCTGTAAGTGGGCATGGAAGTCTTTAACACTTTTTTTTCCTGTGCTGATGCTGCAATAGGTGGCTTCTAAGGTGACCACCTAGTGATCCCTGCCTTCAGGTACGAGCCTTTGTGTGGTCCCCTCCTTGTGAGTGTGGAGTGGCCTAGAAATTTTCTAGCCAATAGAATATGGCAAGGGTGATGGCTTATCACTTCCCAAGTATTTTCTGTAATTGATTACATTACACAATAATGAAACCTACATCTTTTTTAAAATTTGAATTAACTTTGTGTTATATGTTTGTTTGTTTGTTTGTTTATTGGTTGCGTCAGGTGTTAGTTGTGGCATGTGGGATCTTTGGTTGCAGTGCGTGGACTTCTCTCTAGTTTTGGCGTGCGGGCTCCAGAGTGCCTGGGCTCTGTAGTTGCGGCACTCGGGCTCTCTAGTTGTGGCATGCGGGCTTAGTTGCACTGTGGCATGTGGGATCCCAGTTCCCCGACCAGAGATCAAACCAGTGTCCCCTGCATTGCAGGATGGATTCTTAACCACTGGACCGCCAGGGAAGTCCCTAACCTACATCTTAGTAGCAGATGCTTTCTCTTGCTGGCTTTGATGAAGCAAGTTGCCATGTAGGACAGACCCACACAGCAAGGGCAACTCCTAGCTAGCAGCCAGCCAGAAACTGAGGCCCTCAACCCAACAGACCAAAGGGAACTGAATCCTGCTGGTAGCCACATAAGTGAGCACAGAAGCCGGTTCTTTCCCAGTCAAGACTTCCAACAAGACCACAACCTTGGCTGCCAGCTTGATTGCCAGGTTTTTGAGAAACACCAAAGCAGGGGATCCAGTTGAGCTGTGCCTAGATTCCTGACCCACAAAAGCTGGAAGATAGTAAATGGGTGTTGGTTTAGCCATTATATTTGTGGCAAGTTGTTACGCAGCAATGAATAGCTAATACAGACACAGTCTCAAGTAAAGGTATAAGGGCAAAGTATATGCATTCTGAGTTTCCCCCTCTGCTCACTTTGTGTTTTTTTTCTATTCAACTTTGAAGATGAGTCCATTCCCTGAACAGATCATGACTGGAGGTTAATAGTATGAAAAGTAGGACTTCTTCCTAGGTCAAGAAGGAAGTAGTCAAAACAAGAAGGGACATCATGTAAGAACACAGAGAGTCAAGGTAGTTACTAAAGGTGGTCCCAAATGATCAGGCCATTGAATGTGGCCTGGGTCTACCCATGAGATGAAACCTTCCAGATCTGTAGTGACCAAAGTATAGCGGGGTCTTCCCAAGGATGGCTTTAGGCTGGAAGTCTATGGAGAGAGAGGACACACTGGGACAAAAATGGAGAAAGCCATTTCACAATAGTGTAAGGTATGTGGCAAGATGGAGAGGAAGGAGTCGCCTTGAGCATAAGTACAATTTAAGCTTAATCCTAATGGGAACTTATGCTCATTGGAAGGATGTGAAGTTTGTCATTAAAAGCTTAGATTCCATAGGTGTGGCAATTGCAAAGCACCAGCCATGGCACTGCGAGCAGAAGTGAGCAAAGAAACATCCTTAATGAATTAGAAAAATATATATTCAAGAGATAGCTGGGAAAAACAAACCATATTTTGGCATACTGGATACTTCTATATTTTATCTTTTATCAGTTTTATAAGGAATAACACAATGACAGCAGTCCCCCCATAAAACAAATCCCTCAAAAACAAAACCTCATTTTTTCAATTTGCCATCCTCTTTACTGTGTGTGTGTATGTTTGTGTGTGTGTGTGTGTTTGTGTAGACAGAGAGAGAGAAAGAGAAATAGACCGTTAAGTTCACCTCCCAAGACTGGACTATGTCTATATTTGAACTTTCATGAAGTTCCCTGAGCTTTTAAATTTTAAAAATCAGGCATTAACTCTAATTCTTAAACCTGAATATTTTGTTTCCATTAATATTTAATTATTAATATTTAATATTAATATTTAAAATATTTTTAAAATATAAAATAATATTTAAAATATTTTAAATAATTATTTAAAATATATTTAAAATATAATTTCCATTATATTTTTTTGTGTGGAATTATTTTGGATAATGTCAAGCCAATGGGGGACTCTAACCTCCCCTCTTGTTTTTAGTACTTCCCATATCCTGATGATATTACCAAAACAGATTCAGAATATGGTAAGAATACAGGTAAACTTACATTAAGGCTAACAGGAAGTAAAATAACATAATTTTGAGGCTTTTCTGCTACATATAATAGAGACAGGATCATTTTGAACTAAGAAGGTACGGGTAACCGAGCAACTCTGTCTTTTTTTGATGAAAACATGTCATGCCATTTCTGCTGGATAGAACTGAAGAGTGTTCTCTAAGACATTTAATGAGAGAGAGAAAAAGAAAAGAGATTCACAGCCTGGAGATTAGGGAAGCCTGAGGCAACAATAAATATGCCATTGGCTAATCTGGTTGTCATTGAATATCAAAATCATTTGGAACACCCAGGAAAAGTCCCAAGGACACACTAGGTCCTCAAGAACTATGTTGACTCACTGAATGAAGGTCTGATCAGGATCAAATGACTACGGCAGAAACAGAGCAGAACTTCTCCCTGCTGCTGGGCAGCTCATCTGTATGCTGCAGTAGGGGGCCAAGCAGATGGAATGTTCCTGTCATGAATTCTCATTACACCTGGAACTTTGTATTCACAGAACTTGATGAAAGTGAAGTTTCAGTATCACTTGTGGGATGATCTGTTTCATGTCTACACCTCTGGATAGAAATCAGGCTTATTTGTCATTTCTTAGTGTTTTGTGTCGAATGCACGATCTCTTTCATGGCTAGAGCTTGAAAATGATTCATTGAATCCCATCCAGCAGATTCACTCATTCACTTACCTAAGGCAGACCTTCCTTAATGTTGGCCCAAACACTTGTGTTAGTCTGTGACGAATCATGTACATTAATCTCAGAAAAAGAAGAAAACTTTGCTTTGTGGAATTTTTCTTAAGACTGACATCCTCTGGTACTAAACTAATTTGGCCCTTTGGATTCGTGAAAATAACCTTCACATTTTTAAATGGTACTGGGAGACAGTGTGAGGTGTGTGTGAGTGTATGTGTGTTGTGCACTTGTATGTTTGGATGCTTAGTCACCTTCCCTGGCTTTAACTTGCAATGAAAGGTAATAAGAGTATGTGGCTGTCATGTTTATTTGCACGTGAGCATGCACGCACGCTCTGTGTGTGTGTGTACCTTTAATGATTTGTGAAATCTAGAAGCAAGAGAGCTACAGGCTAGGATATAGTTTCCATACAGTTAATCTTTGATACATAATAATATTTATTTTGTTCGTGTCTTTATCCAGAGATTCATGGCCTTTGTAATCTGCTCCAAACTTTTCCAAGGCCATGCTTTATAACATCAAGTTCTGAAGTTTCAGTCTTCTAAGTGTGTGTGTGTGTGTGTGTGTGTGTGTTTAGTTTCCAACACTAGTAGGCTCTGCCTGTTAGTCCTCCATGGGCAGGACTAATTTAGAAGGCTAATGTATACATAGCCTGTGGCTTTGTCAAAGTCTTCTCGTGAAAGAGAATGAAATTCTGCTTCTGGTTGGCTGGTCTAATCTACTTGCAAGGGATAAAATAGAACAACTGCACTCCAATAATTATCAGTGAATATAACTTGGTTCATTGAAATTTACTAAAGAAACTAATTGATTGAAATGGTACACTTAGACCTGAAGTGTTCTAATCTTTCCATCAGCCTGGATGCTCATATTTGATCCTTATATCAATCTGGAGGAGAAATGAACCAGGAACCCAGCCTTCTGACACCACCAATGCACACTTTTCCTGAAACTTAATTTTCTATCATTGTCATTTTTGAGATGTTTTGACATACAAGATGAAACCTATGCGATGTAGTATAAAATGTTGTTCAAAAAGTTAAGTGCTTTACACAGGGTCTTTGATGCTTCTGGGAGAAGTTTTTCTCAGAGGTGGAGAGAATTGTGTTTCCTCTAAGCATGGACTTTGATAGCATCATTAGGACACTGCCAAGCAGGAGGGTGAGAGCGCTGCTCATCACACTGACTGATGGGAGAATGAAGTGAAGTCAACTGCACCTTCTAGTGACTTCATGTGAACCAGATTCCATCACATATTCTGTTTGTTTTATCCTTTCTTGATCTTCCCTGCTTAAGTTTATTACTATTTTTGTGTGTTTTATTTATTATTTTTAAATTTTTATTTTATATTGGAGTATAGTTGAATAACAATGTTGAGGGGACTTCCCTGGTGGTTCAGTGGTTACGAATCTGCCTGCCAATGCAAGGGACACGGGTTCGAGCCCTGGTGCGGGAAGATCCCACATGCCACGGAGCAACAAAAGCCCGTGCGCCACAACTACTGAGCCTGCGCTCTAGAGCCCATGAGCCACAACTACTGAGCCCGTGTGCCACAACTACTGAAGCCCGCGCGCCTAGAGCCCGTGTTCCGCAACAAGAGAAGCCACCACATCGCGAGAAAGAGTAGTCTCCGCTCACTGCAACTAGAGAAAGCCCGCTCACAGCAACGAAGACCCAACGCAGCCATAAATAAATAAATAAACAAATAAATACATACATACATACAACAACCAGCGCTGAGTTAGTTTCAGGTGTGTGCCAGAGTGATTCAGTTATACTTACACATGTATCTTTTCTTTTTCAAATTCTTTCCCCTTTAGGTTATTACAGAGTATTGAGCAGAGTTTCCTGTGCTGTACAGTAGGTCCTTGTTGATTATCTATTTTAAATATAGCAGTGTGTACATTGTCAATCGCAAACTCCCAGTCTATCCCTGACCCACAACCCTTCCCTCCTGGTAACCATTAGGACATTCTGTAAGTCTGTGAGTCTGTTTCTGTTTGGTAAGTAAGTTCGTTTGTATCATTTTTTTTAAGATCCTGCATATAAACAATATCATATAATATTTGTCTCTCCAACATTTGTCTGTAGACTTTTTGATGATGGCCATTCTGACTGGTGTATCACATTGTGATATCTCACTGTAGTTTTGATTTGCATTTCTCTAGTAATTAGCTATGTTGAGCATCTTTTCATGTATCTCTTGGCCATCTGTATGTCTTCTTTGGAAAAACATCTATTTAGGTCCTCTGCCCATTTTTTGAATGGGTTGCTTGTTTTTTTTGCATTGTTTGCAAATATTTTCTCCCATTATGTGGGTTGCCTTTTTGTTTGGTTTATGGTTTCCTTTGCTGTGCAAAAGATTTTGTGTATGATTAGGTCCCATTTATTTATTTTTGTTTTTATTTCCATTACTCTAGGAGACAGATTGAAAAAGATATTGCTGCAGTTTATGACAAAGAGTGTTCTGCCTATGTCTTCCTCTAACAGTTTTATAGTATCTAGTCTTACATTTAGGTCTTTGATTGATTTTGAGTTGATTTTTGTGAACAATGTTAAAGAGTGTTCTAATTTCATTTTTTACATGTAGCTGTCCACTTTTCCCATCACCATTTATTTATTTATTTATTTTTTTTTGTGGTACGCGGGCCTCTCACTGTTGTGGCCTCTCCCGTTGCGGAGCACGGGCTCCGGACGCGCAGGCTCAGCGGCCATGGCTCACGGGCCCAGCCGCTCCGCGGCATGTGGGATCTTCCCGGACCGGGGCACGAACCCGCGTCCCCTGCATCGGCAGGCGGATTCTTAACCACTGCGCCACCAGGGAAGCCCCCATCACCATTTATTGAAGAAACTGTCTTTTTTCCATTGTGTAGTCTTGCCTCCTTTATCATAGATTAATAAGCCATAGGTGCCTGGGTTTATTTCTGGGCTTTCTATACTGTTCCAGTGATCTGTATTTCTATTTTTGTGCCAATACCATACTGTTTTCAGGACTGTAGCTTTGTAGTATAGTTTGAAGTCAAAGAGCCTAATTCCTCCAGCTCCATTTTTCGTTCTCAAGATTGCTTTGGCTATTCGGGGTCTTTTGTGTCTCCATACAAATTTTAAGATTTTTTTTGTTCTATCGATAGCTCTGTGAAAAATGCCACTGGTAATTTGATAAGGGTTGCATTGAATATGTAGGTTGCCTTGGGTAATATAGTTATTTTGACAATATTTATTCTTCCAATCCAAGGATACAGTATATCTTTCTATCTGTGTCATCTTTGATTTCTTTCATCAGCATCTTACAGTTTTCTGAGTACAGGTCTTTTGCCTCCTTAGGCAGGTTTATTCCTAGTATTTTATTCTTTTTGATATGATGGCAAATGGGATTGGTTCCTTAATTTCTCTTTCCGATCTTTTGATGTTAGTGTATAGAAATGCAACAGATTTCTGTGTATTTATTTTGTATCCTGCAGTTTTACCAAATTCATTGATGAGCTCTAGTAGTTTAGTATTTTCTATGTATAGTATCATGTCATCTGCAAAGAGTGACAGTTTTACTTCTTCTTTTCCAGTTTGGATTCCCTTTATTCCTTTTTCTTCTCTGATTGCCATGGATGGGACTTCCAAAACTATGTTGAATGAAAGTGGTGACAGTGGACATCCTTGTCTTCTTCCTATCTTAGAGGAAATGCTTTCAGCTTTTCACGTTTAATTATGATGTTAGCTGTAGGTTTGTCATATATGGCCTTTATTATGCTAAGGTGTGTTCCCTCTATGCCCACTTTCTGGAGGGTTTTTGTCATAAATGAGTGTAGAATTTTGTCAAAAGCTTTTTCTGCATCTATTGAGATGATCATATGGTTTTTATTCTTCAGTTGATGTGTTGTATCACACTGACTCTTCTGTGGATACTGAAAAATCCTTGCATCCCTGGGATAAATCCCTCTTGATCATGGTGTATGAGCCTTTTAATGTGTGCTGGATTCAGTTTGCTAGTATTTTGTTGAGGAGTTTTACGTCTATGTTCATCAGTGATATTGGCCTGTAATTTTATTTTTTTGTGGTATCTTTGTCTGGTTTTGGTATCAGGGTGAAGGTGGTCTCATAGAATGAGTTTGGGAGTGTTCCTTCCTCTGAGATTTTTGGAAGAGTTTCCAAAGGATAGGTGTTAACTCTTCTTTAAATGTTTGATAGAATTTTCCTGTCAAGTCATCTGTTCCTGGAATTTTTTTTTCTTGGGAGTTTGTTAATCACAGTTTCAGTTTCAGTACCTGTGATTGGTCTGTTCATATTTTCTATTTCTTCCTGGTTGAGTCTTGGGAGGTTTTACCTTTCTAAGAATTTGTCCATTTCTTCTAGATTGTCCATTTGATTGGCATATTGTTGCTTGTAGTAGTCTCTTATGATCCTTTGTATTTCTGTGGTGTCAATTGTAACTTCTCCTTTTTCATTTCTAATTTTATTGATTTGAGCCCTCTCCCTCTTTTTCTTGATGAGTCTGGCTAAAGGTTTATCAGTTTTGTTTATCTTTTCAAAGAACCAGCTTTTAGTTTTATTGATCTTTTCTATTGTTTTCTTTGTCTCTATTTCATTTATTTCTGCTCTGATTTTTACGATTTCTTTCCTTCTACTTACTTTGGGTTTGTTTGTTCTTCTTTCTCTAGTTGCTTTAGATGTAAGGTTAGGTTGTTTCTGTGAGATTTTTCTTATTTCCTGAGGTAAGATTTTATTGCTATAGACTTCCCTCTTCGAAATGTTTTTGCTTTATCCCACAGGTTCTGGATCATTGTGCTTTTATTTTCATTTGTCTCTAGGTATTTTTTTTATTTCCTCAGTGATCCATTGGTTGTTTAGTAGCATATTGTTTAGCCTCCACGTGTTTGTGTTTTGTACAGTTTTTTCTTCTTGTAGTTGATTTCTAATCTCACAGCATTGTGGTCAGAAAAGATGCCTGATATGATTCCAATTTTCTTAAATTTACCGAGGCTTGCTTTGTGGCCTAGCATGTGATCAATCCTGGAGAATATTCCATGTGCACTTGAGAAGAATGTGTATTCTGCTGCTTTTGGATGGAATGTTCTATAAATATCAATTAAGTCCATCTGATCTAATGTGTCACTTTAGGCCTGTGTTTCCTTAATGATTTTCTGTCTGGATGATCTGTCCATTGATGAAAGTGTGGTGTTAAAGTCCCCCACTATTATTGTGTTACTGTCAATTTCTCCTTTTATGATTGTTAGTATTTGCCTTATATATTGAGGTGCTCCAATGTTGGGTGCATAGATATTTACAATTGTTATATCTTCTTGGATTGATCCCTTAATCATTATGTAGTGTCCTTCCTCGTCTCTTTTAATAGTCTTTATTTTCAAGTCTATCTTGTCTGATATAAGTATTGCTACTTCAGCTTTCTTTTGATTTCCATTTGCATAGAATACCTTTTCCATCCCCTCACCTTCAGTCTGTTTGTGTCCCGAGATCTGAAGTGGGTTTCTTGTAGACAACATATCTACGGGTGTTGTTTTCATAGCCATTCAGTCAGTCTATGTCTTTTGCTTGGAGCATTTAAGTTGTTTACCTTTAAGGTAATTATCAATATGTAAGTTCTTATTGCTCTTTTGTTAATTGTTTTGGATTTGTTTTTGTAGGTTTTATTTTTTCCCTTTTTTTTTTCTCTTGTGTGATTTGATAACTATCTTTAGTGTTGTGTTTGGATCCCTTTTTCTTTTTTGTGTGTGTATCTATTGTAGATTTTCAGTTTTCAGTTACCATGAGGTTTTGATATAGCAGTCTAGATATAAACAAGATTGTTTAAAGTTGCTGGTCTTTTAACTTCAAATGCATTTCCAATATCCTGCATTTGTGCTCTCCTCTTCTCAAAATTGCTGGTTTTGATATCATATTTGTGTGCTGATGATTTCCTACCTTTACCGTATGTTTCCTTTACTGGCGAGCTTTTCCATTCGTAAGTTTCTTGTTTCTAGTTGTGGCCTTTTCTTTTCCGCCTAGAGAAGTCCCTGTAGCATTTGTTGCAAAGCTGGTCTGGTGGTGCTGAATTCTCTTAGCTTTTGCTTGTCTGTAAAGCTTTTGATTTCCTTGTTGAATCTGAATGAGAGCCTTGCTAGGTTGAGTATTCTTGGTTGTAGGTTCTTCTTCTTCATCACTTTAAGTATATCATGCCACTCCCTTCTGGCCTGCAGAGTTTCTGCTGAGAAACGAGCTGATAACCTTATGGAAGTTCCCTTGTAGGTTATTTGTTGCTTTTTCCCTCATTGCTTTTAATATTCTTTCTTTAATTTTTGTCAGTTTGATTACTATGTGTCCCAGCATGTTGCTCCTTGGGTTTATCCTGCCTGAGACTCTCTGTGCTTCCTGGACTTGGGTGAGTGTTTCCTTTCCTATGTTAGGGAATTTTTCAGCTATTATCTCTTTAAACATTTTCTCAGGTCCTTTCTCTTTCTCTTCTCCTTCTGAGAGCCCTATAATGTGAATGTTGGTGCATTTAATGTTGTCCCAGAGGTCTCCTAGACTGTCCTCATTTCTTTACCTTCTCTTTTCTTTATTCTGTTTTGTGTTAGTGATTTCCACCATTCTGTCTTTCAGCTCACTTATCCATTCTTCTGCTTCAGTTAATCTGCTATTGATTCCTTCTAGTGTATTTTTCATTTCAGTTATTGTATTCTTCATCTCTGTTTGTTTGTTCTTTAGTTCTTCTAGGTCTTCGTTAAACATTTTTTGTATCTTCTCAATCTGTACCTCCATTCTTTTCCCAGAATCTTGGATCATCTTTACAGTAAGTCCTCTACATAAAAACCTTCAAGTTGTGAACTTTCAAAGATGCAAATGTGTGTTCACATGGCCAGTTACATAAGTTAGTTCACATGTCTGGTGTACATTTTCATGTGCATTCATCCTCTACAAGTGGTTGTGCTTTTGTGTACAGTAGTGTATAAAGTACAGTAGTACAGTATCTTTATTTCAAGCTGAGGATGTCCAGAAGCAAGCGTAAAAGCAGTGGTGATGTAGCTGATACTACTGTATTTTTCGAGGTACTGTACTATAAGATTAAAAATAATTTCGGTTTTTTTTTTTTGGCTGTGTTGGGTCTTCATTGCTGTGCACAGGCTTTCTCTATTTGCGGCAAAGGGGCTACTCTTCGTTGTGGTGTGCGGGCTTCTCATTGCAGTGGCTTGTTGCAGAGCATGGGCTCTAGATGTGCGGGCTTCAGTAGTTGCAGCACACGGGCTCAGTAGTTGCAGCACATGGGCCCTAGAGCACATGGGCTTTAGTTTTTGCAGTGTGTGGGCTCAGTAGTTGCAGTGCACAGGCTCTAGAGCACGTGGGCTTCAGTAGTTGAGGTGTGCAGGCTCAGTAGTTGTGGTGCGTGGGCTTAGTTGCTCCATGGCATGTGGGATCTTCCTGGACCAAGGCTCGAACCCGTGTCCCCTGAATTGGCAGGCAGATTCTTAAACACTGCACCACCAGGGAAGTCCCAAAAATGTTTTATTTTTTGTGTGTGTTTGTTTTTCATGTATTATTTGTGTGAAAAGTATTATAAACCTATTACAGTACAGTACTACATAGCTGATTGTGTTAGTTGGGTACCTAGGCTAACTTTGTTGGATTTATGAACAAATTTGACTTATGAACATGCTCTTGGAATGGAACTCTTTCGTATGTAGAGGACTTACTCTACTGTTATTACCCTGAATTCTTCTTTTAGGTACATTGCCTGTCTCCACTTCACTTAGTTGTTGTTCTGGGGTTGCATTTTGTTCTGTCATCTGGATCATATTCCTCTGCTGTCTCATTCTGTGTAACTCCATGATTATGGTTTCCATTCTGCAGGCTGTAGGGTTGTAGCTCTTCTTGCTTCTGCTGTCTGCCCCCTGGTGGATGAGACTAAGAGGCTTGTACAGACTTCCTGGTGGGAGGGACTGGTACCTGCCCACTGGTGGGGGGAGCTGGCTCTTGTCCCTCCAGTGGGCAGGGCCATGTCAGGGGTGTGTTTATCACTAGTAGTTTGTTCAGAAAGACTTTAAGCAGACTGTCTGCTCATGGGTGGGGCTATGTTCCTGCCCTGTTGGTTGTTTGGCCTGAGGCATCCCAGCATTGGAGGCTACAAGCTGTTGGGTGGCGCCAGGACTTAGTGAGAAAATGGTGGCCTCCAAGAGGGCTCACACCAATGAGTACTCACCAGAACTGCCACTGCCAGTGTCCTTGTCCCCGAAGTGAGTCACAGCTGCCTCCTGCTTCTCCAGGAGACCCTCCAATACTAGCAGGTAGGTCTGGCCCAGTCTTTTATGAGGTCACCACTTTTTACCCTGGGTCCCGGTGCTCACGAGACCCTGTGGGCACTCTCTAAGAGTGGAGTCTGTTTCCCCCAGTCCTGTGGAGTTCCTGAGATCAAACTCCGCTGGCCTTCAAACTAGATGTTCTGGGGGTTCCTCCTCCTATTGCCAGACCCCCAGGCTAGGTGGCCTGATGTGGGGCTCAGAACTTTCACTCCTATGGGAGAACTTCTGTGGTATAATTGTTTTCCAGTTTGTGGGTTGCCCACCTGGCATGTATGGGATTTGACTGTATTGCACTTGCACCCCTCTTACTGTCTTGTTGTGGCTTCTTCTTTGTCTTTGGATGTAGGGTATCTTTTTTTGGTAGGTTCCAGCATATTTTTGTTGGTGGTTGTTCAGCAGTTAGTTGTGATTTTGGTGTTTCCATAAGAAGGGGTGAGCTCACATCCTTCTATTCTGCCATCTTGTCTCTAAAATTCTACTATTATTTTAATTTCATTATATTCTCTCTGTTTTGAAAGTTGCCATACATCTATCTGGGGATGAAACTCAAAGAAAGTCTCAATTTTTTAAATATCAGGAAAGAAATATACGTATATATAAATTGAATGCAATGCTTAAAAAATGTACATTTACAATATGAATAAATACAGATTTAGCTTTCTAAATTGTTAAAGATATATATTACATATAAATATATTTAAAATAAAATATATACATATATTTAAGATATGTATTTTTTAAGCACTGGACACAACAGTTAAGATATATATGAAGTGGTCATGGAGACAAAGTTCTAAAGGGTTATAAATTAGGTATTTACCTATGTCTTTCTGCTTCTACTCCAGTGCTTTCCTGTTAACTCTGAATACGCCAAGAATACATATTATTGAAGGTAATTATTTGCTTTGGGAAATATCGTGGATGTTTTTCCCCCTCTAATGCAAACAATAGCCTGTTGTGTTCATCACACGATTCCTTAAATCACTCTTGTGAGGAGACATCATGTCTTCAGCAGCAAGTTTAGGATGCAGAACACTGACTTTAAATTGAGCCTCAAGATACGTGAAAGAAAGGACTTTGGGGAGTGCAAGCCTAGAAGGTCAATAATGCTCTGCACACTCGTGAAATAGAAACCTTGCTCCTCAAACAAACAAACAAATGACTCGTTTCCTCAGCAACAAAGAAAAAGTAGATCGGATTTTAAGATAAGTCTTTTCCTCCCTGATAAATGTCTCTCTTGTAATTATGGTTGTTTCTATGACAACTTCCATTGCCCTTCAGAACAAGATACTCCCTAAATGCGAATTTTTAAAAGTGAAGCTGCTGCACGTTTTCATGGAAGAGAAAAACCAAATGCTTGTAAATATTGTAATGCAAAAGTAAATTATTTTTTCACCATGATGCTGCAGAATTATCTTCGTGCTTTTCAAGGTAGTTCATATATAAATTGATTGACCTGTGGTTTGACTTTTCTGAAAAGGAGGACATGGGGAATCAAGTAATACAGTTGTTACATGTAATATATATATATATATACATTTTTTAAAGTGGTATGAAATTTTAAAGACTCCTGTAAAATCAACAGCACAAAATTTTTGATACTTTAGATATTTACTTTATTATTATTTTTGACTTAATTAGTCTATTTTGTAAAATACCTCTGATGATACAGACACATGAAGACATGAAGATATTCTTGTGATCATTGGGATTGTCCTACATGCCAGGATTAGAGCAAAGTATCCCATGGCATTTACATAGTTTGGATATTGTTTTCGTCTTTGAGATACAAAGGTCAGATAAAAGAGGGAAGGATTAGAGGATAGATATAGCTATCAGCTATTCTCAGTAAGAATTACAACCTAAGAGGATGTGGAGAAAGGGAACCCTCTTGCACTGTCGGTGGGAATGTAAATTGATAGAGCCACTGCAGAGAACAGTATGGAGGTTCCTTAAAAAACTAAAAATAGAACTACCATATGATCCAGCAATCCCACTACCGGGCATACACCCAGAGAAAAACATAATTCAAAAAGACACATGCACCTCTTTGTTCATTGTATCACTACTTACAATAGCCAGGACATGGAAACAACCTAACTGTCCATCGACAGATGAATGGATAAAGAAGATGTGGTACAATAAAATACAATAAAATATTACTTAGCCATAAAAAGGAATGAAATTGGGTCATTTGTAGAGATGTGGATGGACCTAGAGTCTGTCATACAGAGTGAAGTAAGTCAGAAAGAGAAAAATATCATATATTAACACATATATGTGGAATTTAGAAAAATGGTACAGATGAACCTACTTGCAGGGCAGGAATAGAGACGCAGATGTAGAGAATGGACGTGTGGCTACAGGGAGGGAAGGGGAGGGTGGGATGAACTGGGAGATTAGGATGAAATTTCTTCAGACATGTATATCCTATTTTCAGAAGATCATTTAATTTCATTTCACAAAATCGATTTGATTGCTTAGACTTGACTCGACTGACATTCAGTGATTCAAACAATACCTTGAAAAAAGCCAGGTGACTTGATCTGCCATAGAAGGAGTTATTTTCAGGGTATAGAGATAGAACGACCCCATTCTCATGGCGGTACTCATGACTTCTGTGCCCAGGCATGGCTTGGGATAAAGCTTGAAGAGCTGTTCCATTCACATACGGTGCTAACACATAAAGAGACTCACTCTTCAGAATCGTTTTAGTAATATACTCTAGGGTGTGAAGGAATGTTGAAGTTATCTTGGGTAGTGCATAGTCTCCAAAGATTTCTGCCATTTCTTCCCTCCCTTTGCCCACATGCTGCTGCTTATGTCAAGAGATGGGGTCTGGTCCACCCCTATCCCCAGCCCTCTTGAGTTTGTGCTGTCCTTAGTGACTTGATTGACAAATAGAATGAGGTAGAATGGATGGTCTGGGATTTTGGAGGCTAGTTACAAGATTCTGGCAGATTCTATCTTAGTCTTGTTCTGGGAAAAACCAGGCCATGTAAGGATACCCTGCCATTCCTCAGATGTTCCCACATCCTTACTGAGACACTTGACATGTGAATCTCCAGTTCCAGCCACCATCTGATGGCTATTATGTATGAGACCCCAAGTGTGAATTGTCTAGCTGAGCCCTGTCAACCCACATAACTGTAACAAATATAATAAATTATTGCGTTAAGCCCCTGCATTTGGAGGTGGTAGATTATGCAGCCATATGAAACCAAACATTCTGACTTCAAATGAGAATATTTAGTGTTTTGTTCTATCCATTCAGCATTTTTAAAAAATCTCCAAAAGTATCTTCTTGGCATGTTTCTTGTTGTTGTTCACCTAATTAGCACCCTGTTAAATTAAATGCCAAGAGCGTCTTGTCTTCAGGCTACATTTCTTGTGTAGGTGTGTGGTTTCTGCAGGGCTGTCAGCTCCGTGATGCTACAAGCCTCTCAATTCTTTTAAGACTGCTGCACGCATTTATTTTCTGGCATGCTTTGATTATATCGTCTTTGCTGTCTGTCCCTGAACTATTTATAGTAAAAATTGATGTAGGGGAGGAAGCCAAAAAGAGAGCCTACAAGTAATATCAAAGTAGAATATGTATTTATTGCTCTCCACGTCATATTAGTTGTTAATAACAATCTGGTGATTCTCTCCTCAGATCAATTTCCTCAAAATGTACTATAGTTTCTCCTGTGTAGGACTGAAATATTGGCTTCAATTTGCATTTTTCCTGATTACCAGTGAGGTAGAACATTTTCTTTCATTGTGTTTGCTGCTTTTCAGGTGAATTGCACATACATATTTTGTACATTACTGGTTTTTAGGATTTCTTTATACAGGCTGCTTGAATAAGCTCCTTGTCTATGTCTTGTGTTTTGAATCTGTTTGTAATTTATTTTATGGCACAGATGTAGCAGGATTTCCTTTATGATTATGCTAATTTAAGAAAACCTTCATTACCCATATATCCTAAGGACAATTACCTGTATATTTTCTAGACATTTTAGATTAGCTTTACTCATTGAGTGTTTAGAATATTGGGGCTTAACTTTAGTATGTGATATGAACAAGGATATCTGGTTTTTTCCTATGGACGTTCAATTTTCCCATTAGCGTTCAATAAAAAGCCATCATTTCCCCGTGGTTTGTAAAACCACCCCTTTCATAAGCCAAGTCTCCACACATGCACCTGAGTATGTGTCTGAGCTCAGCTTTCTCTTATTCTGTCTCTATCTATTAATACCATGCTCCTTAAAAAGATAATATTTTAAAATTGTGTTTCTAGATACGTCACAGCATGTTTCCTTTGCTGTTGTGAATGGAAACGTTTTATTACATTTTGATTAGTGAGTAATTATTCATTGCTCTTGACTTCAGTGTATCAAAGGAAATTGCATTTATAAGCAAAAGCAGTGATGCTGATGCTGGCTGGTCTGATTTTTAACCCCAGCACTACCACCTGCTATTGAGTGACTTAGAATTCTGCCAATTTTTTGCCTTAAGCAGTCTGAGGCTAAGTGAAGAAAAGCAATCGCGTTTAGGGTTATACTGCTAAATGACTTGAAAATCCCTTTGAACTGTATCATTTGCTAATTCTCTGTGGAGCGGACATTGCCAATTTGAGATAGCAAGTAGTTCAGTTAAACGAAGGAAAGTGTTATGATTGATCTTGATAAGTTGACAGGAGTTTTGCTAAATGACATAAGGTATTATTATATTGTGATTGGTCCAGCCGACAGACTAGGAAGAATAGTATATTTAAGTTGAAAGTGAAGTATACTTTCCACTGTATTGTGTCACTTAAGTTTCGCTTCAGTTCTAGCACATTTAATATAACATTTTTCTCATTCTGTGTACATCTGCACACACTTTTATGTGATACTCTGCTGTAATATCAAAAAAAGGTTTTCCAATTTAACCATTATTTCTGAAATCCTTTTGGCTTTTTATGGGGATAAATACTAACCCCCCACCGTAAGCTAATAAATCCCCCTTTAATACTGCGTCTTTGTCTTCAGAGCACATGTAAGGATTACATTTCTGAAAACCCTTGTGGTTAACTGAAGTCATGTGACTTGGGATGAGTTACTAGCAGTAGTTAATGTATGTCTTTGAGTGAGATAATTTAACTGTTGGTTTGATACCCCCCTGCGATTATTCCCCCCTTTGGTAATATTTGAAAGGATTGCTGCCCCACTGGCTTGTATCTCTGAGTGAATAAGATGTTCAGAGTCGCCTGCTGCCTGTGATGGCAGAAAATATAACTAAGCCACTGAATGTGGGGTTATTGCCAGACCTGGCCCATTCTAACTATTATAAATAACAGTACCCAGAAGAGAAGTCTGACTTAATGAAAACTAATATATGTGGCATTAGCACAATAGTTATTAGGCAGACTGGAAGTAAACTGATATTGAAGGCTATAATAATGGCTATTCTTCTTATTCTATGATGAAAATTTTGGTAAATCTGTAGTTTGAATAATTTGTGAGACAGGGACTTCCCTGGTGGTGCAGTGGTGAAGAATCTGCCTGCCAATGGAGGGGACACGGGTTTGAGCCCTGGTCCGGGAAGACCCCACATGCCTCAGAGCACCTAAGTCCGTGAGCCACAACTACTGAGCCTGCGCTCTAGAGCCTGTGAGCTACAACTACTGAGCCCGTGTGCCACAGCTACTGAAGTCCTCATGCCTAGAGCCCATGCTCCACAACAGGAGAAGCCACCACAACAGGAGAAGCCACCGCAACAGAGGGTAGCCCCCACTCACGCAACTAGAGAAAGCCCACGTGCATCAATGAAGACCCAATGCAGCCATAAATAAATAAATAAGTACATACATACATACATAATTTTTGAGACAAAAGACCATAGAGACTATGTAGACTTGGAAGAGGTAACTGCTTTTTATCATCAAGTGGTGAGAGATAAATTTCAGAAGGTCTTTGTTCAGTAAAGGATGATGGAGCTTAGGCAGCAAGGATCAAATCGAAGGCACGATTCTTACCCATTGTTAAAACTTCTAAGTGGATTAAAAAGACACCTTGTGAATTTTTTTAGGCTGAGCTAGTGTGTGTGTGTGTGTGTGTGTGTGTGTGTGTGTGTGTGTGTGTGTGTGTGTTTAGGACAATCAAATATATCTTTTAACAAGTTCTTTTGATTTTGATAAGGTCGTGCTTTCTAGATGAGTTATTTCTGGGAGATCCCAAACTGAGTTGGCCATATCAACAGCATATTCCTTTAACAAAATTTCTCTGATTAAACGGATTCAAAAGAAACCTCAATTTCTCATATGGTTAATTTATTGGGTTTTCTTATTCCTAAATAAGGATTTTTTTTTTCTCTGCTGTAAATATTTCTGTTCATTTTCCTTCCAAACTTGTGTGATCCCTTCTGGCAACAAATTGATTTCATTCAGTAGTTACCCAGAATTTCTCACATGGGAGACAGTGATATTCAGAGACGTTCGCATCATCTTAATAACAAAAATCCATATTTAAACAAATATTTTGGCACATCCTAAGCCAAGGGGCTACTCAAATTGGCTATTGTAATTTCCTATAGTACCTGGGTGAATGTATTTTTCTTTTGAATAATTTCATTTTTGGATTGTTAATAGCTAGTTTAGAGAAATACATTTGATTTTTAAAATATTATTCTAGTATCCTGCTGTCTTGTTGAACTAGTTTAATAGAGTTTGTAGTCCTTACAATTTTATGTATAAAAGATCATGCCATCTTTGAATAGAGATCTCTTCTTACTTTCAATCTGTATGAATTTTTTTCTTTTCCTTACCTAATTGCCCTGACTAGCTTCTCTACTAAAACGTTAAATAAAAGTTTTTTTTTTGTTTTGTTTTTTGTTTTTTTTTCCTGGAGCAGTTTGAGGTTCACATCAAAATGAGAGGAAGGTACAGAGATGTCCCATATACCCCATACCTACACTTGCATAGCCTCCTGCGTTATCAGCATCTCCCACCACAGTGGTATATTGCTTACAACTGATGAACCAATAATGACACGTCATTATCACCTAAAGTCCATGGTTTTCATTAAGGTTCACTCTTGGTGTTCATTCTATGGATTTGGACAAACGTCTAATGACATATATCCATCCTAATATCATATGGAGTATTTTCACCGGCCTAAAAATCCTCTGTGTTCTGCCTATTCATCCCTCTCTCCCCAAACCCCTGGCAACCAGCAATTGTTTTACTGTCTCCAAAATGTCATATAGTTAGTATCATACAATATGTAACTTTTTTCAGATTGGCTTCTTTCACTTAGTAATAGGCATTTAAATTTCCTCTATGTCTTTTCATGGCTTAATGGCTCATTTGTTTTTAGTATTGAATATTATTCCATTGTCTAGATGTACCAGTTTATTTATCCATTATCTACTGAAGAGCATCTTCGTTGCTTCCAAGTTTTGGCAATTATGCATGAAGCTGCTAAAACATCCACATATTGGTTTTTGTGTGGACATAAGTTTTCAACTCCTTTGGGTGACTACCAAGGAGTGCAGTTGCTAGATCATATTGTTAGAGGATGCTTTTTAAAAATATTAGTGGAGTATAGTTGACTTACGATGTTGTGTTAGTTTCAGGTGTACAGCGAAGTGAATCAGTTATACATATGCATTTATCTATTCTTTTTCAGATTCTTCCCCATATAGGTTATTACAGAATATTGAGTAGAGTTCCCTGTGCTACACAGTAGGTCCTTGTTGATTACCTGTTTTATATACAGTAGTGTGTATATGTTAATCCCAATCTCCTAATTTATCACTTCCCCTCATGCTTCCCCTTTGGTAACCATAAGTTTGATTTCAAGATCTGTGAGTCTGTTTTTGTTTTGTAAATAAGTTCATTTGTATCATTTTTTATTAGATTCCACATATAAGTCATACCTTGTTATTTGTCTCTCTCTGTCTGATTTCAATTAGTATGATCATCTCTAGGTCCATCTGTGTTGCTGCAAATGAAATTATTTCATTCCTTTTTATGGCTGAGTAATATTCCGTTATATATATGTGTGTGTGTGTGTGTGTGTGTGTGTGTAAACACACACACCCCACATCTTCTTTATCCATTCATCTGTCAGTGGACATTTAGGTTGCTTTCGTGTCTTGGCTATTTTAAGTAGTGCTGCAGTGAACATTGGGGTGCATGTACCTTTTTGAATTATGGTTTTCTCTGGATATATGTCCAGGGGTGGGATTGCTGGGTCATATGGTAGTTCTGTTGTTAGTTTTTTAAGGAACCTCCATACTGTTTTCCATAGTGGTTGTACCAATTTACATTCCCACCAGCAGTGCAAGAGTGTTCCCGTTTCTCCACACCCTCTCCAGCCTTTATTGTTTGTAGACTTTTTGATGATGGCCATTCTGACCGGGGTAAGGTGATACCTTTTTTTGTTTGTTTGTTTGTTTGTTTGTTTTTGTGGTATGCAGGCCTCTCACTGCTGTGGCCTCTCCCGTTGTGGAGCACAGGCTCCAGACGCCCAGGCTCAGTGGCCATGGCTCACGGGCCCAGCCGCTCCGCGGCACGTGGGATCTTCCCAGACCGGGGCATGAACCCGTGTCCGCTGCATCGGCAGGCAGATTCTCAACCACTGCACCACCAGGGAAGCCCAAGGTGATACCTTTTGTTTGCATTTCTCTGATAGTGATGTTGAGCATCTTTTCATGTACGTTTTGGCCATCTGTGTGTCTTCTTTGGAGAAATGTCTATTTAGATCTTCTGCCCATTTTTTGACTGGGTTGTTTATTTTTTGATATTGAGCTGCATGAGCTGTTTGTATGTTTTGGAGATTAATCCCTTGTCAGTTGCATCATTTGTAAATATTTTCTCCCAGTCTGTGGGTTGTCTTTTAGTTTTGTTTATAGCTTCCTTTGCTGTGCAAAAGCTGTTAAGTTTAATTAGGTCCCATTTATTTATTTTTGTTTTTATTTTCATTAGTCTAGGAGGTGGATCCAAAAAAGATCTTGCTGCGATTTACGTCATAGAGTGTTCTGCCTATGTTTTCCTCAAAGAGTTTTATAGTGTCTGTTCTTACATTTAGGTCTTTAATCCATTTTGAGTTTATTTTTGTGTATGGTGTTAGGGAGTGTTCTAATTTCATTCTTTTACATGTAGCTGTCCAGTTTTCCCAGCACTGATATCGAAGAGACTGTCTTTTGTCCATTTTATATTCTTGCCTCCTTTGTCATAGATGAGTTGACCATAGGTGTGTGGGTTTATCTCAGGACTTTCTATCCTGTTCCATTGATCTATATTTTTGTTTTTGTGCCAGTACCATACTGTTTTGATGACTGTAGCTTTGTAGTATAGGCAGAAGTCAGAGAGCCTGATTCTTCCAGCTCCATTTTTCTCTCTCAATATTGCTTTGGCTATTCAGGGTCTTTTGTGTTTCCATACAAATTATAAAATTTTTTGTTCTAGTTCTGTGAAAAATGCCATTGGTAATTTGATAGGGATTGCATTGAATCTGTAGATTGCTTTAGGTAGTATAGTCACTTTGACATTGATTCTTCCAATCCAAGAACATGGTATATTTCTCCAATTGTGTCATGTTTGATTTCTTTCATTAGCATCTTATAGTTTTCTGAGTACAGGTCTTTTGCCTCCTTAGGTAGGTTAATTCCTAGATATTTTATTCTTTTTGATGTGATGGTTAATGGGATTGTTTCCTTAATTTCTCTTTCTGATGTTTCATTGTTAGTATGTAGAAATGCAACAGATTTCTGTGTACTAATTTTGTATCCTGCAACTTTACCAAATTCATTGATGAGCTCTAGTAGTTTTCTGGTAGCATATTTAGGATTTTTTATGTATCATGCCATCTGCAAACAATGACTGTTTTACTTCTTCTTTTCCAGTTTGGATTCCTTTTATTCCTTTTTCTTCTTTTTTCTTCTCTGATTGCTGTGGCTAGGACCTCCAAAAGTATGTTGAATAAAAGTGGCGAGAGTGGGCATCCTTATCTTGTTCCTGATCTTAGATGAAAGGCTTTCAGCTTTTCACCATTGAGAATGATGTTGTTAGCCGTGGGTCTGTCATATATGGCCTTTAATGGCCTTTATTATGTTGAGGTAGGTTCCCTTTGTGCCCACTTTCTGGAGAGTTTGTATCATAAATTGGTGTTGGATTTTGTCAAAAGCTCTTTCTGCATCTATTGAGATGATCATATTGTTTTTATTCTTCAGATTGCGAATGTGGTGTATCACATTGATTGATTTGTATATGTTGAAGAATCCTTCTCTCCCTGGAATAAATCTCACTTGATCATGATGTATGATGCTTTTAGTACATTGTTGGATTCGGTTGAGGGGTTTCGCATCTATATTCATCAGTGATATTGGCTTGTCATTTTCTTTTTTGTGTGATACCTTTGTTTGGTTTTGGTATCAAGGCCATGGTGGCCTCATAGAATGAACTTGGGAGTGTTCCTTCCTCTGCAGTTTTTTAGAAAAGTTTCAGAAGGATAGGTGTTAATTCTTCTCTAAATGTTTGATAGAATTCGCCTGTGAAGCCATCTGGTCTGGGACTTTAGTTTGTTGGAAGTTTTTAAATCACAGTTTCAATTTCAGTACCTGTGTTTGGTCTGTTCATTTTTTCTGTTTCTTCCTGATTCATTCTTAGGAGATTGTACTTTTCTAAGAATGTGTCCATTTCTCCTAGGTTGTCCATTTTATTCACGTATAGTTGCTTATAGTAGAGGATGTTTAGTTTTGTAAGAAGCCGCTGAACTGTCCTCCAAAGTGGCTGTGCCATTATGCATTCCTATCAGCAGTGAATGGGAGGCACTATACCTCCACATCCTCACCAGGATTTGGTGTTGTCAGTGTTCCGAATTTGGGGCATTCTAGTAGGTTTGTTTGCATTTCCCTGATGACATATGATGTGGAATATCTTTTGATATGCTTATTTGCCATCTGTATATCTTCTTTGGTGAGATGTCTGTTAATGACTGGCCTAGTTTTTAATCAGGATTTTTAATTTACTCTTGAGTTTTACAAGTTCTGTGTATATTGGGGGTAACAGTCCTTTATCAGATGGGACTTTTGCAAATATTTTCTCCCAGCATGGGGCTTTTCTCTTATTCTCTTGACATTCTCTTTTCTCTAGTGAGTTTTAAATTTCAGTCGTTATACTTTTCAACTCCAGAGTTTGCATTTCTTTTTTAAAAAATAAGTTCTATCTTCTTATCATTATTTTCTATTTCATGAGACATTGTCATCATATCTTAACATTTTTAAGCATATTTATTGGAATATAATTGCTTTACAATGGTGTGTAAGTTTCTGCTTTATAAGAAAGTGCATCAGCTATACATACACATATATCCCCATATCTCCTCCCTCTTGTGTCTCCATCCCACCCTCCCTATCCCACCCCTCTAGGTTGTCACAAAGCACCGAGCCAATCTCCCTATGCTATGTGGCTGCTTCCCACTAGCTATTTGTTTTACATTTGGTAGTGTATATAAGTGCATGCCACTCTCTCACTTTGTCCCAGCTTACCCTTCCCCCTCCCTGTGTCCTTAAGTCCATTCTGTATGTCTGCATCTTTATTCCTGTCCTGGCCCTAGGTTCTTCAGAAACATTTTTTTAGATTCCATATATATGTGTTAGGATACAGTATTTGTTTTTCTCTTTCTGACTTATTTCACTTCGTATGACAGACTCTAAGTCCATCCACCTCACTATAAATAACCCAATTTTGTTTCTTTTAAAGGCTGAGTAATATTCCATTGTATATATGTGCCACATCTTCTTTATCCATTCATCTGTCAGTGGACACTTAGGTTGCTCCCATGTCCTGGCTATTGTAAATAGAGCTGCAGTGAACATTGTGGTACATGACTCTTTTTGAATTATGCTTTTCTCAGGGTATATGCCCAGTAGTGGGATTGCTGGGTCATATGGTAGTTCTATTTTAGTATTTTAAGGAACCTCCATACTTTTCTCCGTAGTGGCTGTATCAATTTACATTCCCACCAACAGTGCAAGAGTGTTCCCTTTTCTCCACACCCGCTCCAGCCTTTATTGTTTGTAGATTTTTTGATGATGGCCATTCTGACTGGTGTGAGGTGATACCTTATTGTAGTTTTATGTGCATTTCTCTAATTAGTGATGTTGAGCATTCTTTCATGTGTTTGTTGGCAATCAGTATATCTTCTTTGGAGAAATGTCTGTTTAGCTCTTCTGCCCATTTTTGGATTGGGTTGTTTTCTTGTTTGATACTGAGCTGCATGAGCAGCTTGTACATTTTGGAGGTTAATCCTTTGTCAGTTGCTTCATTTGCAAATATTTTCTCCCATTCTGAGGGTTGTCTTTTCAGCTTGTTTATGGTTTCCTTTGCTGTGCAAAAGCTTTTACGTTTCATTAGGTCCCATTTGTTTGTTTTTATTTCCATTTCTCTAGGAGGTGGGTCAAAAAGGATCTTGCTGTGATTTATGTCATAGAGTGTTCTGCCTATGTTTTCCTCTAAGAGTTTGATAGTGTCTGGCCTTACATATAGGTCTTTAATCCATTTTGAATTTATTTTTGTGTATGGTGTTAGGGAGTGTTCTAATTTCATTCTTTTACATGTAGCTTTCCAGTTTTCCCAGCACCACTTATTGAAGAGGCTGTCTTTTCCCCATTGTATATTCTTCCCTCCTTTATCAAAAATAAGGTGACCATATGTGTGTGGGTTTATCTCTGGGCTTTCTGTCCTGTTCCATTGATCTATATTTCTGTTTGTGTGCCAGTACCATACTGTCTTGATTACTGTAGCTTTGTAGTATAGTCTGAAGTCAGGAAGCCTTATTTCTCCAGCTCTGTTTTTCTTTCTCAAAATTCCTTTGGCTATTTGGGGTCTTTTGTGTTTCCATACATATTGTAAAATGTTTTGTTCTAGTTCTGTGAAAAATGCCTTGGTAGTTTGATAGGGATTGCATTGAATCTGTAGATTGCTCTGGGTAGTATAGTCATTATCACAGTGTTGATTCTTCCAATCCAAGAACATGGTATATCTCTCCTTCTGTTTGTATCAGCTTTAATTTCTTTCATCAGTGTCTTATAGGTTTCTGCACACAGGTCTTTTGTCTCCTTAGGTAGGTTTATTCCTAGATATTTTATTCTTTTTGTTGCAGTGGTAAATGGGAGTGTTTCCTTAATTTCACTTTCAGATTTTTCATCATTAGTGTATAGGGATGCAAGAGATTTCTTGCATTAATTTTGTATCCTGCTATTTTTACCAAATTCATTGATTAGCTCTAGCAATTTTCTGGTAGTGTCTTTAGGTTTCTCTATGTATAGTATCATGTCATCTGCAAACAGGGACAGCTTTATTTCTTCTTTTCTGATTTGGATTCCTTTTATTTCTTTTTCTTCTCTGATTGCTGTGGCTAAAACTTCCAAACTGTGTTGAATAAGAGTGGTGAGAGTGGGCAACCTTGTCTTGTTTCTGATCTTAGTGGAAATGGTTTCAGTTTTTCACCATTGAGGACGATGTTGGCTGTGGGTTTGTCACATATGGCCTTTATTATGTTGATGTAAGTTCCCTGTATGCCTACTTTTTGGAGGGTTTTTATCATCAATGGGTGTTGAATTTTGTCGAAAGCTTTTTCTGTAGCTATTGAGATGATCATATGGGTTTTATCCTTCAGTTTGTTAATATGGTGTATCACATTGATTTGCGTATCAGTGAAGAATCCTTGCATTCCTAGGATAAACCCCACTTGATCATAATGTATGATCCTTTTAATGTGCTGTTGGATTCTGTTTGCTAGTATTTTGCTGAGGATGTTTGCCTCTATGTTCATCAGTGATATTGGCCTGTAGTTTTCTTTCTTTGTGACGTCTTTGTCTGGTATTGGTTTCCGGGTGAGGTTGGCCGCATAGAATGAGTTGGAGAGTGTTCCTCCCTCTGCTATATTGTGGAAGAGTTTGAGAAGGATAGGTGTTAGCTCTTCTGTAAATGTTTGATAGAATTCACCTGTGAAGCCATCTAGTCCTGGGCTTTGGTTTGTTGGAAAATTTTTAATCACAGTCTCAATGTCTGTGCTTGTGATTGGTCTGTTTATATTTTCTATTTCTTCCTGGTTCAGACTCAGAAGGTTGTGCTTTTCTAAGAATTTGTCCATTTCGTCCATGTTGTCTATTTTATTGGCATAGAGTTGCTTGTAGTAATCTCTCATGATCCTGTATTTCTGCAGTGTCAGTTTTTACTTCTCCTTTTTCATTTCTAATTCTATTGATTTGCGTCTTCTCCCTTTTTTTCTTGAAGAGTCTGGCTAACGGTTTATCAATTTTGTTTCTCTTCTTAAAGAACCAGCTTTTAGTTTTACTGATCTTTGCTGTTGTTTCCTTTGTTTCTTTTTTATTTATTTCTAATCTGATCTTTATGATTTCTTTCCTTCTGCTAACTTTGGAGGTTTTTTTGTTCTTCTTTCTCTAATTGCTTTAGGTGTAAGGTTAGGTTGTTTATTTGGGATGTTTCTTGAGGTAGGATTGTATTGCTATAAACTTCCCTCTTAGAACTGCTTTTGCTGCATCCCATAGGTTTTGGGGTATCGTGTTTTTTAAAGATGTTTTCTGGTTCTTGTAACAGTTATAATGCCTAGTAACATATCCATAATGCCTGAAGTCTGGGGCCAGATTTTTTTTTTTTTTTTTTTTGCGGTATGCGAGCCTCTCACTGTTGTGGCCTCTCCCGTTGCGGAGCACAGGCTCCGGACGCACAGGCTCAGCGGCCATAGCTCACGGGCTTAGTTGCTCCGCGGCACGTGGGATCTTCCCGGACCAGGGCACGAACCCGTGTCTCCTGCATCGGCAGGCGGATTCTCAACCACTGCGCCACCAGGGAAGCCCTGGGGCCAGATTTTGAAAAAAAAAAAAATTATATTTTAGTCTGAAAGGTATTGGATTTTATCAGCTGCTGCCTAAGCATTACCTCTGAGTCAGCATGAGCCACATTTTGCTGAGGTTGTCCTTTTGCTGAGGTTGGCCCTCTTGGCCAGCTAGATTTTAGCCTCTACTGTGTTATGTGTGTATGCCTTAGAGGCTAATACTGTAGTTCAAGTTTAGGTTTTTCCTGTCTATTTAGGCCAGTACCTTGGAAAGCCCTCTCCTGTCACTCCTGGAAGGGCAAGTCTTGGGCATGCATGCAGTATTCCAGACTGCCAGGGATGGTCGTGATTTTCTTTTGAAACCCAGCTTCCTAAGGGTTGCCCCTGGATCAGAGTTGCTAATTGTTCAGCCAGTGTTTGCTCAGACCTTGTGCTTGATCCCCTAGTGACAGTGAGGCTCCCGTCCTGTTGATGGATCTGTGTGTGATGCGGGGAATGTTTTTAGTCTTTGTCACGCTGTGTTCTCATTGGTCCTCAGAGGTGCAGCCTAGCATGTGTACACAGCCTTCTCAACCCCCAGTACTGACTGTGAAGCCAGGATGACTCTAATTGTCTATATCTTTCCTTGATCCTCCCTGTTAAACTTCTAAGTGTTCTGATGTTTTGCTTTTGGCCACCATTATCAAGGAGCCCCATGTTCTCTCTTAAACACCCTCCACCAAGATCTCCATTGCTTCGTCAATCTCTTTAGGTGGAGACTTCTCCACGGTCTTTTCCAAACACAGTTGGTCCCCTCAGGCAGAACAGCAGAGCACATCATGTATAGAGCCTGCTTTTATTCCCTGGCAGAACCTCTGGGCCACTGTACAGGAGCTGGGGGTAAGGACAGTGATCCCCTTCTCCCATGGGACACCTGTAAAAGCAGGTGCTGGGTGGGTAGTATAACCTAATGGGCTTAGGCTTCTCCCTCCAGCATGAAAATTCTACCTTAAGAGCAAGATGGGGCAGAGAGAGTTAGGGCCAAGCATTCTCTACCTGCTATGTTTGGAGTGGAGCTTCCATCCCTATATGGGAGAAGGGGAGCCTGGTCCTTTCAGCCACACCTTCCAGGAAAAGAGTTTCTGCAACCAGGAGCTAAAGGAAATTAGAAATGCTGGTGACTTACCCCTTTTGTGACGAACTGTAGTTTTAGCCAGTGAACTGTGGGGGAGAGGTAACCCTGTATTTTCAGCTGCACCACACAGAATAGTGCGTCTGTCTATTGGGGGATGTGAGAGGGAGTGGGTCGTGGCTCAAATGCCACAGATTTTCACTGTGCCCAGCCTTGACTTCTATATCCCACGTCTCACAAGGAATCAAGGCTTCTCGTAGAAAAGACCTGATGTCAGGGTTGGGATGGGAAATGTTCAAGATAAGTCTGGAACATCTTATTGTGCCAAAAAATAAGTCAGTGTTTGAAACATCATGGGGACATGTCACCAGTCAGTTTGAAGGGGCTCCCTATGGCAAAATCTGGGACAACCTGAGCACCAGAATAATGATAGTAACAGAATTCAGAAAATAACACATGTAAATATAAACCTATACTGATAAAAAAAAAAATGAAGGGGGGAAAGAGGAAGCTCTTTAGAAGAATTCTATAGAAGAATGATAAATACAGAAATAATGCTTTATTATAAAATCACCTTTCTGCCACCACCATACTAAGGATTGATTCAGGCAAGATCATTAATAGATGCCAAAAATAGTGGATGAAATTTTAATGAACAGAATATTTACATAATCTCAAAGTTTCTCCTTTGAGTGACTAATTAATCACAAAGGAAAAAAAAAAGAGTAACTTTTATAGGGAATAAACCTGGTAGACACCACCTACTGAAGTGATCAACTTAGCATCACCCATAAATGGACAAACTGATATCTTGTGTCTTCTAGAATAATGCCCTGAGAGGAACACAGCATTGCATCTGTGCTGCTCCTGCTAAGTAATGCATGGCCTGGATCTAGTCGTGAGGAAACATCAGGCAAATATAACTTGAAGGACTTTCAATAATTGGTCTGTGTTCTTCAAACATCTTAAAATCATTAAAGAAAAGAAAGGCTGCTAGGAATTCCCTGGTGGTCCAGTGGTTAAGACTCCGTGCTTCCACTGCAGGGGGCCTGGGTTTGATCCCTGGTTGGGGAACTAAGATCCCACAAGCACATGGCTGAAAAAAAAGAAGAAAAAAGGTTGAAAATTGATTCTGGATTGGACTTGGACCAAGAAAAAAGTTATTATGAGGGATATGATTAGGACAATTGGTACCATACAATTTGAATATGAACTGTGGAATACATAATAGTATTGAGTCAGTATTAAGTATCCTGAGTTTGATAAATATACTGTGACTGCATAAGAGAAAATCCATATTTTAGGGAAAAAAGTCACTGAATTTATTTGTGGAAAAAGAGAGGTGATATCTATAAATTACACCCAAATCATTCAGAAATGTTTATGTAAGCAGAATATGTTTATAACAAGTCATTAGAAAAGTATATAGTATTTGACCCAGAAATAGCACCATATGAAATTTATCTGTCTTAAAATAAATGGAGAAAAATCCATTCGTATCACTGTTCAACTACAGGTTAATTTATTTTTAACTGAAGTATAGTTGATTTACAGTTGTGCTAATTTCTGCTGTACAGCGAAGTGACTCAGTTATACACATACATACATTCTTTTTAAATATTTTTTTCCATTATGGTTTATCCCAGAAGGTTGGATATAGTTCCCTGTACTATACAATAGGACCTTTTTGTGTATCCATTCTAAGTGCAATAGTTTGCCTCTGCTAACCCCAAACTCCCAGTCCATCCCTCTCCCTCCCACCTTCCCCCTTGGCAACCACAAGTCTGTTCTTTATGTCTGTGAGTCTGTTTCTGTTTTGTAGATAGGTTCATATATGCCATATTTTAGATTCCACATATAAGTGATATCATATGGTATTTCTCTGAGTTATTTAACTTAGTATGATAATCTCTCGGTCCATCCATGTTGCTGCAAATGGCATTATTTCATTCTTTATGGCTGAGTAGTATTCCAGTGTGTACATGTACCACATCTTCCTTATCCATTCCTCTGTTCATGGACATGTAGGTTGTTTCCAAGTCTTGGCTATTGCGAATAGTGCTGCTATGAGCACAGGGGTGCATGTATCTTTTTGAATTATAGTTTTGTCTGGGTATATGCCCAGGAGTGGGATTGCTGGATCATATGGAAACTATTTTTTTAAAGGAACCTCCATACTGTTCTCCATAGTGGCTATGCCAACTTGCATTCCCACCAACAGTGCAGGAGGGTTCCCTTTCTCCACACCTTCTCCAGCATTTGTTATTTGAACTACAGGTTAATTTTAATAATTTGTTTTAAATAGGAACAGCTTAAATTTCTACTACCCAGAGTGAAAGAATGGTTAGGAAACTCTGCTTCATTGACTTGGTGTAATATGAATCCACTCAATACCATTATAAAATGTATGGTAATGGCAAAAATACTTATGTTAACATAACCATATAAAAACATTGATAGCTGTTTAAAATTAGTATGTGAGCTTGGAGCTGAAAGAAATTTGCAAATAATTTAATTCGTGATGGAATTCATTTTTCTTTATCTTCTTTATTCCTGCACTAATGTTCTTTCATAAAATGAGAATAAAAATAGTGAAGAGATCTGTTTTAGAGTCCAGCACAAATATACTGCAAATGTTCTGAGTCTACAGTCATTGAATTCACGTGAATTCATTTTTATGGGCATTAAAGGAAATGGAAACAATGAGGGTTGAAGTGTTCAACCAATTGAGACTGAGGATGGATTACCAGTTTGTTAAGAAAATAGAAGCACGTTCTCACACAGCCCCAGAGAGCCCACAGTGAGTCCATGAGTAAAGACGACTCCACTTTCTTTCGTTTTTTTGGAGGAGCAGATGTAGATAAAAAAAAGCACGTCCCAAGTTCTCTTTGCTTTGTGTGACATAACTGAGCTCAGTTGGATGCATTCATGATGTGTACACTAGGCGGTGGTGGAGGAAAGAAAGGTTTTGGCAAGGAATTTTTTTAAGAAGCTCAAACTACAACAACAAACAAGCCAACCTCCTCTGCAAACCACTAGTGTTATAGTCATGAGAACAGAAAATAAAAGGAGGCAAAAGAAAGGAAAAAATACTCAGTTTCTGCTTTTGTATTGACATGAAAACATCAGACGTAAGACAGTTGTCCTAAGAAATTATGAAAAAAGATAATGTCAGAAGAGTTATTATCAGATAAAATATTGACTAAATATAACTTCAGCTTTGCTCTCATGAGCATATTTTCAGATCTAAATAAACTATAAGTTAAATCAATATCCTGAACCTAGGTTTCAGAAGGACTGCAAAATCCACTGGAGCCAGTACAAAACAAAAGAAGACCATTTTAAAAGTTGGGTTTATTTATTTGTCAGCTTCAAAAACATACCAGTGAAGAATTTTCCCTGAGTAGTTAGTTAGACAAGGGGAATGTCCTGGGTTTCAAAGGTTTGGAAAAGGATTTCATGGTGGGCTTTCTGATTAAGGATTGAAAGCAGATACGGGAATGCGTCCATAGGTGTGTTCATGATTAGTTAAAACAAATCTCATTGCTCCTTTGTCGGGAAAGAGTCTCCAGTCAGGTCCAATGCCAGGCTAGCATACGTGGAGTCACTCAAAGTTGGTGATTCTTTAACAATGCCAGCTGGTTAGAATTTTAGTGAAATAGTTTTCATTTTGATATCTCCTAGGCAAGCACTGCTGTAAGGGAAAACTTTTCCTTTTACACAAGTATAATTAAAGCTTTCTAGTAGATTGATCTTGGAGAAGTAATGGGATATAATATTGTCAAAAGTGTTTATTCCCAGCTAAATTACATTGGAGAAAGTCTCTTTCAAAAGCCATGCAATCCATGAGTTACATAAACAATGACTAAAAATGACTAAAGGGGATAATCTCAAAGGAGAGTAACAGCCCATGCTCAATCTAAATCAGAAATCAGCCATCACAAATTGAGCTTTACCAATTATATAGATAGAGATACCATATGTGTACACATACATGTATATACATTTACAAAATATATGTATTATAGGTATATATAAAGTTAATGTATTTGAAGTATAAGAGTAATAAAAGAAAAACCTAGGTACCTCTTATTCAGTTCAAGAAATCACACAGCACACTCTTTCCCTTGAACCCCCCTGTTTAACTCACTGTACTTCATAGTTTTACATATATGCATAGGTGTATAAATGAAATTACTTGTAGTTTTAAGACCTAAAATCAGGTTTGATTCGGCAATCTGTATTTAGTTTATAAATTTTATAACATTTCAGAAAAAAATAAAGTATCATACTATTGATAAGGTTTTAGAATCTAGGAAATATGGTCCACTAGGCATTTTTATGAACTCAAAGAATCAAATATTTAGCATTCTAAGTGGGTAGGGAGAAAAAATATAATATTTATAAAATATTACAGAGGAGGAAGAAGTGTAATACTTATAACAGCAAGCTTTATTCTTGTAGGGGAAGGAACAAAACCTTTCTCCTGCACCCTCCTAAGTCCTCTGGCTGGGGCCCTGCAAAGAGAGATCCATGAGAGAAAAACAGAAGTTTATTAACATGTGTGTCTCCCATATACAAGGGAGCATTTGGTGAGGAGTAACTCAAAGGGGTGGTTAGAACTTGGGCTTACTTGGCATCTTAACAAAGAACAATACGTTTTTAGAGAAGTGGTAAGACAAAGGAAAGGACTTTGAGTTTCCAGGGCAGCAAACTGTGGGAAGGTAAATTCATGGGGAAATAATGGAAGGTAAGGGTGATTACAACAGAGGTGACTAAAGATTCCTCGCCTGCCATCTCTGGGCTCATCAGGGTCTAGAGTTTAGAGTTGTCCCAGGTGACTAACTTCGGTCCTTCCTGGTAGAGAGGAGACAGGACACCTTTACAAATTTAGGTCCTGCTTTTCGGCAAATGGGGGAAAGCAGAGAGCTTTTCTTGTAGCTGCTGCTTCTCAGTTGCCGTCAGCTCAAATTAATCCTTAGGCCAGAGTGCCATTTTCAGGTGGCATATTCTGCTACTCTTCAGTATTTGATAAGAATTATAATAAAAACCAGGAGGATGTAGAATACGAAAAATAGGGTATGGACTCTGAAAACTAGAGTAGTAATTCATCGTTACTATGCACATTATTGATCTTTGACAAGTGATTAAATAGCCATCAACTGTGTTTCCATGAATCTGGGTCATAGATCGGTTTCATTTCCTTTTTTGTTAGAAGGCGCTGTTGGTTCGTAGACTCTTCAGAGCCGAACAGTAAAGGATAATAAAGGCTCCAGGAGAAGGAGGAACCTGTGGGAGTAGATTAAAATAACTTTACCTTTACAGAGGACTTTAGAAGTTGAAAAGCAGGGCCGTGGGTAGAAAACCAAAATTATCTTCAGTCCTCTGAAGAGAGAGAAAAATTGACAGTATCTAGAAAGGAGCAATTTGCATTTCAAGGTGGATCCAGTGAATCTGAGAGACAGCAGCAACACATCAGGTGAATAATAAGCTTGCTGCAGGTGAAGTTTTCTTAACATCTCTGTTTAGTGCTTGGATGCATCTTTCGATTTTATTCTCCCGCCTCCTGCTCTCCCCGAGTACTGAGAACTACACAGTATCTAAACTGATCATTTCTAAGGCTAACTACATCTAATTCTTACCGTGGGTTGTAGGTGTGTAGACTAACTCTAAGAAAAGCTGTATTTCCGCGTCGCATTTTTTGTTTTTTGCCGTATCACAGTGAAGATGGAAATTGCAAATCTCTTCACTTCTCAGATTGGGTGCTGGGTCCCCTGCCGTGACAGAAATAATAACACTCTTGTCATCAGAAGGTCAGAGTCTTCTTACCTATCCGGACATGGAAAGCACAGTTCTTGCTTCCCAAATTGGATCCTTTCCTTAAAAAGTGGTATCTTCCTTACCTCAGGGCACTCTTCTGATATTCATATATTCTAAAAGCCAGCTTCCTGACCCAGAAAAGAAAAATGATGATGGTTTATGCGTCTTTGAAACTATAAAAATTCACAAGACCCTAGTTTATGTCAAGTTATCTGAATTTCCCCCATTAGGTTAACTGATTTATTCAATGAAAGTAGGAGAGGAATGTTTCTCAGAAACACTTACTTTTCAGAAAGACACTTTCAGAATCCCCATACAGCCCCTTAGAGGGTTTCTCTGGATACCAGGCTCACTGCCTGTGCGGATTAATTTCATGGGTCAACTTGGCTAGGTCACAGTACCCAGACGTTTGGTTAAATGTCAGTCTAGATGCTGCCATGACGATAGTCTTTGGATGAGGTGAACCTTTAAATCAGTGGAATTTGAGTAAAGGAGATCATCCTCCACGATGTGGGTGCCCCTCATGCACTCAGTTAAAAGCCTTAAGAGGAAAAGACTGAGGACCCCCTGAAGAAGAGAGGCTTCTGCCAGCAGACGGCCTTCAGACCCAAGGTCAACGTCAACTCCTCCCTGGGTCTCCAGCCTGCCCTGCAAATTTCAGACTTGCCAGCCCCAACAGTCTCATGAACCAATCTCTCTGAACGCACATGCCACGTGCACCCCCCCCCCCATCAAGTCTACTTTTCTGTACAATTCTCACTGATACACAGCCGCTCTGTACGACTGCTTTAGTGCTTTTTAAGAAACTTAGATATACGGACCAAGAGGGCCTTAATGTTACCCTCAGCTTCTCCAAACTCTGCACAGGATTCTCTTGACTCTAGGCACCAGACCTCCCTTTTCTAGAACATGTATGTTAGAAAACTGGTACAATTTTTTTTTTTTTTCTGCCCCTTTGAGATATAAATCTCTTTAAAAGCCTCTTGGCAGTTTTACAGCCCAGCTCTTAGAATGTAAAGGGAGACGGCACCCCTACACTCCCCGGTTCCTGTGAGATTGTAGGAGCCCAACTTTGATGTGTGCTTTGTCCTTAGTTAGAAAACAACCTCCGGTCCCAAAGATAAGAAGACAGTATACTTTTCCTTCAGGGTAACTCCATCCAACAAACACACATCACCTGTGTTCTCCCTCTCACCCAGCCCTTATCAAGCCTCCTGCCCTTGGCTTCAGAGGACTTGAGCTCAGACTGAGTTCTGGTCACCGCTTGCAGCCACTTGGGATGCACGAGAATTACAAAGGAGACCGTTTAAACATTCACCCTCTGTAGATCTGAAGTGATCTTCAGATCTGTGATCTGAAGTGTAGATGAAGTGATTCCTAATTTTCAAGAGCGTATAAAGAATTGTACATGGCTGATGAGTGTGTAGATTGGCCAATCCCTTGAGAAACAGATATCTGTCAGTATCCACTAAACCTGAACGCTGGCATACACCTGATCCAGCAAATCCGCTTCTAGGTAAATACCTGATAAAAGTGGCCACTGTCAGGGAAAACTGTGAGACGTTTTGAAATGCACACCCGCCTGCACAAATGAAGACTGGGTTTCCGTCTAGCTTACCCTTCCAGGTTTTCTCAGTCAGTATTTTTGAGCTACTTATAACTCTGTAGGTAGTAGGAAATGGACAGTACTATAAATTATTCTTCTAGAGAAATGCTAATGAATTTAATCTCGAGGACTGCAATTGATTATTGTCCCATAAATGTTGATTAGTTTAGCATTTACTTACCGATTCATTTCAGCATTCCTGACTGCCTATATCTGGGTGTTTGAATTCTCCTTTGAACCAATGGAACATTTTGCTGACTTGCTAATTAATTTGTGAGTTATAGAAACATCTGTGGCCTGTGTTCTTTTCATATTTGTATAAAAATTAATGATTTTGCTTTAAAAAAAAAAATCTATCATTTACCGCCACCCAAAACAAGTGCTAGATAATTCATGGAAGAATTATTTGTTAGTATGCCTGGGGAAGAAAGGGTTAACAGTGGGTCTGTAAGTGTTTGCTCCTGCTTTGGGGGGACGACTCAGGCAGTTGCGTCCTCCTTTAAACATACTGATGGAATTTACTGGCTGGAAGATAAATGAGTGTCTTCTGGGACTGCCGTACACTGATTTCTTACCTAGGAAATCCTTTCAGTGTGCTGCACCTGCTGTGTCTGGATTGTACATTGTAAATAAACCTCCAGTGAAGCTGTGCAGGGGGCGAGGGTTATGACTGCATCCCTCTGAATCCAGAAGGCATCTCGGTATAGACAACACGGTGACCTACGGGGCTGCATAGTACTGATCACTGTTTTACAATGTCAGAGCATTTTATAAAAATTCTGCTGGACTCTCAGCTGAAAATCTAGGAGGTGTAACTTTGTGGTCACAGTGTATTTGATTAACAACCCACAACCGATAAATGTGCAAGTAGTTTACAGCTCAATAAAGTTAGAGGTAAACCACAAAATATTGATAATATAATTTATTGGCCTTTAGACAGCCAGTCTTATACATAATTTAGCAATCTTATTTAGACATTTCTTTCGTGACTAACAAAACAATCTCCCTGTTTCTCAATTGTTTTTTTTTTTAAACATAATATTTGGCTGTTTATTCCAGGTTTCTTTTCCCTTATTTCGCCAAAGTTAAGAAAACAACATTGTACTATTATTTTACTTACCACTAAGAAGGAAAATCTTGTCAAACAATAAGACGTATTTTGATTTCAGAGATATTAAAGTACATTTATAATAAGTGAAATACGGTATATCGCTCAATTTTTTCAGTTTTATCCATATTACATTTTATTCCTATAATGGGATCTTTATATGATGGTAATTTCTTTTTTTAATTGTACTATAGTTGATGTATATATTAGTTTCCAGTGTACAACAGGGATTCAAAATTTTTATAGATTATACTCCATTTAAAGTTACTATAAAATAGCTATATTCCCTGTGCTGTGCAATGTATCCTTGTAGGTTATTTATTTTATACATAGTAGTTTGTACCTCTTAAGCCCCTAATCCTATCTTGGCCCTTCTCTACTACTCTCTCCCCACTGGAAACCAGTGAACTAGTTTATTCTCTATATCTGTAAGTAAGTCTGTTTCTATTTTGTTATTTTCAGATTTCACATATAAGCGATAACATAAGTATTTGCCTTTCTCTGTCTGACTTATTTCACTAAGCATAATGCACTCCTGGTCCATGCATGTTATTGCAAATGGTAGAATTTTATTCTTTTTCTAGGCTAAGTGATATGCGCGCGTGCACACACACACACACAAACACCACCTCTTCTTTATCCATTCATCTGTTAATGGACACTTAGCTTGCTTCCATATCTTGGTAATTGTAAATAAAACTTCTGCACACATTGGGATGCATGTATCTTTTCAAATTACTGTTTTGTTTTGTTTGGTTTTTTTCTGGATATATACCCAGGAGTGGAATTGCTGGATCATATGGTAGTTCTATTTGTAGGTTTTTGAAGAACTTTCATATTGTTTTCCATATTGGCTACACCAACTTACATTCCCCCCAACAGTGTACAAGGGTTCCCTTTTCCCACATCCTCTTTTATTATTTGTAGACTTTTTGATGGTAGCCCTCCTGACAGGTGCCAGGTGATACCTCGTGGTTTTGAGTTACATTTCTCTAATAATTAGCAATTTGAGCATTTTTCATCTGCCTGTTAGCCATCTGTATGTCTTCTTTGGAAAAATGTCTACTCAGGTCTTCTGCCCATTTTTTAACTGAGTCCAAAAAAATATGGCCATGATTTATGTCAGAGTGTTCTGTCTATATTTTCCTCTGTATTTATGTCAGAGTGTTCTGTTTATATTTATTGCTATCTGCTCTTACATTTAGGTCTTTAATCCATTTTGAGTTTATTTTTATATATGGTGTTGGAGAACGTTCTAATTTCATTCTTCTACGTGTAGCTAACCAGTTTTCCCAGCACCACTTATTAAAGAGATTGTCTTTTCTCCACTGTATATCCTTGCCTCCTTTGTCATAGATTAATTGACCATAGGTGTGTGGGTTTATTTCTGGGCTTTCTAACCTGTTCCATTGGTGTATATGTCTGGTTTTGTGCCAGTACCATACAGCTGTGATTACTGTAGTTTAGTAGTATAGTCTGAAGTCAAGGAAACTGATTCTTCCAGCTCCGTTCTTCTTTCTCACAATTGCTTTGGCTATTTGGGGTCTTTTGCGTCTCCATACAAATTTTTAAGATTTCTTGTTCTAGTTCTGTGAAAAATTGCCATTGGGAATTTGATAGAGATTGCACTGAATCTGTAGATTGCTTTGGGTAGTATAGTCATTTTCACAATGTTGATTCTTCCAATCCAAGAACAAGGTATATGTCTCCATCTGTTTGTGTCATCTTTGATTTCTTTCATCAGTGTCTTATAGGTTTCTGAGTACAGGTCTTTTGCCTCCTTAGGTAGGTTTATTCCTAGGTATTTTATTCTTTTTGATGCGATGGTTAATGGAATTGTTTCCTTAATTTCTCTTTCTGATCTTTCATTGTTAGTATGTAGAAATGCAACAGATTTCTGTGCATTCATTTTGTATCCTGCTACTTTACCAAATTCATTGATGAGCTCTAGTAGTTTTCTGGTAGCATCTTTAGGATTTTCTATGTATAGTATCATGTCATCTGCAAACAGTGACAGTTTTACTTCTTCTTTTCCAATTTGAGTTCCTTTTATTCTTTTTTCTTCTCTGATTGCTGTAGCTAGGACTTCCAAAACTGTTGAATAAAAGTGGCAAGAGTGGGCATCCTTGTCTTGTTCCTGATCTTAGAGGGAATGCTTTCAACTTTTCACCATTGACCATGATGTTAACTGTAGGTTTGTCATATTTGGCCTTTATTATGTTGAGGTGTGTTCCCTCGATGTCCACTTTCTAGAGCGTTTTTATCAAAAATGGATGTTGAATTTTGTCAAAAGCTTTTTCTGCCTCTACTGAGATGATCGTATGGTTTTTACTCTTCAGTTTGTTAATGTGGTGTATCACATTGATTGATTCGTGGATACTGAAAAATCCTTCCATCCCTGGGATAAACCCCACTTGATCAGGGTGTATGATCCTTTTAATGTACCGTTGGATTCAGTTTGCTAGTATTCTGTTGAGGATTTTTGCCTCTATGTTCAGCAGTGATATTGGCCTGTAATTTTCTTTTTTATGATATCTTTGGTTTTCGTAGCAGGGTCCTGATGGCCTCATTGAATAAGTTCGAAAGTGTTCCTTCCTCTGAAATTTTTTGGAGGAGTTTCAGAAGGATAGGTGTTAACTTTTCTCTAAATGTTTGTTAGAATTTACCTGTGAAGCCGCCTGGTCCTGGACTTCCGTTTGTTGGGAGTTTTTAAACTACTGATCCAATTTCAGTACCAGCGATTGGTCTATTCATATTTTCTATTTCTTCCTGGTTCAGTCTTGGGAGGTTGTACCTTTCTAAGAATTTGTCCATTTCTTCTAGGTTGTCCATTTTTTTGGTGTATAGTTGCTCAAAAACTGTTATTCTAAATTGATCTAAGAAAATAAAAGGTAACAATTTGTTCAAAATAATAATAGCAACAACAAAGTTGATTATTTGTTCTTATATACGTATATGCTTATGTATATGAATGAAACGAATGCCAGCAATAACACAAAGGAAAGGGAGAAAGAATTAGGATTATTTTGTCATTATAAGGTACTCACACTACTCACGAAGTGCATAGTGTTATTTGAACGTGGAATTGGATTTTTGTAAATGTATACTGGAAACTCTAGGGCAACCTCTAAAAAAATAAAAAGTAGTATAACTGAGAAAATGGAATTATATAAAATGCTCAGTTGAAACCATACAAAAAGGAGAAAGAATGGAAGGCAAAAATAGGAACACAGTGCAGGACCACAAATAGAAAACAATAACAAACATGGTACATGTTATCCAACTATATCATAATCACTTTAAATGTCAACGGTCTAAATACATTCATCAAGAGACAGATTGTCAAAGTGGATCAAAAAACAAGACTCAACTATATGTTGTCTGTAACCTGTTTTAAATATACATTAGATTAGATATAGATTAAAAGTAAATGAATAGAGAAAAATATACCATAAGAATCCAAAGAAAGCAGGAATAATTATATTAATTTCAGAGTAGACTTCAAAGCAAGGAAAGTGACCAGGGATGAAGAGTGGCATTACATGATAAAGAAGACATAACAAACCTTAATGTTTATGTGCCCACAACAGAAAATCAAACTACATGAGGCAAAAACTGATAGAACTACAAGGAGCAATGGATGAATCCACTGTTAAGAGTTGGAGACTTCAGCATCCCTGTAGCAGAAATGGACAGATCCAGCAGGCAGAAAATTAGTAAGGACATACTAAACTCAACACACCATCAATCAAATGGATATAATGTAGTCTACAGACAGCTTCATCCAACAACAGTAGACATCACATTCTTCTCGAGCTCACAGCAGCATTCACCAAGACAGACCACATTCTGGGCCATAACACTCCTTAACAACTTTGAAGGAAGTCATACAATGTCTGCTCTCTGACTATGATGGAATTAAACTAGGAGTCAGTAACAGACAGATGGCTGAAAAATCTCCAAACACTTGGAGATTAAAAAAGATACTTCTCGGGCTTCCCTGGGGGCTTCCCTGGTGGCACAGTGGTTAAGAATCCGCCTGCCAATGCAGGCGACACACGTTCGAGCCCTGGTCAGGGAAGATCCCACATGCTGCGGAGCAACTAAGCCCGTGCACAGCTACTGAGCCTGCGTGCCACAACTACTGAAGCCTGCACCTAGAGCCTGTGCTCTGCAACAAGACAAGCCACCACAATGAGAAGCCCATGCCCCGCAAGGAAGAGTAGCCCCTGCTGTCTGCAACTAGAGAAAGCCCATGCCCAGCCACAAAGACCCAGTGAAGCCAAAAATAGAATTAAAAGATTAAAAAAAAAAAAAGATACTTCTCAATAACACATGGGTCAAAGAAGAAATCACAAGAGAAATTAAAATTGAACTAAATGAGAAAGAAAATACAACTTATAAGAAGGTGTGGGATGCAGTGATAGCAGTGCTTAGAGGGAATTTGGGTCTTTCTATTCATAGGGCAGCAGCCATACCTGCAGTTGTTCTTCGGCCAGATCCTCTTTGTTTCTTTGATTTGGGGGCTAGAAGCCTGTTTAGCTCAGAGGGCACCAGCTTCTCCTGAAAGACACCCACATCATCAAGGTTGAATACGATGCAAACATACGCAGGTTCCAATCTAGGCTCATAGGTTCCAGCTCATGTTTGTGGGTTCCATTTTGTTCATCATCACCCCATCTTACCTTTAGCTTCCCTCTTTAACTCCCTGCCCTGTTGACTTAACATCTAGCATCAGATACAAAGACAACAGCCTTTTAAAGACGCTGCTTGACCAGCTCCCACAACTGCATAAGGTTAAATTCCTATGACTGATGGATAGATAACCTAGAGATTAAGTTCATGCTGAATGAGGAATGATTGGCTATTTCCTTCTAACTTCAGGAACAATACAAGATGTTCATTCTTATAATTTCTATTCAGTGTTATTCTGGAGCTTCTAGCCAAGGAACTAATGGCTAAAGAAAGAAAATGCATACTGTTAAAAATGAAGAAATAAAATTGTCGTTACAAATGGTATGATTATCTATGTAGAAATTTCTAAAGAATTTTCATAAAAAGCTACTGAAAAAAAGTGAGTTTAGCAAGTATACAGGATGTAAACCCAACAGGAAAGAGTACGTTAAGTATACATGACTCTCTTGAACTTTAGAAGAGAGAGATCTAATATGTCGTGATAGCAGATTAGTGGTTGCCTGAAGCTGGGCTTGGCATGGGTTTATTTGGAAAGGGTCTCAAGGGAACCTCTTGAGGTGATGCAGTGTTCTGTATCTTGAGATGTTGGTACTTATATTAGTGTATACATATTTTAATTCATGAACATCTATCCTTAAAATGCATGTATTTACTTATGTAAATTATACCCCAGTGCATTTCAGAAAAATTTTAAAAATCATCAACACATATCTAAATCCAATTTTCAGACTTTTGAGAATCCCCAACCACTATAACCACATTCAAGAATATCCACTCACAATTACACAGACAGATTCCTTTTAAATTTAGTGATTTAATTGACATGAGCTTAAGTAAGTCATTTGATGTCTCTGGCCAAAGAGCTACATTTGAAAAAGGAGAATTTTAACTCTTTGATATCCGTATATCTTGGGACCTCATCTAGGAATAATGCAATCTACAGGCCTGTTGAATAGAACTTTCTGTGATGATCTAAATGTTCTTCTATCTATCCTGTCCAATATAACAGCCACAGGCTACATGTGGCTGTTGCACATGGAAAGATGGCTACTGAACTAAAAAACTGAATATTTAGCATTATTTAGTTTTCATGAATAGATATTTAGATATGTGTTGCGAGAGGCCCCTATATCGACAGCCTAAAATAAAGGCCTTTTCACCTGAATCTACTATTCTATAAGTCTACAGCGATGCAAGCAATAAAAAAAGTCATCTCTTAAAATAAGTAACCCCAAAGTTTTATTATAGGAAGCTTGAGTTAAAAGTCTGACACATTGTAAATTACAGAAGACACAATGCAACTGCAGAGAGAGACTGCAAATGTATTTACTATAAATAAGCTTTTTATTTTTGGTATACAACCTGCTGGTTGCATCAATTTCACCAAGGGTAGCCTGTGAAAGAAGAACTGCTTGGATGCATCTGAAATGGTGATCACTGCAAGTAAACAAGAATGACGGTATGAAAATATTATCAAAGAAACAAAATATAAAATGACTTGAATTGGGAAGACACCATGCATTGAGCTTAGTGGCAGATTTCTGACAGTTCTCCTGAACCTGCTCATTCCTAGAAGTTGGCTCATTAAGATATTTCCCCCCATAAATTTGCTCCTTTTATAATACGTTTTAAGCTGTGCCTAGTATTCTTAAAAGTAACTGCTTTCTCTGATTTGTTTTACTTAGTATGATAATCTCTAGGTCCATCCATGTTGCTACAAATGGCATTATTTCATTCTTTTTTATGGCTGAGTAGTATTCCATTGTGTGTGTGGTGTGTGTGTATGTGTATATAGAGAGATCACATCTTCTTTATCCATTCATTTTTAGATTGCTTCCGCAGCTACGAACATTGGGGTGCGTGTATCTTGTTGAATTAGATTTCCTGTCTTTTCCAGATATACGCCCAGGAGTAGCATTGATGGATCATATGGTAGCTCTATTTTTAGATTTTTAAGGAACCTCCATACTGTTCTGCATAGTGGCTGCACCAGTTTACATTCTCACCAACAGTGTAGGAGGGTTCCCTCTTCTCCACACTCTCTCCAGCATTTATTATTCATAGACTTTTTGATGATAGCCAATCTGATCCGTGTGAACTGATACCTCATTGTGGTTTTTGATTTGCATTTCTCTAACAGTTAGTGACGTTGAGCATCTTTGCACGTGCCTGTTGGCCATCTGTATATCTTCTTTGGAGAAATGTCTCTTTAGGTCTACCGCCCATTACTTGATTGGGTTGTTTGGTTTTTTTGCTGTTGTATATTTTGGAAATTAACCCCTTGTTGGTTGCATCCTTTGCAGACATTTTTCTCCCATTCCATAGGTTGTCTTCTCGTTTTGTTGATGGTTTCCTTTGTTGTGCAGCCGCTTCTGATTAGGTCCCATTTGTTTATTTTTGTTTTTATTCCTTTTATGTGGAATCTAAAAAATAATACAAATGAGTTTATTTACAAAACAGAGAGTCACAGACATAAAAAACACACTTATGGTTGCCAGAGGGGAAAGGGGTGTGGTGGGAGGGGTAAATTGGGAGTTTCGGATTAACATATACCCACTACTATATATAAAATAGATAAGTAACAAGGACTTACTTTTAACACACGGAACAATATTGAATTTCTTGTAATAACCTATAATGGAAAATAATCTGAAAAAAAATATGTAACTGAAGCACTTTGCTGTACACCTGAGACTAACACAATATTGTAAATCAACTATACTTCAATTAAAAAAGAAAGGAACTGCTAATTTTCAAAGACATTCCTATCAGAAACAATACTGGAAAATCGTATTCTGCTTTTTCTTAAAAGTGTGAAATCAAGACCTCAAAATACAAATAATCACTTGACCTACCTTTAATACACCGATAAATCTTCACTTTGTAGAGAAAACAAACAGTGATAATAAAGGAGTCTCTGGAGTAAGCTGCAATGTTTTACTCTCATTTATGATCTGATTTATCCCTAAGACATGTCTGCCATGTACACAGAGGGCAAGCTGCAGTTAAATTTTTATCACTCACCTAAGTGTGGATTCAAAGGATTTGTTACTATGGAGGAAAACAAAGGTTCTCTCAAGAAACTATACTTAGCTATATATGTTAATATGGTCCAAGGAACACAATTTCAGTGCAGATTACAGTATTCATCTCAGTACTCATTCAAATGTGATTACTCTAATTTACGTTGCTGACCCTGTTTTCCTACGTTTCTAGCAGCCCTTACATGTTTTTCATATATTTAGGCAAAATGGACTCCAATATAATAATCTTGTATTTTGTCATTGAAAATTGTATCTTATTCTTTGTACTCATATGAGATATGTAGTATTTGTGACTTTATAGATGAAAGGATTCCATGCCTAGTTAATTGGCTGAAGTTTCCTATTGAGTGAAATGTACAACAGAAGAGACACTGAACAAAAGATCTCCAGCCTCAGGGATTTCTCCTCATTTCTGACTGATGGATGATATGCGAGGCGGAGTCAGTTGCTCTTTCTCTCATTGTAATATGCAAAAGAGGGGAAAAAGACATTAAATTATTTATATCATCCCATTAAAAAACCCAGGTGATTTCTATAAATACATATTCTTATATGTATACATATATATTCTTATGAGAATATATGTCTCATATATAAGATAAAAATATAAATGGTTAAAGGGAACATCTTAGTACAAAGATAAAAAGTAAAGGCAAGGCTGAGGAAGATTGGGTCAGTTAACCCTTAAAAAGGTGTTTAGTTCCAATATTCTATGATTCTATATTTGCAAATGAGTGTATACTTTATTTTACTTGAGTTTTATAGGCTCTCCGTTTCCATGCTTTTTGCGTTTAGCAACCAGATAAATATGTTGTAAAAATGCGTGTTTCGAAGACATTGTTTTCTGAATTTATTTAAATCAAAATATATTTTACAAGAATTGCTTTCAGGACTTGAAAATGAAATAAAAGTGCAATATTTAGGAATTTAGTTTGTATCTTTGACTATTAAGTTCATTCTGCACTAGTTAGTTATAAATTTATATGCACATTTCAGTTCTGTATTTGATTAATAGGTATTTTACTGAGGCTCTGTTGTTTCACAATTATTCTCTATTGTGGTAAAAATTATTCTTTTAAATCAGATTTTAAAAATCAGCTCACTATCCCCCTTATTTTCCAGTCTTCTTCCTTTGTTATATTGACTATTCATTTTAGGTATCTTTTTCTAAATATGTTTTAGTAAACAACAAAAAAAGTTCATATAACTACTACTTGTTGGTTTTATGCTTTATTATTTTTATTTGGAGGAAATAGATTCATTGATATTCTCTATGTTTTTATGAGCCCCTCTTCATAACATTACATTAGAATGGGGGTGATAAAAATAGGACTCATCCCTTATGCGTTTCTTGTTATGACAGTGGCTGCCTAAACTCTGTGCTGCGAATAAGATCATTCCGCATATCTGAAAAGAGAGACATTATCAATTTTGCCGTGTCTGCTCTGGACGCTGGACAGGTAAGCTTTAGCTTTTATATTACTCTGTATTTTCTCCCTCTGCGTTAGTGGTCCAATAAGACCGTGGTAGCTGCTCCATGATGTTCTTTGTATTGATATTATTTTGTTTGTTTAGATTATATATTCCATGATTAAACACTGAGATCAATTATGCACTTTCATGAATTTTTAAAATGTTTATTAAAAAATATAGGAAGTAGAAATACCTAAACCGTTCCAAGTTATCCTCTTTCAATAATGATAAAATTTATAACGTGTGTGTGTATATATATATATATATATATATGTATGGATATATATATAATCCGATTTGGCACTGGATGGTAAGGTTTTACTTTGTTGGGCTGACACAGAAAGCATACAATTCAATGCTAGCAACCAACTGCAGTCTCCTCCATGCTAGGCACCGTACCAAGTGATTAACATGTAAAACCTATAACATTTAACTCGCAAAGAAGCATTTTAGAGATTCTGGAAAAAGAGATAGATACACAGAGATTAATTACCTTGCCCAAACCATAGCTGCAGCAAGGCAAGGAGCACGTGAATACACACACACCACCCGGCCAAAAGATCCAGCTACTTGTACTCTTGGTTATTATCCTATGACTTTCCCTCACCATCTCTTCCGTAGCACAACTGAAAGTAATTATAAAATGAATTTATAAATTTAGCCTTGGGAGTTTTGAACCAGTAGATTGCCATGCCTGGGAGAAATCAATCTTGTTTGGGAAAGTAGAGTAGGTTGCAAAATAGCTGTTAGAAAACAGAAACCAGAATGAGTTTTTACAGTGATGAAAATGTGCTGCAGTTATAAAATGATTTCAAATATATTTGCTTTTGACAATACAAATATCAGATTAAAAGCAGTCAAGTCTACTGAAATGCAGAGAATCTATGGATTTTTCCATCTTTTTTTTTTTTTTTTAAACTAAGTAAAGAGTAAATTGGTTTAGGTAATTTTAAGTAAGTTCTACAGATAGCTATTTTATGTCTTGTTCACAAAACAGGAGGTTCTATAGGATCCTCTCAGAGATGTTGATGTACGGATTATTCACTGAGTTTCAGTATTTTGTCTAAGGATCATACCTTCTATTTATTAGGTAAAAGACAAAACAAAATATGACTTTTGTCTGTAAACCGTGAGCTAAATAAAGTAGGGCAAGCTTCCTTTATCTCCAGCCTAACCTCCATTCCAGGGCTGCCCCACAGAACCTCGGGGCTCATAACATGCTTTGAAGACCACCCCCACCCCTCTCCTGGCCCTCTTGATTGATAAGAAAGTAGTCACCCGAAGAGGTTAATGACATATCAGGGTTTGTAAAACTAGGATGTGGCTGCCGAGCCAGGGCTAGAACTTATGCAGTGTCCCCACTGGGGATGCCCTGGGTACGTGGATGGGAATTTGTAGAAATTCCACAGATTACTAAAGAAAATACGCAGCAACTGACTTTCCTGCAAACCTGCTCCGTCCTAGGAATAACAGTCAGGAGAACTTCACCCACAGTACTGGAAAAAGCTATGAAGAAGGTGAATGCTAATGAGGCCAGAAGTTGTAAGTGACTGTATCCCTGAAGCGTTGTAGGATGTTGCAGCAGAATGTTTCCAAAAGGAAGGAATTGGGTAGGTAATGACCATTAACAGAAATGAAAAGTGGAAGAAGAATTAGAATAAGTCTCAAAAAAAGTCTGGTTCTTGTATAGAAAGTCTTAGAATTCTATGCAGATAAAAGAGATTCTGAAAGACATCTCTTTTTCCTGCAAAGGTATATCAAACTTGGTCATCTCCAACCAGACCATGGTGCAGAGCAATACTTATTTGCATACTGATTGTTTAATAGGTACATGGCACACATAAAAACACCTGGAAAGACGCATACCAAATATTAATGGCAATTATATTTAAGAATTAAAACTGGAATCAGGGATATTGTGGAAGATTTGTGAACTAATGCACTCCATGCCCTGCTTGATTTTTTAACACTGTAACATAAAATTGTAAGGTAAAAACAGTATATAGTTAAAGCAAAACCAGAAGATGGGTAAGCTCAAATATAACCAATAGTACCTTTTTCCTCCTGTTTAGGTTGACTTCATTGATGACCTGGAAGCTAATTTTGTTTTTCTGATAAGAATGATGGACAGTTAAAAAAAAAAAAAAGACATGAGACTTGCAAATTAATGCCGATAGAATGTGAACAAAATCTCTGCAGAGCAAAGATGAAATCATTCCTCTATTTCCCCCATTGATTTTGCAATCACATGATCAAGCGCTGTCAACGCACTCCGTGTGTTTCTCATAAAGAAACAGGCAGGCATTTTGGCAATACTAACCTATTTGAGACAATTTAGGCAACTGATCTTGGAAAGCCTTGCCCAGTAGAATTTCATCCATGTGTGTTCAAGTGTGGGGGAGGTAGTTCTTCCCTTTGTATCATCGTATCAGCGTGGCAAGCAGAATAAAGACCTCCCCAAGCCGTCTTCAATTCCCTTTTGACGTGAAAGGTAACACATTCACAGCATCTGGGAATTAAGTTGCACGTGGCATCAAGGTCGCGAAGCAGCTGACTCTATAATGTGGAGATGATTCTGGATTATCCTGGTGGACGCAATGTGAATAACGAGGGGTGTCCTTAAATTGGAAGATGGAGCCTGAACGCAGGTCAAGAGGAAAGCAGTGTGATGTGAGGAGGACTGTACGTACCGTTGCTGGCTTTGGAGGTCAGGGGAAGGGGCCATGAACCTAGGAATGTGGGTGATTTCTAACCTGGATAAAAAAGAAGGAAATGGTCTCTCCCCTAGAGCCTCCAGAAGGAAGGAACCCGACCCTGCCAACATGGTGATTTTGTCTCCATGGAGACCCATTTCAGGTTTCTGACCTCCACGAACCAGACAATATACTGTTGTAAGCCACCAATCTGGCGGGTAATTTGTTATGACAGATGGAAAAGAGCCCCCCCGTTCTCCTCCTTCAAGCTTCCCCGAACATCCCCGCTGACCAGGCTGGTTTGGGTGCCTCCTTTGAGGTCTCATACCCCCACCACCCTGGGTTGATTTCTCCCAGGGCAGTGGTCACAGCCTCCATCCTTTAATCTCCTGAATCTCTGAGATGACTGCACCCGTGCTAGTTCAGGGATGCTGTTAGAAATGCACTGAATGTGACCACTGCTTACTGTGTGCGAAGAGTCATTCTTACTGATATAATTTTACTACAAGGCACAGATACAGGGTATCTACTGAGAGTACTCCAGGAGCTAATATGTGCCTACCATATGCTAGATTTTGCCGTGTTATCTTACATAGATTAACTTCAGATATTTGAAACAACCCTGTGAGGTAGGTACTATTATTAGTAGTATCATCATCATCCCCGATCTATTTATTAGGAAATCAAACTAAAGCGCAGAGAACGTGCTGACAGACTCCAGAGGTAGGATGCTTTACCATCTTGTTTAACTACCTTGGCAGTTTGCCTCTTGAGCCCCAGTACTGAACATAATGCGACAGCTCTTCGATATGTCCATATAAACATAATCTACCCCCATAAATGACCTGTGATGCCGAAAGAAGAAACTTTAGCTAAAAATGTTAAGGTTATCATACCTAGAGGGACCGGTCCAGGCAGGGGAGTGGATGACAGCTGAAATCATGTCGCTGCAGGTACGTACACGTCAGCATGGCCTCCAGCCCCGTTTTTTATGGGCTAGTTTCCTCCTGCAAGAGACGCACAGGATTGAAGACCAATTGTCCTACTGTATACACTCGTTTCCACTTAGTAGGAATCCAAATTCCTGGTGTAGGATCTTAGATGCCTCGGAGGGATGTTGACTTGCTCTTGGTTTTCATGGCTCCAGAGTCACCGAAATGCGAGGACTCACACCGGGGTCGTGCTGGATACTGGGTACTGGCTTCCACCAGACACTGGCTTTGAGGCTCAGGTGCCCAGACCTCAGCTGTTGGGAATATTGTGTGCGGGCAGCTTACAGCACATGCTTCTAAGGAGACTGTCTCCCCAGGCTTGAGCCCAGATCCCACCTTACTTTTTAATTGTTTTGCTGAACTAGAGCTATTTTGCTCCAGTAAAAGCATGTCAGTGACTGTTAGCTCTTTCTTGGGATCACTTTTCGCTTAGTTATATACATGATTATCCAGTGACAAGAAAGAGGTAGGAAAACATTTCTCCAAGCATAATACAAGTTCTTACTTTCTTGACCCTAGACTTCACAATACTTTCTACCACTTGCATACTCTCGGATCTACAATTTCTAGATTCAGATGTTTAGCAAAAATAACATTATTCAGTGATTGCAAAGAGAACCTTCTAATATTTTCTAGATGAAATATGTGAACTATTTGGAAGGCAAAGGGTTACATAACCTAAGTGGCAATGCTATTCCAAATAGGCTGTTAAATCAGGGAAGATAATTATTATGTATGTCATATGCCAAAATAACACTTTCCTGGTGACAAAAATAGTAGCACTATCCACTCTGATCGTGAAATCTATTTAACTTTTCTTTGAAAAGCGAACATACGAAAAATCTTGCCTGGTACCTACTTGAAAAATAAAACAAAACCCCAAGTAACCGTAAAGATTATAAACTTGCCAGATTGGTTTCTTCAGAGAGACATTCAAACAAACATTGAATATGCATTCTCATAAGACAGACTCACAGAAGGAGACTCCAAATGCTGCAGTGAAGGTTGTCTCAGTTCACTGCATGTGAACAGAAATGAACTGTTATAATATTCATAAGCCAACGTTACACAGAAGAGATTTTTTTCCCCAAAAAAGCAGAGCACAGCGTTTTATAATGCATCAAAGTACAGAAAGTATTCATATTCAATAAGCCTAGTGGTATTCTGATTAAGATAATATAAGACTTTGTATGAATGACATTCTTATTAGAAGAAAATGAAGGCATACAATATAAGGACACATTTTTTTAAAAACTGCTTTTTCTTGGGGATTTCAAATTTAATGTTATTTAAAAAATCTATGCTGGTAAGAAATTCCAAATTTTACCCTAAATGTGGCGACTTAATGTCAGTTGTCTGTTTGCTTTCATCTCCCCACTTCTTTCAAGAGGGAAAAGGAAACACTGTATCTGTAATTGCATCATAATCATTAAGACATCCTGAAGGGAATGGACGAGGATGTTCTGAGTCCTTCTACAGTCTAGCTATTTTCAGCCCCTACAGAGACGAATTATAGGAATAACTGTCACCAAGAAGGCAACTTTCAAAGTTTACGTAACAGCTATAGAAACCAAGAGTTTCAGCCAAAAAGAAATGAGCCAAACACTCCACTGAACTATGTGTACCCTCCCGAAGGGGTACACGAATGCCTAGCCATATCCGCATCCATGGCTGTGGCTATTTCTGTCTATGTTTATCTAAGAAATTTAGTTTTTTGCCCTATAAAGGGAAACTGATTCCTACCTGACTGTTCATATAGAATTTGAATTTTGGGCCTCTTCATGGAAATAAAGTATTTATTAAAATAGTGAAAATATTAAGCAACAGGTGTCGAAAACTCCTTTAAATTTACTTACACTGATATTGTCTCTGAACATGCAGAATTTATTAATAATTTATATAAAAAGAAAACCCCAGAAAGTCTAAACAGTTGGGACATGAGTAAAAATATGTAGGATGTAGTAAGATTCCATGTGAACTCAGATTTAAAAGGTCTTCCACTCTTTCAGAATAGCATAAAATATGGTTTCTTACTATTGCTGCTGATTGAAAATATAGACTAACAGACAAGTAATTCCTGATGGTCCCTTAGCCAGGGGCTTACTCACTGTCTCAGCAACTTTCACAGAGGGGAAGCCAAAGCACCGAAGGGTCTTAGGTAACTTCTACCTGCCTTATTCCTCATCATTCTTTGATTTGAAACCCGCAGTTCAGTGTGATGGTTTATGGGAAAAGTGTAGCTAAACAAATATTCTGCACAGCTGCAACACTGAAACATCAGTCTCTGGAAAACCCAAAGGCAGTGTGATATTTTCCATAATTATTATAGAACACGTTGTCAGGAAGACACAACCCACCAAAAGCTTTTCTTACTTACAAGTTGATTAGTAACATTTGGAACTTGAGGCAACACGTAAGCAGTGATTTGTAAACCGCCACTCATGGACGGAGACATCGTAAATCATCATTTCGGGTGCTGTTCACGGTGAGCCATGAAATTGCACTGGAGACACATCAGAAAGCCAACACATTTCTTTTCATCCAAAGGTGACAGCAGGTCCTGACGGTATAGAGCAGTTTATACTTTGGATCTCAATGAAGGTACTCCCAGGGCACTGTTTCCCAGAGCCAATGTTTAAACAACACCATCGATGTCTTAAGTGTCCACGTTGAAGCAAGGCACATCATGTAAGCTCAAGCACAGTGGTATTTATGCAATATTACTAAGGTCTTATAGGTCTTAGTAAGTAATGAATACAAAGGTAGCTATGTTCCAAGAAGTTTACAAATAGCTCCTCTCAGAGATAGTACAATTTTGTGCTTGGCAAATGGAAATCAATAATACTGATTCAATTCGTTTTGCTCCTAGTGTTAACACTAGCTAGCAAAGGTTTATTGCCCACCCCTCGGGTGGGCGATATTTCTAGATGAACTGAAATGCCTGATAATTTCTTTTAATATATTTGCAAAGCTGAATTCAGCCCTATGATTCATTGTTAACTGCTTCAGAACATCATGTGAGAATTTTAAAAATGAATAAAAAGTCAGTAGAAAGGAAAATTCAGAGCACACCATTTGTTAGAATCCATTTTTGTGTGTGCAACATAGCACTTCCATCTCAACAGTGTTCCAAAGCCTCCAAAGCTTCTAATGATGGTGATACACATATTTTTCACTCTAAAAAAACAGGCCAAGGGATAATGAAACCATAATTTCAAAACATTGCAACAGATATAAAATAGCCGCATGCGTAGTTCTGAAACCCTTTATAGCGTACTTTCTGTAAAAGAATCATATATTAAACTTGAGGAGTAAGGAAAAAGAATTTTTAAAAAGTGAAGGAGAAGCAAAGAAATACTAAATATTACAGAATAACACTACCGAAATCAGCGTTTCATTAATCCAACTTGAATACACTTAATTCCTTTCTACATCTTAATCAAGAAAGCCTTGAAATGACAGAAATGTAGAGATGGAGTTTATAAGTCAGTGAATCTAGCAAAGCCAATCTGTTCCTTTATATAAATAATTACATCAGGATCAAAGGACTTTTCTGACTATCACACAGGTGTGCGATTTAGAACATTTTTAATAGTCGTTAGATGTTTATGGAAACACTCAATTTACACATGCATACGCATAAGCCCATTTCACTGTATATTTACTTGCCATTGGCTTATATTGGGTGGAAACAGGAAATCTAACACTCTGAAGTTCGTTTTTATTTTTCAGCTCTCAGAGTTAACCTGAGGTTCTAGTGATCGGTAAGGTTGAATACAAAGCTTAATTTTGGCTTCACGGACCCTTTCAGTGTTTTTCTAAGCTCTAGACAGTCTTCCAAATATCACTTGGAACCAGTGAGATAGTCCTACTTTCCTGTTTTATTAGTGGGAAAGCCAAGGACCAGAGAGACTGACTTACTATGTAACTAGTAGATGAGCTTCTGAGGTCCAGCATCACGATCCTTCCACTTTGCCACTAAAAAAACGTATTTGGACCCTGATTCTTGTTTCATGTCACTATGCCTATTTGCCCTTTCTTAGGATATTTATCTAAGTTGTTAAGATTTGTATTTAATTCCAATAGACTTTAATTGCTGCAGGCTAATGTAAAACAAGAAATAAGAATTTGTAAATTAAAAAAATTAATACCTTCATGGAGCTGGGGCTTTGTTTTGTCTCCTCTTAGTATCTAGAATCACTTCAGAGTGGAACATTTCAATCTGTAAAACAACAACAACAAAACTTTACATATTTAGTTTATAAATTTAGACTTGTTCAAAAGAACACAATCTTAGAGAATGTATTAAAAGCCATACTCAGAAGAAAATCAATAAACCTATACAAAATATTTTAAAAACCCAAATTCAAGTATACTTTGTTTTCTATATACAGATATATTAAATGTCAAATGACAAACTAATTAAATAATAAATGATAAACCAGGGGAAATTTTGCAACACATAAGACAAAAGATTTATTGCCTTGATTTGCAAAGAGCTTAAACAAAACAATAAGAAAAATAAAATTATATATATGCAGGAAAATAAACACTAATGGCAATATTATAATGAAAAGATGTGGTAACAGATTCTCTAATTTGAGTGGGTCTGTATTACAGATGAAACAATAATTTGATACCACCTGGTATCAAAGTGTCCATAATATCTACACTACCTAATGAATATAAAAATATACGTCAGTTGCCCAGTAAATTAAGGTTGGAAATGATCCAGCAGATTCAACTGAGAGATAGCTACTAGCAGGTTTGAAAATACTAGATGTATGATATACAAAGACTTCACATAAAAATGACTTTTCATAGATATGTAAAGATATGCAATGGCTTTTCCTAGAAACTGCTCTAAAAGGTTTAAGCCATTAAGAAGAAAAACTGAGATGTCTAAAGATTACATTTAGAGAAACAAGTTGAGTAATTCTAAAAATAGAGAGCTTTTACCTGCTAGTGTGTGGACTGCTCTCTCCCAGAATGTATCACCTTTGCAATAAGTCCTACTATGTCCAAAATATTTAGAATTTTAATACAAGTTCATCCCCTACTCTATATTTCCTAAGCACTAATTCTGATTTACTATTCTCATTATTCACAAATTTATCAATGTCTAATATCCCATAAATGTGTTATTTTATCATGTCTTGCTCTTTAATAATATATATTATCATGGTGTAAGGAATCACTAATACATCCTAAACACCTAAACAGTGACGCACATATGATATGTCAATAGATACTTGAATAAATGAATCTAAAATGAATCTGAGTGACTTTATCTTACTTAATATTGATAGGAAATTCTACTAGTAACAACATGCTAGATTTCATCATGATAAAACTCAGTAAAGCCAAATCACTTTGAGCGTTAAACAGAAAAATCTTAACCTTTTGCAACTGAACTTTGATAGAGTAATTGTTAAATACCAGCTGCAATATTAAGGGCATCTTATAGGTTAAGATCACTTACACAATGATCAGTCCTTTTCATACTCTGCAGGGACTTATACTCCAGTAAAAGATGGAAAGGCTCACCAAAGAGAAATATTCATAGTATTATGAAGTTCTCACAAAGACATGGACGTGGCCACAGGACAATTTTTAGAGCTTTGGATCAAACTTTAAATTAATACTGAAATCTGTTTATTTAACATTTCCAGAATAGCTGTTAGTTTGTAAAATAACAAGTGTAATTCTTTCAGGCAGGGATAAGATGTTACAGAAAGGTACAAAATGATAATTCTAGGAATCTTCCTAAATGGGTGAGACATAAAATGAGTGTGCTTAGAAAAGAAATGGTTAGTTTTTTACACACTTTTTCTGCCATTACCAGCAGATTCTCCCTGATGTGTTTGAAAACCATAAGCACTGCAATGTTAAGACACAGTTACTAAGGAAGGTAACTGAAAAACTAATTCTTGGGCTTCCCTGGTGGCGCAGTGGTTGAGAGTCTGCCTGTCGATGCAAGGGACATGGGTTCGTGCCCCGGTCCGGGAAGATCCCACATGCCGTGGAGCGGCTGGGCCCGTGAGCCTGTGCTCCGTGACAGGAGAGGCCACAACAGTGAGAGGCCCGCATACTGCAAAAAAAAAAAAAAAAAAAAAAAGAAAAACTAATTCTTAGGTATAATTATCCTATAATGTTTTGGTAAATATTTCTGAACCAAATTGATATTATTGAGTATAAATACCATAATTGTAGGATTAATAGACTGAGTATTTTGATACACCTGAGTTAAAATACTTTTAATAAACAAGTATTTGAGATTTATTTAAATCAGTTATATATCAGTTGTATTACAGATAATTATATAACTTATATTAGGGACAAGTCTAATCCCTACATAAAATAATTGTAGATAAAAGTGCAATCATTATTCTACTTGCAGTTCTAAATATTAGTTAAACTTAGGAGAAAAACAGATGTTATTTTGAATTGGTTTTGGGTACACTGCCATTTACCTGGGACTAGATATTCATTGCTCATGAGAGAAAAGATAATCAAAGTATTTACTATTCATATGGCATTACAATAGCCTTTGTGATCAAGTCTTTTTCTTTAGAATGTTAGAAAAGTAAAGCACTACATTTCTTTCTAACACTATAGGAAAAGTTCCATTTAGTAGAAGCAATCAGTTCTGTTGAGAACAGAATTCCCAAAGATAAAACTCTGTATGAAAATTTTCAACATTAAAAACTGGCCTATTTCTAGAGAAGTTATCAAAAACATTACGGAGAACACTATGGAGGTTCCTTAAAAAACTAAAGCTAGAGTTACCATATGATTCTGCAATCCCACTCCTGGGCGTACATCCAGACAAAAGTCTAATTCGAAAAGATACGTGCACCCCAGTGTTCACAGCGGCACTGTTTATAGCAGCCAAGACATGGAAGCAACCTAAATGTCCACTGGTAGATGAATGAATAAAGAAGATGTGGTGTGTGTATATATATGTGTATATATATATATATATATATATATATATATATATATATGTATGTATATACACACACACACACACACACACACACACACACATAGTGGAATAGTACTCAACCATTAAAAAAGAATGAAATAATGCCATTTGCAGCCACATGGATGGACCTAGAGATTATCACACTAAGTGAAGTAAGTCTGACAGAGAAAGACAAATATCATATGGTATCACTTATTTGTGGAACCTAAAAAAATGGTACAAATGAACTTACATACAAAACAGACTCACAGACATAGAAAACAAGCTTACGGTTACCAAAGGGGGAAGGGGGGGAGGGATAAATTAGAAGTTTGGGATTAGCAGATACACACTACTATATATAAAATACGTAAACAACAAGGACCTACTGTATAGCACAGGGAACTATACTCAATATTTTGTAATAATCTATAATGGAAAAAAATCTGAAAAAGTATATATACATGTATGTATAACCGAATCACTTTGCTGTACACTTGAAACTAATACAACATTGTAAATTAACTATTACATACGTCAACTAAAAAAAATTAATAAAAAAAGATGGGGTAACACAAAGTAGACAAGTTGCCTAATGCAAACCTGACTACAGTCCTAGGTGTTACCTCTTTATTTTGTGGTTCATTTTGGTTAGTTCCTGCTTTTGTGGGAATTTAAAAGGCATTTAAAACTAGCCATCAATAGAATCTAGAAGGACATGGGATAGCACTGCTGAATCTATTGGTAGATAATAAAAGTTTTGATATATATATATTTTTTGCCTCCAAGAATAAATTCAGCATATTTGGAATGGGGTGGGAGGAGCAAAGCGAAACAATATTCCAGGCATTTTTCTCAAATGAATAGATGGTCTTGAGTCTTTTTAGGGACGTTCTGGTAGAAATGCTGTTATAAAGTAATGGCTCAGGGTTGCTTTCTGTAAATAAGGTTTGGCTTGGATTTCTGAACTTCACTCAATAGTAATACAATTGCTAAAATAAGCTCAATTTCAGCCTTGGGGCATAGTATTTGTGCAAATTCTTTATTTATTCTCCTCGTAAAACTTATCTGGAAAAAAAACAAACTCTGCTATGCCTTATTCTCTTCCCCCAAACCTCTGATCCAATGTTGTTCCTATATTCATGACTGAAATCATATGAATATTTACTGTAATGCCTCGTTCATCTGCAATTACTAAGGAAGAGTTTCCAATGTAGATGATTTCCCCAGAATCAATTCATCTCAAGGAAGGGGCGTAAGGAATTAGAGGAAGGTAGATAAATTGATTCCATTACTCTTGCCATTTGTTTCTTGCAGGCTCTGCTGCAGCTGTTCTTTTTCCTCAGATGTAAAGATTAATTCTACTGGACTAGAACATCAACCTATTAATTATATAATTTATTAATGTATGTATCTTTTCTGCGTCTCAGTGCTTTTGTTGTGACTGTGAATTTTTTAAAATTTCACTGTAATATTTCTCCTACATACCACAACTTCACATTTCTGTCCTTTCCAGTTTGCATTTATTGTATAGCCTCCCTAATTATATGTAATGATAATAGCAAGTATCAACAAGTAATCTTCCCTCGCAACATCTATTTTAATCCTCAAATCATCCATTTTAATTAGGCACTACATTTTGATTTGAATATTGAAGTTCACCTAAGTTATTTGCCCCAGATCATGCAGGTGGTAGTGACAGGTCTTGAATCTAAACTTAGGTTATTTGAATACCGAGTCAGTGCTAGAGTCAGAAGGAAGAATTAATAGTATGGAGTGGGAGATGAGAGAACCTTCATAAGAAACTATGAGCGCAGGAAGTGTGACTGCGGCAGAGGAGACTGGGGCATTACAGTCCAATGAAGGATCAGCTGAGCTCATCCGTTTCAAGGTAAACTACCACTCTAAGAGTAAGCCCTCGGACCGGCGGACACGAGTGGTCACAGGGAGTTGAGAGATGGCTTTATTTCTTGTCAAAGGGAACTTTCAGAGCAGATGAGATCATATTAGGAAGTCATGGTCCTACTGCAGTGCTCTCTGGAGAAGAGTTCTCTTTTTAAACATTTCTTTCCCTCTTGCGACAAATGCAGAGAACAGTTGTATAGGGGAATCCTGCTAACAGTCTTCTAGCACGGACCTGCTACAGGGGATACATGCTGAGTTAGGTCAGGAAAAGGTGCAGCTCGAATTCATAATACTTGATGGAAAATGAGTGTTTCCCAATAATGGGCCAGTTCTAATTTTGGAGACCGGATCAATTACTCTTCTCCAATGTGAAACTTAATAAAGGGAAACTGCACTCAAATGGGGTCGGGAGGCCAGAAAGGGGAGCTCCCACGTGGTGCCACGTGACATCAATTATAGGAAGAGTCGTCAATTACAGGCCCCAACAAGAAAAGATGTACATTTTGTCTCCTCTAAGAAATCCACTACCCCAGCAGCTCAGCCAATGAGAAACCATCATCACCCTCTCTTTTCCCCAGTGGACTTTCATTCAAAACAACCCTTCCTAACTTCCTCTTTTTTCTCTCTAAAATAACAGTCTTCTCCTTTGTTTGTTGGACGTGCCTGTAGCTTTCACTACAGCATGCTTGTCCCCAATTGCAGTTCTCTGCTATTCCCCCCAAAAAACATTTTTACTGGTAAAATAGCTATTATTTTTAAGGTTGACACCAGTTTAGATAAACTTTATTACCCCTCATGGAGAATGGTGATAAAAACGACATTAGTCTGTGTTCGATGGTAGTTACTTTGTACTCACAAAACTTCCTTAAAGCCTAAATTGTGATATATTTTCCATGCGCTTGTCACGAAAGTAATTTAGATATATATTGGGATAATAAAAGTAAACTAAAACGTACACTTCAAGTTTCTCCTTAGAAATGTATTTTTAAAAAATCCAACAGCTATGCTCAATGGCGCTTAGAAAATAACGTGTGCATGATGTACCTTAAAATTCAATGAAACTTCAAAGATAAGATGAATCCAAAATAGGAAAAATCAGAAACAAACAAAATACAATCCCATTTTATGGTCAATGTTGGAAAGTATTCATGATCATATTTTAAATATTTAGCATGAATGAGTTTTGGTAGAGACTAGTAAGAGATATATCAGGTTAACTTTACCATTCAATTAATGACATTGACACACAATCATTAGATTTTGCTGCCTGTATCAATTCAGTTTTCGAAACAGTATGCCTCTAGATATAAAAGAAGTTCAGTGTAATAACACGATGTCAGAAAGCAAAAACAATGAATCCCACTGGATAAGTGGATAAAAAATCTGATCATTTTTGGAAACCATAAAGTTTAACAGCATTACCATATTGTAAGTGTAACAAATAATGACACATGAAATTCTGCACACGGTAGGGATGGTTAGGTGGTAGAGGATGTATAACGTCGACCATGAGAATTTACCTCTATTTTAGTTTATCTTCCTTTAAATAACGACAATAATAATACTTACTTGATAGGATTAAGGAAAAGATTACATGACACAATACATGTAAAGCACCTAGAACAGTGCCAAGCTGTGTGTATGCTCAATAAAGACCATCATCATTATTAAGCTCTCTGAAGATGTGCTTGCTCTTAGAAACATTTTCCAAGACACATTCTAGCTATTTGTGGAAATTTAGTACCAATATTTATTTGAAAATATTAAAGTACACATAGTACTTTCCTTTTTTCCCCACTTGCTTATGAAACATGTATTGATTTTATTTACAGGACATGGCTAATTTTTAAAACCCACAGGATCTATTATTAGTTATAGCATGACTAGGTACAGAGGTGCCCATAAGTAGGTGAAGAAAAACTGACCTATAATACTAATCATTATAGATGCTATAACAGCCCCTCTCATACCTTGAGGTCATAATCTCTCTCACAGTATATCTGGACCTTTTTTTTTAAATAGCTGCTGACCTTCTATCTCATAATAACCTACTCTGTAGATGCTTATGATGAATCTACTACATCCCTTTGACTATGTGATTAGAAGGAACATGACAGCCTAGAGATGCCGAGACCACAATCATCTAGAGTAAAAATCATGTCGGATTTCTAATGTCATTGGAATGTATGAGATGACAATGTGAACTAGTATATCGTACTAATAAGAAAATATCTATTTGTAAGTATTTTGAAAACACACTATCCCTCTACCTTATTTGCTCTAGTCAGAGGGAGAGACATCACCTTTCAGTCTTGACACATATTTTTGCTCGTGGTTGACACAAAACCTGATCATGGTGAAGATGCTCCGTCAGAGGAAGTTCAGCTTCCTGGGAATCAGCAAGGTGCAGGGCCTTGAGGGTCTTCTCTCCTCTGGAAGCCCCCACTACCTGCACAGGCCACAGAGAGAACTCAGCAGCTCCGTCCGAGCAACTTTCTCCGCAGTAGTCAATGACCACTAATTCATATGTGATGCTATGCGCTGTTGCTTCTCTTTACTCAAAAACAACCCCAAACCAACATCAACTCCCCCCCACCCCAAAAGAACCCACCCTCTAAGAAACTAAAGAAAAATAAATACATGAAAGCAAGCCTGGAAAATACTCCCTGGGCAGATCCTGTTTACAAATAAAACCCTGCCAACTGAGCGATGATAACGAGCTAGACCAGTTAGCAACCGAGAGACCCCAAGACTGCCCAGTGACCAGAGTTCATCAGCCTGCTCTTGAGGATGCTGTCAATCACCTGATCTGGGTGCTACACCTCGACTCCTTTATAAAGTAATTATTCCCACCCCAAGTCCCTCGGCTCCCATGTCACCGAAGGTGCACAGGAGTTATAATTTTTGTCCCATTTTCCTACCAAAACTCCTAAGTTTTCAACTCTGAATCGGCGCAGCTCTCCACCTTTGCTGCTCCATACCCGACCCCTGCGGACTGTGATTAAATCGCACAGTTGAGCAGGCTGGTGTCCTCAGGCTTTCTGGGAACCCAGCAGCAGCTGGCCTCCAACTCTGCTCAGTAAAATTGCTGCGCTCATCGGTCAGCTACCTGGCGTGGCGCATCGCGGGGATGATTACGATTCTTCATCACTCCCCCTACAAAACCGACCCGGCCACCAGCCACTTCTCTCTGCTGATCACCTCCCCTCCTTTTTCAGAGAGAAGATTGAGGCTTTTAACCTATACTCAAAAGTTTGCTTTTCTACCGACTTCATACAGCGCCTAAGTATCCTCTCATATCTCCCATTAAGTATATAGATATAGCCTTTTTCCAACGTAATATCCCTCTTTAGCTACTGTTTCATCTTGCTCCTTCCTTTAGTAGCCAAAATGTTTTGAAATAGGGTTTAACTTCACTAACACACTTAGCTTCCCATTTTACATTTTAATCTGCAGGAAACTGACTTCTACCCGCATCAACGTCACCGAAAATGTTCTGGCTAAGTTCTTCTTCCATTACCTTCTAAATGCCAAAGCCAAGGAAAGGTCCCCAACTCTCATTTTACTTGAAGTCTCTACAGCACTTGTATTTATTCTTAGAAATACGTGTATTTCTACCATAAAGATTATGCTTTTCCATTATAGAAACTTTCAACTGTATAAAAAGTGGGGGAAAAAAGAAAAAAATATATGCATAGCCTCACCACTCATGTTAAAGCAGTGTTTAACACTGTCATATCTTTTTTCAAATAATTTTTAAAAATAAAATTTACTTTTTGGCTGCGTTGGGTCTTCGTTGCTGTGAGCGGGCCTTCTCTAGTTGCGGCGAGTGAGGGCTACTCTTCGTTGGGATGCGTGGGCTTCTCATTGCGGTGGCTTCTCTTATTGCGGAGCCCGGGCTCTAGGTGTGCAGGCTTCAGTAGTTGTGGCATGAGGGCTCAGTAGCTGTGGCTCTTGGGCTCTACAGCGCAGGCTCAGTAGTTGTGGCACACAGGCTTAGCTGCTCCACGGCATGTGGGATCTTCCCGGACTAGGGCTCGAACCCATGTCCCCTGCTTTGGCAGGCAGATTCTTAACCACTGCACCACCAGGGAAGCCCTGTCATATATTTCTTTTCAGGATTAGTCTGATGTATGTACAGGCATGTTGTACAAGTGAACATTATGCTTTTTTTTTTTTAACACAGTATCATAAACATTTCTCCATGTTAATAACTAATCTTAAGAAACAATATTTTAACTCTGTATAATTTTCCATTACATGGAAAAACAGTTACTTCTTTCACAGCATGTAAATAATGATATATATTCCTATATTATTAAGTATCTTTGAAAAACTTGATTTGAATGGTAGCAGAGGATTTTGTACTATGGTCGTATAATAATTTAGTTAATCTCCTTCTGCTAGACCTTTAAGTTGCTATCACCATTTTGTTATTATAAATAGTGCTGCAATGAATACCGCAGCATCCAAGATCGTCTTGAATCTTTTATTTAGGTATTTGCTACCTCTTAGAATATAGACTTTCCCATTAAAAAAATTTTGTGTGAAAAAAAAAATTTTTTGTGTGTAATTACCACACAGAATTTCTCCTTAGGTCTCAAAAAACCATCTTATTGGAATTTGTACCTAGCTGACTAGACAGCAGGGAAAAGCATTAGGATTAAGGGAAACAGCTAAATATTGGGATCTATTATTAAGGAATAAGAGGACTAATGCTGGAGGAAATAATCAGTTTACATACAACCCAAATGTAAAATTATGACATAATTTATTTAAAAAAGAAACAACCTGGTAAGGATGGTTGTTTGGGGGATGAGAAGAGTTAGAGGGATAGAAAATTAGGTTCCTGGAAGAATCTTATTTAGGAGATACCTTTTTCTTTGTCTAGGTTTTTTTAGGTTACAGACATATTTTATTATATCAAACAGAGCTTACACCTTTGAAGTACTGTTTTTACCTTATGCAGAAGTGAGGACCATTTGTGACAGTACTTTAAGATAAATTAGCTTAGATTGAGGAAAAAATAGGAAAATGCTAAATAAACAGCAAAGCCTTCCCGGGCTTAAGTTATCACAGACAAAACTGGCCTTTTTTTTAACTTAATCTTTTAAAGATTCACAAAAGGCTGAAAATGACTATTTTGTTCAGTGTTATTCATGACTTTCACTAATTAAGTCTGCCTTTGCTACTAAGCAGGAAGGTAGCGTGGAGAAGGCTGATTGTCAAGGGTAAACAGAGATTGCAGATCATTTAGTTTCAGTCTTGCTCTGAATCTTACCCAAATAATTAGCAGTCTCCACAGCTGGACCAGAGCACCAGGAGAAAGAACAGTCTCTGTTGGGTGTGTGTGGAGAAATTAGATGGGAGTGGGAGAGACAGCAAGGAGAAAATCCTATCTGGACATAAGTTAAAAATTCATACCGGATTTAGCTCCTGAAATCATACTAACTTAAAGTGTGGAAAAGCTATGCAAAAGAACAAGTTTTCATTTTCTACTTATGTATACAAGGAGCTAGTCTAGGAAGATAAATTCTTTGATTAATCGATTGATTGACTGAATGAACTTAACATAATAACTTTGGTCTCAACATCTATATTTGATGCAAGCCCAGTTTTGATCTGCTAGAGCCTATATTTTGTGAGAGCTTTTCCAACCCAAAGAATATAATTAAGGAGATTTTCTGAATCTGTTATTTTAAGGTCCCCCAAGAGTAAATGTTGTTATGCTGAAAGTTTTGATTGAAACACTCAGATATAAAAGACCCTGTATAATAAAGTGTGTTATGAGTCGGATCAAGATGTAGGTATCAAAGCACATGCTAAGAACTGATACTCTTAGTGTGAGAGTAGAAAATGGATTTTAATTATGTAGAAAGAAGTTTTATGAAGATAAATTCCTCAGAGAAATCTGTGTCACTTGTCCCGCCCACCAACACACAAGAGGAAGGGAGTGTGACTTGATAAAAGTTTGTGTGTGGAGGGGGGGACATGGGGAGGGACATCCTTTTCCTCCTTTCTCTTGGGGGTATAAGGCAATGCTTCAAGGAAACTTGATTCATACTTCCTGGAAGGGGGAAACATGGTGGAATGGGATCTCACTCCTGCCATGAAACCTAGAGGTCTACAAACAAACCCACAAACAAAAAATGAGATAGAAAGGAAGAAAGAAAAACAGAGATCTAATGTCAAGGCAGAACAAACAATAAGGTGGCTACGTAAGAATTGCCCTGCACTTTGGTTGAGTAGGAACACAGGACAGGTGACTGTTTTTCATGAACTAGATGTTGACCTTAAAGTAGGGGGAGTCAGCCTGGATCTATTTGGACACCTGGACCAGTAAACCACGTGGGAAGAAGACGGAACTCGAACAGAGAGTCTGTGTGGCTTGAATTTCCTGAAAACTAGGGGTCCAGAGAGGAGTGGCAACGGATGTTACAGAAAACATCACCCGGGGCTTCCCCGGTGGCGCAGTGGTTGAGAGTCCGCCTGCCAATGCAGGGGATGCAGGTTCGTGCCCTGGTCCGGGAGGATCCCACGTGCCGCGGAGCGGCTGGGCCCGTGAGCCGTGGCCGCTGAGCCTGCACGTCCGGAGCCCGTGCTCCGCAACGGGGGAGGCCACAACAGTGAGAAGCCCGCGTACTGCAAAAAAAAAAAAAAAAAAAAAGAAAACATCACCCGGATGACAGTTAGATGCAAGCAGCAGACTGACAGGTTGGGGGAGCCTGAAGAAGTTATGAAAACACCCACACAAGAGACAGAACCTGCTTTCATACCTCCCAGGTCTAGAGAGAGTGAAGCCAACTTACAACAGTGCCAGTTAAGCCGGACCTTGCCCAGCAGCACTCGCCCGATCCCCGCCCATCAGATACTGTGGCATGAGAAGCAGCAGCTTGTGGGTGTGGGGGGGGGGGGGAGGCGCGGGTGAGTGACAGAGAGGAGATGCTTCTCTTTCTTCCTCATATCACAGATTTCCATTTCTACCAGCCCGCCTGAAGGAAGCGCTCAATGACAGCGGAAACGTTGATTACTGTTTTTCAGTGGACACTTAATTCCTCATTGGAGACTGTTGTTTATAACTTAAGGGAATCAGAGGAGTTTCTATTATCTCAGAGTGAGAAGAAAAGTCTGGGGTCAAGATTGAAATATACCTGAGCTTCTGGATGCGTCAGCTGCACAAGCAGCTTTTAAGGCCCTGGAAATGATCTGAGATAATCATACGCTTCTGTAACATTTGTAAAAGTAAGGCATTTTAGTTACAACTTAAGACTGGTTTCTCTCTCCAGTCCAATTTCTCTCTCTTCTCCTCCTGTCAGGGCACTTTGAAGAGGCTATAGTCATTCTGAAGTATTCTTAACATTCAGTGACTATTGATATTTTCCCGGCATTATCAATCATACCAAAATGCAAAAAGGACCGTAAGGGTAAACCATAGAGAAAGATAAAATTGATACAATACTTTACGTGAAAAACAGCTTTCCCCCCCAAATCATATTCCCAGTAATACGAAACACTATTCTCAGTAACAGTTATAGAACATCAAAGAGTATATACAATGGATAAAACCGATACTCTCAAGTATTTTGTGAAAGATGTTTTTGAAAAGTCACAGTTATGAGACGCTGAACAGCCTATTTCATGACTAACATTGTCAAATAATATTTTGTTTGTAAACTGTTTTCAAAAGGACAGAAATCATTTATATCAACTGGGTCCTAAGACCAGATGCATATGATGAGAATACTCAAAAGTCATGAATATTCCACCAACTAGGAAGACTAGGTTTACTTGGCTTGCACATAAATAAACACACACACAGATTGGACCAATGTTTGGAAGTAAAGAGGAAATATTCAGCAGTATTTTGAGATAATAAAGGATTCTTTGCAGTGATTCAACTCTCAGAGAAAGAAGTTTTCCCGTTAGAGGTCATGGTGACAAAAGGCATTCTTGAGATAACAGAAATGTCATGAAAATTATGGCACTAATTGCAGAATTTGATTCATTTTGCACTAGTGCTAGAGGGAGAAATTAAAGTGAGAAAAGATCAATGAGGTTTATTTATCAAAAATATTTTATAAATAATTATTGAAAAAAGAGAAAATCTGGACAAATGGAGATAATACGGCGATCTAAAAATATATGGAAGATAAACCCTACTCTATTGTAGACTGTTCATGAAATGTGGCAAATACTGAACATCTGGTGATTATCGGAAGCTACTGCTAAAAGGGAAACACTCTGAATTTATTTTTAAGGTTTTTTACCCACAGACAAAACCATTTGCCACTTCATTCAAAAAAATGGAAGAGTACGGGCAGTTGTAACCTCTGGATGAACAGCAAATAACTGTTAGAATCCTGAAGAAAAAGGGCCGCATTCGTGCTTTCAATAATATCAGGGCTTCCCCTGTGGTGCAGTGGTTAAGTATCCGCCTGCCAATGTAGGGGACACGGATTCGAGCCCTGGTCCGGGAAGATCCCACGTGCCACGGAGCAACCAAGCCCGTGCGCCACAACTCCTGAGCCCGCGAGCCACAACTACTGAAGCCCGCGTACCTAGAGCCCGTGCTCCGCAACAAGAGAAGCCACCGCAGTGAGAAGCCTGCGCACCGCAACTAGAGAAAGCCCACGCGCAGCAACTAAGACCCAACACAGCCAAAAATAAATAAGTAAAACAAATTTTTGAAAAGTAAATAATATCACTATATGAGCCTAGGTGACATCAGCAGGAATAATGGGATAAGTTCATTTAAAAATCTTCTTCTCCATAGAAGAATGAAAACGCTGGCAATAATCAACAAAATCAAGTTTTTCAAAACTTGGAAATTAACCAGAGCAGTAAATACAGGGCACATTTATTCAAGCAAAACAGCTGAACCTCAGTAAGTACAGTCAGCTTTGTCCCATTTTAATTTTCCCAATTCTCATCCCTCAGGTGGAGGTGGAAAGCTCACCAGGCTGTGGGCAGGGAGACCTCCTCCTCCCTGGCACAGGAGACTCATTAGCATTTAGACGCTCAACGCCCCCAGCTTCACTAGGGTCTTCCTACATGTCCCCTTCCCAACTGACGGGACCGCACTCTTTCCTAGTCGATATCCTCACTTTCTCAGTACACACCCTCTGAGGCTGGGAGCTCCATTTGCATTGTCATTCAGCCAACTGCAGGATGGGGCTGTGTGTTTGACTTTCAGCAATTTCAGCCCCATGTACAAGGTCTCCTTCAGGGAACACAAAGAAGCTTTTAGGTCATTTCTGTGGTGTTTGAGCTGGGAATTCGAAGCCCTGAGCTCATCCTTTCCTTTCAACCATTTTGTCCAGTGACATTGGGAGCAACCAAACAACGTCATTATATTCCTTAGTTTTCTAAAAATGTTTGAAAGCATCATACGTGGAGTCACTCAACTGCTTGATTAGGGAGAGTCCAATGCAGATACTTTGCATGTTGCTATATGGAGTTCATATCATGGACTATCGGGGCTCTCTTTAGGGCTGGAAATAAAGTCACTGGCATCTTTAAATCTAATCAGATTAGGGAGCCAATCCCAGAAAACCCAGAACCAACTCAGAAAAGTCATCCTTAAGTTTCCATTCCTCTTGAACACTTCTGGTACCAAAAGATGTATTATTCAGGGTTTTCCAGAGAAATCAAACCAATCAGATATCGATCCAGTCAGAGATAAATAAACAGATAGATATTTATTGTGAGGTATTTGCTCACGTGATTTTGAAGACTGAGGAGCCCCGTGATCTGCTGTCTGCAAGCTGGAGGCCCAGGCAAGTCGGTGGTGTGGTTCCAGCCCAAACCCAAAGGCTCCGAGGACCAGGGGATCCAATGGTCTTGAGTCTGAATAACTGAGAACCAGGAGCACTGATGCCTGAGGGCAGAGAAGAAAGATGTCCCAGCTCAAGAAGAGAAAGCAAATCCACCCTTTCTCCACCTTTTTGTTCCTCTGGGGCCCTCAGAAGATTAGGTGATGCCTGTCCACATTGGTGAGGGCAGTCTTCTTACTCTATGGATTCAAAAGCTAATCCCTTCCAGAAACATTCTCACAGATGCTTCCAGAAATAATGTTTTACCAGCTCCCTGGGCATCTCTTAGCCCAGTCAAGTTGATGCATAAAATTAACCATCACAATGTCCGTTGTGAAAAATGATTATTCTTTCATACAGAGGACTATGTTTTCAAAAAGGAAATAAGCACCATGTTGTGATACTGTTGCTGTTAATGATCATCACAAATGAAAGATTTCCTTCCTGAGAGGAGGGTGCATTGGTCTTGAGGAGGCAGACAGGAAGAAGCCCTTGTGTCAAGACCCGGCCTCCTCCATCTAAGTTCCCAGGTACTACTGGGATGGTGCTTCGTGAGGTTACCATGCAGACAGTGCCTCTGGAAGGCCACAGTAGCAAGCGAACTGCAGGAGGGGTACGGCTGGGAGGGTTCCTCACCTGCTGAGTCACAAGGGCCTGCATGAGCACTGGAGGGCGACAGCAGGACCTTCCCAAGGCATGTGAGTACAGAGTTGACCCCGGTTCTCAGCCCTTGCTTTCCATGGGCCCAAACAAACCTTTGCTGGAATTAGTGATGCAAAGCCCCCACCGCCAACCCCAATAAACGCAGAACCCCAGGCCCTCATCTCTCCACGTTCCCACTCCCTGACTTTGTCGTGTGGCCCTAGGTGTGCCATGTAATTTCCAGGACCTGTAATTAATGCACCCTTCCCCCCGCCCAGTTTTTCTGATGCTTATTGCTGAGGGTATCTTGTGATCATCATAAGAACCTCAAGGGCTGGTCCAGACCCAACACTGGTTATTGACAGGCTGAGACCGGCACAAAATGTCACAGCATAAAGCACGGCCCATGAACTAGGCACAGTCTGCAAACACGCGGCGTTTGGACTTCCCTGAACTTGACCGTGAAAGTGTATAGAGTACATAAGAGCCAATAATGCCGTACAACTAAGGTGATATGATATTTTAGGGGCAACTGGAGCAATTTGAAAGAGATGTGCTTTAGGGTGAACACACAGCTATTACATACGATTTACGCTTCCATTTGTTATTACTTTGTGTCTTATACAAATATGAGTATATACTTGCTTAGGAATAAAAAAGTGTTTCCTAAAGAATCTTTCTAGGGACCTCCCTCGGGGACTGGTGGTTAAGACATCGCCTTCCAGTGCAGGGGGCAGTGGATTTGATCCCTGATCAGGGAGCTAAGATCCCACATGCCTCGTGGCCAAAAAACCAAAACATGAAACAGAAGCAATATTGTAACAAACTCAATAAAGACTTAAAAAATTGTCCACATCAAAAAAAAAAAAAAAAAAAACTTTAAAAGAATCTTTCTACCCTGCTGCTGATTTCCTATTTGAAAACACAACCCTCTGTATATAAGAAAGTAATCATTTTTCACAGCAATGAATGTTGGAAACATGACCCTTCCACAATGAGGTCATAAAGGATGGTAATTGAATACAGTAGTGGTGGCTGCCTGGATCAGGCTCAGAACATTGCTATTTGGGCCCTCGAGGACAGCTGCGAACGTTCCTCACGCTGCTTTCAGCATCTGTATGCTTCTCGAGGGCATCACCATCGCTTGACTTTTCTTGGGCTCCCAGAGTGGTATTCCGTCATCGCCCACATCTAACACATTGAAAAGGCTGGCTTAGTGGAATTTGCTCAGGGTTATACAATAAGTAAACATATATCAATAGCATGTTTGGGGATAAAATCCCCCTGTCTCATTCTTCCAAGTGTTGTAGGTACAAGATCACGGCTCCCAACAGAAAGTGAATGAGGGATGGAATTACCACTCGACAACAAAAAGAAACGAACCACTGATATATATCACAATTTGGAGGAGTCTCAAAAACACCATGCTGAACAAAAGAAGCCCCGACACACAAAGAGTACAATTTAGTTTCTTTGACATTCTAGGAAAGGCAAAACTAGAGACAGGAAGCTTATCAGCTTTTGCCTATGCCTGGGGGCTGGGGGAATTGACTGCAAATAGGCTGAGGGAACCTCGTGGGATGATAAAAACATTCAATGTCTCAGAAATCACATGGTGCATATGCATTTGTCTAAACCATGGTCACGTGGGTGTATATATCTGTAAACACTCATTGAACTGGACCCTTAACATGAGTACATTTAATTAGTATGTAAGTATTGGTATGTAAGTATAGCCACAACAAAACTGATTTTCAAAATCATACTTTTGAGGTGGGTTCAAAGCACAGCATTGCCTGCCATACATATAATTCGACTACATGAGAATAATGAAAACTTGGGGGAAAAAAAGACAGAAAGCAAATGAGCAAGACACTTGAATGGATGCCCTCGTCCACATTCTGAGAGAAAATGAAATAGAATCAATTTAACTTGGAATATAAGTGGCACAAGTACAAACAAACAAAAAAAAGGTACCATTGAGTCTCAGTACTTTTGGGGATGTTCATGATTTGCCAAATAAATGGCAAACTGAAAAGGAACCTAATTTTTGAAGCCTTGTTCCAACTTCGTAATATTTTATCCTCCCAGAAGTTTCAACCTAATAGTAATATTTGAAATTATGTTTAATTTTGTTTTTTAAGCTCTGAATCAATATTTTTCTCTCTGATAGTTTGCACATGTGCCTAAGTACCATCAGATTATCACATGAATAAAACATCAGCAGAAAAAAAGATGCACTGATCTTAAAGAACTGTTACTTTACAGACCACCCAAAAATATCTGAGCATTTTTTGCAAGAAGCAAAATTAAGAGCAAATCCATCCATCAGGTGCCGTCATAACACACGTGTTAAAAGGAAAGCATTCTTGACACATCTTTGAAAAGCCAGTTAGTGAAGAATCGGTCACAGTCCTTTTCAATCCACGCTGTGGTCCTAACTCCCCCTTTGGACTATGTGAACCGTCAAGCAGGTCTCATTTTTTTCCCAGCCACTCTTAGGTAATAAAGATCCTTCCTAAGTCTAGTCACCATCAGTCTAGTTTGAGTAATGAAAATGTCTAGTCCTGGGTGAGAGTCAACCTTGAAAGCCAGTTCAAGGTCACGGCTCATTCCTCCCCCCAGCTGCAGCCTATGACAGACCAGACACCTATTATGGAGAGTGGAGGCGCACAGTCAGGCCCTGGTTTCTTTCCCCCCCATAGGCTTGTCCTCCTCCTCGACTCGCTCGCTAGGCCACCAGCGGCTCTTCTGGCTTTGGGTAGAGGAGGGGACTGAACGCAGGCACAGCAGAGGTCCCAGCTGACTGATACTGTCGGACGGTTTCATTGGTGGCTGACTGAGGCTGACTCTCTTACGGGCGCCAAGGGTCCTTCTGGGAGGATGCTCTAAGTTTAACACCTCCTCCCTGGCTGTCAGTATAAAAGCTGCCCCTTGACTTCTGCCTCCCATGGCACCCTCGCGACAGACAGGAGGGGGAGTCAGCCCTAGATGAGACGGTTAAAATATTTTTCCGGAAAACTGAAAGCGGATACAAAGATTTGATAGAAAAAACAGAGCTGAGGGTGTCACAACCATCGGGAAGACTAGGGTGGGGTAGAGAATGAACTCGCCCTGCCAGGCAGAGTCTCAGAAATATCCAGAAATGGAGCTGGCAGGGAAGGTGGAGGACAAGAACAAGAGGGAGAGCTTAAAAAAACAAACAAGCCAAAAACCCGGAGAATAATCGAAAGATGATGAACGTTTTCGTCCTTCAGTTCTCACCAACACTTCTCCAACCTCATGCACTGAAAAGTGAGACAATCGGGCCAACCGCTAAAGAAGTCTTTACACAAGTGCTAAAATGCATGTTGGAGGAGAGCTGGGGAGCCAGGCTTACCCTGCCGAGTGAGCCTCCGCATCCTGGCAATGGGCACCCCACCCACCAAGCTTTTGAAGAAAACCAACGGTCTAGGTCAATGAGGAAGAGTTAAATAAACAATGTTCATGAATATTTTAGCATTTCGTGAGTTATAAGTGACTGAAAAACCATCTCAAGTCGGGTGATGCAACAAATAAACAAGCCTACAAACAAACAAGTATCTGTATTACTGCGTTAATTTTCTAGGGCTGCCATAACAAAGTACCACAGACTGAGCGACTTCATAGAAATTTATTTTCGCAGAGTTCTGGAGGCTAGAAGTGTGAGATCAAGGTGTCAACAGGGCTGGTTCCTGGTGGGGCCTCCCTTCTCGGCTTGAAGATGGCGAGATGGCTAACCTCTCCCCGTGTCTTCACTTGGTGTCCTCTCTGTGCATGTCTGTGTCCTATTCTCCTCTTGTCCTACGGACACCAGTCATACTGAATTAGCGTCCACCCTAATGACCCCATTTTAACTTAATCACCTCTTTAAAGACTCTATCTCCAAATACAGTCATACTCTGAGGTGCTGGAAGCTAAGACTTCAACATATAAATTTTGCAGGGACACAGTTCAGCCTGTAACACACATTTGCTCAATTAACTGCAAAGACTAGGGCAGCATGAACAGGAGGCACAGCTAGATTCATGACTCCAGTGATGGCCTCAGGAGCACGTACTGAGTGTGTCATATCTTAAACTGAGAATAGGCGTAGGGGTTAGTTTAAAAGCAATCCACCTCTTAAAAACATTAACAACTGATACGTACATCGAACCTATTCTAAATTTAAACATTTGTTTTTAAAACTCCATCTCATTTGGCCATCACTTCTTACAGTACAGCTTCACCCAATTAATTTTATCATCCTTCCCATCTGCACCCACTCTTCCTTGGACTGCAGACACAGTGGTTCTCATTCATAATCCGGTTGCCATGATAGTAGGGCAGAGATGATCATGATCATGCGATCACCTTGCGGAGCATGACTTGTCTCTGTTGCCATGAGGGAGGGTGTGGAGAGTAGGGAGTACGGAGGGGTGGACCAGGATGTTAGTACCTATCGGCACCTTTTGAGTCCTAAGTCTGGAGAGTAGAAACAAAGCAAAAGAACAGAAGTGGATCTTCTCAGAGCTCCTGACCTTGGGCGAGGCCGATCTTAATGTACCACCTTTGGCTGGAAATCACTTCTGGTTTTCCTGATTTGTTTCATACCACCCTATGAAAGAAACCTATGCTTGCAAATTAAGAAGATGCTATGTTTTAAACCAAATAAAAATAATCAATTATAATGACTGGGACTGACCCAGGAGATGGATACCCTTAAGAAATCATGGTGTTCCTTATAAACAGCACCTGAGGACACATTTTAATATGTTTCTACAATATCTTGTTCTCTAAATTCGATGCCTCTCTTCAACAGCTTTCATAATGACTGGCTTAGGTCATCTATACACAAGTGAATTCCAAAGAGTTTCAGGAAACTAGGCAATCAAAACTGACCAATTTAAAAGATGTGAAGGGGCACTATTGATTTTTTAAAATGCTATTTTCAAGCGTTTTCTGACAGTTTTAGTGGTAGATGGAAGAATGTCAAATTTATCCTTGAGTAGAAAAATGGATTATATGCAAGAGGGCAGAGTAAATGCTGTTTTCTTGATTTCCAAATTCATCCTAAACTGTCTTCTTCTCCATTCTTCTTTCAACTAAAAGGGTTTAATTATTTAAAAAGGAAAAAGTGAATATACGTCACCACATTTTCCTCTTTATTTGCCTTGCTGTAAGTGGTATACAAGGTAAAATAAAATACAATTCAGACTATTCCAAATCAAGGAGTTTCTGTAATAATTAGTAGACTAGGTTAAGTAATTAAGTATGAAACTTTGACTTTTGCTATGGAGGTTTCTCGATTCAACACTCCAGCTGTTCTACTTTCAATTTGAGGCTTCTGTTAGTGAGATGCAATTTACACTGAATACTAGAACACTCAGAGTAGAAAAAAATCGAACTATAAATTCTTATTTTCTAAATAGAATATTATAATTATTGTAATAATTTTATATTGGAATTCTAAGTAGAATATTATAATTTTATATATTTCAGAAATTCATGTGATCACCTAATTTCATTCCAGATTCTACTAAATAGTATTAGTAAGCTCAAAATTACATATACTGTCTTCTAGTTGTCAAACTACATGTTACTTATCAGATTCTAAAAATACAAGGAAACTGTCTTTTTCCTTATAATAGAAATCATATTTTTATATTGTTCATTATACTGTCTTGTGGTTTCTATGTACCTACAGTGACATAATACCTATATCTAAAGCGTATCTGGTTGGTATTAGTATGTTGTGTTATGTGTCTAAGTATAAGGTAGGAGATTGGGTAATGTGTGATTCTCACACTGGCTGTGTTCTCTGAGTGATTCTAAAATGGTAACATCGTCTGTCCTTCCTGAACTGTATTTACTTCCTATTGTAATGTGTTCAGAGGAAGCCATCTACCATGGTAAAAACATCTCTTTTCATATTCCATGCGGCGCAGATGGGGGAAATCACCGACATTTAATGGGCTTAGTATACTTTAAGCCTTTTTTTCCCCAGTTAAATTGAGGAACGGCCCTGCATGCAAAATTCAGAATTTCAGGGAAGAAATATGAAGTACCATCTGTTCTAAATAAAAGAGATGCTGATTGATAACCTGATTTGTGTAAAGATAATGGAATCTTGAATCCTTTTATGGCTTCCTTAGACGTGAAGGTCAGAAATATTTCTGCTACCTGTAACTTATACCGTATATTCACAGAAGTATAAGGAGTCATTCCAGTTAGGCCATATTTGTTTCTTGTATGCCGAATACATCTCCTTCTTAAGAGATCATTCATTTCACTGTAAATTTAGAAACACAAGTTTTTTTTTTTAATGAACTTCTTGTATTGAAATATTATTAGATACACAGGGAAGCTGCAAAGAGAGTGCAGACAGTTCTCACATAGCATTCAGCATCCCCCCTTATTAATAATATGGTACATGACCGTGGTACATTTGTCCAAACTCAGAAACTGACACTGGAACATTAACTGAAGTTCTGACTTCATTCAGATTCTACCAGTTTTTCCTTTAATGCCCATTTTCTGTTCGCGGATTCAATGCAGGATATCACATTAGATTTGGTTCTCGTGTCTCCCCAGTTTCCTCTGATCCGTGACAGTTTCTCAGTCTTTCTCTGTGATTTATGACCTTCATAGTCTTGAGGAGTGCTTGCAGGCATCCTGTAGAATGTCTCCCAAGATAGTGAGATGTTTGCTCATGATTTCACTGGTGTCAAGGGCCTTGGGGAAGAGCACCGCAGAGGTGGAGTGCCCTTCTGATCACTTCATATCAGGTACATGAGGTCAATATGACTTTATTAAAGATGCTGGCCGTCATCACTTGGTTAAGGTAGGGTTTGTTTTAACCTGGCCCTATTCTCTTCTTTGGAAGCACATCGCTAAGTCCAACCCACTTTCAGTGGAGTTGGAAGTGAAGAGGTCAGGTCCACCTCCTTGAAGGGGGATTATCTACATATATTACTTGGGTATTTCAGTAAGTAGAAACTTCCTTACATTCATTTGTTTATTCAATTATTTATGTGTATTAGTATGACAAATATATATTTATTTTATATCTTGGGTTATAATCTAACACAATGTTATTTATTTTGTTGCTGGAATTATTTCAGTTTTGGACATGGAAAAGTCTTTGTGGTTGACTCTTGCATTGCCTTGACATAACTCCATCCTTTTGTTTTCTGAATATTTCCTTACTTTCTCATAATCCAATGTCTTCAGGCTCATTCTATATCTTCTCTACCCTATTGCTAGACTCTTATTTCTCTAAGGACCCCTGCTTCCTTGTAAGAGAACGGTCTGAGCATAGTGACTTCTTCCCGAAGAAAAGAAGAGTAACTTTGAGCGATGAAGCTTGTCAAACACATTCTTAGCCAGGTGATCAACGTCACTATCACCAAATTAAGTCATACCTGGATATTATGTGGTGTATAATATAATGGCATCTCACCTCTCTGATCTTATGCAAAACACACAACCCCTGTCTAATCATAAGGAAAACATCAGATAAATCTTAATTGAGGAACATTCTACAAAATACTTGACCAGTATCCCTAAAAACTAAAAATGTCACCAAAACCAGGAGAAGCCTAAGAAACTGTTACAGCCAAGAGCAGCCGAAGGAGACATGACTATTAAATGAATACAGTATCGTGGGTGGGATCCTAGAACAGAAAAAGTACATTAAGTAAAACCTAAGGGAATCTGAATAAAATATGGACTTTATTTAATAAAAATGTATCAATATCAGTTTTTTAATTGTAACAGACGTACCCTACGACCGTAAGATGTTAACAATAGGGGAAACTGAATGAAGGCTACACGGAGACCCTCTGTACTGTCTTCACAATTTTCCTGCATATCTAAAATTGTTTTTAAAAAATAAAGTTTCTTTTGAAAAGGTATACAATGAATGTGATTGACTTGAGAGCAAAAACTGAAGAACTCTCTGACATTTTATCCATTGAATGATCAACGCAGCACGTAAATGGATCTGAGTGTCACAGGATGACTTACCATGCATAGGCTACTAAACGTTTCTCTACAAGTTTGAATTTACCTGAAAGTTTATCCAAACAACTTTTACAATTCTCTTACTAAGAGTAGAATCCATCCTATTCACTTATTCATTTATTTGTCAAATTTTAGAAAGCGTGATATTGAAAGACCTCACATAGGCACAGGCATTGCTGGGTAAGAGTGAAATGCAACAGTGCGTGCCCTCTCACCCCCAAGAAAAACTCCCTAAAGAGGAAGGGACAAATGTTCCCAGGAGTCAGGTAAGCAGCAGACACAATAGACTGTCCCGTAGCCTAGGGATGTCTAGGAGCAGCAATGAGACGTTGCAGTTAAGAAAATGCTGCAGAGTAGAACTGTATTTCTAAGTGGAGATCATGATTCCCAGTAGGAGTAATTACAATACCATTATTCTTATTCAATGTTTCAGCCAACTGTGGCTAGCAGACTTTATGCTGGATATTAAATAGGAACAAGATGGCTATTTCCACGAAGCCAGGTTGGCTAAAGCCCAGCTATTCTGAACAGGCAGCATTATACTTATGTCAATATGTTTAACTCCTCTGAAAATTCCAAGAAACACAGTGTCTTTCAGACACTGTCCACACATTTGAAAAGGGGCTCACTGCCATTTTGTCACCGCAGTCTGGAATTGAGATAGCAGGCCCACTGCCCAGGATGGAGGCACAGGTGGAGAGGGGATGGGCCAGCACAGGAAGACCCACCTTCCGCAGTCGGCTCTGCACATTTTACTATTGCTGCCTGTGGCCTGAAGAACATCTGAGGCTCCAAGGCACTGATAACCCTAATTTCTTGTGCCAGACAACATGTGATGGACAAGGCTTTCAATGCCTGCAGCAGAGAAGAAAATTCCAGAACTGGCACATCTTACTCTGAGTAGGTCCAACAGTCAGAGCACAGTCCTAGGAGAAGGATGGCAGGACCACAAGTTTCACCAGTCCTCGGGGCCAGGAGCCACTTAGAATGTTCTCTAACTCCCACCTACCTGACACGCCCTATGGAAAGGAGACAGACAAGCATCCCTCATACCCCAAGAGAGCATGGGCTGCCCTGATGCAAGAAAGGGGCACTGGTGACCCCATGCCAAGAGACCCGGTCCCATGGCTCACAGCACAATCCATACTCCCTTCAAGGATGGTAGAGATGGGGCTGGGAAGGCTACTGGAAGGGACTGGAGGGCAGCCTGAGGACAGGAGGTGTGGGCAGGTGGGCGGGGTGACCTGTAAAGCTCTAGGAAAGACAGGCTATGAAGGGAGACGCACAGAGCCACCTAAGCGACCCTCCCCTCTCCCATCCCCCACGATCCCCCCAACCCCCAGTCATCTCACTGCTTCCCTCCCACAACTGACTCAGCTGGTTTACTAGCGTCTCCACCAGATGCCGGAGTCAGCCACTGCTTCTTGGGTTCCAGTCCCCTAGAGCAAGCTTCTATTCAACTCCTTTCTGTTGATCTGGGCTGCCAGCAACCACAGAGACTCTCATCTCCATTCTGATGGCTCTGTTTTATCATGTAAACCACTCTTCTGTTAACCATTTCCTCTGGCACCTAAATGCCAGCTGGTACACTCCTGCCAGAAAAAGTGGCTTAGAGCATAAAACCCAATCTTCATGAGTATCTAAAATGCTTCCTCAAAATGTGTGCTCCTTCCTGAGTAGCAATGACTATCTTGGTCACCCTCTGGCTCTCTGATCATGAAAGCACGTTTAAATCATCTCCCTGTCCTGGGGATACTAGTTTCCATTCCGCATGACATCAACGGGGAAAATTTTCTCTATTTCTACACAGTCACTAAAATACAACAGAACCTCACATACAGCAGTTGTGTATTTTGCAGTCTTCATCGAAGAATTAGGATTTGGGAGGAACAGAGAATGGGATACATATAGGAATGAAAACACAACTTCAAATTGAACACCAGTCACCCACATCTCTCCCGTTGCGGAGCACAGGCTCCGGACGCGCAGGCGCAGCGGCCACGGCTCACGGGCCCAGCCGCTCCGCGGCACGTGGGATCTTCCCGGACCGGGGCACAAACCCGTGTCCCCTGCATCGGCAGGCGGACTCTCAACCACTGCACCACCAGGGAAGCCCCAGCCACATTCTTAAAATATTCTTCTGTAATGTAAAAAATTAAGAAACAGAAACCTCAACTAAATAGAGCTGGGAAACCAGAAGGGGGAGTTCTCATGCCCTGCGAAGATAGCAGAGCCCAACAGGAAGAAGAAAAAGTCTTCTTCTTCATTGGCGAGCATTCATCCAATGAAAAGCCATGGACTCTTCATTTACTCTGCCCCGCCCCCTAACTTCCTATTCCCCTCGATAAGAGCATTTCCTTCCTTGCCATGGGATAAACCCACCTTTGCTGAAGGTGGGTTTATGTGGCAGCCTGGTTCGGGTCAACGATGACTTTTACTAAGAATTTTCCCTGTTTCACCCCCATCTAGTTCCTCAGACTTTAGCCGTCTGGTGGCTTCTCTCAATTCATTTATTCTTCTGTACTTCTCCTCATGCCCTTATGGCCCCTAATAATTTTAAATTATTTGCAGTAGCTGAAGGGCTGCCATGTTGTGTTCCCAGAGACTGCAGCCAAACTGTGATGCAAATGGCCGTAGATCTGCCCAGAGCCCCCTGTGCAAGAAAACAGGACCCTCTGCCTTTGAGAAGAATGGTCCGTGTAATAGGCATTCTCTCCATCCTTTACACTCTCACTACTGTTTTTAGGAGACACATCTCTCGGGGACTACGATACAAAGAGACATTTGAAAGGTTTGGCAACAATAACTGCCTTCCCCAGTTGTCCAGGGAAAAGCTATTTCCCTTCCTGCCTTTCCTGGAGGACTACTGCCCTTTAAACATTAGTACCCACTGAAAGACAACTGTCATTAAGAGACACAACGAAAATGTCAAGATTTGCCAAATACCCTCTCTCTCCATCATCTTTCTAAAATGTAATTGGGATAGTAGTATATAATGATGAGAAGTTCTTCAAAAAAAAAAAGGGGGGGGTTTTGAAACTGTGTTACATGGCTAAATCATAATATTATTTTTCACTCATTAAACATGAATTAGGGAAAATGAGTAGATTAAACACACAGACCATATATTCATTCATAATTGATTGTTAGAGCAAAGTGGAAATCAAACCAACAATTAATGCATTTAAACCTAACTGTAAATCTACTCTTTCTGAAAATTATTTTATATTTGGTTATATGGTGACTTTTCAGGTATGTTAGTAATAGAAAATACTTCATGTTTCTACTTAGCTTTTCTAATGAAGTAGACCATTTACAAATACATACTAGAAAATATTTCAACAAAGTATACAAATTCAATGGAAAAATCACCAATTCATCTGTTTAAAAAGGTATCTGGCATATTTTTCTAACACAGAGAAATAAATGTCTGCTAAAATATCAGTCAATTTATTTGAGACAGATGATTTATTTTGCCTCTTACTGGAATTCTACATAAAGGATTTTAGAACACACGTTGCATCTTCAGAAAAGTAAAGAGCTGGCCCCTGAATTTTTCTTACTTCCTGTCAGAAGCACCTAGATTTGTAACATCAGTTACGTCATGGTTTTAGGCCAAAATTCCTTGGAATGACTAATTTGAAACTAAATGATTTTATTTTATGGCACAAAAAGGTTGTTTACCTCCCTTTTTCTAACTGTAGTTCAACTTACATTCTACATAATAGACCAAGACCAACCATCTCTATTGGAAGGAACTCAGTCAGAAAAATCCCTAATGAAAGTGTTTACCACATAGCTGTTGGGCATAAGTGCTGACTTGTAAGGGACAGTCTCTAATGTGTGGGAAGCACTTGCCTCTTTTATTAGTATAACTTTAGCATTTTATAAAAATGCTGTTTTTATTACTGTGAATAAGCCTTTCAGTAACTCATGCAGACAATTTTAAGGGCTGGTGTTGTATGGATTTTCAAGCCATATATGTGTATGTGTATATATATTTACATTTTAATAAGGATATTTGTATACTTCTGTATTTTGACTAATTCTATATTTTTCTATATATTCTATATTTTTACTCACACCTTAGTTTTCTATCAATACCTGTGTAGAATCAAGTTTAAAATGAAGCTGAAGAGAAGGAGGACCTAATTTTGATCACATTCATAAAAATGTCAAGGTCAATGGCTAAATGTTATTTTAACTATCACAGAATGCCGAACACTACTCTTTTTTTATCTTTATATCTAAAAATATATGATCCATGTAGTAGCGGCTGATTGAGAGTTTTGAAAAACAGGTGAAGAGGCCAAGTGGGGGGACTTGTTGATAAATCCCCTGATTTATCGAGGGACTACAGTTCTCCATCAAAAGATAGCAAAGCTAAATGTTCACATTTGCAACAAAGAGTCCTTAGCTAGTTATGGAATGGTGATAGCTAGAGATAAGTGTTCAAAGAATGAACATCATTCACTCACAAGGATATTTTATCTCTTAAGCAAAATCTTCACATTCTCCTTTTCTTACACCGTCCTTCCCAACTCTGTGGACTAACCTGAATGAAAAGCAATGGAATTAAGTGGAGTCTTACTGAGAAAAGGCAAATACAAGAGAGGAGAAGTAGTTGCAGCTACAGTCACAGGATAAGTAAAATACCCATTAACAGCGCTTGCAACACATTCAGCCATAATCTGGTACTTAGAGTGTGAAATGGGTTAAACAGACAAACACTATTGAAGGGCATACAATTCTAACCAAACAGTTTGCACAAATAACAATTTAGATCGGAATACCCAATTGCCACAGCTTTTTGCACTATTCTGCTGATCTGCTCTCCAATCTGAGCCCTACATCTATGTTCACAGGACCACGGAGGGGCACGTAAGAGCCCACTGACAAAATCCACCTTCATGATGACTCGCTCCTCTGGGATGGCTCAAAGAAACTATTCCCATTGTAGTAGTGATATGCACAGATTTTCATTGGGCACAAGTTGCAATATCCAGACTTGGACGATTTCAGACAGAGTTTCCTCTCCTATGTGAATGTGAAAATCCCCACTGACTGTCAGAGAACTTTGCTACTTAGAGTATTATCATAGTGTCTTACATCTTCAAGTGTCACTGGCATGGATGTGTAAAAAATAAACAGAAGCCTCAATTAAATAGACTTGGGAAACCAGAAGGGGTAACTCTCATGCCCTGTGAAGACAGCAGAGCCCAACAGGAAGAAGAAAGATTCCTCTTTGCTGGCAAAGACTCAGCCAATGAAAAGTCATGGACTCCTTGTTTACTTTGGCCCTCCCGACTTCCTAGTCCCCTCTATAAAAGTGCTCTCCTCCCCTTCCCAGCAGGGATTCTCAGAGACATGGTTCTTTCATGCTCTCAGTACTGGCTTGCTTTTTTTTTTTTTTTTTTTTTTTAATCACCTGTTAGCCTGAAATTCTCTCTTGATCCAGAAAAAAAACATCTTTGCTGGAGAAATACCTGACAATCTATTTGTTTCAGGCCAACAGATAATAAAAAAGGCAGTACTATCGATTAGAGGGAAATGATTCGAGGTGGAGGAAACAGCTGTGATGAAGCCCTGAGGGCATGGAAGAATTTGGTGTTTTCAAAGGCATCCAGTATAGACAGGGAGTACTGAGCACGAAGGAAAGTGCAACAATTCCCGTTGGACAATGAAGGATGCTTCCAGTCATAAAGATCTCAAATTTCATTATTTACAACCAAGATAAAAACAAATGTTTCATCTGTTTTTTGAAGATACAATTTTAAAAATGAAAATTAAAAACAAATAAGGGGAGTAAGGTAACGCTAACAAAAATTGTAAAACCTATCTCACACCGGTCAGATTGGCCATCATCAAAACTCTAGAAACAATAAATGCTGGAGAGGGTGTGGAGAAAAGGGAACCCTCTTGCACGGCTGGTGGGAATGTAAATTGATACAGCCACTATGGAGGACAGTAGGGAGGTTCCTTAAAAAACTACAAATAGAACTACCATACGACCCAGCAATCCCACTACTGGGCATATACCCTGAGAAAACCATAATTCAAAAAGACTCATGTACCAAAATGTTCATTGCAGCTCTATTTACAATAGCCAGGACATGGAAGCAACCTAAGTGTCCATCAACAGATGAATGAATAAAGAAGATGTGGCACATATATACAATGCAATATTACTCAGCCATAAAAAGAAATGAAACTGAGTTATTTATAATGAGGTGGATGGACCTGGAGTCTGTCATACAGAGTGAAGTAAGTCAGAAGGAGAAAAACAAATACCATATGCTAACACATATATATGGACTCTAAGGGGAAAAAAATGTCATGAAGAGATTAGTGGTAGGACGGGAATAAAACACAGACTTACTAGAGCATGGACTTGAGGATATGGGGAAGGGGAAGGGTAAGCTGTGACGAAGTGAGAGAGTGGCAGGGACATATATACCCTATCAAATGTAAATTAGATAGCTAGTGGGAAGTTGTCGCATAGCACAGGGAGATTACCTCTGTGCTTTGTGACCACCTAGAGGGGTGGGATAGGGAGGGTGGGAGGTAGGGTGATGCAAGAGGGAAGAGATATGGGAACATATGTATATGTATAACTGATTCACTTTGTTGTAAAGGAAAAACTAACACACTATTGTAAAACAGTTATACTCCAATAAAGATGTTTAAAAAAAAAATTGTAAAACCTTAGAGTTGTTGAAGTAACTAACTCCTGGTTTTTAAATGGCCAGCCCAGGCTACGTGTGATACACATTTCTAACTGTGGCTGCTGATGTTAATTAGAAAGCATACTTTGACTCTATACTAGGCATTCCCAAATGTGTTCTGTAGAATGCTGATTTTAAAAAGTTGCTAACTGGAAATTTGGGAAGGAATTCCAAGGCCAAATTTTGCTCAATATAAACAAAAAAAAATTTGCAGATCTTTCAACATGGAAATATATATTATATATGAATAATTATACAATGTGTGTGGCCACTTCCCTCTCTTTTTCCTGAACTACCTTGGAGCACTGAGCTTCAGGAGACAAAATTTGGTCATTGCTGCTACTGGAGACTCTAGACTCTACAATAATAAATCTCCCTTGGTTCTTGTCAGCCTATTATAAAATACTGTTTCTTTTCATGTATTTTCCATTAAAATAATTATGAAAGCCTTAATCTTAAAGAAATAAAATGGGCTATTTATTCTGTTAGGCAAAGGAGATTAATTTGATGGCTTTATTTTGGATTTTATTGCTAGCTGAGGTTTTATACCTGGACGTTGAAGATGCATAATCTGACCGAAAGCAAATTAGAAATGTAAACCATTAGGAAAATCTTCTCCCACAACTTTGAGATGTTCTACTGTGATCTGAGGTCCTTTGGATCGACCAAACTGGTATTTATTTGAACTATATCAAATGTCATATTAATTTGGCCTTATTTCATGGAATCAATGATTGTCTAAACCAATCACATAACCTCAAAAGAGAAAGTAGATGATTCAAATACTGTAATTCTGAGAGATATGGAAGCATTTTTAATAGCTTTTTATTTTGAAATTGTGTAACACTCACAAGAAAAGTAGTACTTGCAAAAGTAGTTACAAAGAGTTCCTGGGTACCCTTCATCCAGCTTCCCCCAATGATAATATAACATATTGTCAAAACCAGGAACCTGATGGTGCTATAATACTATTTACTCAGGTATAGACTTCATTTGGATTTCAGTAGCTTTTACACACATTTCGTGTGTGTGTGTGCGTGTGAGGGGGGGGTGTGGGTGGGTGTGTGGGGGTTGTGGGTGTGTGTGTGGGGGGGTGTGGGTGTGGGTGGTGCGTTGGTGGTGGATATCTTTTAAGGAAGGATTTTTCCCAGGGAGTTTCAAAAAAGATAGCCGCTTAAACAAGCTAATTAGATATCCACTGCTAACAATCTTGACCTCAATTAGGTGAAGGATTCCTAATTAAATCATTACAGGTTTTTGTGTTAAATGGTAATCGGATGCCTAAAAGTTCTTCACAATTATATCATATTAACAAGAATGTATTTGCATTTTTAATGCTTTATTGACTTCCAATTCAGGACAGGGCTGTTAGTTCTTTCTTACCGTGCCACTGAAGGCTTTACAAATTGTTCTTTATGGTTGACAAGCTTATGGAATGGGTGAAAAAAACAACCAAGTTTGTGACCCACTCAGGGTTCTACCCACTGCCGTATTTTAGGCACTCCTTCCCACAGTTACCACCATCTATTTAAATACAAATTTGTGGGTAGGAAGACAGAGGACAGAGTAAAACTGAAGACACTCCCTTTCTTTTAAAATGTTTATATCATAGAGCATGGTTTCTCTAGATTCAGGCCTATTTTTCAGAGGCCACTGTTAGTTGGCTTGACTAATTTGGCTGCACACATAAAATCTCTAGGTTTCATATTTATGTATGTAACATGAATGTGATCAATGATGATCACCTGTGTTTATAGGGCTATAGCACATGACCCCTAATATCATTTTATCCATTGATTTCTCTAAAACATTTACCCAGATCTGTTGACAATACTTGTTTTCATTTATTGGTTCATCTCTTGTACTGGCTTTTCCCAACCCACTGAAAAAAATCTGTACAATGTGGTAAAAACAACACTAAAAAAAAAAAAAAAAACAAACCTCAATGTCTACATACTTTACAATCAACCATGGGCCTAATCTATCTTTCTTCATTAATACCTCCCAGGAGTTTGTTAATTTTATTAAATGATAAAAGCTATATTAAAACAATCATTAGAGGTTTTTTTTTAAAGAAATACCTTTGCAAATGTGCCATGGAGAAAATATATTTTTTTTAAATCAGCAATCATTCTTACCTAACGTTTCATTTAGCTGAACACACATTTTAATAATCAAGCACATACCATATGATCCAGCAAGCCCACTCCTGGGCATATATCTGGGGAAAAGCATGATTCAAAAGGATACATGCACACCAGTGTTCATTGCAGCACTATTTATAATAGCCAGGACATGGAAGCAACCTAAATGTCCATCAATGGAGGAATGGATAAAGAAGACGTAGTATTTATGTACATACAATGGAATACTACTCAGCCACACAAAAGAAAGAAAAAAATGCCATTTGCAGAGACATGGATGGAACTAGAGATTGTCATACTGAGTGCAGTAAGTCAGACAAAGACAAATATATGATATCGTTTATATGTAGAATCTAAAAACAGGGTACAAGTGAACCTATTTACAAAACAGAACTTGAGTCACAGATGTAGAAAACAAACTTATGGTTACCAAGGGAGAAAGAGGGGAAGGGATAAATTGGAAGATTGGGATTGACATATACACACTACTATATAAAAAAATAGATAACTAATAAGAACCTACTGTATAGCACAGGGAACTCTACTCAATGCTCTGTAATGACCTATATGGGAATAGAATCTACAAAAGAGTGGATATATGTATATGTATAACTGACTCACTTTGCTGTACCGCAGAAACTAACACAACATTGTAAATCAACTATACTCCAATAAAAAATTAATTAAAAAGTAAAGAAAAAAATCAAGCATAAAGGTAATGCTAACTTTTCTGCTGTCATACAATATCAAAGATAGAAAAAATGTAACAGCTAAATGAAAAGTCTGCCCCAGGTTATGTATTTCAAGTTTCTAGTGTTATTTAGGGGAATATAATTTTTCTTCAAAGTATTCAGATATGATTAGAAGTGAACAATTATTCAGATATAATTGTAAGTGAACAATAATAAAAGCAAACAAACCAGCAAACATATTCCTCCAGAAGCATGTCATGGCAAAAGGTCCAGAGAATTCAGCTAACGCACAGAATGATCTCACCTCTTTTCTCCCACTGAAGAACAGAACAGACTGGCTAGAAAAATGTTTAAATTTTCACAGAGTACTTCATTTCTCTGTTTCATTGTTCTAGGTACACTAAGACACCTCTACAAATTCAAGTCCTTGCAAAGTACTTTAAAATATCTAGTGCTGGTAGTAAAGTATTAATCTATAAAAAAATCAACAGTCCTATTGATATGTTCATATTTCTCTGGTCTGCTCTTTCTGATCATTTATATAGTCAAATCCCCTTATAAAATCTTGTGTTATGCATTCACCTACATGAGGAATGGTTCACTTAAATAATCCTATGTTTCTTGTAATGAAATGGGAGGATTGCAATACTTCAGATGTAATACAGCTGAACCCATAATGGAGTCATAATGCAAATGTTAATTATTTTTCCAAGTTTTATGGTAATAACATGGGCTTCTGTATTTTTTGCAAATAATTTACACTTCACTACTTTTACCAAATGTATGATTGAGCAGTTACTATGAGAATTTTCACAAAGTAATTTTCCATTGAGTGGTTTTATCCCAGGTCTACCCGAATTGAAGCATCATCAAAGTGTGCCAGACTCTGTTATGAGCCTCCTCAGATCTGCTCAGCTCACCTGGCCTTGTTTTGCAGCCTAAAGGGCCCCAGGAATGACCTGTACCATCCTTGTAGTCTTAAATATCATCACATCCTAAACCACAGGTTGTGTAGTGCCCCCCAGAGATAAAGCCTGGTCTGTGCCATAACCTGCATCCTGTCTGATACCTTTCATGTTTTCCAACTCTCTGAATCTCTATACCATGCCTGCATGATTTCTTCAGATTTTTTCTACCTAACCGTACTTCTGTTTTCATCTGTCTAATCTTTTTTTTCAACTCACCCATTTCATTTTTAATTTCAGTGATATCCTTTTTCAATATGCTTTTTCCATTTCTAAGAAGTTCATTTTTTTCCCAAATGTGCTTTGTGTTTTAAAAAAAATTAGTGGTTTCCCCAGATTTTATAATATACATTTACAACTAATTTAAGCACACTTTCAAATAACACTATACTGTCTCATGGGTAGTGCAAATACCTTATAAAAGATAATTCTCCATTCCTTCCTCCCATCCCCTAAAACACTGCTGTCATTTATTTCACTTATCCATATCAATTAGATCAATTAGGAACAGACAAGATTTTATTTTACCTTCATTTCTCCTTTCTCCAGTGCTTTGCCTTTCTTTATGCAGGTCCAAGTTTCTTCTCCCTGAAAAATTTCTTTTACCATTTCTTGCAGGGCCGGTTTGCTGGCAATGCATTCTTTGTTTTAGTTTGTCTGAGAAAATCTTTATTTCTCTTTCCTTCTTGAAGGATAACTTCGCTGGATACAGAATTCTATCTGGTGTGTTTTGTTTGGTTTTTTTCCTTTCAGCACTTCAAATATTGCATGCACTGTCTTCTCGCTTGCACGGTTTGCTGAGAAGAAGTCCACAGTAATTTTTACCCTTGTTCCTCTAGAGGTAACATGATATCTTTCTGCCCCCAGCTTCTTTTAAGATTTTTATCTTTGCCTTAGTTTTGCTGAAGTTTAAATGTGATTTATGTAGGTGTAGATTTTAGTATTCTTTGAGCTTCCTGGAACTGTGGTTTGGTGTCTAATTAATTTTGGAAATGTCTTGGGTGTTATTATATTAAATATTTCTGTTTCATTCTCTTTTTTCTCTTTGTGGTATTCTGATTAATCACATATTATCCTTTAAAAATTGTCCTGCAGGGACTTCCCTGGCAGTCCAGTGTTTAAGACTTCACCTTCCGATGCAGGGAGTGTGGGTTCGATCCCTGGTAGGGGAGCTAAGATCCCACATGCCTCACGGCCAAAAAATCAAAGCATAAAACAGAAGCAATATTGTAATAAATTCACTAAAGAAGTTAAAAAAGGTCCACATCAAAAAAAATCTTAAAAAAAAATTGTCCTGCAGTTCTTGAATATCCTGTTGTGATTTTTTTCACTTTTTTTTTTTTCCTTTTGCTTTTCAGTTTAGGAAGTTTCTATTGACATATCTTCAGCTAATTGATTCTTTCCTTGGCCATATCCAATCAACTGATGAGCCCATCAAAGACATTCTTCATCTCTCTTACAGAATTTTCATTTTCTAACATTTCTTTTTGATTCTTTCTAACTTTCGATCTCTCTGTTTCCATTACTCATTGTCTTATCTTGCCTGTTGCCTAGTTTTTCCACCAGAGCCTAGTTGCTGCAGAGGCCTCTGCTCCAGTAACCTGATCTCACTGTGATTCTCTGTATCTGCCTGTATCTCAAGACTCTGGGGTAGACATTTACCGTCACCTGAATTCTCTCATGTATCCACGTCATTTTTTTTTCCAGATTTTTTTCTTGTTGTAAGCACAGAAGTGACAACTGTTAAGCTCTTTACATTAAGTTAGAGCTATCATCATGAATCCAAATCTACTCTGCTTTATCTCTATGATAAAGATATTTATCAAATTTGTATTCCTTCTCTGATGTTTTGATCCACTCTCAAACATTTATAAATATTTTGTTTCCAATAATTCCATAATCTCCAATTCTTGGGTTCTGATTATGTTTTTTTTTTTCCTGACAACTCTTGCTAATCTGACTTTTTCCCTTGTATGTCTTGTAATTCTGACTTATGAGCTCATCCTTGGTGGATCTATCTGGGAAAATCAACCTCTTGGGTTGATGGAGTGTCTTCTTTTCTCAATGTTATTAACTTCTGCAAGGTAGCAGGTGTGATATCAACTGTGGACAACTTTAAATATATTTCTCAGCCCGAGTTTACTCCAATTACAACAGTACTGTAACTTCAAACCCCAAAGACATATGAGGGCATATCTATATTTACAAACCTTTAGGCAATTTAAAAATATTTACAGCCCAGGCTGAAACAGGTAAAGTCCCTTGTTTATTCCTATATTAAGAGGGTAATAATCGGGCTTCCCTGGTGGCGCAGTGGTTGAGAATCCGCCTGCCGATGCAGGAGACACGGGTTCGTGCCCCGGTCCGGGAAGATCCCACATGCCGCGGAGCGGCTGGGCCCATGAGCCATGGCCGCTGAGCCTGTGTGTCCGGAGCCTGTGCTCCGCAACGGGAGAGGCCACAACAGTGAGAGGCCCGCGTACCACACACAAAAAAAAAAGAGGGTAATAATCGGAAATATCTGTTAGGACATTTCAAATTCAGCCTCTTTAAATGTGAACTCTTTATCCTGTCCCTCACAGATTATCAGCACTACAAAAGAATTATTGTAATCATTAAAAAGGTACAATGTGGTGATACCCTCAGCAAAAATCACCTACTGATAATAAATCAACATAGTCAAGAGTTAATGAATTAGACATTATGTTTGCTACAGTCACTTAAAACCATAGGCTTTAAACCATCTAGAGGAATACGTATGAGGCCCTGTATTGGCCTTAAAAGGTAACTCTTTAAAGAAAAAAAAGACTTAAAAATTAATTACCACCGTATAAATAGTTTATAATTCCTTCACAGCACAATGTTAATATTTCAACGTAGAATCCCCAGAGCATGATTTCTGGTTCATGAGTTTCTTATGCTCTAAGTGATTTGTTATGTTGAGGTACTTTCACCCATGGAGAAAACTGAGTTCTCTTAAAATAATTACTAGCTCTTGATTCTCTCTCCAAACCCACCCCCTCCAAACCTCCACCACACCCCCTCCTTGGCTTTCATCTCTCAGGGGAGGGTGATTCTCCTAGAGTTGCTGAGACTAAAATCTTGGGGTCATCTGGATACCCCTCTCTTTCACCCAATCCCATCTTCTCCTCCAGCAAATGCTGAAAGCTCTACCTTCCAAACGTCCAGAATCTAAATATCTCTCTTCTGCATGACTGGAGTAATCTGATCACTAATCTACATGTTTTGCCTTTTCCGTGATAAAGTCTGTACTCCACGGAGCAACCAGAGGGAATCTTTATTATATATTCAGAACACATCACTTTATTTACCGAGTCAGACCACATCACACCCTGCTCATCACTCTCTAATGACTCCTCATCTCACTCAGAATAAAATTCCAAGTTCAAAAGTAACATGCCTGCGAGACTCTATGTGATGTGACCAGAAAGCAGAATGTCTCAAGTCATTTAACTCCTTCTCCAGTGTCAGCTTCTCAGAGAGACTGTCTTTGATCAGGGGATATCCCCCTGTCCCTCTATCCCCTGCTAGGTTTTAATATGTTTTTTCCTTATCTGTAGAACTAATAACATAGTATTTCTACACACTTCCTGACATTTGTTTATTATCTCTTAACAATTCGTCCCCCCCAAATTTGCTGTTATTTCTGCAGGAGCCAGATCACTGCCAGGAACAAAGGAGGTGATTTATCGGTATTTTTTCATTCATCAAAAAATATTTGCTTCACTCTATTTCGTGTTCAGAATAAGATGTTGAGCCAAATGTCCATTGGTACATTATTAAACATAGAGCCGTAAAAAATGTGCGCTGATATTGTAAAGAAAGGCTGTATGAACAGGGCCTAGGGATCCGTGAGTCATTTCTCTGAAGAACTGACATCTGTAGAGATGTGGACATGTGACAGGTGTTTTGAGCGACAAGGACATTTTAGGCCAAGGATCAGCTTGTGCAAAGGCCCTGTGGCAGGATTTACAAGCATGTAAATGAGAGAAGCCCAATATGTCTGTTGAACAAAGAAAAGAGACAGAGAGTAAAAATGAAATTATGGGCAAATCATGAAGTCTGTACAGACCTTGATAAAAAGTGGTCTTTATCCTTGGGCCATTGAGCAGTTAGTTTAGTTTTAAGCAGGTGATCAGGTTTTCAATGTAAGAATGTAAGAATTAATTAATTAATTAATTAATTAATTCAATGTAAGAATTAATGCCTCCAGAACAGGAAATTCAGATACTTTTGCAGTAATCTAGGGACGAGAAGGTGAACATATGAGATAGGAGACTGATTACAGTCTAATTACCTGTGGTTAGTTTTCTATAGATATTTGGATGTTAAAACTGGTATGGCTGGGTGACTACACTGAGAAAACAGGAAGGTATCAAAAATACATCCTAGATTAATGGTTTGCTCAAACGTAGGGAAAATGATGGTATTCCCTGATTCGGGAGGGAAAGGAAGGTGTGAATTAATGAATCTGGACTCACACATTTTTCTCTTGCTTTGGCAATGATGTTTGGAGACTGTGTTATTGTTCCTAACGAAACTCTGCCCTCCAAACTATGCAAACTACCTTGGTAAGAGTGCAGCTCATTTTAAGACAATCCTCATAATGTGTGAACACATCTTAACTTCGGCATAGTTCAGAACTGTCCTAGCAAATAACCTTAATGTGTCCCTATGACTTTTATTTTCTCTTTGCTTTGCTTCTGAGGAGTGATTTACTCACGCTGCTGGGCAGGGCAAGATGGAGAATTCGAACTCAAAGAACATTTTTAGAAGTAATCCTTGGCTCCAAACAATTTGAAGTCTGGAAATATGCAATAAATAATATCTAAAGTAATACATCTTCTAGAACAATTCTTTATAAGAAGCAGGTCTCATGGATTATCTTCACTGCCAATAACCAGACTCCTAAATCAGAGGCAAAGTATTAGCCATCAAAATATTAGTGTCAGTAGAAATATATAGAGATGCCTCATCATTTAATTTCAGTATAGGCTACCTGAGTGTTTTTAAATAAATGAGGCAAACTCAACAGAACCTTATTAAATTAAAAAATGGTAGTTAGTGGACCTGAAATGATAATTCTGTTTTACTCAAAAATTATGAAAATATATATGTCTTTAAGGCAACAATCTGGGTTTAATCATTAAAATGTTTAATCATTCCTTAGATGCTCTGATTTAATAAAACCAAAATATTGGAATAATAATATATAAATATTCACTTTTTATATAAATGGCTGCTACTCTATAAACACAACCACAATTGTAAATATTATATCATTATTAAAAACCTAAATGCAATACATTAATTTTGCATCTTGGTTGAGAGTATAATATTGAGGAAACAAAATACAACACCTGATCTAATTCAGGAGGAAATAAATAAAAATAACACACAACGATGCATCTAACCATTTTTTCATTAGTGCAAAGAATTTTCTGATGTAGAGAGTCAGCCAAATGTCCCCACAGGGAAAAAAAAATCACAAGCAGCCTCCTTTGAAGTAAGTCTGAGTTGAACTACCTAGAGTTTAAAATCACACTGGAAAGGAATCTTACTTTTGGTCATTTGGAGTAAGTCATCTCACTGTTACTGAGCATGGCTGGATAATTAGAATCGGAGTGGAAATCTATAAGGGGAAATTATTTAAAAATAGATTGGTTATCCTTGAACAGATATGAATAAATGATAGTACGGCTAACATAAAACATGGGGTTATCATCTTTGTCTTTATATAACATCTTGATATTCTGGAGACAATACATACAGCAAAATTACTAGAAAAATATGTAATCATCATTTTATTATTGATCACAATTTGTTTATAAAAAACTTCTTACTAAGTTACAGGGTTGGGATCTCATGAATAAGGCTGCTATGAATCCTTGCGTGCAAGTCTTTGTGTAGACATATATCTTTATTTCTTTTGAGTAAATAGCTAGGAGTTTAATTGCTGGGTCATAGGGAAAGTATATGTTTAAATTTTTAAGAAACCCTCAAACTGTTTTCCTAAATGGTTATATAAGTTTGCACCCTGACCAGCAAGCTGGAGGAGTTCCAGTTGCAACAAACATTCACCCTGCCTTGGTGTTGTCAAGTGCAGTGGTATTTCACTGTGGTATTAATTTGCACATCCTTGACGACTAATGAGCATCTCTTCGTGTGCTTAACAGCAATTTGTGTAGTTAATTTTGTATTGTGTGCTCAGATATTTTGCCAATTTATTTATTTTAAATCAACTTTTTATTTTAGAAAAAAATTTGGATTTACAGAAAAATTGTGAACACAGTATAGACTGTTGTTCCCATAAACCTATACCCAGTTCCCCTATGATTAACATTTTACATTTGCTTGGCACATTTGTTAATTTTATTGAACTAATGTTGATACATTACAATTAACTAAAGTCAATACTTCAGAGTTAGATTTTCTTATTTTTCACCTTATGTGCTTTTTCTGTCCCTGGATTCCATTCATGATAATACAGTACATTGAGTTGTCATGTCTCCTTAAGCTACTCTTACCTGTGATAGTTTCTCAGTCTTTCCTTGTTTTTGATGACCTTGACAGTTTTGAGTAGTGGCCAGGGATTTTGTAAAATGTCCCTCTATAGGGAACGTTCTGAAATTTTTCTCATGACTAGCGTAGGTTACAGGTTTTCGCAGGAATAACACGGGTAAAGTATCATTTTTGCCACATCGTATCAAGGGCACATAAATGAATCTGACTCATCACTATTGGTGTTAACTTTGATCACGGGGCTGAGGTCTTGTTAGGTTTCTCCACCATAAAGTTACTTATTCTAATTTTTTCCACACTGTGTCCTTTGGAAAGAAGTCACTATGTGTAACCCACACTTAGGGAGGGCGGTTTATGCCTCACTTCCTTGGGGGCAGAGTATCTACATAAAATATTCGGAATTCTTCTGCAGGGCAGATCTGTCCCTCCTCCGTTCATTTATGTACTCAATTATTTGCTAATATCAATATGGACTCATGGATATTTATTTTATGCTTTCTGTTATAATCCAATCCTACTTTATTTATTTTTTGTTCAAATCATCCCATCTTTAGCCATTGGGAACTCTTTCACTTGGATCCTGTGTTCTTTTGACATATTCTCTCAACATAGTTTTTTGTTTGTTTGTTCTTAGCACTTTCTTTGGGACACTAAGGATAGACCAGGCACACCCTGTGTTCTCTTTCTGTCTTGATCCTCTAATTAGCATTTCTCCAAAGATCTCTGAATCCTTTGGAAATGTGGATGCCTGGGAGAAATCATTTTCCTTATAAAGTTTTCAGTGAACAGAGAAGGTTTCTCATGATAATTTGGCAAAGTAGGATAATCCAAATAATCTCTCTTTATCAAATGACTGCTTTATATTTGGCTATAGATTTTGGAGTCTAAGCGATGACTCGTTAAAACTTACAAAAAGCGATTGCACTTTCTAGATGTTTTAAATATCTTTAAAAAAACCTGTCTTTCACAACAGGATTTTATGACAAGTGTGAAATTTACTGAAGTGGCCTTTTCCAGCTACTGTTTCCAACTCTAACATACTCTAGGGCATACAAGAATGGGACTAAAGCACTCATTATACAGCTGCTTATGTGCAGTTTTATTCCAGAGACCTTCCAATCTGGTTGGGAAGACACAGGAACACTGCAATTTCAAGACGGCAAATTCCTGGATTAGACATCAATAAGTTTCAAGTCTAGTTTCAATTCTGCTGTACATGACGTGCATGATACAGATATTGTAAAAAAATCACGATTTGGGGGGCATTTTGTTAGATAAGGAGGTTAGATCAGAGGATTAGCCAGATGCTTTCAAGCGCTAGCATTCTGTTCTGCAAAGGCGACGCAGCCCATAATTAAGAGCTGAAGTACTGAGTGTAATTACTAGGCGAGTTCAGAGAACCGAAAGAATGGTGTGAGCTAAAGCTACAGGGGGGAGTAAATGATGAAAGATGTGTGACCAAGGATTTCAGGTGACTGCAAAATGTATAGTGCTTGGATCTATAACCAAAGTGAAACATTTATGACCTGGTCATCACCTCTCTGTTTTATGTCATGCGGCAACAGCAATGCTAATCCACTTTCAATCAAATTGATCAGGTTGCTTTATTAAATGACTGACGGCTTATTCTCGGACTGAGGTTTAAGGGAAATGTAGGATGTGTGTTTCATGTCAGAATCAAACACAGAAGTTATTTTAAGCTTCACTTATGTTGAAGCGTAAAATTCCTAATACTTTAGTTGTCTCTTATAATGAACTGTTCCTAGTGCCAAGAGCATCCCTTCTACCTGGTGAGATGGCTTTTTAAAAGATTCCCAGATGCTGAAGAATTCTGGTTCGGTATCTTATTTGCGTTATTGTTTCTGACCCCAAGATGTGTGCGAATCCCCACCTGCAATCAGAGAGCAGCCTGTAAAAGGACCTACCGAGTGTGGCAAACGATGTTTGCCAGCAGCTGCTGCTCCTCGCTTTCTTTGACCGTTTCAGCTCAGGATTAGAGACTAACGTAACATTCCCCACGGTGTTGAGATGCAAATTCACGAAAACAGCTGCCACTGGTAAACATTTTAAGTGTTGAAACAGCCATCCACTTCCAGTCCCAGGGAAAAATACGCTAAGTATGATGATATTAATAAAAGGAATACAAATAATTCAATTTCATTTCTTTTTATGGCTGAGTGATATTCCATTGTATATATGCGCCACATCTTATACAGAGTGAAGGAAGTCAGAAAGAGAAAAACAAACACCGTATGCTAACACATATATATGGAATCTAAAAAAAAAAAAAAAAATGGTTCTGATGAACCTAGGGGCAGGACAGGAATAAGGATGCAGACGTAGAGAATGAACTTGAGGACATGGGGAGGGGGAAGGGTAAGCTGGGATGAAGTGAGAGAGTGGCATGGACATACATACACTACCAAATGTAAAATAGATAGCTAGTGGGAAGCAGCCGCATAGCGCAGGGAGATCAGCTCGGTGCTTTGTGACCACCTAGAGGGGTGGGATAGGAAGGGTGGGAGGGAGACGCAAGAGGGAGGGGATATATGGGGACATATGTATACATACAGCTGATTCACTTTGTTATGAAGCAGAAACTAACACACCACTATAAAGCAATTATACTCCAATAAAGATGTAAAAAGAATTAATAAAAGGAACAGATGTGTTTTCTGGGTTTAGAGCTATAGCACAGGGGGATTCATGTGGTTGGAAAGAGAAGATGCAAGAAAATGTTTTTGCCTCTTTGATTCCCTACAAGCAAAATGCTCCAAATTAAAGATTGAGAAGTATGATTTGGCTATGTTAAGAACATTTCAAAACTACATGAATGGTATTTAAAGTTCAGATGCTAAAATCTTTTTTGTTAATGAGAATCTGCTACTGGTGATGGCTGCATTATTTTTTTTAAATAAACTTTCACCAATTATAACCATATTGCAGTCTCACATGTGTTTTACTCTTTCTGCTAGGTTGGTGATTGTTATTTGAAGGATACTATGTCTGTTCATGTAGTGAAAAATAAAAGCAAACGATAGAAAGAAGACAAGATGTGAATTAAATCCTAACTAACAAACTTGGCTCTGTTGATGTGGCACAATGGAGAAGTAGAAAGAACTCTCTTTGCAGCAAATAAGAAAAGCAAGAATCTTGGCTTTACCAGCAATTCCATGTAGAAACTTAAACAATTCGTGTTACGTGTCAGTATCTCAGTTCTTAACGTAAAAATGAGTAAATAGGAAAGGACCATCTGTAAGATTTCTTCCAGACCTAAATAACGATTATTCATGTTAGCAAGAACACTATTGCTGGGCAGAATCTTCAGTTAAAAGAGAGACTGGGTTTCCCTGGTGGCGCAGTGGTTGGGAGTCCGCCTGCCGATAAAGGGGACACGGGTTCGTGCCCCGGTCCGGGAAGATCCCACGTGCCGCGGAGCTGCTGGGCCCGTGAGCCGTGGCCGCTGCGCCTGCGCGTCCGGAGCTTGTGCTCCGCAATGGGAGAGGCCACAATAGTGAGAGGCCCGCGTACCGCAAAATTAAAAAAAAAAAAAAAAAAAAATATATATATATATATATATTCAGAAATGTTATTGATCTTAAATAGATGTCGTGAGTGTGTACAGACTGAAAGTCATCCACTTAAACATGAATCCGTCATTCTCGAAAGCACTAACTTGCTCTCAGGGAAATAAAAAACAAATATATTTTTTGGTAAGATTTTGAAATACACTTAGCTTATCTATTTGCATAATTTATAATTATATTTCTTTTTTCCAATTTTAAAGGCTGTTAATTATAGAGATATAATTATAGAGATTAATTACTGAGGTCATGATGCCACAGAGCTCGGTTCTCTAATACACTTGTATAACATATAGAATACCTATGTGTAACAGATAAATAAAAATAACAAAAATCCTAAAAAGGATGATTTTGAAGATTTGCATTATTTATTCTTCCCCATTCTTAGCCTATGTTGAATTTTTACCCGTCTTTGAGAGAGAACTTGGCTTCTGTAATACGTATAGTAAAAGTGCTGACCGACCATGAAATAAAAATTGAGTCTGCATTTTCTTTAAAATGCCTCTAGCACTAAACAATATTATGGGTAGTTCTGGTGTTACTTAGGATAATTTTACTCAGAAGCAAATGAAGGATTTCTTGAGAAGATGCATTTAGATACCCAAACAATTTAAATCAGGTAGTATACAGGCAAAATACAAATAAGCCAGCAAATCACAAGAAAAACACTATGTGATGAACTTTGTAAAACAAATAAGAAAACCAATGTATTAAATAAATTGATATAATTGTTAACATAAGTTTCCAGACTAAAGCGTAAAGAGTGACAAGTGTGTATGAAATTTTTAAAAGCAATTCAAGTAAACTTGGCCGCTTTTATGGATAATTATCACAAGATGAGAGTGAAAAATGAAATCATTTCTTAACCTCACAGTGGGCAGCCAGTTGATGAGACGCTGTGCGTTTAGGTACATTGTTTCCATTTTCTACTAATCACAAGCGACAATTTTGTCCATAAACAATGGGTCATTATTTCTGTCAACGTCCAATAAAATTTTTCTCACCACTTCCCAAGCCTTTGCCAACCAAGCTCCTCATCATTTTTTGGGGTCAACTTAGCTAAGTAGTTTCCTTCTTCCCAAGGCCACATGTTTTAGATTTTTGCTATGGCAACATCCCACTTCTAGGTACTAACATTCTATACCATGTTTCTGCTCCTGCATAGCAAACCACCACAAAACTTCGTAATTTAAAATAAAAATTGTTGCTTTCCAACCCTGGCCTGGCAAGATGGCTCCTACAAAGAAGGGCGCCGAGAAGGGCCAGTCCGCCATCAACGAGGTGGTGACCAGAGACTATACTGTCAACATTCACGATATCCACCCCCATGGACTGGGTTTCAAGAAGCACGGCCCTCAGGCACTCAAAGAAATCCAGAAATTTGCCATGAAGGAGATAGGAGCTCCAGATGTAGGCACTGACACCAGACTCAACAGAGCTGTCTGGGCCAAAGGAATAAGGAATGTTCCATACCGTAACCGTGTGCAGTTGTCCAGAAAACATAATGAAGACGAAGACACAAACCCGTGTCCCCTGAATTGTCAGGGGGATTCCTAACCACTGCTCCACAAGGGAAGTCCCAGATCATCTTTCTTGATAACGGGTTATTGTTAGGTTATATGGGCTAGGGAGCCACATGACAAAGATATAAAGGCATTGTATGACAGGATGTGCTGTGCATACAAATTGCTTCAACTAATCATATTTTAAGAACATAATTAGCAGCCTTGGGAAAAATAAAAAAAGATAGCTGTAGGTTCTAATGCAGCATCTTCAGGCCTTAATCTCTCTAGTATGGGAAATCTAAATAAACATATGCTCCGGTGGGATTAGCCAAATGGGATACTGGTATATATTATTATTCAGCACCTTTGATGAGTTATGATATTAATTAAATGTTACAAGTAAAGGACATTCTATGCAAATGAGGATAACTTTATAATGAGATTTTTAATCTGACCATCTAGGTCATAAATAGGAAGTGACTTTTGTTGGTTTCCATATAGGTCAATAAATCTACATTTTTCCATAAAGTAGAACCACCTATGCCCACACATCACTGAAACATGCATGTATACTGACGCATGGTATTTAATTCAACAAATTTATATTGAGCTCCTATACTGTTGGATGCTACGAGCTCATATAATGTGTGGACCAAAAAGCTCGTAATACTAATATCTCCTATCTTTGATGCCGTTGTTTACAAGGTGAACATTTCTTACGTGTGGCACTAAGAGAAAAAGCTGCTGATTAAAGCAGTTGCCATTGCTAAAAAATGTCTTAGAATTAGTTTTTTTAAAAAAAGCAGTAAAATTTACTAAACACTTACTATGCACAAGGCATTGTACCAAACCCTAAACCTCCCAACAACCATATGAGGTACCGTTATAACTTCTAACCTACAGATGGGAGAAAGTAGGCTCACAGAAATTAAATCACTTCCCTGAAGCCACGTAATAAGTTACCAAGATTAAGGGTCCCCTCTTTCAACAGCATAGCACTCTACTATCTGAAGTCTACTAGAGAAAGAACACACTTTATTTTCTAAATAATATACTATGCAAAGTGTTGCATAGGGTTTCTTGGTACCTCATAAGAAAAATATTTCAGGCAATCTCTGAATTCTTAGATAGCATCCAGATGTGGTTTTTTAAAATACTTTAAACAATAGGTGTTGCCTGAACATAGTGGTAAACGTGTAAAGACACTATTTGCCAATCTGCATGGGTAACTGAATTGTATAAAGATTCTGAGAATTTTGGAGTGAGAAAAAGAGTATAAATCATTTAGTCTAGCTTTCAGAATGAAGAACTTGGAATCCAGGGAGGTCTAAGCACCTGCTGAATGTCAAAGTAGCAATTCATGGCAGAAACAGTAAGTACAAGGCAGATATTTCAGATCTTGCTTTCGACAACGCCATTATTTACAGTGCACGTTATAAATTCTGTAGACATGGTGACCCAGTAAAAAGTATTTAGGCAAGTTAGAGACACAACTGGAATTTGTCTTATTATTATTGATGGTAAGATTTTATTATTTTGTCAATGTGATTGATTTTGGTCAGAGGAAGGTATGTATTGGATTATTAAGTAAGTCTCAAGGGACCAATTTTGATACCCAAGACCATGTTTGGTAACATCTAGAGACATTTTTGATTGTCAGGACTTGGGGAGGTGCTACTGGTATGTAGCGGAGAGAAGCCATGCACGCTGCTGGACATCTTACCATGAACGGAACAGCCCCCTCCCACTAACGCGCACGCGCGCACACACACACACACACACACACACACCCCAAATAATTACCTGACCCAAATGTTAATAGTGCTGAGACTGGGACTTCCCTGGTGGCACAGTGCTTAAGAATCTGCCTGTCAGTGCTGGGGACACGGGTTCGAGCCCTGGTCTGGGAAGATCCCACATGCCCCGGAGCAACTAAGCCCACGAGCCACAACTACTGAGCCCACATGCCACAACTACTGAAGCCCACGCACCTAGAGCCCGTGCTCCACAACAAGAGAAGCCACTGCAATGAGAAGTCCGTGCACCGCAACGAAGAGTAGCCCCCACTTGCCGCAACTAGAGAAAGCCCATGCATAGCAACGAAGAACCAACACAGCCAAAAATAAATAAATTTATGGAAAAAAATAGTGCTGAGGCTCGGAAATCTTTCAGTGGTCCAGTACAACCTCAAGAGGAGCTGAACTAGGCAGTTGCAGTGAGTTAAGTTCGAGTTTGTTTCATTCATCCACTGAATACTCATTGTGGATCTACTTTTGTGCCAATGACTGTGATACTCTCCACATAAAAAGATGAAGATATGGTTAGGATAGGGCAGCCCTGTCTTCACATGGCTCACGGCACAGTGGGAGATATCGATGAGTGCTGAGCTACTAAAACATAACATTAAGAGGACAGTGGCGGTGGAAATGCTTGTAGTGATGGGAGCACAGGGAGGAGGAGGAGGAGATTACACTTTTCATTAATTACAATTGATCTGTGTGTAATGAAAGATTCTACATGGTGCTACAAGAGCAGGTAACGGGGTGACACCTAACTTCTCGGTTTATGTAATGCTCCATGGAGAAAGTAACATTTAAGGTACAAAGACAAAGAAGAGGAGGGGGAGAGTCCTCCAAGTTGACAGAACACCATGTGCAAAAATACTGAGTCAGAAGTAGGAGGAGGGCTTCCCTGGTGGCGCAGTGGTTAAGAATCCGCCTGCCAATGCAGGGGACATGGGTACGATCCCTGGTCCGGGAAGATTCCACATGCCACGGAGCAACTAAGCCCGTGCGCCACAACGTCTGAGCCTGTGCTCTAGAGCCCACGAACCACAACTACTGAGCCCGTGTGCCACAGCTACTGAAGCCTGCACGCCTAGAGCCTGTGCTCCACAACAAGGGAAGCCACCGCAGTGAGAAGCCTGTGCACAGCAACAAAGACCCAACCCAGCAAAAATAAATAAATAAGTCAAAAAAAAAAAAAAAAGTAGGAAAGGAAACAGTGGTGACCAGACCACAGAAAATGTTGTGAGTGGGAAAGAGAGGCTGATGGGGGTCACAGGTGCAGGATCATGCAGTCCAATCGATGTTTTTGATCCAGCAATGGAAATACATTGCCCTGAAGTGCAGTTCCAAAACCGAATAATATCCACTGATCCTAGTGGAAACTCTTGATTATATAAAAATGAAAATAGCAACACTAAATGTGGCCATGCTTTCTGAATGGTACGGGGTGTGATTAGAGTTTTGTTTCATTTACCTCCTCTCAGGTATTTGGGATGGTGAGTATCTAGAACGGTCTTGTGAACTTCTGAAAGTGATTTCAGTACCCCCCCCCACCCAAAACACACACTCAGGTGTATTACTTATTTAAGTCTCGACACATTCTTAGAGAAACTGTTGCAGTGGCTGTGAATTTACTTATTAAAAGCCATCGGAATAAAAGAAATAAAGCATCTCTGAATGTGGCATTTCAGTGAATGGTGGCCTTTCAGAAAGACATTTTAAGTTGCAAATGATACTTTGTAGCTTTTTTTTTCTAAAAGAGATTACAACTGAAAGCAGGAGAGGTTTTGGGGGGTCAGTCTATATTTTCTACTTAATGAAAATTGGTTTGAGAGAGAAATGGCATTCCTCCGATTTCATAGTATTTATTATATGAAAGATTGTGCCTTTCCCAGGGGTAGAAATTAAATAACTGGAAAAAATTTAAGATGATAGGGAATTAGCGGTGCACAAAGAATATAGCTATTTCTCTTCCTTTAAAATACATTTGTGAGGTTTAGTACAGCCACTACGTGGTAAATGGCGAATCTGTGTAGTGCTTAAAATCTTTAATGCACAATTTACCTGGAACACGGTTAAACTAAACAGCGAATTAACAATTTGTATATAGAAGCAAAATAGCGAGGAACAGGCACAGACAAAATCTAACCAACTTGATTTTGAATCTTTGGCTCTGGCCTCTTACTTGCCCTATGGCCATGGAGGTTTGTGGGAAAGTTGGATTTAATTGCTGTAGTGTCTAGGACCTGTCACTCAAAAACTGAATATTGGTGGAAAAATGATCTACAAAAAATAGAAAGCAAGGCGCTATATGATATTACCATTAGCAGGATAATGTTTTCTCCTAGTTGGCGTAACTCTGGTATCAAATTAATAGTAAGGGCCAGGTATTTCACCTGTCTTTAATTATCCTTGAGAATATTTGCCCAAATCCAGTGCAAAAGAAAAGGCAATACTAGGATGTAGAAAAATTGGGCATGACTTCAAAACTGATGCATTATTTCTTGCTTTTAACATTCTGATAATTTGAAGTTGTTTGGACACTGAGCTGACATATACCTGTTATTTAAAATAGCTTTGATGTGGTTAAGAGCACACACATTTTCTTCTTTTGTAAAAACGCCACTTGACTCACAAAACTTCTATCGTTAACGATAACTAACCATGAGAAAAATAAGCTAATGAAATATTTGCATTTTTAGTTTTAAGAGAGCTATACTTCGTGATATGAGGTTAATGAGTACTTCTAAGTATCCCAGAGGGCCAAAGAAGCTTGTTATAATGTCACTTGAAATTATAATGATAGAAAAACAATGACAGCCGATAGCTTTGTTTCCAGAGAATTACACTGGAATAAGGAAAACAAACATTAAAGACGGTTCCATGTTCACAAGGAAGGTGAGGTGACCTGCTAGTTAAGATGTAAAACAACGTGTCAGAGCTGTCAAAAGCACCTTTAACAGACTGGACTCGGGAGAGAGTCATGGAAATTGGAGAGAGCAAGCAATTAATTCCACGGTTCATCAAATCACTAAATCCCCCTCGTTTTTTAAGATTTTAAAACAAAACCCATGATCATCTAAAGGCTTCCTCCTTGGGCTTCCCTGGCGGCGCAGTGGTTGAGAGTCCGCCTGCCGATGCAGGGGACGCGGGTTCGTGCCCCGGTCCGGGAGGATCCCACGCGCCGCGGAGCAGCTGGGCCCGTGAACCATGGCTGCCGCGCCTGCGCGTCCGGAGCCTGTGCTCCGCAGCGGGAGAGGCCACAGCAGTGAGAGGCCCGCGAACCGCAAAAAAAAAAAAAAAGGCTTCCTCCTTATAAATTAAGCATGTGAAACCACATCTGCTTCTTCAGGATAGTTAATGCACTGACATTTAAATCAACTGATAAGAGCACAAGCTAGTGCCATTAGTTAATTAACAACTGAAGAACACAGGTGTTGAGTGCTCGCCGCGTCCCAAGTAGCGTACCGCGTGCCGGGGACATAAGAGTGAACAAAATATAGTCGCCGTCTCACAGAGCATGTGACATGTCAGTGTGTGCGAGCTGACAGCCCTGACCGTAATTTCAGGCTTATCAGGAAGTGCCTGGGGGTCAAGGCTGCACACAGCAAAGCTGTCAGGGGCCATTCAGTTCAGGTAAGTAAGTGAAGATGGAAAGCAAGGGCTTAGACTGTGAGAGCACGCTGTCATAACACAGCAAGCAAACGCAGCACTCCCTGGGAACACAGTAAGCGTGAATACTAACTACACCTTGGCACTCTCCGCTTTGGGGGTCTCAGGGGCCTCCAACTGCGGACAGAAGTGGAAAGTCAAGGGGTGGAGGTCACAGCCCGCGGCTCAAGTGCTCACCCGTGGGCCCCCATCCAGTCCAAAACTAAACTGGATGGTCTACAACCCAGTCCAGTCCTGGCACCTGGATTTTTTTTTTTTTAAGTCTTTATTGAATTTTTGTTAAAATGTTGTTTCTGTTTTCTGTTTTGGTTTTTTGGCCGCCAGGCATGTGAGATCTTAGGTCCCCCAGGGATGGAACCCGCTCTCCCTGCCCTGGAAGGCAAAGTCTTAACCACTGGACCACCAGGGGAGTCCCTGGCAACTGGATTTTGACTTATGCCTCAGGAGGTACTAGGATGGTGAAAGGGCCACCTGCAGGGAGAGGGGTTTCCAAGTGAAAACTGAGAAGAACTCGGGGTCAGCAGAGCTGCCCTGGAGGAGGTAAACTGGACTGGGCACTATCACTTGACCCACAGACATCCTTGCTCTCTTTCCCTGCTTTAACCTGAGCAGCTCCTCTTTCACTTACCAACAAAGATAGCCATGAAGGCGGTTGTTGTGCCTTAAAAATATGAAAACAGAAAGAAGAGAATAATTGGCTAATGAAGTACTAAATCCTTTAGTATTTAGTACATTTTATGTATATATATGGAAATCAGTATAGAAATAGGAAGCATATAATAATATATATTTATGATATATAATGCAAAGAAATAGATCATAATAGATATTATAAATAATAAATATAAACATATATAATAATTAAATATATATAACAAATAAACAGTATATATCGCTCATAAAAATGAATTCATTATGGCTCTTGGGGTGGCACTTTCCCCAGATAGTAGCTCCATCACTTGCTAGATACATGCTGTTGGCCAAGTTCTCGAATTCACTTAAACCTCAGTTTCCTCTGCAAAATGGGGGTATTAATGGTACCTGTCTCCTAGTATGGTTGAGAGAATTAACTCAATCACTATAACAAGGGCTTAGAACACAACCTAGCACAGAGGTGCCTCCCAATCAGTGTCAGATATCTTTCTATGTGGCCAAAGGCATGCGTTTCATCAAGGAAGATGGGATTGTTAAAAGACAGAGGAAAACACCCGGCATCAGTTATTCTGCATTTGACTTTTAACTAAGACGTTTGAGCCCAAGTGATCTAATAGCTTTTGACGGATGAACAGGCTTTGTTCATGAGAAGAGGGTAAACTAAATTCAAAATCTCTCTCCTGCATGGTAAGAACTAAGCCAGGATGATTCAGAGTATGGAGTTTCACTGTGAGTAATGATGTAGGGTAGCAGGTCGAATGGCAGACCTGCTTGAATGTGAAATCCCTAGCATCGGGATGAAAAAGGAGCTTTTTTTTTTTTTTTTTTTTAGCAAGGAGCTTTTGTTGATGGAAAGAGAGTGGTGCCCAGAAAAAAAAAAACAAAAAAAAAACAACATCACCTCGGCCACCACCACCAGTACCAACACCAACACCACTACCACCATCAACATCACCTCGGCCACCACCACCAGTACCAACACCACCACCACTACCACCACCACCATCAACATCACCTCCGCCACCACCACCAGTACCAACACCAACACCACTACCATCATCAACATCACCTCGGCCACCACCACCAGTACCAACACCACCACCAAAAAAAAAAAAAAAAGAAAGAAAGAGAGTGGTGCCATTACTAGGTTCAGTATCCTGACCTGAACCTGGAGAGAGGACCACCATCCTTCATGCCCTGGGACTAGGTCAAGAGGGATGTGAGTGACAGAAACTATACCAGAACTCCCCACTGAGGGTGCCAACTGTACATCAGCACTCAGATGCTACGAGAGGTACACAGAACACAGGCTGAAAAGTGGTCCTGGATAAAAGGCTTGCGATAGAGCCCTGAGTCCAAGCCCCACAGATGTCATTGCCCAGCACAATCCCCAGGGGTTCCCATGTGCTGCGATCAGCAGGACAGCAAGGAGGTCTCGGGGTGGGACAAGGAGACGGCAGGGAGTGGGGGCCTTTTAACTGGAGGCAAAGGCTAGAAACAGCAGTGGGTACCAGACATCATCAACAGCCGCCAAATCAGTAGCGGGAAAGAGAAGTCACTCCAAGGGAGACCTACCAGGGGCTTAGGCAGGCTTCACAGGTAGGGGGAGAGCAGAGAGAACGGAGGATGACTTCATACATCATTAGGGTTTTTAAGTCTCCCTCTTCACCCAGCAGCCCTCTTGGGAATAAGGAGGAAAAAGGGAAACATAGATTATGGAGAAACAGCCAGAGAAAGGGATTTAAACTTTGCTGGTTCTTTCTCCTAATGAACTAGAATTAACAGAAAGAGACGCGTTTGAACTGGAAGAAGCTATTGCCTTGAACTTGTTTGCTGTTAAATCACCCTGTGAGTTCCTGATCTCCTTGCCATAGATTGCTACTTTTAGGAGCTGGGATCCAAAACAAGTCAGAGAACACTTGAGAAGACAGAAAACAGCTACTCCTGTTGAACATTTCAATTTGAGCAGGATAAAATCTGAGCCCTCTACAAAACACAAATGACACTCAGGTTTTGCATTGTTTAGCTATTCCGAATGAAGCTACCACCCTCCCCTTCCCCAGAAGGTCCCTTGCAGTTTGGTGGGATCCTCAAGCACAGGGCTCAGAGGGTCATTTCTATGTGACGTTTCTAAAGATGGTTTTGTATATATAGGCCTACGTCCTTCCCAAAACCAAATTAGCCTTTAATGGGCACTCAGAGTTTTGCTTCATTTTTATTCCTCCAGTGAAAGCCGACCGTGAATCAGAAACCATTTTTTATATTTATTTTCCCTCTGAGTCACAAGTCACTAATTATGAACGTCCAGCTTGCTTTTACAAACTTCCCCTTGTGGGCCGGGGGGGAAGTGTCCTAACACCTTTCGATTTATTAGAAGGAAACTTAGGGAGAATCTAGTCTGATCTGTGCATAAACTGAGGCCCAGGTGACTTGCAGGAGGCCACACAATAAGTGGCACAGCTGAGCTCCAAAGTTAAGTCTCACTGGCTCCAGCCCAGAGCCCTAAGACACACACTTCAGGACACATCATTCACAGGTGGCCTGAAATTACACCAGGACAAGCTTTCAGATCCACTGATGGGGTCCAGCACTCCACTGGTAGACATCCATTAGAGAGTCATTCCTCCAAAAGATCGAGCACACGTTGTAAGCCCCTGCAAAAACCAGGGTTAGCTGCATTTTCTGAGAGCTGACTTTCCTGAAGAAACAACCTTTTGTTACCAAGAATCGAGTAAAGAAAGAGTTTACCAATGTGGAGGCCTGACAAAAATGAGGGAAAGAAATCTAGTTTAGGTTTTGTTCAGAACAGCGAAAGTGATGTGATTTATGGGTTCGCAAAAAGCAAACTTGATTGCAGAAGGAAAGTGCTTTGAGCTGAGAATTCCTGTTTCACTGGAGTTTGGTGAAAGTAGAAGCTATTGATGTAGGAGGTTAATGTCTGTCACAGGCTGGGTATTTTTGCAATGAGTTCCTTCACAGCATGTTCATTTTAAGAATAAAGAGGTCTCTACGGTTAGAGTGGAAGTTTAATGAGGATTACAATGGCCCCTCAGATGCTTACAACCCATTTAAATAATCCATAACCTCTAGGTTTATCATGAGAGGGAACATGCCGATTTACGGTATTACAAACATTCTTCAGAAAACCTTTAGTTTCCACAGGCATTGTCAGTAATTTCCTTCTACATTCTGCAATTTATAAATTGCAGAGTGTGTGTTGCTATGGAAACGACCTCTGGTCTACCTGTTACTCAAATACATGAAAGATAAGCCTTGGGGATATGCCTCCACCAGCCAATAACTTACTGTACGGTTTATCCCCAAATATTTCCTTCTTCTGTTAACCATTTTGGCTGAGACATCAGAGTAGGTATTATCAAGAAGGCAAATACGGAATTAAACAAAAGCACAAATGTTTTCTGGGTAATAAATCAGGGAAGCCTAAAGAATACAGAAACGGAAGATGAGTGATGTCATTATAGCTAGTATTTGGCAACTGCTTATAGCTGTCTTCTCCTGTAAAATTCAAACTTTAACATTCACGTACATCAGAGTGACCTAGAAGGCTTATTGGCACACAAGGCCAGGCTCCACCCTCGACGTCTAGGATTTAGTCGATTGGGAGTGGGACCTGAGAATCTGTTTTCCTAACAGATCCCAGGTGAGGCCGACACTGCTTCTAATCCTCTCACCTGACTGAGAACCACTGCTCTGAGCATTAGCTGAAGCATTTTTTAAAATTATAGTAAAAGCACACACTACATAAAATTTACCATTATAACCATTTTCAAGTGCAAGTTCAGTGGTATTAATTACGTGCACGCTGTTGGGCAACCGTCACCACCATCCACATCCAGATCCCTTTCATGCTCCCAAACTCAACCCCTGCACCCGCTAAGCAATACCTCCCCATTCCTCCTTCCACCAGCCCCTGGCACCCACCATTTTCTGTTCTGTCTCTGAACTGGACTCTTCTGGGTACCTCCTGAAGTGAAATCACACAATATCTGTCCTTTTGTATCAGAATTTCCTTCCTCTAGAAGGCTGAATAATATCCCATTGCATGGCTAGATCACATTTCGTTTATCCATTCATCCGTGGATGGACCTTGCGGAGTTTCTGCCTTTCGGCTATTGTGAATAATGCTGCTGTGAACATGGGTGTACACAAATTTATTGATATATCTGTTTTGGATTCTTTGGGGTATATACATGGAACTAGAATTGCTTATTCTAAGTGCTTTACATTCATAATTATACTTCAGCTTTAGAAAAAGATACATTATTATCCCCATTTTATAGGTGAGGAGATTGAGACACTCAGAATTCACCTAATTTTCCTCAGGTCACACAGGTGGTAAGTGGAGGCTGGTTTTCAGCACAGGTTGGCTGGTTCCAGGGCTCAGGTACCCAGGAAACGCAACTCTCTTCTCTACCCGAAGAAGCATTTGATTTTTCATGGAAAACCATTACTGACACAGACATTAATTTTTTTAAGCCAACCTTTAGGTAAAAGAGACATAAGAGAGGATGAAAGTATATGAGAAAGGCACTTCTCCACTCCTTGGTCTAGGCTCAGGCCGTGAGATACAGTAATTCTCCTAGATATCTAGAAAAGATGAGGATCTCTGTTACATAAACACTTAAAAGATGGGCGCTTTGTCCTGCACATGACAATTTTGCAAGTATTTCCCCACTTCTACTCTTCTATGCTGTACCCTAAACGTTGCCAGCTCTTTTAGGTGTTCTTTAAATTACATAATTTTCCATCTTATTTCTGGAGCTCTAAGTGAACAGTCATTTGTGGGAGATTCTACCTAATTCCCATCTTCCAGTAAACAGCCTCCCCCTGGCCCACTCCATCACCAGAAACATGGCTTTATTCATTCTTTTAGTATAACAACTCGGATTGTTATTTTACGAATTTGGAAATTTAAATGATCATTAAATCAACAAGAAACTCTTATCCCACTTCTTATGCTTCCACTTTCACTTAAATCTTTTTCTCTTTCCTGCCAACAAATTTGACAACCTAGAAGAAATGGACAAGATTCTAGAAACATGCAGCCCACCAAAACTGACTCAAGAAGAAACAGATAATGTGAACAGACCAATCACTAGAAGTGAAATAGAATCTGTAATTTAAATACTCCCTACAAACAAAAGTCCAGGACGAGATGGCTTCGCAGGTGAATTCTACCAAACATAAAAAGATGAACTTACACCCATCCTTCTCAAATTCTTCCAAAAAACTGAAGAGGAGGCAACACTCCCAAAGACATTCTATGAAGCCACCATCACCCTGATACCAAAAGCAGACAGACATCACCAAAAAGAAAATTAGTGCCAAATATTTTTCTCCTTCCATTTCAAAGGTTAGTGATAATTAATGTAAAGGGAGAACAGCAAATTAAAGATGTATAATTTTATGAATCCTCTTTTCTGAACATATTACCCCTACTCCAAGTTAAATTTTTACTTTTTAATGTTAATCTTTTTTTTGTACAAAAGGACTTTTAAAGTACTTCTCTTGTATTTAGATATAATGCTTAAGCCTGAATATATTCTGAATGGCAGTTCCAGATACTGTTCCTATAGCTTGAGGTACCTTCCCTACATCAACATTTGACTATATCTTCCTCTCCACACCTAGAACATTCTCTTTTACTATCTGAGTTCACAGGGCTCTCTGTTCAAAAACTGGTTTCGGCTTTGTAGGGCCTGAACAAAGAGATTTGACGGGGGGGTTCTCCAGAAACAACACCTCAACTCCTATAACAGAGCCTCTCACCCACCTGTTCAAAATCTAACTCGCCCTATCTCTTTCTCTAACCACTGCTTCACACGTCCATTTCATGAAGACTTTGGCCAGCTTCCCACAGGTGATACCAGAGGATGCCTTGCCTTCAGCCTGCTTGTACCACTTACCTCTCACAGCCTGAGAAGGAACTTCCCTAAGCTGCAGTTCTCGACACCCTTGAGAATCCAAGGGTTCAGAGGAGTTAATGCCTACAGGGCCACCTTTAAGCAATGCAGCAGAGGACGAAGCCTCGTTCATCCCTTTCTACACCCAGGTGCACAGCTGTAACCTTTATTTCATCAGGTCTCCTCAGACGGTCCCCGCGCGTAGGATACAGCCCTGTCCCTCATCGTGGTGGGTAAGTTAGTAACACATGCCTAGACTAGCTTTCTCTCCTTCCCTGCTGCAGCTCCTGCCATGAACTCCAGCTCCTGGGCTCACATTCCCAAGAAATAACCAGCTCACAAGTCTTTTCCTTCAGGCTTTTCTTCTGGGAAAACCAATGAGAAAATTGCTTGATTTACTATTTATCTTATTATTGCATTTACCCTCTGTGAGCTTGTAAGTTAGTCTATTCTTCTATTATTTTCTTAGAAGTTTCTCTAAAGTGACGGCATGCACTCGATTCATTCAAGTCCAATTTAAATGAGTACTTTTACCTCATCCTGGTCGATGCATGGGCCTCAGAGAGCTTTTCCCTTTCTCTGGCTCATAGACTGCTGTTCATGTTGAATCTTTTCTTGTATGTGAATGTCAGATTCCACAAGACATTATGATGTACTGTTCCATGTAATCAATAATGATTTACTTCAGGGACACAGAGAACAGACTCGTGGTTGCCAAGAGGGAGAGGGGGTGGGGGAGGGGTGTTGGAGGGATTGGGAGTTTGGGATTAGCAGATGCAAACTGTTATATACAGAACAGATGAACAACAGGGTCCCACCATATAGCACAGGGAACTAACTACACAGTAAGTCTGCTACATAACAAAGGAGTTCTGTTCCAAAAGCGTCTGCTCCAAGAGCATGTTCATAACTCCAGTTTGCTCAGAAGGCCAACAAAATTAGCTTAGGTACCCAACTAACACAGTTGGCTTTATAGTACTGTACTGTAATAGGTTTAGAATACTTTTCACACAAATAATAATAAAAAACAAACACAAAAACTAAAGAAAACATTTTTCATCTTACAGTAGAGTAATCTTACAGACACGTGAACTAACTTACATCACTGGACATGAGAACACAGGTTCACATCTTTGAAAGTTCGCGACTTGAAGGTTCGTATTTAGGGGACTTACTGTATTCAATATCCTGTGATAAACCATAATGGAAAAGAATATGAAAAAGACTGTATATATATATATATATATATATATATATATATATATATATATATGTATAACTGACTCACTTTGTTGTACAGCACTAATTAACACAACATTGTAATTCAACTATACTTCAATAAAAAATAAATTTAAAAAATGATTTACCTTTTAAAAAAATTTTAGGCAAGGACTGTGCATTAAGGAGGAAAGGACTGCTCATTAAGAAGGAAAGGACTGCTATAAAAGTTGCATTGCATTCATGGCCCAGTTGGTGTCCCTTGTGTGTTAATCCAATGGCAGAAAACAAGCCAGTGAACCATGAGTTCACTGACTCATCAGTGATGATGTTACCAGAACATTCTATTTTTTAAGTTGCTGGTGGGTGCTGATTGTTGTTATTCCTCATCGTTTTGTGTTTGTGCATGTGTGTACTTTTAATTTCAATTTTTTTTTATTGTGGTAAAATACACGTAACAGAAAATTTACCATATTAATCATTTTTAAGTGTCCAGTTCAGTGACATTAAATGTATACATCAGGCTCTGTAACCATCACTATCATCCATCTCCATAACCCTTTTCATCTTACAAAACGGAAACTGTACACCCAATAATGACTTCTACTCTCACTTTCATCTGCTCTTCTGCCTTGAATATCATTTTCCCTCTGCATGAGGACACGTCTATTACTCTTAGTGAAGGTCTGTGATGACAGACTTCTCAAATTTTGTCTGTTTAAAAATGTTTTACCTCCATTTTCTGAAAGATATTTTTACTGGGTAGAGACTTCTATATTAACTACTATTTTCTTCTAGTACTTTTTAGAAATAACGAAAAATAGTTGTATTTTGGTTTCCCAGCTATCATTCTTAGTGTTCCTGCTATGAAGGTAATGCATATTTTTTTTCCGGCTGATTTTTAAGATTTTCTATTTGTCTTTGAATTTTAGCAGTGTTTAGATATGGTTTTCTAGTGATTATCCTGTTCGAGGTTTATATCATTTCTTAAATGTGTAGCTTAATGTTTTCCCCTAATTTTGGAAAACTCAGTGCCATTATATTTTCAAATATTGCTTCTGCCCTGTTATTTTTCTCCTCTTTTCTGGGATTACAATTACACATATGTCAGAATTTTACCCAAGTCCAGTATCTCTTTTAAATTCTCTATAGGGACTTCCCTGGTGGTCCAGTGGTTGAGACTCCACGCTTCCACTGCAGGGGGTGCATATTTGATCCCTGGCCGGGGAACTAAGATCCCACATCCCGTGTGGCGTGGCCAAAAACTTAAAAATTAAAAGAAAAATATTTTTAGTATTTGTCCTACTTTTTTCACTCTGCTTCATTCTTGGTATTTTATTCTCACCCTTCCACCTAAACTATCTCTCAAACTAAAACTAGCATTTGTCGCGGTTTTGTATGGTTTTATTTCTAGAACTTTCATTGTGTACTTTGGCCATTTTAACTATCATTATTTCAAGGTATATATCTGATATTTTAGTTGTTTTTCTTCTGCATTTGTTTTTATTATATGGTTTTTTCTTTGGTTCTTAGTCTTTTCTTCTTCTATGTCAAATTCTATTTATTGAATCCTGTATATTTACCTAAAAACATGGAATAAGGATTTATTTCTGCTTCAGGAAGACAGCTGAATTAGGATGATCTCCTTAATCTAATTGGGAATTGAGTACATTTTAAATTAGATGTTTCCGTATTAGTGATTGCTGGTTTCTGGTTCACCTATAACCTTGTGTGGAGATACAAGGGACCCAATAGAAACCCTTACTGATGTCAAGGACCCGCCCTCCTGGGTGAATATAAACTCCATTTTTGCTTCCTTCTCCCATTCCCACAGGACTGTGGAAAATTTTTTTTTTCTTCTCAGTCTCTTAGCAACTGCTTTTAGGATTGTAAACGCTAGACTCACATCTCTTGGCTTTTTTCTTTTCCTTAGATCTTAGTTCCCCAAATACCCACTGCCTTAAAGGTAGATCTCTTTGTATCTTCAGTATTGTTTCTTTGTTTTTGTCCAGTTTCTTCGAGTAGTTCTCAGGGCAAAAGTTGGTCTGTCACAAACTAGGCTATTATCAAAGAGCCAAACTCCCCTTTGCAGATTATAAAAGCTAAAAGAGATTTGATAGAGTGTTTTATTACGGGAATAAACGGCGCTTTATTAGGGGAAGAGCTCACTGGCTGGTCTTGCCAGTGGCCCTAAATCTCACTCCCTTATCCCCAGACAGCACGCCAGCCTGCGGAGTTCATCTGATCTGAGTGTTTTGGATAAAACATCTTCTGGATATTGATTCACAGATCAGCAAGGTGATAACAGCTTCCATTTTTGCAAGTATTGTTTGCTGACTATTAAAGCATGATTTGTTTAGAGAAAAAAATTTTTTTTCCAAATGGTAGAAGAAGTGTGAATAGTGAAGACAGTAAAAATTTACAGTAAGAATCAGTAAAGCTGCAAAGCAAGAGAATAGATAAAGCATTATGAGATTGTTGGGAGTTCTAAAAAAAATGAGCAGATATAATAATAGTAATCTTTTCATAGAGTATATTAACTTCTCCCTGGGGAGAAATAGTGTTATTGTATACAACCAAGGGCATGTTAATCCTGACAAATGAACAGATAAATATGAAAGCAAAGTATAGCAAAAGCAAAAGCAAAAGAAAACTACACTGGTGCAATACAAATGATACGTTCTGATTTAGGCTGACTTTGCTGAATCTTGGATCTTAAAAAGAATAATAATTGAAATGTAAGGAAATTAATATGTTGTTAAAATTGTGCTTATGGGGGGACATGGTATCCCCGCACTCACACCCTCCTCCGTCTGGACATACCTGTTCCAGACTTTTGCAGGCAGGTGAATAAGAGAAGGTCGGGGGAAAGCATCAGAGAGAATGGCATCATTCGAGCCATCAGAAGAACTCGTGGCACGACCAATTTCGTATGACATCCAGAAGCCCAAGGCAGGTACTAATTCTTTTACATTATAATAAAAAGATGGTTCTAATATACGAGAAATGGTGAAATAGCTATGCGCAATGTGCCCCCGTTCTAAAAGTTAAAATGATAAGCGGGCTTCACTTTGGAGAAGCTGAGAAGGTGGTAAATTCTGTCTAGAAAGAAGGCAAATTCTATTTATATGTAAAGACAAGCTACAAAAGCTTGTGGTCTGGTTTGACTGATTAAAAATTAATAACAACTATGAAGGCAAACTTGCAGGATTCACAGGGACTGAGTTCACTTTGTTAGATACTAAGAAAATGTACATATTACAAGGGAACCAGGTGATGCATTAAAAATGAATATATTGGGCTTCCCTGGTGGCGCAGTGGTTGAGAATCCGCCTGCCGATGCAGGGGACACGGGTTCGTGCCCCGGTCTGGGAAGATCCCACATGACGCGGAGCGGCTGGGCCCGTGAGCCATGGCCGCTGAGCCTGAGCGTCCAGAGCCTGTGCTCCACAACAGGAGAGGCCACAACAGTGAGGCCCACATACCACAAAAAAAAAAAAAAAAAAAAAGAATATATTCATGTAACTATTATCTTGGTTAAGAAATCAAACATCACCGCACTGCACAAACCCCTGCTCAGCTACTATGGATCATAACCTCCAGCCAAATATAACCACTATCTAGACTTCTAGTCCCATTGCTTAGCTGTGACTGTTTATGAAATTTATATAAGTATACTAACACAATATATTCATGTTTGTGTCTAACTTCCATTGTTCAACATTACGTTTGTGAAATTTATACACGGTTGTTCCTTGTAGCATAAGTTAAATTCTATTTTCTTATGTATTATTCCATTGTATGCATATACCATAAATTATTTATCAATTCTATAGCTGGTAAGTATTCGAGTTTGAGTTATTGTAAATAATGCTGCTATGAACATGATCATACATCTTTAACATAGATAGTCTATGCATTTCTTTTGATTCAACCTGGTAGTTGAACGATTGTATCTTGGAATATCCACACATTAATTGCTACACTGTTGGTGAGAATGTAAATTGGTACAACCACTATAGAGAACAGTATGGAGGTTCCTTAAAAAACTAAAAATAGAGCTACCATATCATCCAGCAATGCCACTCCTGGGCATATAACTGGAGAAAAAAATAATTCGAAAAGATACATGCACCCCAATGTTCATAGCAGCACTATTTACAATAGCCAAGACATGGAAGCAACCTAAATGTCCAATGACAGAGGAATGGATAAAGAAGATGTGCTACATATACACAACGGAATACTACCCAGCCATAAAAAAGAACGAAATAATGCCATTTGCAGCAACATGGATGGACCTAGAAATTATCATACTAAATGAAGTAAGTCAGACAGAGAAAGACAAGTATCATATAACATCATTCATATGTGGCATCTAATTTTTTTAAAAATGATACAGATGAACTTACTTACACACAGAAACAGACTCACAGATTTCAAAAAACAAACTTACAGTTACCAAAGGGGAAATGTGGGAGCGGGGGAGGGATAAATTAGGACCTTGGGATTAACATACACACACTACTGTATGTATATAAGATAGATAACCAACAAGGACCTACTGTAGAGCACAGGGAACTCTACTCAATATTCTGTGATAACCTATATGAGAAAAGAATCTGAAAAAGAATGAATATATGTATATGTATAACTGAATCACTATGCTGTACACCTGAAACTTATACAACATTGTAAATCAACTCTACTCCAATAAAATTTTTTTAAAAGGATGAGGAAAATACAACAAAATAAAACCCCCAGGGAGATCCTGCCACTTGCCAACAACATGGATGAACCTTGAAGACAATATAATTACTGCTTTTTGCATCCAATTTAAGAAAATATAGCCTACTCCCAAATCATGAAGGAATTTTTATGGATTCCAGTTGCCTGTGGAAATTCTCTAACTTATCATCTTTCCTCCTGATATAGATCATAGTTTTAAACTTTTTTCTGCTTACTTCAAAATAAGGATGATCACTGGCTCTTCTTCTAATGGTGCTATTTTCCTGGACCTGTTGCTCTGTTCACCTCTTGACTGCTTTGAATTAAGTGCAGTCCATTTTGCGTGAAAATTTTTACCGGCTGTAGGTGATGCAATATTCCTCCAGGGAACTAGGTCTTAAATTTGTGCATGTAGTTAACTTTGGCATCACCTGATGCCCTTAAGCAGGACTTGCACAGATTCAAGAGTGGGTTTAGGTTTTTGTAAGACCTGGTCTATTTTCTGGTTACTCTTCCAACAGATTGTTTATCAGGATCCCTTCCTTCTCAGGGGCCTAGGTCTCAATTTTTTCACCTTCTTCTGCTGTGAATCTGCAAACATCTCTCAGTATCTTCGACATTTAGGGGACAATCTCTGCCTTTTGCCATGTGATGCTTCTGCACTGAAAAACCACTTTGAGATGAAAACTGGAGCAGAGTTTGTTTTGCTCCTCTCCCCTTCACTGCAGGATTTGGTCCCTCAGGTCCTGGTTGCTTTGAAAGAGCTGATCCCCAAGTCTCTGACTCTCGCACATGTAAGTCAGTCAGAAACACTCATTAGCAGCTACTTTCTGCTCTGGTTTCTGCTCAGATTTTCCACATCCTTCCCCCTGCTGTTTAACCATCTACAAATGCCTGGACTAAAAAGGCAGAGGATGTTGGGCTCGCCTCCAGTGTCTTTTCCTTCTCTCCAGGTTCTTGGCTCCACAAGTTCTAACTGCCTTGATAGCTCTCTGGTACCTTCCAAAATGTGTGTTTTATTGCATTTACCTTCTCTAGTGTTCTTGGCATTCCGTTTGGTCAGCTGCGAACTAATCTATCACAGCCAGAAGCAGAAATCTTCAAATACCACACTCTTGAGTCCAAAAATAAAACGGTAAAAGTGAAAGGAAATGATTGATAGGACAAAATTACCATCAATCTAAACTATTTAAGTAAATATATGACCATACTTCAAACGAGATTATTTGCTGATTTGCTAATTCAAATGTGTCACGGAGTTATATTCACTTGGTCCCTCAAGATTCCAATACGTAAGATGTAATTTGCAAACTATTAGCATATATTGAATCCAATTGAATATATAATATATTTATTTCACTTAAACTAAAATTTGAGAAATAGCATACCCTTACCACAGAAAGCACTTTAATGATTAGCTGTAGCAGTAGCTGGTATTTATTGTACACAAGCACTTTAATCCACATGTTCATTAAATACAACTCATTATATACACAAAAGGATCACTGTTATTTATATTTTTGAAATGAGGCAACAGGCAGAAAGAGAAAAGAAAGTTGTTCAAAGCCCACACTGTGTTAAGTGGAGAAGCCAAAACTCCAACACAAGTGTATTTGATTCCAAAGCCCAAAGGTATATCTGAAAGCAGCTCTTTTGCCCCTTCCCTGTTTACCCATTTCTGTCCTCCTCTAACCTTCAAAAAACCTAATTATAGGAATGAGATGACTAAGCAACTGAAACTAACTCCTGCCTTACGCTTTCCTGAATGTACACCATGCCTTGCCTAACCTGTTGATTTTTTCCCTGGACAAAAAGAAAAATGAAAAATTAAGTAGTTAATGACTAACTCTCTATCCCTAACAGTGCCCTTAGCAATCCTGCAGGCAAATCACACAGGCAAGATAACATCTGAAGACAGACTCAGCCAGTCTGCATGCAATGGAGAATGATGTAGAATCCAACCTCCTCCCCTGATGACTCATTGAGATTCTTCCCACCCCTCCATTTTTCCCTTTAAAAACTTTCGTGGCTGAGCAGAATCTTTCGAGTTGGTCTCAGGACATGAGTCCACCTTCTCCCCAGATTGCTGGCTTTTCTGATTAAAGCAACTTTCCTTTCTACTGACACTTGCTTCTTGAATTATTGGCTTTTGAGCAGCAAGTAGCTGGACCTGAGTTTGATAACACATTCATTATATATGCTGGTCAATAAATTTAGCCTGAGCTATATTTGGAGGATAAAATACTGACTATGAATATAAATATAAAGATGGAATGCTTATATGAAGTCCCCTGGTAAAAAGAAACACTAGCATTCTTAATGTTGTGTGTATGAACAAAAAGGACAAATGAAGCAAATGCTTTCACCTCTGCTCATCAGATTCACCTAGTCTTTACAAGCCTCTAATAGTTTGAGGTCCCCACTGGGAAAGCCAGCTCTGATTACATAAGCTTCACCAGGACCTACAGCTGTCCTTGTGTCCAGGCTTGTTAGTTCAATAATGTGGAAGTGAATATGAAGGCTGTAGGGACCCCAGTGATGATAATATTCTTGGACTTTAGGATGTTATTAACAAATGAGTTGTCTGCAGGAGAGGAAATCACAGTGTGATCATACCTAATCAATGTAAGAATTAAAAACAGGCTAACATGTGGGGAGGCACAGATGTGGATATTAGGATAGCCTGCCATTTAGCCTGACAGTCATTGGATTCAAGGTCAGGATGAGTGTGCTACGGTTTATTTTCTTCTTTTCCATCATTTTCACTGAACATGGGCAAAGCTAGAAAATCTTCCTGCATGAATGCAGAGAAAGAGCTCTCTTTTGCTTCCATGCGAAACAGAGACTCGTGGGACCACTTCTTGGACAACAAAGAACTGAGATATAAATAAAATCAGTACTCGCTTAGTACCTTAATGACCAGAAAACATTTTGGGGTATCTTCATAATACTCTCGTCTACTCAGTAATCTCTTTACTTCAGCTTTTTAAATGTGTTAACAGAGCATTTAATGCATCTCTCAACCCCATCCCAGTGTCTAGTAGCCAAGAGAAATACTTCTTTTTGCCGCACTGTGTGGAATGCAGGATCTTAGTTCCCCAATGAGGGAGTGAACTTGTGCCCCATGCAGTGGAAGCGTGGAGTCCTAACCATTGGACCACCAGAGAATTCCCTAGAAATTCTTTACAAAACAGGAGTTAAGCACTTCCAAACAGGTAGGAAGACTGGAGCTATATAAGGAATTAAAAATATATAAAATTTGAGATACCTTCAAGATAGTGGAAGAGTAAGACGTGGAAATTACCTTCCTCCCCACAAATACATCAGAAATACATCTACATGTGGAACAACTCCTACAGAACACCTACTGAATGCTGGCAGAAGACCTCAGACTTCCCAAAACTTTCTTGGTAGTTTCCCAAGAAACTACCCACATACCTGGTAGGGCAAAAGAAAAAAGAAAACACAGACACAAAAAAATAAGAACGGGACCTGCACCAGTGGGAGGCAGCTGTGAAGGAGGAAAAGTTTCCACACACTAAGAAGCCCCTTCACTGGCAGAGATGAGGGGTGGGCGGGGGGGCAAGTTTTGGAGCCGTGGAGGGGACTATAGCAATAGGGGTGCACAGGGCAAAGAGGGGAGAATCCTGCACAGAGGATCAGGGCCAAACAGCACTCACCATCCGAGAGGCTTGTCTGCTCACCCGCTGGGATGGGCGGGGGCTGGGAGCTGAGGCTCCAGCTTCAGAGGTCAGATCCCAGGGAAAGAACTTGGGTTGGCTGCGTGAACACAGCCTGAAGGGGGCTAGTGTGCCACAGCTAGCCGAGAGGGAGTCTGGGAAAAAGTCTGGAGCTGCTGAAGGGGCAAGAGACCATTGTTTCAGGGTGCACAAGGAGAGGGGATTCAGAGCACCGCCTAAATGAGCTCCAAAGAAGGGCACGAGCCACGGCTATCAACATGGACACCAAAGACAGACATGAGATGCTAAGGCTGTTGCTGCAGCCACCAAGCAGCCTGTGTGCAAGCACATGTCACTGTCCACACCTCCCCTCCCGGGAGCCTGTGCAGCCTGCCACTGCCAGGGTCCCATGATCCAGGGACAACTTCCCTAGGAGAACACATGGCATGCCTCAGGCTGCTGCAACATCATGCCGGCCTCTGCCACCGCAGGCTCGCCCCGCATCCGTACCCCTCCCTTCCCCTGGCCTAAGTGAGCCAGAGCCCCCAAATCAGCTGCTACTTTAACCCCATCCTGTCTGAGCAAAGAACAGATGCCCTCAGGTGACCTACATGCAGAGCTGGGGCCAAATCCAAAGCTGAACACCAGGAGCTGTGTGAACAAAAAAAGAGAAAGGGAAATCTCTCCCAGCAGCCTCAGGAGCAGCAGATTAAATTTCCACAATCAACTTGATGTACCCTGCCCTCCTTGGAAAACCTGAACAGACAATAAATCATCCCAAAATTGAGGTGGTGGATGTTGGGAGCAATGATATATATATATATATTTTTTCTTCCTTTTTCTCTTTTTGTGAGTGTGTATGTGTATGCTTCTTTGTGTGATTTCATCTGTACAGCTTTGTTTTACCATTTGTCCTAGGGTTCTGTCTGTCCATTTTTGTATTTTTTTCTTAGTATATTATTAGCACTTGTTATCATTGGTGGATTTGTTTGCTGGATTGGTTGCTCTATTCTTTCTTTCTCTTTTAATTATTTAAATTTTTTTTTTATTTTTAATAACTATTTCTTATTTTAATAAATTTATTTTATTTTATTATTTTTTTCTTTATTTATTTCTCCCTTTTCTTCTGAGCCGTGTGGCTGAAAAGGTCTTGGGGCTCCAACCAGGTGTCAGGCCTGTGCCTCTGAGGTGGGAGACCTGAGTTCAGGACATTGGTCCACCAGAGACCTCCCAACTCCATGTAATATCAAACAGCGAGAGCTCTCCCAGAGATCTCGATCTCAATGCTAAGACCCAGCTCCACTCAACGACCAGCAAGCTACAGTGCTGGACACCCTATGCCAAACAACTAGCAAGACAGGAACACAACCCCACCCATTAGCAGAAAGGCTGCCTAAAATCATAGTAGGATCACAGACACCCCAAAACACACCGCCAGATGCAGGCCTGCCCACCAGAAAGACAAGATCCAGCTTCACCCACCAGAACACAGGCACAAGTCCCCTCCACCAGGAAGCCTCCCCAACTCACTGGACCAACCTTACCCTCTGGGGGCAGACACCAAAAACAACAAGAACTACGAACCTGCAGCCTGAGAAAAGGAGACCACAAACACATAATTAAGCAAAATGAGAAGACAGAAAAACACACAGCAGATGAAGGAGCAAGGTAAAAACCCACCAGAACTAACAAATGAACAGGAAATAGGCAGTCTACCTGAAAAAGATTTCAGAGTAATGATAGTAAAGATGATCCAAAATCTTGGAAATAAAACAGAGAAAATACAAGAAACACTGAACAAGGACCTAGAAGAACTAAAGAGCAAACAAACAATGATGAACAACACAACAAATGAAATTTAAAATTCTCTAGGAGGAATCAATAGCAGAAAAACTGAGGCAAAAGAACGGATAAGTGACTTGGAAGATAAAATAGTGGAAATAACTACTGCAGAGCAGAATAAAGAAAAAAGAATGAAAAGAATTGAGGACAGTCTCAGAGACCTCTGGGACAACATTAAATGCACCAACATTCAAATTATAGGGGTCCCAGAAGAAGAAGAGAAAAAGAAAGGGACTGAGGCAATATTTGAAGAGATTAAAGTTGAAAACTTCCCTAATATGGGAAAGGAAATAGTTAATCAAGTCCAAGAAGCACAGAAAGTCCCATACAGGATAAATCCAGGAGAAACATGCCAAGACACATATTAATCAAACTATCAAAAATTAAATTTAAGAAAAAATATTAAAAGCAGCAAGGGAAAAACAACAAATAACATACAAGGGAACCCCCATAAGGTTAACAGCTGATCTTTCAGCAGAAACTCTGCAAGCCAGAAGAGAGTGGCAGGACATATTAAAGTGATGAAAGGGAAAAACTTACAACCAAGTTTACTCTACTCAGCAAGGATCTCATTCAGAGTCAACAGAAAATTAAAAACTTTACAGACAAAGCAAAAGCAAAAAAAATTCAGCACCACCAAGCCACCTTTACAACAAATGCTAAAGGAACTTCTCTAGGCAGGAAACACAGAGAAGGAAAAGACCTACAATAACAAACCCAAGACAATTAAGAAAATGGTAATAGGAACATACATATCGATAATTACCTTAAATGTTAATGGCTTAAATGCGGCAACCAAAAGACATAGACTGGCTAAATGGATATGAAAACACGACATGTATATATGCTGTCTACAAGAAACCCACTTCAGACCTAGGGACACATACAGACTGAAAGTGAGGGGATGGAAAAAGATATTCCATGCAAATGGAAATCAAGAGAAAGCTGTAGTAGCGATTCTCATATCAGACAAAATAGACTTTAAAATAAAGACTATTACAAGAGATAAAGAAGGACACTACATAATGATCAGGGATCAATCCAAGAAGAAGATATAACAGTTGTAAATATTTATGCACCCAACATAAGAGCACCTCAATACATAAGGCAAAGGCTAACAGCCATAAAAGGGGAAATTGACAGTAACACAATCATAGTAGGGGACTTTAACACCCCACTTTCACCAATGGACAGATCATCCAAAAGGAAAATAAGGAAACACAAGCTTTAAATGATACATTAAAAAAGATGGACTCAATTGATATTTATAGGACATTCCATCCAAAAACAACAGAATACACTTTCTTCTCAAGTGCTCATGGAACATTCTCCAGGATAGATCATATCTTGGGCCACAAATGAAGCCTTGGTAAATTTAAGAAAATTGAAATCATATCACATAACTTTTCCAACCACAACGCTATGAGACTAGATATCAATTACAGGAAACAATCTGTAAAAAATACAAACACATGGAGGCTAAACAATACACTACCTAATAACCAAGAGAACCCTGAAGAAATCAAAGAGGAAATCAAAAAATACCTAGAAACAAATGACAATGAACATACAACAACCCCAAACCTATGCGATGCAGCAAAAGCAGTTCTAAGAGGAAAGTATATAGCAATACAATCTTACCTCAAGAAACAAGAAATACCTCAAATAAACAACCTAAACTTGCACCTAAAGCAATCAGAGAAAGAAGAACCAAAAAAAAAAAAAAAAAAAAAAAACCCCAAAGGTAGCAGAAGGAAAGAAACCATACAGATCAGATCAAAAAGAAATGAAAAAGAAATGAAGGAAACAATAGCAAATATCAATAAAACTAAAAGCTGGTTATTTGAGAAGACAAACAAAATTGATAAACCAATAGCCAGATTCATCAAGAAAAAAAGGGAGAAGACTCAAATCAATAGAATTAGAAATGAAAAAGGAGAACTGACACTGCAGAAATACAAAGGATCATGAGAGATTACTAGAAGCAACGATAGGCCAATAAAATAGACAACCTGGAAGAAACGGACAAATTTGTAGAGAAGCACAACCTTCCGAGACTGAACCAGGAAGAAACAGAAAATATAAACAGACCAATCACAAGCACTGATATTGAACCTGTGATAAAAAAATCTTCCAAGAAACAAAAGCCCAGGACCAGATGGCTTCACAGGCATATTCTATCAAACATTTAGAGAAGAGCTGACACTTATCCTTCTCAAACTCTTCCAAAATACAGCAGAGGGAGGAACACTCCCAAACTCATTCTACGAGGGCACCATCACCCTGATGCCAAAACCAGACAAAGATCTCACAAAGAAAGAAAACTACAGGCCAATGTCACTGATGAACATAGATGCAAAAATCCTCAACAAAATACTAGCAAACAGGGCTTCCCTGGTGGCGCAGTGGTTGAGAATCCACCTGCCGATGCAGGGGACACAGGCTCGTTCCCTGGTCTGGGAAGATCCCACATGCCATGGAGCAGCTGGGCCCATGGTCCATGGCCGCTGAGCCTGCGCGTCTGGAGCCTGTGCTCCGCAATGGGAGAGGCCACAACAGTGAGAGGCCCGCGTACCACAAAAAAAAAAAAAAAAAAAAAAAAAAAAAAATACTAGCAAACAGAATCCAACAGCACATTAAAAGGATCAACCACCTGGGGTTTATCCCAGGAATGCAAGGATTCTTCAATATACGCAAATCAATGTGATAAACCATATTAACAAATTGAAGGAGAAAAACCATATGATCATCTCAATAGATGTAGAAAAAGCTTTCGATAAATTCAACACCCATTTATGATAAAAATCCTCCAGAAAGTAGGCATACAGGGAACTTATGTCAACATAATAAAGGCCATATATGACAAACCCACAGCCAACATTGTTCTCAATGGTGAAAAACTGAAACCATTTCCACTAAGATCAAGAATAAGACAAGGTTGCCCACTCTCACCACTATTATTCAACATGGTTTTGGACGTTTTAGACATAGCAATCAGAGAAGAAAAAGAAATAAAAGAAATCCAACTCAGAAAAGAAGTAAAGCTGTCACTGTTTGCAGATGACATGATACTCTACATAGAGAATCCTAATGACACTAACAGAAAACTACTAGAGCTAATCAATGATTTACTTTGGTAAAGTAGCAGGGTACAAAATTAATGCACAGATATCTCCTACATTCCTATACACTAATGATGAAAAATCTGAAAGAGAAATTAAGGAATCACTTCCCATTTACCATTGCAACAAAAAGAATAAAATACCTAGGAATAAGCCTACCTAAGGAGACAAAAGATCTGTATGCTGAAAACTGTAAGACACTGATGAAAGAAATTAAAGATGATACAAATAGATGGAGAGATATACCATGTTCTTGGATTGAAACAATCAACATTGTGAAAATGACTCTACTACCCAAAGCAATCTACAGATTCAATGCAATCCCTATCAAACTACCACTGGCATTTTTCACAGAACTAGAACAAAAAATTTCACAATTTGTATGAAACACAAAACAACCCGAATAGCCAAAGCAATCTTGAGAAAGAAAAAAGGAGCTGGAGAAATCAGGCTCCCTGACTTCAGACTATACTACAAAGTTATAGTAATCACAACAGTATGGTACTGGCACAAAAGCCGAAATACAGATCAATGGAACAGGATCGAAAGCCCAGAGATAAGCCCACACACATATCTTTGATAAAGGAGAAAAGAATATACAATGGAGAAAAGACAGCCTGTTCAATAAGTGGTGCTGGGAAAAGGGGACAGCTACATGTAAAAGAATGAAATTAGAACACTCCCTAACACCATACATAAAAATAAACTCAAAATGCATTAAAGACCTACATGTAAGGCCAGACACCTTAAAACTCTTAGAGGAAAACATAGGAAAAACACTCTTTGACAAATCACAGCAAGATCAGTTTTGACCCACCTCCTAGAGAAATGGAAAAAAAAAACAAAAATAAACAAATGGGACCTAATGAAACTTAAAAGCTTTTACACAGCAAAGGAAACCATAAACAAGACAAAAAGACAACCCTCAGAATGGGAGAAAATAGTTGCAAATGAAGCAATGGACAAAGTATTAACCTCCAAAATTTGCAAGCAGCTCATGTAGCTCAATAGCAAAAAAAACCCCAAAGAACCCAATCCAAAAATGGGCAGAAGACCTAAATAAACATTTCTCCAAAGAAGATATACAGATTGCCAACAAACACATGGAAGAATGCTCAACATCACTAATCTTTAGAGAAATGCAAATCAAAACTACACTGTGAGGTATCACCTCACACCAGTCAGAATGACCATCTTCAAAAAATCTACAAACAACAAATGCTGGAGAGGGTGTGGAGAAAAGGGAATCCTCCTGCACTGTTGGTGGGAATGTAAATTGATACAGCCACTATGGAGAACAGTACGGAGGTTCCTAAAAAGCTAAAAATAGAACTACTATATGACCTAGCAATACCACTATGGGGCATATACCCTGAGAAAACCATAATTCAACAAGGGTCATGTACCACAATGTTCATTGCAGCTCTATTTACAATAGCCAGGACATGGAAGCAACCTAAGTGTCCACTGACAGATGAATGGATAAAGAAGATGTGGCACATATATACAATGGAATATTACTCAGGCATAAAAAGAAACGAAATTGAGTTATTTGTAGTGAGGTGGATGGACCTAGAGTCTGTCATACAGAGTGAAGGAAGTCAGAAAGAGATAAACAAATACTGTATACTAACACATATACATGCAATCTAAAAGAAAAAAAAAGTGGTTATGAGGAACCGAGGGGCAGCACAAGAATAAATACACAGATGTAGAGAATGGACTTGAGGACATGGGGAGGGGGAAGTTTAGGCTGGGACGAAGTGAGAGAGTGGCATGGACTTATATACACTACCAAATGTGAAACAGAGAGCTAGTGGGAAGCAGCCGCATAGCACAGGGAGATCAGCTCGGTGCTCTGTGTCCACCTAGAGGGGTGGGATAGGGAGGGTGGGAGGGAGATGCAAGAGGGAGGGGATATTCAGATAGATGTATACATACAGCTGATTCACTTTGTTATGAAGCAGAAACTAACACACCATTGTAAAGCAATTGTACTCCAATAAAGATGTTAAATATATATATATATATATATATATATATATAAAATTCTATCTCCAAAAAATATAGTCTCTGGTGTAAAATCAATGCTGTATTTAATTGAATTTGTCTCTTTTTGCCTCAAAGTGATGGTTTCTTGTTTTATTGTTCCTGTGAAACACTTTGGTGGGTCTTAAAATTATATTTTTCACTTCACTTCATACATATATTAAGATTTAATTTTCTTTTTTTGGCCAAGAACCATTAAAGGTGCTTGAGAAATGATTCATTGAAAGCCATTACAAATAAACTTTGAGAATAACCAACAGGCCGTCAGGCTGGTTGTCCTGTAGTCCATCCTTCAGAGGGGAACTGCATCTTTCCTCGTGTTTCAATTTACATGCATGTTTTGGCAGAATACTATCAATACATCAGTGATATCTTGTCCTTCTTCATGGGTCATACCATGAGGCACCTGTCACTTCCTCTTATTAATGGTCATGCTAACTTTGATCACTTGGTTAAGGTGGTGTCCACCACATTTCTCTACCTAAAAGGTGTTCTGTTTCTATTTTTACTAATAAGTGGCCTGTGGTGAGAAACTTTGATACTGCATTAATGTCCTGTTGAAGTTTTCACTTAAGGGTTGTAACAACCGTTGATACGTTGTTAGTTCTATGTTATTTTCAAGATGGTGGCTTTTCTGTAGTCCTCCTACATTTATAGAATTGTCATTCTACTGAAAGAAAGCTTTCCCTCTCCACGCGTTTGTCTTTTTGTTGATGTTGTTCAATAATGAAAGAACCCTTTTGTAGAGAGGGGCTAATATTATTATTCCGACAAATTTTAAAAGCATGAGCCACAGAAATCCATTACGTTCAACGCCAGTCCCTCAGGAAACTTGGTGCAAGAACCTGTGCCAAGCAGAGTCTCCTTGAAGATTACTGGCACAAAATACTTTCCATCTCTTGGTGCACATTTGGCTGGCAATGGAAGGCTTTTTTAGTGAATGCCAGCTCTTGAAACATTTGCATGACCTGGAAATAATATGCCAGAAATGTGGAGAGGCTGATGATTCCTAGTCTGAAACCCCACATTCAGAATTGTGCTTTTCTGTGTCTGGGTCTGTCTGTGGCTACTGATAAGAGGAGACGATGCCCTGCTTTTCTCAGCCAGTGAACCAACATGTTTCTCTTTCCAGTTCTGACCAGTTACCTCTATATTTTAAATACGAATTTGCAAATATAAATATATGTTAATTAAATCTATTTAAAAGCTCTTTATATTTTTAGATGCTTTGACATAACAGTGCTTTGCAAACTCTCTAGCTTTATAAAAGTCTTTTGATTGTGACAACTAAATAATTATAGAAGGGATAAATAATAGCTTCCCTATTGTATATTTTACATGAATTTAGTTGCCCTCAAACTCTAGAAGCATCTAGAGTCACTGACATCAAATCTCAACTTATTGGATGACATCTTCACTTTGCTTATAGAAAATATTTTTTATACAACATGAAAGTATGATGAATATTAGGAAGAGTGCATTTTGCCAAAAAGTAACCTCCCTTATAAACACAAAAGGTTACTTTTTTTTAAGTTTTAAAATAAACATCCAGGCTAAACTATGTATGGCTTTATCAACTCAGGCAGATGAAATATTTTTTTGAAATCAGCAAGGAAGATTTTTAGATAGTTATTTGTTTGTTTGTTTTTTTCCTAAGGATGATAATAGCTCTGCGATCTAGAAATATGCAACATAAGAGTCATCCTTATTTAGCCTTGAAACGTCAATAGAGACATAATACACGCTAGTAGTTAAAAGATAGCAACTTAGCATTATTAGCCAGCTGAATTAGCCAGCTGAGTGGAAGAGTGAGAAATGAACCAAATCCAGTTTAGAGGTATTAAGTAGATGATGATGACTTCTGTTATGAATACAGTTTCCCCCACGAGCCCCTGAATGTCCACCCTGTTGATGAAGTGTTTGAAGTGAGTCATTATCCAAGTCAAAGATGGCCATGAGAAAATAAAGAAGGGAACAAAATTATGTAGCAATTTGTTTTGACAATATTTTTCTTTTCAAGCTACTCACATCTGTTAAATCCCTCAAAGAATACAGAACAATGCAAAGGAGAGGACCAGGTCACATTTCAGAGGTGTGTGATCAGCGTGTTTTGTCTATTATGGGAACGAAATGATATACAGGATGATTATGTGGCATGGTTAAGTTTCTTAAGTGATATGAACTACCATTTCATCAAGGCAAATTCATTACAGCAATGACTCCAAAAGTGGACAGATCATTTTCCACGACTGCGTTAGCCACTCTGCAGAAACTCAGCCGTTTATTCTACTGTATGTAAAGGCAGATCTGGGCAAGGTGTGTTTATCATCCACTGGCAGAGACATCCTCTACGTAACCTCAAGATACAAATTCTTTTGTAATTAAAAACTGCTCATTGCCAAATGAAAAGAAAGCAAATTTGTTTTGTGAGTTCCAAATATAATAGTCTTCCAAAATATTCATTGCTAGAGAGCACTGGATTCCATGGTAATATTCTGATGCTAGAGAATTATAGTACTAAGAACAGCAAATGTTATTGACCATTTTACTGTATACCAGGCTCTGTGCTAAGCTTTCTGAAGACCAAAATTAATGAATTTCTCCCAATAACTCTTTTGTGTTAGGATCTAGTTTCCAAGTAAAAAAATCTGAGGTTCAAGAAGGCTAGGTTATGTACCCAAGGTCATTCAGGAAAACTAAGTTTTCATATATGTAACTGCCAAGGTAACTGATAAAACATGTTAAATTAATAAGCATCTATTTCTTCATTTTTCCTAAAAATTAACCTACGTATTTAAGATGCCAACATCTAGTTATTTTTTAGTTGCATACAGTCTGGAAAAACAAACATTTGTTTACAACTTCAGAGTTCACAAATACGTGACAGTGGACAAAAAAAGCACTCCTGTCGACAAAGAAACATCCTAGCGTTTGTGTAGAGATCTATTAAGTTATAGCAGTAGCTGTGGAGCTCATTTTTAGCTTTCATGATTTTTCAGACAAATCATGCTTCACACTACACTGTGGCATCCACTTCAAGGGTTTTTTGTCTTATTTTCCTTCAGTATATTATCCTTTAACGTTGATTTGTGTTAAGAACTATGCAGTACACATTAATTTAGTAGCTTTCCTTTCATTTTGTTAAAGTGTCTCTGGTGATTTTGCTAAGATGTATAGAAGAATAAATACATGCAAAAAAAGAAATATGTATAGTAAAGTATACAGATGTAAATGGAAAGTAAACAGATGCTTCTCAAGGAATGATACAAAACATGTTTTCCTCCTCTGTTGTACAAATCAGAATGAAGTTTTGTAGATACTATGTTTATTTTCTTCACACGAGAATAATGTTTGGGGTGTGAATATATTTGAGAATTCACCTTTGTATGTATAATGTGTTTGTATGTATAAGTGTTCTTCACAAGTTCTTGTTTCATTTGTATAAATGAAACTGCTATACTTGTCTTATCTTAATCAAGAACTTCCTGTTGGGGGGGCTTCCCTGGTGGCGCAGTGGTTGAGAGTCCGACTGCCAATGCAGGGGACACGGGTTCGCGCCCCGGTCTGGGAAGATCCCACATGCCGCGGAGCGGCTGGGCCCGTGAGCCATGGCCGCTAAAAAACTTCCTGTGGAGTATTTTGCTTCTTTTCCTGAGATTTTTTCCCCAGTTAAGACTCTTTCATTTAAGTTATGGAGGAAAAGAAGAAAAGGGCAAACAGAGAGGCTAATGTGTTCCAAGGACAGAAATAGTGGGAGAATGGTAGGTAAGATTACTGGTGAAATTTAATTTCAAGACCAATACTATTTTTTTAAAATTTCTAATTCATTTTATTTCACTAACTAGGAAACTGAGACCCTAGGATGTTGAGGTTCGTTTCATAAGATATCAAAGCTCAGTACTGTAGTTAACACTGACGACACTCAGTACTTCAAAATTCAAATTCAGCTTTGAATTTCCTCCTTGTAAAATGAAGAAAGGAAAATGTATGTCATCCATTGAGGTCTACTTCAGATCTATCAAAAGGCTGAGAGTCACAGACTTACTTTTTTATATTACATCAACAACTTTATAAATGACACACTACTACTGAATATGTTTCATTGTCAGACCTGTCCTTAGTCCTTTGGAGAGAATATGCTTCTCCAAAGTCCCTAGAGCAGGCATTCCTATTTTTCCCATGATTCCACCTTCCTCTCCATGATCCTGCTCATGGATGATCGTAAAGGGACCCACACCTGATCACTGATAGACAGTCCTGTTCCCTTTCTTTGTTCTACAAACTTGCCTGGGGGCAACCACAGCAAACCCATGTACAGAGAAGCAGAGCGTGGAAAGAGACCAGAAGGCTCTGGATGGACTAATTGGAGAGCAGAGCTGCCCCACCCTCGCTACAGCCCCTGTCTCTAGGGACCAGACCACTCAAGGCGAGGAAAGGTTTTTATTCTGTCCTTAGATTCTACAGCTGCTCCTTACCATAAAGACTTTTTTCCCTGTATAGAATTTGGGTAGAATCGGAGTCTTCCTTTTACTAGAACCGAAATGAAAGCCCCCAGCATATTTCATGGGTGAGTTCTGTATTCAGTGAACAAAACTCAATGGTAAAATAAATAAAATCCCAGAATCACTTACTGATCCATTCATTTTACACATTTTGATAAAAATACATGAGCACCTCATATATTCCAGGCATTTTCCAGGGTCTGTGGATACAGTAACCAACAAAATGGACACATATCTTTGTCCCCATGAGGCTTGCACTTCAGCGGGGAAGATAGGCAATAAGTCAGAAGAATATAAAAGAAGTATAGATGTGAATGATGTCTTCTAAGGAGGAAAATTAATATAAGGGAGAAGACAGCAAAATTCAGGTCGGAGGTGGTTATAATAGTCTATGAAGTGTCCAGAGGAGCCTTTATGTGACAAAAGGACACCTGAAGGAGACAAGGGAGTGGGGCCGAGAGGACAGCTGACGGCAGAGAATTCACAGGTGGAAATAAATAAGAAGGATTCTAGGGGGAAGCGTGACCAGCAATGATGGAGAGCAGTGAGGGGAGACTTTGGTTTCCAGTTCCACACGTAAGGACCTCGGGGTCACCACTCCGTCCCAACAACAAGTAAAAAGCAGAAGAGACTGGAAAAAATCAACTGACCTTGGATTTTCTGGATCCATAAGAGAGGTGAGGACACGCTTATGGACCCAGGAGCCATGCCCCATCCCCACCAAGACGGGAGAAAGAGACAGGCAAGTGGCTGGTAGCTGGCTTCCCAGAGCAGAGCTGTATGAGTCACTGTGCGAACCAGGGCCTGCGTTGGGAAGCCTGAATTGTGACTGTTGAGTTTCAGGAGGCTCAGTGTGGACCAGTCAGCGGTAGGACTCCTGGGGGACCCGGTTGTTAGGGCGCCCCCTAACGAAATGCTGAGATTTACCTCCTGGAGCTCAACCAGGCTCCCACAGGAAATATCAGAAAAGTATTTCTGATATGTAGAAAGGAAGGAAGTATCAAATATTCCTTTTTCCTCCCCTCCTCCAGCACGGGGAGGGGAAAGGAATCACTTTGAAATACGCTAAAGCACTGTGTTCTTAACAGGTTTGCTCTCAGAAGAAGCTACTTAACCAGAGTCTGACCTGCTGAGGTGTTACCAGAGCCCCACTGACCTGGGGAAGGGCAACTCCTACCTCCAGCCCTCTCCAGCCATCCTGTCCCACCTAAGGGGAGAGGGGAAAAAACTGAGCAGCACTCGTGAGGTTCACAGTCCAGAGGCACAGCCTTACGAAAAGAATGAGACCCGTGGTAGGGTTACAGACACTTCCCTTCCCCTTACTCGTCTCCACCACAGTACTAAAGGTCTATTTACAGCAGTTCCTTTTAACCCACTATCACATCAGGCTATCAAGAAAAAATCCAAAGGCATATCGAAAGACAAAAAACACAATATGAAGAGACAGAGCTAGCATCAGAAGCAGATGTGGCAGGGATGTTGGAATTATCTGACTGGGAATCCAGAACCACTAAGATTGATATTCTAAGGGCTCCATTAGATCAAGTAGACGACATGCAAGACCAGAAGGGCAATGGAAGTAGAAAGATGGAACTCCTAAAGAATGAACCAAAAACAAGTGCTACATATAAAATAAACCGTAACCAAGATGAGTAATGCCTTTGATAGGCTCACCAGTAGACTGAACACAGCTGAGAAAAGAACCTCTGAGCTGAAGACATCTCAACAGAATCTTCCAAACTGAGAAGCAGAGAGAACACTGAAAGAAAAAGGAACAAACAAACAAACAACAACAACCACAAAAAGAAGAGAACGTCCAAGGAGTGTGAGGCAACTATTAAAGGTACTCACGTTACCATGAAGGGGTATAATGTTACCTGAAACTGGATGTCGGTAAGTTGTACATCGCACACTCTAGCTCAACCACTTAAAAAAAGTGGGAAAAGAAGTATAACGGATGTACAAAGAAGGGATAGAAAATGGAATCATAAATTTCTCAAAACTACAAAAGGCAGAAAAAGAGTGGACGACAAAAATAGGAACAAGGCACAAGGGAAACAAATAGAAAACAGTAATGAATATAGTGAATATTAATCCAACTATATCAACATAACACTGTGTCAGTATCAATAACCACTCTGGATGTCAATGGTCTAAATGCACCAATTAAATGAGACTGCCTAAGTGGATCAAAAAACATGCCCCAACTATATGTTGTCTACAAGAAACCTACTTTAAAGACATATATAAAGATACATATAAATAGGTTTAAAGTAAATAGATGGAGAAAAATAGGCTAAAATAGTGAGGTGATCGGGTGGCTAGAGTGAAGTGTGCTTGAGGAGGGTGGAGAATAGAGGTCCCAGAGGCAACAGGTAGCCAAATTATGTAGAACTCTGTTTTCAGGTCTCTTAATTAAAAAAAAAAAGTTATTGGTAACAATGTAAACAATGTAATAGGGAAGAACAAATCTGACTCCACATTAGATCTGTTTCTTTTACTTTAACCTTTGTGCTCTGTTGCCTGTGCTTAGTCATGCTGGCTCTGTACCTTTTGTAAAAGAAAGTTGCCTATAGCCTGATATATACAGTTTAGCCTATTCTTAAGGCTCTGATCTTTAAGAGTATAATTCTTTTCCATTCATAAAGAGATAAAAAATTGCTTAAAAGGGATTAGCATATACCGACTACTAAATATAAAACAGATAACAAACAAGGACGTACTGTATAGCACAGGGAACTATACTCAATATCAATATCTGAATAGCTGTGCTGTACACCTGAAACTAACATGATATTGTAAGCCAACTATACAATAAAATTTTTTTAAAAGAATGGTTTTTTATCTTTGATCATTGTATTGATAAATAATAAATAGTGACATAAATTGCAAACAAAAAAGTGGCACAACAGTGAACAACATTTGTCTTGTTAGAGATTTACAGAAACATCGTGACCTGACCTATGTGGACAGCTGCGAGAACAAAGGATTCCAACACCAAGAAGTTTGCAACAACTAACCACGCCCCTTCCTCACCTTGCCTTTAAAAGTGCTTTACTGAAACCCTCTGGGCGGTTTGGGGTTTCTTGGGGCCATGATCCTTGCATGGCCCTGCAAGAAACCTTTCTCTGCTCCAAACTGCAGTGTTTCCATTTGTTTTGCCTCACTGTGCATGAGGCACGCGAACTTGTGCTCGGTAACAAGGGACAAGAGACTGCACGTAGACTAGTATCATCACCCGCTGCTGAATCATAAGAGACTCAGATATGACATATGTGTTGCTTCCTCCTCACATGCACTGGAGGAACCACAGAAAAAGCCATCAGTTTGATTCCTGGTTATGCTCATTTACATCATGTGATAATGCAATAATTACGTAACTCTACAGGCTTCAGTTCCTTCATGAAAATTAATAATAGAGGACTGCAAACATTACCTTAACTTTCAATATAAAAGTTCATGGCCCCATGGCTTATATTGAGGATTATTAACAAGTATCTCTGGGCTATTAGTCACGGCTCATTTGGTTACAAAACAAAACAAAACCTCATTTCAAAACCAACTCATGATAAGACACAACTACACTGAAGGGAGGGCACGGGACCCGTATCTACTGGGTGCGTCATCTGTGTCAAGTGGAGAAGAACGAGAGCAAAGCTCAATGCTCGGGATCCTGTGACTCCTGTCTCCACACTCTGCAGGCTGACTTACTTCATTCTCCTCGGATTTTCACGTGAGACAGGAGGCTCTCTCTCCAGCAGCTCCTGGAACGCATCTCCCACTCTTTGGAAAGACTCCTCTCTTCAATTCTAACTAGAAAATCCCTGGGGCTACATCATCTGCTCCCTTCTCTGGCTAATCACCATGGAAACCACTTCATTAAAGGTAGGGTGAAAAGAAGAAGATCTTCCCTAGAGTAAAGGGGAGAGGATCCTCCCTTCAGAGGGGAGGATTCATGGGAACATGGTACAAGCAGATGGTTTCCCAGGGGACAATTATGAATCCTCCATCGTGGACTATAAAATGGTATATGCGTATACGTACAATTTTATGGAGAGATTCTCCTTTTCCAAAGGAAATAAGATTAAAGATCTTGGGGTTATTTTTTACTCCCTAGGATGGAGAAAAACAAAATACATGAGTAAAGTCTCCCCTGACTCCCAGAAAGGGAATCTGAAGTTTAGTTCCAACCATGTACTTTACCGGTTAGCGCCAAGGACAAGTAACTGACTTCATCTAGAAAACGACCAATAACCTCTGACCTCTTCTCCCCAGGTAACAGAAACTGCATATAAGTCAAGCACTGGTGTTATGTGCTGCTTAGCCTTCATGACAGTCCTGTGAGGTTACCACTGGCTAATCTGCAGAAGAAACTGAAGCTTAAAATGTTTTATTTTTGGATATGAAAAAAAATATTTAAGGTAGTAAATACATAGTCATTGCATTTTTTTTGTCTATTGTGGTATGTATTATATTTACATGAAATAATATCCACACATTTTACATATGCAGTTCCATAAATTTGGACAAACTCATATAGTCATGTAACACCACCACAGTCAAGAAAGATATTTGACATCACCCTTAAAGGTTAATTCACAGTCAATCCCTCTTCATACTCCTCTGTCCCTGGGTGACACTGATCTGACTTCTGTCCCTATAGTTTTCCCTTTTCCAGAATGTCATGTGAATGGAATCACACAGTATGTAGTCTGTTAAGTCTGGCTTCTCTCACTCAGCATAATGCTTTTGAGATTCATTAAAGGCAGTTATTCTGTATCAAGAGTTCATTCTCATGTATCGCTGAGTAGTATTCTATAGCGTAGATGTACTATAATTTTTCCATTCATCCACTGAATGGAAAATGGGGTTTTCCACTTTGGGTTGTTTCCAGCTTTTGTACAATTACAAACAAAGCTGCAATCAACATTCATGTAAGGTTTTTGTGTGGACATATGTCTTTTTTTTTTTTTCCTTGCTGGGTCATATGCCGATCTCTTGTACAAAGGGCTTGTATCATTTTGCTTCCAACCAACGATATGGGAGCATTTCAGTTGTTCACTTTCTTTGCCAGTATTTGGCATAGTCAGTTTTTTTTAAGTGGATTTTTATAATATAGTGGATAAAAGAGAAAATTTGAATTCAAACATAAGTCTTTCTGCCTCTAGAGGGAATAAATGAAATAAATGTAGAATTGTGTAAAAAATGTTGCCTGTGGTGTTTATTTTCTATATGGGATCCCATGGTAATGGATCATAAGTTATTACCCAATTATTAAAATGCACAAAATCAGAATGAAAAACTTATCATATGGACACTCTGTCCTGATTTCATTTAATTTGCTGACTTAATGGCAGAACAAAACTTGTCTTTAATTGGGATCAATAGCAGCAGAACTTGGGAAACTTAAGTTTTAAGAATTTAGCAATTTTACCTTGGGCATAACTCAACTATGTTGCCCTTAGAATAAAAAATGAATATGGAGCTTGATGGAGATTCCTCCAACTTTGGAGTTTTTGTAGTTAGAAAAGGGTAAATTAAATTGCACATACAGAGTTGTGGTCTTCAGTGTTTCATATCCGACCACTAACTGAAGGCTCTCTCTTTATCAAACAATGTGAACATCTTGGTGGCAGGAAAGATCAACTCTTTCCCACTAGGAGGAAGCCCTGTTTCACCACAGAGTATAATTACTTCCGTCCTTCCTACATTTTCAGGAAAGAATAATTGATGGCCTTTGCCACTGCAGATCTTCATGTAAGTAGGAACTATTTTGAGTCTCCTTGCTAACAGAAATTGAGATGTGGAGGACGCATGGTGGAGAACATCAAACCGATTCTCAAGGAGTGAGTTTCTGTCGCGTCTCATTTCATCCTGTTGCTAACGACGTTTGTATTTAGTCTTTTAGGAGTTTCAGGCTATTAAATCTTTTTATTCCTCCCTTTTTCCTCCAGATTTTTTCTTATCCCCTTTAAGTGGTAGCCTATTCTATTTTAGTGAGAATAGACTATAACCATTTCCTAAAACATGCCTGTGTTTCCAATGAGAAAATTATTTCAACTAATAATCTATTACCAGTGAGATGAAAGAGGATCCTGAAAAATGTTTTCATTTGTTTCATAGACTTTTCTCTTCATTCAAAATGCCTCAAACTTGGTTTGTTTTTTAAAATACTGCCACACATTTGATTAATTTTGGATTATTTTACAGGTGTTTATGGCATTGAGGAAATAGCTATTTATACACACAAATATGCTATGAGAAAATTCAACATCTTCTTCATTACCTACCTTCTGTTCCCAGTAAATCTAATACTCTTTAAAGGAGTCACTGTGCACACAGTTGATTTTTACTATGGTTTTGAATTTATATCACGTACCAAAGAGACAAAAATACCCAATTTTATATTAGCCATTAATTCTTATTTCATATTTCACACTTTAATCCATTCAACCATCAGGTATTACTTAGTGACTTTTCATCAGACTCAGGACTTCAATACTTCTCCCTGTAGAGATTCCATTTCCAACCCTACTTTTGTGTGTGTGTGTGTGTGTGTGTGTGTGTGTGTGCAGAAAATCCCATTCTAGAGGGAAATATTAAAAGAACAGTTATTAAGACAACCATCTATGAAGCTGAGGACACCTAGTTTTTAGTTCCTAAGCCTATAACTTCGAGCTGTATACAGTTGGGAAAGTTATTTAACCTCCGTGGCTAGTTTTCCAATTTGGAGAAGTGGGTTAGTAGAAGTACACCTAGTTCATGGTATTTGAGGATTACATGAGTTAATGTACACAGGTGTTTTCATGGTACATGGTCAGTAACATGCTAGCATCAGCCACTAGTTTATATCACGTGTATCATGTAGAATTCAGCCCTTCTTCTTTGCGCTCTTAGAGTTCTGTTGACATCCAGGCCCCTAGGTTCTCTTCTATTCCAGAGGGCACGTTAAATATTTTATAAACAAAAAATAGTTCCTTCCAAAGAGAAGTTCTGACATTAGTTCACCAGTGAATGCATTTATCTTGTTAAAAAGAATCTATGACAGCAAAGGAAACCGTAAAGAAAACAAAAAGACAACCCACAGAATGGGAGAAAATATCTTCAAATGAAGAGATAGATAAGGGATTAATCTCCAAAATATACAAACAGCGTATGCAGCTCTATGTTAAAAAAACACAACCCAATTAAAAAATGGGCAGAAGATCTAAATAGACATTTCTCCAAAGAAGACATAAATATGGCCAAAAAGCACATGAAAGGATGCTCAACATCACTAATTATCAGAGAAATGCAAATCAAAACTACAATGAGGTATCACCTCACACCGGTCAGAATGGCTATCATCAAAAAGTCTACAAACAACAAATGCTGGAGAGGGTATAGAGTAAAGGGAACCCTCTCACACTGTTGGTGGGAATGTAATTTGATACAGCCACTACGGAGAACAGTATGGAGGTTCCTTAAAAAACTAAAAATAGAACTACCATATGATCCAGCAATCCCACTCCTGGGTATAAATCTGGAGAAAAACAATCTGAAAGGATACATGTACCCCAATGTTTATAGCAGCACTACTTACAATAGCCAAGACATGGAAGCAACCTAATGTCCATTGACAGATGAATGGATAAAGAAGATGTGGTACATATATAAAATGGAATACTACTCAGCCATAAAAAGAATGAAATAATGCCATTTACACCAACATGGATGGACCTAGAGATTATCATACTAAGTGAAGTAAGTCATACAGAGAAAGACAAATATATGATATCACTCATATGTGGAATCTAATTTTTTAAAAAGATACAAACGAACTTATTTACAAAACAGAAACAGACTTACAGATATTGAAAACAAACTTATGGTTACCAGAGGGGAAACGTGGGGGGTGGGATAAATCAGGAGCTCGGGATGAACACACACACACGACTATATATAAAATAGATAACCAACAAGGACCTACTGTATAGCACAGGGAACTCTACTCAATACTCTGTAATGGCCTATATGGGAAAGGAATCTAAAAAAGAATGAATATATGAATATGTATAACTGAATCACTTTGCTGTACACCTACCTGAAACTAACACGACATTGTAAATCAACTATACTCCAATAAAATTAAAAAAGAAAGCATCTGTATCTTCCACAGTGACAGCCAAAGTAAATGGCTTGGGAACCCACTGTTGTTATAAATATATTGTATTTTCATTTGTATTAGCAATATTTGTCACAATAGTGAAGAGTGCTAACCCTTAATGGTAGCTAAAAATTAGGAACCAGGTATTGGGATAACTTATTTACCTATATCATTTTAAAGAAAAAATGGAGATTAGTATTTCCTGCACTATCTCATTTTGTGATGAGACATATAGATATTAGATATTTTAGTAAAGTTGAATCATCACAACAATATCACTGTGGACTCAGACACACTGGATTAATGCAGAAAGAGTGAGCTTTGGCACCATAAAATCCTGTGTCAGCAGCTCAGCTCCTAGACTGGTGACTTTTAGCACGTGACATAGCCTCTGAGTTTTGAGCCTCCTCTTAGAGTGATGATACCCATGTGAACATTCATTATAAGGATTAAAGGAGATGCCGGGCATTAGAACCCACAGCAAGACGTCCTACACACACATAGTAGGTACTCACTAAATGTTATTCACTTCCCAGTCCCCAAACAGGTCATAGGCAGGAAAATTCATCTTTAGTATCATATTTTTCTGATAACTGGTTTAATTCCTCACTTTGTGACTGATTCCTGTGGAAGCTTACAGGCATAATTCACATGCGATTCAGGCCCAAGGCTTCTGCAGTCAGGAAAGATGGTGGAGGTCACATGGCTTGAGTTGGCTACACTTCCAGTGGCAGGGCTGCAACCCAAACAGAGGCAGGATTGAAGGAAATTTAGATCCACAGCAGGAGACGAGGGTGCAGAATAGACTTTTACAAAATCAGCTGGCTTGGTTAGTGTTTGCTACATGAAGGATGACCAGCAATGCTCAGAGGCCTACATAAATGAGCCCTGCTTCAGGCTGCAGCAGCTGGAGTGACTCTGCTTCACGTGTCTTGCATCCTTCTTGGAGGACGATAGCCAGGCTTTGCTCCTCTCGTGGCAAAGCTGACACACAAAAGGACAGGTGGAAACGCACAAGCCCTCTCCAGGCCTAGGTTTGAATTGGTATAATCTACCTTCTGCCAACACGTCATAGGCCAAGGCATTTACTGTAGTCCAGCTGTTACACGGAGCGTTGCCATATCCTCTGCAATCACAACGACCCAGCCGCTCTGAAGGAGCTCATACACACAATCTAAGTTTCACTAAAATGGCCAGCAAACCACTGCAAAGATCGTCTTTAGCTCTAAAATTACTCAGCATCTAAGTTCTCATCCTATGGCTGAGCCTTGCACGTTTCAACGATCACTTTACTATTTCATTCTCTTCATCAATGTTATGAATGCTTAGAATCTCCAGAGAATGGAGTCTCTGTGCTCCAGTATGTGGATGTCAGTCATCCTCCCGGGGACGTACCCATTAGACAACTATACAACGTATAAAGGCAATTCTCTCAGAGCTGTTCTTGATAGCAACTTGAAAAAGGGTTTCGATCAGCCACTTTACAATGTGGCTTGATGGTATGTGTTTATCTTCACAGAAGGATTTTCAAAATACAAAATGTTTGCAATCAGAAAATGGAACTATTTTTAAAGCTTCAATTTATATTCTGTTTCTGATTTTTCATTCCAGTTATTGGCTTTGAAATGATGTCATATGCAATCCACGTTCCACAAGTATAAATATAAATGAAACCTCGTGAAATTTATCATGGCTCATTGAACCACAAGTAAATGGCTTTTCTCTTTTTGGTATTATAACAAATTAATTGTCAGTCATTTGCCTAAAATATCTTCTCTATTTTAATTCCTGGGTGATTCATGTTTTTTCTCTTGTCTCTTTTTTCTTAGTTTCTTTTTGTTCACGGCATACATTACAAGTATAATTGGTGACCTTCCAGGTCCCAAGTTCATCCATCTCCCAATTACTCTGGGTTTTAGCCACTCGTGTATCCTGTATGCCACTCCCTCTCTGGGAACTGCCCTCAGACAACAGGAGCTGCTTCTCTTAGGAGGTTAATTCTCCTGCTGTCCATCACAACATAGTCTTAAGGTGTCTTGCCACTTTGCATACTCTACAGAACATCACCTTGGTCCACTATATTTAGGACATCATATTAATCTGTTGAGCAAAAAGAAGCAAATACTCTAGATGTTCCAATAGTAGAAGAGAAACTCTACAAAGATTCAGAAGATTGCCAGACACCCCCTAAAAATAAAGGAAGATTACTGCACACTGCATCTTTCACAACAAAGAAAGCATCACTCAAGGCAAACTTCTTCAGGTTTTGCACACTCTACACTTGAGGATAAATAATGCACTGATCCATTTATTGGGTTTTGTGGAAGGCTTTTAGTTTTGAGCGTGGTCCCGAGAAAAAAAGTTTGCTGTAGCTGATCTGGGCTGAGGCGCACGTAGCCCTGCCTCTTCAGCCAAATGATTCAACAGACTTCATGATACTAGAGGTGTCTTTTGTAGTAGAAAAAGACACTCTAAAGTATCTCTAGAAAGACACAGAAATGAGTTACTATACTTTCAGAGGTAATTGACCCTAATCATAGGCAGACACTGCTGACATCAACAAGCCTTCAATGGTGATGCTAATCTTGAACACTGCCAGCTTTCTTCACTGGAAAGTTTCTATTTTTCCCTTTCCATATGTTATTCTTTGGAAGCTAGTGATTAAATCCAGCCCACACTCAGCAGGAGGGAAATTGTTATACCACCTGGAGAGGATGTATCTTCCCGGGGAGGAGAAGAATTATTTAGAATTCTTCTCTAAGGCAGACTCATCCCTTCTCCCACATTTATTTATACAATCATTGATTTACACCAATATTGACTCAGATATTCATTGTTTCTGGAATTACAATAAAATACTCTCACAATTTATTTTGTTGCTCATCGTTTTCCAGTTTTGGCCATTGGGAGCTCCTTTAGGTTGACTCCTATTTCCTTTTTGCGTGTCTCATTTTTTATTTTTCTTTAGCGATTCCTTACTTTCTGGCAATCAGGATCCTTATTTCCTACCCCAGACGAAGAATCAGACATTTCTCCAGGGAGCCATCAGACCACTTTTAAATGTGTTCTAGAAAATGGGATATGCCAAACAAGAGTTTATTTTTCATAGAGTAAGTTGATTGTGGAGTGGGTTTCTGGGAAAATACTCATGATTCAGGAAAATATCACATTCTGGTATATAATGTGCCTTCTCTGATTTCTTGTTTTTCCTCATTTTCAGTGGTGAAACCTTCTGACTCTTCAACATATATGTTATCCTAAGCACTTACATTGCTCAATGAAATCTGAGAACACATAGTAGAGTTTCTATCAATAGATTTGCATCATAATTAATCCTCCTTCATCAGAGTGAATTAATGGTTATTCCTTGTTCAATTATTGTTTGTAGCTCAAATGGTTAAAAGGAAGAAGAATATAACATCTTTATAATGTAATATATTCATTCGTTCAATGGGAAACTGAGTAACTAGGTCTTGAGAGACTGACCAGAGGGGTTAGGGATGGACAGGACATCAGGCAAGTCCTCCTTGGTCCATGGTGACCCTTACTTGATTCTGAGGTGCTGGGGAAAGGCCCACGAATTCTATGCTGTGCAAAGAGAACAAGGAAGAGAAAAATCAAACCTCTTCCTCCTAAGTACATTTGTTTACTGGTTTCTGACCTAGGATATCAGTTTGATTACCTGTTTAGACAGTAGCTAATTGAACACCCATGCATTGGAAACATAAAAATTCTAGTGGTTCTCATTTTTAGACAAAATTTAATGTAAAATCTTAAGTTAATGAACATTTAAACTAAAATCGGTTTCAATAAAAGACTTCAATTCATTTGAGACTCTCTCCTGTCCTTTGCCCTCTTCACAGAAACTGCTTCATTGTCATACTTGCACATTTTCTTGAATATATTATGTAAATATGGAAACTGATAACTTGTTGAAAAGCTTTAGACTGGTGAGAATTTTTGAATAGAGCCACTTAGAATTTTCAAACACTTGCAGTAACAATTGTTGGGTATGATAATTTATTTCTAAAACAGGGGTTATTTATCTGGAAATGGACTCATCTCCAGCTTGTCTCACTATTTAATTAATTTCCTGAAGATGAAACTTTATGCCATCATTAATATGGATGCATGGAGAATGCTTCCATTAAATAAAAAGAAGTCAAAATGCAAAGTTTAATTAGGAGAATATATTTACCAGTAAGAAATAATTAAATATACATTAATCAATTAAAATAAGTGTCACAGGATTGGGCTCTTTTTATAGTTATATTCATTCTGTTCTATTCCATTAAAATGTCTTCTCCTTATTTTATTCACCATGCTCCTGATTTTGCCTCACCATCCACTCCTTCTCACTCTTATTTTTGGCTTCTTCTCTTCTTAAGATCTCTACATGCTGGTTTATTCCAAGAATCTGGGTTTAGTTTTCCTTTCCACTATACACTCTGTAAGAATTAATCAAGTCATGACTTTAATTAGCATCTATATATTTACAGCTCTGACCACTCCTCAAAGCTTGAGACACTTATATCCAACTGTATGGGACACCTCCCCTGCACCTCTCTTGGGCATCTCTAAATTTTTGCCCCCAGGTGTATCTGTATATCCATACCCTTCACAGTCTTCTCCATGTCATTAAATAAGCTCAAAATCTACCTTTTGCCTTTAGCCAAATTTTATTTTGTTTTTATATTTTTTATTGCAGTATAGTTGATTTACAATATTGTGTTAGTTTCAGGTATACAGAAAAGTAATTCAGTTATACATATTTTCTCAGATTATTTTCCACTATAGGTTAGTATAAGGTACTGAATATTTTCCCTGTATTATACAGTAAATCCTTGTTGCTTATTTATTTTATATATATCAGTTTGTATCTGTTAATCCCATACTCCTAATTTATCATTCCTCCCACCCCCTTTCTGCTTTGGTAACCATGAGTTTGTTTCCTATGTCTGTGAGTTTGTTTCTGTTTTGTATATAGATTCATTTGTCTTATTTTTTTAGATTCCACATGTAAGTGACATCATATAACATTTGTCTTTGTCTGTCTGACTTACTTCACTTAGTAGCACATTCTCTAGGTCTATCCATGTTGCTGCAAATGGCAATATTTCACTCTTTTTTATGACTGAGTAATATTCCATTGTGTGTGTGTATGTCTGTATATATATGTAATATATATATTATATATATATAAACACACACAGAGACATATATACATCCACATCTTCTTAAACCAGTTGTCTGTTGATGGGCATAGGTTGTTTCCTTATCTTGGCTATTGTAAATAATGCTGCTATGAACATTGGGGTTCATGTATCTTTTCTAATTAGTTTTCATTTTTTCCAGACATATGCCCAGAGGTGGGATTGCTGGATCACATGGTAACTCTATTTTTAGATTTTTAAGGAACCTCCATACTCTATTCCATAGTGGCTACACCAATTTACATTCCCACCAACAGTGTAGGATGAATCCCTTTTCTCCACACCCTCTCCAGCATTTATTATTTGTAACATTTTTTAAAATTTATTTTATTTATTTATTTTTGGCTGTGTTGGGTCTCTGTTGCTGCACGCAGGCTTTCTCTAGTTGCAGTGAGTAGGGGCTACTCTTCATTGCGGTGCATGGGATCCTCATTGTGGTGGCTTCTCTTGTTGCAGAGCATGGGCTCTGGTGCATGGGCTTCAGTAGTTGTGGTTCATGGGCTCTAGAGTGCAGGCTCAGTAGTTGTGGTGCACAGGCTTAGTTGCTCCATGGCATGCAGTATCTTCCCGGATCAGTGCCCAAACCCGTGTCCCGTGCATTGGCAGGCGGATTCTTAACCACTGAGCCACCAGGGGAGCCCTATTTGTAGAATTTTTGATGATGGCCGTTCTGACTGGTGTGAGTTAATACCTCATTGTGGTTCTGATTTGCATTTCTCTAATAATTAGTGATGTTGAACAGCTTCTCATGTGCCTGTTGGCCATCTGTATGTCTTCCTTAGAGAAATGTCTATTTAGATCTGCCCATTTTTTGATTGGATTGTTATTCTGATATTGAGTCATATGACCTGTTTGTATATTTTGGAAATTAACCCCTTGTTGGCTGCATCATTTGCATATATTTTCTCCCATTCCACAAGTTGTCCTTTTTGTTTTGTTGCTGATTTCCTTGGCTGTGCAAAAACTTTTAAGTTTGAATAGGTCCCATTTATTTTTGCTTTTATTTCTTTTGCATTGGGAGACTGATTTAAGAAAATATTGCCACAATTTATGTCAGAGTATATTTTGCTTCTTTTCTCTTCTAGGACTTTTATGGTGTTCTGTCTTATCTTTAGGTTTTTAAACCATTTTGAGTTTATTTTTGTGTATGGTGTGAGGGAGCATTTTGATTTCATTGATTTAAATGAGGCTGTCCAGTGTTTCCAATAGCACTTACTGAAGAGACTGTCTAATCTCCATTGTATATTCTTGCCTCCTGTGTCATAGATTAATTAACCGTAGGTGTGTGGGTTTATTTCTGAGCTCTGTTCTGTTCCACTGATCCACATATCTTAGCTTTTTGCCAATACCATGCTGTTTGGATTACTGTAGCTTTGTAGTACTGTCTGAAGTCTGGGAGGGTTATGCCTCCAGTTTTGCTCTTTTTCCTCAGGAATGCTTTGACAATTCTGGGTATTTTGTGGTTCCATACAAATTTTAAGACTATTTGTGAAAAATATCATTGGTATTTTGATAGAGATTGCATAAATCTGTAGATTGCTTTGTGTAGTATGACCATTTTAACAATATTAATTCTTCCAATCCAAGAGCATGGGCTATCTTTCCATTCTGTTGAATCATTTTCAATTTCTTTTATCAGTGTTTTATAATTTTCAGCATATAGTTCTTCCACCTCCTTGGTTAGGTTTATTCCTAGGTATTTTATTTTTTGCACACAATTTTAAACAAGATTTTTTTTTTTACTTTGTGATATTTCATTGCTAGCATAAAGATATGCAACAGATTTCTCTATATTAATCTTGTACCCTGCTACCTTGCTGAATTCATTTATTAGTTCATTAATAGTTCTTGTGTGGAGTCTTTAGGGTTTTCTATATAGAGCATCATGAGATCTGCAAATAATGAGAATTTTAGCTCTTCCTTTCCAACATGGATACCTTTTATCTCTTTTTCTTGTCTAAATGCTGTGGCTAGGACTTCCAATGCTATGTTGAATAGAGTGGTGAAAGTGGGCATCCTTGCCTTGTTCCAGAAATTAACAGGAAAACTTTCAGCTTTTCACCACTGAGTATTATGTTGGCTATGAGTTTGTCATAAATGGCTTTTATTATGTTGAGATATGTTCCCTCTATACCCACTTTGGTGAGAGTTTTTATCATGAATGGATGTTGAATTTTATCAAATGTTTTTTCTGCATCTACTGAGATGATCACGTGGTTTTTGTCCTTTCTTTTGTTAATGTGGTGTATCACACTGATCGATTTGCCTATGTGAACCTGGCCAAGTTTTAGAAGTTATCTATGATCTTCACTTTCTGTTATACCCTACATCCAATCTACTGGCTGAGCTCCAATAGTTCTAGAATTATCCACTTGTCTAAATATGTGGTCTTTTGTGTCTGATTTGTTTAACATAACCTGATGTTTTTGAGGTTCATTCATATTGTAACATGTACCAGTTGTTTGTTTCTTTCGTGTGAATAGTTTTCATTGTATAAAAATACCACATTTTTGATCCATTAAGTTGATAGACATCTGGACTGTTTCTACTTTTTGATGCTTAAAAATAATGCTGCTCTAAACCCTTTTCTCAGGTACATGCCTAAGAGTAGAATTCCTGAGTTGTATAGGAAATATATAAGCAACTACCAAACTGTTCTCCAAAGTAGCTGTACTGTTTCACATCCCTACCAGCAATATATGAGGTTTCCCACTTGCCTGTATTATTGCCAACCCTTGTTATTTCTGTCTGATCCCAATCATTTTTGCTTTACAAATTTCTAGTCAGTTAATTCCAATGGAAACCATTAATTCACATACCAAGTAAATGTGAATGCCCTGTGATAATGCATTTCTACCGAGTTAATGAAAAAAACATGATGAGTGAAAGGATGAAAGTAAATTATGAAAGGTTAGGCTGAAAGCAAGGGCAATCATTTCCCAGTACAGCAGACCAGCTTAATCTTTCTGATCCAGAGAGCCCTGCTCATCAAATTAAAACGAACCTGCTTCGCTGTTGCAACCAAATGAACAGCTAGGTTCTCTAGTACTCAAATACCCGCTCATTTTGCATACATCACAGGCAGGGGTGAGATTAACCACTGCACAGAGAAAGTGTAAAATTAAATACAAGAAGCCAATAATAAAAAGTAATACTAAAAATTAACATCAATGACCATAAAGAAATAGGTACAGTCCCTAAAGAGCTTTCATTTGATTCTGGGGAATTGAATACTTGTTCAAGACAACAAAAAAAATCAGAATGAAAGGATTATCTGGCAAATCATCAATTGTAGAACAAAGGTAATTGTTCAAAATTGATGTGTTATATCAATTATTAACTTGAATTTGAATTGAGGTCAGTTTATATCCTGTAAGAATTATTAGGATCTTAATTCCTCTGATAATATTTGAATCTAAAATGTCTGACTAAAGAGTAAACCCATTAGATGCTAAACTCCGATTATTTGGGAGTCACCGTTTTCTTAGAATAACAATGAAAAACAAGGATATTTTTCAGCATTTTCCAACAGCCATAGTACACACAAACTTTATGTTAACAGAGATGTTAACTTTTGCACTGTAGGCAAACAGTGTAAAAGCAGCTGAAAGGCCATTATATTTTGGAATATTACACTTACACAAAATTCAGTATGATACATGAACACAGGGTAATAAATCATTTTGTTAGAGGGTAAAGAGATTAATAAAATCCCCTTTTGCTTTGATATTGAAAACAAAATGAGTTTTGTATCTTCTTTATATCATATTTCTTATGTATTTCTATCCCAATCACACTGATCACTTTTTATATATAATAAATATATATGCTAGGATACAAATGCAACACTTTTTCCCAGGATTACCAAATTCTAAAAAGCAAATATTTACATTGACATTATATTTGTAAATTTTTACTAAATCAATTGATAAAAATCATTTGTCATGTCTCTAAAGAATTATGGAATCCTATAATTATAATTACTCAACAAAATGTTACAATATGCAGATAGTTCTTAATTCAACTAAATACCCATGTGACATTTCCAGCAGCCCAGACAGTCTCTTAAGTAACTATTTACTGCTACTCTTTAATGAGCACTTAGTATGTTCCTGGGCACTATGCTGAATGCTTTGCACTGCCTAATTTAATCCTTCCTACCACTCTATGAATAAATACATTTAATCACTTTTTACAGATAAGACAACAAAGACTTATTAAGTTTAACTCTTTGTCCAAGATCACTTGGCCTCAAAGCGCTGGATTTGGGATTTGAATCTTGACATGTCTGATTATAGTTAGGTAGCATAACTACTACGTATTCTACCTTTTTCCTAACTCACTGTTGAGAGAGACTGCACGTATAGACACTAGAGTCACTTCAGTATTCAGTGTCCCCAGGCAAGTCAAGGTCACCTGGACCTGCACTCCTCTAGAGGATCCACTGTTGAGATCCATGCTTGGGACAGCATCCAGAAGTGGAAAGAGGATGATTTGAGGTGGAAAAGAGAATAGAGGGTGGGAACATGCAGGTACAAACCAACTAGCACAACTGGAGATCGGGAGAGTATATGCTCTGAAAAGTACATGCATCTTTCTGTGCATATCTGGCTTAAGTTTATTCTCTCCTACTAATCTTGGATGCCCTAGGCATATCAGACGGGTGATTCAGACGGAGCTACCAGCATGCTACCACTCAAATCCAGATCTTGCCTGTCTCAGATTTTACTAATGTTTCTGCATTTCCACCAGAAAAAAAAAAAGCACCAGGTGTGTGAAATATGAAAGATGCCTAAAGCATCATTGGGTTCCCCCAGGAATGTGTACCTATAGATAAATAAGGAATTCATCTGTTCTAATCTCTTGATTGAACCTTTAACAGTTTGGTGACTAGAATTCATGTAGAAACATTTCATCCAACCTGCCTTCAGAAAGTTCATACCTCGTCTGTGAGAAAGTCATGCGTAAACATTTTGAATATCGTCTGACGCATGTATAATAGAAAAGGAGCACAGGATGGTTAGTAAGAGCACCGGAGGGGCATGACATTTTCCAAACTCATTCCCAGCAGAAAGACAATAGATGTCACTGCCAAAGTGGCGAGAGCATGCCCGCTTCTCTCAAAATCATGCTATACGTGTGTGGGCTGACGCTGGCTGTTCTAACCTTCACCCATGGAAATACACGACCGAGGTATAACAGAAGGGGCCTGCGGAGAGGCTCAACTCTCCAATGGTCTTTCCAGTTCACCAGCATCTGTGAACTGGAAAGGGTTCACAGGGTTGGGTTACGATGAACACATAGAGTGGCGGTAAAACCAGGCTCTGGGAATCATGTATTGTTTATTAAAAAATATTTGAGCAATGTATTAGCTGGGATAATTCTATATGGCATTTCCATTTTGGATTAATTTGTTTGATTCTGTGGGGTTTCTACAGTAGATGAAAACTCTAGATTGACTCTGGCATAAAAGTCAATAGTGCAATAGTGACAACCAAAAACTAAAGACAAGCCCAGTACACATTTTCTCTCAGGAAATACCCCAGAAAATTTGTGGGACCATGGTGTGATGGAAGGAACCTCAAAATATGTCTGAGATTTTATTTCTAGAGATCTCTGTCAGGTAGGATCACAGACCCTGCTTTAAAATGATTAGGGAAGTATTATATTATTTGCTCTCTAGTCTTGCAGAACAAATGTCTACAAGTTATCCTGGAAAAACTTTTATAAAAGAGACAATTTGTTAAGTCCCAGGATAAACATTAAAATATGTAGCTTTCAAGAAAAGCAGCAAAGCTCAGCAGTGGTAGCAGTTATTCAAAGATCTTCAGTTATTGTTATTGTGTGCACAAAATCAATTAGGTCAAAAAATATTTGAGTTGCTTGCAGAGCATGACACAATTAAAGTCTCTAATTTGCATCTGAATGTCATTCACAGAACTCTAATATGATTTCAGGAAAATATTCCTTAAAGGGAAGATGAATAGATGAATAGATAGATGGATGGACTGCGGGGGAGGGAGAGAGGAGGGATAGAGAAATTGGTATATACGTGCATGGATGTATAGATATAATTCCCATCAGGTTTTAAACACAGTGGAGAATGGGAGTCATAATTCTTCTCTGATTTTAGTTCTGATATGTGACAGGAGGAGGGGTTCACTGTAGGATGTATATTTAATGTAAACCCTTTACATAGTGGTACCAATAGATACAAATGCTTCCATGCACCCTCTTTAGGTCTGTAGAGTTTAAAGACTATGGTCAAATCTCCTACGTTTTACTGGCAGATCCTTTAAATGGTGGCCCTACTCCCAAGGTGTGCTTGGTAGATTTCCTTTTTTGGTATATAATTCCCCTTTCAAACAAAAGTACAACCCTCTTGTTCATACAATTAAGCAACCAAGAGCTTAAATGACAGTATTTAATAGTAATAATAATATTATTATAATATAATTATTATATAAATTATATAATTTATAACATATATTATAATAATATATAATTATAATATATAATATAATATATAAAAATTATACAAATATTATAATTATTATAATAATATTATCATCTGTATGAAAATAAACATAAGACGGCAGTTTCCAGAACGCGTTCATCTCTCTGTAGGAAATGTCCCTCATCCCTTGCACCTCTGGACCTTTACAGGACCTTCAGGCACCTAATACTCTTCTTACAAGAAAAATGTGCTGTCTCACACACGCAGGTGCATGCGTGCACACATACAAGTCTTCATTTAAGGATTAAATGGAGAAAGAGGGAGAGAGAAAGAAGGGATGCTTGCCAAGAAGTCACATAGTATTTAAAGTCAGTAAACAGTCTGCTGTCAGGAGGAACGTACAAATCTTAAAATAAGATTTGCTTTCTCCAATGCAATTCAATAACTTTGTGGATATTACCTTGGGTCAAATAGGCAATGAAGTGAGGGTGAGGGTTACTCACAAGAACAACATGGAAAGGATATATCCAAAAAGAGGTACCAGATTCTTGCCCTGGACTTACTTCCTGCCAAACTATGTCCTATTAATATGTAAATCTCCTTTCCTAACCCTTTTTTCCCTTATACAATTTAAAAGAAAATTTTTATGTAGGAGTCTATGCCTTTCCCCCATCCAAACCCTGTGTTTTATTATATAAACTGAGTCTAATTGGTATTTGCATGAAAATCAGACAGCAGGCTTCTGAGAGCTCTGAACATATTTAATTCCCACCACCCCAGCATCACAACACACAAGCATAAACACACGTCCCAACTTTGATCTATCAGCATCAACACACGTCCCTACTTTGATCTATCTCTGCTTTCTCCTAATTATCATTCTTTTCCTCTGCTTCCCATTGGGTCTATATGTGTTGATGGCAGAGCTGGGAGGGAGATGAGAGATATTTAGTGACTTTCAACATTATCTCCCTAGATCTGGCTCCAATATGGAAGCTTTCTTTTCAAAATGGCAAAATGTGGACGGGCGCGCACATGCGCACACACGAGTTTGTACATTTATACGTTTTAACAACCCCCTCCTTTCCAAGTTATGTTTGGAATATAGATAGAAGCCGTCACAATCTATTTTAAAAGTCTAATATCTATTTAATCTCTCCTTTACACATCACATTACAAATCACAGCAACTGAGATGATTGTTTTTGTGAAAAGTATATGACAAACATTTATTGTTGAAAAAATAGTATGATTTCCTCAACCAAAACCTGAATAAATACAAGTATCTGAGAAAATAGAGGAAGTAAGAACAAAAACTTTGTATTCATTTATAAACTACACAGAAAAAAATCAAGATAACTAAAGGGGTAAAGCCTCTTCCTAATAGACCTCAATCTCACAGGAAACATTTTAAATAGTCATTATTCTTTCAGACCAAAGTGAGACATTTCATCTTTTTTCTTAATTTAAAAATGCCGATGATTTCATTAGTTCTGTTTTTAGTGTTCTATTTTGGGGGCTGTGATGAGAGCTATTTCACATCTTCAAGAAGTGGTGGTGCAGAAATAACGGGATTGCTACACCCCAGATAATTTAAAATGGAAATCCGAGTGGCAGTTCTGAGAGTGATAAAGAGAAGCCATATGCACAGATATACTCTCTTGAGCCCCAGCAAACTTCTCAGTCTTGCAAAGCAGTGAAAGTAGAATCGTCTCTGGTGAAGCTATGTTATGATTTCACTCGATCTAATTTTAATCTAGAACAAGCTAGAGGAAACCACAAACACATAACGGATCTACTGGATTCTGACAGTTCCTTGTAATGCTGATGGGATGACCATAGATAAACTACTTTATCGAAAAATTCATGTTTAACTTACTTTAGGTTTATTTCCATAGTGAAAGAACATAAGGGTGGATCTCACTAACAGCTTCTGAGCTTCATTACCCTGATGACTATTCCAGAATCCTTGTCAGCAGCAATCATCAGTCACACCTGGCTCACCTCAGAAGCAGGAGGGAACGACATGAGAACCCCCATTATGTTGCTATGGTGAGCGGCGAGGAGCTCAAGTCACAGTTCAGCATCACCATGGGTTGTCTAGCTAACATAACCAGAGATCGCAAGCAGGAGTGAAGGCACAGACAGAGGAACCGGCAACAGTTGAAAGTAATACTTATCCACATCACAACTGCAGGATCCTTCTCGGGCACCCACTGCCCCGAACTACCCTCCCAATGTCCTGACACTCTCATGCATTGTCTTCTCCACCCAGGTATCTGAATCCCCACTCGGCTCCATTCTCCATTACCAATACTCCACCCTGACTCCCCAAATTTAATCCAATTTCTATACCATAAATACAATATTAAAATACAAAATCCACATTTTGTATTTCTTCCCCTAAGTGTATTCAAAGCTGTCACTTTGCTAATATTCCCTGAAAAGCAGGTCACACACTAGGAAGCCCCTTCACTGGCAGAGACACGGGGTGGGCAGGGTGGGGGGAAAGCTTCAGAGCCACAGAGGAGAGCACAGCAACAGGGGCACAGAGGGCAAAGCGGAGAGATGCCCGCACAGAGGATCGGTGCTGACTGGCACTCACCAGCCCAAGACTTGTCTGTTGACCCACCGGGGCGGGCAGGGGCTGGGAGCTGAGGCTCAGGCTTTGGAGGTCGGATCCCAGGGAGAGGACTGGGGTTGGCTGCGTGAACACAGCCTGAAAGGGGCTAGTGTGCCACAGCTAGCCGGGAGAGAGTCCGGGAAAAAGTCTGGACCTGCCAGAGAGGCAAGTGATCATTGTTTTGGGGTGCATGAGGAGAGGGGATTCAGAGCACCGCCTAAACGAGCTCCAGAGATGGGCGCGAGCCATGGCTATCATATCGGACCCCAGAGGTGGACATGGACTGCTAATGCTGCCACCACTGCCACTGAGAATCCTGTGTACAAGTGCAGGTCACCACCCACACCCCCCCCCGGGATCCTGTGCAGCACGTCACCTCCAGGGTCCCATGATCCAGGGACAACATCCTCGGGAGAACACACAGCGTGCCTCAGGCTGTTGCAACGTCACACTGGCCTCTGCCGCTGCAGGCTCACCCCGCATCCAATTATGACTACCATACCCCTCCCTCTCCCTGGCCTGAGTGAGTGAGAGAGCCCTAATCAGAGGCTGCTTTAACCCCCTCCTGTCTGGGTGGGGAACAGATGCCTGAGGGTGGCTTACATGCAGAGGCGGGGCCAAAACTAAAGCTGAACCCCAGGAGCTGTGCAAACAAAGAAGAGAAAGGGAAATTTCTCTGTGAAGCCTCAGGAGCAGCGGATTAAATCCCCACAACTGATTTGATAAACCCTGCATCTGTGGAATACCTGAATAGACAACGAATGTTCCCAAAACTGAAGCAATAGAAGTTGGGAGCAACTGTAGACTTGGGGTTTGCTTTCTGCATCTGATTTGGTTTTGGTTTTATGTTTATCTTAGTTTAGCTTTTAGTGCTTGTTATCATTGGTGGATTTGTTTATTGGTTTGGTTGCTCACTTCCTTTTCTTCTTTTTTCCCTTTTTGTGAGTGTGTGTGCATGTTCCTTTGTATGATTTTGTCTGTTTAGATTTGCTTTTACCATTTGTCTTAGGGTTCGGTCCATGTTTTGTTGTTGTTTTGTTTATTTGTCTTTTTGTTTGTTTTCTTTTTCTTTTTTTTTTTTTTTTGAGTGTGTGTGTATGTGTTTCTATGTGTGATTTTACCTGTTTAGTTTTGCTTTCACCATTTGTTTGAGGGTTCTGTCTGTTTGGGTTTTTTTCTTCCTTTCTTCCAAGCTGTACAGCTGGAGGGGTCTTGGTGCTCTGGCTGGGTGTTGGGCATGAACCTCCAAGGTGGGAGAGCCAAATCCAGGACATTGGACCAGCAGAGACCTCCCAGCCCCACATAATATTAATTGGCAAGAGCTCTCCCAAAGGTGTCCATCTCAACGCTAAGACCCAGCTCCACCCAACAGCCAGCAAACTCCATTGCTGGACTCCCCAGGCCAAACAACGAGTAAGACAGGAACACAACCCCATCCATTAGCAGAGGGGCCGCTTAATGTCATACTAAGTTCACAGACACCCCAAAACACACCACCAGACGTGACCCAGCCCACAAGAAGGACAAGGTCCAGCCCCTCCCACCACAACTCAGGCACCAGTCCCCCTCACCAGGAAACCTGCACAAGCCACTGAATCAACCTCACCCACTAGGGGGAGACACCAAAAGTAACAGGAACTACGAACCTGCACCCTGCAAAAAGGGGACCCAAAACACAGTGGGTTAAACAAAATAAGACAGAGAAATATGCTGCAGACGAAGGAAACCCATCAGACCAAACAAATGAAGAGGAAATAGACAGTCTACCTGAAAATGAATTCAGAGTAATAACAGTAAACGTGATCCAAAATCTTGGAAATAGAATGGAGAAAAAACAAGAAATCTTTAACAAGGACCTAGAAGATCTAAAGAGCAAACAAACAATGATGAACAACACAATAAATGATATTAAAAATTCCCTAGAAGGAATCAACAGCAGAATAACTAAGGCAAAAGAACGGATAAGTGACCTGGAAGATAGAATAGTGGAAATAATGGCTGCAGAGCAGAATAAGGGGAAAAAATGTAAAGAATTGAGGACAGTCTCAGAGACCCCTGGGACAACATTAAACACACCAACATTTGAATTATAGGGGTCCCAGAAGAAGAAGAGAAAAAGAAAGGTTCTGAGAAAATATTTGAAGAGATTATAGTCAAAAACTTCCCTAACATGGGAAAGGAAATAGTCAGTGAAGTCCAGGAAGCACAGAGAGTCCCATACAGGATAAATCCAAGGAGAAACAAGGCAAGACACATAGTAATCAAACTATCAAAAATTAAATACAAGAAAAAATATTTAAAGCAGCAAGGGAAAAACAACAAATAATATACAAGGGGATCCCCATAAGGTTAACAGCTGATCTTTCAGCAGAAATTCTGCAAGCCAGAAGGGAGTGGCAGGACATATTAAAGTGATGAAAGGGAAGAACCTACAACCAAGATTACTCTACCCAGCAAGGATCTCATTCAGAGTCAATGGAGAAATTAAAACCTTTACAGACAAGCAAAAGTTAAGAAAATTCAGCACCACCAAACCACCTTTACAACAAATGCTAAAGCAACTTCTCTAGGCGGGAAACACAAGAGAAGGAAAAGACGTACAAAAACAAAGCCAAAACAATTAAGAAAATGTTAATAGAAACATACATTCAATAATTACCTTAAATGTAAATGAATTAAATGCTCCAACCAAAAGACACAGACTGGCTGAATGGATACAAAAATAAGACCAGTATATATGCTGCCTACAAGAAATGCACTTCAGACCTAGGGACACATACAGACTGAAAGTGAGGGGATAGAAAAAGATATTCCATGCAAATGTAAATCAAAAGCAAGCTGGAGTAGCAATATTCATATGTGACAAAATAGACTTTAAATTAAAGACTATTACAAGAGACAAAGAAGGAAACTAAATAATGATCAAGGGATCAATCCAAGAAGATATAACAATTGTAAATATTTATGCACCCAACATAGGAACACCTCAATACATAAGGCAAATGCCATAAAAGGGGAAATCGACAGTAACACAATCATAGTAGGGGACTTTAACACCCCACTTTTACCAATGGACAGATCATCCAAAAGGAAATTAAATAAGGAAACATAAGCTTTAAATGACACATCAGACCAGATGGACTTAATTGATATTTATAGGACATTCCATCCAAAAACAACAGAATACACTTTCTTCTCAAGTGCACATGGAATATTCTCCAGGATAGATCATATCTTGAGTCACAAATCAAGCCTCAGTAAGTTTAAGACAACTGAAATCGTATCAAGTATATTTTCTAACCACAACACTAACAATTACAGGAAGAAAAATGTAAAAAATACAAACACATGGAGGCTGAACAATACACTACTTAATAACCACAAGATCACTGACGAAATCAAAGAGGAAATTTAAAAATACCTAGAAATAAATGACAATGAGAACACGATGACCCAAAACCTATGGGATGCAGCAAAAGCAGCTCTGAGAGGGAAGTTTATAGCAGTACAATCCTACCTCAAGAAACAAGAAACATCTCAAATGAACAACCTAACCTTACACCTCAAGCAATCAGAGAAAGAACAACAACAAAAGAAAAAATCCCAAAGTTAGCAGAAGGCAAGAAATCATAAAGATCAGATCAGAAATAAATGAAAAAGAAATGAAGGAAATGATAGCAAAATCAATAAAACTAAAAGCTGGATCTTTGAGAAGATAAACAAAAGTGATAAACCATTAGCCAGACTCATCAAGAAAAAAAGGGAGAAGACTCAAATCAACAGAATTAGTAACAACTGACACTGCAGAAATAGAAAGGCTTATGAGAGATTACTACAGGCAACTATATGGCAATAAAATAGACAACCTGTAAGAAACGGACAAATTCTTAGAAAAGCACAATATTCCGAGACTGAAGCAGGAAGAAATAGAGAATATGAACAGACCAGTCACAAGTACTGACATTGAAACTGTGATTAAAAATCTTCCAACAAAAAAGCCTAGGACCAGATGGCTCACAGGCAAATTCTATCAAACATTTAGAGAAGAGCTAACACCTATCCTTCACAAACTCTTCTAAAGTATAGCAGAAGGAGGAACACTCCCAAACTCATTTTATGAGCCCACCATCACCCTGATACCAAAACCAGACAAAGATGTCACAAAGAAAGAAAACTACAGGCCAATATCACTGATGAACATAGATGCAAAAATTCTCAACAAAATACTAGCAGACAGAATCCAACAGCACATTAAAAGGATCATACACCATGATCAAGTGGGGTTGATCCCAGGAATGCAAGGATTCTTCAATATACGCAAACCAATCAATGTGATACATCATATTTACAAATTGAAGGATAAAAACCATATGATAATCGCAACAGATGCTGAAAAACTTTCAACAAAATTCAACACAGGGCTTCCCTGGTTGAGCAGTGGTTGAGAGTCCGCCTGCCGATGCAGGGCATGCGGGTTCGTGCCCCGGTCTGGGAAGATCCCACATGCCGCGGAGCAGCTGGGCCCATGAGCCATGGCCACTGAGCCTGCGTGTCCGGAGCCTGTGCTCCGCAATGGGAGAGGCCACAGCAGTGAGAGGCCCGCGTACGGCAAAAAAAAAAAAAAAAAAAAAATTCAACACACATTTATGATAAAAAAATACTCCCCAGAAAGTAGGCATAGAGGGAACCTACCTCAACATAAGAAAGGCCATGTATAACAAACCCACAGCCAACAGCATTCTCAGCGGTGAAAAACTGAAACCATTTCCTCTAAGATCAGGAACAAGATAAGGGCACCCACTCTCATCACTATTATTCAACATAGTTTTGGAAGTTTTAGCCACAGCAATCAGAGAATAAAAAGAAATAAAAGGAATACAAATCATAAAAGAAGAGGTAAAATTGTCACTGTTTGCAAATGACATGATACTATACATAAAGAATCCTAATGATGCTACCAGAAAACTCCTAGAGTTAATCAGTGAATCTGGTAAAGTAGCAGGATACAAAATTAATGCAAAGAAATCACTCTCATTCCTATACACTCACGACAAAAAATCTGAAAGAGAAATTAGGGAAACACTTCCTTTTACCACTGTAACAAAAAGAAAAAAATACCTAGGAATAAACCTGCCTAAGGAGACAAGAGACCTGTATTCAGAAAACTATAAGACACTGATGAAAGAAACTAAAGTTGATAGAAACAGATGGAGAGATATACCATCTTCTTGGATTGAAACAATCAACATTATGAAAATGAATATACTACCCAAAGCAATCTATGGATTCAATGCAATCCCTATCAAATTACCAATGGCATTTTTCACAGAACTAGAACAAAAAATTTTACAATTTGTATGGAAACACAAAAGACCCCAAATAGCCAAAGCAATTTTGAGGGGGAAAAATAAAAAGGAGCTGGACGAATCAGGCTCCCTTGACTTCAGACTATACTACAAAGCTACAGTAATCAAGACAGTATGGTACTAGCACAAAGACAGAAATATAGATCAATGGAACAGGATAGAAAGCCCAGAGATAAACCCATGTACATATGGACACCTTAATTTTGATAAAGGAGGCAAGAATATACAATGGAGAAAAGATAACCTCTTCAGTAAGTGGTGCTGGGAAAACTGGATGGCTACATGTAAAAGACTGACATTAGAACCCTTCCTAACACCATACACAAAAATAAACTCAAAATGGATTACAGACTTAAATGTAAGGCCAGACACTATAAAACTCTTAAAGGGAAACATAGGAATAACACTCTATGACATAAATCACAGCAAGATCCTTTTTGATCAACCTCCTAGAGTCATGGAAATAAAAACAAAAATAAACAAATGGGACTAATGAAACTTAAAAGCTTTTGCACAGCAAAGGAACCCATAAACAGGATGAAAAGACAACCCTCAGAATGGGAGAAAATATTTGCAAATGAAGCAACTGACAAAGGATTAATCTCCAAAATATACAAGCAGCTCATACAGCTCAGTATCAAAAATATCCCAAACAACCCAATCCAAAAATGGGCGAAAGACCTAAATAGACTTTTCTCCAAAAAAGATATACAGATTGCCAACAAACCGATGAAAGGATGCTCAACATCACTAATCAATAGAGAAATGCAAATGAAAACCACAATGAGGTATTACATCACACCAGCCAGAATGGCCATCATCAAAAATTCTAAAAACAATAAATGCTGGAGAGGGTGTGGAGAAAAGGGAACTCTCTTACACTGTTGGTGGGAATGTAAATTCATACAGTCATTATGGAGAACAGTATGAAGGTTCCTTAAAAAACTAAAAATAGAACTACCATATGACCCAGCAGTCCCACTACTGGGCACATACCCTGAGAAAACCATAATTTAAAAAGAGACATGTACCACAATGTTCACTGCAGCTGTATTTACAATAGCTAGGACATGGAAGCAACCTAAGTGTCCATCGACAGATGAATGGATAAAGAAGATGTGGCACATATATACAATGGAATATGACTCAGTCATAAAAAGAAACGAAATTGAGTTATTTGTAGTGAGGTGGATGGACCTAGAGTCTGTCATAGAGTGAAGTAAGTTAGAAAGAGAAAAAGAAATACTGTATGCTAACACATACATGTGGAATCTAAAAAAAAAATGGTTCCAATGAACTAGGGGCAGGACAGGAATAAAGATGCAGACATAGAGAATGGACTTGAGGACACAGGGAGAGGGAAGGGTAAGCTGGGATGAAGTGAGAGAATGGCACTGACATATATACACTACCAAATGTAAAATAGATAGCTAGTGGGAAGCAGCTGCATAGCACAGGGAGATCAACTCCGTGCTTTGTGACCACCTAGAGGGGTGGGATAGGGAGGGTGGGATAGGGAGGGTGGGAGGGAGACGCAAGAGGGAGGGGATATGGGGATATATGTATATATACAGATGATTCACTTTGTTATACAGCAGGAACTAACATGCCATTGTAAAGCAGTTATACTCCAATAAAGATGTTAAAAAAAAAAAAAAAAGGAAGTTTACAACTAAAGATCTCTAGTTTTTCCTATAAGGACACATACATAAAACCCAATCCTACCTACACTGTAAAAGCATAAAAATAGAAGCAGATTAAAATGTTGCCAGTTTAGATGGGATTAAATATAGAAAATCCTACTCTAATTATTCTGATTGATAATTAAAATAAGTTGTTTTCAGGTGGCCTTTTTAAAGTATATTACCCGAAGAAGGAAAGCATGCCTGCTCTTCAAAAGAGAACGATAACGTTCTGCTGCTGAATTTTAGGATAAATCACTGATTTATCCTAAATTGCAGTCCTACAATTACTGCATTTGATTGTACAAGCTGTTAAGGAATGTGGTAGGACAGCCCACACAGGGAGCCTGGGAATGAGGGACAGCTGACTTCTCCAAGTTAGGGTTGATGGAGGATTTGTCATATTATTACTCTAATGTTCCTTATTCACCATTAACATTCCCACTTTCACCCACAAATGTGCAGTGTGGTATACACAACAGTATGTCAACATGAACGTTTAGTTCTGAGTAACTAAAAAAAAAAAAAAAAAAATGATAAAAGAACAAGTGTAACAAGAGGTTTTTATGATTGTACTTTTACTTCTCAGCAAGGAACCTTGCTTTAGATTGTCCTTTTTCCCCTTAAGGGATCATGAATGATTAAAAACTTTGTAATAAAAGAAAATGAATTACAAAACATAGAAAGGAGAAATGTTAGCCAATCATTAGTTTGCTATCAGTGACATAAAATACAACTAGTTCCTTAGTTCACTCTTACCAAGGTCACATCTAGGGACATTTCTTTGAGTAGGTCACAAATTGTGCTCAATATATCTGAAAGTATAGGTTCTTTTAGGCTATGTGTTAACTCCTAATAAAATAGGACTGCAGAGGAAGTCTAATAAAAAGAAAAGCACATCGCAACAGGACATGTTCATGACACTTTCGTCCAGATCCATTTAAGTTTTGCCACCTGCTAATCAGTTGGCATTTTCTTTCAGTTAAGTTCAATATCTGAAGAGAACCCAGTTAATTACAATGCATATTATGTTTAACTTCTCAAACGGTTTCTTATAATATAAACAAAATATGATTGTAGATAAACATTCTCCCCGGTCTCTCAGGCACATCTAATTATGATACTGCAAAAATGAAAGGTAAAAAATTCAGCATAGTGTTGTTTAATATGCATCTTGAATCAGGGCCTGCATTGTTTGGAAATAAAATTGAAAAGAACAAAGAAATTGAACATATATTAGAGAGTGAACGCTTTTCAGTAGCATTTGCTTCTGACTAATAGCCTTCCATGTACGTAAAAGCAAACCTAGTAGACAAATTAGCAAATCTTTAGGCAAACTTCAGTTCAGTATTCTACCTTTGTATTTAATTTTGCTTTAAGGGTTGCTTTTGTTTTCTTTTCCCTCCTGGGATAAAATTAGCTGGGAACTTGGCAATGTTTTTGTCGTCTGAATTCTTAGCCTTGATTACTTATTTTTTTGTACTTATTGCTGCAGTGGTGTTTTCCATTCTAGATTTTTTTCCATGAGGAGAAATAAGAAATAAGCAAACAAAACAATCTGGAAAATAAGTATACATCAGAGATTCCAGTATGAATAAGTAAGCATACCCAGTGAACTCTTTATAGCAGACCTCAGACCAAAACCACTGAGATCTTCCTAAGCATATGCCTGGGAGCAAATACAAGGTCAACAGAACTGATGATATGTTATGAAATCTTCAGATTTAAAGGAAACACATAGTTTTTTCTAATAGTTCACACTTGAGTATGAAAATGTCAACCACCATATATGGAGCAAAAAATGTGCTTTGGAAGCAATATAAAAGCTTTGCATGGGCTATGTTTTGGTGTAGTCAGATGAAACAGGGAACAAAGAAAGTCTCCACCATCATGAAACATAGCAGGCAATGCTGCTCTCTTAGTCTCCAAAACCTTTCTTATAACATTTGGGTAATCAGTCTACAGTGACATGCTATTTATTCCGTTGTGCCTCTATCTGCTGAAACTCTGAAGTCATGGGGACAATTTTTTAAATGAAGTCTCGGGCTTCCCTGGTGGCGCAGTGGTTGGGAGTCCGCCTGCCGATGCAGGGGTCACGGGTTCGTGCCCGGGTCCGGGAAGATCCCACATGCCGCGGAGCGACTGGGCCCGTGAGCCATGGCCGCTGGGCCTGCGCGTCCGGAGCCTGTGCTCCGCAACGGGAGAGGCCACAACAGTGAGAGGCCCGCATACCACAAAAAATAAATAAATAAATAAATAAATAAATAAATAAATGAAGTCTCAGGGGTGTTCTGCATACAGCACTGTTACCATTGGGAAGAGATAAGAAAGCCTTAACCCACCTCTTAACCTTTGAGTGCAAAACCTCAAACAATATTCACAGATCAAAAGAAAAGTTCTCACCTCACACTGGTCAGAATGGCCATGATCGAAAAGTCTACAAATAATATATGCTCAACAGGGTGTGGAGAAAAGGGAACCCTCCTACATTGTTGGTGGGAATGTAAACTGGTGCAGCCACTATGGAAAGCAGTATGGAGGTTCCTTAAAAAACTAAAACTAGAATTACCATATGATCCAGCAATCCCACTCCTGGGCATATATCCAGAGAAAGCCATACTTCAAAAAGATACATGCACCCCAATGTTCACAGCAGCACTATTTACAAGAGCCAAGACATGGAAGCAACCTAAATGTCCACTGACAGGTGAATGGATAAAGAGGATGTGGTGTATATATACAATTAAATAGTACTCAGCCATAAAAAGAATGATAATGCCATTTGCAGCAACATGGATGGACCTAGAGATTATCATACTAAGTGAAGTAAGTCAGACAGAGAAAGAGAAATATCATATGGTATCACTTACATGTGGAATCTAAAAATATGATACACATGAACTTATTTACAAAACAGAAAGAGATGCACAGATATAGAAAACAAACTTATGGTTACCAAATGGGAAAGGGGGGGGCATAAATTAGGAGTTTGGGATTAACACATACACACTACTATATATATATAATAAATAAACAATGAGGACCTGCTGTAGAGCACAGGAAACTATATTCAGTGTCTTATAATCACCTATAATGGAAAAAAGTCTGAAAAAGAATATATCTACGTATCTATGTATATTAAGATATCTTAATCACTTTGCTGTACACCTAAAACTAACGCAACATTGCAAGTCAACTATAATTCCATTTCAAAAAACCCAGAAAAGTTTTTCTCATTTTTTCCCCCACAGGAAGGGCATAGAGCTTGGTTGTGCATTGTCTCAGTCACTGAGGGCTTTGCATAAGATTTCTTTAAGAGATCACAAATACAGGACAAACATTCATGGACAGAACATAAACTGGAATGAGTACAAGTGTGTCAGTTATTATCTTCCGCTTGAAAGAGCATTTGGTACAAATCTGATTTAGATATACTTGTCAGAAAAAAGGCACAGAGGTGGTTCTCAATGTATCATATCCCAGATTCCATAATTAAAACATCGTGGAATTAATTCTCTTCAATTCCATGTAAATTTTGACATTGCAACGACCGTTGACTGGCTCCAAACCAAGAATAAAGCACACATTTCCATGAATCCTAGACCCTAGTCGTCCTATTTTTGCCATGTCAAAAAGCCAGTTGTTACAGATTTCCTTTTTCTGCATACTGATGTTATTTTCTTAATAAGAAAGATTTGAAAAACTACCGTATCTTGCCACCCTTTGCCCCTACCAAATATTGTCTTAGAGCTTTCCCTATCCCTCAAAACTTAGGCACATGAATAACTGAACACTGTTTGCGAGCTCTAGCCGTTTCTGTTGGTGGCCTACGTGTGTGCCCAGGCCTTACCATTTCTACACATACCAGAGGCACCCACATCCTAATCCCTGGGACCTGTGCATATTATGTTCTTTGGGAAAAAAAGCGTTTTGCAAGTGCAATTAGGGCTATGAACCTTGAAACAGGGAGATTATTCTGGGTTATCTTTGTGGGCCCAATTTAATCACATAATCCCGTAAAAGCAGAAAACTTTCTCCAGTTGAAGTTCAAGACATGGAACAGAAAGGAAAGGGAGAGCGATTCTAAGTAGGAGAGGGCCTAACCCACTGTTGCTGGTGGGTATCTTCATGACAAGGAATGTGGGCAGCCTCTAGGTACAAAGGAAACCCCAGTCCTACAACTACAAGGAACCAAATTTGTCCAACAAACTGAATGAACTTAGAAACAGGCTTATCTCTGGAACCTCCAGGAAGGAACACATCCTGGCTGACACCTTGATTTCAGCTTTTGAGATTCTAAGCAGAGGATTCAGAGGAATCTAACTGTCCCTGGACTTCTGACTTTCATAACTGTGAGCCAGTAAGTGGGTGCGGTTTTAAGTTGCTAAATTTGCAGTTATTATAGAAAACTAAAACACAGACCAACCTCCAATTGCCAAGGCCACATCTCTTTCTCTGAAGGCTCTCTCTGGCCTTTAGAGCCTACTCTGCGCTAGCAGGATGCAGGACACAAGTGCCAGGGAACTGATCACAGATGAAGATACCCCAGCTCCCTCAAGTCTTCGGTGGGGTAACTTTGAGATGTGTGCTTGGCATTGCTGCCAGAGTTTCCTGACAGGGCTAAACTCCAGTGGCCCACAGGGGTGACATACTTGATAATTCCCTTTTTTTTTTTTTTTTTTTTTTGGCTTCTTTCCCTTCTGCATATTACCTCCCTGATTTCTTGTGATGTTTCTCAGAATCTACTTCCGAATAAGCAACTTAAGCCCAGGTCTCAAGATCTACTTCTGGGACAACCCTAATTAAGGCAGCACTATTCTTCCTATCTCATCTCTCCTATAAAAGTTTAATCAGCTGATAGTTATGAGAATATTAATAATGGCTAAATTTTTTCCAAGAATTAATTATATATCTTTGTGATAGCAAACACTTTATATCGTATTTAATCTTCTCAACAGAATCAGGAGGTTGGAACTAGATTATCCACTATTGAGTGGGTAAGAAAACGGAGGTTTGCAGATGCTATGCAACTGCTCAAGATTTCACATGGAATGCAAGAAAGAGATTCACACCATACCTACGTGCTTCTAAAACCCATGCTCCTTAAAAAATGGTATTTTACCTCCGTCAGCCCTCTTTATTTCAGTGTATAAGCCAGAATACTGTGGAGTCCACAGGAATCATGTTATGAAATTCTCTTCAACAGATAGCAGGAAGTAGATACAGAGAGAATAGCATTGCCCAGAGCTTCAGCAAACTCTGCTGGAGAAATGCTGCATTTGATCACAAGCTTTAGGGGCCATGCCTTTTTCACTGCTTCATCCTCAGGAGCTGACACAGATCCTGACACATTACCAACGCATGTTCACGGAATATATGGGTGAATCTCTAATTTCCTCAATGGATTACAGTTCCTTTACTTAGGGACCCTGTTCAGATTTCTTCTGTCTCCTCATTTCCATTTTAATGAGTCTTATATCTCTGTAAACTCTCATTAGGAACTTGTTGAAACACTGTTTTGCCAGGCCAGTGACTTATATTTTCCAGGTTGACCTAAGGTACCTCTGCTAAGCCTCAGTGCAGGCAGAAGCCAGGCAGGAAGAGCAGCCAACCACAGGACCTTGTGTCCTTCTGTATGGAAACTTGTCCTTCACTAGTGTATTCCCCAGAGGCTATTCTATAATACAACTGACACGAGCCAAACATTCATATGCATTATCTTACTGTCTTACATAATCTCTCCTAATTAGCAACCATGAATGGATGTCAGAATTGGGGAACATCAAGAAATGGAATGATTTACTCAAGACTGTACATTGAAACAATGACTACACTCTAAAAACAATAACTTGCCCAATTACTCCTAGTTGAGGGCTCACACTAATTAGCAAAATGTGCTAAAGAGTAGAGTTTCTTAAAAAAAAATTTTTTGAAGCAATGACACTGCACAAATTTATAACATCCACATAGGGTGTTTTAATAAGAATATCATAAAGACACATATCTGTGGCCTTTGAATAAACTTGGTTTTCTTCCCCATGGACCCTATTATAATTTATCTCCAGAATCAGACATGAGAAACAACTGAAGAAGGTAAGAGTAAAGTGTTATCTTTCAGGAGAAGAAAAATAGACCAAAAGTAAGAAAAGGAGAAAATAAGCATAAATAAGACAGGTTTTATAAAATACTAAGCACAGTGGCTGGTAAAGGCTCCATAAATCTGAGCCTTAATTATTTGTGTGTTTTTTGTTTTTGTTTTTGGTTTTACAATAGCATGGTAATAGTTTAAGCAGTGACGGACAGCCAATGCAAACGTTAAAACACCCTAATAGAGCTTGATGTCTAAGCCCCAAGGGACAAACTGGCACAGAGATCCATCTGCTTCAAGAGCTCAACTCAGCACTCAGTATCTTGGCAACTTTGGGGAAGTTATTTGACAGATATTTCACTCAGCTTGGGCTGCCATAACAGAATAATCTAGACTGGGTGGCTTAAACAACAGAAATTTATTTCCTCAGAGTTCTAGAGGCTCCAAGTCCAAGATCAGTGTGCCATCATGGTCGTGTTCTACTGAGAGCTCTCTTCCTGGCTTATAGATGGATCCCTTCTCACTGTCCTCAAATGGCCTTTCCCAGATAAATGCACATGAAGAAAAGAGGCTCTCTCTCTCTTTCTCTTCTTATAAGGCCCCTAATCCCCTCATGGTGGTCTCACCCTCAATGAATCATTCTAACCCTAATTATCCCCCAAAGGTCCCATCTCTGAATACAGTTATATTGAGGGTTAGGGCTTCAACATATGAACTTTGAAGAGGCAGGGGAAATCACACACAATCAGTCCACAGCAACAGATTTTCAGGTTCAGTTTTCCTATTAAAAGTGGAGACTTCAACACAACATTGTAAATCAACTATATTCCAATTAAAAAAAATTTTTTTTAAAGCAGAGACTTCCAGGGAGACCTTCAAGATGGTGGAGGAGTGAGACATGGAGATCACCTTCCTCCCCACAAATACATCAGAAATACATCTACATGTGGAACAACTCCTACAGAACACCTACTGAATGCTGGCAGAAGACCTCAGACCTCCCAAAAGTCTAAAAACTCCCCACGTACCTGGGTAGGGCAAAAGAAAAAAGAATAAACAGAGACAAAAGAATAGGGACGGGACCTGCACCAGTGGGAGGGAGCCGTGAAGGAGGAAAGGTTCCCACACACTAGAAGCCCCTTCGTGGGCGGAGACTGCAGGTGGTGGAGGGGGTGCCTTCGGAGCCACGGAGGAGAGCGCAGCCACAGGGGTGCGGAGGGCAAAGCGGAGAGATTCCCGCAGAGGATCGGTGCGACCAGCACTCACCAGCCCGAGAGGCTTGTCTGCTCACCCGCCGGGGCGGGCTGGGGCTGGGAGCTGAGCCTCGGGCTTCGGTCGGATCCCAGGGAGAGGACTGGGGTAGGCTGCGTAAACACAGCCTGAAGGTGTTAGGGTGCCACAGATAGACGGGAGGGAGTCCGGGAAAAAGGCTGCACCTGCTGAAGAGGCAAGAGACTTTCTCTTACCGCTTTGTTTCCTGGTACATGAGGAGAGTGGATTCAGAGAGCCACTTAAAGGAGCTCCAGAGACGGGCGTGAGCCGCGGCTATCAGTGTGCACCCCAGAGACGGGCATGAGATGCTAAGGCTGCTGCTGCCGCCGCCAAGATGCCTGTGTGTGAGCACAGGTCACGGTCCACACCTGCCCTCCCAGAAGCCTGTGCAGCCCACCACTGCCACGGTCCCGTGATCCAGGGACAACTTCCCTGGGAGAATGCACACCACACCTCAGGCTGGTGCAACGTCATGCTGGCCTCTGCCACTGCAGGCTCTCCCGCATCTGTACCCCTCCTCACCCCCGGCCTGAGTGATACCCCAAATCAGCAGGTCCTGTAACCGCGTCCTGTCTGAGCAAAGAACAGACTCCCTCAGGTGACCTACACAAAGCAGCAGGGTCAAATCCACAGCTGAGCCCCAGGAGCTGTGTGAACAAAGAAGAGAAAGGGAAATCTCTCCCAGCAGCCTCAGGAGCAGTGGATTAAATCTCCACAATCAACTTGATGTACCCTGCATCAGTGGAATACCTGCATACACAACGAATCATTCCAAACTGAGGCAGTGGACTTTGGGAGCAACTGTAGACTTCGGGTTTGCTTTCTGCATCCAATCTGTTTCTGGTTTTATGTTTATATTAGTTTATTATCATTGGTAGATTTGTGTATTGATTTCATTGCTCTCTTCCTTTTTATTTTTAGTATAGATATATACATTTTTTCCTTTTTCTCTTTTTGTGAAGGGGTATGTGTATGCTTCTTTGTCTGAATAGTTTTCCTTTTACCATTTGTCCTAGAGTTCTGTCTGTCCATTTGTTTTTTAATTACTTTAAAATTTTTTTTATTTTTAATTTTTTTTTTTTTTTTTTTTTTTTTTTTTTGCAGTATGCGGGCCTCTCACTGTTGTGGCCTCTCCCGTTGCGGAGCACAGGCTCCGGACGCGCAGGCCTAGCGGCCATGGCTCACGGGCTTAGTTGCTCCGCGGCATGTGGGATCTTCCTGGACCAGGGCATGAACCCGTGTCTCCTGCATCGGCAGGTGGATTCTCAACCACTGCGCCACCAGGGAAGCCTATTTTTAATTTTAATAACTTTATTTTATTTATTTATTATCTTTTTTTCCCCCTTTTCTTTGGAGCTGTGTGACTGACAGGGTCTTGGTGCTCTGGCCAGGTTTCAGGTCTGTGCCTCTGAGGTGGGAGAGCTGAGTTCAGGACACTGGTCCACCAGAGACCTCCTGGCTCCACATAATAACAAATGGTGAAATATCTCTCAGAGATCTCCATCTCAACGCTAAGACCCAGTGCCAATCAATGACCAGCAAGCTACAGTGCTGGACACCCTATGCCAAACAACTAGCAAGACAGGAAAACAACCCCACCCATTAGCAAAGAGGCTGCCTAAAATCATAAGGTCACAGGCACCCCAAAATACACCACCAGACGTGGACTAGCCCACCAGAAAGACAAGATGCAACCTCATCCACCAGATCAGAGACCCCAGTCCCCTCCACCAGGAAGCCTAAACAACCCACTGAACCAACCTGGGCCACTGGGGGGAGACAGCAAAAACAACGGTAACTACGAACCTGCATCCTGTGAAAAAGGAGACCACAAACACAGTAAGTTAAACAAAATGAGAAGACAGAGAAAAACCCAGCAGATGAAGGAGCAAGGTAAAAACCCACCAGACCAAACAAATGACGAGGAAACAGGGAGTCTACCTGAAAAAGAATTAAGAGTAATGATAGTAAAGATGATCCAAAACTTGGAAATAGAATGGAAAAAATATAAGAAATCTTTAACGAGGACCTAGAAGAACTAAAGAGCAAACAAACAATGATAAACAACACAATAAATGATATTTAAAATTCTCTAGAAGGAATCAATAGCAGAATAACTGAGGCAGAAGAAGGGATAAGAGACCTGGAAGATAAAAGAGTGAAAATAACTGCAACAGAGCAGAATAAAGAAAAAAGAATGAAAAGAATTGAGGACAGTCTCAGAGACCTCTGGGACAACATTAAACGCACCAACATTCGAATTATAGGGGTCCCAGAAGAAGAAGAGAAAAAGAAAGGGACTGAGAAAATATTTGAAGAGATTAAAGTTTAAAACTTCCCTAATATGGGAAAGGAAACAGTCAATCAAGTCCAGGAAGCACAGAGCGGCCCATGCAGGATAAATCCGAGAAACACACCAAGACACATAGAAATCAAACTATCAAAAATTAAATACAAAGAACAAATATTAAAAGCAGCAAGGGAAAAACAACAAATAACATACAAGGGACTCTCCTTAAGGTTAACAGCTGATCTTTCAGCAGAAACTCTGCAAGCCAGAAGGGAGTGGCAGCACATATTTAAAATGATGAAAGGGAAAGACCTACAAACCAGATTACTCTACCCAGTGAGGATCTCATTCAGATTTGATGGAGAAATTAAAAACTTTACAGACAAGCAAAAGCTAAGAGAATTCAGCACCACCAAACCAGCTTTACAACAAATGCTAAAGGAACTTCTCTAGGCAGAAAACACAAGAGAAGGAAAGACCTACAATAACAAACCCAAGACAATTAAGAAAATGGTAATAGGAACATACATATCGATAATTACCTTAAATGCAAATCGATTAAATGCTCCCACCGAAAGAGGTAGACTGGCAGAATGGATACAAAGACAAGACCCGTATATATGCTGTCTACAGGAGACCCACTTCAGACCAAGGGAAACATACAGACTGAAAGTGAGGAGATGGAAAAAGATATTCCATGCAAATGTAAATCAAAAGAAAGCTGGAGTAGCAATTCTCATATCAGAGAAAATAGACTTTAAAATAAAGACTACTGCAAGAGACAAAGAAGGCCACTACATAAAGATCAAGGGATCAATCCAAGAAGAAGATAGAACGATATTTATGCACCCAATATAGGAGCACCTCAATACATAAGGCAAATACTAACAGCCATAAAAGAAGAAATCGACAGTAACACAATCATAGTAAGGGACTTTAACACCCCACTATCACCATGGACAGATCATCCAAAATGAAAATAAATAAGGAAACACAACCTTTAAATGATACATTAAAAAAGATGGACTCAATTGATATTTATAGGACATTCCATCCAAAAACAACAGAATATACTTTCTTCTCAAGTGCTCATGGAATATTCTCCAGGATAGATCATATCTTGGGTCACAAATCAAGCATTGGTAAATTTATGAAAATTGAAATTGTATCAAGTAGCTTTTCTGACCACAATGCTATGAGACTAGATATCAACTACAGGAAAAAATCTGTAAAAAATACAAACACATGGAGGCTAAACAATACACTACTTAATAACCACGAGATCACTGAAGAAATCAAAGAGGAAATCAAAAAATACCTAGAAACAAATGACAATGGAGACACGATGACCCAAAAGCTATGGGATGCCGCAAAAGCGTTCTAAGAGGGAAGTTTATAGCAGTATGATCCTACCTCAAGAAACAAGAAACACCTCAAATAAACAAATTAACCTTCCACCTAAAGCACTTAGAGAAAGAAGAACAAAAAACCCTCCAAAATTAGCAGAAGGAAAGAAATCATAAAGATCAGATCAGAAATAAATGAAAAAGAAATGAAGAAAACAATAGCAAAGATCAATAAAACTTAGTTCTTTGAGAAGATAAACAAAATTGATAAAACATTAGACTCATCAAGAAAAAAAGAGAGAAGACTCAAATCAATAGAATTAGGAGTGAAAAAGGAGAAGTAACAACTAACACTGCAGAAACACAAAGGATCATGAGAGACTACTACAAGCAACTATATACCAATAAAATGGACAACCTGGAAGAAATGGACAAATTCCTAGAAATGCACAACCTGCCGAGACTGAACCATGAATAGAAAATATAAACAGACCAATCAAAAGCACTGAAGTTGAAAGTGTGATTAAAAATCTTCCAACAAACAAAAGCCCAGGACCAGATGGCTTCATATGCGAATTCTATCAAACATTTAGAGAAAAGATAACACCTATCATTCTCAAACTCTTACAAAATATAGCAGAGGGAGGAACACTCCCAAACTCATTCTACGAGGCCACTATCACCCTGATACCAAAGCCAAAGACGTCACAAAGAAAGAAAACTACAGGCCAATATCACTGATGAACATAGATGCAAAAATCCTCAACAAAATACTAGCAAACAGAATCCAACAGCACATTAAAAGGATCATACATTATGATCAAGTGGGGTTTATCCCAGGAATGGAAGGATTCTTCAGTATATGCAAATCAACCAATGTGATAAACCATATTCACAAATTGAAGGGGAAAAACCATATGATCACCTCAAAAGATGCAGAAAAAGCTTTTGACAAAATTCAACACCCATTTATGATAAAAAAAAAAAAAAGTAGGCAGAGTAGGAACTTACCTCAACATAATAAAGGCCATATATGACAAACCCACAGCCAACACTGTTCTCAATGGTGAAAAACTGAAACCATTTCCTCTATGATCAGGAGCAAGACAAGGTTGTCACCTCTCACCATTATTCAACATAGTTTTGGAAGTTTTAACCACAGCAATCAAAGAAGAAAAAGAAATAAAAGGAATCCAAATCGGAAAAGAAGAAGTAAAGCTGTCACTGTTTGCAGATGACATGATACTTTACATAGAGAACCCTAAAGATGCTACCAGAAAACTACTAGAGCTAATCAATGAATTTGGTAAAGTAGGAGGATACACAGTTAATGAACAGAAATCTCTTTCATTCCTATACACTAATGATGAAAAATCTGAAAGAGAAATTAAGGAAACATTCCCATTTACCATTACAACAAAGGGAACAAAATACCTTGGAATAAACCTACCTAAGTAGACAAAAGACCTGTATGCAGAAAACTATAAGACACTGATGAAAGAAATTAAAGATGACACAAACAGATGGAGAGATATACCATGTTCTTGGATTGGTACAATCAACTATGTGAAAATGACTCTACTACCCAAAACAGTCTACAGATTCAATGCAATCCCTATCAAATTACCAATGGCATTTTTCACAGAACTAGAAAAAAAAATTTCACCATTTGTATGGAAACAGAAAAGACTCCAAATAGCCAATGCAATCCTGAGAAAGAAAAACAGAGCTGGAGGAATCAGGCTACTGGACTTCAGACTAGACTACAAAGCTGCAGTAATCAAGACAGTATGAAAAAAAAAAAATGACAGTATGGTACAGGCACAAAAACAGAAATATAGATCAACGGAACAGGATAGAAATCCCAGAGATAAACCCACGCACATATGGTCATCTTATTTTTGATAAAGGCGGCAAGAATATACAATGGAGAAAAGACAGCCTCTTCAATAAGTGGTGCTGGGAAAACTGGACAGCTACATGTAAAAGAATGAAATTGGAACACTTGCTAACACCATACACAAAAATAAACTCAAAATGGATTAAAGACCTAAATGTAAGGCCAGACACTATCAAACTCTTAGAGGAAAACACAGGTAGAACACTCTATGACATAAATCACAGCAAGATCCTTTTTGACCCACCTCCTAGAGAAATGGAAATAAAAACAAAAATTAACAAATGGGACCTAATGAAATTTAAAAGCTTTTGCACAACAAAGGAAAACATAAAAAAGACGAAAAGACAACCTTCAGAATGGGAGAAAATATTTGCAAAGAAAGCAACTGACAAAGGATTAATCTTCAAAATTTACAAGCAGCTCATGCAGCTCAGTATCAAAAAAACAACAACCCAATCCAAAAATGGGGAAGACCTAAATAAACATTTCTCCAAAGAAGATATACAGATTGCCAACAAACACATGAAAGGATGCTCAACATCACTAATCATTAGAGAAATGCAAATCAAACCTACAATGATGTATCAATCACCTCACACCAGTCAGAATGGCCATTATCATAAAATCTACAAACAATAAATGCTGGAGAGGGTGTGGAGAAAAGGGAACCCTCTTGCACTGTTGGTGGGAATGTAAATTGATACAGCCACTATGGAGAACAGTAAGGAGGATCCTTAAATAACTAAAAATAGAACTACCGTACGACCCAGCAATCCCACTACTGAGCATATACCCTGAGAAAAGCATAATTCAAAGAGTCATGTACCACAATATTCATTGCAGCTCGATTTACAATAGCTAGGACATGGAAGCAACCTAAGTGTCCATCGACAGATGAATGGATAAAGAAGGTGTGGCACATATATATAATGGAATATTACTCAGCCATGAAAAGAAACGAAATTGAGCTATTTGTAGTGAGGTGGATGGACCTAGAGTCTGTCATACAGAGTGAAGTAAGTCAGAAAGAGAAAAACAAATACCATACGCTAACACATATATATGGAATCTTAAAAAAAAAATTCATGAAGAACCTAGGGGCAGGATGGGAATAAAGACATAGACCCACTAGAGAACAGACTTGAGGACATGGGGAGGGGGAAGGGTAAGCTGGGACACAGAGAGAGAGTGGCATAGACATATATACACTACCAAATGTAAAACCGATAGCTAGTGGGAAGCAGCTGCACAGCACAGGGAGATCAGCTCGGTGCTTTGTGACCACCTAGAGGGGTGGGATAGGGAGAGTGGGAGGGAGACGCAAGAGGGAGGAGATATGGGGATATATGTATATGTATAGCTCATTCACTTTGTTATAAAGCAGAAACTAACACAACATTGTAAAGCAATTATACTCCAATAAAGATGTTAAGAAAAAAAAGCAGAGACTTCAAAATAGGGATGCAAAGTTTTTTTCTCTGAATTTTTGTGAGAACTGTGTAAAGTAGTACATAAGTACGGACTCCCTGTAGACCACACATAATGGGAGATGGACAGATGTCAGGCTCCCCACTGTGCCTCTGGGATATCACAGCATTGGAGCCATTCATTCCTCTCACATAAAATGTCAACCCGAAGGAAGAGCCAACTAGGGCCATTCATTTCCAGACTCTGGATCTCAGATTCTCTATCTGTTTAAGCTCAGATCAGAGGTTTCCTAAAATCCCTCCACTTCTAACATTCTCCTCCAATGCTTGTTTCATGCTATTACTGACATTGGCTTCTTAAAATAATTGATGTTTTATCCAGTGTGCTGAATTTTAGTAGCACGAAAATTATAAAACCTAATTAAAGCTCTGAAATATAGACTTAGAACCAGATTTGATTGTTATTATTTATCACAAATTATAAAAGATATATTCTAATATTTCTCACCACTCCTCTGATAATTTTCATTAGAAACACTCTAGCACTTATTAGAATGGTTCAGTGCTAATTGCATAACATATAATAACTAGCTAAAATGATATTGAGAACGTTCTTGAAAGGAAGATGACTTAGGCATATTATTGACCTAAGACACTTTGCTAGTTTTGCTTTATTCAGAAAACAAAATTATTTAAGAAGTATTTTATAGTTATAAATTACATAAAAACAAAAGAAGGACCAAAACCAAATTAACAAACAAAACCAAAGAGGGATGCACTCAGAACATTAAAATTGAACAAGGTCTCTCACTACTAGGCTCACATGGTAAAACTGGCTTCCTTGTGGACCACGTACTGTCATGAATATTACCTACAGGTCAATAAATCACAATCTTGGTATTGTACATTGAAGACTAGAATTCCAAAGTTCCAATTTCTCCATATCCTGGTCAGTACTTGCTGTCTTTTGGGGTTTTTTTGCATAATAGTCATCCTAACAAGTGTGAGTTGACAGCTCATTGTGGTTTTGATTTGCATTTCCCTGAGGGTTAATGATACTGAGCATCTTTTTCATATCAGGTCAGTAATCAGCTCATTTTAAAATTAGCTTCTTAGGGATTTGGTGGGGGTTTTTTGCTATTGACTTGTAGGGGTTCTTTATGTATTTTGGAAATTAACCCCTTATCTGGTATATAGTTGGCAAAAATTTTCTCTCATTCCACAGATTTACTTTTCACTCTTGCTTCCTTTGCTGTGCCTTTTTGGTTTGATGACATCTTACTTGTAAATTATTTTTGCTTTTGTCACCTATGCTTTTGGTGTCATATCCGTGAAATCACTGTCAAAACCAATGCCACTATAGAAAACAGTATAGATGTTTCTTTTTTTATAAAGTTTTCGTTTTGTTTATTTATTTACTTATTTATTATTTTTGGCTGCATTGTGTCTTTGTTGCTGCACACAGGCTTTCTCTAGTTGCAAGCAGGGGCTACTCTTCGTTGCAGTGCATGGGTTTCTCATTGCAGTGGCTTCTCTTGTTATGGAGCATGGGCTCTAGGTGCGTGGGCTTCAGTAGTTGTGGCATGCAGGCTCTGTAGTTGTGGCTCACAGTTTTAGTTGCTCCAGGGTATGTGGGATCTTCCCGGACCAGGGCTCGAACCCGTGTCCCCTGCATTGGTAGGCGGATTCTTAACCACTGCACCACCAGGGAAGCCCTAGATATTTCTTTAAAAATTATAAACAGAACTATTTTATGATCCAGCAATCACACTCCTGGGTATTTATCCAAATGAACTGATATCAGCATTTTGAAGAGATATTAGCACCTTAATGTTCAATGGAAGCACTATTCACAGTAGCCAAGATGTGGAAACAATCTCAATATCCTTTGACAAATGAATGGATAAAAAAAATGTGGCATATACATACAATGGAGTATTATTCAACCTTACAAAAGAGTGAAATCCTGCCATTTGCAACAACATGGATGAACCCTGGAGGCATTATGCTAAGTGAAACAAGCCAGTGTGAGGACAAACACTGCATGACTCCACTTATATGAGGAAACGAAAACAGTCAAACTCATAGAAGCAGAGAGTAGAATGGTGGTTATTTGGGGCTGGGGGAAGGGGGAAATGGGGAGTTGCTAATCAATGGGAATAAAATCTGAAGTACGCAAGATGCATCCTTAGAGAGATCCACTGCACAACACTGTTTCTATAGTCAACAATACTGTATTTTACACTTAAATATTTAAGAGGGATTTAATGTTAAGTATCCTTGCTACAATAAAAGACTAAAATTAGCAGCCAGTAGGCTAAGACTTTGAGCATGACCTTCAGTAAAAAGATAAATAAATCAGTGAAAAAACAAGAAAGTTAGTCTAATTAACAGCTTTAGAAGCTTTTATTTTCTTTAACAATAATCCTCAGATACCCCAGCATTAAGCTGGCATCATCACGGAGGAGGATGGTGAATTCTTCTTTCCCATTTTGCTCTGTGTACTTTTCAACTGTTAAAATCTTTTAAAAGTATCTATCCAAGCATGGTTTGTGGAAAAGACATAAAAAGCTAAAAAAAGAAAAAAAAAAAAACAAAAAACATATTATGCATCAGGACTCATTTGAATGATTTATTTTAAAATGTTACTGAAGAAAAAGGAAAATTCTTTAGTACACAGAATCCATCTCTGAAATCCTTGGGGAGATACAAATTTATTTTGCACACATAATCTGGCAATAAAATTATGGCATAATCATACAAACATTTTATAAAATAATGCAAATCACTAGGTAATTTCCAGATCTCCATGTTATTTGCATATTTAGCACAGGCTACTTCTAGAAATCGATTCTGCAGAAGGAGTAGGATGTGTGCACACACACAAATATAATGCTAGGAGTTATTAAATGATGACTATGCCTCTCCTTTTACCTCATTTAATACTGACAAATATCCTTTCCTACAGATTACTCCTCTCCCCACGAATGACCCCACATGATGATTCTCAAGGGAACCATTATCAGGAGAGGAGGCGGCATGTGCTTTGCTGTTTGTCCTCACCATAATGTCTGGGAAGTAGTCACACCATTCATAGAAAGAGGAAGAGCTGGAGAAGTCCTAATTTGAGAAATAATATAACAAATTAAGATTTGGAATTCAGTGTTTAAAGTGACATTAAATCATCCACAGTTAGATTTCTAGAGTTTAAAAAACAAAATCCTTCTCTTAGAGAAAAATTTTACAAGGAGACAGAGGGTACAAAGAGGTGAAGGTGAAATCTAGGAAAGTTCACTGTCATAATTTTAACGACAAAGGGATTTTTAAAGCTTAGGGCAATGTATTAGATTCGGATTGCTGCTGCTGTAACAAATTACCTCAAATGCAGTCACTTAACTCAAAAGAATTACCTTATAATTCAAAAGCGAAGAAATATAAGATGGGTCTCACCGGGCTAAAATCAAGGTATTCGTAGAGCTGTGTTCCTTCTGGAAGCAGTGAAGAATCTCCCAGGGGAGAACATGTTTGCTTGCCTTTTCCCGCTAGAGGCCGCCTGCCTTACTTGACAAACAGTCCCCTTCATCTTTAAGCCAGAAACTGCATCACTGTGACCTCTGACTGTGTGGTCAAGTCGTCTCTCACTCTGACTCTCCTCTCCCTTTTAAAGACCTTTGTGTTTAGATTGGGCCCACCCAGATAACCCAGGACAATCTCCCTACCTCAAGATCCTTAACCTAATCATATATTTGCTAAGTCCCTTTTGCCATGTTGGGTAACACACAGGTTCTGGGATTAAAATGCTGACATATTTGAAGGGCCATTATTATGCTGTCAACCACAGAGACAGTTATAAACACATATGGATGCTAGTGAGATATCAAGAGGGGAAAGAGAAGGTGTGGAGGGGAAATGAAAATGGAGATTTTCATTCAAATAGCTTATCAGTGTAAGGAAAAAGAAAGTAAGATGACTAAATAGCTATCTCAGTCACCCCTTATAGACCATGAGATATTTTTTAGACTTAAGTCTAAATATAAATTAGTGGGACTTCCCTGGTGGCAAAGTAGTTAAGAATCACCTGCCAATGCAGGGAACATGGGTCTGAGCCCTGGTCCAGGAAGATCCCACATGCCGCGGGGCAACTAAGCCCATGTCCACAACTAGTGAACCTGTGCTCTAGAGCCCGTGCACCTAGAGCCCATGCTCCACAACAAGAGAAGCCACCGCAATGAGAAGCCCACGCAACACAAAGAAGAGTAGCCCCCACTCACTGCAACTAAAGAAAGCCTGTGCGCAGCAACAAAGACCCAACATGGCCAAAAATAAATAAATAAAGTAAATAAAACTAAATTTATAAATATACATTAGTATATATGTTTTACCAATATTTTTTCTTTTTAAAAAATATTTTATTTATTTATTTTTTAATTTTTTAAAATATTTTTTCTAAGGTAAAATTCCCATTAGCAAAATTCATGGATCTTACAAAATGCATAATTTGATGAATTCTGATAAGTGTATACATGTGATTAACCACCACACCAATCAAGATAAAGAATTTTTTCACTCTAAAATAAAATGTCCTCAGATGTTCCATTTCTAGTAATATCATAAATATATATATATATGTGTATGCATGTATATATACACACACACATACATATATATATACTCACATGTTGGAGTCTCATAAGGTTCGTATATATACACCTTTCTACCAATGTATTTAGAAATTCTCAAAGGATAAGAACACTAACATCCCAACACCAGGCTAGAACACTTGCCTACAACATTCTGATGCACAACCTCAATTAAGTTTTTTTCCTATATTAACTTGTTGATACCTACTTTTTAGGAAAACATTTTTGTTTATATTTGAGATCTCAGAAACAAAATCACTGCTATGATAGTATTCCACTGTCTACTTTATATTATTCTGCGTATCTACTTTTATTTACCAAGAATGCTGGTAGTACCAATCACAAGTTTTTACTTTTAGTAAAGTGCTTCCAGGCACTTGTTGGTGTCTAAATGAGACAACAACAAATTAGCTACAAAATCATCTAAGACAAATGATTGATAAAATTCTGGAAGATGAGGACTGACCAAGTTAGAAGTGTATATTGAGCTTGAGTGGAGTTCATAAATCTAACTAAGTTGGAGAAAAACAAATAAAGCATTTCACCTGGAATTTTAGGAAAGAGCAGTAAGAAAAAAACAAATATTTTTTTGGCTACCTTGCAGGAAATCAACTGCAGAAAGGAAGTTCTATGATCCAATGGATATCATGGAACCCCTGCCAAAAGCCTGGGTGAGCACAATCCTCATAGAGACAATGAGAGAAAAATGTTCCCAGATAAACAAAGAAACAGACAGCATCACATCACAGTGCTGTTGGCATTATTGAACTGATCAAGACGGAAGCCAGGGCCAAAGTCCTATGCAAACTGGCAGAAGAGGCAAAATCAATGCAAATGACTTGAAGGTTGAAAGTCAGAAGCCCTCGCTGAGAGATAAAGCTAAACATCACACAGATATGAGGAGGGTCTCAGAGGGAATGAGCGGTTTAGGTGAAGCAGCTCACAACTGACAAAAGGGACCGCCTGCCACGTTAAGCACTTATTAGCAGTGCTTATGACTCTACGCTTGGAGAAAGCCGAGGCTTAAATTTAACTATTCAAATCTTGGCTACTTTCGTGCAACAATCTTTGGGACAAAAAGGTGAGGGCTCTTTTGCTCAAATTTAATGTACATAAAAAAGCAGCTGAGGGACTCCCCTGGCAGTCCAGTGGGTAAGACTCCGAGTTTCCACTGTAGGGGCACGGGTTCGATCTTTGGTCAGGGAACTAAGATCTCTCATGCCACGTGGTGCAGCCAAAAAAAAATAGTTGATGTGTCAGTAAAAGAATGCAATTTTCAAAACATGGGCTTTTGTGCCCGATGGTCCAGGGTTTGAGTTTCCTATGCCCCCATGTTAACTATAGAAACAAGATTAAAGCTGTCATACTATGGAGAGTTGAAAAAAAAAAAAAAGAAGAATCCTATCTAGATTTAGATGATGCATATCCTTATGAGAGAGTCTGTCTTCTGGTTGTTTGAATTCATCCTAATATTCAGTTGATGTTGCTACTTTACACAGTAACGGTCAAGTGATGCTTTTTGTTTTTTTAATCGACTGAATACACATATACCCATATATCACACACACCTGTGTCTATATTATGTTTACAAACCCAATTTAAAAACCACAAAACAGAGGTGCCTAACAGTAACTTAGTAATAAGCCTGAAATTGTTATAAGCACAAACACTTGAGCTGACTTTTAAAAGAATACTACCACTTGTAAGCAAATACTTTTTAAAGAATAAAAACTTCTGCATACAAATTTTGTTATTGACGTATCTTATTTTTAATGGAATAAAGAAAGTTCTATCGTCATAATCTGGTGGGTATAATTACTGCTGACATTTTATCACTTTGGCTTATGATTTAGTAGAAGTTTAATATTTAATTCTAAAATGTGCTCGGAAACACTGCTCAGAACCCTTTGGGCAAAGGCAATACATGCTGCAGATTCAAGAGGGAAAAAGAGAAAATCTATTAGTGTTCAAAGTTGATGGCCATTTAAATCCTTCACACATCAGTGGAAGAATGGATTTCTTAGTACTGGAAAGCACACTGAGTACGTGCATATTATAGATTTGTAATTAAATTAAAACTTCAAATTTCACTGAAACCTTGTACAATTAAAGGCTTTTACAAATGTGTAATCTTCATGCATTAAGTAAAACTTTATATTTTGTTCTGTTGATCTTTGTAATGACCTTATCCTAGAACATTACATAGTATTGAGTTTTTAAATGGCAGCGTAGGAAAAAGTCCCTCAAAAATCCATTCAATTGATTTCCATTCGTGCAGATGCACTAAGTTTTACACTGGTGGATGTTCTTCTTTCCAAGTAGATTAGAGTCAGACTGAAGACCAACCTTCTACCTTCTGCCCAATCCTACTTCCCTCCCACATTTCTGAGACTGTCTCAGAATAGTCTTAAATAAACAACATGACAATATGTATTCTGTCCAGTGATTTGTTTTCTTTTTTAAAAATCTGAGCTTGCTGTAATAAAATGGATTACATTAATGATAAACTACAAAAACAAATAATTATACAAACATATAATAATGAAACATTTATGAAACTAGATAAAATGTGACACACTTATTGCCTATAAAAGTTTCTTGAGGGGGGAGATCAAGATGGGGGAGTAAGAGGATGTGGGGCTCACCTCCCCCCACAAACACATCAAAATTCCATCTACATGGGGAACAGTTCTCACTGAAAACTAACCGGAAGCTGGCAGACCTGCACGACCAAGCCTTGAAGAAAGACCCACTCATAACTGAGTAAGAAGGGAAGAAAAGTAATAGGGTCAGGACCACTGCCCCTGGGAGTGGATGTGGAAGTAAAGGGAGATTGCATCAGTGGAAACCAGCTCTGGGGAGTGAGTGGGTTGAAACACAGACTGGGCACCCTAGTCCCGGGGTCCGACACAGAGCAGACAAGCCCCCTTGACTGACTAGAGGACCACTGGGACAGACAGAAAGACTGAAGAAGCTGGAGTCTGCTCGTGAGGAGGCCACCCATGCTGGTTTGCACCTGAGGGCGGGCAGAGAGAAGTCTGCCCTAGTAGCCGCCAGGTTTCCTGTGACAGCCTTGCCAAGCACTACAGCTCAAGCTGAGAGAATGCTCTGGTCCCACTCAGAAAATGCCACAGTGTGGCACTGGATCTGGGCTCCCATGACCAGGGAAAGACTTGAACGCGGGCTGTGTTTGAGCTGAGCAGAGCACACTGGACCTCTGTATGCACACAGGCCCTTCCCCTCCTCTGAAGCAGAGATCCTGGTCTGAGGAGAGAGAAAAACACACACTTAAAGGGAACAGACACAGCTCAAGCCCAACCCTCAGGTCTTCTGCCTCCAGAACCTGGGATCAGACTCCACCCCTAATACGGCAATGACAGCCACTGAGCAGAGAGGAAGCCCAGCCTCACGCCTGGTGCTGGCTCTAGCCCCTCCATCTCCAGCTCCACCTCCTACCAAGATGAGAACTAAAGCAAACCCAGAGAAGAGACGTAACTGGCATCCACATCAAATCTAGCCTTCCCACCAAAAGCAGTGGGCATAGACAGTCTTCACAGGGACACTCCCACATAAGAATACCTCTTCAAGACGGCAATAAAACTGGTTTTTTGAAAAGATAAAGAAAATTGACAAACCTTTAGCAAGGCTCACCAAGAAGAAAAGAGAGGGGACCCAGATAAATAAAATAAGAAATTAAAAAGGAGAAACAACAATCAATACCACAGAGATACAAAAAAAAAAATCACAAAAATATGACAGTTATATGCCAGTAAATTGGACATCCTAAATGAAGTGGACAAATTTCTAGAAGTGGACAAATTTCTAGAAACATAAAAACTGCCAAGACTGAATCAAGAAGAAACAGACAATTTGAACAGACTAATCACTGGTAGCGAAATTGAATTTGTAATAAAAAAAAAAACTTCTAGCACACAGAAGTCCAGGACCAGATGGCTTCACATGGGAATTCTACCAAACATATATATATATATATATATATATATATATATATATATATATATATATATGTTTAAAAAAATTAATACCTATCCTTCTCAAACTATTCCAAAAAATTGAAGAGTGTGGAATACTCCCAAATTCATTCTACAAGGCCACATTACCCTGATACAAAAAACAAAGACACTACCAAAAAAAAAAAAAACAAGGAAAGAAAATTACAAGCCAGTATCTCTGATAAACACAGGTGCAGAAATCCTCAATCCAACAATATATAAAAAGGATCACACACCAAGAACAAGTTGGAATTATTCCAGGGACATAAAGATGGTTCAACATTCACAAATGAATCGACATGATACACTACATTAATAAAAGGAGGGATAAAAACCACGTGATCATCTCAAAAGAGGCAGAAAAAGCACCTGACAAAATTTAACATCCATTCATGATAAACTCTCATCAAAGTGGGTATAGAGGGAACATATCTCAACATAATAAAGGCCATTTATGACAAATGCACAGCCAACATCATACTCAACAGTGAAAAGCTGAGAGCCTTTCTTCTAAACTCAGGATCAAGACAAGGATGTCCACTCTCACCACTTCTATTTCACATAGTATTTGAAGTCCTAGCCAAAGCATAATCAGACAAGAAAAAGAAATAAAAGGTATCCAATTTCAAAGGGAAGAGGTAAAATTGTCACTATTTGCCTAAAGTCTCCACCCCAAAACTATGAGAACTAATAAATAAATTCTGCAAAGTTGTAAGATACAAGATTAATACATAGGAATATGTTGTGTTTCTATACACTAATAATGGACTATCAGAAAACGTTTTAAAACATCCCACTTAAAATCATATCTAAAAGAATAAAATATCTTGGAATAAACTTAACCAAGGAGGTGAAAGACCTATACTCTGAAAACTATAAAACATTAATGAAGGAAACTAAATATGATACAAAGAAATGGAAAGATATTCCATGCTCTTGGATTGGAAGAATTAATATTGTTAAAATGGCCATACTACCCAAAGCAATCTACAGATTTAATGCAATGTCTATCAAAATGCTCATGACATTTTTTCACCAAACTAGAACAAATAATCCTAAAATTCACACGGAACAGCAAAAGATCCTCAATTGCCAAAGCAATCTTGAGGGAAAAAAAAAGCTGGAAGTATCACTCTCCCAAACTTCAAACTATACTATAAAGCTACAGTAATCATAACAGCATGATACTGAGACAAAAACACACAATGGAACATAATAGAGAGCTCAGAGATAAACGCATGCACCTATGGTCAATTAATCTATGACAAAGGAGATGAGAATACACAATGGAAAAAAGACAGTCTCTTCAACAAGTGGGGCTGGGAAAACTGGACAGCTACATGTAAAGGAGAATAGAACAATTTCCTCACACCACGTACAAAAATAAACTCAAAATGGATTAAAGACCTAAATATAAGATCTGAAACCATAAAAATCCTAGAAGAGAACATAGGCAGAACACTCTTTCACATAAAATGTAGCAATGTTTCTTTGGATCTGTATCCTAAGCAAAAGAAATAAAAACAAAGATAAACAAATGGGACCTAATTAAACCTAAAAGTTTTTTGCACAGCAAAGGAAAACTTTGACAAAGTAATAACACAACCTACAGAACGGGAGAAAATATTTGCAAATGATATGACCCACAAGGGGTTAATTAATATCCTAAGTATATAAACAACTCATACAACTCAGTATCAAAAAACAACCCAAGCAAAAAATGGGCAACAGACCTGAACAGACATTTTTCCAAAGAGGACGTGCAGGCACATGAAAACATGCTCAACATCACTGATTATTAGAGAAATGCAAATCAAAACCACCATGAGGTATCACCTCACACCTGTCAGAATGGCTATCATCAAAAAGCCTACAAATAACACATATTACGGAGGGTGTGGAGAAAAGGGAACCCTTACAAACTGTTGGTGGGGATGTAAATTGCTGCAGCCACCATGGAAAACTGTATGGAGGTTCCTCATAAAACTAAAAAAAGAACTACCATATGATCCAGCAATTCCACTCCTGGGTATATACCTGGAAAAAATGAAAACACTATTTCGAAAAGATATATGCACCCTAATGTTCATAGCAGCACTACTTACAATAGCCAAGATATGCAACCAACCTAAATGTCCATAAACAGATGAATGGATAAAGAAAATATAGTGTGTATATATATGTATCAAAATTATTATGAACATAATTCAAGTGTTCAATGTAGAATAAACTTTTAAAAGACAGCCATCAAAACTGGATAAATCTATTCAGAACTTACAGGGAGGGTCTACTCCCTATAATTTTGACTCTCAGAATGCTAATGGCCTAGTTAGATGTCAGTGTTACACTCTCATCTAGTTCTACAGTTCTGCCTTCTTCCTTCCGTTAGGTGCAAGCTGATACCTTGAGCTGTAGATTCTTATCTGCTGTGTGCCATGTAAGCAGAGATCCCATTTGGTTCAAATCACGTGAACACACATGTTTGGGTGGCTGGAGGGCCTGGCTTGACTTGATATGCTCTATGTACCGTCTGAAATGTCAAGAAGATAAATACTTTCAAAAGACAAACATCAAAACACTTTTTATAATACTAATCATTTATAAAAGTAATCATTTTATAACTATTTATTGTGACATTTGAGTTGTATGATGATGTTAGATGAATAGAAAGGACACTGGAAATGTACTAACATGGTTAGAGGTCATCTATAAAATCTTCATGAATGTTTCCTTCTGGAGTCATTTCTGAGACAGGGCAGCCTGCTTCCATGGTGTCCCAGAGCATTATTAATTTCACAAAATTATCCCAAGACTCAGTTACCCTTTTGCTCTCTGTCTTCTCTATTATAAGCTGAGTGTCTTAAGAGATGAAGACAGTATATAGTGGTGGGAAGAAAGGGGTGTCCTGGTCCCAGGAAGAGAGAGCATAGGAATTTTATCGATGATGGATTTACATAAATCAGAGTTTCTCAACCTTGGTACTACTGACGTTTTAGGATGGATAATTCTTTGTCATGGGGAACTGTCCTGTGAATTTTAAAATGCTTAGCAGCATCCCTAGCCTCTACCCACTAGACACCAGTTGCAATTTTTCCCTAATTATGCAAACCAAAAAATGTCTCCAGACACTGTCAAACATCCCTTTTGCAGGAAGGAGGATGTGCAGAATTGCCCTGGTTGAGAATCACTGATGCAGATGGAATACATGTTTGTTTTTAGATAAGTGTCATATTAACGAGCTATTTTCAAGAGGAGAGAAGAAACGCATGCTAATTCTTTGCTCATAGTATGAAGGTCCTCTTTGTGTTTATAATGAAAAATAAAAATCAGGAAGAAATAATATATAAACAGTGGTGTTCTCAACTCAGTGAATAAACATTTTCTGTTGTACCCTTAAGTAGGAATATTTCAATAGCAAATTATGTTTTGTTTTTTGGTTTCCTTTTTTTTTTTTTGCTATTATTTAGCCCTTCATGGTAATCCAAGGGAAGTATAATGTAAAGATATTAGCTGAATATCAAGGGCTAATGATAAAAAGTATAAATAGGAATAGAAAAGAAATTATCAGGACTTTCCCGGTGGTCCAGAAGTTAAGACTCCAATCTCCCAATGCAGTGGGCTTGGGCTCAATCCCTGATCAGGGAACTAGATCCCACAACTAAAAGATCTTGTGTGCCACAACGAAGACCTGGTGCAGCCAAATAAATTAATAAATATTTTTTTTAAAAAAAGGAAAATGAATTATCCATGAGGCAAATAAAAAAAAAAGAAAAGAAAACAGAGGATGAAGTAGGACAGGAAAAAATAGCTTCCTTCTACTTTATTCATTCATTTAATTAAGCATTACTTCTTACTACGGGCCAGGAAATTTCTAAATTATCTGTAAATATTAAATCACGTAATCCTCCTCATAACTCAATGAGCCTGGTGGTACTAATATTTCTATTTTGCTGTTGTGGAAACGGAGGCTCATAGAGGTTAAGTAGTCTGGCTAGGGTCTGTGTTCTTAATGACTACACTTTAAAAATGTACATTAATTCAGGTGACCTGGTGGGACAACTATTTCTCTACTCACAACATTTATAACGCCAAGTGTGTGGGTTTTCCACACCAATCAATTCTCCAATTCTCTGGACACACCAACTGGGTGTCCTATAATTTAATTCTTACACTAACTACCTGGACTTAGCGAAGATCCCACAGGTTGAAGGCTCAGTCCCACAAGACTACCCCCCCCCACCTTCAGACGCCAATCACAAGCAGCAAGTCCCCAAGTTACGCACACTTCTGTCTGCTTTGCCTACAAATCATGGTCGGCCATGACATCCTCCTCAGGTTGGATACTGTTCTAACTCTTACCAGTTTATTATAAAGGATATTATAAAAGATATAAAGGAACAGCTAGATCAAGAGGTCCAGAAGGATCCCCAGAGCAAGACTTCTGCCCCCTTGGAGTTGGGTGTGCTACCCTCCTGGCCCATGGACGCATTCGGCGACCCAGAAGCTTTCCAGACCCCTTCATTTGGGGTTTTTGTGACGGTTCCCTTATGTAGGCTTGATTGATCAAATCACTGACCTTTGGTGATTAAGTCAATCCTCTGCCCCTGTCCCCTTCCCAGTGGTTGGAGGGTGCGGCTGAAAGTCCAAACCCTCTAACCACATGGTTGGTTCCTCTGGGAACCGGCCATCATCCTGAAGCTCTCAGAAGCATCTTGTCACCAGTCATCTCATTAACAAACTCAGGTCTGGGTGAAAGGGGCTTATTATGAATAACAAAAGATGCTCCTCTCATCCTTATCACTCAGGAAATTACAAAGGTTTTTAGAGCTCTGTGCCGGAACCTGGGGCAAAGACCAAACATGTATTTCTTATTAACAACAATATCACACCTGGACACTACCTTCAGCTCCTGTATTTAACTCCCCCTCCTAACACTGAGAAGTCCATCTGTGTTTCCTGCCTGTCCCAAATAGGTTACCTGTCTGGGGGAGAGAGAATGAAAGAAACTTCCACAGAGGCAGGTCTGTGGGGCCTGGTGGGTACTAGGGTTCAGAGCACCAGGCTTCCCTACACATGGGAAGCATCAAGGCTTGGACCAGCCTGTTGAGGAGGTGTGAAGAGGTGGCTTCTAGGTAAAACTCTAATACAGTAATTTTTAAAGAAACAGAGTTTCTATATCACTTTTGTGAATGAAAGGATATGAAATTACCTACTGGCACTTGACCTTGCTTGTCTACACTGGCAAATGAGTACTCATCAAATGATAAAGGACAGAATAACAGAATGGTCTCTAATGGTTAGTTTGGACCAAGGACTGTTAAAGGAGCTGAAGTCTACTGTTCTCATTCTCTCATTCATTCATTCATTCAACAGATGGCTGTCCTATTATGTGCAACACACTGTGTTACATATGGCAGAAGATACAGATATAAAAATATAAGGTGAAATTCACTTTTCAGAAAGTCTGTACCTGAATGTTAGTCCTAAGCTACTGCCAAGATACTACAGAATATGATCTCATCCTATGAATACTATTAACCCATATTATTTAAGTGTTTTCTCAGTTATGTACAATTATTACCTGCATATAATTCAGTTGAAAAAACTTAAACTTGAGACTTAAAAGTCAACCCTGATGAAACAGATACTTTGAATGTAAAGAAAACTCTACATTATTTTGTTTCTCTGACAACCCTGAATTAATATCCAATCTTAAAAAATAAATACATGACATTTGTCAATCTGTTTTTTTCCCATGTATTTATAATTTAACTCATGATATAAACTCACTTAGGGTTGTCAGAAAAACAAAATAATGCTCGTTACTAGTGAATAAATGTGTTTCTAATCAAATTAATACATTTTTAGATTTGTCAACTATTATTTTTATTCCAAAGAGAATAAAGAATAATGTTTATGAGTATTTTTTTCATTATCAGCATTCTAGTCATTGAGAATGTAGTCTTTATTGAAGAAGATGATCTCATTTAAAAAAAAAAAAGTAAGGCGAAATCATGCAGCTCTCGGTGGAAAAGTTCATTTTAAAGCAATAGAACAATAGACTAGCACTCTTAGGCAAAGTGGCTGACAGAAGAGGGTTCTAAGCATTTGTAAGAAAAGGACACGTCGTTGAAAAGGGAGAAAAATGTTCCAGAATATGGAAACCAGAGTGGCTCAACATTTTGCTTGGGAGTGGATGCTTTTGTAAGATGTGCAGAAACCCAGCTTGGTTTGCCTAAGTTATTTCTGGTAGCATTTAGTCTTGTCAAGTTTCATTTGGAAAGTTGAACGTTTGCCATCTACAGCAATCAGAGTGACAGAAATTCAGTTAGCATAATTTGCACTCCTGATGATATTCTTTTCTTTTCATCGTATTTCATTAGTTTGCTAGAGAGAATTCTATTTTATGAAAAAAGAACCATGCTGAGCCTTTTTGGGAACGTATGTAAGAACATTGTTTGTTCCCAGTCACAGTATGCTTTTTATAGGATAATATAAACGGGCCCTTCTGTCCAGTGAGTGAAACAGGAGAAACACCTTTAGTGCATAATTTATTCCTTTGGCACAAGCGCTCAACAGTGACTGTGTCACAGCTGCCCACTAGACACATGATTAGTCTCTTAAGATTTTTTGTTATACTTCGGATCATTCAGCAATTCAGTTGGCGTTTTCCCTGCAACTGAAGAGCGTATGAGCATCTAGTTTATTTCATGTGAGCACGTGAACGTACGAATGACTCATTGAAAGGGCAATTCAAAAGCCCGATTTAAACACTGCTGGATGTTCTATTGGATGAAAACAGGCATTTATTTAATTGGAGCATCAGACACACGTGTCCGTAGCAGTGTGACTTGGTACAGGCTTTGTTATAACTACATTAACTGTGTGATCGTTTGGACAACGACCTATTTAATTGCAAATCACCTGAAACTTTGCAGTCTGCGTTTCATTCAACCTGCCTCTTTTTTATTAATTAAAAATACTCTACACTGAACACACACACACAAAACTGTTCAATCTCTTTACACTCAGTCCACAATGACAGATTAGAGAACAGCACGTACTCATACTAGCAAATGACTCACATGTCAAAGTTTACATAAGGAACACGTGGCTTTAAAGACTGTCATGCTAACATGTACTGACAGATCTCCCAAATTCTGAGAACTCTAGAAGGATGCTTAGAGGAGGGCTGAAAAGGACAACTAGAATTAATACAACATCTGTTCTCACAGGCACCAAGCTAGATGCTTTGTGTACGCTAACACTGCAATTCCTACACTGTCCCTGGAAAGTAAGCAGTTTTAGTCCCACATTAAAGATGGAGGGGTCTGAAGCATAGAGCATCAAATCAAAAAAGATTATTCTTGAGAGCCTTACAATCTGATGGTAATCTACCTTGCTAGGTTTTATTTCTTCTTCCCAATTTCTCCCCTTTGGAAGGACAATATCCCACCATTGAATTTTGGAAACACGTAACTTGTCTGGGTTCGCAGGTTCACAGCTGGATTGGAATTTTACCTCGGGATGGAATCATACCTTGAGTCTCACCCATACCTGATTTATTTGATATTGAGATGATACTTTGAACTTTAGACTTTAGAATTGATGCTGAAGTGAATGAAAACATTTGGAGCTGTTGGGATGGAATGAAGGTATTCTGCATGTGAGAAGGGCATGAATTTGGGGGCACCAGGTTGAAATGGTATGGACTGAATATAGCTGTCCTCCCCAATTCGTATATGAAGCCCTAACCCCCACTGGCTGCATCTGAAGTAAGGAAATAGTTAAGGTTAAATGAGGTCATGTTGGTGGGGCCCTGATACAATGGGCTTAATATCCTTAGAAGAAAAGACACCAGAGCTCGCTCGCTCTCTCCATGTGTGCTCAGAGGAAACGACGTGCGAGGACAAAGCAGAAAAAAAAAGAAAAACTGAGTCTAGATTAGTAACAAAATCCAGATTAAAAAACAAGGACTTCAAAAGATTAGAATTCAAACCTGAATTTGTTTCAGTCAAAAGCTTTCACCATGCCATCTCTCACGTGCTTAGAATAAGTCAGTGTACTGTGTCTTTAAAATTGTTTTATAATGTCCAAAAACTTTCTAGAGCCTAGATTTAAAAGATTCCTCTTTTCGTACTGAGTACTACAGAGCCCTTGTAACTCAGTTCTTTAATTTAATAGGCAGTTATCAGATTACTATTAACCTTTGAGTTTGTGACTCACATATACCATAGGGAGCCATGAGGTTCTAGATGTAGCTTATTCATTCATTTGTTCAATAACTATTCAGAGCCCACTGTGTACTACATACTGTATCAAGATGGGCGGGATGGATAGAGTCCCTGGTCTCATAAGGTTAATCATTTAAAAAAATACATAAATTTGAATTTGTATCTCTCACCTTGTATGACAATCGATCACGGAATGATAAGACAGCAAGAATAATAAAGTGTTTTTGTAAAAAAGAAAAACACTGGCCTAGACAGAAATGAGGTGAACATTTTTAGAGTCTTGGGTCAGGAGCAGACTTCCTAAACATGACACGAAAGCTTGCAATCAAATCGAGAGATTGAATGCTTTGACTTTGTACAAGCTAAAAATATCTACATGAAAAAGACACTAGAAAACTACATGGCATGTACAAAAACAGCAAAGATATAACTTCTATTACACCAATGATTTAAAAAATGATAGAAAACAAGGCAAAGGACATAAAGAAATATCTGAAACGTCATTTAAAATGCCAATAAACTCATGACAATGGGTCTTACTCCAAAAGCAAGCAAGGACATGGGACCAAAACCGCAAGATGGCTTTATCCTCCTTAGACTGACACACGTAGAGACACAAGAAACACCCAGCATGAGCGGGCTGTGATGATGCTCTGAACCAGTGCCAATGCCTTAATGTGGTATTACTGTTGCTATCTCTTCTTTTGGACCCAACCGGAGAGTCCACCTCACCGACAAGGTGTTTTTTTGTACCCCCTGAAAACCTTGACTCTGATTTGTCCTTGCACAATAAATCCTGAAAGGGAGAAACTGAGTGGTGGGTCCATCTCTCTCTTTGCTAATCATCTCACAATGAATGCTTTCATGTGTGCCTTTCTGGGACTTCCACGTTGGCAGAGAGATGGAAAAGGGGAGGTAGACAATGATACATACACCTACATATTTTTAATAATTCCGAAGACCCTTTCCCCTTTTCTCACCCATACCTGAATTTCCTGGTCACAAAGACTTAATTGCAAACAACATCAGGCAAATCAACATTGCTTAAGATTACCTTGAACACTGAATTCTAGTGACTTTTTTAAGCTACTTCCATATGTTTTGTGTCCAACAGAAACCCTTGTTACTAGCTATCTCCACTGGCATCGTGCCACTGTCACAGCCTCAAACACTGTCATCTGAAGTACTTCTACTGTCTCACAAAGTTCTACTTATCACAGTCTGGGGTCACCCAATTTGAAGAACTACTCACTATATTATGATCGTTTCAGCCAGAGGGGGGCAAAACCTCCTGTCAATTTATCTGCTACCCAAATGTTCAAAGCTGTGATTAATTAGGAGGAAAGAAGGTAGAAAAAAAATACATTTCAAAGCTAGATCTAGTTATTGAGTAGTTCAGCATGTCTTATATTTTTTCCATCTCTATAGCAACTGCCAAACTCATGTCTGCCTACAAAATTTGGGAAAAGAAATCATAGAAGGGGATAAAAATATCTGGCAGTAAGTCACAAAGAATACCTGACATTTGCACATCTGTTGTAGTGTGTCAAAAAACTTCTACGATGCTACTGGACTCAGGGTGTAGAACAGCACTGGGCTCCTGAGTATCTGTTGTATTTCACAGTTTCCCGAGTGTCCTGGGGGAAGGAGAGCACGGGTGGTCCCACCTTCACTTGCCCAGGGCTCATCATAAGTTCCAAGGCATCACAGGACCACAGCACTTTATATCTAGAAGGCTAATATTTAACTATTCATACCCTAGTCATATCATTTAATTTAACTATCACATACTTGGGTAGACTGGAAATCAGTCATCTCTCTCCTCACTCCTCACATTCAGTCCGTCTGTAGGTCCTGTCTGCGATGCTGCCTAAACAAAACCTACGACTAAACAAAACTCACCACTACCTTCATTTCAAATAGCCCATTTCAAGCCACCAACACATTCTGCCTCAATTATTACCATAAGCCATTAACCGGACTCATCCCTTCCTTTTTTTTTTTCCTCCCGACAAGCCATCTCAAAAGAAGTTTTAAAAACAAAAATTGGATTATATCCTCCCCATTCCTAAAACCATCCAGGGGGTCGTTTCATCCCACGGTGGCCCCCATCACTACTCCTGAACCCAACTCTCTCTCTTCTCTTTCCTCATTATGGACAAGACACATGGACCTGCTTAACAGTCTTCAAATAGGCCCAGCTTCCTCCCAATTCAGCACTTTTCCCCTCTCTTTTCCTCTGCCTGGAATGCACTCTTCCTAAATATTCATGAGACTAACTTACTCTCATCACTGAGGTTTGAGGTTCTGTTTATGTCCCTTTAAAGAGACCTTCTTTCATTACCCCAGAGGTAGTCCTCACCGCACCCTCACCAATCATGTGCTCTCTCATTGCTCCGTTGCCTCTTCTTTACAGCACTTAGCTCTGCTTAAATTCCCTTATTTGTTTGCTTACCTGTCTAACTATTATTGCTAGTCTCCCTCACCCTAGAAAAAAATTTCTCTGAAAGCAGAGGTCTCTTCCATTTTGTTTTCTTTTCCGAACTGTACTCCACCTCTACAACACGCACGGGGTATATGAGGTGCTGATGAAATAAATTATGCCCTTACTTTGATGAACGAGAAATCACAGACTCATAGATCTTATAAAAAATGACTAAAGTTCTGCTCCTAATAGACAGACTTAGGATGGAAATCCAGAATCTCTGACTCACACCCCAGTGCTCTTGTAGCCAACCAGTCCGCCTTTTTTTTTATTGGTTGACTCATACGAGCATTCACATTTCTTGGAAAATGGAAGAGCTATAGGATCTCTCCAGAAAGACAAGAAGAAAAATGCAAAGATGTAGCCTTAAGCCAATCAAACATCTCTGAACTTTTGACTACCCAGTTTCAATTTTAAAAAATTTTTAACTCTTATGAAGGGTCATTTAGAAACCTTTCTAGGACGATGAGTATAAGAGGTGATGGGTAAAATCTACTCCCCACATTCATATGCCCTAAAAACAGGAATTCTGAAGAGATGGAAAGAAGAGATTTTACAGATGAGTGACACTGCTATGCAGAAGAGAAACCCTGTTGTTCCGGGTGCTGTACACAGATATAAGGAAGAGCCCCACCCAAGCCTCACTCAAGTTGCTTCAACAATGGGTGACTCATTCTAACGGCACATTGCTTAGAACGAGAATGTCAGTAGCAGACAAGGTAGCAAATATTACACAGTTTTTATAAAAGTAGTGACAGGATGTGATGGACATCTATTTTAATTTTCTATCCAGCACCCCTCTTTCAACTGGACAATGCCCATTCTATATCCCATGTGCTTCAGGTGGGATTGTCAATCGCAATGCCTTTCTGCTCTCTGGCAAGAGCATCACCTTTGATTTGGACTTAATCCATTATGTGTTCTCATCTTCCAGTCGACAGTTGTTAGCCTCATGGGTAGGCATGTGACCAAACAGGGCCAACTAGAACACTCCTGAAATTTTGCCAGATTCTAGAGAAGGATGCTTCTCTCTATCTTTCCTGAAATCAATGAGCATGAGCCTGGAGCATGCTGGAGCCAGCATGGAGAAAGCCCCAAGAATGAAGATAAGAACATAAGAGCAGAGCTCAGTGATGCACAAACAGAGAAAAAGACATCAGGGTCTGAACTCCTAGACCCTGTTGTCCTGAAATCCAATCTACCCATCTTACCATCCTGGACTTACCAACTATATAAATAATAAAGATTTTTTCAAAAAATTTTTGGCCTCATCTATGCTTACTTTGGTTTCTGTTGCTTGCAATCCAAGAATTTTGACCATGCTTGTGGTTCTATAAATAGGATGACATTGTATATTAAAAGAAAGGTGTATTCTAGAACATTAAGACACTTTTTATCTTAGTGAAATTCTATCTAGTATGATTTATACTGATGCTACACATCTTTACTCCTTGACATTTGTTTACAGGTGTTTTTATTCAAGTCAGTTTATTGACTGTTTGATTTACAGTACTTATTCATTCATCAGAAATTCCAAGACAGAAATCAATTCAGATAAATTACTAGTATCTGGGCAATCATTGCATTTACAAAGATTATATATATATTCTATTTTATGAATACATAAAAAGGTGCAAAAAACCCTAAATATATGAGGTTTCTGATCCTTATATTCTCTTCAAGAATGTATTTTCATGGTTACAGGACTCAGGAAAGGTGATCTGCACTTTAATTCTAACAGACAAAGCTCAATTTCCTTAGGAAAAATAATTGTAAATCCTGATGATAAAACTCCCAGAGGAATTTGCTTATTCAGTACTTCGAGGCAACTAGTGTTCTGCCCTCAATTTTATGTTTATTGTTTTTGAATGATTAATATACAGCCATTGACTAATGATTTCTTTTGCATAACTGGATTGCAACGTTATTGATGGATTTATAAATGGGAGTCGAAGATATATTATCACAGCTACAGAGCTTAAAACATTAAGCCAGGGGGACCAAAAAAAAAAAAAAAAGACAAAATAAACACACAAGGAAACCTAAGGCTTGAGTTCAAAATAAAAATTATGTACGACTATTTTGAAAACAGATGACAAATCCTTATTGGTAGTGGCGCTCAAGCGTTTATAAAAGTCTCATCCAACTGGAAAAGTGGAAGAGATATATACTACAACTAGGTCCTCTTTCATAGGTTCTCAATTTCCCCAATAAATCAGGTGTAAGGCAAATGATGGAAGCAATGCTGCTTGTAAAGAAGATTGTTTTTAAATGGATTTTCTGGTACAGTTCCAAAGATAAAGTGTGTACCATTGAGACTTACGGAAACTCCAGTGCCTTGGGCTCTAAAAGGATTCCTGAGCTCTATGGCCATAAGCCAAATGATATTTCAAAGAATAATCAAGATTACATTGGAGGCTTTCCCAAAGTGAAGATAACATTAGAAGTTGAGATGAACTATGTCTCTTCAGAGAAGTTCATTAGGATTTTCTAGGATGGGGGCAAGGGATACAGCTTTTCATCAAAAGGAATGGGCAGTCAAGAGTCTATTTTCCCTCAGCATCAGACAGTAAACTACAGAAAGTGGGAACAATGCAATTAATAATGATATTAAGACTCCATCACAATGGTCTCACCTGTGCCTTTTTATCCCAGTAGAGAGCCCATTACAGCAAAGAGGAAAGGACACACACAATTTAAAACAGGTACCCCTGAGAATATTTCACTATCCTAAATTCAACCTAATGCTTTTTTTTCAAATCCCCAGTTGTATCAAGCAGAATGCCTTCAAGAAACAAGGTCATCTCAACACCAGATCAGGAGTCGACAATCAGAATTCTAGTGCCTAGCACTCTACAACTAATTATGACTTCTAGGTCTCGGTTTTTTTCACCCGTAAACTACGAAATTTGATGAAATGACTTTTAAGACCCTTTTTGTTCTAAGAGTGGCCAGATTCTATAATCTGTACAGGAACTGCAGGACCACTTAATAAATAAAAAACAGACATTGTGTTCTATAACTTTGCTTAAACATACATATAAATGAGCAAATAAAAATAATCTAACAGAAGATACAAGTATTTAAAACCAAAGGGATTCAGTTCTTTTTCTCAAATGTGTCAGCTTTAGACTCTGGCCGATATTGGAGGGTTGCTCCTGCATCTGTCCATTCTTCCCTGTCTTACTTTTTCTTTAGTCCACCTGTGGACTAAAACGATACGAATATTCTAAAATCCTGACTTGCCAAAATTCCTAAACAAATTGGACAATGTCTTTCAATTGCATGTCATACCACTGCATATTGGCATAAATGGTTTGTGCATGTTTATTTGTATGTAGGGACCTTGGATAATGTGTTAGCTTTGGGTAAATTTATTTTCTTCATCAATTCATTACCACATACGGTCTATTTCAGATAACTGACCCAGTTTACCTACATACTATGTTAACTTACCAAAGTCTTTATAAATTAACTGCTAAATGGTCAAATGAAGGAAAAAATGTGAGTCTGTGGATGTGCTGTTTTGTGTGTGTGTGTGTGTGTGTGTGTGTGTGTGTGTGTGTGTGTGTGTGTGCGCAGAGAGAGAGAGAAAGAGGGAGGGGTAGGGGGGATAAGGCAAATGGAATAAAAAGTTAACAATTAGTGAGTTTGGCTACAGTAGATCCTTGCATCATTTTTATAACTTTTTTTTTGCAAGCCTGAAATCAGATCAAATATTAACATACACTAAAATATCTACCACTGAAGCTCTTTTCTAGAGAAAGGCAACAATGTCAGTCACCAGCGTACCCTTTAAAGAACTAAGAAAAAAGTAACACGAAAATAAAGGAAAGGGCACACTTTTACCTAATCATCTGGAAAAGGACAGTACAATATTGAAGAGGAAAAAAATCAGCTCAAGGTTACATAAGAAAGGCAACTTAAGCGGGGGAAAATCAACATTTGAGGCATTGAATAAATATTTAGGCTATTTTATCAGAAAATAAAAATGCCTCCATAGTGAGTCAAGAAAAAGATCTGAATCCCGGGGCGGGGGGGCCCTTGGTCCTCCTCATGGTCTTCTTGCACACCTTCTGCCCCACCACCCCAATTCTAGCACCATTCAGTGCTGGGGAAAAAAGTCAGTGTTCACTAAACTGGAGTTTCTTGACCACATTCACTGGCTTCTTAAATCGGAAAGTAAGGGGCTGAACATTAGAACATTAGCTGGTTGGAGAAGTAGCAGCAAGAGAAGTAATTAGTCTCAGGTCAGCAAACACCGTACACACTCACCCCCAACATGTATAACCAAATGTAGCCACCTTGAAAAGGTAGTGGTCAGTTTTAGACCTGCCATCATTGCTAAAGTATCTCTGTTAGAATGGACAGAATGTAGAATTTGGGAATTAGATACATTTAGTTAGAACACTTGCTCTCAAATGAGCCTTTGGCAATACACTTAACTTTGAGGACATCAGCTTGCTCTTCTGTTACGAAGTTTGGGTAGTAGTTTCTAACCTGGAGGGTTGCAACAATAGATGGTGGGAACAAAAGCTTGCATTTCCTGGACATGTGGACCATATGCCAGCAACGGTGCTACCTCATGTGCACAGATTATCTCATTTGATGTTGTTGACGTCCCTATCAGATGGTTCAGCTATCACCCTCCATTTCACAAGTGAGTTAAGTAACCTGTCCAATGTCACAACTCTGGGAAGAAGCAGAGAGTCAGGTGTCAAACCTAAAGATATATGGCTCCAAACACTCAATGTGGGCTAGTGGTCAGGGAGCACCGTTGACGGAGCTGTGCTCCCTGGGTCCAAAGTCTTGCTCTAATACTTTGTAATGTTGCAATTCAGCAAGTCATTTAAGACCCCTGGACCTCAGTTTTTTCAAAATAATAATAATAGCAGGTATGTCTCTTATGAAGAGTAAGTGAATATTGGGGTGGCCAAAAAGTTCGGTCGGGATTTTCTGTAACATTTTACCAAACACCCGAACGAACTTTCTGGCCACCCCAAGATTTGTATATATGGAAAGTACCAAACTTAGAGTACCAAACTAATATATTAAACAAACATATAATGTATACCATATAATACATTACAATATATAATGTATACATTATAATATATAATGCATATAATATAAAATATATACTATATTTTATATAACATAGAAATATATAAACACTATATCTGTGTGTGTGTGTGTGTGTGTGTGTGTGTGTGTGTGTGTGTGTGTGTGAGATATGTTGGGAACAGAGCCTAGCATGATCTAAGAGTTTCATAAGAGTTATCTATTGCTATATGCAAAATACATGACACCTGACAGGTTCTCAACAGATGGTATTATTACTTGTAATATAACAAATGCAACTGACAGCAGCTGCCTTATTTTTATTTTTAAGGGGTGGAAGACTGAAAAAAGAAATGCAGCTAGGAAGGCAATATTACATAGATTTACATTCTTCCAGTGCATTAATTTAATACCTATTGGACTAAATGCAAGCATTCTAACATACAAGAATGAGCTTATGATTAAATAAAAGGTACAATAGACAGTAACCGTTTTGAATGCCTCTTGATGATTTTAAAGCTCCTTAAATGTACCCAACCACAGCATGCTAATTTTAAATGATCAACTCTTATAGAGTAATTGGAGTACAGTCTTAACTCATTTAATATTACTTACATAGCTGGGGGCTTCCACATCAGCTAAGCATACAGACTTTCATGGAGCTATTTTGTAGATACTTTGGAGTTTTCTTTTTAATACCTCTATATAATTATAATTAGTTCAGAAGGCCTGGTAAGACTTTGAGATAATTGTGCATAAATTAATTGCTAAAGGGCACAATTAACTTTTTATTAACGTTTGCAATAATAAACATTCAACTTGGTTTCCAATATTTCATAAATTATATTCCATATTTTAATTGCTCCTATGTTAAGTTTTATTACTTAATGTCCCTGAATATTTTCCTCGGGGACCAAAGCAAGCACTCTTAACACGCTTAATCCAAGAGAAAACCTGCATTCAATTAGACAATATGAGTCAAACAAGCCACCAACTCAAATCTCCAACCTCTGTCATAGACGAGGAAGAAGAGCTAGTTCATAGGAAACTTCTCCATGGGGAGACAAGCTGATAAAAAAGTAACATTTTCGTAAAATGATATAATTTACCTCTTTAGGGTAAATGATTTTTTGTTAGCTATAGAAATTAAGCACCACGCCACAATCATCTCAATTCAACGTGCTCGGTCCTGAATTAGGATTCACCCGGGATGTGGTAGACTTGTTCATTCTTACGGCTCATGGTGGAAGCCATTCTTTACGTTGAGTAACCCCCTCACTTAAAAAAAAATTACACACAATTCCTCAGACAGAGATTCTCCAATCTCTCTGCTTTGAGCCTACAAATCTGGATCCAAAATACTGGGAGCCAAGCATGAGAAGAGAGATGGCGTCTCAACGTTCAGTTAGCAGACTTTCGTGCAATCTTGCTGTTTTCAGTAAAACCCCTTCACCTCACCCTCATTTTTACCTGATGTTTCTGAATCCAAAGACTCTCTTTAAGGATGTTAGTAAATATTTGGATACAAATCCCCTTAATGAGGGGGCCGTTAGATGACTGGCTGATATAATGACTGACTATATGTTTGACATTTGGAACTATTAACCCAATGGTTTCTATGCAAAGGTGTCTTAAGCTTCATTACGCTAGGGGCCTGGAGAAGCAGAGTCTTTAAATACAAAAGCTCTCTGAGCTGTACGCACAGCAGATCAGGAAAATCCACAGGGAACGCTCTCCACACACAACCAGGGCTAATCGAAGGCATCACAGACAGGACTTCTCTGAAGGGGACGATGGTGGGGAAGCTGGATCCTTTGGGACCACAACAGAGGAAGATGAACACAGGACCAGGCCAGGCCTCTGAAAGGCCCTAGGAGCCAAGCAGTAAAAACATGGAGTAGAATTCACCACCAAAAGCCATTCGAGGCGATGCCAGAAAGCACTAAACAGCACTTTGGCAAGTCTGCTGGTTTCATTACACACTGAAGTGAAAAAAATTTTAAAAGTTTAAAAAAGTGTACAATTATGGAAAGATTTCCAGTATATATTCTTAAATGAAAAAGGCAAGTTGCAAAACGCCACATGGATTTTGCTTTCATTTGGTGTTAGAAAACAGTTTATATGTACGCATGTGGATTTTTTAACGCCAAGAAATGTCTTCACTCTCAGGAGAGGGACTGGGGTTGGTGGAAGATGAGAAAGTGGTGCCTTTTTATTTTTTACTTGTTTTATCTTAATTTTATATTACTTATTTTATTTATTCTTCAAAAATATTTCCCTCCAAGAGAAACACGAGAGCCACACATGGGCGCCACATATGATTTTAAATTTGTAATAGTCACATTAAACAAAAAAGGAAACCGGTGAAATTTACCTTAATAATGTATATTATTTAACCTAATACATCAAAAGTATCATCTCAACACGCAATCAATATAAAAGTGTTAAAGATAGTGTATGTTTTACGAAAAATGTTTGAAATCCATTATGTATTTTACACTTACTGCATCTCACAGTTTGGAGTCACCACATTACAAGTACTCAGTGGTGTCTGTGGCTAGTATCTCCCAGATTGGACAATGCAGTTTCTTTTTGTTTAAATTATAGGGAGCATATATTTTTTAAAGAACTATTAATAAAAATATGTATTGAAAATGGCTGCATCCCAGTAAAACAGCTAAATTTTCTAACTACCTTATTTCTTTATATCGATAAGACTGTATCTGAAGTAGATGACTTTCTCGTTATCTCATTACATTAATCAAAGCAGATCACTTTCTCTTCAAGGTCTAAACCAACTTGATGCCAAAAAATAGTATCACTTTTAATCTCTTCCAACTGAAGTAAGTGCGATCCAATAAACATGCATAACAGTGATTAATACTGGTAAATATTGAAGAAGGAACTAAATCCCAGTACCTATATTTCATAAATAGCATTTCATGATCTCAGAGACACGAGGCAAGTTAAGCGTTATTAGCAAAAGCAACGCTAGGGGGCGAGGGTGGGGGGGAGAAAATCTGCTGGTCCCAGACTGAGACAGAAAATGTACCAGGGCTGGACAGATCCTGCCCCAGAACGGGAAGAAACGCTGACATGACTGAATGATGAGTAACTGAAAAGACAGTCAATGTCACTGTCAATAAAAGAGAAGCTCCTCGACGTTCTGTACTGAATGTTCAAAAAGAGCAAATGTTACTCTCCTTTGTTTTCACTTTCTGTGAATTTAGCCATTGAAGAAAGAGCCACTACGACTAGGAAACATGTTCCCATCGAGACTTTCTTCCCAGGTACCCAGAACAGTGCGGTTCTGCTGTTCTATAACGAAGAGCACCTCCTTCCTCCTAAGAAACGCCTTCTTCCCTAACAGCACTGCAAAGCTGAGGGAAAAAGCAAGATGGAGACCGGTTTCTCACACCATCTCCAAGAAGTCACCTGACCTAATTCACTTGGTTCCCAGCTAAAAGCCCTGTATTTATCCGGAAAACCATGTGGAAGCAGAGAATTTCAGTCCTCCACGGGTTCCCCCCATTTTCCCATTGAAGCCCGTTTGAGTCATACGGCAGGATGGTGGGTGACCCCTTATAATCCCTTCACACACACCCCACATAAAGGGTTCGATGCACATTAAAGGTTCAATGCACACTTAAACACACCCACACAAAGCTCACACACACACAGACCCACACTCACACACATATACAAGTATCTGTGAATATTAAATATTAAATTCAAACTATACTGCAGTTTTACTGAGTCGCTTCTATTTGTAAATTTAAGATTGCAGCTTGTTCAATATGTAAAACAATTTTTAAAGAAAAACTTTGTATCTAGTATTTTTGTTGGTGCTGCTTATTCTTTATTTTTCTTTTTGGTTATTATTTTCCATAGATTCTTAGTTTTACTGTCCTGCTATCCTATTTGTTCTATTTTTTTAAGCATAATAGTTGGGAGGAAGCAACATTTTCTTCCTTCAAAAAAATCTTAGCATAGGATTCAGTGTTTCTTTAATGTAATTACCTTCTCATCATATATATGATATATATGACATCATATACATATACACACACACACAAAGCACTATCATATATAACTATATATATATACCATATCAAGAAGAATAAAACAATTATTCTAGTCAACTTGAATCCTGACAAGCCAGAGGCATTTCTTTTCCATATATACATATATATATATATTGGGGGGGGGGGCAGGGGAGTAATGGAGAAAAATCTGTTCTTGTACATCAAAACCCTTTCTTTCAAGTCACTTTAGCAACATTAGCTCTTGTTGCTATTCAGGAAACCTTTGATCTTCCTGAAAGAAGCTACCTTATTTGAGGACGTGACAAGGCTCACAAAAAAGTACGACACAAACAATTTCAGAGCACTGAGTGAATGACGTGACATTTCTACCCACTGGTGTTGAAATGTGATCTGCATCCATCCTGGAGTATTCTGTATGTTGTGGTTTGTTACTTTCATCAGCGTTTCTTTCTGGATCCTCAAAAGACTCAGCTGAAGCATGTGCTCTTCTCTTTCTGACGGGAGGACGTGAAAATGACCGAGTCTACAACGATCATTTCATCTTGTTAACTGATAGTCTGTCTACCCTACACAAACCCCATCACTGGATATCTTCCTACTTATTCCTGTGTCACATCTTCTGTATCTTGGTGAAACTCTCTGCTGCAGTGAGATAGGAATGCGTGCATGTAATGAGTGACGGATACGAGGAGTTGGACTTTGCTGGGATGACACTTTGTTGGACTGTGCTGAATGAAGTCTGTCTAGGAATTTCCCTCTTCCTACAAAATCCTTTGCCAAATGGATATTGTACATCCACGTATGTGGTCGATGCTGAGGTCATCCATTAGTGCCGTAACATCCCCACTCCGTACACCTGGGATATATTCGTGAGGGGCTTTCGAAGACTTTATAAAGAAGCCAATGTTGTCCCGCTTTTATTCCAACAAAACAACTTCCCTTCAATACATGGAAAATGCAAAGCAAAATTCAATAAGGTTGTCTTGCTGGAAGTTTAACACTGGTAAACCCACCCAGGAGGTAGAAGATAAAGGAGTCAAGCAAGGGAACTCAGTGGGCTCTTTCTCAGAAATAATGCTCATGATTTGAGTTTTGTACGCTCTTCCAAGGACAAGGGCTGAGCCCCTGTACTAGATGACTGCAGAATGGCAGGTAAATCCATACTACTTCCATCAGATCCAGTCTTGCTCACCATGAGTTAGAGACATAAATATATTCAGAACAGTAGTAATTAAATAGATACTTCCCCCAGCAAATGTTTTTCTATTTTAACTATATACAGGCTCTATAGAGAGATTGTATATAGCCTTACTGACCTGGCCCTTCAGGACGGCATGGGAGGAATGGAACAAAGAATGATAATGTGGATTCTACAGACAAAAGCTATAACGTTGTTCTCCATGCTATGATTTTATAGCGATATAGATGCAGGTACAAATAATATTCACATATATAATTAATACATGTAGTTATATGAAATATATGTATATTCAATATAAACACATATAAATTCTGCAATATATCTTTCACTCATTGCACCCATAATCACCATAACTTAAAAACCACAGTAGCCGATTCTCTAGCAGAGAGAGTAAGAAAACAACATTTTTTTCTGAGCATTGGCCATGGGCAAAGCATTGCTAAGATATTCTCATATATGATTTCTTTCGATTCTCAAAAATTCCTACGAGCAAACTGGTAGAATCAGGAACTTGATACACTCTCTCCCCCAGCGAAACAATCATTTATCTCTTGAGAATTAATTTTAAAAACAATTCTGACTCTGGAAGTTGTCCTAGGGGCATACAGTAAAAGGAAAAACACTCTTTCAACACAGGGCAAGGCCTTATAAGTACAATGAGCTTAAACACAAATTCTGGACAAATACTGACTTAACAGTGAGCAAATAAGTTACTGACCCAGAGGGAACTTCGAGAAAGCGGGTTTCTGAATTAAATGGCACTTGTCCCTGGAAGTCTGCAAGACTCTGTATGGCTAAACCTGTGCCCTCTCAGGAGCAGGGACCTTCCAAATTAATAGACTCTAGTTGAAGATACACCAAACAGTGTAAACCCCCGGAACTATGACAGCATCCTCCAAGCCACAGACACATCCAATGATAAAGGGTACAACACCTATCTGGCAAAGAGTACTTAAGCACAACAGTGGGCGATCACTGGCTTCCTCCACCCAGGAAAACCCAGGTAGCCAGACTCAAGAACAAGAAGGAAGTAAAGCAATCCGGGCAGGGAAGTAAGACCATATGCAGACTGTGGGGGGAATAGACCTCCCCGGATTGATTCAGCCAGGTCCTTAAGGCAATCAACAAACAACAGAGCAGGAAATAAGCAGGAAACAAAAACAGCCTTTGCAGTGACCCACACTATCAACAGCCTCCCCCAATGAGTCCGCATTACAGAGAGCTCTCAGAGGCACCAAAGCAGAGTCAAATGGCAAGTTCTCGATCCCCACACATGACGTTAGAAAGAAAGGGTGAGACTTTCCCACACAAGATCTGCAGCTCTAACAGCGACTCAACCAGAGATAAGAGACGGTGGAGGGGAGGTTTCCCTTCTAGGCCCTCTGCCCCAAGCCCAGAATGGGGCCTCTGTGCAAGACCAGCCATGCCTGCTTCACAATCCAACCCCCACTTCTCCTGCTAGGACTGCTGTTGTTGTCCAACCTGTTTTCTCTAGACATCACAGTTTCATGAACTGTAAAAGGATTTGGATAAAAACGTCATTTTAATTAGGAAAAAAATTTTTAATTATATGTTAATGTTCCACATTACATGATTTTATATATATATATATATATATAATATATATATATATATAAAATCAAGAAGAAATTTCTAACCAGCCTCCTAATTATATGGGTATCAATCACCCTGACGAGCGTAAGAAAACTACCTGAACTCCTCTTCTGAGATTTCTAGGTATCTCTGGTACAATGAGCTGAAATTCTAACATTTTCCTTTTACACAGTGCTTAAGGCCAGTTTCTCTGCTCTATTAACTGACTGGTGGAGAGGAAGAGTCAATCGTCCTTGACTGCACAAACACCCGATTTTTTTTTCCCATGAACGCAAATGGACGATTTTGAAAGTTGGGCAGTTTTTTGCAAAGACAATTCCCAAGACAAATTAAAGATCGTGAAAGTGCCCTTCACGTTTTTTTTTTTAAGTTGGATTTTCGGGGATGCGATCTTGGTCGTAATTATGATTCTGACACTGTTTAGCAATCTTAGGCGAAGATCAATAATCTCCCCAGACACATTTTTTTCATTAATTAAGAAAAGCGTGAATTTGAGGTAGGAGGGATACACCAGATGACCTCCAACACTTAGCCAACTTAACCAGTTGATGATTTTGTAACTTAATATGCATGGAATTCAAACTTTCCTCCTCCTGGACTCCTAACAGACGTGCCTACCATATGCTGCCCCTCTGCTTCATGCAGCGATCCACCGTAGCAATTACTTGGTTATATTGGAATTTTGTTTTGTGTATTTATCATCGCAGTAGCTTGTTAACATCTTAAGGCCAAGGTCCAAGTCTGCAGGCGTTTTTTTTTTTCATCTTCGTATTCCAAATTCCATATATGTAGCTTAACACAAAGAGATTCTATTCTAAGCATGCAATTATTCAATGAACTGAAGGAATTAGTAGATTAATTGACAGTATGAAGTTATGAAAATGTATTTGCTTCTGCTTCTTAAGTTTTACTTGAGAATAAAAAAGTGTGTCAGGTGTGACCTTACCAATAGCGAGCCACCCAGGGGATATGGCTTGAGTGGACTGGTCAATGTTTCCCACCTTAGTACACAGTCTCTCAAGTCCAAGAATTTCCCAACATATGAATCTGGATGTTACTTAAAGGCGTTGGTCCTCAGGAGGGAACTTGCGAAAATGCAAATATCTTGTTAAGACAGAATAAAAGGCACTTATCAGAACATGCTGGCACTTTCCTACTGGTCCAGCGGTTACGACTCCACGATCCCAGTGCAGGGGACCGGGGTTCGATCCCTGGTCAGGGAACTAGATCCCGCATGCGTGCCTCAACTAAGACCCAGCGCAGCCAAAGAAATAAACAAATATTTAAAAAAGAAAGAAAGAAGATGCTAAAAGAGGGGCTTAAAGTGGGAATGGTGTGGGGCAAGAAGTATCCTGGATAAGACAAGACCAAGAGTAGGACCATTTCCTTACTTTATTCCTCGTCTGTCAACTAAGTGCCCGACACATATTAGATCCTTGCCCGCATGCATCTTAAGGGCTGGTGGGGAACAGAGCTGATCAAGGAGGAAGTTCTACCGCAGAGTGAAGAGAGCGGGGTTAGCTAAAGTAGAGGGAGCTAACTTAGAGGAACCAGGGAAAGCTTCCCAGAAGCAGTGACACATCAGCTGGGATCTGAGGAATTGCAGAAGTTCATGAAACAAGAGATGGGAAGAGCATGGTCCACGCAGAGCCAAAACTGTACACAGAGGAGCGTGCCGAGCAGCTACCAAGGTAAGATCCATGTTGTAAGGTTTGCCATACTGAGGAGAGGAAGGGATGAGTCTCAAGACTTAAGTAGGGACCCTTGTGAAGCACTCAAACCGGGTAAAACATGTAAACCACGTGCAAGAACTCCACCTCAGGATCAAAGAGCATTCCTAACTTTAGCATCCATCGGTCATCCATGCCTGCAACACAAAGATTGTTGCTTATAATTATTATACCCATGTATCTGCAACTTCCCTTTGAAGTTAAAATATAATCACAGGGTTTACGGGAAAAATCAGTTTCCCCCTACCTACACAACGTTGTTGCCAGAACGCTAACAAAAATAAATTTTTTCTGAGGAGGTAAGGTTTTAACGTCAAACCAGGCAGGCGGTCAGGCAAATGCTGCCACGGTAAAAGGCAACAGTTGTTTAGAAACGCTGCAAACCTTCTGCTTAGAGCAGGGATGGCAGATGCTGACACCATGCAGGTGAAATGCCGTCTCTCAGGTGCCCCGAGAGGCCGTGCAAGATGCCACGGGCAAGGGCTGCACTGGGCTGACTTTGGCAAGAGTCATCCAAACCTAAGTTGAAAAGATGCAAGGGAGGATATTCCTTTCTTCTCTGCTCATTCTTCTCTTTTCTACGTGACACCTGGAAGCCCTGTAGCCATCACGCAACACAGGAAGGGAGGCTGCGTGGAAAAGCAAAGACAGAGGGGAGACACGGGAAGCACCAAAGTCCTCGAAGACGTCAGTGAGGGCGTCACCGCCCAGCCTGAAGCCGGCCACCCCTCTGACAATCGTTACGGCAGAAAACAACCTTCTCACTGCATTGGGCGTTACTGTAGTGAGGATATTGTCTTACCTACAGCCCAAATCATCCCAGCTGACAAAGGAAACCCACGATAACCTCAGTGAATGGACTTGCAGAGAAGCAGCCCAGGGGGCCGTGGGCCAGTACCTGTCCAGGCCACTGAGAAATTATCTGATTACAGTGTCATATGTGCTTCTAACTCCTGCAAGTCAGAGAGGGAGACAGAGGCAGACGCAGACACGCAGACACACACACACACACACACACACACACAGAGCTACCATGATGTTTTGAGTGAGAATAAATTTATGATCAACATAGGTGAAACCCAGCCAGTAAAATTAGAGAAAGAGGAATTCTGCTTTTTTTTAATTTTAAAAAATATTTATAAATAAGTAGATATGTATGAAGTGTGTATTAAATTCTACTTAATTTTAAAGGATACAACTTTCCTGTGTCCTTAGTGTTTCAACGTGAGGTTTTTTTTGTTGTTTGTTTGTTTGTTTTGTTTGTTTTTTGTTGTTGTTTTTTGTTTTTTTGTTGTTTTTTTGTTTTTTTTTTGTTTTTTTTGTCTCTCTCCTTTTTCAACGTGAGGTTTTATGGAATAGGAGGAAAGGTCACAAACCATTCACACCTTATTACAGTGTGGAGAAAATCCCATCCCTTTACGCTGCACACCACAGCGCGTCCCAGCTCTCGGTCTTTGGAAGGATCACATAATCATCTCTGTGCTGCTGTAACTGCATCCCTTCTCTGTGGGGTACAGAGTAGCAGATGAAGCCAGACGAAGCCTATCTGTGTGAATTAGCAAGTAAAGCAGCTTCTCTGGTTTCAGAGACATCAGAGATGAGTCCTATTTATTTCACAATCCTCCTTTCCTCCTTCTAGATCTTAAACGTTTATATTATATAAATATGTATATTATGATTTAAGGAAATTAGATAGTTTTAGATACTATGTTGAGAAAGATTATAATCTTTAAAGTACAGAGTTTTCATTCTAGGAGTTGTTTTTGTTTTGGATGACAAAAGGAAAAAAATATGAGAATGGAGTAAGATAAAGGTTTTTTGCTGAGAATCTGATGAAAATCAGAAAAGTGCACAGTTCTCATTTCAGCCATTCATTGCCAACAGCAAACTGTCCAATTATTTTGGAGGCAACAAGGTCAGTTAGATGATGCAAGTCCAAGGAGAGAAAGACAACTGCACGGTTTTGTTCTATAAAATTAATTGTCATGCAACCACTACAAACAGTAGCTCTGACGGGAAAGATGTTGTGTGACAAAGACATTTCTTTTCTCAAGATTTTAAGGATAGTGTAGTACAGCCACCTTTTCATTTTCCTGTATATACAGTGTATCCTCTAAGTGGTCATTTGCCTTAAACCAAAACAAAAATGGAATCACAGGAGTGAAAAGAAAAGCAGCAGCTTCTAAGATGGCTTCTGAAAAAAATCTCAGCAAACAGTGATGACTCATGCTGTACTTTCAGACATGCCTGCTCTTCGACGGAAATATTAATTTTTACCTCTACACCAATGCATTATTAGTAATTCTAGTACTGATATGATACTTAAATCTCAAATGATGACGGATCACACTCAGGGTGAGCTTACAAAATGGCTCCGCAAAACAATGTAAAATGAGAAAAACATGGAAAAAATAAGAGTGATAAATCTTTGCATAGCATTTTAAATCCACAAACCATTTTCTCAAGCATTCCACTCATCAAGGAAACCTAATTAAATGAAGAGAGGGCAAACGAATGCGGTAAATTTCTTACTGACCAAGTCGGGACTCAAATACTGTGTTCAGAACCTGAACACTGGCTGCTTCCCAGGCCAAAATCCCAATGGTTCTCACGGCATGCAATTTGATAACTTAATATGTTAATGTTACCTAAAACACATTTTTCCCCTTGTGTAATTTCCCAAAGACAAAACGTAAGTTACATTAAACTGCAGAAACAAGTTAAACAATTTATTGTTTCTTCTCTCTGATTAGTGTTTTCAAAGTCTGATGTCCAATTGCTTGTGTGGGAGATTGTGGGATTTGAAGAACCCAGAGGAAAATGGGATTCTTGGTAACTTAAGTGAAACAAACCTTAGTTACCGCCTGGACTCCTGGGGCAGGGGTTTTGAGTTAGCGAAACAACTGTTCTATCCATGCCTTAATTTGGTTGCTTTGCTTATGTATTTATTTGCTGCTACTACTGACTGCTAAACATGTGGCCACTAAAACAAGGATTTTGATCACCCTGTTAAACGTGAAAACTCTTCATATACAAAACCTGCCTGAACAAGAACAAAAAAGATGATGACACCGCATAGCCAGAAAGAGTCAGTGACTTGAAAATCTCAATCATTTGGTGCTGCGGTGCCCCAAAGAATTACATTTACCTCAGGTGGTTGCAGTTTTCATGAGAATATCTGTGCTGGTTTTTGGTGGGAAGGGGCCAAAACGGATGCACATTTATTGCATTTTTACCGTAAGAGTGGCATAGTTCTAAAGATACATGTAAGCATTTTTAAATACTTGGTGAAATTTTTAATTCAGAAAAATTTAGGATACTGAATAGATCATGCTCTCACTTAATGATTGGTATTTTTCAATGAGCAAATAGCTGTCAGATATGAAGCAAACAGTCTCCTTCCTTTCCTCCCTCTCTACATGTATTCATATATATACACACACACGCCCACACCCGTGTACTGTGTAACCTAACATTTTTGAAAATTGACTTATTATGTAGTTAGGAAGCAGTAATTTCATTATTTACATCTCACTGTAAAACCCTACATTATATTCTAAAGAAATATTCTATCTAGATAAAAGATGCATGTGTCACAGCAAACCAAAGATAGTAGGCTTCTCATTGACACACACAGCTCTATTCAAAAGCAATTCAGAGATCATTTTCTTCTGTTTAGTCTCTGTAGGGTATTTTTAAATATTTTAAAATGCATGGGAATAATGAGCATTCAGAAGAATTACATCTTTGACAATGAAAACTACACTGAGAGGTTTTAGAGCCTTTGCAAACTGCCACTCAAGCGTATTATTTATGAACTCCTTGCTCTTTAAAACTGAGAACAAAGCACTTAACTACAATTGTACACCTTCAGAAAGACTAAGAACACGGTCTGCCACCTATTGTAAATTCCAGAGTGTATTTCACCCAAATTTATAGTTCCGTTGCGTGGAAATTTTCCTCTTCTTCAAAAGACAGTTCGACGGTGAATCTTCTATTTCGTTCACTGAAAAGGGGCAATGCATACCAATTCTGCTCCTAAGAAAATAAGCTGAATAGGCCCCATTGTAAAAATAACTGCGAGCCCAGTAGTTAAGAACATGATACACACAGGCAGACCCTATGGAGCAGGACGTGCACTCCTTGGTTTGCTCGCTGCATGCGGCGATCAGAGCCCAGGAGCCACGCGCCTGGAGAAGCCTGCACGCCAGCGAGCGGGCGCGCCCTGGGGGTCACACACTGTGCTCGGGGCTTCACAGAGATCTCAGTCCCCACGGAGGCCGCGCCGCGCCCCAGTCCTGCTAGCCTCGTGCGCACCTGAATCGGGGAGCAGGGGGCGTCCGCATGAACTCGCAGGTGCAGGTGGGAAGGTGAGGACTGGAGCCCAGGCAGCCCGAGCAGAGCTTGGGTAGCTCCCTGTGGGTACGCTGCACTCTCCCTAACAGGGGTCGGAGCCAGGTGCTGGGCTCCTCCAGACCGGTGGCGCGGCACCAAAAACCAACCCAACGCGCCCCGCCCCCCGCGACGGCAACAGGGCGCTCCTTTGGGGGGCCAACACTCAAAGGAACACGGGGACTCAATTTTCACACTCCAGAGCGTCTCCGAGAAGGAATTAGAATCGAACTGCTCCCCCTGTTCCTTAGATCTCAGTACTGTCATCTCTTTCTTCCTATCCCTGCTGCCGGGGTCAGGCCCCTGGTGCCTCCTCCTAAACGATTCGACCCGATTCCAGCACCATCCTTCCGCCTTCCGTCTCCTGCTCCGTTAAATTTTTCAAACAGCGGTTCCGCTCGTGACTGCGCCGCCTCTCGCGAGACCGTTCGGCGGGGGCCCGTGACGAGATGACAAAACACAGACAACCTGGTCTCCTGCGCTCCGCTTCCGGGCCGCGCTCTCAACGATCCCTTCCTGCTCCCACCAAGAAGGAGCCGCCAGTTCAGCCACCTCCACCTCATCCCCCCGCCCCAACCTCACCTCCAGGGCTCGCGACACTCACTCACTAGGGTCCCGCCGTGCTGAGGGGCCTGTGGTGGACGCTTGGATCAATGCACATACAAACCCTACTTGGCTATGCGGCAGCCAAACGAACCATGCACGCATGTCCCTAAAATAAAAGGACTCAGAGGATGAGGAGAGCTTTGGAGATTTGGTCTCATTCAGGGAGGAACTGGGTATTCAGTCAGCTCAACAATGGAAGCAAATTAACATACTTGGTGTGAAAAGGGTGCTGGGTTCCAGACTGGGGAGATCAGGGTCATGAGGCTGACTTTCCAGAGGAGGGAAAGGCACAGAGATTTGCCTTCATTTCTGCATTATTTTATTTACTTTAAACAAATGTTTAAATCTGCCCCAAATACACGTACTCATTTTCCCATTATTAGTAACCTAGTTTTCCTGGTCCAGAAGAATTTTTTTCTCACTCTCTGCCTTGTGAAAATATATACTACTACTACTACACTAACCTATCAAATCTCAGCATGTGGCCCCTGTCACCATCGATGGCCATCCCTTCTGTGAGGCCCAGTAGCTCTCTTTGTTCCCCTCAGTCCACACTTCTGTCCTTATGGGATATCTGGGGAAGCAATGCGCTTCCTTCATCATCAGATCACACTTAATATATCTGTAATCTTGTCAGAGCCTAGGTCAGGGCCCTAAACAGGTTTTGTTCACTGAATATTTCCCATGAAAATTCTCCTGTGTTGTATTTTTAAGACAGAAAATAGAGAAAAAGATAACTTATCTTTTACCAATTTACTAGCTCTTATAGTCACTATGGAAAACAGTATGGAGGTTCCTCAAAAAACTAAAAATACAGTTGTTGTATGATCTAGTAATTCCAATCCTGGGCATATATCCAGAGAAAACTATAATTCAAAAAGATACATGCACCTTTATGTTCACAGCAGGACTATTTACAATAGCCAAAGCATGGAAGCAACCTAAATGTCCACTGTCAGATGAATGGATAAAGAAGATGTGTATACATACACACACACACACACACACACACACACACACACACACACACACCATCCATGGAATATTACTCAGCCACCAAAAAAAATTAAATAATGCCATTTGCAGCAACATGGATGGACCCAGAGATTATCATACTAAGCGAAGTAAGTCAGAAAGAGAAAGACAAATACTATATGACGTCACTTATATGTGGAACCTAAAATATGACACAAATGAACATATCTATGAAACAGAAACAGACTCACAGACATAAAGAACAGACTTGTGGTTGCCAAGGGGGAGGGGAGGGAAGGAACGGGAATTTGGGATTAGCAGAGGCAAACTTTTATATATAGGATGGATAAACAACAAGGTCCTACTATATAGCACAGGGAACTATATTTAATATCCTGTGACAAGCCATAATGGAAAAGAATATGAAAAAGTATATATGTATAGCTGAGTCACTTTGCTTTTAAAAAAAACCACACACACACAAAACTTATCTTTCATTTCCTTTCTGCTTATCCTTTTCAAAAATCTTTTCCAACTGCCTTTCCAACGCCAAGTGCTTTAAACAACCTGTTTAGCCTGTTTCCTCATCTGCAGACTGTAGATAATATTACCTCAAACATAAAGTTATTAGGGGAACCCAATGAAACAATGCATTTAAAAAAAAAAATTCGTACCTGACAACAGCAATGGAATAATTGGTGGAGAAGCAAAAAGAAGGGTGAGACTCTAGGCTGAGAACGCAAAAGGAAACATATTCCTGCCCTGAAGGATATGATGTGTCACACGACAGGGAAATATGTAGACAGAAAATAACAAGAAAACATGCAGAATATTGTTAGAGAGATGTCACAGAGATGAGAGCAGTCTTTCCATTCAGGATACACTGAAGTTGGATGTTTCACAAAAGCAGAGAACGTGGACTGAAGCATCTGAAGTTGTTTCTTGTCTACTTGGGCCAGGACAAGTCAGTGAATGACCCGGTACAGACTGAAAAAAGTTTGAGGTTCACGTCACAGTGTAAATCGTACTGAATCAGATGATCACACGTACTGACTTTGTTAAATGCAGCCGTTCTTCGTATGCCCATATATTGAGACTGGAGCTAAACTCCAGTTTTCCAGGAGGAAAACTGATACACGGATGGCAGCCAATCCTCCCTGCAGAACAGAAGCCAGCGGGCTGCCCCGCGTTGAAGCGGGCCCAGGCATTTACCACAGGGGGACTGATCACCGCGCAGGACCACGTCTGTTTGCAAGAAAATGCACGAGTGACCACCAAGAGCAAATGGTCCTGCCTCCCCCTTCCCTTTCGTCTTGCTGCACGTGAAAATAATTCAACAGGTGCCAATAAGTTAGAGAAATGATGGTCATCCAGTTTCAGGGCAGGAAAAAAAAGATTTGTTCTGATTTCTCAATGTAATTATTTGTTTTGAAGTAACTTTATTTTGAAATAGAGAATATAGCTGTACAAGTGAGTGCCCGCCTCCCTGCAGGCTGCTGGCTGGAGGTGACTGAAGGTCATGGAGGCCCACGAGCCCCAGAAGCCTCCTGCAGATCTTTCCACGGGGCTTCTCTAAATGGTCACTCTTTTCGTCCGGTTCACAGGGGGAGTCTGTAGCTCCAGTCGGATATGACAGAGTCTTATGTAACCTAATATAATCATAGGAATGCCAGCCCATCACGTTTGCTGTGTTCTACTGGTAAGAAGGTCGTCACAGGCCCGCCTACACTCAAGGAGTGGGGATTTCACAAAGGCATGAACATCAGAGGTTGGAAATCACTGAGGATCACTTTAGGGTCTGTCTTCTGCATTACGTTATGTGAGTAACTTATAAAAAACACACTTGTATCCATTACTTCAATACTGAAAGGGTTGGAAGAAATAACTGATAAGCTGGGCTTTCTTAAAGTTAAAAATGTCTAGGGCTTCCCTGGTGGCGCAGTGGTTGAGAATCCGCCTGCCGATGCAGGAGACACGGGTTCGTGCCCTGGTCCGGGAAGATCCCACATGCCGCGGAGCAACTAAGCCCGTGAGCCATGGCCGCTGAGCCTGTGCGTCCGGAGCCTGTGCTCCGCAACGGGAGAGGCCACAACAGTGAGAGGCCCGCATACCGCAAAAAAAAAAAAAAAAAAAAAAAAAAAAAAAAAGTTAAAAATGTCTGCTCTGTGACAATGTCAAAAGAATGAGAGGACAAGCCACAGACTAGGAGAAAATATTTATCAGAGATACAGCTGATAAAAGACTGTTATCCAAACTACACAACGAACTCTTAAAACTTAATGTGCTTTAAAAAATGGGCCAAAGACCAGAACAGACAACTCACCAAAGACGACATACAGATGGCCAATAAGCATATAAAAAGGAGTTCCACACTATATGTAATCAGGGAAATGCAAACTACAAGAACAACAAAATACAGCTACACGTCTATTATAATGGTGAAAATCCGGAACAGTGACAACAGCAGACGCTAGTGAGGATTGAAGCAACAGGAATGCTCATTCATCGCCGATGGGAGTATGAACTGGTACAGCCGCTTAGGAAGACAGTTTGGCAGCTTCTTACACAACTGAACATACACTTACAATCCAATCCAACCATCACACTTCTTGGTCTTCCGCCAAAGGAGTTGAAAACTTAAGACCACACAAAAACCTGCACAAGGATGTTCACAGCAGCTTTATCCATAATGGTCAAGACTTGGAAATAACCAAGATGTCCTTCAGTAGATGTGGATAAATAAACCGTGTCTAGACAACAGAACATTGTTCAGCACTAAACAAAATGCGACGTATCACGAGTCTTAAGTGAAAGAAGCCAATCTGAGAATGCTACCTACTGTATGATTCCAACTATATGGCATTCTGGCGAGGGCAAAACTATGGAGACAGGAGAGACATCACTGGTTGTAGGAGTTGGGGGTGGGGAAAGGATGAAGAGGCAGAGCACAGAGGATTAACAGGGTAGTGAAAATACTCTGTATGATACCATAATGACAGAAACATGTCCTTACACACTTCTCCAAACCCACAGACTGTACAACACCAAGAACGAACCTTCATGTCAATTACGTATTTGGAGAATTATGATGTGTCAATATAGGCTCATCAATTAAGACAAATATACCATCTAATGGGTGGATGTTGATAATGGCGAAGGCTATGCATGCATGGGGGTGGAGGTATATGGAAAATCTCTGTACCTTCCCCTCAGTTTTGCTGTGAACCTTAAACTCTCAGAAGATAATGCCTTTTTAAAAATTAAAGGATTGATCAAGACTTACGCAGAATAATACCTCAAGCCTCCATTTCACTGTGATCCTGTACAAATGTTAAGTTCTTAAATCAGATATCCTCATGACAAGGAGCTTTTAAATGTAATAAAAACTAAAGATAAAATTTTTTAAATTAAGTCTCCTGGTTATGTTTACATGTTTATCTATGAATTTTGCATTGAAGAATCAACACTTGTGTGAAAATTTTTTTCTAATTTGCTTCTGGAGACCAAAATAAAAGTCATATATAGTAAAAAAAAAAAAAATAGAATCATAGCCTTTCATATGGAATGGAGCTAGCTGCTGAAAATTAAATCTTAACCTGCAGCCAACATATTGATATTTAGATGTCAGGGACTAACTTGAGAAGAGAATAAGTCAATAGTACATTGAATAGCTGCAAATTAATATTTTTAAAAGTTCTTCAAACATAATTTGAGTTCTATATAAAAATTATATACACTTAGAACTAAAATTTTTTTTTTTTTTTCTTTTTTTTTTTGCGGTACGCCGGCCTCTCACTGTTGTGGCCTCTCCCGTCGCGGAGCACAGGCTCCAGACGCGCAGGCCCAGCGGCCATGGCTCACGGGCCCAGCCGCTCCGCAGCATGTGGGATCCTCCCGGACCGGGGCACGAACCCGTGTCCCTTGCATCGGCAGGCAGACTCTCAACCACTGCGCCACCAAGGAAGCCCGAACTAAAATTTTTTTAAAGACATTATTCTAGGTGTTGGGAAAAGTGTTAGTTATCTACTGATGACGCTTAACAAAATTACCCCGAAACCCAGCAGCTTAATACAAAAACCATTCACCAACAGTTTCTGAGGATGAGAATCCAGAAGCGCTTTAGCTGGTGATCCTGGCTCAGGGTTTCCCACGGGGTTGCCCTCAAGAAGGCGGCCAGGACTCGCTCGTCCGAAGGTTTCACTGGGGTCTCGGGATCTCCTACAAAGACCACCCAGGTGACTGCTGGCTGCAGGCCTCAGTTCCGCGCCGTGCAGACCGCTCCAGAGGGCTACTCATCACATGGCAGCTGACTTTCCCTTGAGCAAGCGACCCAAGAGGGAACCAGCAAACCACCAAGCCAGAAGCAGCAGTATCCTATGCCCTCACCTCAGAAGCTGCTTTCCATCCTGTCTCCTGTGTCACATGTACCCGGAGACCAAGGCTGGTGCAACGTGGGAGTGAACTACACAAGAGCGCGAATCACAGGGAACCTGGCTCGCACAGGAAAACAATCAGAAATGAGCCATATCGGGATACATAGTTTTACCTTACTAGGTGGGTTATTTCTGATAATAAGCAAAAGTCACTTGGTGCCAAGCAGGATGAACCAAGTAGGTGAGCGAGCTGGAGAATTCTGGCTTGTGTCCAATCAAACCAGCCGTCGGCCGGCATCACCCAGTTCTCCCGAGGATGCGCGCGTGCCCGCCTCCCCTCCGCTCACCCTATTCCTTCACCCGGACCTCCTTCCCCGACCTGCACAATAACGCCCACTCTGCAAGTTTCACTTCAAGTTCCGCCGCTTCTGTCACTGGGTTCATCCGCCCTCCCAACTAAATGTTGCGCTTTCTCTTCTGAGTTCCCTCCGCAGCTGTTTTTAATTTCTGTAGCACCACCCACAACTTTTTTTTCCTGAATGTGTAGTTACTAATGTAAATACTTCTTTCTACTGATCCGGTTTCACTATTTGGACAGGAAAGGCAGTATCTTTATTGTATGTCTTGCATAGTAGGTGTTCTAGCAATTATCTTTTTTAAAAAAATAGTGAATTACTCTGTGAAGGGGATATATTAGACAGCACTGTCAAAAAAGAAAAACAAAAAACAGGGACGAACCTGAAAGACTGGAATACATGAAGGGATAACGGGTAAAGAGAAAAATACATTTCAACCTCAATGTGAGGTGGAAGGTAGGGCAGACACACCAATATAGGAAAATGCTTTAGGTGACAACTTTACCCACAATATTGACCTACCCTGCATGCCTTTCGCCAGCTACTGTAGTCAAGGAAATGCTCCACATAACTGGGGACAGTTTTGGTCCAGCTCTTAATTTTAACCTTCTTGACACACATATGGGTTACCGCATCTCATGATATTTTAAGTTCCTACTCATTTCCATCTTCTTTAGGAAGTATAGACAACCAAACAAGAAAACTGTTCCACCTTCATTACATTATCCATTCCTGAATCCTGCTTGTCATACAGTGTGTTTTGTCACCTTTTATCGTGATACATCGATACATCCAGGATTTATTTTTCAATCCATTGATGCTTCACAGAATCATATTAAAGATTAAACATCAATGTTTAGAACTGAGTTCTAAATCTGCTTCTGCAACTTAACCTTAGTCTATGTCATTTCAAAGTCATTATCATTTCCTTCTCATGTCAGCCCTATAGTCTTCCACTGGATGGTCTGAAATTGTTTTCAGAATGAAAGTAGATATCTATTAATGTATATAGAGTAATATAAATATTTCATTCAAAAATTGTATCTATTCAATCATTTATATTGAATAGAGGTAACAACAGTTAGTAAAGAAACAGAATTAAAATATTGACCCATTAATTATATATATAGCAAACACCTTACGGTGATTTACAAGGCCTTAAATAATCCAAACTGATTATTTCCTGACTTCAGTTCTGCCTTCTCCCAGCACACTGACTCCCTTTGCATTTTCCAGTTATTCTCAGTTTTGTCCAACTCCACACTTCAGCTCATGTTACTTCCTTTCTGTAGAATGATATCACCAAATTTTCACACGGTGGACTGGTCATATCACTGAGTCCTTGTTTAAATAAATTCTCTGAGAGATCTTCTATAACTGCAATTTCTGAATAGGAGCCCAACGAAATTATTCTCTACCATAGCACTCAACGTGTGTAATTGTATTATAATATACAATTTAAATTTTTATTTGTTCACTTGTTTACTGACCTCCTGCCAGTTTAAATTTTGAGTTCCCGGGGCAGTAGTCACGTTTTTTTAATTTGCCAACTTATAACCAGGCATAATACAGTGCCTGGGACACGCAGGGCATTCAGAAATATCTTTGAATAAATGAAGGCACATCTCATCAATCAAACCAGATATTTTACTATTAATCCTTCTTAAAATTTCACCCTACGTTTTTGCTTTTCCTGAGCAAACATTTCAATTCACTTTTACAGAATTTTTGTGTCATCATTCACCCAAATGATCAGCCTGTCTAAAGCACATTTTAGGAAATGAAGTCAAGCCATGCCCAGGATGGGACTCATCATGGTCACCTGCAGCGGACGTGCAGGGCAATAACACACCATCATCGAGTCTAGCGTGGTAGAGAACCGCCACATGGAAATAAAGCGATTTCCTGAAACTGAAATGCAGAGAGCACTAAAAATATGCCTCTTTTAAAGAAATGAGAGAGTGAAACTGCCAGCTAAACATCTATTCCAATAGATGACTGCACTATGGAATGCCGGAGAAATTTGTTTTTATTAAACCATATGGGAAAGTCTGAAAAGAACTGCATTTGGTCTGGAAGTTGCACAGCTATACAGCAAAGAGTGATGGGACTAGGCTAAGTGGCCTCATTTTTCGGTCCTCTCATTGTCACTGTTTACCTCTCCACTCTCCTCTATCACACACCCAGCACAGGAACTCTTCTTTACATTGTCTTCAGAGGCCTACATTTGTGATGCTCATTTGCCTGTACACACGAGCACAGTCGTTGTTGCGCATCTACAGTGGAAACCACCGGACGATGGTTATTCCTTTTTCTTCCCTCCGATACAATGTAAACTTCTAGGAGAAGCTGATTAGATACTGTCAAATGCCTTAACAACTAAGTTGGAGAATTCTTTTGACTATATAAATATTAGACAAAAAGTTATAATTTGAGGCTATTTCTATATAATATTCTTAGGAATATAGGAAAAAATCCAGGCATTCTGGCATCACTGATTTTCCTTAAAAGCAAGCTCTGGAAAAATACATATATAAATACATACATAATATACATAAATTCCTGGTCTGATAAACTTTGTTTCAACGTAAGAATTCTACTCTTTATTTTCTTCAACCAGAGAAAAAGCAGAAATCAGACTAGTTATAACAACTGATTACTTTTACGACCTGTCTCCTAGGTTCAGAGTTAAGTATCTGCTATTTAGAGTTCATGAATACTAATGACAAAGTGATGGTGTGTAAATACTCAGAAGAGCATTTCATTTTAATCTGGTATAAATATATAATACTTGGAATAAAGCTGGACATAAATGCAATTACGAGAACCGTGGCAATTCAAGATTTTAAATTTCAGTAAACATTGGCTCCTATTTATGTCATACTTGTGTTTAAAAGTAATATAAACATATTCATTTATATTATTAATAGACTCTCTTCTTTATTCCTATGATGATCCAGGGAACATAAAATGTGATCTGCCCAAATTGAGTACATTAATTGTGCAATCCCAATGTTCCAAATGCAAGAAGTAAATATGCATCTTCCATTCAGTTTTTACATAACCAGGCCTAGACAGAGGTACCCATCACGCTGATGGTCTCAGATATTCCTTAATCTTGGCACATAGAATAATACGAGTAAATACAATTTCAGACAACCCTACCAGCCACAGGCAGAGTGTGATTTATGGGATGTGAATCACTCTCCCACAGTGACTAATATGAGAAGCCAAAGGAAGCCAAATTCCGCTCCAGGGTCTCAACTAAAAGCTGGCTCACAGGTTTATCTCTAATTATTTACCTGATGCTTTGTGTGATGCCTATCCAAGTGGTCTGCAGGGAAATTTTAGGGCTTTCCTACTGGATGTTTAAAACTTACATTTTCCTAAACAGGAAAAGAATAATCCCCAATTTTTCCACGCTGGTGCTTATAAGTATAATCTGTAACTATGGTGACTTGGTATTCTCCAAAGAAGGTGATGCTCATCCTAGTGTTACACTGTGAAAAAAGCACTGAGTCTGAAGTCAGTAAACTAGAATTCCTATTTTAGCCCCTAACCAAGGTGTGTGGCCACAGACAAGTCACATCACTTCTCTGAATTTCAGCTTCCTTTATCTCTAAAATGGTAGAATTAAAGTATAACCATAGTTTATGCAAAGAAATATAATATCACTTAGATAGAGATAACCTAAACAGTTGTATTTACCCTAAACAATCCCTAAAATAACAAATCATGTAGCTAGTAAAACAACCAAGTAACATGGAATAAGGAAATACACCATCGAAAAGAAGCTACAAAGAGGCAAAAATCAGCAAATACCCAGTGAGACTGATTTTAAAAAAGAGCAAGACAGTGAATTTAAACTCAACCATAAAAATAACCACATTAAATGGAGACAGTCTAAACATGCTATTTAAAACAGAGACTGTGCAATTGGACAAAAGGCAACACCCAACTTTAGGCTGCCTATAAGGAACTCACACTAAATATAAAGATACAAATAATTTAAAATTTAAAGTACAGAAAAGGATATCAGACAATGTAAATCTTAGAGAAAAGAGTACACCAGGAACAAAGAGGGTCATTTCATGATGATAAAGCAGTCATAATGAAAGATTCACCAAGAGTACATAACCCTAAACCTTTATCCAACTGATAAAAGAGCTTGAAAATGCATGAAGATGAAACTAATAGAACCACAAAGGAAACAGACAAACCCAAATGACAGTCAAATATTTAAACACTCCTCTCTCAGTAATACATAGAAAAAGTACACAGAAAATCAGGAGACATAAAAGACTTGAACATTGTTAACCAACTTGACCTAAGTGACATTTATAGTACTTTGCACCAAAAATAGCACAATACACATTATCTCAAAGGCACATGTCTATATAGAGAAATCTATAAAATCCAAAACTCTCTTAAAACTCTAAATTTAGCAAAGTTCATACAAGATTGAAACACAGAAATAAATTATATTTCTGTGTCCCTAGGAACTAACAATACTACCCAAGGCAATCTACAGATTCAATGCAATCCCAATCAAAATAACAAGGGCATTTTTCACAGCAAAAGAATAAATGATTTTAAAATTTGTATGGAAACACAAAAGACCCAAATAGCCAAAACAATCTTGAGAAAGAACAACAGAGCTGGAGGAATCATGCTCCCTGGCTTCAGACTGTACTACAAAGCTACAGTAGTCAAAACAGTATGGTACTGGCACAAAAACAGACACATAGATTAAATGAACAGAAGAGAGAGCCCAGAAATAAACCCACACACTTATGACACAGAAGTTAAACATAAAAACTATATAATTTATAATAACATAAAACATATGAAATACCTAGGGACAAAGCTGACACAGATGTCATTAGTCATCAAGGAAAAAGCAGGCCCTGAGGCAGAAGCATTATCAGCCTCAAGGAGGTAACTGGAGCCAAGTGGACAGAGGGAGAGACGTTGGAAAAGGAGTCTAAGAGGCAAGAATGGATCACATGTTGTTGCAGTGTCACTGAGGTCTGGGTAAGGACTTAGATTTCATTTTTAGTAATTGTTTTCCTAAGTAACCTAGTGTCCCTTTGCAAAAATTGTAGCATTTTTTGGCCAATAATAATTTTCTCCAGATGCTAGCTGTTAACATCCTCCTGCTCTCTAAGGCTCTCCCAGACTACATATTCATACAGACTTTTGCTTCTTCCCCCATCTCCAGCTCCACTCCCAACCCCAATCCTTCAAACTATATGTGTACACATGCTTTTGTTTGTCTAGGATGGCTCCTGACAGCTGTACTGCATTCAGACCGCAAGTGCAGCTGTTTCTGATAAGCTCCTTCCTGAAGCTGCTTGCTGTGTAGAAAGAACCTGTTCCTTACAATTTTGATTTGAGAACATAGCATGAATCCTAACTGCACTGTTAGTGGTTAAAAGACTTTGAACGAGTTACTTAATTTCCCTACATCCCATCTTCACCATGTGTCAAACCAGGGAGTGCTACAAATAGCTTCCCTTGTTGTTATGGAGATGAAAGGAGGGTGAGGCACAGATTCTGACATGAGCTTCAGAATAACAAACAACAGATCAACATTAATGGCTGACGCATTTAGGAATATACTTAGAATATTAGTAATATATTGACCTATATTGTTTTAAATTTTCATCTGACATTCTTTAACTTGCCTCTAGAATCCAGAAAAACTCAGTTTTGATTTGTATTATTTGTATGGAAGAATCACTTTTTCATTTGTTATGTCCTACTTTAATTAAATCCATTAAAAACACATGCATATAATATGTTTAATATGAATTTTGCATCTTATCTCACTCGGGTGTATTGATAACAATAATCATTTCAAACATACATGCTCCAGCACATCCCTGTATTTGCAATACCATAACAAATAAGATAAATTATAATTCCCTAATTGTACCTAATACCAATCCAAACGAAAATTTTCTAACCGATCCAATGTGTCTGTTAAAACTCGGTGTGAATTGTGTTTAACTAAGGGAAAAAGCCTTCAAATATTAATAACATTAAGTTATGGATATGGGATTTGGGAATTGGAGCTATTTTGTTTTCATTTCTAATGCAGTTTTAACAAATCGCACATTCTCCATTTGTTTGGAAAAGTGAGTGAGAGTTAACTTTAGAATAATTTTGCAACCGTTCGTTAGAAACCAGAGACTCTAACCACTCAGTCCACGGGTCTCACATGAGCATGTGCATCACATAAGGCACTAAACACACAAGTGGCCGGGCCACAACCCCTCAAGCCCTTCTGGTTCTGTGAGGAGGAGGGGGAACAGGAAACATGCATTTCTAACAAGTCCCCAAGTAATTCTGATGCTGACACTCAGGGGTCACACGTGAAGAACTACTACACTGGATTATTATGTTTTCACAACTCTTTTTTTTTTTTTTTTTTTTTTTTTGCCACCATGCGGCTTGTAGGATCTTAGTTCCCCGACCAGGGATTGAACCCAGGCGCACGACAGTGAAAGCGCGGAGTCCTGACCACTGGACGGCGAGGGAATTCCCGTTTTCACAACTCTTACGCATATTTTTAGCTATCCTAATTTATGTACCTGGTCACCTAACCTGGTCAAACAGGGTATTGAAATTTCTTTCTTACCCACTAATTTTTGAGGACCTACTGTGCGCAAGCCGGATGCCATGGTAACACCGGAAGCAAGAGGTGTGGGTCATGAGATGCGTCCCAACGTTTCTCTGAAGCACCGCGACTACGCTGACCACGGAAAGCCCGTGTGAAAGCAGCGCTGTATCCACGGGTGAACGACGTGCTGGCGGCGCGAGGCCGGGCCCCACTCCCACCGCATCGGTTGGGCTGGGCCGCTCTGCGAGCACACGCACACCTTCCGTTGAGCTCATCGGTCGTCAGGGAGCAATCTGGACCGCCTGGGATTTCCCTGCTTCTTGATGTAGTGACGAGAACCACCGCTACTCCGCTGTGCAGGGGGCATTTGGAAAGGTCAGAGTTCACCCCCAGGCCCAGGGCACCTAATGGGCTTGCTCTGAAGAGGGCCTGGGGAGAATTTATTGGACTCGGCAATGCTCCCCTCCAAGCAGATGCAAACCAGCCTACCTCTGTTTAAAAAAGGCAATGAGACTCAGCCACGCGCTGTGGCTTGTGAGGGGGCAGGGGGCGGAGCCAGGGCGGACGGGACCACGGCCGCTGTCTCCGCCGCGTCACACCCGTGAGCTCCTCCAACACACCTGATGAGGCCGCTCTCTCTTCTCATAGCCGGACACTGATTAACTACCGCCGCGGCCCGTCGGGCTTCACGCCGCAGGCTGCCTTGAGAAAGCACCTGATGACAGATATGGTAATTAGGACAAGAGGAGTGGGGGCGGCTAGTTAAATACATGGAGGATATAAAGCCAGGTTGGGAACACAGGGTGATTCAGAGAAGGGGTAATGGAAGCCCCTGCATACGTCTTTGTGGACGAATGCGTATAAACCTGGGTTTGCTGCTCAGTAAAGCGCTGGACCCTAAATGGCCTCCTACGTAAGTTAACTGGCCCTACAACAAACCACCCCCAATCTTAGTGGGCGAAGGGGGTAACGAGCAGCCGTTGGTTAATCCCCACGCGCCCGGGGGCAGTGGAAGTCCTGCCGATCTGGGTGAGGCTTGCCTGCTGAGCTGCTCACGTGTCTGCAGAGGCCGGCTTGTTGGCTGGAAGCCCGAGGATGGAGGCTGGCCTGGGCTGGGATGAATGAGCTCTCCCGCAGCTCCCCTCCAAATGCTCACCAGGGCCCCCTCTCACGGTGATCACAGATGAGAGGGCACCGGAGTGCAAGCATCTAACGTGCTACCGTCCCATTGGCTAAAGCAAGTCATCTGAGGCCAGAATCACTGTGGGAGGGCACGAAGGAAAGCTCTGGGTCCAGGACCAGAGATGCACTCAATCTACCACGCCTGACTTTTGTTTAATTGTAGAAACTTTGGAAATTATGAAAGGTATAAAATTCACCATATTTCACCATCTAGAGAAATAATATCCTGCTATATTTCTGCCCTGTCTTTTTTTCTATGATTATATGCCATTTCATTTACAGAACAGGAATCATATGATTTGTATCCTTTTTCCAGTTATTATATTGTGCCCATTTTCACAAATTTGAATTCTCCTTAAGCTCCATGATTTTTTAAGCCCGCCTAATAGTCTGACTTGCTGTTATGCTATATTACTTTAAACATTTTCAAATTTCTAAAACTTTATTATATACAATATTGCTTCTTGAGAAGAGTTAATTTGAGAAGAGTTGATTAAACTGAAAATGGGCCAAGTATTCTTAAGTTGCTCAATGCCTGTTACCAAAATGCTTTCCAACATATTTGTTCTACTTCCGTGACCAATAATGAATGCACTGTGCCCTCTGCAACCTGAGTGTTTCCTTGTTTTATTAAATCATTGGTAAGAAGAAGAACTGCACCTACCTCTAGGGCCATAGTCAGGATTCAAATAGTTAATCCACATGAAGTCACAGAACAATGTTAGATGACCATTAAATAAATGGTAGTCAAATTATTACTCCTACTATAGTAATTTGAATACATTTGATTATTATGATTAAGTTTAAGTTCTAATGTTTTTAATCTTCTTTTGTGAATCATCTCTTCATTTTCCCTTCACCTTTCCTGTTTTTCAGTCGATACTTTTTGTCATCTCTGTTTCATTTCTGTGCTTCCCCTAGCAGCTTCTATTTTCATTTTCTATTTTATATTACAAGAATGCCGAATTTAAACTTCCCTCACCAAATTCTTTTGGGAATTGCACTATATGAAACAAATGAAATTACTAGCGTCCGTGTTGCCAGGTTTCCACAATAACACCCAGTAAAACAGTCAGAGAGAAACCAGCATCTGAGGACAAAGACAAGCCTGGATATAACCTCAACACTATGAACTGTGTCCATGTTCTCATGTTTCCCCTGAATAACTGGAATTTCTCTTTTCCTCAGTATCCAGCAATGAAGATGGCCCAGGCCAATGGGAAGACACTCTCACCCAGGACTCTCAGCTTTCTATATTTTGTGCTCCTGTGCTGGCACCGTCAGGAATGGGTGGCTTCTCCTGGAATGATGATAAGCAATGATTGTTTCGTCCATCAAAGAGTCATGTACCACGATGTTCACTGTAGCTCTATTTACAACAGCCAGGACATGGAAGCAACCTAAGTGTCCATCGACAGATGAATGGATAAAGAAGGTGTGGCACATATATACAATGGAATATTACTCAGCCATAAAAAGAAACGAAACTGAGTTATTTGTAGTGAGGTGGATGGACCTAGAGTCTGTCACATAGGGTGAAGTAAGTCAGAAAGAGAAAAGCAAATACCGTATGCTAACACACATATATGGAATCTAAAATTAAAAAAAAAAAAAAGGTTCTGAAGAACCTAGGGGCAGGACAGGAATAAAAACGCAGACGTAAAGAAAGGATTTGAGGACACGGGGAGGGGGAAGGGTAAGCTGGGATGAAGTGAGAGAGTGGCATGGACATATATACACTACCAAATGCAAAATAGAGAGCTAGTGGGAAGCAGCCGCATAGCACAGGGAGATCAGCTAGGTGCTTTGTGTCCACCTAGAAGGGTGGGAGGGAGACGCAAGAGGGAGGAGATATGGGGATATATGTATATGTATAACTGATTCACTTTGTTATAAAGCAGAAACTAACACATGATTGTAAAGCAATTATACTCCAATAAAGATGTTTAAAAAAAAATGACACAAAACACTAGAATTACTCTGTGTGTGGAAGATAAATGTCTTCTCTCCTCACTGCGTTTTATTGGTAACGATTAAGTTGACATAAAAATATATCCCTAAAGCCTCTTGTGTGCATTTCAGACTCACACATTCATTATCGCTCTCCCAGTGTAATAGTCTAGATTTTAATTTTAGATAGCTGAAATGGCAAGTCATAGATTTTTAAATCACTGAGTAATTTTTAATTAATGGCTTTTTGTTTTCATTTTGAAGCTCTGCTGATAATCAATAATAGAAGTTGAAAGTTCAGGCCATGGCAAGTGTTATATGAATTCATATGGGCTGTAAATTATTTGTAGAATCTATAATTTTTTGATTAAAAAAATAGTTTGTTAAACTGGCCTCTGGTTAAATTGGTCTGTTACATTGGTCTTTGCATAGATGCCTAAAGTTACAGTTTCACTTGAGTTTTCTGTAAAAGTAATGTACAGAGGAAACTGGAGAAAGTCAAATAAAAGGGAAATGTATCACCAAAGAGTCTGAAGTTCCACTTGAGGTCAGTGGTCATTAATTAAAGTGAGATGTATCAGGATGGCCCAGGGCTTTTTTTTTTTTTTTTTTTTTTTGCGGTACGCGGGCCTCTCACTGCTGTGGCCTCTCCCGCTGCGGAGCACAGGCTCCGGACGCGCAGGCTCAGCGGCCATGGCTCACGGGCCCAGCCGCTCCGCGGCACGTGGGATCTTCCCGGACCGGGGCACGAACCCGTGTACCCTGCATCGGCAGGCGGACTCTCAACCACTGCGCCACCAGGGAAGCCCTGGCCCAGGGCTTTTATTCAACAGTAATGAGATACTTGGTTACAGACACAGAGTAGGTAGAACATTGGATTTAACCAAGAAGAGGTACTGCCCAGTGACTACAACAGAGTTAGACAGGGCACGGGAGTTGAGAGTGTACAAGATCAGAACTGTGGCGACGGACTGTGGACGTGAATCAGAGGAAAGGACTGGGAACAGGAGGAGCGTGCGGACCGGGAGAGGGTGCTGAGCTCCCCAGAGGAGACGCCCGAGTGGGGAGTCCTGAAGGAACGCAGGGACCGGAAGGAACAGCTGGAGACGGACAGGTGGCCAGGAAGATGTGAGACACAGCATAGCCCTTGATGAGAACAAAATCCAGGCTGTTATTCTGGGTTGAGATAAGGTGAAAACAAGGAAGACGGAATACTGGATGCAACATCTACAAAGATGGTAAGATCACCATGAAAAATGTCACATTCAGTGGTGGGGAGAGAAATCACTGAGCCAAGTGCTAAAATGCTCAATAAATTAGGGGAGTCAAAAAACTGTAACAATACAGTGTGTTGCAAGTCAGAGGCGAGTATTTTAAAAGAGCTGGCAGGATGGAGATTTGAACAGTTCCATCAAAGCAAAAAAATATATATGATTTCAGGGCTTCCCTGGTGGCGCAGTGGCTGAGAGTCTGTCTGCCGATGCAGGGGATGCGGGTTCGTGCCCCGGTCCGGGAGGATCCCACGTGCCGCGGAGCGGCTGGGCCCGTGAGCCGTGGCCGCTGCGCCTGCGCGTCCGGAGCCTGTGCTCCGCAAGGGGAGAGGCCACAACAGTGAGAGGCCCGCGTACCGCAAAAAAAAAAAAAAAAAAAAAAAAAAAAAAAAATTTCACAAACTCAAAAGAAAACTACTTCTCCAGGTCTCTGAGGGCCCTTGAGCAGATGTGTACCCTGCCAAAGTAAATGTGATAAAAGAAGGAAAATATCCTTTCTGAGATTAACCAAAAGAAACAAAACTCATTACCTTTTCTTAACAAAACTAGCAAACAAAATTAAAGGTTGAGAAGTTGAAAAATCATTCCAAGTACAGGTTTGCCGAATACAGTATGGCAGGAAATGTGGGGTAAAGAAAAGCAGGAGAGAACCAAGTTTTCGGTGACGTCGGCTCCGTGGGGAAGTGGTCTCCCGGCCACCACTGTGGTCCAGCCAGTCAACTGCAGAATCAGTGATACACACTGTCCCATGAGGAAACAGACACCTGACAATTTGAAAAAGCGCTTAACCTTTTATTAAATAAAAATTTTTACTAAGATCATATTGAAAAATATGTTTTTGAGAAAAATACCAGTGACATTTATTAGAGGCATAGTCAGCTACGAAACGCAGAATAATTATTCTTGATACATATTCATGTATTTTAATCCATTTCATAGATGAAGCTGCCTCTTAAAAAAAAGTTAAAGCCTTTTTTAAACACCTTTATTGGAGCATCACTGCTTTACAACGGTGTGTTAGTTTCTGCTGTATAACAAAGTGAATCAGTTCTACATATACATATATCCCCATATCTCCTCCCTCTTGCATGGGCTTTAACTTTTGAATGGAGTGGCTGCCTGAGGGATTCCAGGATCCTCTGCGCCCCCTCTCGAATTCCCAATAGCTCCTTGCCTCCTGCTCCTCCCCCATAGAGAGGAGTGGGATCATTTTTTTAAATTAATTTTTATTGGGGTGTAGTTGATTTACAATGTGTTAGTTTCAGGTGTAGAGCAAAGTGAATCAGTTATACATATACATATATCTGCTCTTTTTTAGATTCTTTTCCCACATAGGCCATTACAGAGTATTGAGTAGAGTTTCCTGTGCTATACAGTAGGTTCTTATTAGTTATCTAGTTTATATATAGTAGTGTGTATATGTCAAAGAGGAGGAGGATCTTGATGATGGTGAGAAGGTGTGTCTTACGCTTGGGTCATGAGAGACGCTCTAATAAGAAGTGTGAAGTAGGAAAAGGAGAAACTGTACAGTCGTGCACTCTGGTGCATGGTCTGTTCAGACTGCTGTAACAAAATACCACAGACTAGCTGGCTTTATACACAACAGAAATGTCTTTCTCACAGCTCTGCAGGCTGGAAGGGTGTGTGCACGGTTAGGTTCTAGTAAAGGCCCTCTTCCAGGTTACGGAGAGCCGACTTCTTCACCCTCGTCCTCACAGGGGAAAGGGGCAAGGGAGCTCCGCTGGCCATCTTTCATAGGGGCACTTAACCCATTCATGAGGTGTCCACCCCTATGACCTATTCACCTCCCCAAAGCCCCACCTCTTAATCGTCACCTTGGAGATTAAGTTTCAACATATGGATTTGGAACAGAATAAACCACCACCACCACGAAAACCTAACAGAGAACTAAATTCTCAAAAGTAATTAAATCACTATCGAAAACCTGTCTAATTCTTACATTCCTAAGAGACAAAATACTGTTTATATGATGTTTATTATTATCTAACATTGATACCTCCCTGCAAAATTTGCCTTTCCTTCTAATTAAATGATTAAATAAATCATGCTTTTCTGAGTTACCAACATTTATAGCATCATCAAGAATTATTTAGCAGACTTCACTTCCTTTCTAGATGGGAAATTTTAAAACTGGCTAATTCATGCCACGTCATATATATCAAGATGTGATTGCTTTGCTAAACTCCGATTGATGTAAAAATCTGCTTCCAGTTCTTTTGATTGCAAGAAATGGCACACATCAGGAATGGTAAAAATATCACACAGTTAGGTGTCACTGAAAGATTGGGAGAATAGATATTCTTTGACAAAAATGTAAGCAAACGGGTGCTGTGATTCAAGACAAAACTGACAACCCAAAGAACCAACAATATATCAGAATGACCCTTCCACAAAGAAAAATACACTCCTACATTATCATTAAGTGACAGCGGAAAAGAAAAGCTAAAAATAGTTCACATGTGGTTGAGACAGGAAACAAAGAACTCAGTATTTATCAAGAAAAATATTACTGTATCAATGATTTCTTTTTTTTTTTTTTTTTTTTTTTTTTAGCAAAACAGTATCTTTGAATGAAATCTTCGATGGCAATCAGTTGAAATGAACAGATAGGCCTTGCCCTGATTGATTGTGGGGAGGGGTAGTGGTGGATGGAATGATTAACATTGACTATTCACCACCACCAACCCTGAGAAAAAATACAAGGTGGGAAACTCATCTTCAAGGCCCTTCCACATCAATTTCCATATTCTTCTCTCTCGTTCTCTCACCGCTCTCATCTACAATGGTGCTTACAGGCTGCCCATGTCCACCAGTAAATCCACCATACACCTGTTGACTCCACAAGCCAGGTATTATGGAGGTATTCAATTCAGTTAAAGCCTACTGGACAGCTACTTGCTGTTAGGTAATATGTTCAACACCATGGAAGCAAAATATGAAACCAGACACCATATAACCACTTCTTTTGACCGGAGGCCAATGCCACTACTTTTTACAGCCCTCAATCACCTGCCCAGGAGGGAAGGATACTCTCTAATAATAACACCTATTATTTACTTAGAATGTACTATGAACTCTCATATGTTGCTGGTCGAAGTGCAAAGTGGTACAATCACTTAGGGAAACTGTTAGGCAGTATGTACTAAAGCAGAAGATAGGCATAATCTCTGATCCAGAAACTCCACTCTTGGGCGGGATGTGTATGTGTGTCTGGTAAAGGAATGCACGGATACAGTCACGAGAGACCAGTTCAAGAATGTTGCTATACGCACTCATCTTAACACCCCCCCCCAAAAGATGCAAAACATCCATGGACAGTAGGATGGGTAACCATATTGTCATGTATTCATATAATGGAACACTCTCCACCAATGAGAACAGGCAAACTACAAGTACTTACAGTAACAAAGATTAATCACACAAACACAATTTTTAATGAAGGAAGCCACATGCCCACCCCACCCCAAGATAAGGCAAAACCGACCTATGGCATTAGAAGTCAAGATTCTACTTACCCAGTCTCTACAATGAAAGGGGTCCTAGAGTATTTCCGGTGCCCTAGTAGTGGCTAGTTTCTTCATGTGACAGTTCATCACTCTAAGTTCATTTGTCAAAATTCACTGCATTATACATTTATGATTTTTGCACTTTTCTGTATGCATGTTCTACTTCAATAACATTTTCCCCAAAAGAGAAGGAAATCAACCTAATTCACCACATTAACAAAACAATGGAGAAAACAATATTCACATTGATGCAGAAAATAAAGAAAAATAATATTCACATTGATGCAGAAAAAGCAATCCATAAAATTCAGCCTTCACTAATGAAAGCTTTCTTAGCAAACTTGGAATAAAAGGGAACTTCATAAATCTGATAGAGTGTATCTGAAAGAATCTTCCAGCAAACCTCACATTTCAGTGTGAAATATTGAAAGCTTTCCCTTGAGATCAGAAGTAAAACAAGGATGCCTGCTATCACCAATTCTCTCTGACATTTTACTGGAAGGCCTATGTAATGCATTGAGGCAAACTTAGGAACTGAAGAAATAAAACTGCCATTATTCACAGATGACGGGTGCACATAGAAAATCCAAATGAATATAGAGAAAAGCTGTCATAATTAAGATAGGAGTTTAGCACAGTCATTGGATAGAAGGGAAATAGAGCAAAAATCAATTTATAGGTATGCACCAAAAATAGAAAATAAAATATAGAAATACAAAATCAAAATACATCTCAATTAGGCATTGATCCATTTTACACAGCCACTCAAGGGCTCTATAAAGAACATTTCAAACCACTAGTTTAAGAAATTAGAAAGCATTTAAGAAATACTCTACTGAAAGACTATCAGGACTTCCTAAGTAGTAAACTTTGGAGGCTGGGTTCTTATTTTATTAGTGGTGACCAACAATTGGACTCTTCTCCTAATGACATTTAGAAGTAGAATGATTCATTGCCATATAGTTCCACGTTACAGCTAATAAAATATAGTCTCCTTTTTTTCATCTTAGTCACCAAATGACTTTTAGCCTCAAATAAAATGCGAAACGTTCCATTTTAGGGAGGATTGAAAGGTAATGTCATAATTAGAACTATTCAAAACCATGGATCTCAGACTCCAAAATGAATTTAAGAATTTCAGCAAGGTCTGTGGTTGTGCCTCATCTTTGGAGCATTTGGAAGAACTGGGACTTGTCTGGTCAGTCTTCTGCCTAATTAGGAACATCCAGCCCTCATTTGCAGTCACTCTTGATCAATGATTTTCCCTTGAACTTCATCATCTTTTAATCATGCACTTATTCAACACAAACTGTGCGTGCTTATCTGTGACAGGCACTGTTTTAGGAATTAAAGATACAACGGAGAGGCCAGTCTTCTCTAGAATCCCTTCTCTCTGTTCCTCCCTTTCAACTTATTCTTTTTCCCTCTCACATATATTTCAATTACCATAAAAGACTCTGTGGTCACATAGCAGTGTTGTTTAGCTACTGATATCCCTCATCAGTTTCTATGTTTTGCTTCCAGATCAACTAAGATATTCAGATTTAGGTTTTTAAAGAGCTGAAGGAATTATCAAAAAGGCATCAGAGACATCTTAAAAAATTAAAATTGTGATAGTGATAATTGTGACAAGCCACTTTAATGGATTATTTGGTATACAAACAGCTCATGCAGCTCTATGTCAAAAAAAAAAAAAAAACAATCAAAAAATGGGCAGAAGACCTAAATAGACATTTCTCCAAAGAAGACATACAGATTGCCAAAAGGCACATGACAAGATGTTCAACATCGCTGATTATTAGAGAAATGCAAATCACAACTACAATGAGGTATCACCTCACAGAGGTTAGAATGCCCATCAACAAAAAATCTACAAACAGTAAATGCTGGAGAGGGTGTGGAGAAAAGAGAATCCTCTTGCACTGTTGGTGGGAACATAAATTGACACAACCACTATGGAGGTTCCTTAAGAAAACACTAATAGGGCTTCCCTGGTGGCACAGTGGTTAAGAATCCAATCTGCCTGCCAGTGCAAGGGACATGGGTTGGACTCCTGGTCTGGAAAGATCCCTCATGCCATGGAGCAACTAAGCCCGTGCTCTACAACTACTGAGCCTGTGCTCTACAGCCCACGAACCACAACTACTGAAGCCCGTGCACCTAGAGCCCATGTTCCACAACAAGAGAAGCCACCACAATGAGAAGCCCACACACAGCAATTCAGAGTAGCCCCAGCTGTCGACAACTAGAGAAAGCCCACAGGCTTTCAGCCCACAGGCTTTCAGCAGGGGAGACCCAGTGCAGGCAAAAATAAATAAATTAAAAAAAAAAAAACTAACAATAGAACTACCATATGACCCAGCAATCCCACTCCTCAGCATATATCTGGAGAAAACCATAATTTGAAAAGATACATGCATCCCAATGTTCACTGCAGCACTATTTACAATAGCCAAGACATGGAGGCAACCTAAATGCCCAACAGAGGAATGGATAAAGAAGATGGGATACATATATACAATGGAATATTACTCAGCCATGAAAGAATAAAATAATGCCATTTGCAGCAACTTGGATGGACCTAGAGCTCATTCTACTAAGTGAAGTAAGTCAGATGGAGAAAGATAAATATCACAGGATATCACTCATATGTGGAATCCAATTTTTTAAAATGACACAAATGAACTTATTTACAAAAGAGAAACAGACTCATAGACATAGAAAACAAACTCATGGTTACCAAAGGGGAAACATGGAGGGGAGAGATAAATCAGGAGCTTGGGATGAACAAACACACACTATTATATATAAGACAGATAACCAACAAGGACCTACTGTATAGCACAGGGAGCTTTATTCAATATTCTGTGATAACCTATATGAGAAAAGAATCTGAATCACTTTGCGGTGCACCTGAAACTAACACAACATTGTAAATCAACTATCCTGCAATAAAATTAAAATATTTTTAAATGGATTATTTTGTGGCAAACCACATACCATCACGACATACATTATGACTGGTTACTATAGATCACACTACGTGTTAGATATAGAAGTTTTCCAAGATGAAATTCTTATACTGAACATTACTGATTATCAAAAAATAATTTGATCTGACCTGTAGTTTTTGATTTAAAACAGTGAATGTGAAGGCATTACAAAGCAATGAATTTGGGGGTGTACCACATACCAAGTTTCAGGTTATGGAATTAAATAAATTTTTTAAAAATATGTCTTTCCATATGTAATACCATTCCTATATACAGAAGATAATGCTTTGACACATGGTTTAAAACATATCTCAGCCTCCCTTAAATTTCCTTTAGATATTTACATACAAACTTTACAAACATAAAAAAGGGGGAAAAGATAGTATCTTGAAAATAACATTTCTTCTGTCTTCCTGACTTTAGATAAAACTTTTTCCCAGTTTTGTTTGTTTCTATCATGGTCTTGCTGGTGTTTTGTAGGATTGCTATCACCACAGAGGCTATTGATTTTTTCTCCTTCAGAATATCTGTCCATGTTTTTGCTGCTCTCTCTTAACTATTTTTAGTGCATACTAAAATTCTCTATTGATTCTAAAGTAAAAATGTATAATTTAACTTAATTCCTCATTTCTGAGATGAGATGTAATAAGCTGTGGAAAATATTAAAACAGCATAATATTGTAACATAGATTGTAACTGATGAACTTAGAAATCTACAATGTATGTATGTTTTAGGATCTCTGAGGAGGACAGATGATCGTACTTCACTGTCCGTAAGTAAGCTTTGGAATACTGACTTAAAATCATCAAGGGTTCTGAAGAGTTGAGCAACTGGTGGATATCTGTCTCTTTAAAATATTTCTAATAAAAATAATTTACCATGTTTCAATGGTCCCCAACAATGCCTGAATTAGCCTTACAAATTTGAAGACATGCTTAAATTTTTTAAAACTTAGTGTTCTAAAATGGTGAAACAATTTGAAAGAGGAAGGAATTGAGCCAATGAGAGGAAACAAAAACAAGTAAAAAGGTGTACAAGTATTTGCATAACTTGCGACTAAGTGGGGCAGAGGAGGAAGATGTGGTACTATGACTGCATGTGCTAACTGACCAGACCTGGTCAGAGAAGTGATGGTGAAAAGCAAGATAAGAATGCAGGTATATGTAAGGGTCCAAATACTGATTGTTCTAGAGGCTGTGTCAATGTTGTACTTCTTCTGAGACCAATGGGAATCATAGAAAGGTTTCAGTCAGGTGGTTGATATGACCACTGACTGCCACAAATCCTGATTCAAACAAAAAATTGTATGAGGAAAAAAACAAGATGATTGGAAACGTTTAAATACTTATTGAATACTCAATATTGTTAAGAAATTATTATCTCAGTTGTGACAATGAAACTGCAGGGATGACTTTTAAAAGATTCTTTATCTTTTATAGGTGTATAGAAATATATAGAGATGAAATGGTATGGTGATTAGGATGTTTTCAAAGTCATCCAGGGGGCATTGTATGTGGGGATACAGATAAGTCAAGATTGGCCATGAGTTCATAATCATTAAAGCTACCCCAGTTTGCTGATGGAAATTAAGGTAAGTGAAAGGGATGAAGGGCCATGTAGAGTTAAGAGGGGTAGAAACTGAGGACTCAGGGCATATGGAGGCTACTGGGAGATGGAAGCATCAAGGCTGACACACAGACTTCCAGGCTGCATACTTGAATGGACAGCTGTGCCATTCACTGCAATGGGAAACCTCTTACAAGACCATGTTTTATGGTGGGTTTAAGAAAAGAGTGGGTCCAAGAACACCATTCTCCGTCTAGAAAAGTTGTGAATTTGAGACATCTTTCAGACATCAAAGAGAAGATGCTGAATACGTAGCTGGATATGTGTCTGGAGCTCACAGAAAAGGCTGGACAGGACGTTAAGAGTGTGGCAGCCACAGGGGCTTCCCTGGTGGCGCAGTGGTTGAGAGTCCGCCTGCCAATGCAGGGGACACGGGTTCGTGCCCTGGTCCGGGAAGATCCCACATGCCGCAGAGCGGCTGGGCCCGAGAGCCATGGCCGCTGAACCTGCGCGTCCGGAGACTGTGCTCCGCAATGGGAGAGGCCACACAGGGAGAGGCCCATGTACCGCAAAAAAAAAAAAAAGTCTGGCAGCCACATATGCATCAATACATGCGGTACTGGAGCCATGTTAATGGAGGGAGGAGCCCAGGGAAAAACTCAGAGAAGTATCCTTCAGTTAAATTATCACAGCAGTGGGGTGGGGGAAACAAGTGGGTGAATTTGCAGATAACAGAGAAATACCATTTAATCCAACAATCTTTCCTTTTCCATGAAACCTTCTTCCCCAAGTTTCTGGAAAGGACTATGACTGACTGACTTGGATTTCATGTGTGATCTTTCTCTGATGGTATCAGTGATTATGAAAATCAGCAAAGAGCAAACTAGAAAACAGCTACTGAAAACTTAAGTTTTATATAAATATGCAAAATCATTTTCCTAAAATCCTTCCCTGATATGAAGCATGTCCAGTAGTTTTTGAAACTGATCAATGTAGAACAGAGAAGGAAAAAAGTAAATAATGGTAAAATTAAGCTCACTGTGGGTTGAAATAGTATTTTATGCTTGTCAACAACTTTTAAAATTAGTATTTCATTCAAATGTCACAATCATGTTTTTGATAGATAAATCAAAGTTATTTATATTTTACAGACGAGGAAATCCAGACATAGGACTCTGCAAGATTGGTTTATTAATCAAGGTCATATTTCCAATTAGGCAACAAGCCAGAATTGGTAGTAAAAACCTTGCTTGTGCCTCATTTAGCTCTTTTTCTAAGGTAATTAATTTAGAGAGTCCATCTGTAGTGGGTTCAACAGTATCCCCCCAAATTCATTTCTACTCAGAACATCTGAATGTGACCTTACTTGAAAATAGGGTCTTTGCAAATTTAATTAGTTAAGGATTGAAATTGGATTATACTGAATTAGGGTATGTTCTAAATCCAATGAGAGTGTCCTTAGAAGAGGAAAAAAGTATGCACAGAGGCACAGAGAAGAGGAAGATGGAGATGGAGATTGCAATGAGGTGTCCACAAGCCAAGACACTCCAAGGATCTGTTACAACCACCAGAAGCGAGGAGAGAGGCACGACACAGTTTGTCCCCAAGAGCCCCCAGAAGACGCTAACCATGCCAACACCTTGATTTCCCACGTCCAGTTGCCAGAACTGTGAATGAAGACATTACTGATTTAAACCACCCAGTTTGTGATATTTTGTTACAGCAGCCCTAGGAAGTCAGTCTACCATCACTTATAGAATTTATTTACTAATGAAACTCATTTTCTTCATGAAGCCGAATGCCCTTTGATTCCAGTGTCTCTTGAAGTATGCAATGTAGATTTTTCTGTGGTTAATCTGGAATTGTGAGAGAGCAGAACCATTGACAGTGTTTAATTTACTTCTTTACATTTGCACTTGCAAATGAAATTTGCTTACGTTATGGCTGATTCTATCTGAAGTATAGAGGTTCCTTCTAAATTTCTCTCCATACCTCGATTTATCTTCTTCTATTTGTATTCAAATGTTCTTCCACTTTTAAAAATAACTTAATTACAGTCTCATTAAGGGTGAAAATCATGTGTTTGCATTTAGTTGATTACCTCGTGGACAGAACAACTGAAATACCACTCAGTGCCTTTTTACCAAACCAAACCCCAGAAGTGATTGATATTGGTCCACTTATCTCTTTTGCAACATTACATAACAAAACCTGGAAGAGAAACTTCTCTAGGACTAAGAAAAACAACAACACCTTATTTGTTAAACACTTTGTTAAATACTGTGACTGCAGTGCAACTTGCTGTCAGACCACATCACCCCACCTCCTAAACGTGTTGTTTTTGTTTTTCAGAAAAAGCTCATCCTTCATCTTGTCAATGATACAGCTATTACACTGTAGAGGATGGAATGCATTCCTGGTAATCTTTTTATCTTGTTACCTTGTCTCTCCAATTTCACTCATCCCTTTTTACTCAAAATCATATCACTTTTTCTTAAAGCTCATTTTTAGCAAAAATCTAGGACTTACCTCTCCAGAGAGATAATAATAAAAAAAAGAGATTACAATCACAGCTTCAATATTTAGAATTAGCCCCAATTAGGGCAAACCTGAAGTCCTTGGTCATAAGCCCCTCCTTCTCTAATGCCTGCCTTCGAAACTGCCAAACCCAGGTGATGCTGGCCAACTCCCTTGCTATACCAACTCTGAGTTCACAGTTTCTGCTTGCTCTCATTTGGGTGATCTTGACTGATTTCACAAGAGAATAAGAAACAATGTTTCCGCTTGGTTGGCACTTGAGAAGGAGATTTCAGTGTGACTGTTTCATAAGCAGAAACACAGATAAAGCTATTGCTGTTTTCACTGGCTGATTCTTCTCAGTAATTTGAGCCTACACAATTTGTCCTGTTTTGCAACATGTACTCTGCACTCAGAATCCAACTTTATAAATATCTATACAGGGGCAACTCAAGTCCTCTGATGTGTTATTACCACACAATTCATTTGATTAGGTTCTCTCTCGCATAAAGCTTGTATTTTTATTTCTACTCTTGCATGTGAATTCCAACTTATCATCAATGCCAATAGGCAACGAATTGAACCGTAATCACTTAAGGATTGACTTCTTATTTTTAGTTTGTGCCACATTCATAAGGAAAACTAAGGAATTTTTTTGAATGACCATCTGTTATCTTTGCCTTACAAGAGATAAATCAATGCTTTAAATAAATAAATAAGAAAGTGTTAATGTTTTAAGAGGAGATGTAATTCCCAGGGGAAAGAGGGGAGAAGCAGGGAATATTTGGAAGCAGAAATGAAGTTGTGCATTACTCAGGTGGCCACTGCTTCACAAACAGCTGGCCCAGCCACACAGGACATCTCTGGACTGTGTATAGCATGAGAGGACAAAGAGAGGGCACATATACCCAGCTCCCTGTCACCTCCCGTCTCTCACTGGTCAAAGTCTGGCCCACTAGGCGTTAACTCCTCATTGCCAGCTTGCATCACCCAAGCGTTTCAGACCTTCACGGGTGAAGCCACGTGGCACGCTCTGGACCATGGCACTTCATTCTTGCCCAGAAGCTGTGGGAGGAATCAGAGCCTCAGGGGGTCCATCAGGTCAGGACCGCCTGCTGGAGCTTGGGTGTCTCCACCCAGTGGTGACACAAGAGTTCTTCCAGATGCCAGCACTCACCCCGGGGGGAGGACGAGAAAGCCTGTGCTATTAGATGATGGGGCAGTGGCCACGGTTTGGAGGTGGCAGCAAAGGCTGGGACTCGCTCCATAAACAAGTAGCCAAAAGCCCAAGACCCAATGACGCCAAGAGAAATGTGGCCCACACAGGTTTAACCTGGGAAGACTCGGACAAACGAAGTGTCAACACAATAAAGCTCTGAAGTAAATAAATTCTCCTAAGAGGGGAAATAGAAAGCTGTAGGACGCCAGAATGTATGTTACTGGAATATACAGCCACCTGCCCTTCCAACAGAGTGAGCAGAATACAATCATTCTAATGGATTCCCATTTAATAACGGGAATCCTGAAACCACTTGTCTTCAGCTAGCGTGAGTTTAGAGAAGCAACAGTGAAAATAATCTACCCTGAGATTAAGGATTAATTTAGGCTGACCAAGACAAAATATAAAGAGGACATAGACATTTTTAATGTCAGAAAATAGTTATTTTGAGGGAAAAGATCACTATTGCCTTTGATGTATAAACATAGTCCGACACATGTAACAAGGAAAGAGAATTCATTCAAGGAAAAGCCAAGCTAAATGAGACGTCACAATGTTTTTGACTGTTTAATTGCTTACGAAACTACTAATAATATTTTAGTATGTATTTGTTTTAAAAGAACTTAGAAAATTTCAATTCAAAAATGATTACAAAGCATATTTATTTTCAGTGCCTGATCTATGAATCAGGTCCCGGGGGCACACGTGGTCCTGAAAAGACTACTGTCATCAAAAGTGGTCCTAAAGCATGTTAATAAAAGGACATTAAAGGTAATACGTGTGGGATATGCAAATATTTGGATACTAGATTCCTTTTCCCTCCATTTCTCTAATCCCTGTAGCATGCAGCACAGGAACGAGTTCCTTATTTGTGTTCAATAAAGCTTCAGATACGAGAGGGCACCGCTGCCACCTCTGTCCTCCTCCTCCCTGACTGCTCAGGCAGGGGCCCTGTTCTCACCCCTTCACGGGGCACCTTCTCCAAACTACACCACTTACTAGTAAAAGAGTTCCAGAGACAAGACCGCTAGTCGGTCAAGAGCAGCCTTAAGTCTGTTAAACCCCCAGCTGGGGGCCTGCCCGGACTAATGACTGATTGACTGATTTCATCTGCAACACGATGTCATGGAAACCACAGTGAACGTGGAGTTAAAAGATGTGGTTTAAATACTAAGATACTTGCAGCCCTCTGACGTCGGGAACGTAGCTTTACCTAAGCATCAGTTTCCTCGCTCAAACAAGGGAACTCTAACCTCTAGTGAGAATATGGAGTCGATGGTTGTAACAAACCCCAAACAGGAGAAGCTTAAACAAGGTAGAAGCGATCTACCCTGCGCTTCATAGTAGGCTCCCGAGACATCCACGCCTGACGTGGAAGCTCCCCAAGGCTAGGAACTCGGGCTCCTTTCTTGTTCTCCCATCACTGATGATGTAGCTCTGTCTGCAGGGCGAAAGGAGGCCCATAATCACACCGGCTGGGGTCACATCCCAGCTGACAAGGGGGAAACCGGAGTGGAACACAGACCTCTCTCTTCTAAGGGCACGAGCAGTGCTGTCTGTGCTGGGGATGGTCAGAACCAGCCGATGAGAGCCAGCTGTCTACTCTTCAGGAACTACCCGAGCTGGTTGTTAAACACAGCCTTTATTAAACATTAAATTACAGGGGCTTCCCTGGTGGCGCAGTAGTTGAGAGTCCACCTGCCGATGCAAGGGACGCGGGTTCGTGCCCCGGTTCGGGAAGATCCCACATGCCGCGGAGCGGCTGGGCCCGTGCGCCACAACTACTGAGCCTGCGCGTCTGTAGCCTGTGCTCCACAACAGGAGAGTCCACAGCAGTGAGAGGCCCGCGCACCGCGATGAAGAGTGGCCCCTGCTGGCTGCGACTAGAGAAAGCCCTCGTGCAGAAACGAAGACCCAACACAGCCCAATATAAATAAATTAAGAAATAAATTTTTTAAAATAAATAAATACTCCTGTTCTCTGTTTTAAAAAAAAAAATAAATTACAAAAATTCACAAACTATATTAAAAATCAAGGGCAGCAGATGTTCAGAACTCAACCCTTTCTAATTACCACACTACATTTCACTGTTACCCCTGTTCTGTGGTTATTTACGCGTAGTGTCTCTGTGTGGGAAATGGCCACGTGCCCCTGCAGGCCTGCAGACAGTGAAGACTCTTCACGCTGAAGCTTAAAATCCATCATGGTTGGTGTGTTTACACTACAGAATTCGCAAAATTACCAATTCAGGCCTAAATGTATTGTTCTGCTGATTGTCTAAGATCAGGGGCTAACAAACCACGGAGAACCTGCTTTCACTCAGTCCTTACACTAAGAAGGATTTTTTTTTTTTTTTACATTTTAAAGTATAGAAGGAAGGAAGGAAAAGCAGGAGGGAGGGAGAGAGAGGAAAAGCATGAGAGAGAGAGAGAGACAGAAAACATGTGACAGAGGCAGACTATTATGTATTATGAGGTTGCAAGAAATGTTCTTGAACCTGATGGGGACTATTAATAATGCAAATGAAACTGAGAGTCCTCCTTGCCGGCTGTCCCCCTCAGGAGATGGAAGCAGCCTCATTCCTTGTCACGTGGCCCCTCAGCTTCTAAACCAGTGAGGAAGACTATCCCTTGTGTTGAACCCCTTTCAGGATTTGACTCTTTCATCAGGAAGGATTCAGTGCCTTCCAAGTGCTCACCTGAAGAGCTCAGAGAACACGTGCCCTCCTGCAAGTCAGCTGTACCCACATCCCACACTCTCAGCACCACGGGAAGGCCCCGCCCTGCATTTGTCTCTATAGTTACAGGTCCCGCCCCCAATCAAGAGGATGGATTCCACGTGGCCTGGGATCAGTGGCTCATTCTAGAAGTCCTCCTACTACAAGGGGAACCTCATCGTTGGTGCCACATGTACCTCTTTTATTTACGTTATTATTTTGAGAATTTAATGAGACCATGGATACATAAAAGCACTTTATTAAAATAGAAAGTCTGTAGTGTTAAAAAGTGCTCTGTAAAAAGTTACAAGTGCTATGAAGTCTAAAGTTATTCTTCCTGACCTCTACTCCTCCTCAAATTCATGTATCTGAATGTTTGATAACAGAGCTCCTTTCCAATTCCTACCTCAGAACCCAGGATGCAGGTACATCTCTGACCCTGCTCTGGTTTTGTAACTTCTTCTGAGTCCCCCTGAAGAGCTGATTGAGCCCAGGTGTAGGATGGGGTCTGAGAACATGAGGAATACAAGACCCCTTCATGGTCAATCTAGCAGGTTCACTGTTTACTGAATAATCCTTCCTTTGGTAACGAGAACTCAAGACATTCCACTCTTCCTTCCCTGTCCCTCCCCGCTCCCCTCCTCCTTTCACTCTCTCCACCCCTCCCCTCCCCCCCTCCCTCCTTTTATTTCTTTCACTAACACGCTTTAATAAGTGTATAAAAAACAAAGCCATCCAGAGTTTGACAATAGGAAGTTAACTTGCACCTCTAGTCAGCTCCCAGACACTGCTTCTTTGGCCAGAAGCCAGAAGATAATTATGACAGTTTTTTAAAGTCATCTTTGTAACATGCTTCCCATCGCAACCATTCACAAGCTACTCCTAAATATTCTAAGGAAATAAGGAGGCAAATGTAACAGATTCTCCCCCCAAAGGGGCCCAGCCTTTCAGTGAGATGTTATGCCCCAGGCACACGAGACTCTTTGAGGCTTCTTTCAACAGAAAGAGTTACAACATTTGGCTTGAGCTTCTTTTTAACTGAAAGCAGTATTATCAGTATTGACGGTTAACAAGAACTTACTTCAGGTGCAGAAATAAAGCAAAGACCAACCAGCTGTATTTCTCACAAGGTCTGCAGAAACACTGGGAACCCATGTGCACGTGGCTGACATATAACAAAAGTTGCATCTGCCATTTCAAGTGCCCACGATGTCGCCTCCACCCCATCTCTTTAACAAAGATAATGCCCCCCAGCCTCTGTTAAAAACAAGACAGCGGGCCCAAAATGGAGTCACTCAGGCTAAGCCCCGCATCACCAAAGACAAACAGTTTCAGCTCTCCCAGAAATGGAATCTTAAATAAATCCGCCAGAAAGCCCGATTGGTGCTAGTCAGGTAATCTGCCTGATGGGCCCCTGCCATTTCCTGAAGGAAAGTAACTTTGCAATATCCAACCAGCTTTTTTGACTAATAAAACTTCCTTGCTCCTGTTCCCTTCTGCCTATAAAATTATTTCATTTTGTACAGCTTCTCGGAGCTTCTTTGCATCTGCTACACTGGATGCTGCCTGATTCGAATCAACTTTTGCTCGTAAAATTTGTAATATGCCTCGGTTTATCTTTTATATAAATAGGCGTCAGAGAGGGAACCTAAGGAGACCCCCCCCTCCCCCGACAGCCCCCAGGAGCACTGAGCAACCAGGGAAGGTACCTGCTGAGTCCCCCGGAGCTGGCTGTTTTCTCGCTGCCTCTGGAGGTGCTGGGCAAGTCCTCTCGGTCCTGGATCCTGGACCCGCAGCTCTTGCCTCATGAGCTCTCCGACCATCTGAGCATTTCTTTTTCTGGCCTGGATCTGGAAACCTGCTGGAGGCTGACTGGTCTGATGTAGAAAAGCTCACGCCTGCGCTCAGAGGGGATCTGACTTGAGCCGGGGGCGGAGCCAGCGTGAGGCCTCAGGTGAATAACATTGTGTTGTAAGGCTGAACTAGCAGGTTAAACTTATCAAAGATAATCTTGAATGAGAGAGGCCACAGTGGAGAACTTTTTAACCTAGGTAAGTGTGAAATAAATACATATGTGTATATATATAAAAATTGGTCTCTGCCCCTGGTTCCCGGCACAGAGCTCCTAAAACCCTTATAAATTCCTACGTGGTAAGAACACTAAGAGCAACTCTTGTTCTAACATCTGTCTTTGCCACAGGACTCCTAAACTCTTGTAAATCCCTAAATGATGACAGCGCCAGGAGCATCTTTTTTTCTAATGAGGCAACCCTGGGTGGACCCCTGCTGAGCTATTGGATGCGGGCTGCTGACCAGAAAGACCTAGCCACGGTTAATAACTTGGAATTCCCAGTCCTACCCCTCATCCTTCAGGGAGGGGCTAAAAACAGAGTTAATCATTGGTCATGCCTACATGAGGGAGTCTCCATAAAAATCCAAAAGTAAGGGATTGGGAGAGTTTCCAGGTGGGTGTGACCATCTCTACCAGGAGGGTGGTGCACCCCAGCTCCAGGGAGACAGAAGATCCTGCACTTGGGACCCTCCGAGACCTTGATCTGTGTATCTCTTCAGCTGGCTGCTCATCTGGATCCTTTATCATACCCTTTAATAAGTTGATAACATTTAGCCAACATTTCCCTGAGTTTATGAGTTGCTCTAGCAGGTTAATCTCATCAAACATAAGGAGGGGCTGTTGGAACCTCCCATCTATAGCCACGTTAGTCGTTAGCACAGGTGGTAACCTAGCTGCCACTGGCATCTGAAGTGTGTTTGGGGGTGCAGGGAGGGGAGCAGTCTTGTGGGACTGAGCGTTTAATTTGGGGGATCGGACACTCTCTCTGGGTAGACAGTGTCAGTTATAAATTGTAGGACACCCAGCTGCTGGCTCAGAGAATTGCTTGGTGCAGGGAAGAAGCTCCACATATCTGGCGACCAGAAGTTTTAGAAGTAAAGTGTTCTTTAGAGACTCACAGGAGAGAAACACACGGTGGGGAAGAACTGGGTTTGTTCTCCAGTCAGGAGTAGGAAGACTGAGTTTTTTTCCTAAACAATAAGCTAATCCATTTATGAGATGCCCTAGAGGAAAGGGGGTCTCAACCAAGCACTCACCATAAGGGTGGAGGGAAAATTAACTTTCCTCCTTTACAGTTTCTGGTGACCAGGATGAGACCCCCTGGGACAGACCACTCACTCCAGAGCTGGCAGATGGCATCCTGGGAAAACTGGCAGAAGCCGGCAAAGGGTGACAATTGGAACCAAAATCACCTCTCCCGGATCTCTATCTGCGGTGGCTGGGTGAGGGAGAGAGATCAAACTTCGTGTTGTCTTTCCCTTTGCAGATTCAGACTCTTATGCATTTGGTACTCACATTTGGTACTCAGCTATTGCCTTCTTGTTTCTCTTGTTTTGTGTCCTGAGAACTTAGCTTGGGGGCCCCAAGACGTGGCCAGACAGAAATGCACGTTGCATCCCCTTGGCAGCTAGGGTCCTGCCAACTGCTGCCAGCTCTCGGGGGAACTGTCTACGTCTCTCTTCCTTTGGGCGGTCCTTGGGAGCGGCTCTGCATCTTGGGAGACTAGCGTCTTTTGCACCCTCTTTGGGGATATCTTTTGTATCCAAGTGGTTGTTCAGTACTGCCAGGAGTCTCTACCGTTTGTCCCGGCTGAAAGCTGACAAGATGTTTGTAAGGAATGTTTTAAAAGTAGCCCTATGGTCAGAATTGGTCAAATCAGAAGCTGATATTCAGAGCCCAATAGGAACTTTTCTTCTTAGGTTTTCTCTGCTAAGCTGAAATGAAACGATGAACCTAGATGGAAGGAAAGAAAAATGGAAGCATTTGTGGAACGATTTACTAAAACATTCAAAAAACATAAAGCTCTAAATGTAGAACATAAGAATATTTTGATTTCCATTTTAGTTGAAGATCTTCTCCCTAATATAAAGAAGCAAATTGAAAATAATGTAGCTGGATGGGTGGGTCAGCCTCCATATCATTCAGGTGAGCCCCAACTCTTTGAGAAATTAAAAAGAATTGTACTAGTTTTATAACTCTAGCCTTTAGAAGATCAGAAATGTGGCCCTAGAATTAATTCAAAGCCCACCTCTCCTTCTTACCAAGCCTCAAACCTCCCCTACTCATCTCAGAAGGGCTGCCAATATTGTAAAACATTTGGATTTAGGAAACAGAAGCCCTTCATGGTAGAACTGGTATTGTTTTTCAGTGCCTTTTGAGATGTAACTATTCTACATGGTTTTCTCCAGTAGCCAAGGTCATTCTTAATCAGAAAGAAAAGACAACAAAATAAAGGCTATTTTGAAAACTAGGCCTATAAGAAAATCTTAAAAGTCTCTTCCACAAACATTTGTAAAAAGCTTTAGCCAACTGAGCAAGTAATCTTAACTTATTCCATCTGCCAGAAAAGCAATTTGAATTCAACTGCTCTTTTATAAGTTACTGAGTTTTGCATTAGTGTACCTACCCTGTGGCTAAAATCAGGATACTAACTTTTTTCTACCTTCAGATAACATTGCCACAATTAATGTGTGAAGAGTTCTATTTAACTGACTTAAAGACAGATGAATCTAAAAATTTTCAAAATGGTTCTGAAAAACCTAGGGGCAGGACAGGAATAAAGATGCAGACGTAGAGAATGGACTTGAGGACATGGGGAGGGGGAAGGGTAAGCTGGGATGAAATGAGAGAGTGGCAGGGACATATATACACTACCAAACGTAAAACAGAGAGCTAGTGGGAAGCAGCCGCATAGCACAGGGAGATCAGCTCTGTGCTTTGTGACCACCTAGAGGGGTGGGATAGGGAGGGTGAGAGGGAGACGCAAGAGAGAGGGGATATGGGGATATATGTATACGTATAGCTGATTCACTGTGTTATAAAGCAGAAACTAACACGCCATTGTAAAGCAGTTATACTCCAATAAAGATGTTAAAAAAAAGACAGATGAGTGTTTATATAAGTCAAGTATACTCTCAGAAATATAGAAACTAACTATATTCAATATCCAATAGTAAACCATAATGGAAAAGAATATGAAAAAAGATATATATATATGAATCACTTTGCTGTACACCAGAAACTAACATAACATTGTAAATCAGCTATACTTCAATTAAAAAAATATACATATATATATAGAGAGAGAAACTAACCCAGGTGTTTTACAAGTTTACATGATCTAGGCTAATCTTTGGTAAATAAAAGCTAGCTTAAGTTTGTTGGTTTAATTAAAACAGGCATGTCTTCAGAGTTATCAGTGTTAAAAATAATATTTTCATTCTACCTAGGTTTACTAAAAGTTAAATAATCTCATGTTATCTCTGTTACAGAATTTGTCAGCAGAAAAAATGATAACTTATGATGGTGGTTAGCTGTTTAATGTCTCATGAAAATTTCAAGACTAATCTAAATATAATTGTTGAGAACAACTGAATTAACTAAATGTAAATAAGATAAAAGTTTATAAATGAACTTTTCAACAATAATTATGCTATATAATACGTCTACTTAAAAACGGTTTCCAGAATTTTTTGGTAACTTTAAACCTTAAAGTTATACTGAACCAAGTTAAATCATGGATATTCACTACTATCTACATCATTTCCACATAAGACAAAATACTGAAACATTAATTACTGAACATAGGTTTATCCATTTTTGTTCCTTTTACAGAGGCACGAAAGATTTTGGGGTCTATTAGTAAACACGTCTTGTGCCACATTAAAAATTTTACTGTGAGGAAGACTATACTTCTAGAAAATGTGAAATGTACATATTTATAAATTTTCCAATCCACAGAATGCTAGTGTAACAGACAGTCCACAATTGCTGAGTTCTTAGTTTTCACTAGAAACGAAGGACTCTAAGGGTTAATAATTCTAATTAATATATATAATTAAAACTACTTAGAAATAATAAAGGTGAAAGGAAACAAATGTGTATGAAAAGTAAGAAAAGTAAAATGACTGATTGGTCCAGAATGAAAAAGAGGAAAAAAACCAAGGGCAAAATCTAAATGGATATAAAAAAGTTGTAGAAGGCTTGTGTTAAAAGAATCTTGGGAAAGGAATTTTACATGTGGCCACACTAGCTAAGATTGGAATGGATTTATTTAAGTCTTTAAAAGAGTGAGTTTTAATATCAAATGTATACTGGAGCAAAGTTGGAATTTAGTTTTCTATTAAAATGACAAATTTATGGACTATTGGTCTGCTCTTGACAAGTGATTGGTAAAGGTTCAGGATGGGGGGGGTATTTTTTTTGTTTTATTCTTTTGAGTAACAAAGAATTTTGTGGCTTACCAAATAATTTACTCTGCTGCACATTGTCTTAATGTATCTTTAATTACTTAAGAAAATCCAGGCTTCTCAACATTAAAACATCTAAGTTTTGTTCACACTACATAAACTTCTGTATTTGCCTTTAAAATCTTCTATTGGTTACATAGATAATTAAATATTATTTCATAATGATCTATGCTCCTATTTAATCAAATGTTCAAACATTTGACCTTTTCCCAAAATCAAATTCTAAATGGACTCATTTGGACCTCAAACTAGCTGCAAGATTTCCCAGAGGACCCCTGGAAAGTCCCAAAGGTTTTGTCTCTCACCTTGTAAAACAGAGACGTTAAACTAAGTAGATAAATAACCTACAACTTTAAGCCTTTCAACAAGTAAACTCCACATTCTCTGTGTAATGAATATTGTGTTGGCAACCAGTGTTTATTTGACTCTTTTATTTTGCTCTTCCCAGCATCACCTGACATCTGCATTTCTCACATTCCTTTGATGCCAGGGTTGTGGATTCTCTTTATGTTCTGCCACTGAGATTCATTTCCATGAGATTTTGAAAATGCAAAGATGACAGATGACAGATGCCGTATTATTCTTCTTTAGATCTGGTGAGCAAAGGCTCACAGTGCCAGATGTGAGGTTGCACTCCCACAGGTTCTTACGCTGATTCATTCACTTCGGTGATCTTTAGCACTGGTTTCCTACGACTTCCTTATTAGGGCAGCACCAGTATATTCCTGACCTTCTGGACCAGAACTGTAGTGATAAGCCTGAAAACAAGCTTCAGCCTCTGATGCCTTCTGCAGCCTTTCCAGCATTGTTTAACACCAAATTCCCTATGTAAATCACTTTCTGCTTCAAATGTCTAAAGTGGTATTATGTACTACTGAATATTTACTCTTAATCTTATGACTCAGATAATGAGCAAAGGCACATCCATGTTTCATTCCCCAAACTACATTTTTATTGGGAAAAGTGCAACTGTCCAAATAAGCCAGGTTATTTAGGTCAAAACGAATAGCACTTCTTACCAGTCTTTGAAACAGGATATATTTCCTTAAAGGAAACAGGATATATATTTCCTTAAAGGAAATATATCTACAGAAACCTACTTCAATCCAAATTTGAATTCTCATTATATGGCAGCATACTGAATATTGAATGAATATATCTCTATAAAACTTTAACAATGTGTAAAAAGTCAATTATGTCTCATGTAAAATAGTCTTAATTATAGCTGTGTGGTAAATTTCTTTAAATTCTGCATGAGATCATCAAACCTTGGGAAATAAGGAAGGAGAATGAATTCTTGACCTATAATTTTATAAGGCAGACACTATCACAAGAAAGTAATATTGAGGGAGGAGCTTCAAGATGGCAGAAGAGTAAGACGTGATCACCTTCCTCCCCACAAATACATCAGAAATACATCTCCATGTGGAACAACTCCTACAGAAAGAACACCTACTGAACGCTGGCAGAAGACCTCAGACCTCCCAAAAGGCAAGAAACTCCCCACGTACCTGGGTAGGGTAAAAGAAAAAACAGAGACAAAGAACAGGGACGGGACCCGCACCAGTGGGAGGGAGCCGTGAAGGAGGAAAGGTTTCCACACACTAGAAGCCCCTTCATGGGAGGAGACTGTGGGTGGCGGAGGGGGAAGCTTCGGCGCCGCGGAGGAGAGCGCAGCCACAGGGTGCGGAGGGCAGAGCGGAGAGATTCCCGCACGGAGGATCGGTGCCAACCAGCACTCACCAGCCCGAGAGGCTTGTCTGCTCCCCCGCCGGAGCGGGCGGGGGCTGGGAGCTTAGGCTCGGGCTTCGGTCGGATCGCTGGGACAGGACTGGGGTCGGCTGCGTGACCACAGCCTGAAGGGGTTAGTGCGCCACGGCTGGCCGGGAGGGAGTCCCGGAAAAGGTATGGAGCTGCAGAAGAGGCAAGAGACCATTGTCTTGGGGTGCATGAGGAGAGGGGATTCAGAGCGCCGCCTAAATGAACTCCAGAGACGGGCGCGAGCCGCGGCTATCAGCACGGACCCCAGAGACGGGCATGAGACGCTAAGGCCGCTGCTGCCGCCACCAAGAAGCATGTGTACGATCCCAGGTCACAGTCCACACCTGCCCTCCCGGGAGCCTGTGCAGCCCGCCACCGCCAGGGTCCCGTGATCCAGGGACAACTTCCCCGGGAGAACGCACGGTGCGCCTCGGGCCGGTGCAGCGTCACGCTGGCCTCTGCTGCCGCAGGCTCGCCCCGCATCCGTACCCCTCCCAACCACCCCGGCCTGAATGAGCCAGAGCCCCCAAATCAGCTGCTCCTTTAACCCCGTCCTGTCTGAGCGAAGAACAGATGCCCTCGGGCGACCTACATGCAGTGGCGGGGCCAAATCCAAAGCTGAGCCCCGGGAGCTGTGCGAACAAAGAAGAGAAAGGGAAATCTCTCCCAGCAGCCTCAGGAGCAGCGGATTAAATCTCCACAGTCAACTTGATGTACCCTGCAACTGTGGAATACCTGAATACACAACAAATCATCCCAAATTTAGGAGGTGGACTTTGGGAGCAAGATATATTATTTTATCCCCTTTTTCTCTTTTTGTGAGTGTGTATGTATATGCTTCTGTGTGTGATTTTGTCTCTATAGCTTTGCTTTTACCACTTGTCCTAGGATTCTGTCTGTCCTTTTTTTTTTTTTTTTTTTTAGTATAGTTTTTAGCACTTGTTATCATTGCTGAATTTGTTTTCTGGTTTCATTGGCCTCTTTTTTCTTTCTTTTTTTTATTATTTAAAATTTTTTAAAATAGTTATTTATTATTTTAATAACTTTTTAATTTAATTTTATTTTATTTTATCTTCTTCTTTCTTTCTTTCTTTTTTTTTCTCCCTTTTATTCTGAGTCGTGTGCATGAAAGGCTCTTGGTGCTCCAGCCACGCGTCAGGGCTGTGCCTCGGAGGTGGGAGAGCCAAGTTCAGGACACTGGTCCACAAGAGACCTCCCAGCTCCACGTAATATCAAACAGCGAAAAAATCACAGAGATCTCCATCTCAACGCCAAGGCCCAGCTTCACTCAATGACCAGCAAGCTACAGTGCTGGACACTCTATGCCAAACAACTAGCAAGACAGGAACACAACCCCACCCATTAGCAGAGAGGCTGCCTAAAATCATAATAAGGCCACAGACACCCCAAAACACACCACCAGACGTGGACCTGCCCACCAGAAAGACAAGAGCCAGACTCATCCACCAAAACACAGGCACTAGTCCCCTCCACCAGGAAGCCCACACAACCCACTGAACCAACCTTAGCCACTGGGGGCAGACACCAAAATCAACGATAACTACGAACCTACAGCCTGTGAAAAGGAGACCCCAAACACAGTACGTTAAGCAAAATGAGAAGACAGAGAAACACACGGCAGATGAAGGAGCAAGGTAAAAACCCACCAGACCTAACAAATGAAGAGGAAATAGTCAGTCTACCTGAAAAAGAATTCAGAATAATGATAGTAAAAATGATCCAAAATCTTGGAAATAGAATGGAGAAAATACAAGAAACGTTTAACAAGGACCTAGAAGAACTAAAGAGCAAACAAACAGTGAGGAACAAAACAATAAATGAAATTTAAAATTCTCTACAAGGGATCAATAGCAGAATAACTGAGGCAGAAGAATGGATAAGTGACCTGGAAGATAAAATAGTGGAAATAACTACTGCAGAGCAGAAGAAAGAAAAAAGAATGAAAAGAATTGAGGACAGTTTCAGAGACCTCTGGGACAACATTAAATGCATCAATATTCGAATTATAGGGGTGCCAGAAGAAGAAGAGAAAAAGAAAGGGACTGAGAAAATATTTGAAGAGATTATAGTTGAAAACTTTCCTAATATGGGAAAGGAAATAATCAAGTCCAGCAAGCACAGAGAGTCCCATGCAGGATAAATCCAAGGAGAAACACACCAATACACATATTAATCAAACTATCAAAAATTAAATACAAAGAACAAATATTAAAAGCAGCAAGGGAAAACAACAAATAACACACAGGGAATCCCCATAAGGTTAGCAACTCATCTTTCAGCAGAAACTCTGCAAGCCAGAAGGGAGTGGCAGGACATATTTAAAGTGATAGAAGGGAAAAACCTACAACCAAGATTACGCTACTCAGCAAGGATCTCATTCAGATTTGACAGAGAAATTAAAATATTTCCAGACAAGCAAAAGCTAAGAGAATTCAGCACCACCAAACCAGCTTTACAGCAAATGTTAAAGGAACTTCTCTAGGCAGGAAACACAAGAGAAGGAAAAGACCTACAATAACAAGCCCCAAACAATTAAGAAAATGGTAATAGGAACATACATATCGATAATTACCTTAAATGTAAATGGATTAAATGCTCCAACCAAAAGACATAGACTGGCTGAATGGATACAAAAAAAAGACCCGTATATATGCTGTCTACAACACACCCACTTCAGACCTAGGGACGCACACAGACTGAAAGTGAGGGGACGGAAAAAGATATTCCATGCAAATGGAAATCAAAAGAAAGCTGGAGTAGCAATTCTCATATCAGACAAAATAGACTTTAAAACAAAGACTATTACAAGAGACCAAGAAGGACACTACATAATGATCAAGGGATCGATCCAAGAAGAAGATATAACAATTGTAAATATTTATGCACCCAACATAGGAGCACCTCAATACATAAGGCAAATACTAACAGCCATAAAAGAAGAAATCGACAGTAACACAATCATAATAGGGGACTTTAACACCCCACTTTCACCAATGGACAGATCATCCAAAATGAAAATAAATAAGGAAACACAAGCTTTAAATGATACATTAAACAAGATGGACTTAATTGATATTTATAGGACATTCCGTCCAAAAACAACAGAATACACTTTCTTCTCACATGCTCATGGAACATTCTCCAGGATAGATCATATCTTGGGTCACAAATCAAGCCTGGTAAATTTAAGAAAATTGAAATCATATCAAATATCTTTTCTGACCACAATGCTATGAGACTAGATATCAATTACAGGAAAAAATCTGTAAAAAATACAAACACATGGAGGCTAAACAATACACTACTTAATAACCACGAGATCACTGAAGAAATCAAAGAGGAAATCAAAAAATACCTAGAAACAAATGACAATGGAGACAAGATGACCCAAAACATATGGGATGCAGCAAAATCAGTTATAAGAAGGATGTTTATAGCAATACAATCCTACCTTAAGAAACAAGAAAGATCTCAAATAAACAATCTAACCTTACACCTAAAGCCATTAGAGAAAGAAGAACAAAAAATCCCCAAAGTTAGCTGAAGGAAATAAATCATAAAGATCAGATCAGAAATAAATGAAAAAGAAATGAAGGAAACAATAGCAAAGATCAATAAAACTAAAAGCTGGTTCTTAGAAAAGATAAACAAAATTGATAAACCATTAGCCAGACTCATCAAGAAAAAAAGGGAGAGGACTCAAATCAATAGAATTAGAAATGAAAACGGAGAATTAATAACTGACACTGCAGAAATACAAAGGATCATGAGAGATTACCATAAGCAACTATATGCCAATATAATGGACAACCTGGAAGAAATGGACAAATTATCAGAAATGCACAACCTTCCGAGACTGAACCAGGAAGAAAAAGAAAATATGAACAGACCAATCACAAGCACTCAAATTGAAACTGTGATTAAAAATCTTCCAATAAACCAAAGCCCAGGACCAGATGGCTTCACAGGCAAATTCTATCAAACATTTAGAGAAGAGCTAACACCTATCCTTCTCAAACTCTTCCAAAATATAGCAGAGTGAGGAACACTCCCAAACTCATTCTACGAGGCCACCATCACCCTGATACCAAAACCAGACAAAGATGTCACAAAGAAAGAAAACTACAGGCCAATATCACTGATGAGCATAGATGCAAAAATCCTCAACAAAATACTAGCAAACAGAATCCAACAGCACATTAAAAGGATCATACACCATGATCAAGTGCAGTTTATTCTAGGAATGCAAAGATTCTTCAATATACGCAAATCAATCAACATGATAAACCATATCAAAAAACTGAAGGAGAAAAACCTTATGATCATCTCAATAGATGCAGAGAAAGCTTTTGACAAAATTCAACACCCATTGATGATAAAAACCCTCCAAAAAGTAGTAGGCATACAGGGAACTTACATCAACATAATAAAGGCCATATGTGACAAACCCACAGCCGACATCGTCTCAACAGTGAAAAACTGAAACCATTTACACTAAGATCAGGAACAAGACAAGGTTGCCCACTCTCACCACTATTGTTCAACATAGTTTTTGAGGTTTTAGTCACAGCTATCAGAGAATAAAAAGAAATAAAATGAATCCTAATCATAAAAGAAGAAGTAAAGCTGTTACTGTTTGCAGATGGCATGATACCATAAATAAAAAATCCTAAAGATGCTACCAGAAAACTACTAGAGCTCATCAATGAATTTGGTAAAGTTGCAGGATAGAAAATTAATGCACAGAAATCTCTGGCATTCCTATACACTAATGATGAAAAATCTGAAAGTGAAATTAAGAAAACACTCCCATTTACCATTGCAACAAAAAGAATAAAATATCTAGGAATAAACCTACCTAAGGAGACAAAAGACCTGTATGCAGAAAATTATAAGACACTGATGAAAGAAATTAAAGATGATACAAATAGATGGAGAGATATACCATGTTCTTGGATTGGAGGAATCAACATTGTGAAAATGACTATACTAGCCAAAGCAATCTACAGATTCAATGCAATCCCTATCAAACTACCACTGGCATTTTTCACCAAACTAGAACAGAAAATTTCACAATTTGTATGGAAACACAAAAGACCCCGAATAGCCAAAGCAATCTTGAGAACGAAAAATGGAGCTGGAGGAATCAGGCTCCCTGACTTCAGACTATACTACAAACCTACAGTAAACAAGACAGTATGGTACTGGCACAAAAACAGAAATATAGATCAATGGAACAGGATAGAAAGCCCAGAGATGAAGCCATGCATATATGGTCACCTTATCTTTGATAAAGGAGGCAAGAATATACAGTGGAGAAAAGACAACCTCTTCAATAAGTGGTGCTGGGAAAACTGGACAGCTACATGTAAAAGAATGAAATTAAAACACTCTCTAACACCATACACAAAAATAAACTCAAAATGGATTAAAGACCTAAATGTAAAGCCAGACACTATCAAACTCTTAGAGGAAAACATAGGCAGAACACTCTATGAGATAAATCACAGCAAGATCCTTTTTGACCCACCTCCTAGAGAAATAGAAATAAAAAGAAAAATAAACAAATGGGACCTAATGAAACGTAAAAGCTTTTGCACAGCAAAGGAAACCATAAACAAGACCAAAAGACAACCCTCAGAATGGGAAAAAATATTTGCCAATGAAGCAACTGACGAAGGATTAATCTCCAAAATTTACAAGCAGCTCATGCAGCTCAATATCAAAACAACAAACAACCTAATCCAAAAATGGGCAGAAGACCTAAATAGACATTTCTCCAAAGAAGATATACAGATTGCCAACAAAGAATGCTCAACATCATTAATTGTTAGAGAAATGCAAGTCAAAACTACAATGAGACATCATCTCACACCAGTCAGAATGGCCATCATCCAAAAATCTACAAACAACAAATGCTGGAGAGGGTGTGGAGAAAAGGGAACCCTCTTGCACTGTTGGTGGGAATGTAAATTGGTACAGCCACTATGGAGAACAGTATGGAGGTTCCTTAAAAAACTAAAAATAGAACTACCATATGATCCAGCAATCCCACTACTGGGCATATACCCTGAGAAAACCATAATTCAAAAAGAGTCGTATACCACAATGTTCATTGCAGCTGTATTTACAATAGCCAGGATATGGAAGCAACCTAAGTGTCCATCAACAGATGAAAGGATAAAGTTGTGGCTCATATATACAATGGAATATTACTCTTCCGTAAAAGGAAATGAAATTGAGTTATTTATAGTGAGGTGGATGGACCTAGAGTCTGTCATACAGAGTGAAGTAAGTCAGAAACAGAAAAACAGATGCCGTATGCTTAGACATATATATGCAATCTAAAAAACAAAGAAAAAAAATGGTCATGAAGAACCTACGGGCAAGATGGGAATAAAGACACAGACCTACTAGAAAATGGACTTGTGGATATGGGGAGGGGGAAGGGTAAGCTGAGACAAAGTGAGAGAGTGGCATGATAACAGATAAGAGATAACAGATAAGATAACAGAAAGAGATAACAGAAAGAGAACAGAAAGAGAATGACACTGTACAATGCCAGAGGCCAGGGCATAGAGCAGGTCTGCCATGAATCATATTCTGTTTGTGGATAAGATACTTTGAATTTTATTCAACTCTACCGTGTTCTCCCCCTCAACCAAATAATCTAATCAGGTTGGACACCAAGAAGCAGCCAAATATAATCCAAGAAGAATCAGCATCAGAGCCTTGGGCACCCTATGTTAGGATAAACGGACCGTGAGGGCCCACCACCCTAAGAAGACCAGGAGATTGGACAGTTCGTGCCACTAGTTTGCGTTAAGGAAAGAAAAATTAAAGCAATGAAAGAGCCTCTCACACCAGACTTACTGAATCAGAATCTGTCTTTTAACAAGATCCCAGGTGATTTATCTGCAAATTAAATTTTGAGAAGCATGGATCTATGATTCATTGGCAATTACCAGCTGTACTCTCAGAAGAACAAAGTAAAGAGAATAATACTCCTGGCTTTGTAACAGAGAAATGTATTCCTAGTCACAGGAGAGAATGCTCTGAAAAATAAATACAAATATATGCCAAGGGTGTGGGAAACCAACCAACACATGTTGAATAAAATCAAGGCTGGGCTGAGGATCCTGCTCTATGGAAAAGTCACGTCAAGATGATCAGTCCCACATCTTATAGTTTAATAGCCTTGAAATGTGTCCTATGAGGGAGCAACAGCATTATTATGCTATGAGCCAATTCAGAGATAGTTTAATTAAGTAATATGCAAGGTCACGGAGCATGACTAGCAGACTGGTTTAAAACAGAATTAACTCCTTCCATTGTGGCCATTTCTGGTTGTCATCTAACACTGCAGCATATAAACACGAAGAAAGGTTCTGGCATTGCAGATTTATCCCTGCAGTCAGGGGAACTGAATTCTCTCTCTCTCTCGGAAGCCATAGAAACCCATCCCATCTTTCTTTTTTTAGTCCTTTGCTGATTCTAGAGGCTTTCTACCAAATAATGTGTTGTCAAACAGTTGTTCCCCTTGCAGCTGACAAGCAGACCAGCATTTGCAGCCTCGGGCTGTGTCCTGTGCTGGCTCTCTCCCAAATGTCATTCCCTGCCAGGCTTGCTTTCACCTGATGCATTAGGGTCTTGAATGACTACATGAAATTAACTGGAAACTGACATGCATGAGGAAAGATGTTCCTTTCCAATACTGACTCTCCACCCATCTGTCATTGCTTCCTTCTCTGTCAGCTTCACAGTTTCCCACAAATCCCAAGCAGCTTGATACAAATATGATCATCAGAGGGTTTTTGTACATTAATGCAAAGTATGCCCTGGCAACACTTAGGATATTCTGCCCAGACTAGATTAGTTGATGCCCTCCCATAGAAGAGTGTGTGTCAAGAGAGTGCAAAACCAAGCCACGTTCCTTTGAATTAGCTCTCCACTAAAATTATTATAAAACATTTCCAATAAAATTATCCAAAAAAACCAAGGTCCTTTAATTAACTTTGATGACTTTTGTCAATTATAAAATTAAATCAAAACTTTCTTACCTACAGAAAAAATGTATCACCTGATAATATGATAATAAAATGAGAAAGAAAAGAGAAAGAGAGAGAGACAAGGATAAATGATGGATAGATAGATAGACAGACATAGATAGATAGATAGATAGATAGATAGATAGATAGATAGATAGATAGATAGATGATGGATGGATGGATAGATAGATAGATAATGTATAAACAGATGCAACAAATGCTGAGATCCTAAAAGAGGGCCTAGAGATGGTAACTGTGCTAGTTACAATAGAAGATCCAGAAAAATGAGAAATCCTATTTTCAAGGAAAATTAAATTGAGTTAATTAAAATTTGTTTCAAAATAAGTATTTGAGCTCCATAAAAAATCAGTTTATATACAATAGAATATATGTGGCAGGAATTGGAGATAAGGACTTGCATAGGTATGAGATGATAAGACATAGTTAAAGATTAAGGAAGAATATTTGCGTTGCAGTGAGGAGAAGACAGCTGAATATTTAAAGCAAGCCACACAAAAGAAACCAAGGTGGTGAAGCAGAAAATAAGACCAGTATTTTTAGTCATTCATTAATTCAGTCAATAAACAATCATTAATCCCCTTCTCCTGGAAGAAAGACCAAGACAGATCCAGGTCACTCCACCCCTATTCTGTAACCACTTATGTTATTGCTGCTGGGAGAAATAAACTCATGAATTGATGAATGAAAGGAACACGCAATTCCACTGATTACCCTTTCAGGCTATTTTAAGTAGGAGGCCATAGATAAGATGCTGACAAATTGGTTTAAAGTTGGATCCAAAAAACTCTTTAAAAGTTAGGATGACTATCCATTTTGTCATTGAATTTTTCCTTTTACCAAATTATGTACCTTAAATTTACATTAAATTTCTAATTTCAGCAGTGGACTCAAAATACATGACTAAAAATATGGGCTGTGCAACTAAATATTTTCAAAATTATTTTAATTCATTGAAATGGCAAAGGCAAATATTATTTATAAAAGGTTATCAAAATAGGCCAAAAGTAATGTGGTGGGCTGAATAATGCACCTCCCTCCTCCCCCCCGCCATAAAGATGTTTATGCCCTGCTCCCAGAAACTGTGAATATATTACTTTATGTGATAAAGGGACTTTGCAAATATAAGTAAGTTATGGCTCTTAAAGCAGGGAGATTATCCTGGATTATGTGTTCAGGCCAAGTGTAATCACAAGGTCCTTAAAAGATGGAAGAGGAAGAGTCAGAATCAGAGAAGGTGACGTGATGTTAGAAGCAGAGATCAGAAACAGAAAGAGAGAGAGACTGAAAGAGATTATGTCATTGTCTTTGAAGATGGGAGACAGGACTAGGAGCCAGGAAACACAGGCAGCCTCTACAAGTTGGAAAAGGTAGGGAAACAGATTCTTCCCTAGAGCCTCCAGAAGGAATTCAGTCCTGCTGGCACCTTAATTTTAGGACTTCTGACCTCCAGAACTGTAAGATAATAAATCTGTGTTGTTTGAAGACATTAAGTTTCTGGTAATCTGTTACAACAGCAACAGGAAACAAATGCAAGTATACAAAACATTGTTTAACATCATTCTTTGACATTAAAATAAAAATTAAATCACAATGAGAAAACAGTTTATACACACCAGACTCACTAAAAATGGTGTAACCACTAAACATGGAACCTACTGCGTATTGGCGAGGCTATGGAGTTACAGAAGCACCCATACTGGTGGTGGGAATGTAAGTTGGTGCAATCACTGTGGCCGACTGTTACCCTACTGGCTCCCATTTACTCTCCCATTTGTGTTGGGCGTGGTCACATGACTTGCTTGGCCAATGAAACGTCAGCTAATGGAGAGTAAACAGAGGCTTGGTAAGTGCCAGGATGTTGGAGCCCTCTTGGGACAAGGCTGTCACCATATGAGGAAGAACAGTGTAGTATCTCGGGGTATGGGAGATAACCTGTAGACAGAGGGACACAGTCAGTTATTCTAGCTAAGCCCCTCCCTAGTCAACCTTCTGGGTGTATATGCAAAACTAGTAGAAGAACACAGCCTGCCCAGAGAACTGTGAGAAATAATACTTTGTTGTTATTTTAAGCCACTGAGCATAGAAGACTTGTTTGTGCTTCAGATCCCATAAACTTAGGGCAAGGGAAGCACCAGGAACTTCTAGAAGCTAAAGTGTAGAAGCATTAGAAACAGAAGGATCAGTTAGAGGCCCCAGGTTTCCTCCATAACACGCCCTGCATCTGGCTGCCTCCTTGACTCCCCTGCACTCTGGACAGCCACTAGGACTCCAGGGCACAAGTCTCGTGCTGAAAACAAAGGGATCAGGTGAAAAGCAAAACTCCGATGCATCAACCAAATTCATGTAATCAGTCTCAGAATTTCCAGCCACACTGGGAGGGACACCAAGGGACACCAAGCCAATCTGCAGACAGTCCCTGTGAGATAGCTCTGTTGGGTCACCACACAAGGAGGACCACTGGAGGACAATGCCCAAGCTACCCTCACTCCCGAGCTTCCAAAAAAGTTTTATGTAACTTTCTCAAAAACATGAGTAGACAGGCAAGTCCAACTGGCATTGAGGTAAAGCTCCTACCGTAACAGACACGAAAACAAAAAAGAGAGAACAAAGGGAAATTGGTGCTTGGAGCAGATTTTTTTTTAATGCTATAATTGATATCCTCAAAGAGATTTGAGAAGGTATTTTATTGGAGAAACAAGAACAGGAGAATATAAGAAAAGAACACCTGGAGGACACTAAAGAGCCCTTGGAAACTGCAATACAGTAACCGAAATGAAATTTTTTTCTTTCAAAAAAAAGTTTGAAAGATAGACTTAAGGGACTCTCCAAGAAGATATGAAGACAACAGCAAAAAACAAACAAACAACAACAACGAAACAGCAAAAAAAGGGAAACAGTCGAGGAAAGATAGGAAAATTCAACTATCTATTCAGGAGGCCCAAATCCAACAATAGGATTTCCGGAAAGATAAAACGGAAAAATTAAGGGCAAGTAATTGTCCCCCAAAAATCAGCCAACAAATTTCCCCAGAACTGACATGAAAGTTCAGATTGAGATGGCTCCCCAAACCCAACATGACGTAAAAAAACACATCAAACAGGTTTTCAGAATTTTTCAAAAAATAAAATCTTGGAAGTCTCCAGAGGGCCAGGCATTCAATCTTCAATTAGATGGAAAATCAACAGGGCATCAGACTTCTCAGAAGAAACACCAGAAAGATGCTAGAAAAATCGCCTGAGAGTTCTGAGGGAAGATTATTTTCAGTGGAATGGGATCCTGTTTTTAATATATGCAAGTGAAAGTTCTGACTTTAGTTTTTGCTCAACTAGCACTTGGGAGTATCAGAGACAATTGTCTACTTTGTGCTGTCAGTGAACAGGCCATGAAAAACCTGCACCATGTCTGAGAGAAAAATAAAAGGTATGTTCGTGTATGTCCCCCAAGATGTGTATCAATTTCCTAATTAACATATTTGATTTGTATCTCATGCTTCCTAAATAATGGTAATAGCAATAATAATAATAAAGTTTTGCATCAAAAGGAGCAATGCTCTGCAACAAAAGATCTAGAGAGTCTGTATTCTATATTCTGGAATACAATTCTTATTCTATATTCTAAAATAAAATATTCATTGAGGCTTTTAAATGGGTCTGAACTCATACCAATCAGAAGAAATGTTCAAATGAATCTCTTTCCTTTACACAGGAGAAATGGCATTAATTTATTGAACAGTATTTAGCAATTTACACACACCTATTCTTAAAGCTCAGCACATCTCTCCTCAGTAAGAAATCACAAAAGGGGTGGTAGATTTTTATCGCTTAATACGACATCATAGTTTTTCCTTTATCAAATTAAGTGGATTAAAAGTATATATTATCTTTCAGTTTTTTAGTGGAAGACATATGTGAGATGTATAGTTTGGACATTCTGGAGGCAACACTCACTTTATTTTTCCCTATATGACTTAGAACCCCTATTGTATTCAGTATGAGGAGAAAGTTTTCAATAAATACATAATAAGAGAATAAAATTTAAAAAAATATTTTTCAATATAAGATATTTGTAAAGTCTGATAATAGATACTAGAAAAGAAGTTTAAATAGGATGAATTTTATTTAACTTTCGACTTAGTAAACTTAGTTTTAGAAATATTTCTACTCTGGTAGAATTGTATACAATCAAGTTCTTGGTATTACAGAAATATCTACATGATGCATATAATTCATAAGGTCCTGCAAGATATGGAGAAAAGCCTGGCCAGGAACAAAATTTACCCATCTACCAAAATTTGCCAATTCTACCATGAACTAAATGACACCATATACAACAACCTCTCTCTCTCTATCTCAGCATCTAGAAATGTTATCTCAAAAAAAAAAAAAAAAAGAATTACAGTATGCCACTACAGTCCGTTATAATTTGACATAAAAATTTTATGTTCTCATTCATTCTGTACCAAGTTTCAATGTAACTGTTAGCAAGGGACCATAACCCCATGTCTGTCTGCGTGAAAAACTGGCCATGTGTCCTTTATAATGCATTCCAGATCTCCCCCATCTATGCGTTATTCCTTTATTATTAATTCCGAGTCTCCAGTTGTCGGTGAGGCAGTGAGAATGGGAGATAATAAGCCAGTGTGTCCTCTTGCCCCGAATGTCTTCTTATATGTGTCGCTCTTCTTGCACTCTTCTCCATCCCATCCCGTTCTGGAGGATGCCACGTCGAAATAGAAAATGTGTATTGCTTGTATAACACCTCCTCTAGTTGCCAGGCTCCTCTCCTAAGCTCCCCAAAGTTTTTGAGGCAGCTCAGAAACCATGAAAAGAAGTGAGACGAAAAGATACACTATGACCCAGGTCCTATCGTAACGCAGGTGCTAAGCATGTTGACTTTGGCTCATACTCTCTAATATTAAGAGGATTATTATTTTATTGCAATTTTATAGATCAGTCGATTGTGACTCCGAATTTACATAATTTCTGCAGTTCATGGAGCTGGCAAATGGCAAAGCCAGGATTCACAACCCAGACCACTGGCCTCCGAGTGTTAGCTTTGCCAAGCTGCCCAGGTGCGTCTCATTCTCCGCTCTCTGCCTCTTCCTTGCTGTCCCCCAGTTAAATCAGTTAAGGGCTCCACTGCTCTTGTACAGTTTGCCATCTAGAATTACTGTTACTGAAGATGAATTGAAGTCCATTTGACGCAGCGGGTTTTGAACAATGACCTCCAAGCTCTGTGTCTCAGAACCTCAATATATCTAACCAGGATCAAAAAGAAAACTTTATAAATACCATAGGAAAAAATCAAAACACAATTATTTTTTAATGTGCTGATTTCATCTCCCTAGAGTGCTTTTAGAAAAATGAGATAAATAATTACAAAGCCATAACTAGATGGTATTTAACATTTTACAAACGCAGTACACTCAGAACCATGTGAAATAATGACGGTATTCATTCCTATTCATCTTCTCTTACTTTCACGCAAGAATAAAAATGGAATGTTCTGGTTACGTTTCATTTTCCTTTTCTTCTATTCTGCTCTGCTCTATGCCCTGCGAAGCTGAAATCTACAGACTACGATTTCCAGGCTTCCCCACCTTCAGCTCCTCATTAGATTCAGCCAGTGAGAGACACAGGAACATGAACTGTAGGAGGAGAGAGTCAAGATCTTTTTATTCCTGTCCCCTCCCCGCCAGATTATGGCGTTGGCAGTGGCTGTGTTCTTTTCTCTGCAGCCGCAGCTCCTGTCGTGTGGCTGTTCTCCCTCTGCTACAGCTCCCATCACATCCCAAGGACAGCTTCCTCTCTACAGCCCTTCAGACCGGATGGAGGTGACAGCTTTGAGAAGTCATCAGTTCCTTGGGGATGCAACAGCACATCAATTAAAACTCCCCTCAATTGACTCTCTGCTTGTGACAACTGTCTCCTGACTGTGAGAGTAATGACGACCAGAGTTACCCCCAAAGCGTACCCTCAACATAGGATAATGGCATAGGATTGCCCCCGTATTTCATCGAGGCAGAAAACGCCTCCCTGATGGGGAAAATGGACCTTACAGCTCTGTGGCCTGCAGTGGCATCACTGTTACTCACAGCAACACTCCTGGTAGCATGGGACGAAGGTCGGGGGGAGGGTAAGGTTGGCACTTAGCTACCAAAGCAACAATACTATTTATCAAGACGTAAGGTGGGACAGCTATCCCTGACTGCCCTGGGGTGTGTAACCAAGGGGACAGATACATTTAAAGTGTTGACTTAATTCCAAGAACTGCAGATTGCAAGCCTGCAAGCCTTACAGGGTCATGTTCAACCCTGCCTGCCCTGCAGACTTAAACATGCAACTTGCAGGCCTCCCAGGCTAAGGTAAAGCCTTGGTTGAAAAGAAGTGGGATTCTGCATGGCAGTGGCTGAAGCATATACCTGAGGTTGAAAAATCAGAATCTCCAAATCTCTCTGTCACCATCAGAAGTATACGACTGAAGAAAACAAATAATATTAAATTTGGGCTAAATTAATTTATATGTACCCATATAATTGGGGATTCTATGGGTGCATATAATCCCAAACTTGGGATTTAATAAATTGATTTAAGCACCCGGGAATGGTATTAGCATTCCCACGATGGATCAATTCTTTCATCAATAGGCATTTATAATTAAAAAAAAAAAAAAAAGGTTAAAATGAGAACTCCTCAAGGTAAATCGGGAATGAATGGGGCCAGTGACTTAGAAAATGGACCTAATCTATGCAAACTGCTCAGCTACCCCTAAACCTACCCCAGGAAGGGACAGGATATGACTTTCACGAAGCATTAAATATTTTGTTGTGAGGCTGACACCACTGTGGAGAGTTTTTCTCGGGATGCCCTCAAGAGTCAGCTGCCCAGATGACCCGCCCCTGCGGATCCGAGGCACCGCCTTCTTCCGGTTACCCTGGGGCTTGTTCAATGGTCCCACATACAGGGAACGGAGGCTCTGCGTGAGCTCGATAGCAGGAACTCTCCACGTCTGACCTGGCTGCTGCTATAGCGCTGAGTCCACCCTGCCAGCAGCGGAAGCCAGCGCCAAAGCCTGAAACGGCCTCGCTCCCCTGACGGCCAGAACCACCGTTACCCAGTGATTCACCAAAACGACCAACACAGAGGCGCAGAGGAGAGGCCCCACTCTCCGCTCTGCAGGCCTTTCAGGAAGTATGGCGCTGCTCCTCTGGCCACGTCTGTGCCAAAATCCTCCAGAAGAGCAACGTGGCAGACATCAAGGGAATGGCACGGCTCCCAAACGAACCCCGAGCCAACGTTCCTAGGGCGAAACCAGAAGCTTCCACAGTCGCCAGGCGGCAAGCGGTTGGCATTGCTGCAGCAACGAAACACAAGTTCTTGCCAAGGGAATTAATTGACGAACTGAGCACAGACACTCTGAGAGCGGAGGCTGCTCCCTGCAGCACGTGAAGGGAACGAGCAGAGAGAGAAAGAAGGAAGCCGGACAGAAAGTCACGCGGGCTGGGCTGAAGCGCCAGCCTGCTCTGCCCAGAAAAGTGCGCGCTGTGCGAACCACCGACAAAGGGGCTGAGCTGCTGGAACCCACTGCCGACCAATTCATGGCGCAATAGGCATTAAAAAAAAAAAAAAAAAAAAGACTGTGAAAAACACAAACAAAACAACAAACCAGGAAGTAGCGCTCTTGCCACTGCTAAAGCTCTGACCCAGTTGCGGACCAGCTTCTTGCCCCTCGGGCCTCGGCGAAGGGACCACTGTCCGCGGTGACCAGACCCTGGTGACCTCCTGATGCCCCTGCCTGCTCTTCACTTACGCCTCCACCGGGGCTCTTCGTTACACTCTCTTAGTTCACTCAGACGGTGCCATCCGCTGCCTGCCAGGTCACCCACGGTTGTCACGTCTGTGAATAGCAGCTCAGCTGTATTGGGAACAATACACCCTCACAAGGTATCATACATAATGTTTTCTTTCGTGAGCTAAAAATTGTTTTTAGGTCTTTGTATAAGGGATGGCTTCATTTCTTCTAAGTGAAGACATTAATTTTTGTTTGGTTTTTATAAGGCTTTCCCCCATATTGACAAGGCTCTGCTGATGGGTTTTATTTGTTTATTTATTTATTTTGGCTGTGTTGGGTCTCCGTTTCTGTGCGAGGGCTTTCTCCAGTTGCGGCGAGCGGGGGCCACTCTTCATCGCGGTGCGCGGGCACCGCGCTCACTATCGGGGCCTCTCCCGTTGCGGAGCACGGGCTCCAGACGCGCAGGCTCAGTAGTTGCGGCCCACGGGCCTAGCTGCTCCGCGGCATGTGGGATCCTCCCAGACCAGGGCTCGAACCTGTGTCCCCTGCATTAGCAGGCAGATTCTCAACCACTGCGCCACCAGGGAAGCCCCAAGACATTAATGTTTGATGATACTTGTGAATTATATACAGTTGACCCTTGAACAACAAGGGGATTAGGGGTCCTGACCCCTGTGCAGTTGAAAATCTACATGTAACTTTACAGTTGGCTCTCCGTATCCATGGTTCTCCGTCCACAAATTCAACCCCACCGCAGCTCCTGTACCCTGTAATACATGTTTATTGAGAAAACTCCCCGTATAAGTGGGGCCACCACCAGTTCAAACCTGTGTTGTTCAAGGGTCAACTGTAATTCCCTTTTTGTCATTATTTGTTCAGTAAACATATTTACTATTCACTTGTTCAGTAAACGTATTTACTATTTATCTCCACTGTGCTTAGTACTATGGATACAGCAGTGAACAAGGTCCCTACTCTAATGGAGTTTCAAGACGTTAAACAAAAAAATGAAATTAACAAAATAAGTAGAGCTGAGTCCTGCTGTTAATAGGAAAAGAGTCAGTCAGGTGACGCAATGAAGGAGGCAACTCTCGATCTGAGGGCCAGGACGAGTCGGGGGTGGGGGTTGGTGTCCTCCTCATTCTCCCTTGTCTGCTTTAGTTCAGGTGTTTACATTCTCATGTACCCAAGAGAATGGCTCCTCCCCAGCTCCAGGAGGTGAACGTTGGTGACTCCAAGCCAATCATGGTAATTCCACCCCCTTGACACTGAGTCATTCAAGCTTGCGCATGACACACCATCCCGTTGAATGGGACACACAGGGATATCCGCGGGGCACCTTCCTGGAAGGATATTTTTTTCTCTCTAAGAAAAAAAGACATAGATATAAAGCTTCCTTCTTTTTTATGTGCGTGTCACCATAAACACCTGTGATGCTTGAAACTGCGACAGACAGCTTCCAATCGTGAGGTGACAAGACTGTGTCCAGCCATGTCCTGAGGATAGCAGAGCAAAAAGATGAACAGAACGGGGTCCTGGATGGCACTGCTGAGCTGATAGACCTCAGACTCCCCAGCCTTTCAATTACTTATGCCATGCTTAGTTAGTTTAAGAGCATTCACGTAGGCTAGAACTCAAGGCACCGTCACATTTAAGCCGACACCTGGAAGTTGAAAAGAGGCCAGCAATTGAAAAAGTAGGGGGCAGCATGCCAGGGGGAGGGAAAAACACGGATAAAGACCCGCTACCTACAAAGGACAGGGCCACCAGCTGCTAAATAGCCCCAGCCTGTGTACACACATTGTCAGTCGGCGGTTTCCCCAACTTTTTATCGTCTTCACATTTCATTTTCTAGGATCTAATATTTATCCTCTATGTATTTTTGTAAGCAGTCTTAGATAATATTTGGAGAGTATAAAAAAGGACAGAAGGGAATCCCCCAAACTCCACAACTTTCCCAGGTTCAAATAATTTGTCTACTTTTTTTTCCACTATATTTTACAGAACTGGACTCCCAATTTCGAAGGGGAAAATATACTCACAATCATCATTATTCACGCTGGACACCAATCCCAATGTTTGAGTCTGATCCGACTCACTGAGACATAGTCCAATAGTTACCAGTCACAGTTTATTCTGATAATAATTTAGGCCATTGTAAAAGATAAATGAATTTAGATACATCAGCTATGCTTCCTGTTTTGGCCATCTTGAGTGTTTTCATCTATATTTTTTGTTATTCTTTATTTTTACAGGGCCCATGGGCTTGGCTGAGTCTGTGGAGAAAGCCTTCCAGACAGGCATCAAATGTGCTGTAACATAATCCCTTCGTTATGCCAACATAATCTCTCTAATAACTACTAAGCTTCAAAGCTCATGACTTACTGTTTGTGGTTTGTGACATTCAAACATGTAGGGGTCTTTAATAGTAAAACAAGAAACAAGTAGAAAGGTCTTTGAACTCGAACCTTGCAAGACTGAAACAGTTCCCTGATTTGGTTCAAGACCACTTTTTCAAAAATATCAGAAAAAAGTACAATGTACAATAGGAAGTTGCACCATAATCGATTTTGAAGCAAGACTCATGGTCTTAAAAGCGTGACTTCATTTATCCTGTGGTTCTCTTTGCTTCTCCCTCCTTTACCTTCCTCTTTATTTTTGTACCTGAATAATCCCAGGAAGGGTGCTTTGCCATTAGTCTGCAGTGACTCAAGCCTTCTCAAGTTTATTAGAAATCCAATACAGTTGTGCAGTTGCATTGTGGCTATCTGATTCATGGATTTCAGCTAAAGAAATACACAAAATAAGTATTTCCACCTGTATGTACCGTAAAAATTTGGTAAGGCACAGTTTAAATCAGGTTTGGCAGAAAAAGAGCTATAAACACATTAGAACAGTTTTAAACAAACTATTCCGAAACATATGAAAGCCCCATAAGTGCTAAGTTATAGCACTACTCAACATATTTTGCAGTTAAGAGCCTGTGGGTCTCATCATTAAAAATCCTATTTTCAGTGCTGTTTAGCACCCATATAAATATTACACCTGAACAAAGATTAAGGATATAATGCCTCAGTGAAAGAACAAGATATTTTGGGTTCTTAAAAGCTTTGGGTTTTTTTCTGTTATTGTTGTTCAGTTAATATAAACCAACACTCTACAGATCATATTCACTTTGATTTTGCCCTTTTGTTTGTGAAAACACAAAGACATGTTTTGTTGATACAAACTGACAAGATTCTAAATAATAAAACAGTGCCTTACTTGTACGGTATTATTTCTTAGTCCAATTCACTAGCTATGAACTGGTTTGTCACTGATTAAAAGCAGACACTGCTTCTCAAAGTATCATCCCCAGCAGTTCAGAATATTTATCGAATATCCATTAAATAGATAATGGGTAATACTTGCAATAGATGTCTTTTCCTACTTTTTTCCTGAGCCAAATAATAAACTTCTCTCATTACTCATGTTCTCAAAGCTCTTAAAAGCCTACTGGGTATTCCTGTCTTACCCCTGGGTTCTTCATGACCTTTTTTTTTTAGACACAGACCTACTAGAGCATGGACTTGAGGATATGGGGAGGGGGAAAGGTAAGCTGTGACAAAGTGAGAGAGTGGCGTGGACATAAATACGCTACCAAACGTAAAATAGATAGCTAGTGGGAAGCAGCCGCACAGCACAGGGAGATCAGCTCGGTGGTTTGTGACAACCTAGAGGGGTGGGATAGGGAGGGAGACGCAAGAGGGAAGACATATGGGAACATATGTATATGTATAACTGATAAACTTTGTTATAAAGCAGAAACTAACACACCATTGTAAAGCTATTATACTCCAATAAAGATGTTAAAAAAAATTAGAAATTAAAAAGTAAAAACAAAAAAGCCTACTGGGTTAAGACCACGTGCATGCTTAGATTTTTCATTTATCTAAATAATCCATAACGTTATTCTTTTACTTACAAAGTGCTAACGATGGTGAATGGAAAGACTTAGGCTAAGGCTCATGTTTGAGAGGTTACACTGGCAGGCCCCTCATTATCTGTGAATAGCCACGTCACACATCATAGGGTTCCAGTAGTTGATGCCTAGACAGCTGGTGTCCTTTGGTTTGTTGATAATGACACGTCTCTCACTGATTTCAATCAATTAATGCTCTGAGTATTATTATCATTATATATTTAAATCATGCATAATATTTTAATACCTAAAAATTGCAGAGGGGCAGGAAGGAAGTCACTATAAGCCATACCCAGGGTGAAGAGGCAGGAGTCAGGCTTCCAGATTACTCAAGAATCTTCTAGAATGTCTCTTCTGGCCAGAGCAGGAAAGAAGGGCGGTGCATGCGGTGCAGGCATCAAGGGCAGTGCAGCCAGTGTAGGAGCCCCAGGAGACACCGAGGGGGAGTTCCAGATGGTATTTGGTCCTGGGCGTTCGGGGAAACCCGGATGACCCGGGAGACCCTCAGGGTAGGCACCGGGAAGGCCATCATCCCGGGCCTCACCAGAAACTCACTTTCTACACTAAGCTTGACCCAAGAGCAAGAGCTGTGAACTTTCCCTCCCAGGAGAGCAAGACAGTGTTTGCTGCTGCCAAACCAAACATCAGTGCTTTGTCTCGACCAAGAACTGGACTTGCCCTGCCCTCACCCACCCCCACCCGTCTGTGATTTTAATTCCTTCCAGCACCACTGCAAGAGACTGGAAGAAGACCCTCCTGATAATGCGTGGGCAGTCCAGTTTCCATCCTTGAGAAATGTCTGCCTTTAAGAGGTAGGTCACATTTGGTTCTCACAGAATTACCTGAGCCTCTGGCTCTCTTGCCAAAAGTCTAGATGCTGCCGCCAAACTTCAGCAGATGCAGTGGACACAGAATGCACAAAGAGGCAGGAGAGGTCCCGCCGAGTCATCTAGCTCATCTCTGAACAGGGACTGTATGAGGCTTGGAGAGACTATGAGAGCGGGACAGATTCCGTCCCTGCCCTCAGAGACAGAAAACAAAGACAGAAACGTCAATACTGCGTGATCAAGTCTGCACTCGGGCATTAAAAATCGTGCTACGGAAGATCAAAACAAGGACCCCTAATGGAATCTCACGGAGGTGGGCAGGTGGGAAGGAAAGGACCCCTTGTAGGCGAAGCCAGGGAGGTCAGTCTGGAGAAAGACAGGCATTTAGGCGAAGACCCGAAGGACTCATCTACTTTGGAGCCTCCCCACCAAAAACAATTAGAGACAGATTTTCACTTCCAGCCAAATCCCATCACTTGGCTTACTTCCCTAGTTACTATGAAAAGTTAACTATAATTAATTAGTGCCCTAAATTGTTCTCAAATTTGTTTCTGGGTAAAAAACACTGTCTCCATGATTAATTGATATCTCCTTGCCGGCCGCCACGGTCCTGGTCGTTGTTTGCAGCCCCCAGTGTTTACCAACGCCGAAAACAGTGAATTTAATTAATAAAACTCTTGTTACACGAATGATCGGTTCACATGCTTTAAAAAATAATGTTTGCCAATATTTTATAAATGTCAGCTACTGTACTCTGTCATCTTGAGACGAGGGAATCTCTTGAAATAAGCGTAACTTGTATACTGCTTTCTAGGCCCATTTATCACTTTTATCTTTTCTTTAAAAGCATTAGAATTATTGATATTATCTTAGACACATAATTCTACATCATGACCTAAATCTACCAGAAATATTCTTTTTTATAATGGAGATTTTCAGACAGCTCGATTCCACACATGGCTGCTGTTAATGAGAATCGTCATGATTAATGTTAAAAGATAAAGCACACACACCCTAGCTTGCATTACCCAGGTACCTGAAGGACTGTCTTCTCAAGTTCTCGGACAAACCGCCAAGGAACATTATTCTCTTTAAACTCGCTCATTTCCAAACTAGCAAATACTTCTCAACAGACGATGTTAGTCAACAGCATAGACTAAAAAGAGTCCTAAAAATGGCCAAATCAATATAAACAAAATTTATTTAGTAGCAGAAAATTGCTTCTGTGCAAACATCTCGCACACTATGTTTTAACTTAAAGGGGATATTTTACAATGATAAGCACCTGGTGACAGATCCATAACTCTGTCAGCGACAGCAGATCTCTGGCTCCTAAGTTACTGTCCTGTTTTGGAGTTTAATCATTTTTCTTTTTTTTTTTTTTTTTTTTTTTTTTTTTGCGGTATGCGGGCCTCTCACTGCTGTGGCCTCTCCCGTTGCGGAGCACAGGCTCCGGACGCACAGGCCCAGCGGCCATGGCTCACGGGCTTAGTTGCTCCGCGGCATGTGGGATCTTCCCGGACCAGGGCACGAACCCGCGTCTCCTGCATCGGCAGGCGGACTCTCAACCACTGCGCCACCAGGGAAGCCCAATCATTTTTCTTAAAGAAAGTAATTATAATTGTTAAAAATGTGGTCCTAAAATAAAATACGGACCCTCACGAAGAAGCATAATGTCTGAAAATAATGCAAAGTAAAATAAAAAGTATTTAGAATTATTTTATAAACAGAATTATATGATTTGTTATCTAATAATTACTTTTGTGATTCAATGGTTGCAAGAGGTAAAATCTTTCAAGAAATATAAGGGAAAATTTTTTTTCTGAGCTTTACAAAGATGCCTGAAGACCCCTCCTATAGTTTATGTGTATGTTTATAACACATATAGTATTGATAACGTAACAAAGGTAATGCTAATAATATCTTTTCCCACACTCACCCCCGAGACCATGTAATATGACTTACTGGGAAATGGTACTCATCTGGGCTTTTACTCTCCTATTCTCATAATTGTGTGAACTGGGAAAACAACAGACATAGGCAAGTTATTTAACTTCTCTCTGCCTTCGTATCTTACGTGTAAAACAAGACAATGACACTTCGCTGCGCTGGGCCGGGACTCTGTCTAATACTCCGCCTGAGCCCGCCCCTCTCTGTTGGGCTTTGCCTAGAGCAGGTGCCAGAGCTAGACCTCGAGGCTGGAGGAGGGACCCACCCCTTCCTTCCTGCTTCCTCTCACTCCCTCCAGCCTGCCTGTCTCCCCACTGCTCCTGTCCGCACGACCCTGGCCTGGCTTCTCCACCCTGGCAGCAGCACTTCATTCCCATAACAGCCTCTGAACCCAGGCTGGAACTGTCCCACCGCTGCAGGACCAGCCTCATCGCGGCCTCTCCCCATCAGAGACACCTGCACAGTGGCAACTCTTGATCGCAAAGCCCAGAACCCTAGTCCCCCGTGGCTCCACCTGACACCAGAGATACCAGCACCAGCCAAGCAAGGCCTCCTCCTCTGAGGCCTCAGGGGAGGCTGCCCTCCAGGCTTCTAGGTGTAATCGTTCCAGACTGAGGCTGAGTGGTGACAGCTGCTTTCCGAAACCGCTACCTGCGAGAGCTCAGTTTTCTCTGTTGGCTTTTGCAGTTGCCTAGCAAACAATGTGTTACGCCAAATGAACAATTCTTTAAAGCAACTTACTTTCTCTATCAAAATAACCGATATGACTCCTGTCTCCGCTCCAGAGCAGGCCTGACCCAACAGTATCTCTATACCACCGCCCTGTCGCGAAGATCGCATTCACTCTTTACTCTTTGGCATTATTTAGCAGCTTTAGAGCAGAGACGAGTCTGGTACTGGTACCCAGGCGGTGGATGCAGGGTGTTGATCGAGACATACAAAAGTATGCTGTAGAATAAAATTTAATTTCACAGTGCTGGACACCACAGAGAGCCCAGAAATTCAGAGATGCTTCTGGTTCTATCAACTCTGGCTAGAACACGTAACAGTCAAGCCTACTGAAAACAAAGCATATTATACACGCTGGCAAATGCGGGAAATTAACAAATCCAGTAAAAGTGAAGGAGCTTTCTAACAAATACACGCCACTAAGAAGTGCTGCTGCGAACTGACCCTCCCTTCCAGGGCAGGGAAGTTCTTGCCTTTATTCACAGAGGCTGCTCCTGGGTTTTAGTTTAGCTCCGTGAAACGACACAGAGAAGAAGACAAATTGGAAGGAGTTCCAAGAAGTTCACACACACAAAAAAAGATGCAGAGCAGTGGAAGAGCAGCGTAATGAGGCAAGGTTGCAATGACTAAATGTATTTTGATTTAGTATTCAGCTAAGTGCAATGCCGACGTCTAAATATAAGTGAGGCAGAAAAAGAAAAAATAATTACAGGGAAGATAATATATAATAATTAACTACTGAAAAAGAGTATGCTTTAAATAATGGGATACAAGTAAAGCAGGAATAACCTGAGCTGATTACAGAGACTCAATTTCTCACACTGAGGTGAGAGGAGGGTTATCATTTGAAATTCACAGCCCTTAAAAAAAAGAACAGACAAAACATGTAATTATTATCTGCCAACAGCACAGTCCAAAATGATGCAGTGGTGTTCGTCCGTTTCTAATTTATAAAGTTCTACATGTTTCTCAAGTTATCCAACCCATTCATTTCTCTTTAATTAAAGTACTCAGAAAACTCTTGTAAATCTTAGAAATGCCTGCGACGGTCTCTTTCTGAAAGGCACTGGTGCGTGCCACAAAAAATAACGCAGTCACAAAAAAATTAAAGTTAGACATCTCTGTAGATACAGCTTTCACTGTGTATCATACAACAAACAAATCTCAAGAAAAACATATGTATTTTATGTACATTTATGAAGTGAGAGTAATCTCTGATTTTCTTTTTTTTAAAAGAATTATTTATTTATTTATTTATTTATGGCTGTGTTGGGTGTTCGTTTCTGTGCGAGGGCTTTGTCTAGTTGCCGCAAGCGGGGGCCACACTTCATCGCTGTGCGCAGGCCTCTCCCTATCGCGGCCTCCCTTGTTGCGGAGCACAGGCTCCGGACGCGCAGGCTCAGCGGCCATGGCTCACGGGCCCAGCTGCTCCGTGGCATGTGGGATCTTCCCAGACCGGGGCTCGAACCCATGTCCCCTGCATCGGCAGGCGGATTCTCAACCACTGCGCCACCAGGGAAGCCCTCTGATTTTCAATAATAAACTTTACGGCGTTATGAAAGTCAATATGGGTCTGCTCACCATCAGGTAGCGAAAGCGAATGTTTTGTGGTAACTGGGCTATAAATGATCAACATTAGAAGTGAGCAGAAAAGGTCTTTTACCCAGATATTCTCAATCTCACCAACAAATCTGCTCTAAAACACTCTCTTATGTTACTCTTTAGTCAACCCTTGTCTCATATTTAAGGGCCTAAACTGAAGTTACTCATCCTTGTTGGTCCTCAGTATAGACACTCATTGTCTTTACTTGTGCAATAACCTTTCAGAAGTATGTCTTCAGGGCTCCCTGTCATGTTCAACATACAACGTCCTCTTTATTACCTAGAGAAATGAGTCGAGGACTGGTTTGAGTTAAATATCAGGTCACTGTAACTGATTGACAACACAGCTTCTCAGAGGTTTGGAAGCATGTTTTTCTTTTTGTTCTTTGTACCTGTGCCATACTTTGTCCATTCTTCGGACGGTCTTGAAGCTGAGGTTGTGTATCTTCCCGATTACTGAAGGCTGAAAAAGAAACTTTTCTAGAGACATAGTAAAATACAAATGTGATGTCATTTTTTGATGTTTAAGTTTTATATTTTTAAAGAAAAACTGATATTTTCCATTTATATTTAAATATATATTTATATGTTTAAAGAAAAACTTCACATAATTTATAAGTTGGTTGAGAAAATACAATTTAAAAACAGAATGACCACGTAGAGCAAAAGGTAATCAAAGCTGACTCTAGATTACAATCTCATCAAAATGACTCACCTAAACATTTCTCAGAGATTTAGAAGGTAACTCTGATTTATTTCTGGTTTGCCGGATGGCCCTCTGGCCCTGGTGTAGCTAAGCTCAGACCATAAAGCTTTAACCCCATAAACTATAAAAGCCTATTTTCTAAGTGGTGGCTCTTTGGCTCTGAGGGTGACTCGGATGCTATGGCTGAGTCAGTTGCTCTTGCTGCCCGAGCTGACGTCACTTTTCTCTCTGCTTGGTCCGTATGAACCCCGAGGAGGCTCAGCACAGCACTGTGAACCACACACGGACCCACCTGATCCAAAGGTTATAGAAGTATAAGGGAACTCAGGAAGCGAACTCTTCTACTTTATGGGAGATAAAATGAGCCTGGAGTCCTTGAACTAATTATTAAAGCCCTACAGCATGTTATGAATGATGTGTAATAATAACAAGAGTGTGTACTGAGGATTTGATATAGTCAGTAAATTAAGGGCTACCCGTATATTATGAGATTTAATCCTCAAATGAGCCATGGGAGAAAGGCACTATTATTACCCTTATTTTACATAAAAGATGAATGAGGCACAGATAAATGGTGTAATTCATTTTAGGTCTCACATGTAGAATGTGGAATGATTAGAACTCATATGGCTGGACGTCAGATATTATTCTCTTAACCACTGTATGTAATATACTTATCGGTAGCCGGTTCAACAAATAATTATGAGCTGAGGCAGCACGAAGCAAAATGGCAGGGACTCAGATGTGAGTAAATCTTTGTCCTTGCCCTCCCGAAGGTCATAATCTAGTACAGGGGTTGACAAACTTTTTCTGTCAGGGCCCAGATCATAAATATTTTAAGTTTAGTGGGCCATTCAATCTCTGTTGCAACTACTCAGTGTTGCCACTGTGGCATGAAATCATCCAGAGACGGTACATAAATATATGGACATGGCTGGGTGCCGATAAAACTTTATTGACAAAAACAGGATGAGGGCTGACTTAGTTTGCCCATCTCTGGAAAAATCAATTACAAAATATATTACAATGCAACACATGTCCCGAGGGTGGCATATATAAGCCACTGCAGAATCACAGAGGGAGGAGTGATTTATCCTGCCTGAGGTATTCAGGGGAAGAAACATTTGAGAAATATATCTAAACGTTAGTAAATTAATTAGGCAAGAAGGTAAGGATACTCCAGGCAGAGGTGACAGCATAAGTAAAATTTTAGAGACGGGACATGTGAGAAACAGCAGATAGTTTAGCAAGATTGAAGTACAGGTATCTGCTAATACTGTAAGAGAAAAAAAAAAAGCGGTGGATGGAGTAAAGGTGGCATTTCATGACAGGTCTACAGTAGAGTGCTAAGGAATCTGAATTTTAGATGATAGGAGATGGGGAGATATTGAAAACTCTTGAACAGAGAAATATCATCATTAGATTTATGGGGGTTTTTAATGAATAATCTTGCAGGATTTTCTTCCAAGGGAAAAATGTGATAGAGCATATTCCCAAAGCACCTTTTTTGTATTGGACATAGCCAAGTTTTAAAATACAAGCCAACTTCAAGAAATATAGTAATACACCGTAAGAAGAAAAAATGGAAAGGAAAAAAGCCCATGTTGGCTTTTTTAACTTGTGATGCTATTACAGCTTTTTAAAATTAATGCCCTCAAGCTATCTTGGATTCATATATTGTTTTATGTTGTTCATGAACAGGAAATCTGTTTAATAATTCTCCTCTGTTCCAGTCTAAATAAAAATGTTTAATAGAAATTTATATTTACAAGAAGTCTCTCCTGTGCTACCATTTAAAAATATATTTTATACCACCAAAGTTATTTTGGCACATTATGCTTATGTTTTCTTCCAGGTCCACCTTAAATGCAATCCAAAAATACAACTCTGGTAGATAAACGGCGTGGGCAAAAGAGCAATGACCTAGAACTTAGGACATGAGAGACCTCTTTAGACCCTGCCACCAATTAGCCATTTCACCTTGAATTTACTCATTCTCAAACCAAAAAGGAGATTACCTGCTATAACAATGTATCAGAGTATTTCAAAAAGATAGGTTCTGCGAATATATGATATTTGGCAAAATGAATCATATTTTTAGGACTTCAAATTTTTAGTTTTCCTAAGTTTTCCCTTCACTAATAGGCAATCTCACACACACACACACACACTCTCTCTCTCTCTCTCTCTCTCTCTCTCTCTCTCACACACACACACACATCTCCAAATGAAACCTTGGAAATTAAAATAATAGGTATAAAAGATTAATGTCTTTTGAAATAAACTGTGAAATGGTCAATAGAACCTATGACAGAGCTATCTTAGATGACTCCCAATAACATGGAACAATACTTGAATATTTTTAATATAATTAACATGAAATTACAGTGGGGTTTTTTTTAAAGCTTCAGGTTAAAATTATTGTTCCCTCATATCATAACCTATGGCTTAAATTACCTTCATTTTTAAGCCCAGCCCTGTCTTGGTGTCTAGGTCTTGGCATTGACAAAGACAGCATTTTTGAAAACTTAACAATACGATGTGAATTAGATACAGCCATTTTCACAATAGGATTACCAACCTGAACCAGAAAGTTTATTAATTGTTCTGAAAAGATCTTTCTTCTCTCTTAGGACAGGTATGGTGAGATGAGGAAAAATTCTCCTTTAGTCTGTTAAAATGGTGAATACACTAATTGATTTTTTTAATGTTAAAGTCAAACTTGCATTCCAGAGATAAACTCTACTTTTCATCATGCATTATCCTTTTGATATATTCCTAGAATCAAACTGTTAATATTTCATCCAGGATGTCTGCAGTTATGTTTACAAGAGACAGCAGTCTGTAATTTTCTATTCTTGGAATGTCTTTGCTGTCAGAGTACTGCTGGCCCCATGCATCAAGTTGGGAATTCTTCCGTCCTCCCCTAATTTCTGAAGGAGAATTTGTATGATTGGTGTTATTTCTTCCTTCGATGTTCTACAGAATTTAACCAGTGAAACTATCTCAGTTTTGAGTGTGCTTATATGTATTTGAAGGTTTTTTGGAACAAATTCAATTGTGTGTGTGTGTGTGTGTTCAGTTTTCTATTTCATTTTGTGCCAGATGGATAAATTCTGGCTTTTACGAATGTGTCTATTTAAGCTAGGTTTTCAGATTTATTGACATTAAAATGTTTGTAATATTTGCGTATCTTTTAAATATCTGTAGACTCTATGGAAATAGCTCTTCTATTATCCCTGATACTGATTATTTATGGTCTTTCTTTTGTGTGCGTGCGATCTTTCTCAAGTGAGTTTCCATGAGAAAATTAAGGCCCCAAAATATCCATTGAATGTAATGAACTAACATCTATGCACTAGAATGACAGCAACTATGGACCATTTGGGTGGCAATTGGGAAAATAGTCTCTACATTCGTTTTCTGTATTGTTTAATTCTCTCATGGAAATTTGTGTGGTTAAGACTCCTCTAGGAATTATAGTATTTTCTCTTAACTTATCACTGTCTGTTATTCATATAAAATACAAAGACACTGCAATAATAGAGTTCCATGTAGCCCCCGCCATTTGGGGTATGGTCACATATACTACTCTGAACGCATTATGATCACCACTGAGGTGGTATTACTTTGTTTAACCATTTACATGTCTTTTTTTTTTTTTTCCTTTTACGGTACGCGGGCCTCTCTCTGTTGTGGCCTCTCCCGCTGCGGAGCACAGGCTCCGGACGCGCAGGCGCAGCGGCCGCGGCACGTGGGATCCTCCCGGACCGGGGCACGAACCCGTGTCCCCTGCATCGGCAGGCGGACTCTCAACCACTGCGTCACCAAGGAAGCCCCATTTACGTGTCTTTTAAAAAATTACAAGAATGAAAATATTTGATATTTTCCCACATATTTACAATCTCTGGTGCTTTTTATTCTTTCCTGGAGTTTTTAGCTTTCATCTTCTGTCGCTTTCCTTTACCCAGCAGAACCTGAGCATTTCCTGTAGTGCTCTTCTAAATGCAACAAATCCTCTCACTTTTATTTATATGTAAATGTCTTTATTTCACCTTGATTTTTGAAGGAGATTGTTGATACATGTAAAATGTAGACTATTAGTTTCTTTAAGCACTTTAAAATGTTCACATTGCCTTCTGGCTTCTTTTGATGAGAAATCAGTTATCATTTGTATTTTTGTTCCCATCATGTAATGTGTAATTTTCTTTTGCTGCTTTTAACATTTCCTCTACATCTCTGGTTTTGAGCAGTTTGACTACCATGTGCTTAGTTGAGCTCTTCTTTGCATTCATCCCATTTGGTGTTTGCTAAGGGTGATGGATTTACATGTTTGTGTTTTTCACCAAATTTTGGAAATTAAGTCATTATTTCCTCAAATGCTTTTTGTCCCATTTTTGCCTTCCCTGGGGCTCAAATGACACATATATGTCCCATGAGTCACTGAAGTGCTGTTCGTTTCTTTAATCTTACTTCTCTCTGTACGTTAGAAAACATAATTTCCTTGTTATATCTACAAATTCGGTGATGCTTTCTTCGGCTATCTTCATGATGATGTCAAATCCGTCCAGTAAATTTTCCATCTCACATATTTACTTTTCAGTTCTAGAATTATTTGATTCTATGTTATAGTTTGTAATTCTCTACTTAGATTTTTCTCATCCCTCATTATGGCCATAATTCCCTTTACATTCTTGAAAATATATTTATAACACATATTTTAAAGTTTCTGTATGTTGATCACAATATGAGTTATCATGAGTTGAGTCTTTATGCACTACAGGTTCCCCCTACTACCCAAAAGCAGACCATTCCTATGAAACCTTTCATAAACTGAAATGGCATAAAGCAAAGAAGCAGTTACCTTAGAACACATCTTGCTAATGGGTGGACAAAATAAATCGAGATAAAGCACAGACACTCACAGATACAGTGCAAAGCTAGGGCAGCTTAGTGCTTTGACATCAATCTTAGTAATTTTTTTTTTGGATACATCTCTTCAGACAAGGGAAACAAAAGCAAAAATAAACGGGACTACACCAAAGTCAAAAGCTATTGCACAGTGAAGGAAACTATCAACAAAATGGAAAGGCAGCCTACTGAATGGAGGAAGCTATTTGCAACAATATATCCGATAAGGGGTTAATATCCAAAACACACAAAGAACTAATACAACTCAACATCCAAAACAAAAAGAAAAAATAGGCAGAGGACCTGAAATAGATATTTTTCCAAAGAAGACGTACAAATGGCCAACAGGCACATGGAAAGATGCTCAACATCACTAATCAAGGAAATGTAAATCAAAGCCACTATGAGATATCACCCCACACCCGTCAGAATGGCTATTACCAAAGAGGCAACAAAGCGGCTTCCCTGGTGGCGCAGTGGTTGAGAGTCCGCCTGCCGATGCAGGGGACGCGGGTTCGTGCCCCGGTCCGGGAAGATCCCACATGCCGCGGAGCAGCTGGGCCCGTGAGCCATGGCCGCTGAGCCTGCGCGTCCGGAGCCTGTGCTCCGCAACGGGAGAGGCCACAACAGTGAGAGGCCCGTGTACCGAAGGAAAAAAAAAGGCAACAGATAAAAAGTATTGACAAGAATGCGGACAAAGAGGAACCCTCCTGCACTGTTGGTGGGAATGTAAATTGGGGTAAATAGGTGCAGACACTATGGAGAACAGTATGGAGATGCCCCCCAAAATTATAAATAGAACAATCAAACAATTCCACTTCTGAGTATTTTTCCAAAGAAAACAAAAACACTAATTAGAAAAATATATGCACCCCTATGTTTATTGCAGCATTATTTACAATAGCCAAGATATGAAAGTAACCTTAGTGCCCATAAGTATATGAATGGATCAAGAAGGTGTGGTATGTATATACACTGGAATATTACTCAGCGATAAAAAAGAATGAAACCTTGTCATTTGCAACAACATAGATGGACTTAGAAGGTATTATGTCAAGTCAAATAAGTCACACAGAGAAAGATAAGTACCACATGATTTCACTTACATGTGGAATCCTTAAAAAAAAAAGAATAAATATAACAAAACAGAAATAGGGGCTTCCCTGGTGGCACAGTGGTTGAGAGTCTGCCTGCCGACGCAGGGGACACGGGTTCGTGCCCGGGTCTGCGAAGATCCCAAATGCCACGGAGCGGCTGGGCCTGTGAGCCATGGCTGCTGAGCCTGCGCGTCCGGAGCCTGTGCTCCGCAACGGGAGGGGCCACGGCAGTGAGAGGCCCACATACTGCAAAAAACAAACAAAAAACAGAAATAGAATTATAGATACAGAGAACAAACAGGTGGCTGCCGGAGAAGAGGGGGTTGGGAGGAGGAAAGAAATAGATGAGGCAGATTAAGAGGTACAAAATGTATGTCATGGGTATGAAATACACAGTGTGGGGAATATAGTCAATAACTATGTAATATCTTTTTATGGTGATATATTGTAACTGAAATTTTGTGGTACTCATGAAATGTGTAGAAACATTGAATCACTATGTTGTATTATAGGAACTAACACAGTGTTGTAGGTCAATTATACTTCAAAAACAAACAAAAAAACTCATAGAAAAAGAAATCAGGGCTTCCCTGGTGGCGCAGTGGTTAAGAATCCGCCTGCCGATGCAGGGCACACGGGTTCGAGCCCTGGTCCGGGAAGATCCCACATGCTGCGGAGCAGCTGGGCCCGTGAGCCATGGCCGCTGAGCCTGCGCGTCCGGAGCCTGTGCTCCGCAACGGGAGAGGCCACAACAGTGAGAGGCCCGTGTACCGAAGGAAAAAAAAAGGCAACAGATAAAAAGTATTGACAAGAATGCGGACAAAGAGGAACCCTCCTGCACTGTTGGTGGGAATGTAAATTGGGGTAAATAGGTGCAGACACTATGGAGAACAGTATGGAGATGCCCCCCAAAATTATAAATAGAACAATCAAACAATTCCACTTCTGAGTATTTTTCCAAAGAAAACAAAAACACTAATTAGAAAAATATATGCACCCCTATGTTTATTGCAGCATTATTTACAATAGCCAAGATATGAAAGTAACCTTAGTGCCCATAAGTATATGAATGGATCAAGAAGGTGTGGTATGTATATACACTGGAATATTACTCAGCGATAAAAAAGAATGAAACCTTGTCATTTGCAACAACATAGATGGACTTAGAAGGTATTATGTCAAGTCAAATAAGTCACACAGAGAAAGATAAGTACCACATGATTTCACTTACATGTGGAATCCTTAAAAAAAAAAGAATAAATATAACAAAACAGAAATAGGGGCTTCCCTGGTGGCACAGTGGTTGAGAGTCTGCCTGCCGACGCAGGGGACACGGGTTCGTGCCCGGGTCTGCGAAGATCCCAAATGCCACGGAGCGGCTGGGCCTGTGAGCCATGGCTGCTGAGCCTGCGCGTCCGGAGCCTGTGCTCCGCAACGGGAGGGGCCACGGCAGTGAGAGGCCCACATACTGCAAAAAACAAACAAAAAACAGAAATAGAATTATAGATACAGAGAACAAACAGGTGGCTGCCGGAGAAGAGGGGGTTGGGAGGAGGAAAGAAATAGATGAGGCAGATTAAGAGGTACAAAATGTATGTCATGGGTATGAAATACACAGTGTGGGGAATATAGTCAATAACTATGTAATATCTTTTTATGGTGATATATTGTAACTGAAATTTTGTGGTACTCATGAAATGTGTAGAAACATTGAATCACTATGTTGTATTATAGGAACTAACACAGTGTTGTAGGTCAATTATACTTCAAAAACAAACAAAAAAACTCATAGAAAAAGAAATCAGGGCTTCCCTGGTGGCGCAGTGGTTAAGAATCCGCCTGCCAATGCAGGGCACACGGGTTCGAGCCCTGGTCCGGGAAGATCCCACATGCCGCGGAGCAACGAAGCCCATGCACCACAACTACTGAGCTTGTGCTCTAGAGCCCCCGAGCCACAACTACTGAGCCTGCGTGCCACAACTACTGAAGCCCGCACACCTAGAGCCCGAGCTCCACAACAAGAGAAGCCACCGCAATGAGAAGCCCGTGCACTGCAACGAAGAGCAGCCCCCGCTCGCCGCAACTAGAGAAAGCCCACACACAGCAACAAAGACCCAACACAGCCAAAAATAAATAAAAATAAAATAAACCAATTTATTTTTATAAAAGAAAAAGAGATCAGATTTGTGGTTACCAGGGACAGGGGAGGGGAGGGAGAGGTAACTGGATGAAAGCAGTCAGAAGGTACAAACGTCCAGTTAGAAGATAAGTACCAGGGATGTGATGTACAACAGGATAAACATAATGAACACTGCTGCATGTTATATATGAAAGTTGCCAAGACAGTAAATCCTAAGAGCTCTCATCACAAGGGAAACCATTTTTCTATTTCTGGGTTTTTTTTAAGTGTTTTTTTGTTACGAAGTTTCTTTTTTTTTTTAAATGTATTTTGTGATTGGCTGCATTGGGTCTTCATTGCTGCACGCGGGCTTTGTCTCTAGTTGCGGCGAGCGGGTGCTACTCTTTGTTACAGCGCGCAGGCTTCTCTTGTTGTGGAGCACAGGTTCTAGGCACGTGGGCTTCAGTAGTTGTGGCTCACGGGCTCCACAGCGCAGGCTCAGTACTTGTGGCGAATGGGCTTAGTTGCTCCGCGGCATGTGGGATCTTCCCAGACCACGGCTTGAACCCGTGTCCCCCGCATGGGCAGGCAGATTCTTAACCGCTGCGCCACCAGGGAAGCCCTCTATTTCTTTAATTTTGTATCCATATGAGATGATGGGTGTTCACAAAACTATTTCATTAATCATTTCTTGATGGATGTTGGTCAAATCGTTATGCCGGACACCTTAAATTTATGCTGTACTGTATGTCAATTATATCTCAATAAAACTGAAAGAAAACAAAAAGCTACGGCGGCTTGATGCTGAAATGCTGAGTGCAGTTCCTGAGGAAGCAGTTTAGTAGTGGCACTCTCGCTGCTGAGGGTGAGCACGGCCGCTATAACAGCTCACTGCAAAACCAACAAATCAACGCTGAACGCTATTTCCTATTTTCTCTTTTGGTCTTTTTTCTTAAAAGTGGAAATACCCCTTGGATTTCCTCCAGTTGGCGAAAACAGGTACTAATGTAGGTCTTTTGTAAAAGCCAAGCGGTGGAAAGCGAACTTTCAAAAGGCAGGGGATGCCTATATTTTTTCTCTTGATTTGGGGTCACATCGTCTTATTCCTTTACAGGTTGGATTTTTTTTTTTTTTTTATCCAAGATATTGCATAAGATATGTTATAGAGACTTTGGGATCTCTTATTCTTCTTTGAAATATTGATGTTTACTTTAGCAAACAGTTAACTTGGCTGGACCCAAACTTCAAACTCTGTCTCCCTGAGATGAATAGTAGTGAAAATCTCTTCTCTGTTCTTCCAGGATTCCTGCTGCTGTTTTTCAGTGGCAACTGTGACATCTCCCCCATACGTGCCAAGTGCAAGGGTAGGACAAACATTAGGGGGTTCCCCTTCTACGGCTTCCTTCTTTGTGGGATTCCTCACCTCACATTCTAGCCACCTGGGAAGCCCTAAACTCCATTTCTCTGCCTGTCAATTAGTAAGACAGTGGTTTTCTTCTTGATGTCCTGGCCCCATGCAGAACAAAATTGGTAGAACAAATCATATCCAAGGCACTTCTCTTTTTTTTCAAAGACCATGTACCCTACAGTTTCTGACTGCTTTTGGTCATTCTCCAGTGCATTCATCTATTACTTTCTTATATTGGTCTATAGTTATAATAGCTACCCGACAGAGTGTTAGTTTAATACAAGCTACTTCACCATTATTGGAAGTCATTTATATCCTTTTTATCTAACCTGCACATAGTAGGAATTCGGGCAATATTATGTCGAGTGAATTTAAGTCTCCCTACATAGTCTTTTTTTTTCAATTTTCTGATTTATAAAATGAGAGAGATTTCCTACCTTAAACTCCAGTTACATCCCTTACCCTCCAGTCTGTCCCGTTTCTCTTGCCTATATTATTTTAATAACCTCCACCTGTCATTCTTCCTCTAAACTCAGCTCTCCACTGTGTTTTTCACAATGACTAATTTATGTCTCCAGAATCCACACTGATAATGATTTCCAACTTCATCTCAGATAATAAAGTCTTTGATAACTATCATTACCAGATCAAAAAACCTGATTTTTAAAGTTAGTGAGTCATTTATTACCTCCCAAATTCTGATTCCAAATGAACCTTTCTCTTTTATGCCTCATACACCCTGAGTTCAAGCCTCACCATTCTACTTCATTCAATAGATCTTGTATCCTCCCCACTCCACATCTTCCCTTGTTATTTTCTACTTGCCAAATATGCTAATCTTCTCCAGTTAAGAATAACATTTCCCCTGTAAAGCCTTAGAATTAATCACACTAGGGACTGAAAAAGCATTTTTGAGCCACTATATGCTCCTTTATCATATTCACCTTATATCTTGTAGTTCAGCAAAATTATCCTCCCACCTTTAGTAAGTACTTAAGAAGAAAGTACACTTTATTAATTGGTGTTGCAAGTATAGAGCTAAGGGTATGGTACTGGTCATTCTCTGATGCAACTTGAAAGCAGCGCCATTCACACAACTGGATTCCATCTATAGGATATCTACAGAACTCCATCTGTAGGTAGTACCATCTATAGGACAAAATATAAATATCCCTTCCGAGGTTGAGAACTCATCTGGCTCTTCACACTGTATGCTCAGCAAATGCCTGCAGAATACAATTAAAACTCCTTAAACCATATTTTAATAAAGTTGAAAGGGACATGATGACCTCCCTCTATGTCCCTCAGCTGTCATATCCCCGGGTCCTACATATCTAATAGATATTCTATGAATTATTACCATCCTCTTTCCCATCTTATGGTTATCAAGTTCATGGTTTGCAATATGAAAGATCAAACAGCCAAGTTTCACGGCTGGTTCATCTCACTTTCATACCAAGCATCAGTCTGGCTAGAGTAAGGGCTACGTTTCCCGTCTGGCCCTTGTCCTACCTATACACATAGTTCCTCATATTTTCTCAGCTGAAAATCAGCTCATGTTAGAAACAATTTTACAAGCAGAAAAGGCGGGGGTGTGGAAGAAATTGATGCTTCGTTGAAAAAAAAAATGCATCACCAACCCTTCTGCCACCAACAACAGAGACTGGAAAAATATAATGCATCAGAATGCATTTTCTCAGCCTCCTTAGCAGCGAGCAGTGGACAGTAAACTAGTTCTTTCCCATGGATAAAGACCGATGGCCCATCTTCCTGATAAGAGGGAGAGATGAAGTGGGTGTCCTTCTCCCCTATTCTTTCATCTCTGAAGGCAGATAGAATATCTGCAGTAGCAGCATTTACTTTGCAAACATAAGACAATACCGAACAAATCATACAAAGGTCATCTTTTACATGACTGAACTGTTGAACCAACTCCAGTGACTGCTTTACTCTGGAACTTTCTATGATATAAGAAAAGTAAACCTCTATTTGCTTAATTGATCATATTCACGTTTCCTGTCACTTACAGCAATATCCATTTTTATGGCCACCATCGAAAAGAAAAGAGAAGACAAACGCTGGTGGGGATGTGGAGAAAAGGAAACCCTTGTTCACTATTAGTGGGACTGTAAATTGGTCCAGTCAGTATGGAAAACAGTGTAAAGGATGCTCAAAAAACTTAAAAAATAGAACTACCATACGATCCAGCAATTCCACTTCTGGGAATACAGTTGACCTTTGAACAAGGTGGGCTTAGGGGTGCCAACCCCCCATGTCGATGATAATCTGTGTGTAAGTTTTGACTCCCCCTAAACTCAATGACCAATAGCCTACAGTTCACCGGAAGCCTTTACCGGTAACATAGGCAACTGACATTGTATTTTGTTTGTTATATGCATTATAGACTATATTCTTACCATAAAGTAAGCTAGAGAAAATAATTTTTTATTAAGAAAATCAGAAGGAAGAGAAAATACATTCATAGTCACGCACTGTATGTATCAATACCATAAGTTTACATCATCTGTTTACAAGATAAATCTGTCAGTACCTACATCAATATTTTCATATGATACAAATCACTGTAGTATATGTATTACTAACACTAGACCTCACACATGAAAAGATAATGTGAGAAAGGAATTCATGTTTATTTACAGGTATAATGATTCATGCATGGATAATGAAAAAGCAGCAATATGATTGCTTTATGGTAGCCTAGCCTACACACTAATGAACGGTTATCAAATTTTTACGGCACACGGTACTAGACATATTCATAATACAGTATTGGAAACATTGTTACATTTTCTTGGTGGGGGCGATGGAGGAAGGTGGTCAAAAGATGCAAACTTCCAGTTATAAGACAAACAAATACTAGGGATGTAATGTACAATAGGATGGCTATGGTTAATACTGCTGTACAATATACAGGTGAGCTGATAAGAGAGCAAAGCCTACGAGTTCTCATCAGAAGGACAAAATTTTTTTTCCTTTTTTCTTTCCATTTTTCTCTTCTTTTTATTGCATATATATGAAAATATGGATGTTAGTTGAACCTACTGTGGTAATCATTTCACAATACATATAAATTGAGCCATCGTGCTGTATCCCTTAAACTTATACAGTGATGGATGTCAATTATTTTTCAATAAAACTAGGAAGAAACCTCACGGAACTGTTCACTAAAAGGTTGAAGTTGACGTAAGTTATACCTTAACATTTTTTTTAAGTATCAATTTCTAAATGAAATGTGACCTAGTAGTATGTAAGCTATGTCTGAAACACTGTCCTCAGCCTTTAGTTTTTTTGTTTGGTTTTTTTTTTTTTTTAAGTTATTCCTTATGGTAACACATTACACCTCCACTTTTTGGTTGGGTAAATTGAGACTTAGGAAACACGGTGACAGGGTGAGCGGTTGAGAGTACGGAGTTGGATATCACACACTCAGGCTCTGTTTAAGTGATATTAGGCATGCTGCCTCTTTAAACGTTAGCTTCGGGCTTCCCTGGTGGCGCAGTGGTTGAGAATCCGCCTGCCGATGCAGGGGACACGGGTTCGTGCCCCGGTCCGGGAAGGTCCCACGTGCCGCGGAGCGGCTGGGCCCGTGAGCCGTGGCCGCTGCGCCTGCGCGTCCGGAGCCTGTGCTCCGCAACGGAAGAGGCCACAACAGTGAGGCCCGCGTACCGCAAAAAAAAAAATAAAATAAAATAAAATAAAATAAAAAATAAACACGTTAGCTTCCTAATCTGGAAAGCAAGACTACAAGAAGTCCCTATTTATAAAGTGGTTTGGGGGATTAAGTGAGATTAGACGTGTAAAGTGCTAAAGAAGGACCCGACACATACTAAGTGATGAAGAAATATTATCCATTGTCATTGGTTTTGCTGTTATTATTTTACATATTTCATTACTACCACATGCCGCAGAGATAGGAAGTGATGGAGAGTTACGAATCAAAATATGACAATATAGGGCTTCCCTGGTGATGCAGTGGTTAAGAATCCGCCTGCCGATGCAGGGGACACGGGTTCGAGCCCTGGTCCGGGAAGATCCCACATGCCGCGGAGCAACAAAGCCCTGAGCGCCACAACTACTGAGCCTGCGCTCTGGAGCCCACGAGCCACAACTACTGAGCCCACGTGCCACAACTACTGAAGCCCGGGCGCCTAGAGTTCGTGCTCCGCAACAAGAGAAGCCACCGCAACGAGAAGCCCCCGCACTGAAACGAAGAGTAGCCCCCGCTCGCCGCAACTGGAGAAAGCCCATGCGGCAACGAAGACCCAATGCAGCGAAAAGTAAATAAGTAAAATAAATAAACTTTTTAAAAATGACAATATAAATGGACGATACAAGATTCAAACCCAAGCCTCTTCAATCCCTACACCTGTGGTCTTTTCTATACGGTGGTAAGAATATTTAGATAGTTAGAATTTCTCCTAGAAGTCATAGGGATCCAGTATACACGTTGTTGTGACATTTTATATTTCTGTAACATGATTTTTTGTGTGTGAGCTCAGAAAGCGGCAGACTAATACCTTAAATATATAAGTATGTACGTCTTTTGGTGTTTTCTGATCTCTTTCTCTTCGAAGAATTTTAAAAAAATAATCCGAACAAGCCTTAAACCGACTGAAAACTCCTCTCTCTATGCCTAACCGCATAAACAATGCACACCCAGGAGCGTGCACGGGGACCGCGCCTGAACACCCGGCCTAACCCAGCCGAGCGCCGGATGGATGGTGTTCACGGCTATGGATGCTCAGGTGATGCACACAGTATGTTCAGTGAGGACACGATCCATCTGGTCCCTCAGTCTACGAGGATGGCAGAGGCAGCGGCCCGGATGGAGTGATGGCACATCTTACTTTTCCTGTGGATCGGGGAGAAGGTGAGACGAAGGAAGCTGCCGACAAGTCTGCCATTACACCTTTGAGGAGCATTATTACAATATTTCATTCCACTCAGCATGGAAATAACAACCTAAAATTAACTAGCACTTCAAATAACGTTAGAAATCTGGTCAGTGGTACTACAGCCAATGTAGGCTAACAAGTGTTTTTCGCGAGAAGGCTTCCTGTGCGGTGCTTGTTCAATCAAGTGGAGCCTGAAAAGAAGCACTGTTTCTTGGGTAGACTATACCAGAGTTCTTTGAATTAGAATATTGGGCATCCTTCTCCCCTTAGATGTCTAAAAAGATGATTCATAGAGGAATAAATTAAATTATATCAATAAATAGCGATGCTTCTCTGACCAATTAAAGTTGCCATCTGCTTAGCTTGGAGAATATCCCCCAAAGAAGTCATCTCACAGCTGATTTAAGCCATCGTGGGAGCTTTACACCAAACGGGAACCGCAAGTTTCTTGTCTGCTGATTTAAGAAATATTCTCAGTGTGAAAGGCAAACGTCCTGAAGGCAGGTTTGATGATATGGCATTGTGAGAAACTCTGATTTCTAAAAGATCTCTAAGATCTAGTCCCTAGAGAAAAGGCTGAACTTTTGAACTATCTATTGAAAAGAAATGGAATAAAAATCTAAATACAAGTCACGAGACAGACCTAATTTATTTGAAGAATAAATATGGCATGATGGAAGTTTAGAAGAAGGGTTAGAAGGATAAGGGGAGCACCTGCCTGTGAATCTCAGCGTAGGGTTGGCTCTTAGCTTCAGAGCAATGTCAGGGCTGGTTTACATTCTAACTGCCACCTAAGCCCTACAACCGGGGTCAAGTCCCTCAGCTGCCAGGGAGCTCATGTAAAACAGAAACACCTGCCTGCTCCCTGAGATCCCGCGAGGGCTGAGCGAGATCCCGCGAGGGCTGAGCGAGATGCCGCAGCAGAGCCCTGGCCCACAGTATTGGCTCAAAAATGGTAACTCTTTGTATGAGTGCAATTCAATAAAAGTCAATGGGAACTATTATTCATTACAAACCCTTTAGTAAGTGTACGTTGCAAAAACAGATGATGATGCAGGAAATAAGTTATAATTCTCCTTGAAGATTGCCCCGTCTATCTGTATAAATGAATAAATACAAGTAAGTTCGGTATGTACATGGATTAGTTCCCTTCTCCAACGTGTCTCACATGACAGGGAATGGACTGGCCTTTTGTTGGCCATTGTTGATAGTTTTAATAAGTTTATGCTATACCTCTTTGAATGTAAACAAATATTGCAAAAACTTTTTCACAAGAGAAGCATTGTTTTTTTTGCTTAGTTTGCAATTACTGTGTCACAGAATGGAACTTAATTCTGAAAACAACCTGAAAAAGAACTTAATTATAACAAGAGCTACCAGTTAGTGTTTACTGAGCAAATATGCTATCGTTTAACAATCAAAAGTCCAATGTGTGCACATTCTAAATGTGCTCTTTACAGATGGGGAACGTGAGCAATACACGAGTTATATGGTTTCTTGAAGTCATGTGACTCCTCGTTGGAAAAGTCAGAATTCGGTCAGCTCCCTGCTGTCACTCGGAAAACAGTTCTGCTGAAACAAATACAGTGGTGGACACTCGTCCCCTGTTCCTCAAGCTCTCCCTTCAGATCTGGCAAGCTAGGCTCGCCCTTTCCAGTCAGGGGCAAGAAAACGCCCTCATCTTTCCACGGCCACGTCCCAAGAGATCCAAACTTGTCCTGCTGCCTCTATCAGGCTGCGTTACTTGGCCAATCTCTGAGGGAAGTGCAAGGAAGCCCACTTAGGCCACCAGAGCTGGAGCAATTTGATGTGGGAAGTTTTCTCCGTAGAAAAGCATGCATTTTTGGTGTCTGTCTCATCTGACTCCTGTTTCTAGCCTTCAACGGTTTCCAAACTCAGATGTGAAGAAAGGAGGTGCAGTTTATTGTTTCAGAAGCCCAGCATGTGTCAGGAGGTAGTTAGGTGAGAGATTCCTTATTGTAAATGAGATCCCGTAACGTCTGTCTGTCCTTTCCAAAGTGAAAGTCCTCTGCTCTCAGAAATATATAGCCTCTCCCATACTATCCCATCCAACTCATGGGATTCTAAATCAAGAAAACAGTATTATAGGCTGTGTTATGCTGGGAGACCTGAGAAGATCCCAGCTAACAACGGCATAGGATGTCTTCTCAGCCGGATAGGAAATTAAAGAGCTCAAAGTTGAGAAAAAGTTCACGGAAGGTGCTCCAGGCACCCGTTTTAAAATGAGCAGACTCTGGGCTTCCCTGGTGGCGCAGTGGTTGAGGGTCCGCCTGCCGATGCAGGGGACGCGGGTTCGTGCCCCGGTCCGGGAGGATCCCACGTGTCGCGGAGCGGCTGGGCCCGTGAGCCACGGCCGCTGCGCCTGCGCGTCCGGAGCCTGTGCTCCGCAACGGGAGAGGCCGCAACAGTGAGAGGCCCGCGTACCGCAAAAAAAAAAAAAAAAAAAAAAAATAGAGCAGACGGTGGCATCCGCCGCACGCTGGCTGCCGAAGCTGCAGAGTCAATCTGGCCAGCTGAATTCCTAGGATGCTTAGTCTCCTCAAACTTAACACCATCTATCTCTTCAAATTGTTCTAACTATTATTATTTGAAAATATTCCTATTCATATATGGTGAAGCCAGCAGATCAGGAGGTGACTGCCATAGAAAGATAGTTCTTTTTTTTTTTTTTTTTTTTTTTTTTTTTTTTGTGGTATGCGGGCCTCTCACTGCTGTGGCCTCTCCCATTGCGGAGCACAGGCTCCGGACGCGCAGGCTCAGCGGCCATGGCTCACGGGCTTAGTTGCTCCGCGGCATGTGGGATCTTCCCGGACCAGGGCACGAACCCGTGACCCCTGCATCGGCAGGCGGATTCTCAACCACTGCGCCACCAGGGAAGCCCAGAAAGATAGTTCTATGAGAGGAGGGGGCATGTCACACCACAGGGGGGCCCTATGGGGGTTGCTAGGGTCCCTCCAGAGGAAAGAGAGAGTAAGGGGGAAACGTGGGCAAGAGCCTCTACGGTGGTTTCTGCAGGAAGGAAAAGGCAGGCAGCGTAAGCAGGTTTGGGACTGGTGAACCTGACTCACTGCCGTGGGTTCTGAGGCACAGAGGGTGCCCCTAGTTGTCTGGCGCCCCGCCCTGGGCTCCGTAGGGCAGGTGGCTAGTGGCCCAGAGTGTGAGAGCTCTATGAGAGCTCAAAAGAAGCAGCTGGTTGGGGGATGGGATCTGCACTGGCTGTTCACACAGGAAAGGCACCTTCTATCTCTAGCACCTGGCCCACCCTGCCCGGGGGAGTCTCTCCAGGGTCAGCAAAACTCCAGATGTCAAAGAATCAGAAACAGATGGTTAATACACTCTGGTGGTCTTCAGTTATGCTTGCCTTATCCACTTTAAGCAAAAATATATCCTAGTGAAGGGAGAAAAGATAATGTAGAAATTTTAAGTCATGATTCAAAACCTCAAAGGACAATATATAAGTACATCATGGTCTTATTTAAAATCTACAGACATCACCTTTATAAATACTGGCTTCTGCATCTTACGTGATTTCTCAGCTTTCTTTGCCAAGCAGAGAATAAGCTGCGTTCGTGCTATCAACACAATGACTTCCTCTTAACCTATTACCTATCATGGTCACAGGTCACATTCTTGGGGTTTTGTCGCCTAATAATTCTTATAATTAATCTCAAAGGAGAGAGAGGGGGTACTACGTGCTCAGACAGTATGATAGGCTGGATGTTGGCAATATCGGCCCATAGAGCGCTCAGCTCCTGTGTGGAGCTTACAGTCTAGTATAGGAAGCAGTAGAGTATACAGTACAGTATAGGTTTGGTTTCTGTGGCCACAGACGAGCAAACACATTAGACAGAAGACAGCAGCACACCTGGGATGTCTGGATAAAACCTCAAAAGCTGAGACATCAATTGGACGTTTTGCCTATTTGACTCCAGAGCACTGGATACTTGAAACACCACATTCTTACTAAGAAGTTCAGTATAATTATACGCACCACTCCCTAATAACTAAATATCAAGATGGTTGAGAGGGTCTTTAACCTTCCATGCAGAAAAGCACGTGAAAACACAAAGGCTGCAGCAGTGTGAGACATTTGAGAGCTTATTCGAAGATCCTCGTGCTGGTGATTCTACCCGGGCAGAATAACATGAGGCTTTAATGACAAAGAAAAAGAAAACAAAGTTGACTTATTTTGATGTTATTGCCAGTTTTTCTGTGATAAGTATCCAAAAAAAAAAAAAAAACCGCACCAAAACCACAAAACCTAAAGCCATTAATTTTGCTCTATAAACGTACAAAATGCCAGCAGAACTTGATTTTACTTTACCTATTAGATTTGTCTCTTCAATGGCTGTAAAGATAACTTAATACGTCGATTCATTCTGCCACTGATTTTCATGGTGATTTAGAAATATGGTCTTCAAGAAGTAAGCCCAATCTGAATAATGAACAAAGTCCACCCTTCAAAACTTGGAGACTCATCTGTCATAGCATGAACAGTGAAGCTATTCATTTTCCCATAAAAGAGGTAGAAACAAGACTAAAACTCTAAACGCACACAATAATGACATGCTCACAATGAGACAAATAATCTAAGTAAGGCTTCATGTTGTCCACGTTTGTTACTGATCTAGAGGTTTTCCAGAAGACATCAGGTGACAAAAGGCTCAGTCACACTCAGAAGTTACGTCGGTCAACTATCTTGCTAAGTGTTAGCTGATTGATCAAATGTTTAATAACATATGGGTTATTCAGAACTTGGTACCTAATTAGATAACCATTTATGTGGATAGTTTACTGACAAAAATTTAAAGTTTCTTTTTGCCATTTAAGGTAGCCAATTCATTTAGAGAGATACCATAAGGGAGCTTTTCAGGTTTAAGGGGACTAAGAATATTTTCTCCGTTTTTCTTTCTCTTTATATTTTCTGGTGTAACTGATCGTAGAGTAACTTTAGCACGTCTGAAGTGTCAACTTAGGAAACCTGAATTCCTCAAAGTGTGGGGACTCACTTGGAACCCCAGAGTTGGTATAAGAATTATTTTAAGCTGAAGACATTTGAAATTCACATATGGAGACAGAAGCCTTTTCAGAGCTTCTCCTATCTGACTAAAAACAGAAATTTTGAGAAATGAGGACTGCCTTAAATTCCCTCTTCAGGGCAGCTTCTACTCCAAGGACAGAAACTAAGAGTAAACCTACCATAAGTCCCCTTTCTGGGAGAGTTTTATGACCCTGAAGAAAACAGAAAGACACTGAAGAAGACAGAAAATAAAAACAGAAATACCTGCATAGACAAACATTACCACCAACTCATCTCCCATTTTTTCTCCTAAATACCCATTTATCTTTCCTAAAGAACCCTATCTCTTCCTTCCCATAAAATCCATTTCTCCCCACTTCCATTCCCCTAGTAAGTTTGCCCTTTAACTTTAACCATTTAACCAGCAAGCTATTTCTTTTGTGGGCATACAAATAAACCTTTTATCTTCTCACCTTTTGTCAATTTAATTCACAGTCTCCAGTCACTGAACCTAAGAGGGAGGAGGAAAACGTTTATCTCCCCCCAGAAAGTATCATACTAGGGTAAAACATGGAATTCCTGGAATGTGTTGATTTGGAGATGAGAACGGGGTATGGAATTGGAAGGACATCAGAGAGGTACTATCATGATATATCCCAACTCATCTATAAAATTTGGGGGAAGCTGAATTCTCAGAAACAGGTTTGAGATGAGCCCAGGATCCTGTTCTCATGGTAGTACAGCTGTTCACCCCTCAATTTTAATTCCTTTTATTTTTCCTTGGTAGATGATATTGATGCAAAAGTTTGACACTAAAATGTTCAGAACTTGAACCATGAAAGTGTTTTCCCCTTAGGTACTTATTCTCCAGATGTGTATTCTTTAGAATGAATATCCCTATGTTCAATTTTAAAATAAAAGTAATTTCACCCGTTTCCTTTCTCCTTCCCACGGAGATTTTCTGGTATTTAAAATGCAGCTAACAACTTTTCACTCTCTTGGAATTTTCAGTGGCATCTGCATGAAAATTAAGAAATACTTGGGGAAAGTAATTTAATTTTGCAAATGCAAAGGTAATCTGCACTCATCATCAAGGCAATAAAACATACGAGATTTCTGTATGAGGAATCTCAATTTTAAAAACCTTACAGAAGTGAATTACAATGAAGTAAACAATCTCAGAAGCAATACCACAGTGGAGGAGCCTCCCAATTACACATTTATCCAGCCAGGAATTTAGGGCCACATCAGCCCCAGGTGCCCCTGTCCCGCTAACCAAACTGTTTGGCAGTGACTATTGCAACTTCTTAACTTTCTTCTCCTTCCAAGATTTCTGGCTCCTGGCAGAAGACAAAAAGCTTCAAGTTGAGAAAATCAAACTGGAAAAAGGGAGAACATTTAGCTTTTGGAGAAATGTGTGCGGCGTTTACACACTTTCATCCTGCAGGAGGTGGTTACATTCCCAACCTTTCGAAAAGAGCTCTGCACCATCTGGATTTTACAAGCAGTGGCTCATCCGCCCCCCACTCTCTCCAACAGGGAAAAATCCTGCTCTCCCAGAATTTAGCAAGCAAACTGACTTCGGCATGAAGATAGAGCCAAAGCAGGTTTTCCGTATTACTTGGCAATTTTTCTCTGTAAAATTAATTTCACAAAGGCATATTCCCCTATTTGGACTACACGTATTTGGGAAGGATTTTTTTTTCCTCTTTTCTATACTGGTACTAACAATCTCAACGGTGTCCTAGTATTAATAGGTTAAGATTAAGTAGTTAAACAAGAAAAATGATTAGCATTTATGGAGCTTACTTCAGTGATAGGCTCGCTATTGTAATAGCTTATGAACTATTTGTTTTTATTCAATAAATAAATGATGCAAGAGATTTTTTTTTTTTTTTTTAAAGAGTGGCTTTGGAGCCTAGAGACGGAAAGTATATTCTTATACTACTGGGACTTAATTTTCGGTCATGATCATTTAAAATAGAACTTTGAAAAAAGACTCTTGTCTCCTCTTCAGAGTGTCTGTGGTATTAACCATCCTCAACAATCTTAAGCCCCCAGTAATGCTTTCCTAACCCTGGTCTGAGACCTTAGGATTTCTTTCACTCTCCTTTCTATTCAACATACTTTTTAAAAAGTAACTAAATAGCCAAGACTGGTATAAAGACAACAGGCAAGTTAAATTAATGTCGATGAACTCTTTGATTCCTGGGCCATGTTTCTTGGACGGGGATTCTGCTTAAATGCTGGGCCGTGTGGCCTCGGACTAAACAAGCTCATACCTTCTTCTAGTTTTGTGTCTTCCTTTATTCTTTCTCTTGTGACTGTGACCACCACATCCCTTCTCTCCACGATTCTAAAGTCTGCACTTTTTTAAAGGCCTTGTTTAATAACCTATAATTCTCTTAAAGCCTAGGCTTTCAAAAACAAATGTTAATCACTTTCTTCTTTCCTGATATCCGAAACTAAGTTTTCCTAAAAAATAATTATACACTATAGTTAACACCCTTATATTTATTTTGAAATTGATTTCAGGATTAATGTTGTCCCCTAAGCCCAGAATGTTAACTATTGCAGAAGGTAGGCTAATTCTATTACATCTTTTATAAACTCAATAATACATGATATACACTCATACACTAAACCAGTGACGATGCTGTCATTTTTTTCCCTCCACCCAACCCTTTTTATGACCACGTATTAGGTTTCTCCCTCTCCCATATTATGCAACAAAAGACGTCATTTTAAGTGTCAGGTACATAAAAGCAATGTTGTATCCTTGAAATAAAGTAAAAATTGAAAGGATACAGAGAAAGAAACCTATAATTTTTAGATATTAATACAGTCCTTTCAGAACTTTTGAGATATGCATATGAAAATAGCAACAATAACATTTGGATAATATGATTTAAAAAGTGGAATTTTATACCTCAGTAGAAAATGTACTTGCATCAAACACAAATTTTAAAAATTACCATTTAGAGATCATAAAAGAATTCTGAACAATTTTACAGAACTAACATTATAAAAGCTATATTACTGGATCAGACTGCAATAAAATTTGAAATCAAAGATAACACATAGCTTAAAAATCCTGTGTGATCTGGGAAATAAAAGAGCACTTCTTTTTCATCTGCCAGTAAATTTGAAAATATAGGTAAAATGGATAATATTCTTGATTTAAAAATGAACACTTAAAATTGACCTGGGAAGTGGAAAACATGACTAGATCACGAAAAATCCAAACAGTGATAAATGTTCTTTCACAAAAGTCACCTCACTGAAGTAAGTAGTCCTATAGAGTTTTACCAAACTTTCAAAATCTACATAACGATACAGCATCTCTTCTGATCATTTTTTAATGGTAATGACTCCTCCAGAGTCAGCAATTTACATTTGGGCCTAGAGTTAGAAGAGATGGAGATACATTGTGAAATTCTATTTCCTTAAAAAGAGAACAGTCAGTTTATACTTGTAGGAGTGATACACACCAATCTGAATAGAGTTATCCAAGAAGGCCAACCAACATGCAAGCCTTTTCAAAAGGAAATATATTTCACTGGAGACATCATACCACTGAAGTCTGGGTCTTTTCCTACTAGAGAACCAAGACATTTTAAGTAATAGAAGATTTCATCCTGAACACCATCAGTAAAAGTAAGTGAGAAAATGTAATGAAAAAAGGAACAGCAGGAATTAATTTTAAAATTAATTTTAAAATATTGAGAAAATAACTAGCATTGTGTAAAATATTTATGAAGCATATTCTGAAACTTTATTAAAAGACATAAAAGATACCTTAATAAATGAAAAGATATTCCATGTTTATGTGGGAAAGCCTCCACACTATAATGTGTGGGTTAATTTAGAGAATACAGTTAATCTAAAGCTGAGTGCAATTCCAAACAAAATCCAATTGCATTTTTTTGGAAACTTGACATACTGCTATTATACATTACACTGAGGAATGACTGTACCAGTAAAGGTCTGAAAATAGCTTAAAAATATCGAAATCATACAAAGGGAACTTGAAATGTCATAGTAATTAAAAGAGGGTACATTTGGTACCAGAACAAAAAACGACACATTGATGGAACCAAATAAAGGGCTTAGTTTACTACCACTTATTCTATGACAAACAGTGCAGAGAAAGGAGTTCATCATTTGGGGGAAAAATTAAATCCCTCTTCATACAATATGTAAAAAATATTTCAGGTAGACGAAGCCTATTAGTGTGAAAATTGAATCCTGGCAAGATTAGAAGAAACTACAGGATAAAAAACTTATGATGTTATTAGGGTAAGAACAGATTTCTTAAGTAAGTCTGAAGAAAAAAAAATGAAGTACAAAAGAAAAGACTCATAGATTTGGCCATGTTAAAATGTGCAACATTTTATAATGAAGAATGCCATAGATACAATCAAATTAAAGTAGCAGGCCTTGAAAAGACATCTGTAAAGTGTATAACTAATATGCATTAGACTACATAAACACGTCCTAAAAGTCGGCAACAACAAAAAAACACAATACTGGAGGACAGGCAGAGAAGGTGAACCCACATTTCATAGGAAAGAAAACACACACAAGTGACAAGCATAGCAAGAGGTGTTAAAATCTCAGTAGTAATCAATGAAATGAAAATATTGAAATACCACACTTCCTGCAACATAGTTTTAAAGAACACAGTATTACAGAGGCTTTGGGGATAAGCATCCTTGCACACTGTTCCCTGGGAGGTAAATTGATACAACAACTCTGTGAAGGACAATGGCATCATCTGACAAAACTGAAAACGTGTGTATGCATACAACTATGTGCTTTTCATCCCTGTTTCTACTAGCTAGAAGTTGGAGACAAACTAAATGTCCATCAGAGTGGAATGGGAAATGAAACTTGCCAAATTCATAAAGCAAAATACCATAGAGCAGTAAAAGCGATAAAATAAACCTACATTTGTTAAGGTAGAGCTCAGACACACAATCTTTAGTAAAGCAAGCAAGATTCAGAATGAGACCTAAACTGTGATACAATTTACATATATTTTTAAAGCAACACAACATAATATATACATATTAGAAGGATTATAGACCATGAAATGGGGGCATGAGGCAGGAGGAGGAGAACGGAACTGGCGATAAGAGTAAGGACTCACAAAGAGGAATGAAAAAAAAAAAGACCTCTAACTGAGGAGCACAGTGAATTGAGTCAACCCAATTGTGTGATATCTGCACAAAGAAAATGAAATCATTTTAGAAACAAACCAAAGGTAATGGTTGAATAGAAAATGTTAAGTGTAGAAGGCAGAAGAGAAATCTATTGTACTGAATAAGTGAAAGGCACCATACATAATGGCAAGTAGACATAAAGAAGCCAATTCCCTGCATTCAAAAGAAGAAACTAAAAACAGTACTATCACTGTATTGGACTGCTGAGTGGAAAGGAGATAGGTGTGTAATTGAGCTAAATCATTACCTTCTTGAGTTAATTTTCTATTCCCTGCTGTAACAAGTTACCAAAAACTTAGTGAATTAAAACAACATAAATTTACTATTTTACAGCTTTGTAAGTTAGAATTTCAAAATGAGTTTCACTGGACTAAGATCAAGGTGTAGGGAGAACCATGTTCCTTTCTGGAGGCTCCAGAGGAGAACCCATTTCTTTGCGTTTCCTAGCTTCTAGAGGCCGAGCGCGTTCCTTGGTTCCTGACTTCCCTTTCTGCTATCTTCAAAGACAGCAAAGTTGCATCTTTCTGCAGTCACATCTCCCTCTTACTCTCCTCTTCTGCCTCTCTCTTGTTAAGACTCTGATGATTAGATTGAGCCATTCCAGCTCCTTCAGAGTAATCTTGGATTTTTAAGGTCATCTGATTAGCAACCTTAATTCCATCAACAGCCCCAATTCTCCCTTTGCCATATAAGATAACATATTTGCAGGTTCCAAGATTACCATGGAGCAAAGTGTCAGCTAATAAATTTATCCCCTATTGCAGTATATGCAGCTAAAAATATACTATTAAAAGCTTTAGTTTTAATTTACTATTTGTTATTTGCAGACATTTTAACCCTGCTTAAAGTTTATTAAATTCTCCCCATTAAATTCCGTCCATATAGTTTACCATTTGCACCTTCCGTGCTCTGGAGTGTCATCTTCTCCCCTTTTCTGGAACATTCATTTTCCTAGCATTTAACAAACTTTGCTTGAGCAGATTCCTAGCATTTAATAAACTTTGCTTGAGCAGATTTTTAAAAAAAATGTCGCTAAGAAATTGGAGCAGTGACCAGAAACAGTCATGATGAAGTCAGGTGACGCTACAAGATAAAAAAGAAATATGACAACCTGGTGGAGTTTCCTGGTGGCGCAGTGGTTAAGAATCCGCCTGCCAATGCAGGGGACACTGGTTCGAGCCCTGGTCCGGGAAGATCCCACATGCCGCGGAGCAACTGAGCCCGTGCGCCACAACTACTGAGCCTGCGCTCTAGAGCCCGCGAGCCACAACTACTGAGCCCGTGTGCCACAACTACTGAAGCCCGCGTGCCTAGAGCCGGTGCTCCACAAGAAGAGAAGCCACCACAATGAGAAGCCCGCGCACCGCAACAAAGAGTAGCCCCCGCTCACCGCAACTAGAGAAAGCCCGCGCGCAGCAACAAAGATCCAACGCAGCCAAAAATAAATAAGTTAGAAAAAAAAAAAAAAAAGAAGCGTGACAACCTGGTGAACATTACCTTGACTAAGTGATCAAGGTTAACATAACCAGTGGTAACTGAGGTTGATATAATGTAGTCCCTGATGATGTGATGAGAAGGGAACTTTACCTCTGTGGTATTTTCCCAAAAGCCCGCAACCCTAGACCGATCATGAGGAATCATTAAACAAATCCAAACTGAGTGCCATTCTCCAAAATGCCTGACCAGTACTCTTTAAAACTGTTGAGGTCGAGAAAAATAAGGAAACAATGAAAAACTGTCACTGACCAGAGGACATGAGGGAGACATCACAACTACATGTAATGTGACATCCTGGTTGGGATCTTGGGACAGAAAAGGGAAATTAGTGGGAAAACAGATGAGATTCAAATAAAGTTGAGAATTTAGTTGATATTGTGCTGATGTCAGTTCTTTCATTTGATAAATGTACTAGGGTAGTGTAAGATGCTAACACCAAGGGAAATTGGGTGAGGAGTATATGGAAACTTTCTCCACCCTCTTTTCAACTTTCCTGTAAAACTAAACTTTATTTCAAAACAAACGATTTATTTTAAAAGCAAAGGAAACCTGACTGCATGCCAAATGGATACGGCCAACTATTGTGAGAAAGGATCCAGGGTTCTTAGGACTTAAAGAAAGAAAGATGAATTACGGCCAACAGCACCCATACCCCCAGATTTATTGAGGGTTTATTGTACTAAGTGCTTTACATACATTATTTACTCACCACTTCAGCTCCAGGTGACAGATATTACTAGTATTGGCGTTTCGGAGAAGAAGCAGTAAAAGCTCAGAGATTAGCTACTCTGCCCAAGGTCACCGTGCTTGGAGGAAGTGAGACTCAAATCCAGAGGTCTGCCCGTGAAACTCACCCTCTTCGGCACTAAGTTTGAACATTCCATGACCTCTTCCATTGTTTTCTGTTGTTTTACACAAAAACACATTCCAGGGAAAGGAGTAAATACTCAGCTATGCCACCTTACACATGGTCTTTGCAGAACAATTTAGCAGAAAGGCATAATGAGGCTTGTTCTCTATGGGATGAGAAGAAATAAGCAAGGTGCACGTGAAGAGAAGGCCAACTAGATAAAACAACACTCATCTGGTGAGAAGAGCGCCACTAAACTCACTTTGAGACAATAACTTGCCTCCTTTCTCAGGTTGATCCACCATGACCCGAGCTGTTGAAACATCTGTACAGTGTAATTGTTACGCTTAATCTTTACTTGTCTCCATCCACTAGAATGTCATGTCTAGGACGGTAATGCTTCTTGTCTGTTCTATTCATTGGCATTTTCCAAATGCCTAGAATAGTGCCTAGGACTTAGATATTCAATAAATATCCCTAGAAAAGAAAAGAAGGGAGGGAAGGAGGGAGAGAGGGTGGAAAGAGAAGAAGGTAAAGGAGACAAAGGAAGTAGAAACCATTTTGACTGTCACCACAGAGGGACATAAGTTGGGAGGAAATGTGTATATTTACTTAAATTTCCCTAACGTCAGGAATAGATTTTAAGGACAACTGGCAAAGCCCCTTTTCTATCAGGTCGGAATCTCAATTTTAGGATACGAATTAGGTGGGCTCCACTCTCAGGACAGGATACAAATGATCAAACTTCCTTCCAAGCTCAAGACATCATTTCATTCATGATCTTTTCATTTTAATCCATAGAAACACTGAGCGCAAATTCTGACTGCTGCTGAAATATAGAAGATGGAAACCATGAAAAGCCTGAGTTTCTGCTGACGAACTCTAATGCACTCTTCTCTTCCTGAACTTGTCAAGGGCTTCATGGCCCAAATCAACGGGTATTCTTCCAGGAGGAGGAAATATTTTTGAATTCTTTCCTTTCAAGTCAGTTGATGACAAATAAGCCTATTTCGCCAAATTTCTACTTGCTTCTGTGTTTCTCTTTGGTGTATAAAGAGTTGATTTATCACTGAAGCAAAATCTTTTGAGGGTTTTATCTTTTCTATGGTCGTGAAAACACTGTAATCATTTCTGCGTTCCTGATTGGAGTTAAGGACCTTTCGTCGATTCCATTTATTATAAATGTGGACGTTATCAAAGGAAGCCAATTTTAATAAAAGTCTCCCTCCAAAGAGGATATTAGAGGCTCGCTCCTCTGCTGTGATAAATACTTTCAGGTGGTATTTGATGGACAATAAGAATTCTGTGCATCTGGCATTCATAGCAGAGTTGAGAATGAGAATTTTAGATCATGCTGGCAAGCCTGAGGAATTCTTTAATTCTTCAAATGGAACGCAATTTGCTCAATCTTCCACAGCATTCTGATTTTAATTAAAATCTACTGTATGATACAGAACTGTTACATCAACTCGCAAATCCCTACTTGACAGAAGTTGGGGGGGGGTGCGCCAAACACTGCTATTTAATTATCTGTATTATGCTTTGTCAAAAGACTCTAACATCACCAGAGGAACCGGAGCAGTTTCACACAGAATTTCTGGGAGCTAAGCATTCCAAAAGGATGCCGCAGTGCTATAAAGCAGATGCAAGCAGTCTTCTTTTCTGCAGAAAAGCTTTAAAAGTAAACACTGAGATCTGCTTCTTGAGTGACTAGGTTTCCCCCTAAATTTCTTCTCATCACATGCTGTAAATGGCATTTTCAGGAAGAGCAACACCTAATTTAAGACCAGAGGGATGCTCACTGTTTTAAATCGATGATTGAGTTTCACAATTCAGTATCAAACAAGGCATGGGGTGGTGTGAGCAGCTAATCGCACTACTTTGAGATGTTGCCCGTGTGTCAGTAAATGCTTCATTGTATTGAAGAGAAGAATCATGGGTAACAACAGGAGCTCTGGCCAGATCCTCCTGCATCCTTGGGAAAAAAATGGAGACTGAGAATTTGTCCTCAGTGCCTGGACTACAGAAATCTGAAAACTCTTGAAGAGCAAATGTGGTGCTTAGCACTGCTAGATAAATTTCACTATTGGATTTTTAAATGCTCCAAAGCGATTTTTATTCAGGCTTAGAAAGGAAAATGGCCTTGTGGGCTTCTGGCTCAGAAAAGGTGCATATTCTGCACTCTCGGACAAGTATAAGAAATTCTTCTCGGCTGAGTCTATAAAACTGTATTAAAGATACTGACATCTCTATTAGGAGAATCTTACCGAGTGACAGCAACATTCCCAAACTGAAGCTTTCATAGGCTCTGTTCTTTTCTGAATTCATGAATGAATTACAGCCTGTATAACCAGCCAGATTGTACAAATCTTCAAGACAGTTAGTTGCCTCAGGAATTTGGCCCAGAACTAGGACAGCAAATTTCTTTTGGTTTTATCATTGACTTGTACAAACTTCTTGGACTTTGCTTCTCAACTAGACTGCGGTAAAGCCACTCTGCTCACCCTATATTCTATATACCCCAAAACTCAACCTACACTGGGGCACAATAGGAGAATAATTGCAATAGATAGTATTACTGTTCCCAATTACCAGCCTACATTCCTAAGCACTGCCATGTGACTTACAATGCCTCCTTTGCCCCATATATGACATGCTTGGTCATGTGACCTCTGTTAGCCAATAGAACACAATGAAAGTCATGTACACCACATCCAATTGGGAGGCTTAGAAGTCCTTGCGCTTTTGTCCATTGACACTTTTTCACTCTGCGCTGTGCACACCGCGTCCCAAATGTGGTAGCTCCTCTAGCCTGGATCCTGACGAGAAAAAGACAAAGAGCAAAGGCACAGCTAAGCTAGAGACCGCAGCTAAAACGCAATAAGAACAAGAAATATAAATCTGTGTGGTTCTAAATTAGTGATATTTTATCATCAAACCTAAATCGTAGCGAAGACTAACACTGTTTTTAAAACTTCCAGTATCAATTGAGAGTTATTGAGCTGCTAGTGCATTCTCACATTGTGCTGAATGCATTCACAAATGTAATTTTATTGTCATCGTTTATATAATTTAGAATTCAGAAATTCTGAGCTTGCAAACTCAGTAACATTCAATCCACAGCCCTAGTTTTTTACATAAAAAATTACATTGTGGTACAGTTTGGGAAGGTAATGCGGTTAATTCTCCAGCCACCATGTCCCCCTTGCAATTCTCTAAAGGTACCCTAGATTTTCACCCTTTGCAAGTACTGTTCTGAAATTCAGAATACAGCCAATAATACTGTAAAAACTCTGTATGGTGACAGATGGCAACTAGACTTATCCTGGTGATGTTTTGTAATGTATAAAAACATCTACTCACTATGCTGTACACCTGAAACTAATATAATATTATATGTCAGGTATAATTCAATACAAAAAGAGACGGTCCCTAGCTCTAGCGCAACTCCTCATTTCTACCTGTAAAAGTTAGCTATGTCATAGGTTTGGGCTCAAATGCCACCTTCTGCTTAAAGTCTCTGATCCTTCCCGTGGAGTCCATTGCACCATCTCCTCTGCTTTCAGGCTACTTATCTATTTTACTCAAGAAGACACTAGAATGTAAGCTCCTTGAGGTCAGGGATGTTTGCTGTCTTGTTCATCCCTCTTTCCCTGAAGCCTGGAATAGCACATGGCCAGGAGCCCGGGGTCAGTACACGCTACGGGTGCACGAAGCACTTGCCACACCTGCTATGCATGTGTGACTACCACTCACCACAGGGGAAATTCTGAGCAGCAAAAAAAACTCTATATCTTGATCAGCTTTGCAGCCCCAGAACACCACACACGGTAATTTGAACATAAAAAATGTTTCCTACCAAGTGTGAATTTAACCAAAAAATCTATAATACGATCAGTTTGTTTGTATCCAAATATATGTTTTTAATGGGTAGTTTTCATGACTATCCTACCAGTTCAATCGCCTGAGACCCAGCTGCCCTATAAAATATGTTAGAACAATATTAAAAAAATCACAGATCAGGCTTCCCTGGTGGCACAGTGGTTGGGAGTCCGCCTGCCGATGCAGGGGACGCGGGTTCGTGCCCCGGTCCGGGAAGATCCCACGTGCCGCGGAGCGGCTGGGCCCGTGAGCCGTGGCCGCTGAGCCTGCGCGTCCGGAGCCTGTGCTCTGCAACGGGAGAGGCCACAACAGTGAGAGGCCCGCGTACCCGCCCCCCCCCCAAAAAAATCACAGATCACTTGTGAGATAATCGTTGTAGGTAGCTACATCTAGTGAATCCAAGAAAGGAGTTGGTACTGATTTGTTTTAGCTTTATCACAATGGTCATCCCCAGCTTTCTTTAAGTTCTGGATGTTTGCTTACATCCATAACTCTCACAGTATTCCCTCGGTTGCTCTGCAGCACCTCTCATTTTTGAGTCGGATTTTTCCGCCTTGACTCACAAGGAAAAGTTCTGTAATGTTACACTGGCATGACTGGGTCTGATACCTAAGACAGCTAAGACCTGAACTGCGGACAAGACGACGACACCTTTCTCCTCTATCTGTGACAGCTGAAGAGTCATAGCACCAAATCCCAGTGAATACTACCACAGCCTACACAAGGGGCTATGAACTGCCCACCCTTTGATCTGGTCACTCTGAATCTGATTCATTTATTCAGCACGTAGTTGCTGCTCATGTACCGCAGGCCAAAGCCGGGGGGAAGAAGTGTTTTGTTTCCACTTGGCTAGTGTTTTAGGTTCAAATACTTAATCAGCTGGCACATGCTAAAAATCAAAATGTTTTACATAAAAGGCAATTTCTGATGTCTCTGCAGAAACAGATGTGACCACGCTGGCTTGTGCTTCTGTAGGGCAACGTCGGCTGGAATGGAGAGGTGGCTGTTTTTCCTCTGGAAACACCCGTATTTTCTGCGCTCTGGAAGCCCTCCTCGTGTCTGATACCAGATACAGGTGTAATCTACATAACCGTGGAAACACATGAGCTCGCAATACCCCTCTTACTATGTTCCTAACACTGTGAAAGTGCCCGAATCCACAGTGAGGAGAGGTGTTTGTAGGTACAACAGAGCCACCCTTGTCTATAGCACAGTGGTTCTCAACTGTAGTCTGTGGGGTCCCCATGGTCCTGCCATGGCATCTAGAGGTCAAAACCATTTTCGTAATAAAGATGTTAACGGACTTTTCCCTGTGTTGATATTTGCACCTAGAGCGCAAAAATGGTGGTAAAACTGCAGGAGTGCTATTTTGATAATAGCACTTGTGTGATTGCATTTCGAGCTGAAATAGCTTCATTTTTCATGAAATCCCCCCTTTTTTAAAAAAAGAACAGCTGACAAACTAATATTTACCAGAAATCTTCTTGAACATGAATGACATGAGCTGTCACTTCAAGGAAAACAACTAACAGTAGCTGATACCAACTTGACCTCTCTAGGAAAAAAAAAAAGTTAGAAAATTTGTATCTGCTACTAGGAGCTTGACATCTTTCCCGAAAAAGTAAAGACTTTCCTGATGAGAATGGTCATAACATTAACAAATGTAATTTTTTGATATTGTATGAATTAGGCCGAAATTTGGAAGTGAGCCAATATTTCCCAAATGTCTACTACATTGTGTTACAAAATTATCCATGAGTAAAAGATGCTTCACAGGATAGAGCAGTGAGTTTTAACATAACAAGGTACAAAACATTAACAGATATGTTTTCAGATTCTACACTGCAACCAGCCCTCAAGAAACGAGCAGTTTTCAAGTTTGGGTACAGTATTAAAGAAGAAAGAGCGCAATTATCTGAAAAGGCTATTAAAATACTCCAGCACAACTACGTATCTGTCCAAGGCCGTTTTTTTCTTCACATACTTCAACCAAAACAGGCTGCAACTGATTGAAAGTAGAAGCAGATGTGGAAATCAAGCTATTTTCTGTTAATCCAGTCTTTAAAGAAATCTTCAAAAATTAAAACAATGCCATTCTTCTGTTTCTTTTAATTTTTGAAATACAACCATTTTTATAAAATATATAATTTACATTATCAAATGACAGGTTCATTTTATTATTTTTAATGAATTATTGAACTATATTTTAAAAATTCATCAGCTTAAATTTCTAGTACAATAACCAAGTCTGTATATAACCCACATTACCAAAGACCCTTTGGGGGTCCTCAATAAGTTTTAAGATTATAAAGTTATCCAAAGCCAAAAGTTTGAGATTTGTTGCTTTAGCATATCATTGATAATGTCATTTATCTTAATGAAATACACATTATAACAATTGCTTATTTTATTGTCATTTCTGAAAAGGAAAGAAGAAAAATCCATATTTTCTGAATCAGAATCAATAGCATTCAAAATTTTTAATCTTTCAAAGGCACTTATAATAACCAGATAGGTGCAACGCATAACTAAAAAGATACTGATAAATATTTTAAAATACCATTTTTTCCAGGATTTGCTACTATGAGGGAACTATCCCAATTTTACTCCTTTTATATATCATTTACTACATGAATTCCCTCTACTGAGACAGCAACTTAACAGAAATTTTTAATTTTAGCAATTAGAGATTATATGATATACAAATATATACCCATGTATGTATGCCTGTGTATACAGATGTGTGTTTACATATATACGCATGTGTTTATATATGTGTATCCCTGGGCTCTAAAAAATAATTAATGATCGTTTTGTGGTTCCATTTCCCACACCTGAAGTACACAGTCTACATTAGTTTCCTATTGCTGCTGTAGCAAAATTAAAACAGTATAAATGTACTATCTTAAATTTCTGTAGGTCACAAGACCAAGAGGTCTCATTGACTAAAATCAATGTGTTGATAGGGCCGTGTTTCCTTTCTGGAGACTCTAGAGGAGAATCTATTTCCTTGCTTTTTCCAGCTCCTCAAAATCTCCTTCTTCATTTTCAAAGCCAACAATGTTGCACATCTCTGTGTCCTTCTCCTGTGGTCACGTATCCTTCTGATCACAGCTGGGAAAGCTTCAAAGATCCCTTGGGATCACATTGAGGAATCCAGGATCATCTCCCTGTCTCAAGAACTTTAACTTGGGACTTCCCTGGTGGTCCAGTGGCTAAGACCCCATGCTCCCAATGCAGGCAGCCCAAGT